>NC_135234.1:533229051-534456551 GCF_051348905.1 Ranitomeya variabilis
TTTGGGAGCCTCCCATTTTAAAAACGGATCCGTCGGAAAAACGGATGCAACGGATGGTAAAAACGGATGCAACGTATGCAATGCATCCAGTATTTTCGACGGAAACGTTTAGCGGATTTGCGACGGATCCGTCGAAATGCTGTATGCATGGCATACGTTTGTCACCGTTTTTCACTTTTTTTACGCATCCGTTTTTTCGGCAAAAAAGACGTTTTGAGACGGTTTGCAGTTAACGCTAGTGTGAAAGTAGCCTTAGCTACTGTGCTATAGAGTGTCCTGGACAGAATGGTGTATCCATTTGTGGTAATATCACCTCATATAGTATATAACAGTACATTCTATATCATTCAAGGGCTTATGGGCTCCAAAAAGCAAAAAATAGAATCTTAACCCTATATTACTACTTTGAATTTTTAGAAACATGACTAAAAACATGAGAATTGCATTTTGTATTACACTTGTTGGAAAACAAAGCTATGGAAACGTTGAGAAAATTAAGTTGATACATTATATCAGCAATCCATATTGGGGCTAAGCACCTTATTTGTAAAACTGAAGGGACTGATTCACAGAAATGTATTTTTGTGAAAATCTTTACTAATGAATCCTATTAATTTCTATTTAAAAATTACTAAAGGGCATTAGTTTGCAGTAATTGAAAAACAGTAAATAGATAAGTCTGTAACTCAATAGTTTTTGCTTCCCCACGTTCGAGTTACATTTCCATGGAATTCTGTGTGTGGTGTGATAGATCACCACAAGCACTAATTACAGACTTAAAAGATAGTGCAAATTCAATGAGTTAGATAATGCTATTTCATATAAGATATTAATATTTGCAAATATAAAATTTGCTGAATCTATACTAACCATCTCCAAGATCTGTTATCTATGTATAAATAATAAAACAAAGAGTTTAATACTGCATGCTATTTGTAGTCCTTAAATAATTTTGCTGACATGAATCAATGGAAAATGCAGTGACTTCAGTTTTCTTTTAGCAAGCTTTCAGTAAATGGAAGTTGATATAGAATTTTCCTTGGGCCTTTCTGTCTATTTCCACTTTGGGAATATAATTAAAATTTTTACTCTTAACAATTTCCATTTTAGATCTTAACATGTGCTTCAGTTATATAGATTTTCCTTTGGCTTGCTTGTGGCATAGTACTCTGCTCTCCATAAAATGATGCATCCTATATTCTTGCTTTTCATATGGCAAATAATTGGTAGAGATCTGAAATAAAAGACCAAATACAAGGTTAGTTAGTTATGTATTATTGGGAAAAGAACATACTTTGGCAAAATTCACATAACCTTAGCTTGAAAAGAATTTTTCTACAATTTAATTGTGACATCCACGTATAGTTTGTAGATTGTAAGCTTGCGAGCAGGGACCTCACTCCTAATGTCACTGTTTAAATTGTCTTAACTTGTATTGAATTTATTATGTGTACATGTCCCCGCTTAATTGTAAAGTGCTGCAGAATATGTTGGCACTATATAAATAAAAATTATTATTATTATAGTTGGACAGCTGTATCTACAACACAGAAGTAGTTAGTGGCAGGTCAAGATTACTTTGCATGTTTTTATAATCATGTGATGGAAAAATGGAGAAGTCCGGAAATTAAAAAAAAAAAACTTTTAAAGAGATTTTGCTCCATTTGAATGAAGAAAACTTTGATTATGCTCAACTCTGTTCCATTTATTCTTATCCCCTTGAGGACCAGGGATATTTCCGTTTTTGCGCCTACATTTTTTTCTCCCCTTCTTCCCAGAACCATAACTTTTTTATTTTTCTGTCAATATGTTGTATTTTTGAACAACATGATTTGCTTTACCAAATAGTGTACTGAAAAATGGGAAAAAAAAATAAAGTGCAGTGAAATTGCAAAAATGAAGCAATTCTTCAATTATTTTTTTTCTTTACCTTGTTTACTACATACTAAAACTGACATGACATTTTGATTTCCCAGGTCATTATGAGTTTGAAAGTAGAAAACATGTCTAGGTTCTTTTTTATTTAAGTGGTGAAAAAAAAAATTCAAAGTTTGCAAAAAAAAAAAAAAAGTTGTCATTTTCCAATACCTGTAGTGTCTCCATTTTTCGTAATCTGGAGCCATGTGGTGGCTTTTTTTTTGTGTACCGAGTGTTAGGACTGGCGGAACGCACCAAGTAAAAGATGTACCGTATTTTCCGGCGTATAAGACGACTGGGCGTATAAGACGACCCCCCAACTTTACCAGTTAAAATATAAAATCTTCTTAAAAGTCGGGGGTCTTCTTATACACCCTATGTCGTCTTATAGGGCCGGTGAATATGTGCCTTTTGGGGGGGGGAGGGAGTGATCCTGATGACGAGGGGGCGTCTCACAGGAAAGTGAGTATCCCCCATTACCTTATCGTAGCGGTGCAGCGTGGGGGTCTCAGTGCTGGGAGTGGCGGCGGCGGCTGCTGTGCTCTGGTGCGGCGGCTCCTCTTCTGTGTGGGGCCTCTGTGCTGTGGGGTGGCGGTGGCGGCGGCATATCTTTATCCAGTTGGGGCTCCTCCGGCATCTCCTTAGCCCTGGAGGCACCGCCGCAACTCCATCGGTGCAATGCAGCGGCCATTTTCCCGGAGGCAGCTCAATAGGTGCGATGCGGTGGCCTCCGGGAAAATGGCCGCTGCTCAGATTCAGATCTCGTCCCGAAATCTCGGGACACGAGATCTGAATCTGAGCAGCGGCCATTTTCCCGGAGGCCACCACATTGCACCGATGGAGTTGCGGCGGGGCCTCCAGGGCTAAGGAGATGCCGGAGGAGCCCCAACTGGATAAAGATACGCTGCTGCCGCCGCCACCCCACAGCACAGAGGCCCCACACAGAAGAGGAGCCGCCGCACCAGAACACAGCCGCTCCCAGCACTGATACCCCCACGCTGCACCGCTAGGATAAGGTAATGGGGATTACTCACTTTCCTGTGAGACGCCCCCTCGTCATCAGGATCACTCCCCCTCCCCACCCACCATATACACCGGCGTACAAGACGATTCCCGGCGTATAAGACGACCCCCGACTTTTAAGAAGATTTTCGGGGGTTAAAAAGTCATCTTATACGCCGGAAAATACGGTAATAATATTGGTGCGTTCGCAGTCCGGGGTCCACCATGCAGGTGAAAACCCGCTGCTAGCAAATAGCGGCGCTATATGGCGGTGGAAGCAAACCCTGCTAAGCCACAGGTCCGCAATACCGCACAAATGAGTGCAAGCAAGGAGTCGGCAAACTCAATCCCAAGACTCAGGGTAGAAGTCCGTACAGACAACTTGCTCACCACACCGCAACTAGGTGTGTAGGTATAGTAAGAGCACCGAAGTGCGAACTGTGCCATGCTGGCAGACACCACTAGTACCCGGACGTGGGTTAAGAAGCGCACTACTGGCGCGTGGCGCTGCACTGGCCGTCACAGCGAGAGACGCTGACTCATGTGTAACACGTGGAGTGTTTAGTCGGGTGCTAGGTAGCAGCCATACACCTTACGCGATCTTTCATACAATAGGTTAGGGGTATTTAATGAACGACTTGCACTCACAACAAACACACGTATACAAATGTACACTAGCGCATGGCCGTGTGGCCATGCGAGCCATATATAGCTGCAGCAAGTAAAAGACCTTCCTAAAAGGACCAATGAGAGACTGTCATACCAGAGCATGTGACGCTAAATCTCCACTGAGAGATCTTGCCCTGGGCATGCTCAGTGTGTGCAAAGCAAGACTTAGCCTTTGCACTTAAAGGACCTTCCTGAAAGGACCAATGAACTTAGCTGCAGTGTCTGACCATGTGACCCTCGATCTCCACTGAGAGATCTCACTCAGGGCATGCCCAGAACGATAAAAGCAGGACTTAGTCCCAGAAGCGTCTATTCGCCGCTGCCCAGCACTGACTTCAATGGCAGAAGCCAGAGAAGCAGCAGTAACTCTTTGTACAGAGCGGGACTGAGCAAGACGCTGGGACCGACGTCTCCGCTGAGCAGACTCCACTGTGGCAGGAGAAGAATGGGAGACCGCAGCAGAGACGGCCTGAGATTCCCCCTGTGCAGAAGCGGGAACTCGACCCCTAACATTACCCCCCTCGTAGGGCCCCCTCCTCCTTGGACCTCGCTACACTCGAAGGCAGCAATAAGCTGCGGAGCCCGAATGTGCTCAGCAGGCTCCCAAGACCTGTCCTCAGGACCACAGCTCTTCCAATCCACCAGATAAAATTTTTTGCCACGTACCACCTTGTATCCCAGAATGGCATTCACCTCGTAATCGTCCATAGATGAACCTGATGTCCCAGCAGATGACTCGGAAAACCAGGACATGTATACGGGCTTCAAAAGGGACACATGAAAGGTGTCGGTGATACCTAGGCGAGGCGGAAGGGCTAAACGGTAGACCACGGGATTAACCCAATCGAGGACCTTAAAAGGACCTAAGTAGCGAGGTGGAAACTTTGTAGACTCAACTCGCAGCCTGATGTTATGGGCGGAGAGCCACACTAAGTCGCCAGGAGCAAAGGTCGGAGCGGGGCACCGATGTGCATCGGCGGAGGAACTCATTCTCTCCTTGGAAGCCCGAATGGCATCCTGAGTGCGATCCCAAATGTCCCGCACCTCCACTGCCCAGTCTGCCACCCTGGAATCTGCGGAGGACACGGGCATGGGCACAGGTACCCGCGGATGCTGACCATAGTTAAGGAGGAATGGGGTCTGTCCAGTGGAGTCGGCTACAGCGTAGTTCAGAGCAAACTCCGCCCACGATAGCAAAGATGCCCAGTCATCTTGCTTAGCAGAGACAAAATGTTGCAGATATGTGACCAAGGTCTGGTTGGCTCTCTCTACCAACCCATTCGTCTCGGGATGATAGGCAGAAGAGAGATTTAACTCAATACTGAGAAGATGGCAAAGCTCTCTCCAGAACCGAGATGCAAACTGGGGACCCCGATCACTGACAATTTTGTCCGGCATACCGTGAAGGTGGAAGATATGCTTAATAAATAACGCTGCCAAGGCCCGTGCAGAAGGTAGCCGAGGAAGCAGCACCAAATGCACCATTTTAGAAAAATGGTCGGTGATTACCCAAATGATGGTACAGCCACGAGACTTGGGCAAACCCACCACAAAGTCCATCCCAACCATTTCCCAGGGCCTGTATGCCACCGGCAGAGGGTATAACAAACCAGCTGGCCGTTGACGGAGAGACTTATTTTTGGCACAAGAGACACATGCCCGAATGTAGTCCCCGACGTCACGAACCATATGTGGCCACCAGTACGTTCTCGCCAGCAACTCAGATGTCCTCTTTGCCCCAAAGTGTCCACCCACTCTGGACGAATGAGCCCAAGAGAGAACCTCCGATCGCAAATTGATGGGAAAAAAAGTCTTGCCCGGTGGCACAGACTCTAGCGAAAGCGGAGCTACGGTTCTAAGACTCTCCGAAGGTACAATAAGCCGAGGCTCCTCTTCGTCCTCCTCAGTTGACACAAGGGAGCGAGAGAGGGCATCAGCACGAATGTTCTTCTCCCCGTCGAGATAATGGAGAGTGAAGTGGAACCAGGAGAAGAACAAGGACCATCTGGCCCGACGAGAATTCAGCCGCTGAGCTTTACGCAAATAGATCAAATTTTTGTGGTCTGTGAAGATTTGGAAGGGAAACCGAGCACCTTCCAAAAGATGTCTCCATTCTGAAAAGGCCAACTTCATTGCTAGCAACTCCCTATCCCCGATGGCATAATTTCTCTCCGCTGGTGTGAAGGTCTTTGAGAAGAAGAAGCATGGATGCTTCCGACCTTGAGCATCCTTTTGATAGAGGACTGCTCCAGCACCAACGGATGAGGGATCCACCTCCATTAGGAATGGCTTGTCCACATCGGGACGATGTAAGATGGGAGCGCTAACAAAATGAGACTTTATAGAAGTGAAGGCCTTGGAGACCTCTTCCGACCACAATTTGGGATTTGCTCCTTTCTTGGTGAGGGATACCAAGGGAGCTACCAAAGTTGAGAAGTGGGGAATGAACTGGCGATAGTAATTTATGAACCCCATAAAGCGCTGCACCGCTTTAAGAGAATGGGGTTATGGCCAGTCCATCACAGCCTGTAGCTTGGCAGGATCCATAGCCAATCCCTGGGCGGAGATGATATAGCCCAAGAAAGGTAAAGACTCCTGCTCAAACACACACTTCTCCAACTTTGCATAAAGAGAATTCGCCCGTAAGAGTTCGAAAACTCTGCCAACATCTCTCCGGTGGGAGTCAATATCTGGAGAGAAGATGAGAATATCATCCAGATCGACTATGACCGAGGTGGAAAGCATATCCCGGAAGATATCGTTGACAAAGTCCTGAAAAACGGCTGGGGCATTACAGAGCCCAAAGGGCATCACCAGATACTTTTAATGCCCATCCCTGGTATTAAAAGCCATTTTCCATTCGTCCCCCTCACGGATGCGAATCAGGTTGTAGGCACCCCGCAGATCTAGTTTGGTGAAATCCTTTGCTCCCCTTAGCCTGTCAAAGAGCTCAGAAATATGGGGCAAAGGGTATTTATTTTTAATGGTGATGGCATTAAGACCCCTGTAATTGATGCAAGGATGTAATTCCCCGTTCTTCTTCTGTACGAAGAAGAATCCCGCCCCTGCAGGAGACACTGACTTCCTAATGAATCCTCTTGCCAAATTCTCCTGGATGTATTGAAACATAGCCTCTGTCTCAGGGAGAGAGAGGGGATATACCCTTCCCCGAGGAGGTTCAGCTCCAGGCAAGAGGTCAATAGGACAGTCATAGGGGCGATGAGGCGGTAGAGTCTCAGCTGCCTTTTTAGAGAATACGTCTACATAGCACCAATAACATTTGGGAAGAGAAGAAAGGTCTGCGGGTACCTCGGTAGAAGAAACCTGTACACACTCACTCACACACCTGCCCATACAAGCCTTACTCCAACCCAATATTCTCCCTGAGGACCACTCAATATGTGGAGAGTAGAAACGGAGCCAGGGTATTCCCATTAAAATCTCATCCATTCCCTCGGGAAGGACAAGAAGGGAAATAATCTCCTGGTGGGAAGGGGACATGGACAACGAGAAAGGGACAGTCTGGTATGTGATTTGCAGTGGAAGTGTGGTCCCATTCACAACTCTAACTGTTACAGGTTTAGCGAGCATAACTAATGGTATAGCGTGGCGCAAAGCAAAAGCAGAGGACATAAAATCCCCCTCTGCTCCTCAATCCACACAAAGCTCGACTGTTACAGTGGAAGAGCCTAACAGGATTGTCCCTTTAAAGGACAGTTTGGAGAAAAATGTAGCCGTGTCTAGTGAACCTCCCCCAATGGTTACTAGACGCGATCGTTTCCCGATCGCTGTGGACATTTATTGGCATAATGTCCTAGTTGATTACAATACTTGAAAACCACGGATTCTCGAGTGGCCTGGGACTTAGGTCCCGCTCGAGAAACCTCCATGGCCTCATGGGAGTCGGAGAGATGGGATAAAGTCGGGGCAGGGGTGGCAGCGGACAAACTGGCTGTGACTACACTTGCAGCCTCAACAGCGACAGCAGTGACATCCACAGCCGAAGTTGAACGCTCAAGAGCCGCCAACCTTCCCTCCAGCTGCTGTATGTACCGCTGTAAACGCTGATCGTCCGCCATTTACTAGCCAGACCCTGGTGCTAGTGTTCTGTTAGGACTGGGGGAATGCACCAAGGAAAAGATGTAATAATATTGGTGCGTTCGCAGTCCGGGGTCCACCGTTCAGGTGAGAACCCGCTGCTAGCAAATGGCGGCGCTATATGGCGGTGGAATCGAATCCTGCTAAGCCACAGGTCTGCAATACCGCACAAATGAGTGCAAGCAAGGAGTCGGTGAACTCAATCCCAAGACTCTTGGTAGAAGTCCGTACAGACAACTTGCTCACCACACCGCAACTGGGTGTGTAGGTATAGTAAGAGCACCGAAGTGCGAACTGTGCCGTTCTGGCAGACACCACTAGTACCGGGACGTGGGTTAAGAAGTGCACTACTGGCGTGTGGCGCCGCACTGGCGGTCACAGCGAGAGACGTTGACTCGTGTGTAACACGTGGAGTGTTTAGTCGGGCTCTAGGTAGCAGCCATACACCTTACGCGATCTATCATACAATAGGGTAGGGGTATTTAATGAACGACTTGCACTCACAACAAGCACACGTATACAAATGTACACTAGCGCATGGCCGTGCGGCCATGCGAGCCTTATATAGCTGCAGCAAGTAAAAGACCTTCCTAAAAGGACCAATGAGAGACTGTCATACCAGAGCATGTGACCCTAAATCTCCACTGAGAGATCTTGCCCTGGGCATGCTCAGTGTGTGCAAAGCAAGACTTAGCCTTTGCACTTAAAGGACCTTCCTGAAAGGACCAATGGACTTAGCTGCAGTGTCTGACCATGTGACCCTCGATCTCCACTGAGAGATCTCACTCAAGGCATGCTCAGAACGAGAAAAGCAGGACTTATTCCCAGAAGCATCTATTCGCCGCTGCCCAGCACTGAGTTCAATGGCAGAAGCTGGAGAAGCAGCAATAACTCTTTGTACAGAGCGGGACTGAGCAAGACGCTGGGACCGACGTCTCCGCTGAGCAGACTCCACTGTGACAGGAGAAGAATGGGAGACCGCAGCAGAGACGGCCTGAGATTCCCCTTGTGCAGAAGTGGGAACTCGACCCCTAACACCGAGCTGATGCTTTTATTGAAACCATTTGGTGGGTAGATATGATGTTTTGATCACCCATTATTGCATTTTAATGCAATATTGCGGTGACTGAAAAAACTAAATGTTGGGATTTTACATTTTTTTCTCATTACGCTGTTAACCGATTGGATTAATTATTGTTTTAGATATTGATAGATCGGGTATTTCTAAATGCGGTGATACCAAACGTGTATTTTTTTATTGTTTTATTTTGAATTGGACAAATGGGATGCAATTTAAACTTTTGTATTTTTTATTTTTTAAATATTTTTAAGAACATTTTTTCATTTTCACTTGCTATGAGGGCCAACTGATGGGCGGCGCTCATAGATATCCAGCAATGACCACTACAGGGGTCTCCTGTAGATCCTGGGTTGTCATGCCCACTCATTGGTAACTCACAGTCATGTGACAAGGGTGCCATTGGGTGTGAATGTTAAATGCCTCTATCAAAGATTGACAGTGGCATTTAACATGTTAATAGCCATGGGTGGTCATTGGGTGTTAAGGATTACTGAAAGTACTGAACATCAGACAAGCACAGCATTCAACTACAGTATATACCCTTTATATACTTTATAATATACTCTTTGTATATACTTTATTTTAAATAATAGAAATAAAAGTTACATTTTATGGTCTTCTAGTGAGGGTTTTCTTGGGGTTCTCCCCAATTTGGAAATTATATATGTATTTTTGCTATATCAACATTTAATAATTTCTAGAGGTCCTATTTAGAGTGAATGCAGCCTTAAACCTCCACTTCCTTTAGACTGAGGATTGATGGGGGTCCCTGTGATAGGGTCCCCAAAGATTGAGAAGTGGATAGAGGATAACTTGCAAGCTTATAACGATCCATTTACTGACAGTGTTATTTGGGCTAAAGGTGATAGCAATTTTACAATGACACCATTTTAATATCTAATTCTGGTAAATTGAAAGAATAATTCGCAATCTGACTTTTTTTTTACCTATAAACGTTAGCACCATTGAATGTGCAGCATATGCAAAGTGACCAAGAACGTTAGTCATGACCGAGCTGCTGTCCCGTTATGCTCTTGGACTTTATTGGAAAATCATGTCCCCAGGTGTGTGGTACATCATGCTCACATATAGGCAGCAGGCCTCAACTGTCTTCATGCCTCTATTGTCAGGAGCCGCCACACACAACTTACTGGACCCCAAGTTCATTTCAACCAACAGAAATTTACTGGACAGTTCAAGTTTATCATGTTGTAAGATGTGGAATAGGGCTCAACACTTCTTGTTCCTTGCATCTTTAGCGAAACACACCTTCAACCCTAACATTCATGCCTCCTTGACTAACCTTATGCCCACTGGCTCCATCAACCCTACCACAGGGAGTTTCTATTTCCACAGTGCACCCGGAATCCACTACCTTCCCTTCACATGGTTACTCATCTGTATTCCCTTGTGTGCCAGAAAACACGATATGACCTTTAGCCCCTTTGCCGGGCCTTGACTTTCTGATGTTACTGTTATGTCTGACTGGGACTCCCACTGCCTTGAAATATAACTACATGCTAGCCCTAGCAAACAACTGTATATGAACTTGACCTTGTGACCATACTTCCCTATCTGAGTCACTGTAAAGATTATAAGGAATAACTCAGGAGACTCTTTGCATGGAACAAGACAACTACAAGACACAGTTTTATAAGTGGTAAAGTCTATTTTATCACATGGTGATTCAAACTGGTGCAGAGAGAAACTCAAGTCCACAACACTTGGTGTAAATATTAACCCCTTAGTGATGGAGCCAAATTTTTGAAATCTGACCAGTGTCAATTTATGTGGTAATAACTCTGGAACGCTTCAACAAATACCTGTGATTTTGAGATTGTTTTACATGACACATTATACTTTATGATAATGGTAAATTTAGGTTGATATGTTTTGTGTTTATTTATAAAAAATATCAGAAATTTGAGAAAAATGTAAAAAAATTTGCAATTTTCAAACTTTGAATGATTATCCCTTTAAGGGCTCATTTCCACTGGCAAGGAAAACGGACGAGTGCAATCCGATAAAAAATCGGATTGCACTCGGACCACTGTTATTCAATAGGTGTCTTTTCATTTGCAATTTTTTTCTCAGCCGAAATCGGACTGAGAAAAAAATCGCAGCATGCTGCGATTTGCTGCGAGTCTCGGATGAGACTCGCCAATGTAAGTCAATGGGTGCGAGAAAAAAAACGGACGGAATACGGACCATCCGTATTCCGTCCATTTTTTACGGATACATCACCATTCTGTGGCCTAGAACACTGTCCATGGTCCTGTAAATGACTGTAGAAAAATAGTTGCAGAGAAATAAAACGGATTGCATACGGATGTCATACGGATGTAAAACGGATGGTGCGATTAAAAATCGCATTGCACTCGCATTACACTCGCATGACAATCGCATACGCTACATCCCTTTTTTCGGTCCAGATTACGGACCGATTTGTCTCTCGCCAGTGGAAATGAGCCCTAATCCAGATAGTCATACCATAGCAAAACATAAATAAATAACATTTATCACATGTCGGCTTTACATCAGCATCATTTGTAAAATGTTATTTTATTTTATTAGCATTTTAGGAGGTTTAAAAATGTAGCAGTAATTTTTCATTTTTTTCAATGAAATTTACAAAATTTATTTTTTACGGACTTATCCATGTTTGAAGTAACTTTAGGGGTCCCATATATTGGAAAACCCCCAAAAGTTATACCATTTTAGAAACAGCACCCCCTGATATATTGAAAACTGCAGACAGCTAGTTTATTAACCCTTCAGGTGCTTTTCAGGAATTAATGCAAAGTGGTATGACAGAAATTAAAATATGTATATTTACCACCTAAATGCCTCTAGCTTCTGAACAGATTACTATAGCTGGCAGACTCTAAGACCGCTATTTGGTCATGAGTTGCCATGGCAAACACCAGGACCACAAAATCATGATCTGAGGGCACCAATTGGGATAAAGAGGAAGCCCCCACACTCTGATAACCATTTATAATGAAGTAGTCACTTTTTACAGCAGCATCTAAGGGGTTAAACAGATTTGGATGGTGCAAACACGGATAATGGCTTATACAGCAAGTTGTCAGCTATAGTGTACAGCCAACAGCTGCTGGATTGTCACCTGTATGGGGATACTATTATCTTATATCTCAGGTCAGTTAAAAGACGTATTGGCTGTCATTAAGGGGTTAAACGCAGCTTAACAGTCTATAGGAAACTTCAGAGGAAAATGCAATCACGCAGAAAGTCTATGAAGCACAATTATTCTTGAGGATACTTGACACGAATAAGTCCTTGGTAGTCCAAACACAGATATATATGCTTATAAGGCAGTTCAAATAATATCTTAGCACAACCAGGGAGGCCTGGGTAAAAGTCTCAGGTTTAAGCAGAGCAGCAACAGCTTACATGTCCAGCAAATGCAGATGGAAGCAAACACAAGCAGCCAGATGGAGGATTACTGGAAACCTTTGTATGCAGCAGAAACTCAGAGCTGAGTAGCAGGATCTCCACACAGGTTCACAGGAGCAGGTGCAGGTGCAAAGCCAGGGAGTCGTCAGGAGCTGGATGCAAGGCAGAATACTCTAGCACAGACTAAAGGCTGGGGTGGAGCTATATAGCAGGAAGACACAGTGCACATGAGACCAAAGACGCCATCTTGGAAAAGGGCAGTAATGCACAAAAGGTAATCAAAATGTTCAGAGTCCTGACATTACTCCCTCCTTAGAAGCGGCCTCAGGACGATCCTGGACCTGGTTTCTCAGGGAATCTCTGATGAAAATGAGAAATCTTCTGTTGGGCATTGATGTTTTCCACAGGTTCCCAAGAGTCTTCCTCAGGGGGATATCCCTGCCATCTTATCAGATATTGGAGCCAATTCCTGTGAATCCTGGAATCAATTTCCTCCACCACAAATTGTTCTTCCCCATCAATCACCACAGGCTGCGGAGGTGGCACAACATGTCCCTGGAAGGTATTAGTTGATACAGGCTTTAGTAAAGATACATGAAAAACTGGGTGTACCTTCATAGTCCTAGGCAACTTCAGACGGCAGGCCACAGAGCTCACAATACTGTTTATCTTGAAAGGGCCAATGAATTTCTGTCCAAGTTTTTGTGAAGGAACGTTTCACTTCAGATTATTAGTTGATAACCACACGGAATCTCCTAGCTTGAACATGGGTGCAGGTTTACGGAATCTATCAGCCGATCTCTTATAACGTTCTTGAGCCGTGGTCAGAGATTCCTTCAGAACCTCCAGATTTTGCCTCATCTCAGTCAGCCTTTCCTCAACTGCTGGAACTGGAGAATTAATCGGAGACCTAGGTAAGATACATGGATGATAACCCAGATTGGCAAAGAAAGGAGTGAACTTAGTGGAGGCTCTCTGAGAATTGTTGTATGAAAATTCGGCAAACGACAGTAATTCCAACCAATCATCTTGGAGATAGCTAACATAGCATCTTAGATATTGTTCCAACGTCTGGTTGGTACACTCAGTCTGACCATTTGTCTGGGGATGGTAAGCGTAAGAGAGACAGACATTAATATTGAGTGCAGAGCAAAACCCCTTCCAGAATCTTGAAGTGAACTATATGCCACGGTCAGAGATGACCTCATCCGGGACCCCATGCAGCCGGAAGACATTCTGAATAACCAAGTTCACTGTATCCTTAGCTGAGGGGAGGCCGGTGCATGGGACAAAATGAGCGGCTTTAGTCAGGCGATCAACTACTACCATGATTGTATTCATGCCCCCCGATGTAGGCAGCTCCACAATAAAGTCCATTGATATAGACCCCCAAGGTCGGGACGGAACAGGTAACGGTTGCAGGAGACCCGTAGGTGCCACATGAGGAATCTTGTAACGAGTACATACCTCGCAAGAGAGAACATAGTCGTTAGTATCCTTCAGGCAAGTTTGCCACCAGAAAAATCGGATTAGGAACTCTTGTGTCTTCTATACCCCCCTGTGACCAGCCAACTTGGAGTCATGTACTAACTTGAGGATCTGCAGATGGACGGCCTCAGGGACGTAGATACGTCGATCTCTGAACCACATGCCACCCTTAAAGACAAGATTAATATCAACAGGTGGGTTGGCCAGAAATACATCACCATCATAAGCCTCCCTGCACTTCTTCCACAAGTCCTGATCGTGGATAACTCCGGTGAAATTGGCATCAGATAGAATGGTCTTGGACGGGGCTCCAGGCACGGAATCTGCAGCATGGATTCGGGATAAAGCATCAGCCTTCCCATTACGAGAACCTAGACGGTACAAGATAACAAAATTAAATTGATTTAAAAATAAATTCCAACGAGCCTGACAAGGAGAAAGACATCTAGTGGATCTGAGGAACTCTAAATTGTGATGGTCAGTAAGCACTATGATCTGTTGTGCAGTTCCTTGCAGATGATGCCTCCATTCCTTGAAAGCCGCAATAATAGCCAGCAATTCCTTGTCTCTCACATCGCAATTCTTCTCTGCTGAGGTTAGTCTATGGGAAAAGAAAGCACAAGGATGTAGCAGACCCTTCTCTCCAGTTCTTTGGGAGAGAATAGCCCCCAAAGCATTATAAGAAGCGTCCACCTCCACAATGAAAGAAAGTGTTGGATCTGGGTGTATCAACAGCGGTGCTGAGGTGAAACAGATCTTAAGCAGATCAAAAGCTTCTTGAGCCTGTGAGGACCACTTAAAGGGCTTTTCCTTCTTTGTCAAGGAAGTAATAGGACGGACAATATCAGAAAAATTTCGAATAAAACGTCTGTAGAAATTGGCAAAACCAATAAAACGTTGCACCTCCTTAACGTTCTTGGGTACCGGCCAATCAAGGATAGCCTGAATCTTACCAGATTCCATGTTCAGCCCCTGGGGAGAGATGATATAACCTAAGACCTGTATCTCAGAACGATGGAACTCGCATTTATCCGGCTTGATATACAGATGGTTCTCTATCAGACTTCTTAAAACAGCCTTGACATGTTCTTCATGTTCCTGTAGAGAGTCAAAAAAGATTAGAATATCGTCCAAATAGATCACCACAAACTGGTCCATCAAATCTCTGAAAATGTCATTAGCAAGGTGTTGAAACGTTGCAGGGGCATTACAGAGCCCGAAGGGCATCACGAGATATTCAAAGTGTCCATACCGGCATCGGAATGCTGTTTCCACTCATCCTCTGGACGAATACGCACCAAATTATAAGCCCCACGAAGATCCAGTTTAGAGAACACCTTAGCATGGTGGACTCTTTCCAGTAATTCGGGAATCGGAGGCAAAGGGTAATGATTCTGTAGGGTTACCTTATTGAGCTCTCGATAGTCTACTGTCATGATTCTCAATGGCGAGAGAACATAGCCCAGCATATATAAGAACTAGCTCTTGGAAGATGGAATCTAAACTGACCATGAACTAAACCTGCCGCACAATTAACAGTGGCTGGGTAGCGTGCCTACGTTTTATCCCTAGACGCCCAGCGCCAGCCGGAGGACTAACTAATCCTAGCAGAGGAAAATACAGTCCTGGCTCACCTCTAGAGAAATTTCCCCAAAAGGCAGACAGAGGCCCCCACATATATTGGCGGTGATTTTAGATGAAATGACAAACGTAGTATGATAATAGGTTTAGCAAAATCAAGGTCCGCTTACTAGATAGCAGGAAGACAGAAAGGGCACTTTCATGGTCAGCTGAAAACCCTATCAAAACACCATCCAGAAATTACTTTAAAACTCTAGTATTAACTCATAACACCAGAGTGGCAATTTCAGATCACAAGAGCTTTCCAGACACAGTAACGAAACAGCAGCTGTGAACTGGAACAAAATGCAAAAACAAACAAGGACGAAAGTCCAACTTAGCTGGGAGTTGTCTAGTAGCAGGAACATGCAAAGAAAGGCTTCTGATTACATTGTTGACCGGCATGAAACTGACAGAGGAGCAAGGTTATATAGAGACTCCCACATCCTGATGGGAACAGGTGAACAGAGAGGATGATGCACACAAGTTCAATTCCACCAGTGGCCACCGGGGGAGCCCAGAATCCAATTTCACAACAGTACCCCCCCCTCAAGGAGGGGGCACCGAACCCTCACCAGAACCACCAGGGCGATCAGGATGAGCCCTATGAAAGGCACGGACAAGATCGGAGGCATGAACATCAGAGGCAGTCACCCAAGAATTATCCTCCTGACCGTATCCCTTCCATTTCACCAGATACTGGAGTTTCCGTCTGGAAATACGGGAGTCTAAGATCTTTTCCACAACGTACTCCAACTCACCCTCAACCAACACCGGAGCAGGAGGCTCAACGGAAGGCACAACCGGTACCTCATACCTGCGCAATAAAGACCGATGAAAAACATTATGAATAGAAAAAGATGCAGGGAGGTCCAAACGGAAGGACACAGGGTTAAGAATCTCCAATATCTTGTACGGGCCGATGAACCGAGGCTTAAACTTAGGAGAAGAAACCCTCATAGGGACAAAACGAGAAGACAACCACACCAAGTCCCCAACACAAAGCCGAGGACCAACACGACGACGGCGGTTGGCAAAAAGCTGAGTCTTCTCCTGGGACAACTTCAAATTGTCCACTACCTGCCCCCAAATCTGATGCAACCTCTCCACCACAGCATCCACTCCAGGACAATCCGAAGATTCCACCTGACCGGAGGAAAATCGAGGATGAAACCCCGAATTACAGAAAAACGGGGACACCAAGGTGGCAGAGCTGGCCCGATTATTGAGGGCGAACTCCGCCAATGGCAAAAAAGCAACCCAATCATCCTGATCCGCAGACACAAAACACCTCAAATATGTCTCCAAGGTCTGATTAGTCCGCTCGGTCTGGCCATTAGTCTGAGGATGGAAAGCAGACGAAAAAGACAAATCTATGCCCATCCTAGCACAGAATGCCCGCCAAAATCTAGACACGAATTGGGTCCCTCTGTCAGAAACGATATTCTCCGGAATACCATGCAAACTAACAACATTTTGAAAAAACAGAGGAACCAACTCGGAAGAAGAAGGCAACTTAGGCAAGGGAACCAAATGGACCATCTTAGAGAAACGGTCACACACCACCCAGATGACAGACATCTTCTGAGAAACAGGCAGATCCGAAATAAAATCCATCGAGATGTGCGTCCAAGGCCTCTTCGGAATAGGCAAGGGCAACAACAATCCACTAGCCCGAGAACAACAAGGCTTGGCCCGAGCACAAACGTCACAAGACTGCACAAAGCCTCGCACATCTCGTGACAGGGAAGGCCACCAGAAGGACCTTGCCACCAAATCCCTGGTACCAAAGATTCCAGGATGACCTGCCAATGCAGAAGAATGAACCTCAGAGATGACTCTACTGGTCCAATCATCAGGAACAAACAGTCTACCAGGTGGGCAACGATCCGGTCTATCCGCCTGAAACTCCTGCAAGGCCCGCCGCAGGTCTGGAGAAACGGCAGACAATATCACTCCATCCTTAAGGATACCTGTGGGCTCAGAATTACCAGGGGAGTCAGGCTCAAAACTCCTAGAAAGGGCATCCGCCTTAACATTCTTAGAACCCGGTAGGTATGACACCACAAAATTAAACCGAGAGAAAAACAACGACCAGCGCGCCTGTCTAGGATTCAGGCGCCTGGCAGACTCAAGGTAAATTAAATTTTTGTGGTCAGTCAATACCACCACCTGATGTCTGGCCCCCTCAAGCCAGTGACGCCACTCCTCAAAAGCCCACTTCATGGCCAAAAGCTCCCGATTCCCAATATCATAATTCCGCTCGGCGGGCGAAAATTTACGGGAAAAAAAAGCACAAGGTCTCATCACGGGGCAGTCGGAACTTCTCTGCGACAACACCACCCCAGCTCCGATTTCAGAAGCGTCGACCTCAACCTGAAAAGGAAGAGCAACATCAGGCTGACGCAACACAGGGGCGGAAGAAAAGCGGCGCTTAAGCTCCCGAAAGGCCTCCACAGCATCAGGGGACCAATCAGCAACATCAGCACCCTTCTTAGTCAAATCACTCAATGGTTTAACAACATCAGAAAAACCAGCAATAAATCGACGATAAAAGTTAGCAAAGCCCAAAAATTTCTGAAGACTCTTAAGAGAAGAGGGTTGCGTCCAATCACAAATAGCCTGAACCTTGACAGGATCCATCTCGATGGAAGAGGGGGAAAAAATGTATCCCAAGAAGGAAATCTTTTGAACCCCAAAAACGCACTTAGAACCCTTCACACACAAGGAATTAGACCGCAAAACCTGAAAAACCCTCCTGACCTGCTGGACATGAGAGTCCCAGTCATCCGAAAAAATCAGAATATCATCCAGATACACAATCATAAATTTATCCAAATAATCGCGGAAAATGTCATGCATAAAGGACTGGAAGACTGAAGGGGCATTTGAAAGACCAAAAGGCATCACCAAATACTCAAAGTGGCCCTCGGGCGTATTAAATGCGGTTTTCCACTCATCCCCCTGCTTGATTCGCACCAAATTATACGCCCAACGGAGATCAATCTTAGAGAACCACTTGGCCCCCTTTATACGAGCAAACAAATCAGTCAGCAGTGGTAACGGATATTGATATTTAACCGTGATTTTATTCAAAAGCCGATAATCAATACACGGCCTCAAAGAGCCATCTTTCTTAGACACAAAGAAAAAACCGGCTCCTAAGGGAGATGACGAAGGACAAATATGTCCCTTTTCCAAGGACTCCTTTATATATTCTCGCATAGCAGCGTGTTCAGGCACAGACAGATTAAATAAACGACCCTTAGGGTATTTACTACCCGGAATCAAATCTATGGCACAATCGCACTCCCGGTGCGGAGGTAGTGAACCAAGCTTGGGCTCTTCAAAAACGTCACGATAGTCAGACAAGAATTCAGGAATCTCAGAAGGAATAGATGATGAAATGGAAACCAAAGGTACGTCCCCATGAGTCCCTTTACATCCCCAGCTTAACACAGACATAGCTTTCCAGTCGAGGACTGGGTTATGAGATTGCAGCCATGGCAATCCTAGCACCAAAACATCATGTAGATTATACAGCACCAGAAAGCGAATAATCTCCTGGTGATCCGGATTAATACGCATAGTTACTTGTGTCCAGTATTGTGGTTTATTACTAGCCAATGGGGTGGAGTCAATCCCCTTCAGAGGTATAGGAGCTTCCGAAGGCTCCAAATCATACCCACAGCGTTTGGCAAAGGACCAATCCATAAGACTCAAAGCGGCGCCAGAGTCGACATAGGCGTCCGCGGTAATAGATGATAAAGAACAAATCAGGGTCACAGATAGAATAAACTTAGACTGTAAAGTGCTAATTGAAACAGACTTGTCAAGCTTCTTAGTACGCTTAGAGCATGCTGATATAACATGAGTTGAATCACCACAATAGAAGCACAACCCATTTTTTCGTCTAAAATTCTGCCGCTCGCTTCTGGACAGAATTCTATCACATTGCATATTTTCTGGCGTCTTCTCAGTAGACACCGCCAAATGGTGCACAGGTTTGCGCTCCCGCAGACGCCTATCGATCTGAATAGCCATTGTCATGGACTCATTCAGACCCGCGGGCACAGGGAACCCCACCATAACATCCTTAATGGCATCAGAGAGACCTTCTCTGAAAATCGCCGCCAGGGCGCACTCATTCCACTGAGTAAGCACAGACCATTTACGGAATTTTTGGCAGTATATTTCAGCTTCATCTTGCCCCTGAGATAGGGACATCAAAGCTTTTTCCGCCTGAAGCTCTAAATGAGGTTCCTCATAAAGCAACCCCAAGGCCAGAAAAAATGCATCCACATTGAGCAACGCAGGATCCCCTGGTGTCAATGCAAAAGCCCAATCTTGAGGGTCGCCCCGGAGCAAGGAAATTACAATCCTGACCTGCTGTGCAGGATCTCCGGCAGAGCGAGACTTCAGGGACAAAAACAATTTGCAATTATTTTTAAAATTTTGAAAGCAAGATCTATTCCCTGAAAAAAATTCAGGCAAAGGAATTCTAGGTTCAGACATAGGTGCATGAACAACAAAATCTTGCAAATTTTGTACCTTCGTGGCGAGATTATTCAAACCTGTAGCTACACTCTGAAGATCCATTTCAAACAGGTGAACACAGAGCCATTCAAGGATTAGAAGGAGAGAAAGAGAGGAAGGCTGCAGTATAGGCAGACTAGCAAGTGATTCAATTATGAGCACACTCAGAACTAGAGAAAAAAAAAAAAATTTTCAGCAGACTTCTTTTTTCTCTCCTTTCTCAGCCAATAATTTAACCCTTTTTGGCCGGTCAAACTGTCATGATTCTCAATGGCGAGAGAACATAGCCCAGCATATATAAGAACTAGCTCTTGGAAGATGGAATCTAAACTGACCATGAACTAAACCTGCCGCACAATTAACAGTGGCCGGGTAGCGTGCCTACGTTTTATCCCTAGACGCCCAGCGCCAGCCGGAGGACTAACTAATCCTAGCAGAGGAAAATACAGTCCTGGCTCACCTCTAGAGAAATTTCCCCAAAAGGCAGACAGAGGCCCCCACATATATTGGCGGTGATTTTAGATGAAATGACAAACGTAGTATGATAATAGGTTTAGCAAAATCGAGGTCCGCTTACTAGATAGCAGGAAGACAGAAAGGGCACTTTCATGGTCAGCTGAAAACCCTATCAAAACACCATCCAGAAATTACTTTAAAACTCTAGTATTAACTCATAACACCAGAGTGGCAATTTCAGATCACAAGAGCTTTCCAGACACAGTAACGAAACAGCAGCTGTGAACTGGAACAAAATGCAAAAACAAACAAGGACGAAAGTCCAACTTAGCTGGGAGTTGTCTAGTAGCAGGAACATGCAAAGAAAGGCTTCTGATTACATTGTTGACCGGCATGAAACTGACAGAGGAGCAAGGTTATATAGAGACTCCCACATCCTGATGGGAACAGGTGAACAGAGAGGATGATGCACACAAGTTCAATTCCACCAGTGGCCACCGGGGGAGCCCAGAATCCAATTTCACAACAGTCTACACAGGGTCTCAGGGACCCATCCTTCTTCTTTACAAAAAATATAGATGCCCCTGCTGGTGAAGAAGAAGGATGTATGAAGCCTTTGGCCAGATTTTCATCAATATACTCCTTTAAGGCTTGAAGCTCAGGTGCCGCCAAAGCATATATGTTACCAAAAGGAATAGCTGCCCCAGGAAGCAACTCAATGGGACAGTCATAATGCCTGTGAGGAGGAAGCTGATCTGCATTCTTCTCATCACAGATGTCAGAGAACTCTTTATATGCTGAAGGTAAAGTAAATACCTGTACCGGTGGTTCCATAGCTGTGGACTCGGGGACAGCTTCAGTTAATGCTGAGTTGCTCCTTGTTGGAAAGATAATCTCCTTGGTCTCCCAGCTGATAGTTGGATTCTGAGAACGCAGCCAAGGGATGCCTAAAATTACAGGAAAATGAGGAGAAGAAATGAACAAGAAAGAGAGTTGCTCTTGATGATTAGGCTCCAACAAAATCTCAAGGGGTGCAGTCTCCTGATCCACAGGCCCGGAGATTAAAGGTGACCCATCCACTGTTTCCATGGTAAGTGGAGAGGCTCTTTGCTAAATTTCAATACCATGTTCCTTGGCAAATACGATATCCATAAAATTGCCACCTGTACCAGAGTCAATCATAGCTGCACTGGAAATCCACTGTCCTGTACACAGGATCTTAATTGGGAGAGAACAGTGAGAGTTCTTTTCATTTAGCTCCTTGGCTGGTGAAGTCATAGAAAGTGAATGGAATACAGTGTTTAAAGGCAGGCTACATTCAGAGATGTCAGATTCATCATCATAGTTGTCATACTCCCCTACTGCTGCTAGCACCTTGTTAGGCCGCTTGGGACACTTGAGACAGTTGATTAGAAAGTGGTCAGACTGGCCACAGTAGAAACATAGACTTTCTCGAAGGCGATGCTCCCAGCGCTCATTACGCTCGCGCCTCTGAACAGAATCAATTTGCATGGGCACCTCCTCTACCTCTCGAGATGTTTTACCTGCAGGCTCTTTGGAAGGAAGGGAAAAGTAAGAAATACGGTTATATGCAGCAAACGTCTCCTGGCTATGCTCAGTAAGGCGAATGTCAATGCGCACACAATGCTGTATAAATGTTTCTAGCTCTTGTGGTGATTCAGAGCGAGCTAATTCATCCTTTACAATGCTAGACGGACCCCTTTTAAAAATAGGAAATTGTGCATAACTGTCCCAATTAGTATCTACCGCTAATCTCCTGAATTCAGTAGCATACTCAATAACAGAACGTTTAGCCTTGCGTAAAGACAATAAAGCAGATTCAGCGGTAACACGGCGATTAGGGTCAAACACTAATGCCATAGCGGCCAAAAAATCATCCAAATTATTTAACCGCGGGTCACGAGACTCAATCATCGGATTCGCCCAGGTGAGTGCTCGTGCGGTCAGCAGCATTATTACACACAATACTTTGGATCTATCAGTAGGAAAACGGTCAGCATGCACATCAAAATATAGCATACATTGATTCACAAAGCCATGAAATTTGTCGCGATCACCATTAAATCTGAATTGGGGCAACTTAGGTGGGCTAGCTGGTGGCGGTTGCCCAGATGGTAAAGTCGCTTGTGCAGCCATTTGCGTGCTTATGTCCTGAAAAGCCCATCCATACTGGCACTCTATACCAGCAAGTTTGTTTTCCTGGGCTGCCATGCGGGTGCTTAAGTCCTGCAAAGTTTGTCCAAACACTTGTTAATTGTGTTCAAAGCTTCCAAACTTCTTTTGCAGACCTTCCACATCTTTCTGCAGTGATCTAATTATGGAGAACACCTGCTCTAGTCTGCTTTCTGCAGTCATTGTTCCAGCAGTCTCCTCTTTTGAGGCTAGAGTATCCTGTAAAGATTATAAGGGATAACTCAGGAGACTCTTTGCATGGAACAAGACAACTACAGGACACAGCTTTATAAGTGGTAAAGTCTATATTATCACACGGTGATTCAAACAGGTGCAGAGAGAAACTCAAGTCCACAACACTTGGTGTAAATATTAAACGCAGCTTAACAGTCTATAGGAAACTTCAGAGAAAAATGCAATCACGCAGAAAGTCTATGAAGCACAATTATTCTTGAGGATACTTGACACGAATAAGTCCTTGGTAGTCCAAACACAGATATATATGCTTATAAGGCAGTTCAAATAATATCTTAGCACAACCAGGGAGGCCTGGGTAAAAGTCTCAGGTTTAAGCAGAGCAGCAACAGCTTACATGTCCAGCAAATGCAGATGGAAACAAACACAAGCAGCCAGATGGAGGATTACCGGAAACCTTTGTATGCAGCAGAAACTCAGAGCTGAGTAGTAGGATCTCCACACAGGTTCACAGGAGCAGGTGCAGGTGCAGGTGCAAAACCAGGGAGTCATCAGGAGCTGGATGCAAGGCAGAATACTCTAGCACAGACTAAAGGCTGGGGTGGAGCTATATAGCAGGAAGACACAGTGCACATTAGACCAAAGACGCCATCTTGGAAAAGGGCAGTAATGCACAAAAGGTAATCAAAATGTTCAGAGTCCTGACAGTCACTGCCAGGAAGTGCCTGTTTTTCACTAGAACCACCCCCCTCCCACTGGTATCCAATACCTCAAGCTAATCATAGTTACTATCCTACAACAGTTTGTGATAAGTATACTCTTATACACTATTAACATGTCCTAAACTGCTGGCACATACTATATATATTATACTTCACATTACTATTAGATATGAGCGAATATTTGCAAACTTCCATCATTTATTTGTCGAATATTCACCAAACATAGCTGAATGCCATTCATTTCTATGGGAGGAAAAACAAATGCATGAACCACACCTTTTAAAGCCCCAAGTGCTGCCAAAACAACTCAAATGAGGGACAGACACTAGGAAAGTGACCTCAATTCACATACAGTATGATTTGTATAATGGCAGTGCAGCAATCAGCAGGCATGAGTTATCAGGGAATGGGACAGCTTTTACAGCTTTCAATTGAACGTCACAGTAAGATGAGGTGGGTGATGGTTCAGTGTAGGCCACCTTTGCTGGGAGCTCTGATACCGCATGCAACAAAACTACCTGCTTTTAAGCTGAGCCACACTCAGGTGGCACAAATATCAGTTTCATAGGCTACCATTGTCATAAAAATTTAAGGATAGTAACACAGGTAGTTGAGTCCTAGCAAGTGGAGGCCTGACGTCACGGAGGCCTACTGATACAGGTAACACTCATGAAGGAGACCCATCCAGGAGTCTACACATTTTCAAAAATTTGTGGCAGGCCCTACCAAAGTAGCATCAATTTCACCATAGTAGAAATAGTATAATAGGGACTGACAGGTCTTCCACTTCATCCAATCCAGCAAATGGACACCCATCCAGGATTGTTCACATTTTCAAAAATTATTGGTAAACACCGCCAAAGTGTCATCAATTTTACCACAATATACAGTAGATAGTATAATAGAGTCTGACAGATCTTCCACTATGCCCAATCCTGCAGATGGACACCCAACCAGGAATGTTCACACTTCCAAAAATTATTGGCAGACAATACTAAAGTGGCATTAATTTCATCAAAGTAGAAATAGTATAATATGGACCGACAGGTCTTCTATTACATCGAACCCAGCAGATTGAAAACCAACCAGGAGTATTCCGTTAAAGAAATGAGGGCCTTACGCCGCAGAAGTGGCATAAATTTCACGAGACTAGAAATTGTAAAATAGGGACCGGCAGATCTTCCAACTACACGCAATCCAGCAGATGGACACCTAACCAGGAGTATTCACATTTCAAAAAATTATTGGCACACGATACCAAAGTGGCATCCAAAAATTATTGGCACACGATACCAAAGTGGCGTCACTTTAATTACATTATAAATAGCATCATATGGACCGACAGGTCTTCCACTGCACCCAGTCCAGCAGATGTACACCCAACCAGAAGTGTACACATTTAAACAAATGAGGGCTTAACACCACAAAGGTGGCATAAACTTTATGAGAGTACAAATATTATAATAGGGGCCGACAGGTCTTTCACTACACCCAATCCAGCAGATGGACAACCAACCAGGAGTTTTCACATTTCCAAAAATTACTGGCAGGCAAAACCAAAGAGGCATCAATTTAACCCCAGTAGAAATAGTATAATAGAAATCGACAGGTCTTCTACTATACCTATTCCAGCAGCTGGACACCCAACCAGGAGTATTCACATTTCCAAAAATTATTGGCAGACGTTAGCAAAGTGGCATCAATTTCATCACAGTAGAAATAGTATAATAGAGACTGACAGGTCTTTCACTACGTCCAATCCAACAGATGGACACCCAACCAGGAGTTTTCACATTTTAAAAAGTGAGGGCCTGACACCACCAAAGTAGAATAAATGTCACGAGAATAGAAATAATATAATTGGGACCAAAATGTCTTCAACTACAGCCAACCCAGCAGATGTAAACCAACTATGACTGTTCACGTTTCCACAAATTTGTGTTAACATCAGCAGCAGCCACAGCAGGCATTGAAGCCACACTAAATATATCACAGTGTGCAGTTACGTGAGATTAATGCAGCGCACTAAAACATTATCACCTAGTCTGTACAGTCTGCGATTGGGGTGAAAAATCCTTGGAGATCCATGACTTGTTCATCTTGATGAAAGCGAGGTGGTCTACACTTTCAGGGAATAGCCGGCTGCATTTATCCATCAGGATACCACCAGCAGCACTGAAGACACATTCTGAGAGAATGTTGGCTTCCGGGCAAGATAAAACCTCCAAGGTGTGTGAGGCGAGCTCAGGCCACTCATCCATTTTGGAAGACCAAAATGTGAAAGAGTCCAAACCCTCCCTGCTGGTATTGATATTCAGTTCTAGATGCTCCTGCTCCATCTTCTCAATTCGTTAACCATGTGTAAGACTTGGACTCTGTTGTGCTAGTGCACGTGCTGGTCTAAAAAAAAGTGTTAAAGGACTCACAGAAATTGCTTCTTCCACTTACACTACTGCTGCTGCTGCTGCTAATGATTTGGCATTGACAAATTGATGTGCTGGAGGTACGAAGTCTAGAGCTGTGATGCGAACTGTGTGCTTCACTTTTGTCTTGGAGAAAAGCTCTCTTAAGGTTGTGTAAAAGCGTGTTTTAATACTCCAGCATTCTCGTTTCCCTTTCCAGGGAGGGAAGCATCTGGCAAAATATGGTTTTATAACGTGGATCTAACAGAGTGGCAACCCAGTAGTCAGAATTATGTCTAATCGTAACTATACGGGGATCATGCTGCAGATAGTGCAGCAAGAGGGCACTCATATGTCGGGCTCTAAAATGAGGTCCAAGCCCATGCTGTATTGGTGGCTGGGTATCAATGATGCTTGTTTCCTCCATCCCCTCCCACCAACCACAGAGAGGGAGAAGGATTATCTTCTTCATCAGACAGTTTTTCAGCCATCATCTCTTCCTCCGCCATTTGGTTCTCGGATCTTGCAATTTTGATAACAATTTATCTGTTATCACCCCCCCCCCCCCTCGATCACAGTAATCCACTCTCCCTTGGCACCTGCTTGTGTGTTGACATTCTGGGACTTAGAAACAATGTTTTCCCTTATGCATCCTCCTCTTCTTCTGGACCACCATCTCCTCTTTCAGGCTATTCAAAGTCTGCTCCAGCATATAGATGACTGGAATAGAGATGGTGATGATGGCGTCGTCAGTGCTAACCATCTTATTAGCCATTTCAAGACTGTGCAGAAGTGTTCAGAGGTCCTTAATCTGTGCCCACTCCGTAAATGTGATATGCACCACGTCCATACTGCATTGGCGCAGGCTATATGATATGACATTGTCAAGGCTCCCAGGTGTAACTACTGCCATGAAGCTACTCAGTGCAGTAAGGGAGCCCAGAGTAGAATGGCGGAGAACTCACCGGGTAGCAAGCAGGACCTGAACCTTATGACAGAGGAGAGGTGGCCAGGGGCGGAGCCAGGCACCGGGGTGCAAAGGACGCGGGCGGCGCCGGAGAGTAGTCAAAAGTGCTGAGGTCAATAACCGGTGGACAAGCGAGGTACTGGAAGGTGAGACAGAAGGATAGTCAGGTGGAAGCCGGAGGTCAGAAAGCCGAGTAAGAGAATTACTAGAAACACAAAGCAAAGAATCCAAGAGAATCAAACAGACCAAATTGAGCACGGAGAGCAAACAATCAACACAGTATGCACACGCACACCATGGGGTCAGGAACACACACAGAACGAAAGTATTACTGAGAGAGAAACCTAGTCCAGCGTGGGTATAAATATCTCTCTCAGATCCAAAAGGAGGCCACAACAATTAACCCTGAGAGGGCAGGGAATTAACCCTGTCCAAACCATGACAGTACCCCCCTCTTAACGGGGGGCCATTGGACCCCCAGGCTTCTCTGGATATCTGGCAGGAAGGCCTGCACCAGATGATCGGCATGCACCAAGCTGGCCAGGACTCATGACCGATCCTCAAGAGAATAATGTTTCCAATGTATCAGACACTGGAGCTTTCGGCGCACCCATCGAGAGTCAATGATGTGCCCCACCTCATACTCCAGCTGTCCCTCTACCAATACTGGTGGAGTATCAGATGAGGAATCTTCCGTAACCGTCTCCACTGGCTTTAGCAGGGACCTATGGAAGACATCAGATATTTTGAAGGAGGTGGGCAGCTGTAGTCTGAAGGCCATCGGATTGACTACCTCCACAATTTTGTATGGACCAATAAACTTGGGGCCCAGCTTCATAGATTGTATCTTAAGCTTGATATTATGGGTGAATAACCACACCTTCTCCCCTACTACAAACACTGGACCTGGCCCCATCCTCCTGTCTGAAAATTGTTTATACCTTTTCTGGGCTTTAGAGATGTTTGTCTGAACCTCCCTCCAAAGAGTTCTCAAATGCTGTACCATGCATTCGGCTCCAGGACAATCTGAATCCATGTGGGAAAATTCCCCAAAATGTGGGTCAAACCCATAGTTGACCTCAAAGGGAGTCTTTCCAGTGGACTGACTCACATGAAAGTTGAACGCAAGTTCTGCCATGGGCAATACCTTACACCAGTCCTCCTGTCTGGAAGAGGCCAGGCATCTCAGAATTTGCTCCAAAGATTGGCTTGTGCGTTCAGTCTGTCCATTAGACTCCTGGTGATAGGCACAGAAAAAAGACAGCGTAATCCCCAGCTTCGTACAAAAAACCCTCCAAAACCTGGCCACAAACTGCACATCTCTGTCCGACACCACATTCACAGGCACTCCATGCAACCGAACAGCATGCTGTATAAATAAGCGGGCCAAGGTTTCAGCAGAGGGTAATGTGGGTAGAGGTACAAAGTGGGCTTGTTTGGAGAACCTAACCACCGCCACCCATACCACTAAGTTGCCCCTGGAGATTTGCAATAAAGTCCATGGACAAATATGTCCATGGCCTATCAGGAATTGGCAAATGCACCAATTCCCCGGCCGGATGAGTATGAGAACTTTTGAAATGGGGGCACACCCCACATGCAGTCACAAACTTTTTAATATCTGATACCATAGAGGGCCATCAGAAGCCCCTAGCAACTGCCCCCCCCATAGCTGCAATCCCAGGATGGGCACTTAACACAGAATCGTGAATCTCCTGCAGGAGTCTGAGATGAACTGTTCTGGTACAAACAATTTACCTGGAGGTTTAATGCCAGGGGCCCGGGTTTGGGCCTCCAAAATCTCTCTCTGCAAATCAGATGAGATTTCAGCCACTGCTACTCCTAGCTGACGAATGGAGGAGGGAGGTTCCTGAGGGGACACAGAATTGAAGCTTTGGGATAATGCATCAGCCTTAATATTTTTTAGATTCCGGGCGGAATGTGATGGTAAATTGAAATCGAGAAAAAAAAACACCCATCAAGCCTGTCTGGGGGTCAATCTCTTGGCAGACTTGATATAGGCCAAATTTTTATGATCAGTGATAACTGTAATGGGGTGGACAGCCTCCTCCAGGAAATGCCTCCATTCTTTAAAAGCCAACTTATCCGCCAACAATTCCCTGTTGCAGACATCATAATTTCTCTCAGCCGGTGAGAATTTTTTTAACAAAGAAGGCACACGGCTTCAGATTAGTGAGTGTGGAAGGAACCTGAGACAAAAACTGCCCCCATCTTAGAAGCGTCAACCTCCACAATATAGGGTCTTGATGGATCGGGTTGTACCAACACAGGAACTGAAGTAAAACTTTTTTTAGTGTCAGGAAATAATTTTTTTGCAGCCACGGACCAATTTTTTCACATCAGCCTCCTTGAGGGTGAGGTCCATCAAAGGCTTTACCACCTGTGAAAAACCTTTAATGAACTTCCTATAGAAGTTAGCAAAGCCTAAAAATTGCTGCAACCCCTTCAAGTCATGCGGTTGCACCCAATCCGTAATAGCCTGGACCATTTTAGGATCCATGCGGAATCCCTTGCCAGACACAATTAAACCCAGAAAACACTGTTCTTGCACAAAAAATGAACATTTTTCCAGTTTAGCATATAAATGATTCTCCCTGAGTCTCCTAAGAACCATACACAAATGGTGCAAGTGGGTTTGACTGTCCAGTGTGTACACTAAAACGTCATCCAGGTAGATGACCACATAATGCCCAATTAGGTCAGAGAAAATATCAATAATGAAATTTTGAAAATCGGCAGGAGTGTTTGTGAGACCAAATGACATAACTAAGTTTTCAAACAGCCCCTCAGTCTTCAGGAGCACTGTTTTCCATTCATTCCCTTCCCGGACACTTATAAGGTTATAAGCCCCTCGTAAATCAAACTTAGTGAACCATTTGGCCCTTGTGAGTTGGTTACATAAATAAGGGATCAGGGGAAGAGGGTACATGTTTTTTACCGTAATCTTGTTCAGTTCCCGAGAGTCGAGGCTCGGCCGCAAACCATCATCTGCCATGGGTGAAACAGATGGCTGGATATGCCCCTTGTGGAGACTCTCTGCTATGTACTCCTTCATGGCTTGATGCTCAGGCCTGAACAAATTAAACAGGTGAGCCTTGGGTAACTTGGCCCCCAGAACTAAATCAATGGCACAATCGAAAGGTCTATGTGGTGGAAGCACCTCAGCCTTGGTTTCGGAAAACACGTCTTCAAAGTCCTTCAGGCATTCCGGAATACACTCCAGACCGACAGATGACACAGATACAGATTTTACATGAGTGACAAGAGGTTCCTGGTTGCAACATACACCGTTATCTTTACATCCCCACTAAGTGATCTCCCCATCACCCAATCAATAATAGGATTATTGCGTTGAAGCCAAGGCATTCCTAGTACCAGTCCAGCAGGCAAATAATCTAGAACAAAACAACTTAATTTTTTCACATTAGTAGAACCCACTTTCAGAGAAAAACTTCAGACATTAAATAAATTCCATTCCGGGTGAGAGGAGACAAGTCAATAGCCACAATTTTAACAGGATCCTTAAGCCTGACTGTCCCTATTTTATTTAGAGTCAACCACCTGGGCATCAATCAGGTTAATGGTAAAACCACAGTCAACAAAGGCGGTGGTCATGACAGGACCACCAGCAAGTTCCAATTCCACCTGAAGCAAAATTTTAGCAAGTGAGGAAAAATGTACCTGGTAGTCTGAGTAACCTCCTCGATCGTTACCCAGACTTAGGTGTTTCCCGATGGCTCAACACAAGAAGGACAAGAGGGACAATCCCTTTTCCAATGTCCAGAGGCTCCACAGTAACAGCATAGTAGGCTGTCTCTGCAGTGTCTTCTCTCTAATTCCATGATTGAGATAGCCCCAATCTCCATGGGCTCGGGGACGGACGGTGTCACACAGGTTGGAGTATGATGAGGTCATCTGCTGCATCACTCTCCTCTAACACAGAGTCTTCGGTCCATATGGACCACCTGCATCATGGCATCCTCCAGGGCATCGGGGGGAGGGTGTAATGTCAGAGCATCTTGTAAATGGTCGGACAGGCCCCTGCGAAAGAACCTCCTCATGACAGCATCATTCCAGGATACGTCAGTGGCCCAGCATCTAAATTCCTGGCATAACTTTTCTGCTTAGTGCCTCCCCTGTATCACACTCATCACCTGATCCTCTGCCAGATGCACTCTATCAGGCTCATCATAAATGTGCCCCAAATCCTCAAAGAACAGGTTCACCACCATAAGTTCAGAAGCAGGGGGAGAGAGAGAGAAAGCCCATGCCTGTGGAGCCCCCCTAAACACGCGCTGCCTTTCATTACCAGAAGATTGGGGATGTAACTCAAAAAACAACCTACATCCCTCTTTAAAAACCCTAAACAAATTTTTATCCCTGGAAAAATTGTCAGGTTACTTTACCGGTGGTTTGGGGTCCACTAGGGATGCATTAGTGGGGACACATCCTGAGTCCCCAATGGAACAGGGCCCTGTAGAGCACACACCACATCTCTCTGCTCCTGTTGGTGTGAGTGAACCAGGGCTTGCTGCTCCATGGACAGCTTCTGCATAAGTTGGGAGAGCTCATTAACCTGCTCTGTGAGAGCCTGTACCAGATCCATAATAAACTCGCACCTCACCACCTGGAAGAGACTGTATGGTCAGTTATAATGTCAAGGCTCCCAGGTGTAACCTATGCCGGGAGGCTACTCACCACAGTAAGGGAGCCAAGTGCAAAATGGCGGAGAACTCACCAGGTAGCAAGCAGGACCTGAACCATGTGACAGAGGGAGAGCGGCCAGGGGTGGAGCCAGGCGCCGGAGTGCAAAGGAGGAAAACAGCACCAGAGAGTGGTCAAACGTGTCGAGGTCAATAACTGGGGGACTGTCATGATACCCGGTTAATAATGCTGCAGGGGAAACTGCACCCAGCAGCAACAGAGATAGGTCAGAAACCGGGTAACTAACATGAACACCAACGGGACCTTTCACATGAGACAGAGTAATCAGGTAAAGCAATAGGACCTACGATCATGTGACAGAGTAGGGGGCGGAGCCAGACGCTGGGGAAACAGAGAAGGGGCAAGCATAAAAGAATAGTGAAACAAGCCGAGGTCTAAGCCAGGAGATAATAAGATACCAACAGGGAGAGTCAGAGAATAGTCAGAAGCCAAGCCAGGGGTCAGAAATCCAGGAAAGTGAATAAAGCAGGTGACTAGGGTTGAGCGACTTTCATTTTTTTAAGATCGAGTAGGGTTTTGGGAAACCCGATTTTGTCCAGAGTCGAGTCGAGTGCAGTCGGCCGATTATCGCTAAAAGTCGGGGATCGACCGAAACACGAAACCCAATGCAAGTCAATGGGGAAGCATAGTCGGCAGTGAGTGGAGGCCAGGAAAACACCTACAGTGCCCATTTTAATGCCAAAAACATCCATTCTTGTTTCTGAAGCTTGCCAATCTTAATTAACTGTATAATAATAGTTGGGCATAGGGAATTGGGTGAAAGTTGTGGGGGGAGTAGGGCTGGCTCAAGTTTTTCGTGGGCCCAGGAAATGCGGACTACGTCACGGCGGTGTTGCAGGGAAAGGTAAGTATTTAAAAGTTGCAAGTGCTGTGATCCTGAGCAAGCAGGGGGGGGGCCCACTCGTTCGCATTGCCACTGGCACAGGGCCCCTCAAAGTACGGCGGTGTGTTTGCATGGCGGGGGCGCCTCCCACCAGCAGCGACACTTTTGCGTACTCTGAGGGGCCCTGTGCCAGTGACGTCGCCAACGAGTATGCCCCCCCACCTGATGAAGGAACCTGCACTTTCATCTGCACCTTCCTCTTTGTCCCTGTGTAAGGTGGTATAACATGCGGGAAGGGGAACCTTACTTTCAGCAGGGACAGATTCTGGCTGTGTAGAGTACAAGGGGAATGTAGTGGTCTAGGTCAATGTACCAGCAGACTCATTTAGCAGTGGCTGGGCAATGGGCAGGATGAGGAGGAAACAGATATAGGGCCAAAGAATAAAGTAGGCTACATGCAGTTCAAAATTGGTAACAGGACTAAACAGGCGGCATTGCTTTGTTCAGTGGAGTAGCAAACCCAAGAGCAGCAGACACTGTTTCAAGGGCCTAACCACACTAGTAGGCCAAATGCAGTTTAATATCTGATAGTATAGGGCGAAAGCCAGAATGTGGAAGCTCAGCTTTGTTCAGTTGAGGACAACACCAGGGAGGGGCAGACACCTTTAGTAGGCCGGAAAAGCCTATTGCATTTTTTAAAATGGTAATTTGGAGCAGAAGGTTGAAGCTCAGCTTTATTTACTTGAGGGCAACACCAGGGAGGGGCAGAAGCCGTTAGTAGGCCCTAACCACCATTTTTTTTTTTTAAACCACATAATGAGAGCCGGAAGGTTGAAGCTCAGCTTTATTTAGTTGAGGACAACACCAGGGAGGGGCACACAGACAGACACCTTTAGTAGGCCTGAAAAGCCTATTGCATTTTTCAAAATGGTAATTTGGAGCAGAAGGTTGAAGCTCAGCTTTATTTAGTTGAGGGCAACACCAGGGAGGGGCAGAAGCCGTTAGTAGGCCCTAACCACCATTTTTTTTTTAAAACCACATAATGAGAGCCGGAAGGTTGAAGCTCAGCTTTATTTAGTTGAGGACAACACCAGGGAGGGGCAGAAGCCGTTAGTAGGCCCTAACCACCATTTTTTTTTTTTAAACCACATAATGAGAGCCGGAAGGTTGAAGCTCAGCTTTATTTAGTTGAGGACAACACCAGGGAGGGGCACACAGACAGACACCTTTAGTAGGCCTGAAAAGCCTATTGCATTTTTCAAAATGGTAATTTGGAGCAGAAGGTTGAAGCTCAGCTTTATTTAGTTGAGGGCAACACCAGGGAGGGGCAGAAGCCGTTAGTAGGCCCTAACCACCATTTTTTTTTTAAAACCACATAATGAGAGCCGGAAGGTTGAAGCTCAGCTTTATTTAGTTGAGGACAACACCAGGGAGGGGCAGAAGCCGTTAGTAGGCCCTAACCACCATTTTTTTTTTTAAAACCACATAATGAGAGCCGGAAGGTTGAAGCTCAGCTTTATTTAGTTGAGGACAACACCAGGGAGGGGCAGAAGCCGTTAGTAGGCCCTAACCACCATTTTTTTTTTAAAACCACATAATGAGAGCCGGAAGGTTGAAGCTCAGCTTTATTTAGTTGAGGACAACACCAGGGAGGGGCAGAAGCCGTTAGTAGGCCCTAACCACCATTTTTTTTTTTAAAACCACATAATGAGAGCCGGAAGGTTGAAGCTCAGCTTTATTTAGTTGAGGACAACACCAGGGAGGGGCAGAAGCCGTTAGTAGGCCCTAACCACCATTTTTTTTTTTAAAACCACATAATGAGAGCCGGAAGGTTGAAGCTCAGCTTTATTTAGTTGAGGACAACACCAGGGAGGGGCAGAAGCCGTTAGTAGGCCCTAACCACCATTTTTTTTTTAAAACCACATAATGAGAGCCGGAAGGTTGAAGCTCAGCTTTATTTAGTTGAGGACAACACCAGGGAGGGGCAGAAGCCGTTAGTAGGCCCTAACCACCATTTTTTTTTTTTAAACCACATAATGAGAGCCGGAAGGTTGAAGCTCAGCTTTATTTAGTTGAGGACAACACCAGGGAGGGGCAGAAGCCGTTAGTAGGCCCTAACCACCATTTTTTTTTTTAAAACCACATAATGAGAGCCGGAAGGTTGAAGCTCAGCTTTATTTAGTTGAGGACAACACCAGGGAGGGGCACACAGACAGACACCTTTTGTAGGCCTGAAAAGCCTATTGCATTTTTCAAAATGGTAATTTGGAGCAGAAGGTTGAAGCTCAGCTTTATTTAGTTGAGGGCAACACCAGGGAGGGGCAGAAGCCGTTAGTAGGCCCTAACCACCATTTTTTTTTTTAAAACCACATAATGAGAGCCGGAAGGTTGAAGCTCAGCTTTATTTAGTTGAGGACAACACCAGGGAGGGGCAGAAGCCGTTAGTAGGCCCTAACCACCATTTTTTTTTTTAAAACCACATAATGAGAGCCGGAAGGTTGAAGCTCAGCTTTATTTAGTTGAGGACAACACCAGGGAGGGGCAGAAGCCGTTAGTAGGCCCTAACCACCATTTTTTTTTTTAAAACCACATAATGAGAGCCGGAAGGTTGAAGCTCAGCTTTATTTAGTTGAGGACAACACCAGGGAGGGGCACACAGACAGACACCTTTAGTAGGCCTGAAAAGCCTATTGCATTTTTTAAAATGGTAATTTGGAGCAGAAGGTTGAAGCTCAGCTTTATTTAGTTGAGGGCAACACCAGGGAGGGGCAGAAGCCGTTAGTAGGCCCTAACCACCATTTTTTTTTTTTAAACCACATAATGAGAGCCGGAAGGTTGAAGCTCAGCTTTATTTAGTTGAGGGCAACACCAGGGAGGGGCAGAAGCCGTTAGTAGGCCCTAACCACCATTTTTTTTTTTTAAACCACATAATGAGAGCCGGAAGGTTGAAGCTCAGCTTTATTTAGTTGAGGACAACACCAGGGAGGGGCACACAGACAGACACCTTTTGTAGGCCTGAAAAGCCTATTGCATTTTTCAAAATGGTAATTTGGAGCAGAAGGTTGAAGCTCAGCTTTATTTAGTTGAGGGCAACACCAGGGAGGGGCAGAAGCCGTTAGTAGGCCCTAACCACCATTTTTTTTTTAAAACCACATAATGAGAGCCGGAAGGTTGAAGCTCAGCTTTATTTAGTTGAGGACAACACCAGGGAGGGGCAGAAGCCGTTAGTAGGCCCTAACCACCATTTTTTTTTTTAAAACCACATAATGAGAGCCGGAAGGTTGAAGCTCAGCTTTATTTAGTTGAGGACAACACCAGGGAGGGGCAGAAGCCGTTAGTAGGCCCTAACCACCATTTTTTTTTTTAAAACCACATAATGAGAGCCGGAAGGTTGAAGCTCAGCTTTATTTAGTTGAGGACAACACCAGGGAGGGGCACACAGACAGACACCTTTAGTAGGCCTGAAAAGCCTATTGCATTTTTTAAAATGGTAATTTGGAGCAGAAGGTTGAAGCTCAGCTTTATTTAGTTGAGGGCAACACCAGGGAGGGGCAGAAGCCGTTAGTAGGCCCTAACCACCATTTTTTTTTTTTAAACCACATAATGAGAGCCGGAAGGTTGAAGCTCAGCTTTATTTAGTTGAGGGCAACACCAGGGAGGGGCAGAAGCCGTTAGTAGGCCCTAACCACCATTTTTTTTTTTTAAACCACATAATGAGAGCCGGAAGGTTGAAGCTCAGCTTTATTTAGTTGAGGGCAACACCAGGGAGGGGCAGAAGCCGTTAGTAGGCCCTAACCAAAGTTGAAGGCCAAATGCAGTTTAATTTCTGATACTATAGGCCGAAAGCCAGAAGGTGGAAGTTCCGATTTAGACAGTGGAGGACAATTTGAATTAGGGACTGCAGACAGACTTAGTAGGCTGTCCCCTGTGGACCATGCATCCACCACATTAACCCATTGCGCCGTAATGGACACGTAATCTTCCGTGGCCATGCCTACAGGTCCATGCGTCTGTTGTCAGGTGCACCTTTGTACTCACAGATTGCCAGAGTGCATGGACAATGCGGTCTTCTACATGCTGGTGGAGGGTTGGGATGGCTTTTCTCGCAAAAGAAGTGTCGACTGGTTAGCTTGTAGCGTGGTACAGCGTAGTCCATCATGGCCTTATTAATAGTAAATAAAATATATAACTAGGCTCTATGAACTTTTAAATAGGTTCCAGGGGTACACGGGCAGCATTGGTGTGGTCAGTGGAGGAGTATTGCAAGTAGGGGCTGCAGACAGGCTATCAAAGGCCTAAAATAACAAACAGTAGGCAGTCATGGCAGTTTTACATCGGTTACATGGATACACAGGCAGGCACTCCAGGCAGCATTGTGGTCAGTGGAGGAGTATTGCAAGTAGGGGCCGCAGACAGGCTATCAAAGGCCTAAAATAACAAACAATAGGCTCATGGCAGTTTTACAGCGGTTACATGGATACACGGGCAGGCAGCTTGGTGGTCAGTGGAGGAGTATTTAAAGTAGGGACCGCAGACAGGCTTCAAAGGCCTAACATAAGAAAATGGGCTGGCTGTAGGCACTTTATAATTGGTTCCAGGGGTACACGGGCAGCAGTGGTCTGGTCAGTGGAGGAGTATTTAAAGTAGGGACCGCAGACAGGCTATCAAAGGCCTAACATAACAAACAATAGGCTCATGGCAGTTTCACAGCGGTTACATGGATACACGGGCAGGCAGCTTGGTGGTCAGTGGAGGAGTATTGCAAGTAGGGGCTGCAGACAGGCTATCAAAGGCCTAAAATAACAAACAGTAGGCAGTCATGGCAGTTTTACATCGGTTACATGGATACACAGGCAGGCACTCCAGGCAGCATTGTGGTCAGTGGAGGAGTATTGCAAGTAGGGACCGCAGACAGGCTTCAAAGGCCTAACATAAAAAAATGGGCTGGCTGTAGGCACTTTATAATTGGTTCCAGGGGTACACGGGCAGCAGTGGTCTGGTCAGTGGAGGAGTATTTAAAGTAGGGACCGCAGACAGGCTATCAAAGGCCTAAAATAACAAACAATAGGCTCATGGCAGTTTCACAGCGGTTACATGGATACACGGGCAGGCAGCTTGGTGGTCAGTGGAGGAGTATTGCAAGTAGGGGCCGCAGACAGGCTATCAAAGGCCTAAAATAACAAACAATAGGCTCATGGCAGTTTTACAGCGGTTACATGGATACACAGGCAGCTTGGTGGTGAGTGGAGGAGTAGTGCAAGGAGTGTCTGTCCCAGTACTCCCAAAATATAAATAGATGTTAATGTCTCGCAAAACAACCAAAACAAAAAAAAAAGGTGGCATACTTAGGTACAGGGGTGGGCTCATCTACTGAGTTTCTGACATAGTAATTTGGCAGTAACTATTTAATGGTGCCAATATAGGACACAGACACAGACTACTTTAAGTTGCATCATAGATGTCTACAAATTTGTATTGTCAGTGCCAGACATTGAATGATGTCAGCGAATAGACTAAAGATTGGTGGAGCTGTGCGACATAATTTTGCACGTGGTAGAGCACATTTTGAGCTGGGGTAGGGGGGAACTCTCTTGAGGCCGGCGGGACCGCCCCAGGGCCCCTCATGTTACAACGGTGTGTCTGACGTTGGGTGCGCACCACCACCGCCAGAGACACTACATTGTACTATGAGGGACCCAGTAGCAATGCCGTCAACCAAAAGCGAGCACACCCACCTCTTCAGACAAACAGCAGTCTCACGGGTGCTTGCGCCAAGTCGCGATACCACGGCCCCGTGTGGGGAGTTTTGCCATTTAGGGAGGTGTAAACATGTCGTATGCTGTACAATCAGCTGCAGCAAATTAGACATTAGAAAAGTAATTCACAGGCAAGAGCTTTTCATAGGAAAGCTAGGTGTCGGCCGGGCAAGGTGGGGCAAAAGATTTCGAAATCCAGTTGTGGTTCATTTTAATGAATGTTAGATCGTCAACATTTTGGGTAGCCAGACGAGTCCTTTTTTCGGTTAATATTGAACCTGCAGCACTGAATACTCTTTCTGATAGGACACTTGCTGCCGGGCAAGCAAGCTCCTGCAATGCATATTCTGCCAATTCTGGCCAGGTGTCTAATTTGGAGGCCCAGTAATCAAATGGGAATGACGGTTGAGGGAGAACATCGATAAGGGATGAAAAATAGTTAGTAACCATACTGGACAAATGTTGTCTCCTGTCACTTTCAATTGATGCAGCAGTACCTGTCCTGTCTGCGGTCATAGCAAAATCACTCCACAACCTGGTCAGAAAACCCCTCTGTCCAACGCCACTTCTGATGTGTGCACCCCTAACACTCCTAGTCTGCTGCCCCCTGGAGCTCGTGTGAGAACGATCACGTGCGCTGTGTGCTGGGAATGCCTGAAGCAAACGGTCAACAAGAGTTGATTGTTTGGTTGCTAATATTAGTTCCAAGTTCTCATGTGGCATAATATTTTGCAATTTGCCTTTATAGCGTGGATCAAGGAGGCAGGCCAACCAGTAATCGTCATCGTTCATCATTTTCGTAATGCGTGTGTCCCTTTTTAGGATACGTAAGGCATAATCCGCCATGTGGGCCAAAGTTCCAGTTGTCAAATCTCCGGTTGTGATTGGTTGAGGGGCAGTTGCAGGCAAATCTACGTCACTTGTGTCCCTCAAAAAACCAGAACCCGGCCGTGACACGCAACCAAATTCCTGTGCCCCCGGGAAAGGTTCGGCATTAAAAATATACTCATCCCCATCATCCTCCTCGTCCTCCACCTCCTCTTCGCCCGCTACCTCGTCCTGTACACTGCCCTGACCAGACAATGGCTGACTGTCATCAAGGCTTTCCTCTTCCTCTGGTGCAGACGCCTGCTCCTTTATGTGCGTCAAACTTTGCATCAGCAGACGCATTAGGGGGATGCTCATGCTTATTACGGCGTTGTCTGCACTAACCAGCCGTGTGCATTCCTCAAAGCACTGAAGGACTTGACACATGTCTTGTATCTTAGACCACTGCACACCTGACAACTCCATGTCTGCCATCCTACTGCCTGCCCGTGTATCCTCCCACAAATAAATAACAGCACGCCTCTGTTCGCACAGTCTCTGAAGCATGTGCAGTGTTGAGTTCCACCTTGTTGCAACGTCTATGATTAGGCGATGCTGGGGAAGGTTCAAAGACCGCTGATAGGTCTGCATACGGCTGGCGTGTACAGGCGAACGTCGGATATGTGAGCAAAGTGCACGCACTTTGAGGAGCAGGTCGGAGAACCCAGGATAAGTTTTCAATAAGCACTGCACCACCAGGTTTAAGGTGTGAGCCAGGCAAGGAATGTGTTTCAGTTGGGAAAGGGAGATGGCAGCCATGAAATTCCTTCCGTTATCACTCACTACCTTGCCTGCCTCAAGATCTACTGTGCCCAGCCACGACTGCGTTTCTTGTTGCAAGAACTCGGACAGAACTTCCGCGGTGTGTCTATTGTCGCCCAAGCACTTCATAGCCAATACAGCCTGCTGACGCTTGGCAGTAGCTGGCCCATAATGGGACAACTGGTGTGCAACAGTGTCATCTGCCGATGGAGTGGTTGGCAGACTGCGTTCTGTGGAAGAGCTGTAGCTTCTGCAGGAGGACGAGGAGGAGGAGGGGGTGCGAACGCCTACAGCCAACTGTTTCCTAGACCGTGGGCTAGGCACAACTGTCCCTAAATTGATGTCGCCTGTGGACCCTGCATCCACCACATTCACCCAGTGTGCCGTGATGGACACATAACGTCCCTGGCCATGCCTACTGGTCCATGCATCTGTAGTCAGGTGCACCTTTGTACTCACAGATTGCCTGAGTGCATGGACGATGCGCTGTTTAACATGCTGGTGCAGGGCTGGGATGGCTTTTCTGGAAAAAAAGTGTCGACTGGGTAGCTCGTATCGTGGTTCAGCGTACTCCATCAGGGCTTTGAAAGCTTCGCTTTCAACTAACCGGTAGGGCATCATCTCTAACGAGATTAGTCTAGCTATGTGGGCGTTAAAACCCTGTGTACGCGGATGCGAGGATAAGTACTTCCTTTTTCTAACCAGAGTCTCATGTAGGGTGAGCTGGACTGGAGAGCTGGAGATCGTGGAACTTTCGGGTGTGCCGGTGTACATGGCAGACTGAGAGACGGTTGGAGACGGTATTGTTTCCGCCGGTGCCCTAGATGCAATATTTCCTCCTACAAAACTGGTGATTCCCTGACCCTGACTGCTTTTGGCTGGCAAAGAAACCTGCACAGATACTGCCTGTGGTGCGGAAAATGGTGGCCTTACAGTGACGGAAGGGATGTTGCGTTGCTGACTAGCTTCATTGGCCGAGGGTGCTACAACCTTGAGGGACGTTTGGTAGTTAGTCCAGGCTTGAAAATGCATGGTGGTTAAGTGTCTATGCATGCAACTAGTATTTAGACTTTTCAGATTCTGACCTCTGCTTAAGCTAGTTGAACATTTTTGACAGATGACTTTGCGCTGATCAGTTGGATGTTGTTTAAAAAAATGCCAGACTGCACTCTTCCTAGACTCGGATCCCTTTTCAGGGATTGCAGACTGAGCTTTAACCGGATGGCAACGCTGTGCTCCAACAGGTTTTGGCTTTGACACGCGTTTTGGGCCAGATACGGGCCCGGCAGATGTAACCTGTTGCGATGTTGATGCCTGCTGCGGCCCCTCCTCCACCTCCGCTTCTGAACTACTGCCGCCTGCACCCTGTTCCCCCAATGGCTGCCAATCGGGGTCAATAACTGGGTCATCTATTACCTCCTCTTCGAGCTCGTGTGCAACTTCGTCTGTGTCACTGTGTCGGTCGGTGGTATAGCGTTCGTGGCGGGGCAACATAGTCTCATCAGGGTCTGATTGTGGATCTGTACCCTGAGAGGGCAATGTGGTGGTCTGAGTCAAAGGAGCAGCATAGTACTCTGGCTGTGGCTGTGCATCAGTGCACTCCATGTCAGAATATACTTGTAATGGGCATGGCCTGTTAAATGTTTCACTTTCTAAGCCAGGGACGGTATGTGTAAAGAGCTCCATGGAGTGACCCGTTGTGTCGCCTGCTGCATCCTTCTCTCTTGTTGTAGTTTTTGCTGAGGAGGACAAGGAAGCGACTTGTCCCTGACCGTGAACATCCACAAGCGACGCGCTGCTTTTACATTTACCAGTTTCGGAAGAGGAGGCAAAAGAGCTAGAGGCTGAGTCTGCAATGTAAGCCAAAACTTGCTGTTGCTGCTCCGCCTTTAAAAGCGGTTTTCCTACTCCCAGAAAAGAGAGCGTTCGAGGCCTTGTGTAGCCTGACGACGAAACTGGCTCCACAGCTCCAGACTTAGGTGGAATATTTTTATCCCCACGACCACCTGATGCTCCTCTACCACTACCATCATTACCAGCTGACAATGAACGCCCACGACGACCTCTTGCACCAGACTTCCTCATTGTTTTAAAATCTTAACCAAAGTAACTTTATTTGTTGCTGTCAAACAACTTACACGGTGAGCTATAACTTCAGTATGATTTCAATATCCCTTAACAGGTTGGTGAGACCACAAGGAAAATCAGGCACAATGTTACACACTCTGTTTTCTGTGGCACAAAATCACAGAGATGACACACACGCAGGACTGTCACTCAAGCACTAATGTCAATATTAATCTCCCACCTAATTTATTTTTTTTTTTTTCTCAGGGAGACTTTAGAAACCAAATAATATTAAAAAAAAAAAAAAAAAAGGCTTTCTATGGCCCACAATTAGAGAGAGAGAGGTGGCACACCCAGGAGTCAAGACTGGCACACAAGCTGAGAGGGCAATATTACTCTCCCACTGTTTTTTTAGGTTTTTTTTTTTTTTTCAGGGAGAATTAGAAACCAAATAATATTAAAAAAAAAAAATAAATAGGCTTTCTATGGCCCACTGAATGAGAGGGAGAGAGGTGGCACACCCAGGAGTCAAGACTGGCACACAAGCTGAAAGGGCAATATTACTCTCCCACTGTTTTTTTAGGTTTTTTTTTTTTTTTCAGGGAGACTTTAGAAACCAAATAATATTAAAAAAAAAAAAAAAAAAAAAAAAATAGGCTTGCTATAGCCCACTGAATGAGAGATAGCACACACAGCAGTGGCACACAAGCCCTGACTGAGGCCAATATTTTTCTCCCACTGATTGATGTAGTGTTTTTGTGTTGAGGTAGAATTTAGAACACAAATCACGGAAAAAATAAATAGGCTTTCTATGGCCCACTGAATGAAAGGGAGAGAGGTGGCACACCCAGGAGTCAAGACTGGCACACAAGCTGAAAGGGCAATATTACTCTCCCACTGTTTTTTTATGTATTTTTTGTTTTTTCAGGGAGACTTTAGAAACCCAATAATATTTAAAAAAAAAAATAAATAGGCTTTCTATGGCCCACTGAATGAGAGGGAGAGAGGTGGCACACCCAGGAGTCAAGACTGGCACACAAGCTGAAAGGGCAATATTACTCTCCCACTGTTTTTTTAGGTTTTTTTTTTTTTTTTCAGGGAGACTTTAGAAACCCAATAATATTTTAAAAAAAAAATAAATAGGCTTTCTATGGCCCACTGAATGAGAGGGAGAGAGGTGGCACACCCAGGAGTCAAGACTGGCACACAAGCTGAAAGGGCAATATTACTCTCCCACTGTTTTTTTAGGTTTTTTTTTTTTTTTCAGGGAGACTTTAGAAACCCAATAATATTTAAAAAAAAAAATAAATAGGCTTTCTATGGCCCACTGAATGAAAGGGAGAGAGGTGGCACACCCAGGAGTCAAGACTGGCACACAAGCTGAAAGGGCAATATTACTCTCCCACTGTTTTTTTATGTATTTTTTGTTTTTTCAGGGAGACTTTAGAAACCCAATAATATTTTTAAAAAAAAATAAATAGGCTTTCTATGGCCCGCTGAATGAGAGGGAGAGAGGTGGCACACCCAGGAGTCAAGACTGGCACACAAGCTGAAAGGGCAATATTATTCTCCCACTGTTTTTTTAGGTTTTTTTTTTTTTTTCAGGGAGAATTAGAAACCAAATAATATTAAAAAAAAAAAATAAATAGGCTTTCTATGGCCCACTGAATGAGAGGGAGAGAGGTGGCACACCCAGGAGTCAAGACTGGCACACAAGCTGAAAGGGCAATATTACTCTCCCACTGTTTTTTTAGGTTTTTTTTTTTTTTTCAGGGAGACTTTAGAAACCAAATAATATTAAAAAAAAAAAAAAAAAAAAAAAAATAGGCTTGCTATAGCCCACTGAATGAGAGATAGCACACACAGCAGTGGCACACAAGCCCTGACTGAGGCCAATATTTTTCTCCCACTGATTGATGTAGTGTTTTTGTGTTGAGGTAGAATTTAGAACACAAATCACGGAAAAAATAAATAGGCTTTCTATGGCCCACTGAATGAAAGGGAGAGAGGTGGCACACCCAGGAGTCAAGACTGGCACACAAGCTGAAAGGGCAATATTACTCTCCCACTGTTTTTTTATGTATTTTTTGTTTTTTCAGGGAGACTTTAGAAACCCAATAATATTTTTTAAAAAAAATAAATAGGCTTTCTATGGCCCACTGAATGAGAGGGAGAGAGGTGGCACACCCAGGAGTCAAGACTGGCACACAAGCTGAAAGGGCAATATTACTCTCCCACTGTTTTTTTAGGTTTTTTTTTTTTTTCAGGGAGACTTTAGAAACCAAATAATATTAAAAAAAAAAAAAAAAAATAGGCTTGCTATAGCCCACTGAATGAGAGATAGCACACACAGCAGTGGCACACAAGCCCTGACTGAGGCCAATATTTTTCTCCCACTGATTGATGTAGTGTTTTTGTGTTGAGGTAGATTTTAGAACACAAATCACGGAAAAAATAAATAGGCTTTCTATGGCCCACTCAGTGAGAGATGGCACACACAGGGATGGCACTGTAGCAGAAATGCCAATCTTAATCTCCCACAAAAAAAAAAAAAAAAAAAAAAAAAAACTGTCCTACAATTACTATCTCCCTGCAGTAATGTAAGCCAGGTATGGCAGGCAGCAATAGGAGTGGACTGATGCACAAATTAAATAAAAAGTGTGGACAAACAAAAAAGATAGCTGTGCAGAAAGGAAGGAACAAGAGGATATGTGCTTTGAAAAAAGCAGTTGGTTTCCACAGTGGCGTACACACAGCAATACAGCTATCACGGAGCCTTCTAGGGCAGCCCAATGAGCTACAGCGCTGAGGGGAAAAAAAAAAAAAAATAGCTTCCACAGTCCCTGCACACCGAAGGTGGTGTTGGACAGTGGAAATCGCTGCAGCACAAGCGGTTTGGTGGTTAGTGGACCCTGCCTAACGCTCTCCCTGCTTCTGACGAAGCGGCAGCAACCTCTCCCTAAGCTCAGATCAGCAGCAGTAAGATGGCGGTCGGCGGGAACGCCCCTTTATAGCCCCTGTGACGCCGCAGACAGCAAGCCAATCACTGCAATGCCCTTCTCTAAGATGGTGGGGACCAGGATCTATGTCATCACGCTGCCCACACTCTGCGTTCACCTTCATTGGCTGAGAAATGGCGCTTTTCGCGTCATTGAAACGCGACTTTGGCGCGAAAGTCGCGTACCGCATGGCCGACAAGCACAGGGGTCGGATCGGGTTTCATGAGACGCCGACTTAGCCAAAAGTCGGCGACTTTTGAAAATGATCGACCCGTTTCGCTCAACCCTACAGGTGACAGTAAGACACAAAGCAAGTAGCACACACTTCAGAGGTCAAGCATACAGACTGCAGAAAAACCAATAGCTGACAAGGATACCAGGTTAGGAGCAAGTATAAATAGCCCTCCCAGCTTGAAAGAGAGGCTAAGAACATTAACCCTTGAGAGCACAGGACAACCTTGTCCTAACCATGACAGTACCCCCCTTAACGGGGGGCCACTGGACCCCCAGGCTTCTCAGGGTATCTGGCATGTCTGATTCTCAATAGAATATCCCTTCCAATGTATTAAATACTGAAGTCTTCGACGCATCCACCGTGAATCAATGATGCACCCTACCTCATACTCCGGTTGACCCTCTACCAACACTGGCGGAACATTGGATGAGGAATCTTCTCTAACCGTCCCCACAGGTTTTAATAGGGACCTGTGGAAGACATTTGATATTTTGAAGGAGGCGGGCAACTGTAATCTATAGGCTACCAGGTTTATCGCCTCTAATATCTTGTATGGACCTATAAACCTGGGACCCAGCTTCATAGAGGGTACCTTAAGTTTGATGTTACAGGTAGACAACCACACCTTCTCCTCCACTGTCAGTGTAGGAGCTGACCCCCTCCTCCTGTCTGCAAAATGTTTGTACCTCCTTTGAGCTTTGGAGATATTACCCTGAACCTCCCTCCAAAGGGTTCTTAATTGTAGTACCAGACCCTCAGCACCAGGGCAACCAGAATTCATGTGAGAAAATTCTCCAAATTGTGGAACAAATCCATAATTGACCTGAAAAGGAGATTTGCCAGTAGACTGATTAATGCGACAGTTGAGCGCAAATTCTGCCATAGGTAATACCTCACACCAGTCCTCCTGTCTGGAAGAGGCAAGGCATCTTAAAATTTGTTCCAACGACTGGTTGGTACGTTCAGTCTGACCATTAGATTATGGGTGATAAGCAGAGGAGAAAGACAACGTAACCCCCAACTTCTTACAAAAAGCCCTCCAAAATCTAGCCACAAATTGCACACCCCTGTCAGACACCACATTCACAGGGACCCCATGCAACCGAACTATATGCTGAATGAACAAACGAGCTAAGGTTTCAGCAGAAGGCAAAGCAGATAGCGGCACAAAGTGAGCTTGTTTAGAAAACCTATCAACCACTACCCAGACTACAGAGTTACCCTTTGAAGGAGGAAGATTCGTGATAAAATCCAAAGACAGGTGTGTCCAAGGTTTATCCGGAATTGGCAAAGGTACCAATTCCCCGGCCGGCCGGACCAGAGAGCTCTTAGAGCAAGCACACACCCCACAAGTATTCACAAATTTTTTAATATCAGTACCCATAGAAGGCGACCAAAAATTCATAGCTACTGCCCCCTGGGTAGCTGCAATCCCAGGATGTGCACTCAACACAGAGTCATGAAATTCTTGCAGAAGTGTGAGACGGAAATGATCGGGTACAAACAGTTTACCTTGGGGTTTATTCCTGGGAGCTTGTGACTGTGCTTCCAAAATCTCTCTCTGTAACTCAGATGAGATTTCAACCACAACCACTCCAGGTTGAAGAATGGAGGAAGGAGGTTCTGGAGGGGACACACAATCAAAACTTTGGGATAAGGCATCCGCCTTTACATTTTTGGACCCTGGTCGGAACGTAATGGTAAAATGAAACCGAGAAAAAAAAAGTTCCCACTGAGCCTGTCTGGGGGTCAATCTCTTAGCAGACTCGATATAGGCCAAATTTTTGTAATCGATGATGACCGTAACGGGATGAACAGCACCCCTCCAAAAAATGCCTCCATTCTTCGAAGGCCAATTTAATTGCCAAAAATTCCCTGTTGCCGACATCATAATTTCTCTTGGCCGAAGAGAATTTTTTTGAGAAAAAGGCACAGGGTTTAAGGTTAGTAAGGGTGGATGGGCCCTGAGACAACACTGCCCCCACCCCCACCTCCGAGGCGTCAACCTCCACGATAAAAGGTCTCGACGGATCGGGTTGTATCAACACGGGGGCTGAAATAAAACATTTCTTCAGGGTCTGGAAGGAATTTTTTGCAGCCTCGGACCAATTTTTTACCTCCGCCCCTTTGAGTGTAAGGGCCGTTAAGGGTTTCACCACCTGCAAAAACCCTTTAATGAACTTCCTATAATAGTTAGCGAAGCCCAGAAATCGCTGCAACCCCTTCAGGTCATGAGGTTACACCCAATCTGAAATGGCCTGATCCTTCCCCGGATCCATGCGGAACCCATCCCCAGATACAATTAATCCCAGTAAAGACAGTTCTTGCATAAAGAATGAGCACTTCTCCAATTTTGCATATAAATGATTCTCCCTGAGTCTCACAAGAACTGTCTGAAGATGGTGTAAGTGAGACTGACTGTCCTCAGAGTATATCAAGATGTCATCCAGGTAAATGACAACATAGCACACAATCAGGTCAGAAAAAACAACATTAATGAAATTCTGGAACATAGCAGGGGCGTTAGTGAGACCGAAGGGCATAACCAAATTTTCAAATAAGCCCTCGGTAGTCAGAAACGCTGTTTTCCATTCATCTCCCTCTCGAATCCTTATCAGGTTATAAGCCCCTCGTAAGTCAAGCTTAGAAAACCATTTGGCCCCAGTAAGTTGATTACATAAATCAGGAATCAGAGGAAGAGGATACGTGTTTTTCACAGTAATCTTATTCAGTTGAGGCATGGTCGCAAACCACCATCTTTTTTCTTCACAAAGAAAAACCCAGCTGCAACGGGTGAAACAGAAGGCCGAATATGCCCCTTGCGGAGACTCTCAGTGATGTACTCTTTCATGGCTTGACGCTCGGGCCCAGACAAATTGTACAGACGAGCCTTGGGTAATTTGGCTTCTGGGATTAAATTAATAGCACAATCACCAGGCCGATGTGGTGGAAGCGCCTCGGCCTCACTTTCGGAAAACACGTCTTCGAAGTCTTTCAGGTACTCCGAAATACCCTCTAGACCAACAGACGACACAGATACAGACTTTATCAGGTTAATAAAAGGTCCCAGGTTACAACACGAACCATTACCCTTACATCTCCATTGAGTAATCTTCCCCGCCACCCAATCAATGGCAGGATTGTGGAGTTGTAGCCAGGGCATTCCCAGAACCTGTCCTGCAGGTAGATTATTCAATACAAAACAGCTTAATTGCTCCACGTGAGTGGAACCCACTTTCAGAGAAAAAACATCAGTCCTGAAACATCTTCCATCCCGGGTAAGAGGGGATGAATCAACAGCCACAATTTTAACAGGGTTTTTTAACCTAACTGTCCCTATCTTATTACGAGTCACAACTTGGGCATCAATCAAATTAACGGAAGAACCGCAGTCAACAAAAGCAGTGGTCACCACAGGACCGCCAGCAAGTTCCAATTTCACCTGGAGCACAAGTTTTGTAGGTGAGAAAAAATGTACCTGGGAGTCTGGACAACCTCCTCGATTGTTGCCCAGACTCAGTCGTTTCTCAGATGGTTTCACAGAAGGGCAGGATGGACAGTTCCATTTCCAATGTCCAGAGGCTCCACAGTAAAAACACAGTTGATTGTCTCTGCGGTGTCTTCGTTCTCTCTCAGAGACCGAGACTGACCCAATCTTCATGGGCTCAGATACAAGTGCAGCGTCACATAATTTAGAGAACAATGAAGTCTCCTGTTGCATCATTCCTTTAGCATGGAGTCTCCGGTCCATTCGAACTGCCTGTGTCATGGCATCCTCCAGGGTATCAGGAGGAGGATGAAGTGCCAGACAGACCAATGCGGAACAACCCCCTCAGAGCTGCATCGTTCCAAGAAACTTCAGCTGCCAAGCGCCTAAACTCTGAGCAGAACCTTTCAGCGGAGTGCTTCCCCTGTGTCACACTCATCACCATATCTTCTGCAAGACGCACTCTATCAGGCTCATCATAAATGAGCCCCAGGGACTCAAAAAACAGGTTCACAGACATATGTTCAGGAGCAGAGGGAGAGAGAGAGAAAGCCCATGCCTGTGGGGACCCCCGTAATAAAGACATAACTACCCCCACCCTCTGCCTTTCATTTCCAGAGGCCCAAGGACGTAACTCAAAAAACAATTTGCATCCCTCCTTAAAGACCCTGAACAATTTCTTATCCCCAGAAAAAGTGTCGGGTAATTTTACCTGCGGTTCGGGGTCCGCTAAGCATACATCAGAGGGATCCCCCTCCCGGGACCGAAAAGGAGCAGACACCTGTAAAGCACGTGCTACATCTCTCTGCACCTGTTGGTGCGAGTGGACCAGAGCTTGCTGTTCCACAGATAGCTCCTGCAAAAGCTGAGAAAGCTTATTCACCTGGGCCGTGAGAGCCTGTACCAGGTCCATGGCATAAAAACACCACCCCCCACACCAGGGAGAAAACTATCTGGTCAGCTATAATGTCACGATACCTGGGTAATAATGCTGCAGGGGAAACTGCACCCAGCAGCAACAGAGATAGGTCAGAAATGGGTAACTAACATGAACACCAACAGGACCTTTCACATGAGACAGAGTGATCAGGTAAAGCAATAGGATCTACGGCCATGTGACAGAGTAGGGGGCGGAGCCAGATGCTGGGGAAACAGAGAAGGGGCAAGCATAAAAGAATAGTGAAACAAGCCGAGGTCTAAGCCAGGAAATAATAAGATACCAACAGGGAGAGTCAGAGAATAGTAAGAAGCCAAGCCAGGGGTCAGAAATCCAGGAAAGCGAAAAAAGCAGGTGACAGTAAGACACAAAGCAAGTAGCACACACTTCAGAGGTCAAGCATACAGACTGCAGAAAAACCTATAGCTGACAAGGGTACCAGGTTAGGAGCGAGTATAAATAGCCCTCCCAGCTTGAAAGAGAGGCTAAGAACATTAACCATTGAGAGCACAGGACAACCTTGTCCTAACCATGACAGGGACAAGCAAAGTACTGGAGGGTGAGACAGAAGGATAGTCAGGTGGAAGCCGGAGGTCAGAAAGCTGAGTAAGCGAATGAATAGAAACACAAAGCAGAGAAGCTGAGAGTATCAAACAGACCAGATAGTGCACGAGCGCAAACAAGCAACATAGTATGCACACGCACACCATGGAGTCAGGCACACACACAGAACGAAAGTATTGCTGAGAGAAAATCCTAGTCCAGCGTGGGTATAAATATATCTCCCAGATCCAAAAGGAGGACACAACAATTAACCCTGAGAGGGCAGGGCACTAACCCTGTCCAAACCATGACTTGCATACTGTCTCAGGGCTTGTTGCTGCTGCCAGAGTCACTGCAACATGTGCAGAGTGGAATTCCACCATGTTGGCATATCGCATATAAACCTGTTAACTGGCATGGACAAAGACCTCTGCATTGATGCAAGTCGATGACCTGAGGGGTGCCAATGGCGGAAATGAGCACACAGCTTCCATGTTTTCTGGAACAGCTCACCCAGGCCAGGAGAGTGGCAGAGAAAATTGCTGTACCACCAGGTTGATGACATGATGCATGCAAGGCACGTGTGCGAGGTTTCCCTGGCATAGGGCCGACAATAGGTTTGCACCGTTAACACACACAACCGGTGTGTTAGGATTAGGAGGGGAGGGTGCAACACTTGTGGACATTGTGTGGCCTGTGCAAATATGGATCGGGGAGATTCATTTACTGACTCCTCTGGAACAAAAAATTATAGTATACGAAAAACCATTCACCTGCACATACATGATTGTGATTTACTATGCCACTTGCCCGTGGTCCCTGATGATGTAGGGCTTACCACATGCCAACTAAAAGTCCAGGTCAGGGAGCATGTTTTAGGTATAAAGGCCGCAGCAAAGGAAGATGATGTATCTATACTAAAAACATACCCAAACACTTTAAATTACACCATCAAAGTGATAGTAGAGGTCTTAGGGTCAATGTAATTGACAAACTGGGTGTGGGGATTCGTGGTGGTAAACCACTCAACGTCTGGCTCAGCTGGCTGCGCACTGGAATTGAACCCTTAACAAGGTCCATCCACATGGCCTGAATGAAAGTCTAAATTTTGCCTCATTTTTATGATCGCAGTCTGCTGTGTGTCTGTGTGCCCATAGGTTATCGTGTCACATTGTTTTTAACCGTTTTTTAATTCTTTTTTCTATTATTTATTTTTCAGGTGCATTTCGTTTTTGTTTTTTCATATTTTGTGTCCACCTACCGTCCGGACCGGGATGTTATATTCCATCTTCTTTGCCATTCCATTCCTGAACCAGGACATTCCACGACATGTAATGTGATCCATTTGATGTGTTGTGATAGTGCCATTATGTATATTCTCTTTGGGGGAATGTTGTTCATGTTGATATGATTTATGTAAATATGGAATATGTAATTTGTGATGATATAATTATCTGGTCAAAATTATTACCAAATGGAGTACATTTATATACATTGAGACACATCCATCTACAGTGACGGTATTCTTTAGGGCCACATTGCTATTGATATTAATATGAATATTACCCCAGCTTTAGTGTTAGATGATGGATGTGCAGCGATGTGATCCCATCTGTGGTAGTCGCTGCTGGATGATATTCATCATAATAAGTACAGTGGATCTACCCGGTTGATTAGCACCTCAGTGTGCTCTATTGATAGCTATTACCACATGTGGATGATCACATTGCTGCTTAATTACAACACACAACTCTGGATATAGATTCATTTCTATTTTGGCCAAGATTATAATAAAACCAATAGATTAAATAAGTCTAATATAGTTCCTGTCCCTATAAACAATAGCGTTGCGGCCTTGTACGCATGCACGCCCTGCCCCGTGACTCCCTGCTGTTTCGGCATCTATATGTGTGGGCGGTTGTCATGGTGCTGGAGCCATGCTCCGCCTGCACATGATGTCGACACAGCCTGGAGTCCTGGGTTGTCATGGTAGTGAATGCATCATTTCCGGCTCGCGGGTTTACTACTTCCGGTCCGGCGGATATTTATATCCCCGGTTTTGTTCCATTTGTCATGCCCCCTGACGAAGGACATCCGAAACACGCATCGGGGTGATGCGCTAGCCCTCCAATCCAGGTGGGCCACATAAAGGAGGTAATTATACAAACATTGTGATTTATTATACGTCCTCCATTTATATTGTGGCATCATCTGGGCTTCATGGACCCTTATATTTCAACCTGGCTCCTTGAGCATATGTTGAGCCTACATACAGGGGCTATTTAACTATATAGTTAAAATCAGGTTCCATGCATCCACGTCAGAAAAAGGGGGGGCCCTTGAAATGATATTTGTAATAGAAGTATTGGATTGCATTTGATACATGTTATATTTATTTTGTGGGCTGCAGCATTGTATTTTTAATGTTGAACGCTTTTCAGTGGTTACACTATATGCCTAACTGTCCTTGTCATCTATTTACAATTTAATGTCTTATATAAAGTTTGCATTTTATATAATGGACTACATGATCACTTTCATGTTTGTGGTTTGCACATCAATTTTTCACACACACAACCTTCCCTGGCTCCAGGTTCAGTGGACAAGCGACTTCTCTAACTTGGCCTGGATAGCATTCTACAACTCTTCAGCTGTGTGACTGCAATCTCCAACTCATATTTATTTGAACACAATACAGAGGTGGGGGTTGTGAGGATTTGAACCCAGTGGCTCTTTTACACATAAAGCGTCAGCTCTCTCTTCCCTCTGAGCTATTCAGCTTGCTGGACATTTCCTTCCTAACCCAGATACAAGTACCTGTGTTGTTTCTGATTGTCTCCACCATGAGTTCCTGATTGGCTCCTCCCCAATTGAACACCCAACTTAAACCTGGAATTGCACTTCCTTCATTGTGAGATTATTGAGCTACCAGCCTTTAGTCAAGCTTCCTTTCACCTGCTGATCCTGTAAACTACATTGCTGCTCCTGTGTACATATCCCTGGCTATTCCTGACTGCCCTTCCTGTCCTTGTGCAGCACACACACATGCTCAGTTGCTCTCGGCTCCCGCCGTGATACACCACTTCTCCAACACAGGTCAGTCTAAAATGAAGGAATTCTATATGCACTGTTGGAATGTGTTTCTGGTTAAGGGAGATTTTGCAAGCACAGGTAGAGGCCCTAGAGGAGATGAAGGAGCCAGAAGCAGTGAGGAAACTGTTAGATGCAGAGTTAGTCCAGCAAGCTCTGGGGATTCAAAGACTTGTGGAGCAGCCCCTTGACCACATGCCCATGCAGCCACCAGAGTCACCCAGTGCCCAGACAGTGAGATGTAATGCCTTTGGCCATTCTTACTAGTTCAAGTGTCTGCGGTGAGCTGACTTATTACAGAGTCTGCCTATGGGGGCTTCCTTATGCTACAAAGTCTGCCTATGGGGAGCTTCCTTATACTACAGAGTCTGCATATGGGTGCTACCTTGTGCTATAGAGTCTGCCTTTGTAGGCTGCCTTGTGCTATAGAGTCTGACTATAAGGGCTGCCTTATGCTATAGAGTCTGCCTATGGGGGTGCATTATGTGAAATAGAATAGGCCTATGGGGAGTGCATTATACTATATGGAGGCTATCTAGGGGGCCATCATTCAGCATGGAGATTACAGTGAGGGGATCATCATACAGTGTTGGAGCCATCAAACCATTTGGGGGCTACTAAGGGGTCAGTATACTGTGTGGGTGATACTATACAGTGAGGGGGCATTATACTGTGAATAAGAGAGCATCATACTGTGTATAGGGGAGCTGTACAGGGAGAGACTTGGGACATTATTAAATGTAAAGTGGGCACTTATTGTTATAGGGGAACTCAGGTTACTGTGACTATCAAAGGGGCACACAGAGGGCATTATTAATTTCTAAGGGGCAAAATATGAGCACTGTTTTCTAGGGCAGTTGCACCCGGCATTACTGTTAGGGCTAGCAGAACACACTGAGTATATATAGGTAGCTACAAGGTGCGTTCACAGCCCGGTTTCCACCGTGCAGGGACACCTGCTGCAAAGTAATGGCGGATAGACTATAAGCTCACACGTGGGTTAAGCTTCACCCTGTGTGAACTGGAAGCGATCTCTGTTGCCTCACAGAGTCACGCTGTGCACAAACTATTACCCTAACTAGGGTTGCGCTTGCTCTGAGACCAGATGCTAAGCCAATGGCTAATTGCCCCCACTGACTCTAGCTGCCTGCCTGAGTGTACAGCCCAGAACTAAACAGACTCACACCACATATGACTGAGTGGTAGAGTATCCACTGGCATTAGCCAAACACATTTGATACTAGCGCATGGCCGTGCAGTCATGCGAACCTTTTATAGTTTCAGCTCTTCAGGACCTTCCTGGTGGACCAATAGGAGCTGCTACAGGACCTGAGCATGTGACCCCTGACCTCCAATGAGAGGTTCTCCCGTGGGCATGCTCAGTGTGTGAAAAGCAGGACTTAGTCCCAGAAAAGCCTGCTCGCCGCTCACCTGTGCAGGCTACAGAAGCAGTGCCTGGAAAGGCAGCAATAACCATCCGCACAGTATCAGGCTGAGCCAGACTCTGGGACCAATGTCTCCGCTGAGCAGGTTCCACTGTGGCTGAGGAGAATGGGAGACCACAGAAAACATGGTTCGAGATTCCCCCTGTGCAGCGGCGGAATCTCGACACCTAACATTACCCCCCCTCCAAGGGCCCCCTCCTCCTTGAGCCTCACTAAGCTCAAAAGCTGCAATAAGCAGCGGAGCCCAAATGTGCTCCCAGCACCATAGCGGGGCACCAGTGTGCATTGGCAGAAACCCTAATTCTCTCCTTGGAGGCCCGAATGGCATCCTGTGTGTGGCCCCAAATGTCACGTGCCTCCCCTGCCCAGTCTTCCACTCTGGAATCAGTGGATGACACGGGCATGGGCACAGGTACACGTGGATGCTGGCCGTAATTAAGGAGAAATGGAGTCTGCCCAGTGGAATTGGTTACGGCGTTGTTCAGAGCAAATTCCGCCCAAGGTAGCAAAGATGCCCAGTTATCCTGCCTAATAGAGACAAAATGCCGCAGGTATGTCACCAGAGTCAGGTTGGCCCTTTCTACCAAATCATTCATCTCAGGATGGTATGCGGAAGAGAGATTCAGCTCTATGCTGAGTAAACAACAGAGCTCTCTCCAAAACCGAGACGCAAACTGGGGACCCCGGTCACTGACAATTTTGTCAGGCATGCCATGTAGATGGAAAATATGCTTAATGAACAACGCCGCCAAGACCCGTGTATCCATGGAAGCGGCACCAAGTGCACCATTTTAGAAAAATGATCGGTGACTACCCAGATAATGGTGCAGCTACGAGACTTAGGTAAGCCCATCATGAAATCCATCCTGACCATCTCCCAGGGCCTGTCTGCCACCGGCAGGGGGTAAAGTAGCCTAGCAGGCCATAGCCAAGGAGACCGATTCTTGGCGCAGGAGATACACGTCCGAATATAATCCCTGACATCACGAGCCACATGCGGCCACCAGTATGTCCTCTCCAGAAGCTATAATGTCCTCTAGGTCCCAAAATGTCCACCCACCCTGGACAAATGAGCCCAAGAGAGAACCTCCGGTTGCAAATTTGATGGTACAAAAATCTTGCCTGGGGGCACAGACGCTTGCGAAACCGGAGCCACGGTTCTCAGGCTCTCAGAAGGGACTATGAGCCGAGGCTCCTCCTCCTACTCCTCTGATCACACTACGGAGCGGAAGAGAGCGTCGGCACAAATGTTCTTCTCCTCGGAAAGAAAATGGAGGGTGAAGTGGAACCGGGAAAAGAACAGGGACCATCTGAACTGGCGAGAATTTAGCCGCTGGGCTGTCTGTAAATATACCAATATTTTGTGGTCTGTAAAAACTTGGAAGGGAAAGCGAGCCCCCTCCAAGAAGTGTCTCCACTCTGAGAAAGCCAAATTCATTGCTAGCAACTTCCTGTCCCCGATGGAATAATTCCTCTCCACCGGTGTGAAGGTCTTGGAGAAGAAGAAGCAAGGATGCTTCCAACCTTGAGCATCCTTTTAGAAGAGGACTGCTCCAGCACCGATGGATGAGGCAGCCACCTCCATTATCAATGGCATATCTACATCGGGGCGATGTAGGATGGGAGCACTAGCGAAATGTGACTTAATGGAGAGAAAGGTCTTGAAGACCTCCTCCTACCACAATTTGGGATTGGCTCCCTTCTTGGTGAGGGCAACCAAGGGAGCTACCAAAGTTGAGAAGTGTGGAATGAACTGGCGATAGTAATTAATGAACCCCATAAAGTGCGGCACTGCTTTAAGAGAATGGGGTTCCTGCCAGTCCATCACAGCCTGTAGTTTGGCAGGATCCATAGCCAATCACTGGGCAGAGATGATATAGCCAAGGAAAGGCAAGGACTCCTGGTCAAACACACACTTCTCCAACTTGTCGTAGAGGTAGTTTGCCCGTAGGAGGTCGAAGACTCTGCAAACATCTCTCCTGTGGAAGTCAATATCTAGAGAGTAAATGAGAATATCATCCAGATAGACTATGACCAAGGTGGTGAGCATATCCCAGAAGATGTCATTCACAAAGTCTTGGAAAATGGCTGGGCATTACAGAGCCCGAAGGGCATCACCAGATATTCATAGTGCCCAACCCTGTTGTTATAAGCCGTCTTCCATTTGTCCCCCTCACGGATGCGAATCAGGTTGTAAGCACCCCGCAGATCTAATTTAGTAAATACCCTTGCTCCCCATAGCTTATCAAAAGCTCAGATATCAGGGGTAGTGGGTATTTATTCTTAACGGTGATGGCGTTAAGACCCCTGTAGTCTATGCATGGATGTAGTTCTCCACTCTTCTTCTGCACAAAGAAGATCCCAGCCCCTGCAGGTGACACTGACTTCCTAATGAATCCTCTTGCCAGATTCTCTCGGATATACTGGGACATTGCCTAAGTCTCCGGAAGAGATAACGGATAGACTCGACCCCGGGGAGGCTCTGCACCAGGCAAGAGGTCAATTGGACAGTCATAGGGGTGGTGAGGCGGAAGGGTCTCCGCAGCCATTTTGGAGAATACATCTGCATAGGGCCAATAATGCTTGGGGAGAGATGATAGATCTGCGGGTACCTCAGTTGTAGCAACCTGAACGCACTCCCTCTGACATCTACCCTCACAGGATTTACTCCATCCCAAAAATCTACCTGAGCCTGACTCCAAATGGCCTCAATGAAGAATTACTCTTCTAGTTTTTATGGTTAATAACCCTTTTGAGATTTAATATATTGCAGGTCTTTCTTTTACAGGTCTGTCATTTCCTCTCCTTTCCGTACTCCACATTAACCCTCCTTCTGTTGGAGACGCACTAAGTTACAAATGTGTTCCTTGGTCAAAAACTAAAAATCATTTACATCTGGGCTTCATTTCCTCATGCCTCATGCACTTGAGAGATATATGAAGAGTGGGCTTGCTCTGGACATACGTCTTCACGGGACTATATTTTTGGAGGACCGCAAGTTTTTTAACGTTACCATGCAAGTTCCACTATTATGTGGACGGCTGCCTTGGGGATGCCACTGTGTCAACCTATGAAGAACCTTATTCAACTTGGGACTTGTACATATATACATTCTGTGGTGGAGGCAATTTATATGGTGGACATTTGATATAATGTGCTGATGTGTTTTTCAGTCACATGCATTATGCAACAGAATACCTGGAACATCTGGACTCACCTTTTTTCCCGTCCCCTTCTCCCCCTCACTGTTTTTCAGGGTGAAATATTTTAGTTATAGCTGCTATACTATTCATAGTACCTGATTATTTTCTGATGTGGTGGACTTGGTATACGGTATTTATATGGGTTTAATGTAGTTTTAATCACCCCCCTTTCGCCCCATCCAAAATAAAACAATAAAAAAAAAATCAAACCTACACATATTTGGTATCGCCACGTTCAGAATCGCCCGATCTATCAATAAAAGAAAACATTAACCTGATCGCTAGACAGCGTAGCGAGAAAAATATTGGAAACACCAGAATTACATTTTTTTGGTCACCGTGACATAATAACTGGGATCAGAAGAACGTATCTACACAAAAGTGGTATCATTAAAAACATCAGCTTGGCAAGCAAAAAATAAGCCTGCACCCGACCCCAGATCACGAAAAATGGAGACACTTCCGGTATCAGAAAATGGCGCTTTTTTTTTCTTTTAGCAAAGTTTTGAATTTTTTTTCACCACTTAGATAAAAAATAACTTAGACATGTTAGGTGTCTATGAACTTGTAATGACCTGGATAATCATAATATCAGGTCAATTTTAGCATTTAGTGAACCTAGCAAAAAAGCCAAACAAAAAAACAGTGTGGGATTGCACTTTTTTGCAATTTCACCACACTTGGAATTTTTTTCCCATTTTCTAGTACAAGACATGGTAAAAACAAGGGTGTCGTTCAAAAGTACAACTCGTCCCACAAAAAATAAGCCCTCACATGACCATATTTATGGAAAAATAAAAAAGTTAAGGCTCTGGGAAGGAGGGGAGCGAAAAACGAAAACGCAAAGTCAAAAAAGGGCTGCGGCGTGAAAACGCAAAGTAAAAAAAGGGCTGCGGCGTGAAGGGGTTAAAGAGCGACTTTCACACATCAACACACACATTTACAAGTGTACACTAGCGCACAGCCGAGCGGCCATGCGAACCATTAATAACAGCAGTGCTACAAGACCTTCCAGAAGGTCCAGAAGGAGCCGCAACAGGACCTGAGCATGTGACCCCCGACCTCCAATGGGAGGACATCCCGTGGGCATGCTCAGTATGGGAAAATCAGGACTTAGTCCTAGAAATACCTGCTCACTGCTGATCAGTGATGGCTACAAAGGCAGAGCCTGGAAGGGCTGTAGTAACCAGTCGCCCAGTATCAGCCTGAGCTAGACGCTGGGCCAAAGACTCCTCTGAGCAGGCTCCACTGTGGCTGGAGAAAAATGGGAGACTGCAGCGGAGATGGTTTGAGATTACCCCTGTGCAGAGGCGGGAACTCGACACCTAACAGCAGTAAGTCATTATCTGTAATTGTGCTGTGATCACTTATATGTTCTGTAGGGCAGGTATTTACCACTGACCATATGGCAGTAATATACATGTTGGTCATGTATGAGATTATTTTCAGCAACAACACTGTCATCTGCTGAGGTCCTTCTCCACTATTAGGGTGTTGTAATCAAGGTTACCTGTTTAGGGGTTTACTGAGAGGTTTCGCCCCCCCTGAATCAAAACCCTTGCTACACCTCTGGTTTAAGCCATAGTTAACAAACATAGTGCATCTTTCAAGCAGTAGTGTTCCTGTATCTACCTCCATGTGCAGCCGAGTGAGCCGATCTATCTCTCTCTCTCTCTCTATATATATATATATATATATATAAATATACAGTACAGACCAAAAGTTTGGACACACCTTCTCATTTAAAGATTTTTCTGTATTTTCATGACTATGAAAATTGTGCATTTACACTGAAGGCATCAAAACTGTTGTGAATTCTGCTCTTGGGTTCCCTCCGGTGGTTGTTGGTAGTAATGCAGTTGTCCCTGGGTTGCAATCCTGGGCAGGTGTTCCTGCTGATTGCAGCTCTGACTGGGATATTTAGGTGTGCAGGATTCATTAGCCCTTGCCAGTTGTCCATTGTTCTTGGAGGTTTTGCATCTCTGTCTGGTTCCTCCTGCCCTGCTGCCAAATCAGCAAAGATAAGAGTCTGGTTTTGTTTTTGCAGCACACATGCTGTGTGCTTTACAATTCAGTACTAGTCAATGTTTTTTCTTGTCCAGCTTAGACTGTGTTTGGATATTTCAGTCAAGTTGGATTCTCAGGAGATGCAGATATACATTCCATGTCTTTAGTTAGATGGTGGAATTTTTGTATCATCTGCTGTGGATATCTTTAAGGTTTTAATACTGACCGCTTAGTATTCTGTCCTATCCTTTTCTATTTAGCTAGCGTGGCCTCTTTTGCTAAATCCTGATTTCTGCCTGCGTATGTCTTTCCTCTTATACTCACAGTCAATATTTGTGGGGGGCTGCCTATCCTTTGGGGTTCTGCTCTGTGGCAAGATAGAATTCCCATTTCCATCTATAGGGGTATTTAGTCCTCCGGCTGTGTCGAGGTGTCTAGGATGTGTTAGGTACACCCTACGGCTACTTCTAGTTGCGGTGACAGTTTAGGGTTTGCGGTCAGTACAGGTTCCACCTACTCCTGAGAAAGTCTCATGCGGCTCCAAGGTCACCGGTCATAACAGTACAACTGGCCAACAATGAGTTAAATGCATCTCAGAAGAAGGGAAGAAAGAGCCATTTTTTTTTCTGTAGCCTGCTTTGTCTTTTCTTCCCTCTTTTTCTCTGAGTGGCTGAGGAGTCTTGTGCCAGCATGGATGTTCAGGGAACAGCTTCTCGTGTAGACCAGCTTGCTGCTAGGGTACAGGGTATTTCTGATTATATTGTTCAGATTCCAGTTTTAGAGCCTAAGATTCCTACTCCTGATTTGTTTTTTGGGGACAGGTCCAAATTTTTGAGTTTTAAAAACAACTGTAAACTGTTTTTTGCTCTGAGACCTCGATCCTCTGGTGATTCCATTCAGCAGGTTAAAATTGTCATCTCCCTGCTGCGTGGTGATCCTCAGGATTGGGCATTTTCCCTGGAATCTGGGAATCCGGCCTTGCTTAATGTAGACGCCTTTTTTCAGGCTTTAGGATTATTATATGATGAACCAAATTCTGTGGATCAAGCGGAGAAGACCTTGTTGGTCCTGTCTCAGGGTCAAGAAGCGGCAGAATTGTATTGTCAGAAATTTAGAAAATGGTCTGTGTTGACTAAATGGAATGATGATGCTTTGGCGGCAATTTTCAGAAAGGGTCTTTCTGAATCCGTTAAAGATGTTATGGTGGGGTTTCCCACGCCTTTCGGTCTGAGTGATTCTATGTCTCTGGCCATTCAGATTGATCGGCGTTTGCGGGAGCGCAGAACTGTGCGCGCTGTGGCGTCATCCTCAGAGCAGATGCCGGAGTCAATGCAGTGTGATAGGATTCTGTCTAGAACGGAACAACAGGGATTCAGATGTCAGAATAGGTTGTGTTTTTATTGTGGCGATGCTTCTTATTCCATCCGGTTTGCGTTTAGTTGGACCATCATTTATTTTTCAACAGGACAATGACCCCAAACACCCCTCCAGGCTGTGTAAAGGCTATTTGACCAAGAAGGAGAGTGATAAGGTGCTACGCCAGATGACCTGGCCTCCACAGTCACCACACCTGAACCCAATCGAGATGGTTTGGGGTGAGCTGGACCGCAGAGTGAAGGCAAAAGGGCCAACAAGTGCTAAGCATCTCTGGGAACTCCTTCAAGATTGTTGAAAGACCATTCCCAGTGACTACCTCTTGAAGCTCATGAAGAGAATGCCAAGAGTGTGCAAAGCAGTAATCAAAGCAAAAGGTGGCTACTTTGAAGAACATAGAATATAAGACATATTTTCAGTTGTTTCACACTTTTTTGTTAAGTATATACTGTAATTCCACATGTGTTAATTCATAGTTTTGATGCCTTCAGTGTGAATGTACAATTTTCATAGTCATGAAAATACAGAAAAATCTTTAAATGAGAAGGTGTGTCCAAACTTTTGATCTGTATATATATATATATATATATATATATATATATATATATATATATATACTTCAAAAATATCCTGCATATCATCAAAAAGAATATGGAGTGCCGCCTGCTTTTTTTGAAGTGTATGGACTAGAGACAACCAGTGGACAGGCTGTCTGGGGGCTTTGCACCCGAAGATAAGTAAAGGATTTGTGCTGTTCCTTTTTTTAATATTATATATATATATATATATATAATGTCTTTATTCTATGCTATACATAGCTTATTAGATAAGAAGTCTGCAGTTATTTCAGAAAACAATGTCCAAGAGCATACTTGCTTCAAGAATATGTTTCAAAAGATTAGAAATGTAGCCGTGATTTAATCTACAAAATAATAGTCCGAGTTTAAATTGTAATTTTTTCAAACACAATAAGCAAGCATCTACAATTCATTGTATAGTATAGTGGTAATTACTAAGTGCCACTCTATATAAATTTCTACATCATTGAAATGGTGTAATTGAATATAAGCTTTTCAAAGTTAAGCTTAGAACAAGCACATAAAAATGATCAGTTGGGTTTATCTTGTGTTAAGGGAAAGGCTTTAACTTGGCATCAAGCCTAGAGCAGCGATACAGATAGTTGTGATTAACATAAAATAATTTTAAAGTTTGCATAGCAAAAGAAAAGAACTAGTGCACTAGTACAATTCTCAAAATGTATAGTTAAAGGGATTTGTCCACCTATGGGGCATTATTTCTTATTAGCTAAATGCATGTACAGTATTATTGGTTAAATATTTTTTGTATTTAGGTTCTTTTAACCCCTTAAGCCCCGAGGGTGGTTTGCACGTTAATGACCGGGCCAATTTTTACAATTCTGACCACTGTCCATTTATGAGGTTATAACTCTGGAACGCTTCAACGGATCTTGGCGATTCTGACACTGTTTTCTCGTGAGATATTGTACTTCATGCTAGTGGTAAAATTTATTCGATATAACTTGTGTTTATTTGTGAAAAAAATGGAAATTTGGCAAAAATTTTGAAAATTTCACAATTTTCCAACTTTGAATTTTTATGCCCTTAAATCACAGAGATATGTCACACAAAATACTTAATAAGTAACATTTCCCACATGTCTACTTTACATCAGCACAATTTTGGAACCAATTTTTTTTTTGTTAGGGAGTTATAAGGGTTAAAAGTTGACCAGCAATTTCTCATTTTTACAACACCATTTTTTTTTTAGGGACCACATCTCATTTGAAGTCATTTTGAGGGGTCTATATGATAGAAAATAACCAAGTGTGACACCATTCTAAAAACTGCACCCCTCAAGGTGCTCAAAACCACATTCAAGAAGTTTATTAACCCTTCAAATGTTTCACAGGAATTTTTGGAATGTTTAAATAAAAATGAACATTTAACTTTTTTTCACACAAAATTTAATTCAGCTCCAATTTGTTTTATTTTACCAAGGGTAACAGGAGAAAATGGACCCCAAAAGATGTTGTACAATTTGTCCTGAGTACGCCGATACCCTATATGTGGGGGTAAACCACTTTTTGGGCACATGACAGAGCTCGGAAGCAAAAGGAGCGCCATTTGACTTTTCAATGCAAAATTGACTGGAATTGAGATGGGACGCCATGTTGCGTTTAGAGAGTCCCTGATATGCCTAAACATTGAAACCCCCCACAAGTGACACCATTTTGGAAAGTAGACCCCTTAAGGAACTTATCTAGATGTGTGGTGAGCACTTTGACCCAACAAGTGCTTCACAGAAGTTTATAATGCAGAGCCGTAAAAATAGAAAATCATATTTTTTCATGAAAATGATTTTTTCGCCCCCAATTTTTTATTTTCCCAAGGGTAAGAGAAGAAATTGCACCCCAAAAATTGTTGTGCAATTTGTCCTGAGTACGCTGATACCCCATATGTGGGTGTAAACCATTGTTTGGGTGCATGGCAGAGCTCGGAAGGGAAGGAGCGCTATTTGACTTTTCAATGCAAAATTGACTGGAATTGAGATGGGACGCCATGTTGCGTTTGGAGAGCCCCTGATGTGCCTAAACATTGAAACCCCCCACAATTGACACCATTTTGGAAATTAGACCCCTTAAGGAACTTATCTAGATGTGTGGTGAGCACTTTGACCCAACAAGTGCTTCACAGAAGTTTATAATGCAGAGCCGTAAAAATAAAAATCATATTTTTTCACAAAAATGATCTTTTCGCCCCCAATTTTTTAGTTTCCCAAGGGTAAGAGAAGAAATTAGACCACAAAAGTTGTTGTTCAATTTGTCCTGAGTACAACGATACCCCATATGTGGGGGTAAACCACTGTTTGGGCGCATAGCAGAGCTCGGAAGGGAAGGAGCGCCATTTGACTTTTCAATGCAAAATTGACTGGAAGTGAGATGGGACACCATGTCGCGTTTGGAGAGCCCCTGATGTTCCTAAACATTAAAACCCCCCACAAGTGACACCATTTTGGAAAGTAGACCCCCTAAGGAACTTATCTTGATGTGTTTTTTTTTTTTCCTTTAAATGTTTATTTTATTTTCCAAGATAACACATAACAACACAAACATAAAATATTCCAATACAAATTATAATTACAAAAAATAAATATATATATATATATTAGAACAACTGTTTTAGAACAAATGGTATTTACTCGCTGTCCAGGTTTGCCAAATCTTTGCTACCTTTTTTCTCCTAGTGCGAGACTTAGACAACATTAATTCATATTTACAATTCACATTCAGCTTTTCGGTCAGCTCTTTTAGGGTTGGAGGAAAGGTCTCCTTCCATTTTCTAGCCAACAATATTCGAGCTGCTATCAGTATATGTGATATCAACCCTCTAATTTGTTTAGGAAATATTTCCAAACCAATGTGTAAAATCACCATTGAGGGTGTAATTTGTGCCGTTACCCCTGAAATCTCCATAATCAGCTTCAACACACTGCCCCAAAAGGATAGAAGCCTCGGGCACGAGTACCAGATATGTCTCTGGTTGCCTACTTGTCCACATCCTCGCCAACATAAATGGGAGGATTGCGGATTAAATTTTGCAATTCTCTCTGGGCATAGATACCATCTCATTTGAGTCTTCTTTAATTGTTCCACGTGATTTATACAGGATGACACTCTCTTAACCTCCTTTATGCTATTTCCCCATAGTTCTATTTCTAATACCTCCCCTAACTCTAGCTCCCATTTTTCCATATAAGGCAATTTAATCTCTTCAACTGGGTTAATTAAAGCTCTATAAAACACCGATATTCCTTTTATAGTTGGACCTGATGTTACTATGAGTTTTCCCATCTTTCCCTCTCCCAGAGTGCCAGAATATCTCGCTTTTACAATTTTATTTAAAAAATTCCTAATTTGTAAATACTGATAAAAATATTTTCGTATTCCGGTATATTTATTGGCTAATTGATCAAAAGGGATAACTCCAGTGATTTCCATTATGTCTGCTAAAGTTTGTATACCCGCCCCTCACCATTGTTGGAGGTTTAAATAAGGAATATGGGGCTCAATGGCATATATTGACAATGTTTCACATGGTATCCCTAGCAGCGAGGGTATTAACAATCTCCATAACCGGATTGCCGCCTGCATTGTTGGCAATAAGGGGGAGGTGGGTCCCATTTGAATTAACTCTGTTTCTAGTGCCAGACGCGTGGAACCCCGTCTAGAATAAAATTTTTCTATCTGCATCCATCTGTGGTTTCCATTCATCTGCCACCATTCTTTTAAACCCACTAATATTGAGGCTCTATGATATGCCATTAAATCCGGGACTCCCATCCCCCCTACTTCCATAGGTAGATATAGTGACGCCCTTGCTACGCGTGGTTTCTTATATGCCCATATATATTTACTAACTAGTAGTTGTAAATCATTAATATATTTTTTTGGTATATTTAGGGGGAGGGTCCTAAAATAATACAAAATCTTTGGTAAGGCTATCATTTTGAAAGCATTAATACGGGCTACCCAGGAAGTGGTGATTTTATGCATATCTTCTAATAAAATTTTAATTTGTGTATGTAGATTTGTAAAGTTTACTTTTATTATCTGATCTGTAGTTGTCAACATTATCCCTAAATAGGGAATTCCTTCTTTTAACCACTGAAATGAAAATAATTTCTTCATATCTTCTATGGACTCTATTGACATTGCCACTGGAAGAATTGATGATTTATTCAGGTTTAATTTATAAAATGATATCTCACTGAATTCCTTCAGCTCCTCTAAGACTGTCGATAAGGACTGTTTAATATTCAAACAAGAGATAATAATATCATCCGCATAAAGACTTATTTTATGAGCTTCCTTCCCTACCATTACCCCTGAAATTAAAGGCGAGATCCTAATCCTTTCCGCCAGTGGTTCCATACATAGAACAAAGATTATTGGGGACAGGGGGCAGCCCTGTCGCGTCCCGTTTGTTATATAAAAAGGTTCCGATAGAGCACCCGCCGTCCACACTCTTGCCGAAGGGGCCGCATATATGGCTAAAATAGCTGCGGGAATTGATCCTCCCAACCCAAATTTTTCCAGAACTGCCCGGACATATCCCCAGTGCACCCTGTCAAAGGCCTTCTCTGCGTCCAATGACAGGAATGCACTGGGGAGGCCAGACAGCTCCGCAATCCGAACTAGATCTATCATTCGGCGTATTCCATCTTTCGCCTCTCTACCCCTCACAAACCCTACCTGGTCTGGTGAGACCAGATCTGTAATAATCTGATTTAAACGAGAGGCTAACATTTTGGTAAAAAATTTTATATCGGTGTTCAGGAGAGCTATAGGTCTAAAATTTTCTGGGGTTATGGGTGTTTTACCGGGTTTCGGTAAAGTGACAATGGTAGCCTCCAAGTTGACTTTAGCGATTGACCCCTCGTCCTTCCACCTCTAACATATTCTCAATAAGAAAGGAACTAGCTCCTCCTGAAAAGTTTGATAATAATAATTAGGAAATCCATCCGGCCCAGGCGCGCTAGCCCTCTTAGATTGTTTTATGGTCGAAATAATCTCTTCTTTTGTAAAGGGGGCATTCAGATAGCTCAATTGCTCATCTGAAATCTTAGGGAGATTCACGGATCTAAGATAATTTTTTATTCCCTGCGCCGAGGGTTGTGGGATCCCCGGGTCACTCCCCAGATTATACAGCTTTGTGTAATATTTAACAAATTCCTCAGCTATTCCCATAGGGTTTCTCACATCTTGATGTGTTTTGAGAGCTTTGAACCCCCAAGTGTTTCACTACAGTTTATAACGCAGAACCGTGAAAATAAAAAATTTTTTTTTTCAGAAAAATGATTTTTTTAGCCCCCAGTTTTGTATTTTCACAAGGGTAACAGGATAAATTGGACTCCAAAAGTTGTTGTCCAATTTGTCCTGAGTACGCTGATACCCCATATGTGGGGGGGAACCACTGTTTGGGCGCATGGCAGAGCTCGGAAGGGAAGGAGCGCCATTTGGAATGCAGACTTAGATGGATTGGTCTGCAGGCGTCATGTTGCATTTGCAGAGCCCCTGATGTACCCAAACAGTATAAACCCCCCATAAGTGACCCCATATTGGAAACTAGACCTCCCAAGGAACTTATCTAGGTGTGTTGTGAGAACTTTGAACCCCCAAGTGTTTTACTACAGTTTACAACGCAGTGCTGTGAAAATAAAAAATCCTTTTTTTCCCACAAAAATGATTTTTAGCCCCCCAAATTTTTATTTTCCCAGAGACAACAAGAGAATTTGGACCCCAAAGGTTGTTGTCCAATTTGTCCTGAGTACGCTGATGCCCCATATGTTGGGGTAAACCCCTGTTTGGGCGCACGGGAGAGCTCGGAAGGGAAGGAGCACTGTTTTACTTTTTCAACGCAGAATTGTCTGGAATTGAGATCGGACGCCATGTCGCGTTTGGAGAGCCCCTGATGTGCCTAAACAGTGGAAACTCCCCAATTCTACCTGAAACTAATCCAAACACACCCCTAGCCCTAATCCCAACTGTAACCCTAACCACACCCCTAACCCTGACACACCCCTAATTCTAATCTCAACCCTAATCCCAACCGTAAATGTAATCCAAACCCTAACTTTATCCACAACCCTAACTTTATCCCCAACCCTAACTTTAGCCCCAACCCTATCCCTAACTTTAGCCCCACCCTAACTTTAGCTCCAACCCTAGCCCCAACCCTAACCCTAACCCTAGCCCTAGCCCTAACCCTAGCCCTAACCCTAACCCTAACCCTAACCCTAACACTAACCCTAGCCCTAATGGGAAAATGGAAATAAATACATTTTTTTTAATTTTATTATTTTTCCCTAACTAAGGGGGTGATGAAGGGGGGTTTGATTTACTTTTATAGCATTTTTTATATCGGATTTTTATGATTGGCAGCTGTCACACACTAAAAGACGCTTTTTATAGCAAAAAAGTTTTTGCGTCTCCATATTTTGAGACCTATAATTTTTCCGTTTTTTTGTCCACAGAGTCATGTGAGGTCTTGTTTTTTGCGGGACGAGTTGACGTTTTTATTGGTAACATTTTCGGACATGTGACAGTTTTTGATCACTTTTTATTCCGATTTTTGTGAGGCAGAATGACCAAAAACCAGCTATTCATGAATTTCTTTTGGGGGAGGCGTTTATACCGTTCCACGTTTGGTAAAATTGATAAAGCAGTTTTATTCGTCGGGTCAGTACGATTACAGCGATATCTCATTTATATCATTTTTTTATGTTTTGGCGCTTTTATACGATAAAAACTATTTTATAGAAAAAATATTTATTTTGGCATCGCTTTATTCTGAGGACTATAACTTTTTTATTTTTTTGGTTATGATGCTATATGGCAGCTCGTTTTTTGCGGGACAAGATGACGTTTTCAGCGGTACCATGGATATTTATATCCATCTTTTTGATCGCGTGTTATTTCACTTTTTGTTCAGCGGTATGATAATAAAGCGTTGTTTTTTGGCTTTTTTTTCTTACGGTGTTCACTGAAGGGGTTAACTAGTGGGACAGTTTTATAGGTTGGGTCGTTACGGACGCGGCGATACTAAATATGTGTACTTTTTTTTTTTAATTTGGTTTTTTTTAGATAAAGAAATGTATTTATGGGAATAATATTTTTTTTTCTTCTTTATTTAGGATTTTTTTTTTTTTTTTACACATGTGGAAATTTTTTTTTTAACTTTTTTACTTTGTCCCGGGGGGGGGGGACATCACAGATCGCCGATCTGATAGTGTGCACAGCACTCTATCAGATCGGCGCTCTCACTCACATCGCTGCAGGCTGCAGCTTTCATCTGCAGCCTGCTTCGGACCCGGAAGTACTCCCTGCAGGACCCGGATGCAGCCCCGCGGCCATTTTGGATCCGGGGCCTGCAGGGAGGAGATGCTCGGTACAAGGTGAGTACATTCCCTTGTACCGATCGTCTCAGGGAAGCCCGCAGGGAGCACCCTCCCTGCGCGATGCTTCCCTGTACCTCCGGTACACCGCGATCATGTTTGATCGCGGTGTGCCGGGGGTTAATGTGCCGGGGGCGGTCCGTGACCGCTCCTGGCACATAGTGCCGGATGTCAGCTGCGATAGGCAGCTGACACCCGGCCGCGATCGGCCGCGTTCCCCCCGTTAGCGCGGCCGATCGGCTATGACGTACTATCCCGTCACTGGGAATTAAGTCCCAGGTCACCTTGACGGGATAGTACGTCATATGGGATTAAGGGGTTAAATATTGTGCTACAGAATAGGCTGAAAATCTATCAGTAAGGTCTTTCTAACAGTCTAACTGGAGACTTTATAACTGTTTTAGCAGTCCATATTTTAACTCCTCTGTGGTGGTTTGTGATCACAGACTGTGACCAAAAATATGAATGTGCAGGAAAGTAACAATCCTGTATATTTTTAATAATATGAATGCAAAAAACTACCCTGGTTACCATTGTAAAAGTAAAAAAACAAACACTACATACTCACCTTCTGATGTCTGTCACACGTCCCTTGCCGTCAGCTTCCTGCACTGACTGTGATTGCCGGCTGTAAGGCACAGCACAGCGGTGACGGTGCTCACAGTCAGTGCGGGAAGCTGACGGCAAGGGACGTGTGACAGACATCAGAGGGTGAGTATGTACTGTTTGTTTTTTTTTACTTTTACAATGGTAACCAGGGTAAACATCGGTTTACTAAGCGCGGCCCTGCGCTTAGTAACCCGATATTTACCCTGGTTACCACTGTAAAACATTGCTGGCATCGTTGCTTTGGCTGTCAAACATGACGATACACGCCGATCTGACGACCAAATAAAGTTCTGAACTTTCAGCAACGACCAGCGATATCACAGCAGGATCCTGATCACTGCTGCCTGTCAAACACAACGATATCGCTAGCCAGGACGCTGCAACGTCACGGATCGCTAGCGATATCGTTTAGTGTGAAGGTACCTTTAGTGTTTTTCCCTGAGGACCCCTGGAGGATTGCTGGCGTGATATCTTGCTTGTCTTCTCAAGCTAAGTGTTTCCCCTCTTGTCTTTAGCTTTAGTGGGGACTAACTAGTGGCACTCCATCCCTTCCCTATGCAGGGCCTATCGCTATGATCAGGCAGTGATAAGGTTCCTGCTTAGTGATAGGTGCAGAACCTATATAGGGATGTTTAGGGAAGACAGGGTGATTTTAGCTCTGCTTAGTGGTCTACACTCCCCTCTTCCCTGGTGTTTGGGCTCCCCTTCCCTCTTCCCACTGTTGTGCATTTACTTATCCTTCACCCAGGGTGACATCAGTTCAGTGAAGTGAAACATCTGAGTTGGTCGATAACCAGGTAACCATGTTTATAACTACGGTAGCACACCCTAATCAAGGATATAGCGGAACCTCAGCAGTTGGCCAGCTGTTACCGAAAATAAATCTATACAAAGACAACAACACCGATATCACCATCATATGGTGAATACATAATGGTAGATACCAGTCCTGCAGAACATATAATACATTACAGTACAGTTATGTATAATGACTTCAGCTGACATTCTTTCTAATGGAATTGTTTACTCTTTCCATCAGACCCATGTCACCATGATGGACTTCTAGCCAGATTTTCTTCCAGCCATGACTCATCTGCAGAGTTTGCAAAAAAGACATTTGACTTCTCAGATTTCCTGAACTGTTCTTATGTATTCCCAACCTGCACATACTCCTCATCCTACTGATACCTCAATATTAAGCATGATGCTTCTATAAGTTTTCCTGTTTTCACAGTTATTTAAATAATATCCCTTGAGTCGTCCAATAGTACAGCTTCACTATTCATAGTATGATATCCCCACAGTTCCTCTATGCAGACTGTGATGTCTCCTCAGCTCCCTATATACAGTAAAATGCCCCCACAGATCCCCTTTCCACAGTATGATTCCAACATCCAGTTGTTTGATCATGTACCAATGTTACTGTAGGCAACTTCAATAATGGAGAGACGGGGGTTTTCATGGGTAATCTGACTGGTTTGTAGTTATGTGTGAATAACTATCATAGCCAGTAACTTGCCATGTGAAATTTACAGTTTTGCAAATAAGCTTTCAGTAATCATACCAGAGCTATTGTCCTGCACTATATACATATACTGTATGAATTACACAATTTTCTCTAGGAGCTAATCACAGCTTAAAAAAAACACCTCATCATACTGTTATGAATAATCAGTTTATATTTTATCAAAAATAAATTTATTTCAGCAAAATATGACTTGCATATATTATTTGCATCTGTCTCGAGAACAGGGTTTATCATAGGAATGGAGAGGTGCAGCTTTCTATTTACTTCTATGGGAGCTCTGAAAATTGCAGAAACCATTAAAACTTGCTCATAAATTTTGATCTTCCATAGAAATATATAACAAAAGCTGACAGTCTGCTTTGGGGCTATGTGATCTCAGTGGCATCTTAATCATTTGCCAAAAAGTTACCAGATGGGACAGCCTATTTAAGTTCCTAAATTAGATAATCTTATGACCTTTATATCCATAAAAAGCACGTCATTTTCTATTGTGAAAATACATGCTGATCACCCAAAACTACTTCATTACCAGGACAATGAGCTGCAGGAAACTGACTGATAAACACAGCAGGGCCCCTGATGTAACTGCTAGGGTCAGTTTTCACACTGATACCATTATTTTAACCCTCAAATTCTGCTTTCAGTAGTGACAGTGGCAAATGAAGAGTTTAACAGATGGAAATCGCTGTGGCAGCCTATTGGCACAAAAGAACATCATTTACGGGTGCCAATGAGTGTGTATGACTACTGGAAGCCAAACAAGCATATGAGCAAGTTCAGAAAGCTTCTTTTCAGTTAAATGCTAAAAGTATAGTGTAAGCATTCAAGTAGTGGTATACATTAGTTATGTCACAGATTCACCTAGCTAAGTTAGCTGTTCTGCTTTGCACTGATGAGCAGCAAACCCGAACGAAACATCTATTAGCAAATCAAGTTTCTGGTTTGGCTTCTTATCCTAAATCATGTGGCAAAGTCATTTAAAGGATAAATATTGACTTTTATGATTGTGACTTCTAATTGGAGCCTCAAGCATTTCCATGCTCTTACTCTCTAATATTGGCATATTTAAATTTACAGTGGAGCCTTGCCTGGCTTATTATTATTATTATTATTTATTATTATAGTGCCATTTATTCCATGGCGCTTTACATGTGAGGAGGGGTATTCATAAAAAAAACCAAGCACAATAATCTTAATAAATACAAGTCACGACTGCTATAGGAGGAGAGAGGACCCTGCCTATGAGGGCTCACAATCTACAAGGGATGGGTGAGGATACAGTAGGTGAGGGTAGAACTGGTCGTGCAGCGGTTTGGTCGATCGGTGGTTACTGCAGGTTGTAGGCTTGTTGGAAGAGGTAGGTCTTCAGATTATTTTTGAAGGTTTTGTTAGTAGGCGAGAGTCTGATATGTTGTGGTAGAGAGTTCCAGAGTAGGGGTGATGCGTGAGATAAATCTTGAATGCAATCGTGGGAAGAGGAGATAAGAGGGGAGTAGAGAAGGAGATCTTGTGAGGATCGGAGGTTGCATGCAGGTAAGTACCGGGAGATGAGGACACTGATAAACGGAGGACACAGGTTGTGGATGGCTTTGTATGTCATGTGTTGTGGATTCTGTTTGTGGGCTCCCTCTGGTGGTTATTGCTGGTACTGGGTGACTTTGGTGGGTTGCGGCCTTTGGTTTCCACCTGTCCATCAGAGGCTGGGTGTTTCCTATTTTACCTGGCCTTTCTGTCATTCCCTTGCCGGCTATCAATGTATTCAGATGTGCTCTGTTTGGTTCCTGCCTACCTGCTCCCAGATCTTTCAGGATAAGCTAAGTGCTGATTTTCAGTTGTTGGTTTTTTTGTCCAGCTTGCTTATTATGTCTCTATGCTAGCTGGTAGCTCTAGTGGACTGAGGTTCTCCCCATGTGCCATGAGTTGGCACATGGGTTCTTGTAATCTCAGGATGGTTTTTTGATTAGGGTTTTTTGCTGACCGCTCAGACCCCTTTTGTATCGTTCTGCTTTCTAGTTTACAGCGGGCCTCAATTTGCTGAACCTATATATATCATCTCTATGTGTGTGCCTTCCTCTCATTTCACCGTCAATACATGTGGGGGGCAACTATACCTTTTGGGGTTCATTCCTCTGGAGGCAAGTGAGGTCTTTATTTTCTCTGCAGTACTAGTTAGCTCTTAGGCTGGTGCGTGGCGTCTAGAACCAACGTAGGCACGCTCCCTGGCTATCTCTAGTTGCGTTTGTCAGGCGTAGGGCAGCGGTCAGCCCAGGTTCCATCACCCTAGAGCTCGTCCGATATTTTGTATTACTTTGCTTGTCCCTTGCTATCCCTAGCCATTGGGATTCATGACAGTATAGCCGGCCCACAAAGTGTTAATTGTTTGGGCTGAAGCAGGAGAAAAAGAAGTGTTTAAGGGAAAAAAAATTTTTTATTTTTTTTTTTCCTTCAGAGTTTTGCTGCCTAGCCCTTAATTGCTGTCTAGCTGCTTCTTACCTCCTCTTAACCCTTGAATGGCTCTGATATTAGCTGTTTAACATGGATGTCCAGAGTTTGGCTTCCAGCCTGAGTAATCTCGCGGCAAAAGTTCAAAACATACAGGATTTTGTTGTTCACACTCCCATGTCTGAACCTAGAATTCCTATTCCAGAGTTCTTTTCTGGAGATAGATCTACCTTCCTGAATTTCAGGAACAATTGTAAATTGTTTCTTTCTTTAAAATCTCGCTCCTCTGGAGACCCTGCTCAACAGGTCAAGATTGTAATATCTTTCCTGCGAGGCGACCCTCAGAATTGGGCATTTGCATTGGCACCAGGGGATCCTGCATTGCTCAATGTGGATGCGTTTTTTCTGGCATTGGGATTGCTCTATGAGGAACCCAACCTGGAGATTCAGGCTGAAAAGGCTTTATTAGCCCTCTCTCAGGGGTATGATGAAGCGGAAATATATTGTCAAAAATTTCGGAAATGGTCGGTGCTTACTCAGTGGAATGAGTGCGCCCTGGCTGCAAACTTCAGAAATGGTCTTTCCGAGGCCATTAAGGATATTATGGTGGGGTTCCCTACGCCTACAGGTCTGAATGAGTCGATGGCTATGGCCATTCAGATTGATTGGCGTTTACGGGAGCGCAAACCCGTGCACCAGTTGGCGGTGTCTTTTGAACAGGCACCTGAGACTATGCAATGTGATAGAATTCAGTCCAGAAGTGAACGGCAAAATTATAGGCGGAAAAATGGATTGTGTTTTTATTGTGGTGATTCAGCTCATGTTATATCAGCATGCTCTAAACGCACAAAAAGGGTTGATAAATCTTTTGCCATTGGTACTCTGCAGCCTAAGTTCATTTTGTCTGTGACTCTGATTTTTTCACTGTCTTCCATTTCCGTTGATGCCTATGTGGATTCGGGCGCTGCCCTGAGTCTTATGGATTGGTCATTTGCTAAACGCTGCGGTTTTAGTCTGGAACCTCTGGAAGTTCCTATTCCTCTGAAGGGAATTGACTCTACACCATTGGCTATGAATAAACCGCAGTATTGGACACAAGTGACCATGCGCATGACTCCCGTTCATCAGGAGGTGATTCGCTTCCTTGTACTGTATAATTTACATGATGTACTAGTGCTTGGTCTGCCATGGTTACAAACTCATAATCCTGTCCTGGACTGGAAAACAATGTCTGTGTTAAGCTGGGGACGTCAGGGGGTTCATGATTATGCACCTCCGATTTCAATCGCTTCATCTACTCCTTCTGAGATCCCTGCGTTTTTGTCTGACTATAGGGATGTTTTTGAGGAGCCTAAGCTCAATTCGCTCCCTCCGCATAGAGATTGTGACTGTGCTATAGAATTGATTCCTGGCAGTAAGTTCCCTAAGGGTCGTTTATTTAATCTGTCACTGCCAGAGCATACTGCTATGCGGAATTATATTAAGGAGTCCTTGGAAAAGGGACATATTCGTCCATCTTCGTCCCCTCTGGGAGCAGGGTTTTTTTTCGTGGCAAAAAAAGATGGTTCCCGGAGGCCTTGTATAGATTATCGCCTTATGAATAAGATTACAGTCAAGTATCAGTATCCATTGCCATTATTGACTGATTTGTTTGCTCGCATTAAGGGGGCTAGGTGGTTCACTAAGATAGATCTTCGCGGTGCGTATAATCTGGTGCGGATAAAACAGGGTGATGAGTGGAAAACCGCATTTAATACGCCTGAGGGCCATTTTGAGTATTTGGTAATGCCTTTTGGACTCTCCAATGCTCCGTCAGTCTTTCAGTCCTTTATGCACAATATTTTCCGTGAATATCTGGATAAGTTTATGATTGTGTATTTGGATGATATTTTGGTGTTTTCTGATGACTGGGAGTCTCATGTTCTACAGGTCAGGAAGGTGTTTCAGGTTCTGCGGGCCAATTCTCTGTTTGTGAAGGGCTCAAAGTGTCTCTTCGGAGCCCAGAAGATTTCTTTTTTGGGGTACATTTTTTCTCCTTCTACTATTGAGATGGATCCCGTCAAGGTTCAGGCGATTTGTGACTGGACACAACCTACATCTGTTAAGAGCCTTCAGAAGTTCTTGGGGTTTGCTAATTTTTATCGTCGGTTCATTGCTAATTTTTCCAGTATTGTTAAACCTTTGACTGATTTGACTAAAAAGGGTGCTGATGTTGCTGATTGGTCTCCTGCGGCCGTGGAGGCCTTTCAGGAACTTAAGCGCCGGTTTTCTTCTGCTCCTGTGTTGTGTCAACCAGATGTTTCACTTCCTTTTCAGGTTGAGGTTGATGCTTCCGAGATTGGAGCGGGGGCGGTTTTGTCACAGAGAAGTTCTAATGGCTCGGTGATGAAGCCATGTGCATTCTTCTCTAGAAAATTCTCGCCCGCCGAGCGCAATTATGATGTGGGTAATCGGGAGCTTTTGGCCATGAAGTGGGCATTTGAGGAGTGGCGTCATTGGCTTGAGGGTGCTAAACATCGTGTGGTGGTCTTGACTGATCACAAGAATCTCATTTACCTTGAGTCTGCCAGGCGTTTGAATCCTAGACAGGCTCGTTGGTCGTTGTTTTTTTCTCGTTTCAATTTCGTAGTTTCAAACCTGCCAGGTTCAAAGAATGTGAAGGCAGATGCTCTTTCCAGGAGTTTTGTGCCTGACTCTCCTGGAGACTCTGGGCCTACTGGTATCCTTAGGGATGGGGTAATATTGTCCGCCGTATCCCCAGACTTGCGACGTGCATTGCAGGAGTTTCAGGTGGATAAACCGGATCGTTGTCCACCAGAAAGACTGTTTGTTCCGGATGATTGGACCAGTAGAGTAATCTCCGAGGTCCATTCTTCTGTGTTGGCTGGTCATCCTGGAATATTTGGTACTAGAGACTTGGTGGCCAGGTCTTTTTGGTGGCCTTCCTTGTCTAGGGATGTGCGTACCTTTGTGCAGTCTTGTGAAGTGTGTGCTCGAGCTAAGCCTTGCTGTTCTCGGGCCAGTGGGTTGTTGTTATCCTTGCCCATCCCGAAGAGGCCTTGGACGCACATTTCCATGGATTTTATTTCTGATCTCCCGGTTTCACAGAAAATGTCCGTTATCTGGGTTGTGTGTGACCGCTTTTCTAAGATGGTCCATTTGGTGCCCTTGCCTAAGTTGCCTTCCTCCTCTGAGTTGGTCCCTTTATTTTTTCAGAACGTGGTTCGTTTGCATGGGATTCCGGAGAATATCGTTTCTGACAGGGGATCCCAGTTTGTGTCTAGATTTTGGCGGACGTTTTGTGCCAAGATGGGCATTGATTTGTCTTTCTCGTCTGCATTCCATCCTCAGACGAATGGCCAGACGGAGCGAACTAATCAGACCTTGGAAACTTATTTGAGGTGTTTTGTTTCTGCTGATCAAGATGACTGGGTTGCTTTTTTGCCACTGGCCGAATTTGCTCTTAATAATCGGGCTAGTTCTGCCACGTTGGTCTCCCCTTTTTTTTGTAATTCGGGGTTTCATCCTCGTTTTTCCTCTGGTCAGGTGGAGTCTTCGGATTGTCCTGGAGTGGACGTGGTGGTGGACAGGCTGCATCAGATTTGGAACCAGGTGGTGGACAATTTGAAGTTGTCTCAGGAGAAGACTCAGCAGTTTGCTAATCGCCGTTGCCGCGTGGGTCCCCGACTTCTTGTTGGGGATTTGGTGTGGTTGTCTTCTCGTTTTGTCCCTATGAAGGTCTCTTCTCCTAAGTTCAAGCCTCGGTTCATCGGTCCTTATAGGATCTCGGAGATTCTTAACCCTGTATCTTTTCGTTTGGATCTCCCAGCATCGTTTGCTATTCATAATGTGTTCCATCGGTCGTTGTTGCGGAGGTATGAGGTGCCCGTTGTTCCTTCGGTTGAGCCTCCTGCTCCGGTGCTGGTGGAGGGAGAATTGGAGTATGTTGTTGAGAAGATCTTGGATTCTCGTGTTTCCAGACGCAAACTCCAGTATTTGGTTAAGTGGAAGGGTTATGGTCAGGAGGATAATTCCTGGGTGGTCGCCTCCGATGTTCATGCGACTGATTTGGTCCGCGCCTTCCATAGAGCTCACCCTGATCGCCCTGGGGGTTCTCGTGAGGGTTCGGTGACCCCTACTCAAGGGGGGGTACTGTTGTGGATTCTGTTTGTGGGCTCCCTCTGGTGGTTATTGCTGGTACTGGGTGACTTTGGTGGGTTGCGGCCTTTGGTTTCCACCTGTCCATCAGAGGCTGGGTGTTTCCTATTTTACCTGGCCTTTCTGTCATTCCCTTGCCGGCTATCAATGTATTCAGATGTGCTCTGTTTGGTTCCTGCCTACCTGCTCCCAGATCTTTCAGGATAAGCTAAGTGCTGATTTTCAGTTGTTGGTTTTTTTGTCCAGCTTGCTTATTATGTCTCTATGCTAGCTGGTAGCTCTAGTGGACTGAGGTTCTCCCCATGTGCCATGAGTTGGCACATGGGTTCTTGTAATCTCAGGATGGTTTTTTGATTAGGGTTTTTTGCTGACCGCTCAGACCCCTTTTGTATCGTTCTGCTTTCTAGTTTACAGCGGGCCTCAATTTGCTGAACCTATATATATCATCTCTATGTGTGTGTCTTCCTCTCATTTCACCGTCAATACATGTGGGGGGCAACTATACCTTTTGGGGTTCATTCCTCTGGAGGCAAGTGAGGTCTTTATTTTCTCTGCAGTACTAGTTAGCTCTTAGGCTGGTGCGTGGCGTCTAGAACCAACGTAGGCACGCTCCCTGGCTATCTCTAGTTGCGTTTGTCAGGCGTAGGGCAGCGGTCAGCCCAGGTTCCATCACCCTAGAGCTCGTCCGATATTTTGTATTACTTTGCTTGTCCCTTGCTATCCCTAGCCATTAGGATTCATGACAGTCATGGTTAGGGTTTTGAAATGGAGTCTATGGGTAGTGGGGAGCCAGTGCAGGAATTGACAGAGGGGAGAGGTCAGGAAATAGCGGGGGGATAGGTGGATTAGTCCGGCAGAAGAGTTTAGAATAGATTGGAGGGGTGCGAGAGTGTTAGATGGGAGGCCACAGAGCAGGAGGTTGCAGTAGTCAAGGCGCGAGATGATGAGGGCATGGACTAAGGATTTCGCAGATTCTTGGTTGAGGAATGTACGGATCCATGAAATATTTTTGAGTTGAAGTCAGCAGAAAGTGGAAAGAGCTTGTATATGTGGTTTGAAAGAGAGATCAGTATCAAGGATTACCCCAAGGCAGCGAGCTTGTGGGACTGGGGAGAGTGGGCAGCCGTTTTCTTTAATGGATAGGTCTGTTGGGGGGGTCACATGAGATGGGGAAATATGATGAATTCTGTTTGGTCCATGTTATGTTTTAGTAATCTAGAGGAGAAGAAGGATGAAATAGCAGACAGACACTGAGAGATTCTGTTTAGTAGGGAGGTGATATCTGGTCCAGAGAGGTACATCTGTGTGTCATCAGCGTAGAGGTGATACTGAAAGCCGTGAGATTCTATGAGCTGTCCCAAGCTGAAGGTGTAAGTCTCTTTCTGCCAAAGTGGCACTCTCCATAAGAAGAAACTTTACCCCTTATATCCCATGTCAGAAGATTTTCATCCAGCCTAATCAGCTTTCCTGCTATGCTCTGTTGAGGTACAATTAACCCTTAAAAATGTCTAAAACTGGAGTTTATGGTTTGGCTTCCCATCCAAAGTGATGAGGCAAGGCACTTCACAGGTTCATTATTGCCTTTTAGGGTTGCTACTTTCAATAGGTGACACTAGATATCCTGTCTTTTTTTTCCCTGAGAAAGCTGTTTGCATTTATCGATGCAATCATAGAATTGCATGCTCAAGTTCCCTTAGAGGACAAATATTATAAAAAAAATGTTTGGGAAAAAAATCAAAACACCCTTCTTGAAAATCATTTTTTCCCAATAAAAAATTGTTTCACCCCTTAATGCAAAATAATGTAAATAGATACCATTACTAGGGTTCAATTATGTGAAAAGGACTCACAAGTTGAGTGCTCTCCACATGCAGTAGATGCTGGCCACATTACATAGGCAAATATCTCTATCTAACAACAGTGGCCAGAGCTATGTTCTGTTCACTGCTGTTGACTATTTAAGAGCCAATGCCTATTATTACTATTATTATTATTATTATTATTATTATTATTATTATTATTATTATTATTTATCTATTTCTGATAGTGGTGTTAAAATGGAATGGTTGCTTATGCTGTCTCCCATCAATGTGATCATGAAATCAAGATTATCACTATATATTATAAACACCTATTAGACTCAACGACCACTTGCCTACATTCTTGGAAGGATACATTATTATCCTGGATGGGAAGGAAGAATATCTTAAAAAGTCTAATTCTACCAAAATGTATTTACATTTTTAATATGCTTCCCATTCAAATTCCTATGTAATTTCTTGCTAAAGTACATTCCATATTCTTTAAATACATCTGGCAAAAACGTAAACCCCGTATTAATTCCAAATCACTTACATTACCGAAAGACATAGGCGGGATGGGGGCGCCGGACATTGCAAAATATTATCAGGCTGCGCATTTAACCAGAACAGTTAATTGGGTCAGAGGCACAGTAGACAAAAAGTGGCTTAACATAGAAGAATCAATGTCCCCACTTCCTCTACGATCTACATTACTAGGAGACACTAATGATCCAACCCCAACTGAATGCAAAAATATTCACACACTAGCCACAATAAAAATCTGGAGAAAAGTACGTAATGCTCTAGCTCCTCCTATCTCACCATTAACTAGAATCACTGACCTATTAGAAATCCTACCTTGCCAGGCTACACATATTCCGATTGAACAGCTCTTTGAAGATGGAGCCCTTCTTACTCTACAAGATCTGCGTAAGATTCCAAGACTATCAGTCCTCACCTTCCTGCAGTATGGAAAGCTCTCCTATCTTCTTTATCAACAAAATCACCCTATTGATCACGATAGACCCCTTACTCCCTATGAAGTTTTATATGCCAAAACAAAAGCTCCCACCAAAATTCTTTCAACAATCTATCAGTCTCTACTTAAGATAGATGTACCTCTAAAATGGGCATACCTAGCTCAATGGGAAAAAGACATAGGTACCTCCTTTTCTGAATCACAAATTAAGCATATCTATAGAAACTCACATTGTCTTTCGAACTGTGTACGAATTCAAGAAAATGTGTTCATAATTATTACTAGATGGTATGTTACTCCCAAACAGATTGATAGATGGCACCATGCTTCAGTAACAAATTGTTGGAGATGTGGGGCGAGTGATGGCAGCTATATCCACATCTGGTGGTCCTGTGCTTCAGCCCTTTTGGAATGAGGTTTCTACTATCATACATAAGTTGATGAGCAAACATGCTATTTTGAAACGGGAAAATATTTTATTAAAACTTTCACTTTGACAAAATGATAGAGATGTTACTAAATTAGCTCAACAAATTCTGGCAGCCGGGAAATCTTTAATCCCGGTTAACTGGAACTCTACTACTATACCTACTACACAGCATCTCTACTCTAAAACTGAACAAATTTGTCATATAGAAGAATTTTCAGTAAGAGTAAATCATAGCGCTATTAATTTTAATAACATTTGGAGGAGCTGGACCCAATTTAGGATACAATCATCCTTCTATTCAACAATTATGCCATAACTCTCCATGAAACAATTATCCCAGGGTACTGCTTCTACTACTTCTACTACCCCTACTCCCCCCTCCCTCTTCTCCACTTTTCCCCTCTACGCCTGCCTTTACCCTTTTCATCCTCTTCTTTGACGCCTTTTGTTGCTCATCTCATTCTTTTAACTAAAATTGAAAGTTTCTGTAAATCTTTTGATTACGGTGATTGAGTTTTGTATACAAAATAACCCTTGTACATTTACCGTAAATAACAATTAATGTTCCTATTTCTGTTAAAGTCACTTTCTCAAACACTGTTTGTTATATTTGAATCTCTCAATAAAAAGAACATTGAAAGAAAAGATTATCACTATAAAATGCAATACTAGAATATTGGATAAAAAAGATATATATATATATATTACTCGCGCTGGAAGCAAATATAAAAACCCACTATGAGGACCAGAACTTGAAAAAAATGGCAATGGCGAAGACCAGTAAAAAATCAAGCACTTAATTAAGCATATATAATATATACTGAAATACTACTGTGATAGCGGTCGGCTGGGTACTGACCCACAATCTTAGGATACTGTAGACAAGAAGAGTAAGGTGCGTGCAAAGCAACTACCTGGTGCAGATGCGGTGATGGTAAGAAGTCTCTAGTCCTTCAAGCGGTCTTTCGGGCACATCGTTGCTGCCGCAGTGAATCCTAAGTCGTGCCTTCTGAGGAGCGGGCCCTGGACACTGCCCCGGCCGGCAGCAGAAAGCCCTACACCCGCTTCCTCTGTGTAGTAAAGTAACGCTGCTAATTTCAGCCGTTAGGTTCTCTGCATCTGCAGGACCTTACGTGATGTCACAGTCACGTGTTGACACACGTGACTGGCTTAGGAAGGCTACGGAGGGAGCAAGGGACCAATTCCTACGCGTTTCGGTAACAAACGTGTTCCTTCTTCAGGAATATAAATTATATATGCTTAATTAAGTGCTTGATTTTTTACTGGTCTTCGCCTTTCTACATAATTGGGGCTATTCAGTTTATATTGCCATTTTTTTCAAGTTCTGGTCCTCATAGTGGGTTTTTATATTTGCTTCCAGCGCGAGTAATATATATATATGTTTTTTATCCATTCATAGCCATTTTTACAGACGCGGTACTGTATTAATACTCGCTGCAGGACGCACCCGATTTGAAGCGCTACTGGTACCTATATACTTATTTGTAAAAATACTAGAATATTGCCCATATGTAGTATTAGTGATTAGATCATCACGGGTTTAGGTTCTGAAAGGAAAAAAATTAAGTAAAAAATAAAAACAAGTTTCTAAAAATATTTAAAACACATCACATCACTCCTCTTTTACTCAATTAAAAATAAATTAATAAAAAAATGAAAATAAACATATTTGATATTGCTACGTCTGGGATATCAAAATTTGAAATTACTTAATTTATATTTTGAAAGCCATAATGAGAAGATACATCAAACCATCAGAATACAATACATTGTAATGAAAAGCAATTAAAACAAAGTATGAACATTAAAATGCTATCAAGTGGGATAAAATCCCACTTCCCATCCCACTTGAAATTTTTGTTCCCATTTTCCAGTAAGTTGTATGGTAAAATGAATGACATCATTCAAAACTACAACTCATGCCTAGAAAAATAGAAATACATGTATGTAAACTAATTTCAATATTATCCAAAGATACTTCCAAGGAAACTTTTTAACACATCTTATCAGAGATATTTGCTTTTTTCTTTGCCAAAATTGATCCTTCATTATCAAAATTCTCACTTCCAATGTAAAATCTGTATTCAGTGATGAAAGACTTTTCCATTACTGAGAAAAGAGATGAGATTCTCTCTTGATAGGAGGGGAGGAGGCAGGAAGAGCTTTGCTTCTGACTCCTCCTTTCTCCTGTCTACATAAAAGTGCATCTGTAGCAACTGCCATCTCCTATCTCCTATAGCTCTGATAAAATATATTACAAAGTTTCTTAATTTGCATGTGTTCCATTAATTTATGAACACATATTGTTGGCAACAATGCTAGTCATAATAAAAAAAAATTGTTAGTTGTAGGTAGAACTGTCTTATTTGCGACAGTAATTATGTGACCATAACATCTGCCACTCACATTCTTTACTTTTACTCTATTAAATGTGCCTTTGACAATCCAAAGGCTATAAACATTCTAAAATGTCAATGAAAGTTGACTAGCATACAGTTTTGAGTAGACATACTGTTAGGGCTAGCGGAACGCACAGAGAAAATATAGTTTTTTATTGTTGTTATTGGTGCGTTCGCAGCCCGGGGTCCACCGTGCAGGAAAACATGCTGCTAGCAAATGGCAGCACTATATGGTGGTATTGGCTAGCTCTGTTAACTCACAGAACAGCCGTGAAAGCAAAGCACTGCGCCCTGTTAGACTTCACAGGTGCACAGGCTAACTGCCCATACAGAGAGCAGTCAGTGGTCATGCATGCACAAAAAACTCCTCCCCGGAGGTGCCAGCATTCTAGGGGCTTATTTCAGCCAGGTCCCTGAATACACACAAACACACAAACTCCTCGCCTCAGGTGCCAGCATTCTAGGGGCTTATTTCAGCCGGGTCCCTGAACACAATCTTACATGACCACACTGGTGCAAAGCACATAACTTAGAAAGATACTAGCGCATGGCCGGAACAAGACCTTCCTAGAAAGACCAATGAGAAGCTGCCACAAAGCCTGAGCACCTTCAGGACCTTCCTGGAGGACCAATGGGCTTTGCTGCAGTATTCAAGCATGTGACCCTCGATCTCCAATGAGAGATCTTTCCCTGGGCATGCTCAGAAGGAGAAAAGCAGGACTTAGTCCCAAAAGCATCCGCTCGCCGCTGCCCAGCACTGACTTCAATGGCAGAAGCTGGAAAAGCAGCAGTAATCCTCTTCACAGAGTCAGACTGAGCGAGACGCTGAGACCGACGTCTCCGCTGAGTAGCCTCCACTGCGGCAGGAGAAGAATGGGAGACCGCAGCGGAGATGGCCCAAGATTTCCCCTGTGCAGAGGTGGGAACTCGACCCCTAACACATACATTTCAACAAACAGCCCCTGGACGCATGCTACATGACCACTGCTGCGACTTCCCCAGTTAGTTAAATTCAGATTATAAGACAAACCCCCCTTTTCACAAGAAAATTTGTTTTCCTCTTTTCCTCTTCTAAATTTGGGGTGCATCTTATGGTCCAGTGCGTCTTATAGTCTGAAAAACACAATATAATATTTTACTCTAAATGCATAATAAAATATGGTGTTCATTGATATGTGGCTCAATTTAGCAAACCCTATGCCTAGTGTATATTTTATGTGTATTGTATGTATGCATAATTAACAAGAGTATCCATGATAATCCATGTACTTTACATTCATGGTATTTTTGTATGATTTTGACATTTGATTATTGGACTGCTTTTAACACTGAGTTACCTTTAAATATATTGATCATGAACATCCATACTATATATACATTTTGCCATGAGTTTTTACTATATGACATAGTTTGTATGTCTCTCACATCATTTCAAAGTGTTGTAACAAGGTCCTGAATTGACAGAAATGTCTAGTAAAATATCGTCATTAGTTTTAGGTCAGGACCTTACGGTATGTCTGCACATATGCCATCAACCTTCTAGTATCAGTATTTGCATTACTTACGTATACTTTAACCTATTTTTTCAGAATTATTTTGATTCTTTTTCAAGAACAGCTCATTCAAGGAACTGCAACAACATTTATTTTGGGCTCAATTCAGGACTTTCACCAATCCAGTGCTTTAAATTTATCTCTCCTTTCAGATGCAGACTTGCTTTTCATGGCTTGAGCTACAGTAAAAGATCTAATTTCACTTAAGTTTATGGAGACAAAAAGGCATGTAAGAATTTTTTGGCAAAATACAGGAAATTTGAATCCTTTTATAAGTTAAGTTTTTCAAATCTATGGGTGGTAATTCTGATCCATATGTTCATACTACCATAGCAATATTTGGGTCTTGGTATGATTTCTCTATAGTGATATGCTTGCTTTACCCACAATTGACTTTCTATCCATAGAACATTATTCCAAATAGACAAGTGATCATGCATGTGAGCAGTTATGTCATTTGTGCACAGCAGTGGTTTGCACGCTGATTAGTTTATCACATCTATAAAATATATCTAATATCTACTTGTCAGATCTCTATACACTGTTTATCTGATTGTCTTAATGTTTGCATTCCAACAGTATTAGGTGCATAATTGATTAAAACATAAGCTTTGATGAATGTCCCCAAAAGATTTGATTTTATTAATGTAATTTGTCATGAATTTAGGTGGGATCCTGTGTCCAGACACCGCGCGGTGTGCGAATGGTGAAAGTGGCTCGTCTGTAGGACCTTCGTGAAGCAGTGAATCACGTGACTAGATGGCAGTAAGGACCATAAACCAAAGCATTTCAGAAAGTCTGTTTCCTTCCTCAGGGATCCCGCCTACTACTGGAAGGTACGGACGGAGTAGCTGCCACCGGCCGGGGCAGCTCTCCGGCACAACTTTAAAGACTCTATTCACCTCATTTACAGCGTTGTGGCACATCAGACAACTACCAACCTTCACTACTGTGAGTAAGACATTGATGCACTTTATTATACAGACGGCTTACCAGCATGGTATGTGTCCAATACTATTGGCTGTAAGCCACTTGTGGGTTATACTGTATCTGCACTTCCATGAGCAGTTGATTATATCCATACTGACACGTATTGAATCTTGTGCTTCCTATTGTAAGTTACTTACTTGTATTGGCTTTTTTAGCGCAAAAAGCTTTTAACTGCCCAGAAAATATGGGTACAACAATAGGAGATTTTCTGGGACTATTTTAAGCCCCAATTTGAGTTTTGTAATTCAAACACAGTCTTTTTAATATCCAAGTGATGCCAACCCATTTGGATGATAATTAATGATAACCAATAGTATATTTAACAACACACTGCTGCACCAGACTTTTTAGCCTTTTTTTTCTTCTAAAAGTGTCAAAAATTTTAACTTTTGGGGCGAAGAAGCCTGCATTGTTGGTGTTTTACACAGGTGATGCTAATCAAGCAATACATCCCTGTTTTGGAAGTATCAAGAGCTTTTTATTTTGTAAAATGAAGAAGTGATAGCTTTTTCACAAGCAATATTAAAAGCAATATTAAAAGAAAGTAAACAAATTCAGATGCCAGAAAAAAAAAAACATTAATAACCATAAACATATTAAAATGAAAAGAACCAATTTTCTCAACTACCATCATATAGCCTTCTGTTTTCATGACATAACTATTACTAAACATTAAAATTAACAAAAAAAATAATGATAATGCACTTAGATGCTACTTGATTACTATTTACTTAGATTCATATTCAGACTCAGATTCCTTCTCTACTCCCCTCTAATCTCTTCTTCCCACAACAGCATACAAGACTTCTCTCGTGCTTCTCCCATACTCTGGTATAAGGAGAAAAACTGGCGCACTACCTATATCTAATATTCCAGGGGTGCAAATTAGTGGTAATAATGTCTAGTAGAAACCAAAAAAGGGGCAAGAAAACCACCAAAGAAAATGCACACCACTGCTCAATGATTCCGTATAAAAGGTAAACTTTTATTGACAAAGCCCATAAAACCAATTAATAACAATAACAACCAATCCCCCCCACACACATAATCCAATCCTGCAAATACACAGGTGTATGGATATCTGTTACATATAGATATGCAAACAACAATCCTAATAATGCAAATAAGAAAAATAACAATAGCCAAACACCTAAATTGCGATAATCCCTTGACACCCCTGATGATGGAAGAATCCTACATGCAGGATTAAACAAATCGGAAATAAAACGATATGCAAAAATCAAAAGGAAGAATGGAACGCCGGGACCAAATAGTCAGCTGCTATTTAGAATATTTACAGACACTTGCCTATATCAGTAGCTATAATAACCATAAACCAGCCAATGAGAGTGCCAAAGTGAAAAATCTGTATGCACTGACAAATATAAATTCACCCAAAATAACCGCAGCAATATAACCATAGGCTGCATACCAGAAATGGACCGGATGAATGGCAGCAAGCGTGTGCAGAGTAAAACAACTCCCAAAGCAGAGGACCGGGGAGAAAGGGGAACGGGCAAAAGTGTGGGAGGGGAGAGTCCGATGTGTGTCGCCGTTGCACAGATGGCTTCGTCAGGGGAAGTGTGGGGTATGTTGTCATGAACATGTATAAATACCTGAAGATGGTGCATGATCAGTGCGCGCCGGTGTGTAGGCAGCCGTAGCCGGTAAGAAAACCGGAACCGGAAATGATCTCACGAGAATTGGGATAGGGGCAGACATTTCTGCCCACACTATCAAATGCACACGTGCCAAAAAAGATCAGCGCAGCACATCGGAGAGTGGTGTGGATGTGGAGAAGGCGCATGCGCAGAATGGGAAAGCTGGATGATAAAGTATAAGTATTTGAACAATTAAGCGCTTGGCTGAAAACCCAGCCGGGAACAAACCAAGGGGGTGTGTGTGAACCTTATAAAAGAAAAAGAAGGAAAATACAATAACTAAATAAATAAAAAAGGAACTAAATAAATAATAAAATTTATCAGAAGGAATTATACAAAACCAGAAAATAATAAATAAATAAGAATAACTATAAAAGAAAATAACAAGGACAAAAAATATAATATTAATAATAATAAATAAATAATTGAAAGAATAGTAAAAGAAAAAAAACCCTAATTACAGAATCACATTTTTATTGTTTTTATTAAACACATTATACCATAACCTGGCCAATAGGTGAATAGTGTCCCAAAGGAAGCACGGAAAAGGAGAGAGCCAGGAAAAATTGAGCACTATACTAACCCCTAATAATTAATTGCAGGCAAATTGCAAAGTCCAAAGGGAGTCATAGATGTGATGGTGATCCTGTGCTAGATAGGCCCCTGGTTAAAGTACCCAGACACATGAATGGTGATAAAAGAGAGACCCAAAACAACAATACATGAGGAACACTCATACAATTGGAATTGAACAAAGTCCGGAATAAGGGTCCCAAAGCAGAAAAGTTACCATATAGTTCAAAAATAGCCACAAGAGGGGACAACGTCCAATAGTTAGTTAATCAAGAGTTAGTCCATCCGTGACAACCCAGAAGTCTTTGCAACCATTGGTGCACTGACCTACTTAGATGCTTTTTGTGATCCTATATTATAGAGATCAAAATAAGATGATGGGCCAATCCGAGCAAAGCATATCCCAATGATCCAAGGTCCAATGATTCTCAAAAAGATCAAATTGAAGAGCCCAAACAGGGTAAGACACAATCCGTAGTTATGTTCGTCCATGTGAGAATCACATAGTACCACAGAAAAGTGGTGGAAGATCCAAAGATTAGAGGTCAGTCCCATACTCTGGAACTCTCTACCCCAACACATCAGACTCTCACCTACCATGGAAACCTTCAAAAAGAACCTGAAGACCCACCTCTTCCGAGCCTACAATTTGCAGTGATTCTTAGTCTGGTGAACCGCTGCATGATCAGTTCTAGACTCTCCTAGTGTATCCTCACCCATCCCCTGTACACTGTGAGCACTCGCGGGCAGGGTCCTCTCTCCTTCTGTACTTGTGTGTGCTTTGTATTGCTCATGTTTATTGTCCTTGTCTATATTTGCCCCTTTTAACATGTAAAGCTCCATGGAATAAATGGCGCTATATAAATACATAATAATGATAATAAATTAGAGGTTACATGTTTAGCAGAAGAAACACAGTTGCACTTAGAGAAGCAAGTCTGGCAGATCATATTTGCATGGCACTAGCAGATCGCGTTGTGACAAATTTTTGAATTCATAATTTGACATCCTTCTGCCACCAGTTTCAATGGTGCAGATGGTGCATCTATGTCTTTTGTGTGTTGGGAGAGGTGATGATTTTTCTCAATCATCTTTGGGATGAAATCTTTTCAGCTGGACTTGCAGACAGGAGGGGATTCCACTCGTCTTCAGACTTCTAAGGCACCACATTTTAAAAAAGACATCAACAAACTGGAGCAAGTTCAGAGAAGAGCAAACAGAATGGTGACCTGTCTGCAAACCATGTCCTATGAGGAACGGTTACAGGATTTGGGAATGTTTATCATGCAAAAAAGAAGACTGAGAGGAGACTTAATAGCTGTCTACAAATATCTCAAGGGCTGTCACATTGTAGAAGGATCATCTTTATTCTCATTTGCACAAGGAAAGACTAAAAGCAATGGGATGAAACTGAAAGGGAGGAGACACATATTAGATATTAGAAAAAACTTTTTGACAGTTAGGGTGATCAAGGAGTGGAACAGGCTGCCACGAGAGGTTGTGAGTTCTCCTTCCATGGAAGTTTTCAAACAGAGGCTGGACAGACATGTGATGATTTAGTGAGTCCTGCTTTGAGCAGGAGATTGGACCAGATAACCCAGGAGGTTCCTTCCAACTCTACTATTCTATGATTCTATGATTCTCCACTCACCATTTCATTAGCCAATGTTTTCAGGTTAAACTTCTATGCAGTGGTTCCAGTTAATTGCTGAGGTAAATCATTTGCAAATTGATTTGTAAATTGATACAACCCACAATCAACATCTCGAAGATGACCATTGTCCAAGTAGTTGTTGTCACGGCCACTCCTTCATTCTTCTCTGCTCCCTGGTTCTCGTCGGGTGCGCGTGCGCACCACCCACTCCAGCACTTCCTCTTTCTGATCTACAGGCGCTCTGTATCTCCTGTCTGTGATCCTGGAGGACAGTGACCCGGAAGTCCTTCAGCACTCCATGTATTTAAGGCGATTCCTTCCTCTGCACCTTACCTGTCTGTCATTTGTGCTTCTGTGACTCAGATCCACCTTTGTCTTTGCACTGCCTGTCTGAGTCTCTGCTCTGTCCAGCCAGTTCAGTTTCTCTGCCTTTCCCAGGCTTCCTTGTCTCCTCATCCAGTCCAGTCTTCCCAAGGTCCGCTCCGTACTCTATTAGTCTGGTGTCCCTGTCCTGTCCTGCTTCCTTTGTGTCTTCCCCTTCCCAGTGCTCCTTTGGTCTTGCCTGTACTCAGCTCTTACCAAACTGTACTTCATCTTACCCCTCTCTGTCCATCCTATGCCCAGCTTCTCTATTTTGTACCACCTACTACCTGTCTCCGGGTTCCAGCTTCTGCGGCATTAGTCTCCCTTGGGTCTGTTCCTAACGCTCCCTGTATAGGGGGTGGTCTACCTGGTCAGCTCACCCTAGGGAGGTTCATTGTCGTGGATCTGCGGGTCCACTCCAAGTGTTCCAAAAGATCTCACAGTACAGACAGGCCATGGACCCCGCTGGTACCCCGACTCCTACCCAGAAGGAAGTGTTGTTCCTTAGGGAGAATCAGTCTAGAATTATGTCCTTTTTGAAAACCTTGGAATCTCATCTTTCGTCCCTGCAGGTCTCTGATCCTGGGAGCGCTTTGCAGTTAGCAAGTCTCCAACAGGAGCTGGCTCAACAGCATGACACTCAAGCTCATATTCTAAATTTTATGGCTTCTGTGGATGATCGTCTTCGCGCCCTCGAGTCTTCGGCTCCCATCTCTTCTCTGGCCTCAGCTCCTCACCCACCTCTCCGTCTGGCTAAACCTCCTTACTATAGTGGGGATCCAAAATTGTGTAGAGGGTTTTTAAATCAATGCCAGCTTCATTTTGAGTTACTTCCCATGTAGTATCCCACTGACCATTCTAAAGTGGCTTTTGTAATCTCTCACTTAGAGGGTGAGGCTTTGGCGTGGGTTAATCCTCTCTGGGAGTGGGATGATCCCCTTGTTTCTCAACTCTCCACCTTCTTTGATACTTTTCGCAAAGTGTTTGATGAACCGGGTCGTTTGGCCTCTACCATCGAGTCTCTGTTCAACCTTAAACAAGGTACGCTTTCGGTGGGCCAATACGCTATCGGGTTTCGCAACCTTTCATCCGAATTAGGATGGAATAATGAGGCTTTGGTGGGCGCCTTCTGGTGGGGGCTTTCTCCTCGAATTAAGGATGAGTTGGTGGGTCGTGATACTCCGTCTTCCTTGGAGGATCTCATCTCATTGGCAACCCGCATTGACTTACGTTTTCAAGAAGGTTCTCGAGAATCTGCTAGAGAGAGGAGATTTCCTCGACTTCCTCCTCTTTCTCCTAGCTCTTCCCATCCTCGGTCTGAGTCTTCTTCTGCTAATTCTGCCCCAGAACCCATGCAGGTGGATCGTCTAAAACCTGTGGAGCAATCTTGGAAAGAGAGACTAACTCAAGGTCTCTGTTTCTATTGTGGTAGTGCATCTCATCTCTTGCGTTCCTGTCCTTTGAGGCCGGGAAACGCCTCCACTTATGACTGGTAAGAGAGGTCTCCCTAGGTATCCCAGAACCCTCTCAACCGCTCACTCTTTCTGTTTTTTTACATCTGGGTAATAAACATTTCTCTGACACTGCTTCTATAGATACCTGGGCAGCCGGAACTTTATTGAACTCGAGGCAGTTAGGAGATTGCGGATTCCGGTCAGATCCCTGGAGACTCCTCAACAGATTACGTCAGTCTATGGCCAACCTCTGCGGCAGTCCGTTATATTGGTAACCGAAGAATTGGAACTCCAAATTGGAATCCTGCATGGTGAGAAGATTGTATTCTATGTGCTGCCATCTTTATCCCACACGTTTCTTCTTGGACTTCCTTGGTTGAGGACTCACGAGCCTTGTATTGACTGGCGGTCTGGCGAAATCCTGCATTGGGGACTCTTCTGCCAGAGTAACTGTCTGCTTCCTGTTTTGCCAAAAAAACCTTCTCGTCCAATTCTGGTGTCTTCAAATTTACTTTCTTCATATTTGTCTATCCTGGATGTCTTCAATAAGAGAGAGGCAGAGACTTTACCTCCGCATCGACCCTACGACTGCCCAATTGATCTTGTTCTGGGCTCCACTCCTCCCCGAGGTCGAATCTACCGGTTGTCTCATACCGAGACTCAAGCCATGACTGAATACGTCTGGGAGAATTTATCCAAAGGTTTTATTCGCAAATCCTCCTCCCCTGCAGGTGCAGGTTATTATTATTATTATTTATTGTTATAGCGCCATTTATTCCATGGCACTTTACATGTGAGGAGGGGTATACATAATAAAAATAAGTACAATAATCTTAAGCAATACAAGTCATAACTAGTGTTGAGCATACCGATACCGCAAGTATCGGGTATCGGCCGATACTTGCGGGTATCGGAATTCCGATACCGAGATCCGATACTTTTGTGGTATCGGGAATCGGTATCGGGATTAATATCAATGTGTAAAATAAAGAATTAAAATAAAAAAATAGGGATATACTCACCTCTCCGGCGGCTCCTGGACTTTACCGCCGTAACCGGGAGCCGTTGTACCTAAGAATGCGCGCTTGAAGGGCCTTAGATGAGGTCACTGCGCTCTGATTGGTCCGTAGCGGTCGCGTGACCGCTACGCGACCAAGCACAAAGCAGTGACGTCACCTAAGGTCTTTCAAGCGCTTGAAATACCTTAGAAGACGTCACTGCTTTGTGATTGGTCACGTAGCGGTCACGCGACCGCTACGCCACCAATCAGAAGCTGCAGCCGTCTTCTAAGGTATTTCAAGCGCTTGAAAGACCTTAGGTGACGTCACTGCTTTGTGATTGGTCGCGTAGCGGTCACGCGACCGCTACGGACCAATCAGAGCGCAGTGACCTCATCTAAGGCCCTTCAAGCGCGCATTCTTAGGTACAACGGCTCCCGGTTACGGCGGTAAAGTCCAGGCTGCGTCGGAGGGTGAGTATATCCCTATTTTTTATTTTAATTCTTTCTTTTACACATTGATATGGATCCCAGGGCCTGAAAGAGAGTTTCCTCTCCTTCAGACCCTGGGAACCATACAGGATACCGTCCGATACTTGGTGTCCCATTGACTTGTATTGGTATCGGGTATCGGTATCGGATTAGATCCGATACTTTGCCGGTATCGGCCGATACTTTCCGATACCGATACTTTCAAGTATCGGACGGTATCGCTCAACACTAGTCATAACTGGTACAGGAGGAGAGAGGACCCTGCCCGCGAAGGCTCACAATCTACAAAGGATGGGTGAGAATACAGTAGGTGAGGATAGAGCTGGTCATGCAGCGGTTTGGTTGATCTGTGGTTACTGCAGGTTGTAGGCTTGTCAGAAGAGGTGGGTCTTCAGGTTCTTTTTGAAGATTTTGATAATAAGCGAGAGTCTGATGTGTTGTGGTAGAGGGTTCCAGAGTAGGGGTGATACCCGAGAGAAATCTTGTATGCAATTGTGGGAAGAGGAGATAAGAGGGGAGTAGAGAAGGGGATCTTGTGAGGATCGGAGGTTGCGTGCAGGAAAGTACCGGGAGACGAGGTCACAGATGTATGGAGGAGACAGTTTGTGGATGGCTTTGTACGTCATGGTTAGGGTTTTGTACTGGAGTCTCTGGGCAATGGGGAGCCAGTGAAGGGATTGACAGAGGGGAGAGGCAGGGGAATAGCGGGGGGACAGGTGAATTAGTCGGGCAGCAGAGTTTAGAATAGATTGGAGGGGTGCGAGAGTGTTAGAGGGGAGGCCACAGAGCAGGAGGTTGCAGTAGTCAAGGCGAGAGATGATGAGGGCATGGACTAGGGTTTTTGCAGATTCTTGGTTGAGGAATGAATGGATTCGTAGGAATTAAAACGTAACCTTTAATGTATTACGAAGTAAAATGTGATAAACAAAAAAACAAACAGTGTCACCCCAAGCAAACTTATAATGGTACTAAATGATGTAACCTATATGATAAAACACCATCATGGGTGGTACCACAATAAAGTATTGGTGGGGACAGCCGTTATAAGAATAAAGTGTGCTGTCCCACACTCACAAGATACCTCTAGTGTATAACAGCAGCGCACAATCGTGCCAAGATGTCTAACCAGATGACCTTATTTATATAGGTATTAGCAGGTATCATAAAAAAATAATGAGAGGGAGGGAGTGGGTAAGAGAAACAGGTGGATGTCATAAACGACAAAAATGTTTCAAATAAGAACAATCTCACCAATTCCCGGAGGTCAATGACATAGGAGGCCCACAGTTCGCTGGAGTGGAGAAATCCATACGATCAGCGTTGTCGGGAGACAATAACCTGTCAATCCCTAAGAGGATAACAATAGACCTCAAAACCCCAGCTCCCGCCCTTACAAGGGCAGTCCACAGCTACCCCTGAACAAAATCATGCCCTGCACTCTCCCTACTGGTGTGTCCCAAAACGCGTTTCTTCGCAGGCTTAATCATCAGGGGACTGCCTGCTTGGGAGATAAAGTGCACGAGTGCTAAAGGTAAGGACATAAGAACCTGCCGCCCTCCATGTTATATTGAGGAGTGCTCCTCAATATAACATGGAGGGCGGCAGGTTCTTATGTCCTTACCTTTAGCACTCGTGCACTTTATCTCCCAAGCAGGCAGTCCCCTGATGATTAAGCCTGCGAAGAAACGCGTTTTGGGACACACCAGTAGGGAGAGTGCAGGGCATGATTTTGTTCAGGGGTAGCTGTGGACTGCCCTTGTAAGGGCGGGAGCTGGGGTTTTGAGGTCTATTGTTAGCCCCTTAGGGATTGACAGGGTATTGTCTCCCGACAACGCTGATCGTATGGATTTCTCCACTCCAGCGAACTGTGGGCCTCCTATGTCATTGACCTCCGGGAATTGGTGAGATTGTTCTTATTTGAAACATTTTTGTTGTTTATGACATCCACCTGTTTCTCTTACCCCCCTCCCTCCCTCTCATTATTTTTTTATGATACCTGCTAATACCTATATAAATAAGGTCATCTGGTTAGACATCTTGGCACGATTGTGCGCTGCTGTTATACACTAGAGGTATCTTGTGAGTGTGGGACAGCACACTTTATTCTTATAATGGCTGTCCCTACCAATACTTTATTGTGGTACCACCCATGATGGTGTTTTATCATATAGGTTACATCATTTAGTACCATTATAAGTTTGCTTGGGGTGACACTGTTTGTTTTTTTGTTTATCACATTTTACTTTGTAATACATTAAAGGTTACGTTTTAATTCCTACTAGAGCTATGTTCCTATAAATTTGGTGGGATCTGTTAGTTTACTCTAACGTTATTAGAATTATACATTTGCTGTTTTTGTGTATGAACGGATTTGTGAAATATTTTTGAGTTGAAGTCGGCAGGAAGTGGAAAGGGCTTGGATATGTGGTTTGAAGGAGAGATCAGCGTCAAGGATTACCCCGAGGCAGCGAGCTTGTGGGACTGGGGAGAGTGGGCAGCCATTTACTGTGATGGTTAGGTTCGTTGGGGGGGTCACGTGAGATGGGGGAAAGATGATGAGTTCTGTTTTGTCCATGTTAAGTTTCAGAAATCTAGCGGAGAAGAAGGATGAAATAGTGGACAGACATTGAGGGATTCTGGTTAGTAGGGAGGTGATATCTGGTCCAGAGATGTAGATCCGTGTGTCATCAGCATAGAGGTGATACTGGAAGCCATGAGATTCTATGAGCTGTCCCAGGCCAAAGGTGTAAATGGAGAAGAGCAGGGGCCCAAGGACTGAACCTTGTGGGACTCCGACAGATAGGGGGCGAGGTGAGGAGGTGGTGTGTGAGTGGGAGACGCTGAATGTCCGGTCTGTTAGGTATGATGAGATCCATGATAGGGCCAAGTCTGTGATGCCAAGGGATGAGAGGATCTGTAATTATAGGGAATGGTCCACTGTGTCAAAGGCAGCCGACAGATCGAGGAGGAGGGGAACAGAGTACTGTCGCTTACTCTTGGCGGTTAAGAGGTCGTTGGTGACCTTAGTTAGGGCAGTTTCAGTGGAATGGTGTGACCGGAAGCCAGATTGTAAGCGGTCAAAGAGGGAGCAAGAGGAGAGATGGGAGGACAGTTCAAGGTAGACGTGTTGTTCCAGTAGTTTGGAGGCATAAGGGAGAAGTGATATAGGGCGATAGCTAGATACAGAGGATGGGTCAAGAGAGGGCTTTTTGAGGATAGGTGTGATGGAGGCATGTTTAAAGCTTGAAGGGAAAACAACAGTTGTTAGTGATAGGTTGAAGAGATGGGTTAGCGTTGGGATGAAGACTGTGGTGAGGTTTGGGATGAGGTGGGATGGGAGCGGGTCAAGCGCACAGGTGGTGAGATGCGATCTTGAGAGTAGAGTGGAGAGTTGATCTTCTGTAATGGTGGAGAAGTCGGTTTTGGAGGTGGAGGTCAGGGAAGTCGGGAGGAAGGGCTCTGGGGCTTGTTGACCAAAACTGTCTCTGATGCTATCAATCTTCTTCGTTAAGAAGAAGGACGGGTCCCTTCCTCCTTGTATTGACTACCGTGGTCTCAACAATCTCACGATCAAGAACAAGTACCTGCTACCTCTCATTCCTGAGTTGTTTGATCGCCTGAGGGGAGCCCAAATTTTTACGTAATTGGATCTTTGTGTAGCTTACAATCTAATCCGTATTTGTTCAGGAGACGAATGGAAAGCCGCTTTTAACACTTGAGATGGCCACTATGAGTATTTAGTCATGTCTTTCGGCTTGTGTAATGCTCCAGCGGTGTTCTAGTAGTTTGTGAATGATGTTTTCCGTGATCTACTCTACTCCTGTATGGTGGTATATTTAGATGACATTTTGGTGTTCTCCTCAGATCTTGCTTCCCACAGAAGGGATGTCCGCCAAGTGCTGTCTCATCTTAGAGAGAACCGTCTTTATGCCAATCTCGAGAAGAGCTTTTTTGAGCAGTCTTCGCTACCATTTCTTGGCTATATCATTTCTGACTCTGGCTTGCAAATGGACACGGAAAGAGTGTCTGCTGTGCTTAACTGGCCACATCCTCAGGGAGTAAAAGCAATCCAATGCTTCCTCGGGTTCGCAAATTACTACCGGCAGTTTATCCCACATTTCCACTCTGGTCGCCTCAATTTCTGCTTTGACTCGCAAGGGGTCCAACCCCCACATCTGGTCTTCTGAAACTGAAGATGCTTTTCGCTCTCTGAAACAAGCCTTTGCTTCAGCTCCTGTACTCCATCGGCCTGAGGTCAACAAGCCATTTCTTTTCCAAAATCTTCTCCGCCTCGGAGAGGAACTACGCCATCGGTGACAAGTAACTTTTGGCCATAAAATTGGCTCTGGAGGAGTGGCATTATCTGTTGGAGGGAGCTGTTCACCCTTTCAAGATCTTCACAGATCATAAGAATTTGCAATATATCCCCTCAGCGAAAAGATTGAATCCTCGACAAGCCAGATGGTCGTTGTTCTTTGCCCGTTTTGACTTGGAATTACATTTTCATCCTAGAAACAAGAACTTCAAAGCCGATGCTTTGTCCAGGTCATATCTCGCATCCGATGTTGAGGAGGAGCCGGCACACATCGTGGATCCCAGCAAAATTATTCTTGTGGCTCCGGTCAGCATGTCTTTGTTACCACCAGGTAAAACCTTTGTCCAGGTGAACGAAAGGTCTCGAGTCCTACGTTGGGGCCATGCCTCAAAACTAGCAGGCCATGTAGAATACAGGATGACAATCGCTCTCATCACGCGCCACTATTGGTGGCCATCTCTTCTTCCGGATGTTTGAAGTTTTGTCGCCTCATGTCCTTCCTGTGAAAGAAACAAGATCTCCAGACTCCGGTCTCCTACATCCGTTTCCAGTTCCTTCTGCTCCCTGGCAGCATATTGCTATGGATTTTATTACTGATCTTCCTCGGTCTTCTGGTCATATGGTCATTTTGTAGTCATGGATCGATTCTCCAAGAAGGCTCATTTCGTCCCTTTGCCAGGATTACCTTCTGCTCCTGAACTGGCGAGAATCTTCATTGCTCATATCTTCTGGATTCATGGTTTTCCATTGCACATAGTCTCTGATAGAGGAGTCTAGTTCACCTCTCGCTTTTTCGAGCTCTATGCAAACTAATGACTGTTACCATGGATTTCTCTACAGCTTATCATCCTCAGACCAATTGACAAGCAGAGCACACAAACCAAATACTGATGACTTATCTCTGCCATTTTTCCAACGGTCATCAAAATGACTGGTCTGATTTGCTTCCGTCCTACGCCCAGCTTCTCTATTTTGTACCACCTACTACCTGTCTCCAGGTTCCAGCTTCTGCAGCAATAGTCTCCTGTTGTGAATTTGGATTCTGGGCTCCCCCGGTGGCCGTTTGTGGAATTGGACTTGTCATCCTCTTTCCTGTTTCACCTGGTTCCATCAGTAGTGGGTGTCGCTATTTAAGCTCATTTCTCTGGTGGTTTCTTGCCGGTCAACAATGTTATCTGATGCCTCTCAGTGCTTGTTCCTGCTTCTAGACAACTACTAGATAAGTTGGACTTTTGTCCATGTTTTGTTTTGCCTATTTGTTCCAGTTCACAGCTGAAGTTTTGTTACTGTGTCTGGAAAGCTCTCGTTGATCAGGGATTGCTACTCTGGCGTTATGAGTTAATGCCAGAGTTTAAGGTAATCTCTGGATGGTGTTTTGTTAGTGTTTTTCTGCTGACCATGAAAGTATACTATCTGTCTTCTGCTATCTAGTAAGCGGACCTCAAATTTGCTAAGACTATTTTCCTGCTGCGTTTGTTGTTTCATCTGAACTCACCGTCATTATATGTGGGGGGCTACTGTCTTCTTTGGAATATTTCTCTAGAGGTGAGCCAGGTCTTATATTTCCCTCTGCTAGCTATTTAGGTCTTAGGCCAGAGCTGGGCATCTAGCGATAAATAGGAAATGCTACCTGGCTATTTCTAGTTGCGCGGCAGGCTTAGTTCATGGTCAGTATAGTTCCATCTTCCGAGAGCTTGTCCCTCTATAGGCTTGCTATGATCTCTGCCTGCAGAGATCATGACAGTTTGACCGGCCCATAAAGTGTTAAAGACCCAGGTTGAGAAAGGAGAGTTATAAGAAGTCTGCTGGTATTTTTTTTTTTTTTTTTTTTTTTCCTCCAGTCTGCCTTGCTGCAGTCTTTTTTCTCTCTCTCCTCCTAATCTCTGTATGGCTCTGTGTGCACCTGACAATCATGGATCTCCAGAGTGTAACTGCGGGTTTGAATAATCTCATCACGAAAGTACAAAATTTACAAGATTTTGTGGTACATGCTCCGGTATCTGAGCCGAGAATTCCTTTGCCGGAGTTCTTCACAGGGAATAGAGCTAGCTTCCAGAATTTCCGAAATAGTTGTAAGCTTTATTTGTCCCTGAAGTCTCGTTCAGCTGGAGACCCTGCTCAGCAGGTTAGGATTGTGATTTCCTTGCTCAGGGGTGACCCTCAAGATTGGGCCTTCTCATTGCCAGCAGGGGATCCTGCGTTACGCGATGTGGATGCGTTTTTTCTGGCCTTGGGCTTGCTTTATGAGGAACCTCATTTGGAACTTCAGGCAGAAAAAACTTTGATGGCACTATCTCAGGGGCAAGACGAAGCTGAAGTTTTCTGCCAAAAATTCCGTAAATGGTCTGTGCTTACTCAGTGGAATGAGTGCGCCTTGGCGGCAACTTTCAGAGAAGGTCTCTCTGATGCCGTTAAGGATGTTATGGTGGGGTTCCCTGTGCCTGCAGGTCTGAATGAGTCCATGACAATGGCTATTCAGATTGATAGGCGTCTGCGGGAGCGCAAACCGGTGCACCATCTGGCGGTGTCTATGGAAAAGACGCCAGAAAGTTTGCAGTGTGATAGAATTCTGTCCAAGAGCGAGCGACAGAATTTTAGACGGAAGAATGGATTGTGTTTCTATTGTGGGGATTCTACTCATGTTATATCAGCATGCTCTAGGCGTACAAAGAAGCTTGATAAGTCTGTTTCCATTGGCACCATTCAGTCTAAGTTTATTTTGTCTGTAACCCTGATTTGCTCTTTGTCATCCATTGCCACGGACGCCTATGTTGACTCTGGCGCCGCTCTGAGTCTTATGGATTGGTCCTTTGCCAATCGTTGTGGTTTTGATTTAGAGCCTTTGGAGACTCTTATTCCTCTGAAGGGGATTGACTCCACCCCATTGGCTAATAATAAACCACAATACTGGACACAAGTAACCATGCGTATCAATCCGGATCACCAGGAGATTATTCGTTTCCTGGTGCTGTATAATTTACATGACGATTTGGTTCTGGGATTGCCATGGTTGCAGTCTCACAACCCAGTCTTGGACTGGAGAGCAATGTCTGTGTTGAGCTGGGGATGTAAGGGTATTCATGGGGACTTACCTTTGGTTTCTATTTCGTCGTCCATTCCCTCTGAAGTCCCTGAGTTCCTCTCTGATTATCAAGACGTCTTTGACGAACCCAAGCTTGGGTCGTTACCTCCGCACCGTGAGTGCGATTGTGCCATAGATTTGATACCGGGTTGTAAATATCCAAAGGGTCGTTTGTTTAATCTGTCTGTGCCGGAACATGCTGCTATGCGGGAATATATAAAGGAGTCTTTGGAAAAGGGACATATTCGTCCATCTTCTTCTCCCTTGGGAGCTGGGTTTTTCTTTGTCTCAAAAAAAGACGGCTCTTTGAGACCATGTATTGATTATCGGCTTCTGAATAAGATCACTGTTAAGTATCAATACCCATTGCCATTGCTTACTGATTTGTTTGCTCGTATAGAGGGTGCTAAGTGGTTCTCTAAAATTGATCTTCGTGGGGCGTATAATTTGGTGCGGATCAGGCAGGGGGATGAGTGGAAGACCGCATTTAATACGCCCGAGGGCCACTTTGAGTATTTGGTCATGCCTTTTGGTCTTTCTAATGCCCCTTCAGTTTTCCAGTCTTTTATGCATGATATTTTCCGCGATTTTCTGGATAAATTTATGATAATATATCTGGATGATATTCTGATTTTTTCTGATGACTGGGACTCTCATGTCCAGCAGGTCAGGAGAGTTTTTCAGGTTCTGCGGTCTAATTCTTTATGTGTGAAGGGGTCTAAGTGCGTTTTTGGGGTCCAGAAAATTTCCTTTTTGGGGTATATTTTTTCTCCCTCTTCCATTGAGATGGATCCCGTCAAGGTGCAAGCTATTTGTGACTGGACCCAGCCCTCCTCTCTTAAGGGTCTTCAGAGATTTTTGGGCTTTGCCAACTTTTACCGCCGATTTATTGCTGGTTTTTCGGATGTCGTTAAACCACTGACTGATTTGACCAGACAAGGCGCTGATGTGGCTAATTGGTCCCCTCATGCTGTAGAGGCCTTTCAGGAGCTTAAGCACCGTTTTGCCTCTGCCCCTGTGTTGCGTCAGCCTGATGTGAATCTGCCTTTTCAGGTTGAGGTTGACGCTTCGGAGATCGGAGCTGGGGCAGTGTTGTCGCAGAAAGGTTCCGACTGCTCCGTCATTAGGCCTTGTGCCTTCTTTTCTCGCAAATTTTCGCCCGCAGAGCGGAATTATGATGTTGGGAATCGGGAGCTTTTGGCCATGAAGTGGGCGTTTGAGGAGTGGCGCCATTGGCTCGAGGGGGCTAGGCATCAGGTGGTGGTATTGACTGACCACAAAAATTTGATTTATCTTGAGACTGCCAGACGCCTGAATCCTAGACAGGCGCGCTGGTCTTTATTTTTTTCTCGCTTTAATTTTGTGGTGTCATACCTACCGGGTTCTAAGAATGTTAAGGCAGATGCCCTTTCTAGGAGTTTTGACCCGGACTCTCCTGGTAATTCTGAACCCACAGGTATCCTTAGGGAGGGAGTAATTTTGTCGGCCGTTTCTCCTGATCTGCGGCGGTCCTTGCAAGAGTTTCAGGCGGATAGACCGGATCGTTGTCCGCCTGATAGACTGTTTGTTCCGGATGATTGGACCAGCAGAGTCATCTCTGAGGTACATTCTTCTGCATTGGCAGGTCATCCCGGAATTTTTGGTACCAGGGATTTGGTGGCAAGATCCTTCTGGTGGCCTTCCCTGTCACGAGATGTGCGAGTCTTTGTGCAGTCATGTGACGTTTGTGCTCGGGCCAAGTCTTGTAGTTCTCGGGCTAGCGGACTGCTGTTGCCCTTGCCTATTCCTAAGAGGCCTTGGACACACATCTCGATGGATTTTATTTCAGATCTGCCTGTTTCCCAGAAGATGTCTGTCATCTGGGTGGTCTGTGACCGTTTCTCTAAAATGGTCCATTTGGTTCCTCTGCCCAAGTTGCCTTCTTCTTCTGAGTTGGTTCCTCTGTTTTTTCAGAATGTTGTCCGATTGCACGGTATTCCTGAGAATATTGTTTCTGACAGAGGTACCCAATTTGTGTCTAGATTTTGGCGGGCATTCTGTGCTAGGATGGGCATAGATTTGTCTTTTTCATCTGCTTTTCACCCTCAGACTAATGGCCAGACCGAGCGGACTAATCAGACCCTGGAGACATATCTGAGGTGTTTTGTCTCTGCTGACCAGGATGATTGGGTTGCTTTTTTGCCATTGGCAGAGTTCGCCCTCAATAATCGGGCCAGCTCTTCCACCTTGGTGTCCCCGTTTTTCTGTAATTCGGGGTTTCACCCTCGATTTTCCTCCGGTCAGGTGGAATCCTCGGATTGTCCTGGAGTGGATGCGGTGGTGGAGAGATTGCATCACATCTGGGGGCAGGTTATGGACAATTTGAAGTTGTCCCAGGAGAAGACTCAGCGTTTTGCCAACCGTCATCGTCGTGTTGGTTCTCGGCTTTGTGTTGGAGATTTGGTGTGGTTGTCTTCTCGTTTTGTCCCTATGAGGGTCTCTTCTCCTAAGTTTAAACCTCAGTTCATCGGCCCTTATAGAATATTGGAGATTCTTAATCCTGTTTCTTTCCGTTTGGACCTCCCTGCGTCCTTTTCCATTCATAACGTTTTTCATCGGTCGTTATTGCGCAGGTATGAGGTACCTGTTGTACCTTCAGTTGAGCCTCCTGCTCCGGTGTTGGTTGAGGGTGAGTTGGAGTACGTTGTGGAGAAAATTTTGGACTCTCGTGTTTCCAGACGGAGACTCCAGTATCTGGTCAACTGGAAGGGTTACGGCCAGGAGGATAATTCTTGGGTCAATGCATCTGATGTTCATGCTTCTGATCTTGTTCGTGCCTTCCATAGGGCTCATCCTGGTCGCCCTGGTGGATCTGGTGAGGGTTCGGTGCCCCCTCCTTGAGGGGGGGGTACTGTTGTGAATTTGGATTCTGGGCTCCCCCGGTGGCCGTTTGTGGAATTGGACTTGTCATCCTCTTTCCTGTTTCACCTGGTTCCATCAGTAGTGGGTGTCGCTATTTAAGCTCATTTCTCTGGTGGTTTCTTGCCGGTCAACAATGTTATCTGATGCCTCTCAGTGCTTGTTCCTGCTTCTAGACAACTACTAGATAAGTTGGACTTTTGTCCATGTTTTGTTTTGCCTATTTGTTCCAGTTCACAGCTGAAGTTTTGTTACTGTGTCTGGAAAGCTCTCGTTGATCAGGGATTGCTACTCTGGCGTTATGAGTTAATGCCAGAGTTTAAGGTAATCTCTGGATGGTGTTTTGTTAGTGTTTTTCTGCTGACCATGAAAGTATACTATCTGTCTTCTGCTATCTAGTAAGCGGACCTCAAATTTGCTAAGACTATTTTCCTGCTGCGTTTGTTGTTTCATCTGAACTCACCGTCATTATATGTGGGGGGCTACTGTCTTCTTTGGAATATTTCTCTAGAGGTGAGCCAGGTCTTATATTTCCCTCTGCTAGCTATTTAGGTCTTAGGCCAGAGCTGGGCATCTAGCGATAAATAGGAAATGCTACCTGGCTATTTCTAGTTGCGCGGCAGGCTTAGTTCATGGTCAGTATAGTTCCATCTTCCGAGAGCTTGTCCCTCTATAGGCTTGCTATGATCTCTGCCTGCAGAGATCATGACAGTCTCCCTTGGGTCTGCCCCTAATGCTCCCAGTATAGGGGGTGGTCTACCTGGTCAGCTTACCCTAGGGAGGTTCATTGTCGTGGATCTGTGGGTCCACTTCAGGTGTTCCAAAAGATCTCACAGTTGTCATGTGACTACTCATATGCAATTTAAATATGGACAGTCACCTGTTAACTAGCTTCTCTTCCTGATTCTCTCAATGCTTAGTAAAAAAAACAACAGCTCTGTGATGTTGGTGGATTTGGATCTACTACGACACAGCTCAGGATTACCCTGGAGGGGCATGACTAAGGTTATTTTCACACATCTGGTTTTTGCCTTCAGGCATAATCCGGCTATTTAAAAAAAAAAACAGATCCGGTGCAAATTGTGAAAAACTGATGCGCTGGATCCATTTTTTTTGCTGGATCCATTTTTGTTTACCATGCCTAGAGTTTGGACTTCCTGTTCCAGGGAAAGGAGAGAGAGAGAGAGAGAGAGAGACTCCAGAATGGAAAATGAAGCTGCAGGGCATGCTCAGTGTAAAAATATCAGAATCGGTAGCAGTATCAAGTGAATTCACCTGATGTTTCATCCGTTTATCGCTGGAACCGTCGCTGTACATTTTCTCTGTCCGCCGGAAAAATAATTTTTGATGGATCCGGCAAAAAACGGATGAAACGTGTGGCCATCAGGTGCAATCCGGCGCTAATACAACTCTATGAGAAAAATACAAATCCAGCGGAAAAAAAGAAACGGATCCATTTTTTTCAAAACTTGCCGGATTGTGCCTGACGACAAAAACCTGATGTATGAAAGTAGCCTAAGTGACTGCTTGTATTTTGCTAGAGCTTCTGTTGGTGAAGATAGGCTTGGCCACTTGTAGTCACCAGATGTCACTCCATAGCAGTCCCAGGACCTGCAGCAGCTGATCCACAGGCCAGGCAGTTATGCGAGGTACAGAAGTGTAAGACTTTAGCATAGTCAGAGATAAACAAGCTGGGTCATTAACAGAGAAGACGAGACAAGAAAACACAATGACAGAATGCAGGAGACTGACTGCAATAGGAACTTAAGTTCAGGCAGGGAACAGGAGGAGGATCAGACTAATATATTCTCTCCTGACATGGGATAGACTGAGGAAGCCAAACCCTGCAGGATACAGCATGGTTAAACTCCTGCAGTATCTGGCTGTGCCTCCCTATAGCCAGGTGGAGACACCAGGAGTATGCTGTAGAGTTTAAAGTGCTGCATGAGGACTCAGAGCTGCAGCCTAATATGGTAAGGAGCAACGCAGCGTATGACAACACGTGAGCATTATTACCATGAAAAGCCCCTGCTTCCTGGAGAGAAAAAGAAAGAGAAGATAGTGTGCATGTGGCTGCAATTAGGAAAATTTCATATAAATTGTCACATAGTTACCTCTGGAATCTGCAAGAGAGAGACAAGAAAGGCATTAAGGATTCTAATATTGAAATGTAATTTGTGATGGAAGGTGACCGGATTATTTCAACTGGTTGCTTTTTGTGAAATGCCATATTTTGTCTCCGAGAGTGATGTTGGGAACAAGTCTGAAGTGTCTTTCAGCACCCTTCTTAGCTCTTGTTGCAGCTGCAGCTAAAATAGTTTGCACCTTAGTCCAAATGTATGCTACTCCTGAGTCGTTGAAGGCCGCCATGGCCCTTGCTACATGGGTTGATAGATGCCTCAGGGAGAGACATACACCAAATCTACCCCCTGATGTTCTATCTAGAGAGGAGGACACGCTGGTGCAGATGGATGAACCCATGCAGGTGGGAAAAGTCACTTCTCAAACTAGGTTGCCTGCAGTTTGCCTTGGGATGGAAGCGTGTTTCTACTGTTGTCTTATGGATCATTTCATCAATGTCTGCCAGGCTCGTGCCTAAGTACATTCACCATCTCAAAAGCCACGTAACCCTGGTCGTGTGGAGGGAGGTGACCAGGGTGTGTATATTTCCTCCATCTTTTTGTCTCAGTGTACCATCCCTGCTGAAGTGGTGGTTGGCGGGGTAACTGAGACTATACCAGTGTTTGTGGATAGAGGAGCTGGAGTCAATTTGGTGGATTCTCACTTTGTCCAGACCCATGGTCTGATGGTTAGGACACTGGTTATACCCCTAAGCATTCAGGCAATTGACTCTGTACCACTCAGCAAAGGGACGTTAACCAAAGTTGTAGATAATATAAATCTGCATCATGAAGAGTCCTTGTCGTGCTACATCTTGGAGGGTATGCCAACTCTCATCGTCTTAGACCTTCCTTGGTTGAAGAATCACAACCCAGTCATTGATTGACAGTCCAGGGAAATAGTCAGCTGGGACCAGTCATGTAAGGACTGCTGCCTAGGAGGTATGATCTCTGCCATCCTTCTCCAACCTACCCCTTCTTTTCGGGTGCGGCAGAGGAGGTGCTGTCTGGGAGTAGGGGCAAGACTCAACCCTCACCACCAGTAAATGTTGAGTCTCGGAGTCCTCTTAGGAGGAAGGGTCAGGGGAGGGTGGTGGTTCCCTCTGTATGTAGCGAGGGTAAGAGTTTGGTGACACAAGCTCAAGAGGAGACCAGCCTAGCAGGAGCAGCTCTCTGATGTCAGCCACGTCTGGTGTTTGGAGTCCTGTTGCTGTGCTATCTGCAGTGTGGAGCTTGGCAGTGGTGTCTGGAAGCTAAGTGCTGTATTTTCACCTTGTCCCTTTGGTGTTTTTCACTTTAACCGTGTGGTGATATCTTCAGTGGTGAGGTTAGTGCCCCTTGCTGGCCAGTGCACTAGACTGGGCAGTATTAGGTGACAGCGAGGGCCTTACGTTTGTGAAGGCTGTGGGGGTAAGGACCCGCTTAGGGCTTTAGGTCAGTGTAGGGACATCCACTATCAACCCCCCATGGGGACGCTATATATCTTGTGACACACTGTTCACTGTAGGAAATTGGCTGTTAGCTGGAAAATGCAGATGGAGATGAGCTGCTTGCCCAAACACACTAACAAATTGAGATCTCTCAGAAGACTCTGAAACAAATTCATTACAAGAAAGCAGTTGTCATGATCCAGTCCTGAGTTTGTTTTCAGCTGTCTTGCCTCTTGACTGGTCATGCGGGAGTTAAACCCCTCTGCCTCGTTTTGAAACTGGCTGGGCTATTTCAGTCCTCTGCAGCCTGCGGGCTAGTGTCAGCTATAGTTCATGCTTCCTGGCTTGAGCCCCTGATCTGTATACCTTAGTGATCCTTATACCTCTGACTACCTGTACCAGTGTATGACTCGACCTGATCTCTGGACTTCGCCCCTTGGTTTCCGTCTCTGGTACCACGCTCCCCGACTGGCTTTGACTCTGGCTTGTACCCCGACTTCGTCTCATACTCACTTACAAAAAAACTGACAGAAACTATTAAGACGAAGGGAAGGGAACCAGCCCCCATGCTGTTAGTCAACCTGGTGAGTCAGTAGATGTTATTTTGCACTCTCCCGAATCCTTGGTTAAGCTTCCTTACACCTTTTCTGGTGAAAAAGATACATTTCGTATATTCAGGGAGTGTTGTAAATTATTATTTTCCCTTAGACCTCGATCTTCTGGAAATGAGACTCAGCGGGTAGGAATTATTATCTCCTTAGGGAGGGTTCCCAATCTTGGGCTTTCTCGCTGCCCCCCACTGCTCCTGAACGGATGTCTGTAGATAGGTTATTTGAGGCCCTAGGACTTATCTATGACTAACCAGACCATGTCAGGTTGGTAAAGGACACTATTATGGGTCTGGTTTAGGAGAAGCATTCAGCCGAGTGGTCCAGCTCAAAGTTCCGAATTGTCCTGGGATGATTCTGCGCTGAGATGTCTGTTCAGGTTTTTTTGGAAAAAAGACTGCTACTCCTGTCCACCGACCAACAAGCGGCTGAGTCTGGGTGATTGTCGTGGTAGTCACCCAGACTCTCAGGTTCCTTTCTTTGCATTTTCGAAAATGTTGTTGGAAGTGGAACGTTGTTCTGGGAGTGGCTCCATGTCCACTTATGCCTTCGTGGATTGCGGGTCGTCCATGAACTTAATTAACTCTGACTTGGTGTCCAAGTGTAAGTTAGGGACAGTTAGGCTGGTGACTCCTACTCATTTTGTTGCCATTGACAAAACATCACTGGCTAAGAATGTCATCAAAATGGTTTCAGAGGAGTTTCTCCTAAAAGTGAGTTTCTTGCACCAGGAACTTATTTCATGTCTTATTATGGACAATCTGCCAGTGGGACTGGTGTTGGGGTTGCCCTGGTTGCAAGTACATAATCCTGTGATAAACTAGGAATTTTAGGACATTGTTAAATGGGGTCCCAATTGTTATAACATATGTCTTGTTACTGTATCTGTGTCATCCGTCAGTCTGGAGGGTATTCCGTAGTAGCTAAAGGACTTTGAGGATGTGTTCTCCCAAAAGGAGGCTGAGATTCTGCCACCACACCACCCATTGTGCTGTTGATCTTGTTCTCAGTGCCAAATTGCCCAAAACTCATCTGTACAATCTCTCCGCCCCTGAGTGGGCCGCTATGAAGAAGTATATGTCCGATAGCCTCCGCAAAGGGCACATTCAGCCATCTGTCTCTTCTGTGGCTGCGGGGTTCTTTTTCGTGAAGAAAAAGGATGTGGTTTACACCCATGCCTCGATTTTTGAGAACTTAATAAAATCACCATAAGAAATACTTATCCCCTCCTACTTATACCCGATTTGTACAATCAATTGTTGGGGGCTTAGTGGTTCTCTAAGTTTGACCTCAGGGGGCATACAATCTCATCCGTATGCATGTGGGGGATGAGTGGAAAACTGCATTTCTAACCTCTGAGGGTCTGTTTGAGAATTTGGTTATGCCCTTTGGCCTGACTAACGCACCAGCAGTATTTCAGAATTTCATGAATCATGTTTTCTCAGATTTTATTAGGCGTTTCATGGTAATTTACTGGGATGACATCCTGATATATATTCTTCTGACAAGCAGAGTCACATGGGCCACCTCCTTGCAGTTTGTCTGAGGCTTAGGGAGAACTCACTATTTGCTAAACCAGAGAAATTTGTTGCTCAAAAATTGTCCTTTCTATGGGTCCTTTAGTCCGCTAAGGGGTTTCATATGAACCCTAGGAAGGTACAGGCTATTGTGGATTGGGTGCAACCCAGAGATCTCAAGGGTCTTCAGCGTTTTCTGGGATTCGCCAATTATTGTAGAAAATTCATTAAGGGGTATTCTCAGGTGGTCAAACCCCTTATGGATTTAACTCGTAAGGGGGCTGATCTCAAAATCTGGTCAGCTCCAGCTTTGCTGACGTTTTTTTCTTTGAATAACTGTTTCATGCTGCTCCTGTACTGGTTCAACCTGATTTGTCTAAACCATTTATCGTAGAGGTGGATGCCTTGGAGATGGGAGTGGGGGCTGTGTTGTCCCAAGGACCCACCACATTGACTAACTTAAGACCTTGTGCCTTCTTTTCGATAAAATTTTCCTCTGCTGAGAGGAATTATGATGTGGGTAACCAGGAGCTGTTGGCCATTCAATTGGCATTTGAAGAATGGAGGCATTTTTTGGAGGGGGCTGCCCATCATATAACTGTCAATATGGATCACAAGAATCTGTCTTACATCAAATCTGCCAAACATTTGACCCCAAGACAGGCAAGGTGGTTACTTTTTTTTCCCGATTTCAGTTTTCTATTACTTGCAGACCAGGGTCCAAAAATGTGAAGGCTGATGCTTTATTTCGTAGCTGGATCCAGTTTCACTTCCTAAACCTTCTTCTTCCATTCTTCAGCACAGAGTGGTGGTGGCTGTGGTGTCCTCGGCATTGGAATGAGAGATTCGTGAGGCCCAATCTCTTTCTCCTTCGTCTGTACCTGATAATAAGCTCTTTGTACCGGTCCAGTATCGGTTAAGGGTGCTTCGGGAGTTCCATGACTCGGCTCTTAGTGGGCATCCTGGAACCTCGGCCACGCCATCACTAGGCTGTTTTGGTGGCCTTCGTTGGCTTCTGACGTCATTGGGTTTGTATCTAACTGTGAAACTTGTGCTCGCGCTAAAGCCTCCCGTAACCAGACAGACGGGGAATTGGTGCCACTGCCAATTCCAGATAGACCGTGGACTCACCTGTCCATGGATTTTATCACTGATCTTCCCCCCTCTAATGGAAAAACCATGATCTGGGTAGTTGTTGATTGGTTCAGTAAGAAGGTGCATTTTGCACTTTTGGTGGGCCTCCCTATTGCCGAGACTCTATCAAAACTATTCATTGAGCATGTGGTCTGATTACATGGTGTTCCTGTCAGTGTGGTGTCTGATAGAGGGGTGCAATTTGTTGCAAACTTCTGGAGGGCCTTTTGTAAATGGCTTGGTATCAGTCTGTCCTTTTCATCAGCCTACCATCCTGAGACCAACGGTCAGACTGAAAGGACTAATCAGTCTTTGGAGCAGATATTGCGATGTCTTGCTACGTCCAGACAGGATGATTGGTGCGGTACCCATGGCGGAATTTGCTTTCAATAATCGGGTCAATCAGTCCACTGGTACTTTCCCATTCTTCTGCAACTATGGGTTTCACCCTCACTTTGGTGAGTTTTCCCAGCTGGATTCAGGGTGTCCAGGGGCTGATTCGACCTTTCAGCGGTTGGGGGAGATCTGGAAGGAAGTTCAGAGAAACATTGGGGAGGCTCAGGGCAAGTATAAATTTTTTGCCGATAAACGACGTTCTGTGGAGCCGGCTTACCAGCTGGGGCATAAGGTATGGTTATCCACTAAGAATATTAGGTTGAGTATTCCCTCTGCTAAGTTGGGCCCCATGTTTATTGGCGCTTATGAAATTTTAGAGGTGGTTAATCCTGTGGCCTTTCGTCTGTGCTTGCCTCCGTTATTGCGGATCCCCATGTTTTCCATTAGGCGCTTATGAAGCCGTTGGTGTCCTCCTCAGATGAGTCTCCCTCGTGCCCGCTGCCTGTTGTGGTGGATGGCCAGACCAAGTATGAGGTGGAACGGGTGGTGGATTCTCATATGCTCCACCGTTCACTGCAGTACTTGGTCCATTGGAAAGGTTACGGTCCTGAGGACCGGTCGTGGGTACCGGCGCATTCAGTCCATGCAGATTGGCTGGTCCGGGCCTTTCACGCTCGTTATCCAGGGAAGCCTGGTGGTCCAGTGGCCCCCCATTGAGAGGGGCTACTGTCATGATCTAGTCTTGAGTTTATTTTCAGCTGTCTTGTCTCTGGACTGGTCATGTGGGAGTTAATCCCCTCTGCCTCATTTTGAAACTGGCTGGGCTATTTCAGTCCTCTGCAGCCTGCGGGCTAGTGTCAGCTATAGTTCATGCTCCTGGCTTGAGCCCCTGATCTGTATACCTTAGTGATCCTTATGCCTCTGACTGCCTGTACCGGTGTATGACTCGACCTGATCTCTGGACTTCGCCCCTTGGTTTCTGTCTCTGATACCATGCTCCCCAACTGGCTTCGACTCTGGCTTGTACCCTGACTTCGTCTTATGTCTCATGTTTTGGTTACCACGTTTCCGGTAGGCTCTGACTTCTTTCTTGTCCCTGACTACATGTTTTGCTGTTATCTTTGGTACTTCGGCTGCTGACAGTTTTGGACTACTGTTTCATCACCTGTGGCACCTGTGCTGCTGCTCAGAGTTGTTACGCTGTGTGCTTTGTTGTGTGTGCAACCTCTCTTCCCTCACCAGCACCCCCTGGTGGAGGTTGCACTCTACTGCGCTGCAGCAGCACATTACAGCAGGTGTGATCAGTTATCTCAGTGGAAGTTGGAAAATATTTGCAAATACTGTTCTATGTTCTGGCTAATTATTTCAGATTGCCCATTACATTTCTGGGGGCGAGAAAAATACAGATTCCACATGGACCAGCAGTGTGACTTGCAAGAAATACGCAGCGGTGTTAGTGAAAAGCTGGTAATTCAATTGCCGGCTTTTCATTTCTCCTTCCCAAACCCGACAGGATATGAGACATGGTTTACATACAGTAAACCAACTCGTATCCCTTTTATTCTTTTTGCATATTCCACACTACTAATGTTAGTAGTGTGTATGTGCAAAATTTGGGTGCTGTAGCTGCTAAAATAAAGGGTTAAATGGCGGAAAAAATTGGCGTGGGCTCCCGCGCAATTTTCTCTGCCAGAGTGGTAAAGCCAGTGACTGAGGGCAGATATTAATAGCCAGGAGAGGGTCCATGGTTATTACCCCCCCCCCCCGATAACAAACATCTGCCCCCAGCCACCCCAGAAAAGGCACATCTGGAAGATGCGCCTATTCTGGCACTTGGCCACTCTCTTCCCACTCCCGTGTAGCGGTGGGATATGGGGTAATGAAGGGTTAATGTCACCTTGCTATTGTAAGGTGACATTAAGCCAGATTAATAATGGAGAGGCGTCAATTATGTCACCTATCCATTATTAATCCAATTGTATGAAAGGGTTAAAAAAAACCACACACATTATTAAAAAGTATTTTAATGAAATAAAGACACCGGGTGTTTTAATATTTTATTGCTCTCTCAATCCACCTGAAGACCCTCGCTCTGCAAAATAATAAACCAACAATATACATACTATATAAAAAAGTCACAAAACGAATGGCACCAGGCAACATAAACCAACTCGCATACCTTTGAAGACAGGATTCCTTGCGGGACGTGTATGGTACGTCTACAATCAGCAATATGAGAGCGGTGCTCCACTGAAAAAAGTATTACCAAATGTCCAATGAATAGAGGAAAGAAGTGGCACTCACCCGGAATTTGCTGAACGATGCTTGTCCTTTATTGGAATATCACAACATTACGGACATTACATGGAGAGGCGGCGGGTAGAGGAGGGGATGCGGGGAGTGAGGAGAGGACAAATCGCCAATGAAAGTCTATGGGGGCGAGAAGAATACGGATTCCACACGGACCAGCATTGTGACTTGCGAGAAATACGCAGCAGTGTTAGTGAAAAGCCGGTAATTCAATTGCCGGCTTTTCATTTCTCCTTCCCAAACCCGACAGGATATGAGACATGGTTTACATACAGTAAACCATCTCATATCCCTTTTTTTTTTGAATATTCCACACTACTAATGTTAGTAGTGTGTATGTGCAAAATTTGGGTGCTGTAGCTGCTAAAATAAAGGGTTAAATGGCAGAAAAAATTGTCGTGGGCTCCCGCGCAATTTTCTCTGCCAGAGTGGTAAAGCCAGTGACTGAGGGCAGATATTAATAGCCAGGAGAGGTTCCATGGTTATTGCCCCCCCCCCCCCGGCTACAAACATCTGCCCCCAGCCACCCCAGAAAATGCACATCTGGAAGATGCGCCTATTCTGGCACTTGGCCACTCTCTTCCCACTCCCGTGTAGCTGTGGGATATGGGGTAATGAAGGGTTAATGTCACCTTGCTATTGTATTGTGACATTAAACCAGATTAATAATGGAGAGGCGTCAATTATGTCACCTATCCATTATTAATCCAATTGTATGAAAGGGTTAAAAAAACACACACACATTATTAAAAAGTATTTTAATGAAATAAACACACAGGTTGTTTTAATATTTTATTGCTCTCTCAATCCACCTGAAGACCCTCGCTCTGCAAAATAATAAACCAACAATATACATACCTTCAGATGATCTGTCACGTCCCACGAAGTAAATCCATCTGAAGGGGTTAAATCATTTTACAGGCAGGAGCTGTGCTAAAGCACTCGCTCGTGCCTGTAAACCCCGGGTGCTGAAAGGAAAGCTGGGTGATCTGTACTTACATTGAGTCGCGGTGAGGTGCCCTCTGCTGGATGTCCTCATGAATTGGAGCCTAACTCTGATACTTGACTCTGATACCTAACTCTGATACATGAAATTAGTAAAATTAGTAAAATGAGCTAAAATTAGCACCTGGGATCACTTGAGCTTGTGGTGCAATGGTAAGGCTGACGGCTGTAGTCTCTAGACGCAGGATCCGTTTTTTTTTACCTCTGATCCTTTTTTTTTCCGCCAGATCGGTTTTATTTTTCTGCTGGATCAGTTTTTGTCGGCCAGATCCGTTTTTTTCTGCCGGATCCGTTTTTTTTCCGCAGGATCGGTTTTTTTGCCGGATCTGTTTTTTTCCGCTGGATCCGTTTTTTTTCCACCGGATCCCATTTTTTCTTCCGGATCCGTTTTTTTTCCTCCGGATCTGTTTTTTTCAGTCGATCCGTTTTTTCTTCCGGATCCGTTTCTTTTGTGCAGGATCCGTTTTTTTCTGCCGGATCGTTTTTTTTCCTCCGGATCGGTTTTTTCCTTCAATCGTTTTTTTTTCCTCCGGATCCGTTTTTCTTCCCCAGGATCCGTTTTTTACGCCGATCCATTTTTTTCCGCAGGATCCATTTTTTTCTGCCGGATCCGTTTTTTTCCGCCGGATCAGTTTTTTCCTGCCGATCCGTTTTTTTCCGCCGGATCCGTTTTTTTCTTCCGGATCCGTTTTTTTCTGCCGGATCCATTTTTTTCCTCTGGATCTTTTTTTTTCTGCCGGATCTGGGTTTTTCTTGCGCAGGATCCGGGGGAAGAAAAACGGATCCGGCGGAAAAAAAAAAGATCAATGGAAAAAAACAGATCGACGGAAATAACCGGAGGAAAAAAACGGATCCGGTATAAAAAAAACGGATCCTGCGGAAAAAAAACGGATCCGCCAGAAAAAAACGGATCCGGCGGAAAAAAAAGGATCGGCGGAAAAAAACGGATCCCGCGGAAAAAAAACGGATCCGGCGGGAAAAAAAAAGGATCGGCGGAAAAAACGGATCTGGCAAAGAAAAACGGGTCCTGCGCAAAAAACAACGGATCCGGCAGAAAAAAAAGGATCTGGAGGAAAAAAACGGATCCTGCGCAAAAAAACGGATATGGCAGAAAAAAACGGATCCTGCGCAAAAAAACGGATCCGGAAGAAAAAAACGGATCTGGCGGAAAAAAACGGATCAGCGGGAAAAAACGGATCCGGCGGGAAAAAAATGGATCCTGCTCAAAAAAAAAAAACGGATCCGGCCGACAAAAACTGATCCGGCAGAAAAATAAAACCGATCTGGCGGAAAAAAAAAGGATTGGCGGTAAAAAAACAGATCCTGCGTCTAGAGACTACAGCCGTCGGCCTTACCATTGCACCACAAGCTCAAGTGATCCCAGGTGCTAATTTTAGCTAATTTTACTAATTTCATGTATCAGAGTTAGGTATCAGAGTCAAGTATCAGAGTTAGGTATCAGAGTCAAGTATCAGAGTTAGGTATCAGAGTCCAGTATCAGAGTTAGGTATCAGAAACCAGTATCAGAGTTAAGGTACCTTCACACGAAATGACTTTGTAACGATATCGCTAGCGATCCTTGACGTTGCAGCGTCCTCGCTAGCGATATCGTTTCGTTTGACACGCAGCAGCGATCAGGATCCTGCTGTGATGTCGCTGGTCGCTGAATAAAGTCCAGAACTTTATTTGGTCGTCCGATCGCCGTGTATCGTTGTGTTTGAAAGCAAAAGCAACGATACCAGCGATGTTTTACACTGGTAACCAGGGTAAACATTGGGTTACCAAGCGCAGGGCCGCGCTTAGTAACCCGATGTTTACCCTGGTTACCAGCATAAAAGTAAAAAAAACAAACAGCACATGCTCACCTGCTCGTCCTCCAGCGTCTGCTTCCTGACACTTACTGAGCGCCGGCCCTAAAGTGAAAGTGAAAGCACAGCGGTGACGTCACCGCTCTGCTGTTAGGGCCGGAGCTCAGTCAGTGTCAGGAAGCAGACGCTGGGGGACGCGCAGGTGAGCATGTGCTGTTTGTTTTTTTTACATTTTACGCTGGTAACCAGGGTAAACATCGGGTTACTAAGCGCGGCCCTGCGCTTAGTAACCTGATGTTTACCCTGGTTACCCGGGGACCTCGGCATCGTTGGTCGCTGGAGAGCGGTCTGTGTGACAGCTCCCCAGCGATCAAACAGCGACGCTGCAGCGATCGGCATCGTTGTCGCTATCGCTGCAGCGTCGCTTCGTGTGAAGGTACCTTAAGGTATCAGAGTCAAGTATCAGAGTTAGGTATCAGAGTCAAGTATCAGAGTTAGGTATCAGAGTCAAGTATCAGAGTCAAGTATCAGAGTTATGTATCAGACTCAGGTATCAGAGTCAAGTATCAGAGCTAGGTATCAGAGTCAAGTATCAGAGTTAGGTTTCAGAGTCCAGTATCAGAGTTAGGTATCAGAAACCAGTATCAGAGTTAGGTATCAGAGTCAAGTATCAGAGTTAGGTATCAGAGTCAAGTATCAGAGTTAGGTATCAGAGTCAAGTATCAGAGTTAGGTATCAGAGTCAAGTATCAGAGTGAGGTATCAGAGTAAAGTATCAGAGTGAGGTATCAGAGTCAAGTATCAGAGTGAGGTATCAGAGTCAAGTATCAGAGTCAAGTATCAGAGTAAAAGTACCTTCACACTTAACAACTTTCCAACGAGAACGACAACGATCCGTGACGTTGCAGCGTCCTGGATAGCAATATCATTGTGTTTGACACGCAGCAGCGATCTGGATCTCGCTGTGATATCGTTGGTCGGAGCTAGAAGGCCAGCACCTTATTTCGTCGTTAGGTCGGTGTGTATCGTCGTGTTTGACAGCAAAAGCAACGATGCCAGCAATGTTTTACAATGGTAACCAGGGTAAATATCGGGTTACTAAGCGCAGGGCCGCGCTTAGTAACCCGATATTTACCCTGGTTACCAATGTAAAAGTAAAAAAAAACCACTACATACTCACCTTCTGATGTCTGTCATGTCCCTCGGCGTCCGCGCTGCTGCTCAGAGCTTCCTGCACTGAATGTGTCAGTGCTGGCCGTAAAGCCGAGCACAGCGGTGACGTCACCACTGTGCTCTGCCGGCCCTGACACATTCAGTGAAGGAAGCTCTGAGCAGCAGCGCGGACGCCGGGGGACGTGACAGACATCAGAAGGTGAGTATGTAGTGTTTTTTTTTTACTTTTACATTGGTAACCACGGTAAATATCGGGTTACTAAGCACGGCCCTGCACTTAGTAACCCAATATTTACCCTGGTTACCCGGGTGCTGCAGGGGGACTTCGGCATTGTTGAAGACAGTTTCAACGATGCCGAAGTCGTTCCCCTGATCGTTGGTCGCTGGAGAGAGCTGTCTGTGTGACAGCTCCCCAGCGACCTAAACAGTGACGCTGCAGCGATCGGCTCGTTGTCTATATCGCTGCAGCGTCGCTGAGTGTGACGGTACCTTTAGGTATCAGAGTTAAGTATCAGAGTTAGGTATCAGAGCCAAGTATCAGGGTATGTGCTGTTACTGCAGTCGCTGTTCGTCCATCATTACTAGCCAGCCCCTGGCTCTAGTATTCTGTTTGGACTGGCAGAATGCACCGAGTAAATATCAAGATAATATAGGTGTGTTCGCAGCTCAGGGTCCACCGTGCAGGAGTGGAACCTGCTGCTAGTAAATGGCAGCACAAAACCTGAATAGACACGGGTTCCGTCACCTGGTCTGAATAGGAGCAAACTCTGTTGCTGCACAGAGACACCAGGATAAGGATAATGCTGTGCCCTGTTAACCTCACAGAGGATCACAGCTCACTAATAGAGCAGGTAGCATACATTGGTCATACAGTCAGCATAAGCACACAAACAACTCCTCTCCGAAGGTGCCTTAATTCTAGTGGCTATACAGCCGACCCTGAGCACATGCAGACACAGACCACGAGGTAGCTAAGCTCATAAACATAGGTTGATACTAGCGCATGGCCGTGCGGCCATGCAAACCTTTAATAGAGGAAGCTCTCCAGGACTGTCCTAGTGGTCCAATAGGAAATGCTTCAGGACCTGAGCATGTGACCCCTGACCAACAATGAGAGGTCGTCCCTTGGGCATGCCCAGTAGAGGAAAAGCAGGACAGTCGCTGGTTACAATGGCTGAGTCTGGAAGATCAGCAGTAACCAAGCACACAGTATCTGCCTGAGCCAGACGCTGGGACCGATGTCTCCACTCAGCAGGCTCCACTGCGGCTGGAGAAGAATGGGAGACAGCAGCGGAGGTGGTTCGAGATTCCCCCTGTGCAGTGGTGGGAACTCGACACCTAACACATACATACACAAATATAGCTGATGAATGGCAATTCTTGTTGCTCAATTAGATATTTCTCCAACTTGGTATGTAGATGATTTTATCACAATCTTATTAGAACAGAGCAGACATGAAGAGCCAGTCCTGAAGAAGATTAAGATGTCATCTAGATAGACTAAAGGTACCGTCACACTAAACGATATCGCTAGCGATCCGTGACGTTGCAGCATCCTGGATAGCGATATCATTGTGTTTGACATGCAGCAGCGATCAGGATCCCGCTGTGATATCGCTGGCCATTGATTAAAGTTCAGAACTTTATTTGGTCGTCAGATCGCCGTGTATCGTTGTGTTTGACAGCAAAAGCAACGATACCAGCGATGTTTTACAATGGTAACCAGGGTAAATATCGGGTTACTAAGCGCAGGGCCGCGCTTAGTAACCCGATGTTTACCCTGGTTACCAGTGTAAAATGTAAAAAAAAAAAAACAGTACATACTCACCTTCGCGTCCCCCGCCGTCCGCTTCCTGCACTGACTGAGCACCGGCCATAAAGTGAAAGCACAGCACAGCGGTGACGTCACCGCTCTGCTGTTAGGGCCGGCACTCAGTCAGTGCAGGAAGCGGATGCCGGGGGACGCGAAGGTGAATATGTACTGTTTGTTATTTTACATTTTACACTGGTAACCAGGGTAAACATCGGGTTACTAAGCGTGGCCCTGCGCTTAGCAACCCGATGTTTACCCTGGTTACCAGGGGACCTCGGCATCGTTGGTCGCTGGAGAGCGGTCTGTGTGACAGCTCTCCAGTGACCAAACAGCGACGCTGCAGCGATCTGCATCGTTGTCTGTATCACTGCAGCGTCGCTTAGTGTGACGGTACCTTAAGACATACTGGTAGAGGACATTATGAAAGACTTTGTTCACAAATTGCTGTAAAACAGCCTGGGCATTGCACAATCTGAAAGGCATCATTAGAAATTCCTAGCGACCAGTGCAAGTGTTGAATGCTGTCTTCCATTCATTTCTCTTTTTGATGTAGATTAATTTGTAAGCTGCACGGTGGTCTGACTTAGTGAAGATGGTAGCACCTGTAAGGCTGGTTTCACACTTGCGTTTTTGTCTGCAGCGTTTTTTGCCCAAAAAACGCATGCATTTTTTCCCCCTATATTTAACATTGAAAACGCATGCGTTTTTTGTACGCGTTTGGTCGCGTTTGTAAACGCATGCGTTTTTTTTCTGCATGCGTTCATTTTCAAAAATGCAACCTGTAGCATTTTCTTGCGCTTTTTTTGCCGCGAAAAAACGCATGCGTTTTTTCGCGGCAAAAAAATGCATTGCTGTCTATGTAAACGCATGCGTTTTTAAGCACATGCGTTTGCGTTAAAAACGCATGCGTTTTTATAGAAAAAAAACAGAAAACACACTGAAAAGCCACCCACCACCATCAAGGTGATAAAGGGATCCAAACCCTAACCCTAACTCTACCCCTAACCTCACCCCTAACCGTTTAATGAACATTTTCTGACAGTCATAGTGCCATGTATTTAAGTGCCACGTATCACGTATTTCAGTGCCACGTATTTCAGTGCCACGTATTTCAGTGCCACGTATTTCAGTGCCACATATTTAAGTGCCATGTATTTCAGTGCCATGTATTTCAGTGCCACGTATTTAAGTGCCACGTCTTTCAGTGCCACGATATTTCAGTGCCACGTTTTTAAGTTCCACGTACTGTAAATACTATAACTACGTGGTTATACGTGGCACTGAAATATTGTGGCACGTAAATATGTGGCACTTAAATGCATGGCACTGAAATACGTGGCACTGAAATATCGTGGCATTTACGTGAAATACGTGGCACTGAAATACGTGGCACTGAAACACGTGGCACTTAAATACGTGGCACTTAAATACGTGGCACTTATATACGTGGCACTTAAATACGTGGCACTTAAATACGTGGCACTTATATACGTGGCCACTGAAATATTGTGGCACTTATATACGTATATACGTATATAAACGTATTTCAGTGCCACGCATTTCAGGTTAGGGTTAGGGGTAGGGTTAGGGTTAGGGGTAGGGGTAGGGTTAGGGTTAGGGTTTTTTGTTTTTTTCTTGTTTTCTTGTGTTTTTCTATAAAAACGCATGCGTTTTACCGCGTTTACATGCGTTTTTTCACACATGCGTTTTTTTAAAAACGCATGCAGATAAAAACGCAATTGTGAAACCAGCCTAATCCTGCAGAATAGCTTAAAGATGAGGGGCATTGGATAATGGTCTATCAGGGTGATTTTATGCAAGTCTTGATAGTCTATGCACAGTGTCAGAGAGACATCTTTCTTTTTAATGAATAAGAAAACCTGTACTGCCTGGGGATAAGGATTTTTTAATGTGAAGGAACAGATGATTGGCCTCGGGGAGACCAAAACATCCAACACTGTGGAGACGCCATCACGTGTTTCTCAACGCAGTGATCCAGAACACTGCCCCCATCCCTTATGGGAAATATGCAAATGCATGAAGGATAGCTGCGGAGACACCATCACGTGTTTCTCAACGCAAGCAGTGAATAGCCAGACCTTTCCCTTGGAAGGAACAACCACGGGAAGGGCAGCATCCAATAAAGGAAAACATCCAATACAGGAAAACCACCTATGCCAAGCATGGTATCCATCCACAGACAGCTGTTTCGGGGTGTTTGCCCCTCATCAGTGTGGAGAAGGAATCTGGCTATTAGGAGCAGTGCCTAGTAAAAGGCTATGAAGGAACAGATGATTGGCCTCGGGGAGACCAAAACATCCAACACCGCGGAGACACCATCACGTGTTTCTCAACGCAGTGATCCAGAACACTGCCCCCATCCCTTATGGGAAATATGCAAATGCATGTAGGAAAGCTGCGGAGACACCATCACGTGTTTCTCAACGCAAGCAGTGAATAGCCAGACCTTTCCCCGGGAAGGAAAAACCACGGGAAGGGCAGCATCCAATAAAGGAAAACATCCAATACAGGAAAACCACCTATGCCAAGCATGGTATCCATCCACAGACAGCTGTTTCGGGGTGTTTGCCCCTCATCAGTGTGGAGTAGGGATCTGGCTATTAGGAGCAGTGCCTAGTAAAAGGCTGTGAAGGAACAGATGATTGGCCTCGGGGAGACCAAAACATCCAACACCGCGGAGACACCATCACGTGTTTCTCAACGCAGTGATCCAGAACACTGCCCCCATCCCTTATGGGAAATATGCAAATGCATGTAGGATAGCTGCGGAGACACCATCACGTGTTTCTGAACGCAAGCAGTGAATAGCCAGACCTTTCCCCGGGAAGGAACAACCACGGGAAGGGCAGCATCCAATAAAGGAAAACATCCAATACAGGAAAACCACCTATGCCAAGCATGGTATCCATCCACAGACAGCTGTTTCGGGGTGTTTGCCCCTCATCAGTGTGGAGTGGGAATCTGGCTATTAGGAACAGTGCCTAGTAAAAGGCTGGGAAGGAACAGATGATTGGCCTCGGGGAGACCAAAACATCCAACACCGTGGAGACACCATCACGTGTTTCTCAACGCAGTGATCCAGAACACTGCCCCCATCCCTTATGGGAAATATGCAAATGCATGTAGGATAGCTGCGGAGACACCATCACGTGTTTCTCAATGCAAGCAGTGAATAGCCAGACCTTTCCCTGGGAAGGAACAACCACGGGAAGGGCAGCATCCAATAAAGGAAAACATCCAATACAGGAAAACCACCTATGCCAAGCATGGTATCCATCCACAGACAGCTGTTTTGGGGTGTTTGCCCCTCATCAGTGTGGAGTAGGAATCTGGCTATTAGGAGCAGTGCCTAGTAAAAGGCTGTGAAGGAACAGATGATTGGCCTCGGGGAGACCAAAACATCCAACACCATCACGTGTTTCTCAACGCAGTGATCCAGAACACTGCCCCCATCCCTTATGGGAAATATGCAAATGCATGTAGGATAGCTGCAGAGTCACCATCACGTGTTTCTCAACGCAAGCAGTGAATAGCCAGACCTTTCCCCGGGAAGGAACAACCACGGGAAGGGCAGCATCCAATAAAGGAAAACATCCAATACAGGAAAACCACCTATGCCAAGCATGGTATCCATCCACAGACAGCTGTTTCGGGGTGTTTGCCCCTCATCAGTGTGGAGTAGGAATCTGGCTATTAGGAGCAGTGCCTAGTAAAAGGCTGTGAAGGAACAGATGATTGGCCTCGGGGAGACCAAAACATCCAACACCGCGGAGACACCATCACTTGTTTCTCAACGCAGTGATCCAGAACACTGCCCCCATCCCTTATGGGAAATATGCAAATGCATGTAGGATAGCTGCGGAGACACCATCACGTGTTTCTCAACGCAAGCTGTGATTTTTTAATGACTTCCTTCACATAGTTCTCTTTAATGTCGACTGACATTGCCTGGGAGAGATAGAGAATAAACTTTCCCTCTTTATGTTTCCATGCCTGGAAGAAAGGGAATAGCTCATTCAAACTGTTTAAGAGGCAATAGTATCTTGGTCCTCTGCTTGGGAAACACAGACATGTGTTAAGTCCTGATAGGGCACAGATAAATTGGAAGCAATAAATGCTGAGCAGTTTCACAGGAGGAGGTTGAGGTAGAGTTTTGAGCAATTCTGAAAACAAGATAGACCCCACTGTGTAACCTGTCCAATCAACCAGTCAATGACCAGAGCATGATGTCATAGCTGCAGAAGTCCTAAAATCCTAACAGCGCTGGTGCATCAAAGATCATCAAAATTAAAATTTGAAGAGTTCATTCTCTGTCCAGGATTGCATATGACCTCCTTGAATTGCAGAGCCATTTTCAGAGATTAGCTTAGAAGTGTCCACAGGGAAACAAAATTAATTTTCAACTTTTTGCAAAAAAAAAAAATCCTTGAAATTCTCTGGTGCACCAGAATTAAAGCATGCTTGTCCTGTGTACAGAAAGGAACCAATGGAAACAGATTCAAGCATGAGTAGTTTATTTTTAAAGGAGGACAGTTACCCCTTAGGTGATTCTTCCTCTCTCACCTAGGGACTGAAATTTCCCTGTTTGACATTCAGTTTAGAACAGTCTGTGCAAGAATGATCCCACTCACCATAGAATAAACAGACTATTTGTGAAAGTCAATGGGTTAATTCAATTGATGACAATGTTTTCCAACACTTTTGCTTAGGTTTCTGTGGCCAGACTGGAGAGAGATTTTGAAGATGCCGTTGGAGGAGAAACATGGAATCACAAGGTACTTTTCCCTAGAATGTTTTCCCTAGAATCCTCCCTAATCTTTGCCACAGTATGAAATCAACAGTTGACCGAATGCGTCCTGGTAAAAAGCTAAGTGCATGGTGCATTGACAAATTTCTGGCAGGCATTAGATCATCATTTATTTGTGCAAGCGTAGGAAAATGTTGAACTACTTCCCAAGCAGAATGTTGTTGGTTACGGTGTGGCACATGTTGATTTGGAGAGACTGCAAGAGTCTGAGGCAGTGAACCAATGCGGGCTGTGAGGTTTTGTACAGTCTGCACAAGTTCACGTTTTCTCGCAGCTAGTTGCACCACAGGTCCAGGCATTTCATATCCCATGGCAGTGGTGTTGTTACTGCTAAATCTTTGGAATCAATGGTCTTGGTATACTGTTAGACTCACCTGTTGAGGTAGATCTTCAAAGCTCAAGATGCCGGTGACACAAGGGAAATGGGAACAGCAACAAATAAACTTGGCACTCTAGAGGCGATATTATGTGGGAATGAAGTTCCTTTTATTATGAATTCATAAATTGTAAAACGTTTTCGGTCCTGATGGGGACCTTCGTCAGAACTAAATTGAAGAATTGGGGGTAAAGGGTATACAGAAAACAAAAAAAGGGAACAATATGTCAGAGCAAACATCATATTAGCATGGTACTCAAAACAGCATCAAATTTTCTTTTAAGAAATAAATCATATGTCAAAGATGTGATCAACAGGCAATTGCCATGGAGACCCATGCAGAGAAAAGAATCTTACATCATTTTAATAGAGTGTATGGAGCTTTTGAAAAGGATACAGTATAACACTGAATTGATATAAATGACGGTTACATTATAGGTGGTACAGAAAAGGATATAGGTGCATCACAGTAAAGGCACTGGAGGGAGAGACCGACATGTGAGTCTACCTGTAACCGGATGACTAGGTGCAGAAATCTCAGATTTTCAATGCAGAATTCCTGTAGTATATTGAGAATTCTAGAAAGTCACAGTATACCTGGGGGGTGAGATCAGATACAGGTTAGTGCTGCATATGGCGTGGGAAGCCTAATTTAAAAGGGACAATAGTAGATGAAGCATTATGGAAAATGTAACATACCATATAACAAGAGTAAGGGAAGGTACCATCTAACAAGTTGTCCATGGTATATAGTAATAATAATGTAGTATAAAGGTATATAGAGTACGTGCGGAGTAGGTATTACTGTATAATGTTGTTCCACAATGGTATATGGGTAAATATATTGGCAGTATGCAGGTTGGCCAGTGTATAAAGTGAAAGCAAATGGAGTGATGTTCAGGGTATGCAGTAATAACAGTGTAGAACAAATGGTATAGGAACACACTTGGAGAGTATACAAAAGAGATATCTGCAGCGGCACTTATATATAACTGAATAAATAGAAGATTGTTACCTGAATGCTTCAAGCTGGAAGGAACCCGTGTTGGCTAGCGCATGGAGTGTGCAAGCTATGTAGCTGAGGTAAGCACTATATGTCTAGTGGGTATGAATGGTTTAAATGCCATCTAAACCCAGAAGTGCAAGTGTTACGTGACAGCAGCACGTCAACAAGTCATGTGATTGTGCCCCATCATTGGGAAGGGGGCTATGTGGACTTCTGGAGAAAATTGGGCATGTGCAGCAGCATAGAGAGACGGTGTTGTGACAGTGGGTTTGTAGCAGCCAAATTTGGTCCATGCTGACACCTAGCCGCTGGGAGTAGAGGCAGATGCTATGAATAATGTGACCTGCCTAGTTATATAGGTAGTTACATGGGGGCAACATGGATATGAAGGAACCAGCTGCAAAGGTGTATATGCGTTGCCACGGGAATGTAAGACCGGATAGCAATGTGGTCAGAATTTGACAACAGAAGGAAATATGCAAATAGTGGGGTGAAAGGTTATAATTGTCTTTTAAGTGCATGAAGGTACACTCTACCATATACAGTCAGAGGGGCTCAGAGGGTGGAAGAAGGGTATCTAGAGATTCTAGAAGGAATAAGAAAAAGGATTAGTACAACCATCATGGCTTAATGGTACAATAAAGGCATATCGCTGATCAAGCATTAAATGCAAGCTGTATGATGAGTCAATAACTGCAGGGACAATTCTCATCAGATATCAAGCTATAGAGAAAGCTGGATGTGTCGTTGTCTCTATTTATCAACAAAAAAGTGTGTGCACAGCTCTATATAATGGTGCCCAGGTAGGTTCCAAAACCTTAGTGATACGTATAATAAAACCTGGCACTCAACTTTTATAAAGGTGTGTTTTTTTTTTTGTTTGTTTTTTATTCCAAGTGGAAGTGCAGTAACAGCAATGCAGTAACAGCATTGCTGTTACTGCACTTCCGCTTGGAATAAAAAAAACACCTTTATAAAAGTTGAGTGCCAGGTTTTGTTATATGTTGTCTCTATTTAGGCCCTTCCATTCCAAAGTCTGTAACGAGAAGATCCAGAACGCTTCTCTTTTCTTGAGAATTCAGATTTTGTTCTGGGCCCTTCTGCATCTTTCTATCTGTTCAAGAACCTGAAATTTCAACTGCGCAATGTTATGTCCTATTTTGTGGAAGTGGTATGGGAGGGGAAGTTGGACTATTTTGTACCTGAAGTTATAGTTATATTTAGAGATCTGGTCCCTCACCGACTGTGCTGTCTCTCCAACATAAACTAGGCTGCACAGGCACTTGATGGCATAAACTACAAACATAGATTCGCAGGTGAAAAAATCTTTTATGGGAATGCCCTGGCTTATATGGGAATGGAATATTAGGTTGCCTTTCTGCACGTTGTTACATTGTAAGCAAGGGAATGTCCCTCGTTTTTGTGTATGGAGAAATGTTTGTCTGGGAACCATAGTCTTGGAACCCACATCAGCTTTGTCAAGATTGTCCTTCATATTTGTAGGATGGCGGTAACATGGTAAAAAGGGTTTTTGAAACTTAACTATGTTGGGATAGCTATTGCACAAAATAACCCAATGATTGCGAATGGTAGCATGTATCCGGTTGGAGTAAGGGTGATATGTTAGGATACAAGTTTGGAGAACTGTTCTGAATTGTCGTAAGCAATTTGGTAGGATAGCCCCTCGAGAGAAATTTGTTTCCCATCTCATCTAGCCTTTTTTGTTTCATTTGCTCAAGCGTACCTATCCTTTCTACCTGTTGAAATTGAGACTTCGGGATAGATTTTTTTAGTAACAGGGGGGTGGAAACTGGTGTAGTGGAGTATGCGGTTACGATCTGTCACCTTGGTGAAAAGATCTATGGTGAGTTTACCATCTTCCCCCTTGTAAACTAGAGTATCCAAGAAATTGATTTTGTCGTTGGTTTGTATGGTAAACTTGAGTTCAGGTCAGACTGTACTGATGTAAGTGTCAAAGGTAAGAAGTATCTCCAGGGGTCCGTCCCAGATGCAAACAATGTCATCTATGTACCTACACCATAGGGTAGAGTGTTGCTGAAACAGTGGGTGAGTATATACAAAATCCTCCTCAAAAGCTACCATATACGCAATTGCATATGGGGGTGCTACATTTGACCCCAGACCTGTGCCCTGTATCTGAACATACAATTGTGTCCTGGAAAAGGTAATAGTTCTTTTTAAGAACCATTTCCAACAGGTCAGAACAAAATCTCCTGGTTTGGGAGTCGATCCCAGCCTCACTTAGTATTCTGTCTGTTGCCCTCATACCCTTGTCATGGGTGATGGATGTGTAGAGGCTGCTTACCTCCCTGGTTACAAGAGTAGAAGACGCTGGTTGAGAACCCAAGGATTTGATCAGACTTAAACTCATTTGTATCAAGCCAAAATGATTTAGTTTTTTTGACAAGTGGTGTAAGGATTTTCTCAAGGACTATCACCAGCTGGGATAAGATAGAGTCCGCATAGGAGAATATTGGTCGGCCCGATGGTTTCTTTAATCTCTTATGGATTTTGTGTAGGATATAGAAAATGGGTATAATGGGGTCTGGTTTGGAGAAGTACTCCCTTAATTTCTTATCTATAGTACCTTGTTGCATGTTGTAGTCAAGGGTGGTTTTGATCTTGGCAGCCACAGACGCTGCTGGATTGTGTGTGACCACCATATAAACCTTGGAATCGCTCAATTGTAAATAAATTTCTGTCATGTAATCTAGCTTATCCATTATTACAATGGCCCTACCTTTGTCCACTGATTTAATGATCATTATTATGATATTATATCTAAGGATAATTCATCTTTGGCTTTCCTTTCTGCTGTAGATAGATAAGGTCTGAAGTGTAACAAACCTTGGTTGATCTCCCTACTGAAGGTATTGACGTCTCTCTCCACTAGTGAAATGAATGTCTCTACCAAGGGATTTTCTTTGGGGGACATGTTTGTACTTGGGGAATGTAGACCTAGTTGTTTCAGGTCCAATAGTGTCATATTGGTGTCTGATGGAGGTACTAGCTCTCTCTCTTGTTTAGAAAAATGGTCCCTCAGGCAGAAGTTACAGTAAAACCTCTGGAGGTCCATACTAAGATCGAACATATTAAATTTATATGAGGGACAGAAGGAGAGCCCCTTCTGTAAAAGAGACAGTTGGTCAGTACTAAGGTTCTTGGAGGAGATATTGACGAATAGCGAGAGCTGCCTACCTGAGAATGCATAGTGTGCTGTACTTCATGGGAAACGGGAGTTGGTGCAGCAGACAGATAGCAAATGTACTAATAGCCATAGGCAGACAAGTAGCTGAGGTATTGGAATTCACAGGCAGACAGGCGAGGTGCTGGAAGCCGAAGGCAGACAAATAATTGAGGCACTAAAAACCGAAAGCCGACAGGTAACTGAAATACTGGAAGACGCAGACTGTCAGATAGCTGAGGTACTGGAAGTCGCAGACAGAAAGGTTGTTGTGGCATTGGAAGCTGTAGGCAGAAAGGTAGATGAGGTACTGGAGACTTGCAGGAGACTGCAGACAGGAAACTGTGCACAGACAAATTAAAAGGCTTAATACTATGATGCTGGTATGTGTATGGGTAAGCCTTTTGTAGGCTCAGGCAGATAATCACTTGAAATCACGCCAGGCTCTCTGCAAAATCCGACGCGGAGTACAACAGAGCTTTGCAGACCGGGGTGAGGGAAGCAAAGCCCTGATCTGGGACAGGTACTTAGTTAGTAAATCCACTTATGGTTTTAGGTAATAATTGACACATGTGGTCACAAAATAATCTGATGCCAAACATAGTGGACTTCCCAGGGGTACAGATTGATTTTTGTGAATATTACTAATAAAATATAATGTTGAAATTTTGGGAAATTTGTCAATAAGCTCACCGAGCTCATTTGGGAGTAATCCCTTGCCAAAAATTTCCAAAAAGTATGATCTCTAACTCAGCCAAGAAGGACCTAAAATCCATCTTTTGTTAAATATTTTTATCTCTCAACTGATGAAGGACCAATTTTTTGTAAATATTTTAGATCATATAAGTATTTTCCCCCCTGCTGTAATTAGAATATTGCCTTACAATTGCAATTCCTTTAAAGACCTGTGTTGAATTTCAGTATATATAGTATTTCATATTATCTGTTCTTTTTTTCAGGTGAGTATCTCCACAAAGTCCTCAAGGACTAATTTAGTGAAGACCTCCACCACAGGGCATAAAAGCAAAGGGGGAAATCTAGTAGATCTATGCATGACTGACTAAGAGAACTGCCTCTGAGAGGTAGATAGTAGTAGTTAAATTTATGGAATGTGGAGATTTTCCATTAGTTTTTAAAAAGATAAAAATCTTTTGAAATTCAAATTCACTAACTGCCCTATATTTTTCAAAGTAGTGTGAGCAAACCCAAACTTTAAAGTCCGTTGTTCGTACCATGCAAATTGCCTCTTCAGAGAAAAAGAGGACTTGAACTCTATATTGTTCGTACCAGGCACTAACTTCTGACATGGTTTTCCCCTGGATTTCCATTTTAATATTCAGAGTTCTGAGGAAGTCCAGGAGGACAGAGATAGAGAATATTTTTTAGCTGCAAAGTTCAAGTCTTCATTGTTTTCAACAGGGTTTGGCTTCAGGTTCAAGTTCAAGCACAGTTCTAGTATCAAAACTGAACTTTGGACTAAAGTTTGGGTCTGGTACCATAACCCGAACTTTCACAGGTCCGCTCATCCCTAATTACCTGTAAAATTTCAATACTAAATTGCTAAAGGATATACCACAAAGACCCCCCAAGATATTATATAGGCCACGGAATGTTTAGTTCAAAAAATATAAGCTTTATTTTACATCAATAAAATTATTACATTTCTTTAGTATCCATTTTATAATGTGCAAAAGTACCTCCAATCCAAAAAACTAGTCATATATGCTTAAATTAATAGTTATATATAATATCTTGGGGGGTCTTTGTGGTATATCGAATTTTTGGATGTGTTTCTTTCTATATGGACTAATATGTATAAATAAATTGCTAAAGGAAAGAGAGTGAACCCTGCTGTCAATAAAAGTTTACATTTTACATGCAAGAAAAAGACAACAATTTAAAGGTGAGAGATAGAGAGAGAGGACTCCTACACTCTACAAGAGAGAGAGGACACCACTGATTATAAGAGATTATATTTTACAAGCGAAAGAAAGAGAGGACCCACTGGCCACAAGAGCTTGCACTTTAACTTTATAGGCGACAGAAGACACTACCTACCATAAAAGCCTACCCAGTGACTTTGTGCATGGCAAATGACTAATGCAATGAAATGACTCTTGGAAACTGCTGATTTCTGATGATCCAGGTACTGACCACCACTATATAAGGTATGGTAATGCATGAGATTTCATATCTGCCATGCATTATGGTTAAGTCTGTGCGACAATATACAATGATGTTTGCCTCTTCTCTAGTGCATAAGCAATGTGGAAAACAGTGCCGGACAAGTTTTTTTTTTATTGCAAATCGAATCTCAAAATGTTTGAATTCCTGTAAAATCATGAATTTCAGGAAACTGTGTGAAAAATATTAAGATTTGAGAGTACTCAATGATTGATACATTTCAATGGCTAGCTGAAAAGCTGCTAACAAATTCCAAGCTTTCGAGACTACTCAGGTCTCTTCATCAGGCATAGAATAACACAAAATCGGAAGAGTCACATATTTATTTACAACTACAGAAATACAGAAATAATGCAATAGATGAGACAAGTGACATGAAGCAGAACTATCATAATGGGAGAAAGATAATCAATTGTGGTTGTAAATATTAGAACAGTTAATAGTTTGAAAGTTTTAATGTCCTGAGATTTATGTATAGTCAATGGTCCTGTTGCCCCAAATGGTTGAATAGCACATTTCTAGTGACACATTCATTCCTGCACTGAGTGTGTCAAAGTTTGTTATAAGTTTATATTCCTAAACCCTTCTCTCTGAGACTTAAAGTTGCCCTTTAATATAAATCATTTCATGTCCATAGTGCTGTGATCATGGATAAAAAAATGTATCGTACTCCCTCCCTTTGATGTGGGCTCCTGCTCTGAGTTCACATCTTTACTGACACATGTTAGCTGTTTTGAAAAGCTGGCATTTGCCTCTAACAGCCTTGGGTGGAATCATGATCCACCTGTGGTTGTTAACCCATTAAATGCTGCTGTCAATCTCTGACAGCGGCATTTAACTCGTGCTTCTGGCAAGCGCGCCAGAAATGCTGCCCATCGGTGACCCAGTCATGTGATCATGGATCACCGATGGGTTGGCATGACATCCGGAGGTTTCAGCAGACCTCTATGGTTGTCATAGCCAAACTGCTGTGAGCGTCGCCGGGTGGTTGGCGCTCATAGAAAGTGAGCATTTCTGCTACATACAGGTGTTCAGATAATCGCCTGTATGTAGCCGAGCCAATCAGACAACTGCAGCATCTAGTCTCCCATGGAGACTATTGAGCCATGCAAACAGTAAAAAAAAAGTTTTAAAAAAATAATTAAAAAAAAATAAAAAATATAAACGTTCAAATCACCCCCCTTTTGCCCCATTCAAAATAAAACAATAAACAAAAACAAGCATACACATACAGTATTTGGTATAGCTGAGTTCAAAATAATCCAATCTATCAATATAAAAAAAGTTAACCTGATAGCTAAACGGCGTAGCAAGAAAAAAAGTAAAAACGCCAGAATTACAGTTTTTTGGTCACTGCTACATTGAAATAAAATGCAATATCGGGCGATCAAAGATCGTATCTACACCAATATGTTATCAATAAAAATGTCATCTTGGTGCGTAAAAAATAAGCCCTCACCCAGCCACAATTATGAAAATGGAGACAATACAAGTCTTGGAAAATGGGCCATTTTTTTTTATCACAGTTTGGATTGTTTTTTCACCACTTAAAAAAGAATCTAGACATGTTTGGTGTCTATTAACTTGTAATGACCTAGAGAATCATAATGGCAGGTCAGTTTTAGCATTTAGTGAACATGGTAAAGAAAAGAAAAAAAAACAACTGTTGAATTGCACTTATTTTGCAATTTCACCACACTTTGAATTTTTTTCCCGATTTCCAGTACATGATATGTTAAAATCAATGGAGTCGTTCAATAGTAACATCTACTATATAATTGTCTAAGGGGTACTTCCGTCTTTCTATCTGTCTGTCTGTCTGTCTATCACGGATATTCATTGGTCGCGGCCTCTGTCTGTCATGGAATCCAAGTCGCTAATTGGTCATGGCAAAACACCCACAACTAGGGTTGAGCGAAACGGGTCGATCATTTTCAAAAGTCGCCGACTTTTGGCTAAGTCGGCGTCTCATGAAACCCGATCCGACCCCTGTGCTTGTCGGCCATGCGGTACGCGACTTTCGCGCCAAAGTCGCGTTTCAATGACGCGAAAAGCGCCATTTCTCAGCCAATGAAGGTGAACGCAGAGTGTGGGCAGCGTGATGACATAGATCCTGGTCCCCACCATCTTAGAGAAGGGCATTGCAGTGATTGGCTTGCTGTCTGCGGCGTCACAGGGGCTATAAAGGGGCGTTCCCGCCGACCGCCATCTTACTGCTGCTGATCTGAGCTTAGGGACAGGTTGCTGCCGCTTCATCAGAAGCAGGGAGAGCGTTAGGCAGGGTCCACTAACCACCAAACCGCTTGTGCTGCAGCGATTTCCACTGTCCAACACCACCTTCGGTGTGCAGGAACAGTGGAAGCTATTTTTTTTTTTTTTTCCCCTCAGCGCTGTAGCTCATTGGGCTGCCCTAGAAGGCTCCGTGATAGCTGTATTGCTGTGTGTACGCCACTGTGGAAACCAACTGCTTTTTTCAAAGCACATATCCTCTTGTTCCTTCCTTTCTGCACAGCTATCTTTTTTGTTTGTCCACACTTTTTATTTAATTTGTGCATCAGTCCACTCCTATTGCTGCCTGCCATACCTGGCTTACATTACTGCAGGGAGATAGTAATTGTAGGACAGTTTTTTTTTTTTTTTTGTTTTTTTTTTGTGGGAGATTAAGATTGGCATTTCTGCTACAGTGCCATCCCTGTGTGTGCCATCTCTCACTGAGTGGGCCATAGAAAGCCTATTTATTTTTTCCGTGATTTGTGTTCTAAAATCTACCTCAACACAGAAACACTACATCAATCAGTGGGAGAAAAATATTGGCCTCAGTCAGGGCTTGTGTGCCACTGCTGTGTGTGCGCTATCTCTCATTCAGTGGGCTATAGCAAGCCTATATTTTTTTTTTTTTTTTTTTTTTAATATTATTTGGTTTCAAAAGTCTCCCTGAAAAAAAAAAAAAACCTAAAAAAACAGTGGGAGAGTAATATTGCCCTTTCAGCTTGTGTGCCAGTCTTGACTCCTGGGTGTGCCACCTCTCTCCCTCTCATTCAGTGGGCCATAGAAAGCCTATTTATTTTTTTTTTTAAATATTATTGGGTTTCTAAAGTCTCCCTGAAAAAAACAAAAAATACATAAAAAAACAGTGGGAGAGTAATATTGCCCTTTCAGCTTGTGTGCCAGTCTTGACTCCTGGGTGTGCCACCTCTCTCCCTCTCATTCAGTGGGCCATAGAAAGCCTTTTTTTTTTTTGCTTTTTTTAATATTATTTGGTTTCTAAAGTCTCCCTGAAAAAAACAAAAAAAACATAAAAAACAGTGGGAGAGTAATATTGCCCTTTCAGCTTGTGCGCCAGTCTTGACTCCTGGTTGTGCCACCTCTCTCTCTCTAATTGTGGGCCATAGAAAGCCTTTTTTTTTTTTTAAATATTATTGGGTTTCTAAAGTCTCCCTGAAAAAACAAAAAATACATAAAAAAACAGTGGGAGAGTAATATTGCCCTTTCAGCTTGTGTGCCAGTCTTGACTCCTGGGTGTGCCACCTCTCTCCCTTTCATTCAGTGGGCCATAGAAAGCCTATTTATTTTTTCCGTGATTTGTGTTCTAAATTCTACCTCAACACAAAAACACTACATCAATCAGTGGGAGAAAAATATTGGCCTCAGTCAGGGCTTGTGTGCCACTGCTGTGTGTGCTATCTCTCATTCAGTGGGCTATAGCAAGCCTATTTTTTTTTTTTTTTTTTTTTTTTAATATTATTTGGTTTCTAAAGTCTCCCTGAAAAAAAAAAAAAACCTAAAAAAACAGTGGGAGAGTAATATTGCCCTTTCAGCTTGTGTGCCAGTCTTGACTCCTGGGTGTGCCACCTCTCTCCCTCTCATTCAGTGGGCCATAGAAAGCCTATTTATTTTTTTTTTTAAATATTATTGGGTTTCTAAAGTCTCCCTGAAAAAACAAAAAATACATAAAAAAACAGTGGGAGAGTAATATTGCCCTTTCAGCTTGTGTGCCAGTCTTGACTCCTGGGTGTGCCACCTCTCTCCCTTTCATTCAGTGGGCCATAGAAAGCCTATTTTTTTTTTTTTTAATATTATTTGGTTTCTAATTCTCCCTGAAAAAAAAAAAAAAACCTAAAAAAACAGTGGGAGAGTAATATTGCCCTTTCAGCTTGTGTGCCAGTCTTGACTCCTGGGTGTGCCACCTCTCTCCCTCTCATTCAGTGGGCCATAGAAAGCCTATTTATTTTTTTTTTAAAATATTATTGGGTTTCTAAAGTCTCCCTGAAAAAAACAAAAAATACATAAAAAAACAGTGGGAGAGTAATATTGCCCTTTCAGCTTGTGTGCCAGTCTTGACTCCTGGGTGTGCCACCTCTCTCCCTTTCATTCAGTGGGCCATAGAAAGCCTATTTATTTTTTTTTTTAAATATTATTGGGTTTCTAAAGTCTCCCTGAAAAAACAAAAAAAACCTAAAAAAACAGTGGGAGAGTAATATTGCCCTTTCAGCTTGTGTGCCAGTCTTGACTCCTGGGTGTGCCACCTCTCTCCCTCTCATTCAGTGGGCCATAGAAAGCCTATTTATTTTTTTTTTTAAATATTATTGGGTTTCTAAAGTCTCCCTGAAAAAAACAAAAAATACATAAAAAAACAGTGGGAGAGTAATATTGCCCTTTCAGCTTGTGTGCCAGTCTTGACTCCTGGGTGTGCCACCTCTCTCCCTTTCATTCAGTGGGCCATAGAAAGCCTATTTATTTTTTTTTTTAAATATTATTGGGTTTCTAAAGTCTCCCTGAAAAAACAAAAAAAACCTAAAAAAACAGTGGGAGAGTAATATTGCCCTTTCAGCTTGTGTGCCAGTCTTGACTCCTGGGTGTGCCACCTCTCTCCCTCTCATTCAGTGGGCCATAGAAAGCCTATTTATTTTTTTTTTTAAATATTATTGGGTTTCTAAAGTCTCCCTGAAAAAACAAAAAATACATAAAAAAACAGTGGGAGAGTAATATTGCCCTTTCAGCTTGTGTGCCAGTCTTGACTCCTGGGTGTGCCACCTCTCTCCCTTTCATTCAGTGGGCCATAGAAAGCCTATTTTTTTTTTTTTTAATATTATTTGGTTTCTAATTCTCCCTGAAAAAAAAAAAAAAACCTAAAAAAACAGTGGGAGAGTAATATTGCCCTTTCAGCTTGTGTGCCAGTCTTGACTCCTGGGTGTGCCACCTCTCTCCCTCTCATTCAGTGGGCCATAGAAAGCCTATTTATTTTTTTTTTAAAATATTATTGGGTTTCTAAAGTCTCCCTGAAAAAAACAAAAAATACATAAAAAAACAGTGGGAGAGTAATATTGCCCTTTCAGCTTGTGTGCCAGTCTTGACTCCTGGGTGTGCCACCTCTCTCCCTTTCATTCAGTGGGCCATAGAAAGCCTATTTATTTTTTTTTTTAAATATTATTGGGTTTCTAAAGTCTCCCTGAAAAAACAAAAAAAACCTAAAAAAACAGTGGGAGAGTAATATTGCCCTTTCAGCTTGTGTGCCAGTCTTGACTCCTGGGTGTGCCACCTCTCTCCCTCTCATTCAGTGGGCCATAGAAAGCCTATTTATTTTTTTTTTTAAATATTATTGGGTTTCTAAAGTCTCCCTGAAAAAAACAAAAAATACATAAAAAAACAGTGGGAGAGTAATATTGCCCTTTCAGCTTGTGTGCCAGTCTTGACTCCTGGGTGTGCCACCTCTCTCCCTTTCATTCAGTGGGCCATAGAAAGCCTATTTTTTTTTTTTTTTTAATATTATTTGGTTTCTAATTCTCCCTGAAAAAAAAAAAAAAACCTAAAAAAACAGTGGGAGAGTAATATTGCCCTTTCAGCTTGTGTGCCAGTCTTGACTCCTGGGTGTGTCACCTCTCTCCCTCTCATTCAGTGGGCCATAGAAAGCCTATTTATTTTTTTTTTTAAATATTATTGGGTTTCTAAAGTCTCCCTGAAAAAACAAAAAATACATAAAAAAACAGTGGGAGAGTAATATTGCCCTTTCAGCTTGTGTGCCAGTCTTGACTCCTGGGTGTGCCACCTCTCTCCCTTTCATTCAGTGGGCCATAGAAAGCCTATTTTTTTTTTTTTTTTAATATTATTTGGTTTCTAATTCTCCCTGAAAAAAAAAAAAAAACCTAAAAAAACAGTGGGAGAGTAATATTGCCCTTTCAGCTTGTGTGCCAGTCTTGACTCCTGGGTGTGTCACCTCTCTCCCTCTCATTCAGTGGGCCATAGAAAGCCTATTTATTTTTTTTTTTAAATATTATTGGGTTTCTAAAGTCTCCCTGAAAAAACAAAAAATACATAAAAAAACAGTGGGAGAGTAATATTGCCCTTTCAGCTTGTGTGCCAGTCTTGACTCCTGGGTGTGCCACCTCTCTCCCTTTCATTCAGTGGGCCATAGAAAGCCTATTTTTTTTTTTTTTTTAATATTATTTGGTTTCTAATTCTCCCTGAAAAAAAAAAAAAAACCTAAAAAAACAGTGGGAGAGTAATATTGCCCTTTCAGCTTGTGTGCCAGTCTTGACTCCTGGGTGTGTCACCTCTCTCCCTCTCATTCAGTGGGCCATAGAAAGCCTATTTATTTTTTTTTTTAAATATTATTGGGTTTCTAAAGTCTCCCTGAAAAAACAAAAAATACATAAAAAAACAGTGGGAGAGTAATATTGCCCTTTCAGCTTGTGTGCCAGTCTTGACTCCTGGGTGTGCCACCTCTCTCCCTCTCATTCAGTGGGCCATAGAAAGCCTTTTTTTTTTTTGGTTTTTTTAATATTATTTGGTTTCTAAAGTCTCCCTGAAAAAAACAAAAAAAACATAAAAAACAGTGGGAGAGTAATATTGCCCTTTCAGCTTGTGCGCCAGTCTTGACTCCTGGTTGTGCCACCTCTCTCTCTCTAATTGTGGGCCATAGAAAGCCTTTTTTTTTTTTTTAAATATTATTGGGTTTCTAAAGTCTCCCTGAAAAAACAAAAAATACATAAAAAAACAGTGGGAGAGTAATATTGCCCTTTCAGCTTGTGTGCCAGTCTTGACTCCTGGGTGTGCCACCTCTCTCCCTTTCATTCAGTGGGCCATAGAAAGCCTATTTTTTTTTTTTTTTTAATATTATTTGGTTTCTAATTCTCCCTGAAAAAAAAAAAAAAACCTAAAAAAACAGTGGGAGAGTAATATTGCCCTTTCAGCTTGTGTGCCAGTCTTGACTCCTGGGTGTGTCACCTCTCTCCCTCTCATTCAGTGGGCCATAGAAAGCCTATTTTTTTTTTTTTTTAAATATTATTGGGTTTCTAAAGTCTCCCTGAAAAAACAAAAAATACATAAAAAAACAGTGGGAGAGTAATATTGCCCTTTCAGCTTGTGTGCCAGTCTTGACTCCTGGGTGTGCCACCTCTCTCCCTTTCATTCAGTGGGCCATAGAAAGCCTATTTTTTTTTTTTTTTTAATATTATTTGGTTTCTAATTCTCCCTGAAAAAAAAAAAAAAACCTAAAAAAACAGTGGGAGAGTAATATTGCCCTTTCAGCTTGTGTGCCAGTCTTGACTCCTGGGTGTGTCACCTCTCTCCCTCTCATTCAGTGGGCCATAGAAAGCCTATTTATTTTTTTTTTTAAATATTATTGGGTTTCTAAAGTCTCCCTGAAAAAACAAAAAATACATAAAAAAACAGTGGGAGAGTAATATTGCCCTTTCAGCTTGTGTGCCAGTCTTGACTCCTGGGTGTGCCACCTCTCTCCCTTTCATTCAGTGGGCCATAGAAAGCCTATTTTTTTTTTTTTTTTAATATTATTTGGTTTCTAATTCTCCCTGAAAAAAAAAAAAAAACCTAAAAAAACAGTGGGAGAGTAATATTGCCCTTTCAGCTTGTGTGCCAGTCTTGACTCCTGGGTGTGTCACCTCTCTCCCTCTCATTCAGTGGGCCATAGAAAGCCTATTTATTTTTTTTTTTAAATATTATTGGGTTTCTAAAGTCTCCCTGAAAAAACAAAAAATACATAAAAAAACAGTGGGAGAGTAATATTGCCCTTTCAGCTTGTGTGCCAGTCTTGACTCCTGGGTGTGCCACCTCTCTCCCTCTCATTCAGTGGGCCATAGAAAGCCTTTTTTTTTTTTGGTTTTTTTAATATTATTTGGTTTCTAAAGTCTCCCTGAAAAAAACAAAAAAAACATAAAAAACAGTGGGAGAGTAATATTGCCCTTTCAGCTTGTGCGCCAGTCTTGACTCCTGGTTGTGCCACCTCTCTCTCTCTAATTGTGGGCCATAGAAAGCCTTTTTTTTTTTTTTTTTTAATATTATTTGGTTTCTAAAGTCTCCCTGAGAAAAAAAAAAAAATAAATTAGGTGGGAGATTAATATTGACATTAGTGCTTGAGTGACAGTCCTGCGTGTGTGTCATCTCTGTGATTTTGTGCCACAGAAAACAGAGTGTGTAACATTGTGCCTGATTTTCCTTGTGGTCTCACCAACCTGTTAAGGGATATTGAAATCATACTGAAGTTATAGCTCACCGTGTAAGTTGTTTGATAGCAACAAATAAAGTTACTTTGGTTAAGATTTTAAAACAATGAGGAAGTCTGGTGCAAGAGGTCGTCGTGGGCGTTCATTGTCAGCTGGTAATGATGGTAGTGGTAGTGGAGCATCAGGTGGTCGTGGGGATAAAAATATTCCACCTAAGTCTGGAGCTGTGGAGCCAGTTTCGTCGTCAGGCTACACAAGGCCTCGAACGCTCTCTTTTCTGGGAGTAGGAAAACCGCTTTTAAAGGCGGAGCAGCAACAGCAAGTTTTGGCTTACATTGCAGACTCAGCCTCTAGCTCTTTTGCCTCCTCTTCCGAAACTGGTAAATGTAAAAGCAGCGCGACGCTTGTGGATGTTCACGGTCAGGGACAAGTCGCTTCCTTGTCCTCCTCAGCAAAAACTACAACAAGAGAGAAGGATGCAGCAGGCGACACAACGGGTCACTCCATGGAGCTCTTTACACATACCGTCCCTGGCTTAGAAAGTGAAACATTTAACAGGCCATGCCCATTACAAGTATATTCTGACATGGAGTGCACTGATGCACAGCCACAGCCAGAGTACTATGCTGCTCCTTTGACTCAGACCACCACATTGCCCTCTCAGGGTACAGATCCACAATCAGACCCTGATGAGACTATGTTGCCCCGCCACGAACGCTATACCACCGACCGACACAGTGACACAGACGAAGTTGCACACGAGCTCGAAGAGGAGGTAATAGATGACCCAGTTATTGACCCCGATTGGCAGCCATTGGGGGAACAGGGTGCAGGCGGCAGTAGTTCAGAAGCGGAGGTGGAGGAGGGGCCGCAGCAGGCATCAACATCGCAACAGGTTCCATCTGCCGGGCCCGTATCTGGACCAAAACGCGTGTCAAAGCCAAAACCTGTTGGAGCACAGCGTTGCCATCCGGTTAAAGCTCAGTCTGCAATCCCTGAAAAGGGATCAGAGTCTAGGAAGAGTGCAGTCTGGCATTTTTTTAAACAACATCCAACTGATCAGCGCAAAGTCATCTGTCAAAAATGTTCAACTAGCTTAAGCAGAGGTCAGAATCTGAAAAGTCTAAATACTAGTTGCATGCATAGACACTTAACCACCATGCATTCTCAAGCCTGGACTAACTACCAAACGTCCCTCAAGGTTGTAGCACCCTCGGCCAATGAAGCTAGTCAGCAACGCAACATCCCTTCCGTCACTGTAAGGCCACCATTTTCCGCACCACCGGCAGTATCTGTGCAGGTTTCTTTGCCAGCCAAAAGCAGTCAGGGTCAGGGAATCACCAGTTTTGTAGGAGGAAATATTGCATGTAGGGCACCGGCGGAAACAATACCGTCTCCAACCGTCTCTCAGTCTGCCATGTCCACCGGCACACCCGAAAGTTCCACGATCTACAGCTCTCCAGTCCAGCTCACCCTACATGAGACTCTGGTTAGAAAAAGGAAGTACTTATCCTCGCATCCGCGTACACAGGGTTTTAACGCCCACATAGCTAGACTAATCTCGTTAGAGATGATGCCCTACCGGTTAGTTGAAAGCGAAGCTTTCAAAGCCCTGATGGAGTACGCTGAACCACGATACGAGCTACCCAGTCGACACTTTTTTTCCAGAAAAGCCATCCCAGCCCTGCACCAGCATGTTAAACAGCGCATCGTCCATGCACTCAGGCAATCTGTGAGTACAAAGGTGCACCTGACTACAGATGCATGGACCAGTAGGCATGGCCAGGGACGTTATGTGTCCATCACGGCACACTGGGTGAATGTGGTGGATGCAGGGTCCACAGGCGACATCAATTTAGGGACAGTTGTGCCTAGCCCACGGTCTAGGAAACAGTTGGCTGTAGGCGTTCGCACCCCCTCCTCCTCCTCCTCGTCCTCCTGCAGAAGCTACAGCTCTTCCACAGAACGCAGTCGGCCAACCACTCCATCGGCAGATGACACTGTTGCACACCAGTTGTCCCATTATGGGCCAGCTACTGCCAAGCGTCAGCAGGCTGTATTGGCTATGAAGTGTTTGGGCGACAACAGACACACCGCGGAAGTTCTGTCCGAGTTCTTGCAACAAGAAACGCAGTCGTGGCTGGGCACAGTAGATCTTGAGGCAGGCAAGGTAGTGAGTGATAACGGAAGGAATTTCATGGCTGCCATCTCCCTTTCCCAACTGAAACACATTCCTTGCCTGGCTCACACCTTAAACCTGGTGGTGCAGTGCTTATTGAAAACTTATCCTGGGTTCTCCGACCTGCTCCTCAAAGTGCGTGCACTTTGCTCACATATCCGACGTTCGCCTGTACACGCCAGCCGTATGCAGACCTATCAGCGGTCTTTGAACCTTCCCCAGCATCGCCTAATCATAGACGTTGCAACAAGGTGGAACTCAACACTGCACATGCTTCAGAGACTGTGCGAACAGAGGCGTGCTGTTATTTATTTGTGGGAGGATACACGGGCAGGCAGTAGGATGGCAGACATGGAGTTGTCAGGTGTGCAGTGGTCGAAGATACAAGACATGTGTCAAGTCCTTCAGTGTTTTGAGGAATGCACACGGCTGGTTAGTGCAGACAACGCCGTAATAAGCATGAGCATCCCCCTAATGCGTCTGCTGATGCAAAGTTTGACGCACATAAAGGAGCAGGCGTCTGCACCAGAGGAAGAGGGAAGCCTTGATGACAGTCAGCCATTGTCTGGTCAGGGCAGTGTACAGGACGAGGTAGCGGGCGAAGAGGAGGTGGAGGACGAGGAGGATGATGGGGATGAGTATATTTTTAATGCGGAAACTTTCACGGGGGCACAGGAAATTGGTTGCGTGTCACGGCCGGGTTCTGGTTTTTTGAGGGACACAAGTGACGTAGATTTGCCTGCAACTGCCCCTCAACCAATCACAACCGGAGATTTGACAAGTGGAACTTTGGCCCACATGGCGGATTATGCCTTACGTATCCTACAAAGGGACACACGCATTACGAAAATGATGAACGATGACGATTACTGGTTGGCCTGCCTCCTTGATCCACGCTATAAAGGCAAATTGCAAAATATTATGCCACATGAGAACTTGGAACTAATATTAGCAACCAAACAATCAACTCTTGTTGACCGTTTGCTTCAGGCATTCCCAGCACACAGCGCACGTGATCGTTCTCACACGAGCTCCAGGGGGCAGCAGACTAGGAGTGTTAGGGGTGCACACATCAGAAGTGGCGTTGGACAGAGGGGTTTTCTGACCAGGTTGTGGAGTGATTTTGCTATGACCGCAGACAGGACAGGTACTGCTGCATCAATTGAAAGTGACAGGAGACAACATTTGTCCAGTATGGTTACTAACTATTTTTCATCCCTTATCGATGTTCTCCCTCAACCGTCATTCCCATTTGATTACTGGGCCTCCAAATTAGACACCTGGCCAGAATTGGCAGAATATGCATTGCAGGAGCTTGCTTGCCCGGCAGCAAGTGTCCTATCAGAAAGAGTATTCAGTGCTGCAGGGTCAATATTAACCGAAAAAAGGACTCGTCTGGCTACCCAAAATGTTGACGATCTAACATTCATTAAAATGAACCACAACTGGATTTCAAAATCTTTTGCCCCACCTTGCCCGGCCGACACCTAGCTTTCCTATGAAAAGCTCTTGCCTGTGAATTACTTTTCTAATGTCTAATTTGCTGCTGCAGATTGTACAGCATACGACATGTTTACACCTCCCTAAATGGCCAAACTCCCCACACGGGGCCGTGGTATCGCGACTTGGCGCAAGCACCCGTGAGACTGCTGTTTGTCTGAAGAGGTGGGTGTGCTCGCTTTTGGTTGACGGCATTGCTACTGGGTCCCTCATAGTACAATGTAGTGTCTCTGGCGGTGGTGGTGCGCACCCAACGTCAGACACACCGTTGTAACATGAGTGGCCCTGGGGCGGTCCCGCCGGCCTCAAGAGAGTTCCCCCCTACCCCAGCTCAAACTGGGCTCTACTACGTGCAAAATTATGTCGCACAGCTCCACCAATCTTTAGTCTATTCGCTGACATCATTCAATGTCTGGCACTGACAATACAAATTTGTAGACATCTATGATGCAACTTAAAGTAGTCTGTGTCTGTGTCCTATATTGGCACCATTAAATAGTTACTGCCAAATTACTATGTCAGAAACACAGCAGATGAGCCCACCCCTGTACCTAAGTATGCCATCTTTTTTTTTGTTTTGGTTGTTTTGCGAGACATTAACATCTATTTATATTTTGGGAGTACTGGGACAGACACTCCTTGCACTACTCCTCCACTCAGCACCAAGCTGCCTGCCCGTGTATCCATGTAACCGCTGTAAAACTGCCATGAGCCTATTGTTTGTTATTTTAGGCCTTTGATAGCCTGTCTGCGGTCCCTACTCCTCCACTGACCACCAAGCTGCCTGCCCGTGTATCCATGTAACCGCTGTAAAACTGCCATGAGCCTATTGTTTGTTATTTTAGGCCTTTGAAGCCTTTCTGCGCTCCCTCCTTCCACTAGTCCTCCACTGACCAGACCACTGCTGCCCGTGTACCCCTGGAACCAATTTTAAAGTGCCTACAGCCAGCCCATTTTATTGTGTTAGGCCTTCGAAGCCTGTCTGCGGTCCCTCCTTCCACTAGGCCTCCACTGACCAGACCACTGCTGCCCGTGTACCCCTGGAACCAATTTTAAAGTGCCTACAGCCAGCCCATTTTATTGTGTTAGGCCTTCGAAGCCTGTCTGCGGTCCATACTTCCACTAGTCCTCCACTGACCAGACCACTGCTGCCCGTGTACCCCTGGAACCAATTTTAAAGTGCCTACAGCCAGCCCATTTTATTGTGTTAGGCCTTCGAAGCCTGTCTGCGGTCCATACTTCCACTAGGCCTCCACTGACCAGACCACTGCTGCCCGTGTACCCCTGGAACCAATTTTAAAGTGCCTACAGCCAGCCCATTTTATTGTGTTAGGCCTTCGAAGCCTGTCTGCGGTCCCTCCTTCCACTAGGCCTCCACTGACCAGACCACTGCTGCCCGTGTACCCCTGGAACCAATTTTAAAGTGCCTACAGCCAGCCCATTTTATTGTGTTAGGCCTTCGAAGCCTGTCTGCGGTCCATACTTCCACTAGGCCTCCACTGACCAGACCACTGCTGCCCGTGTACCCCTGGAACCAATTTTAAAGTGCCTACAGCCAGCCCATTTTATTGTGTTAGGCCTTCGAAGCCTGTCTGCGGTCCATACTTCCACTAGGCCTCCACTGACCAGACCACTGCTGCCCGTGTACCCCTGGAACCAATTTTAAAGTGCCTACAGCCAGCCCATTTTATTGTGTTAGGCCTTCGAAGCCTGTCTGCGGTCCATACTTTAAATACTCCTCCACTCACCACCAAGCTGCCTGCCCGTGTATCCATGTAACCGCTGTAAAACTGCCATGAGCCTATTGTTTGTTATGTTAGGCCTTTGATAGCCTGTCTGCGGTCCTTACTTTAAATACTCCTCCACTCACCACCTAGCTGCCTGTGTATCCATGTAACCGATGTAAAACTGCCATGACTGCCTACTGTTTGTTATTTTAGGCCTTTGATAGCCTGTCTGCGGCCCCTACTTGCAATACTCCTCCACTGACCACAATGCTGCCTGGAGTGCCTGCCTGTGTATCCATGTAACCGATGTAAAACTGCCATGACTGCCTACTGTTTGTTATTTTAGGCCTTTGATAGCCTGTCTGCGGCCCCTACTTGCAATACTCCTCCACTGAGCACAATGCTGCCTGGAGTGCCTGCCTGTGTATCCATGTAACCGATGTAAAACTGCCATGACTGCCTACTGTTTGTTATTTTAGGCCTTTGATAGCCTGTCTGCAGCCCCTACTTGCAATACTCCTCCACTGACCACACCAATGCTGCCCGTGTACCCCTGGAACCTATTTAAAAGTTCATAGAGCCTAGTTATATATTTTATTTACTATTAATAAGGCCATGATGGACTACGCTGTACCACGCTACAAGCTAACCAGTCGACACTTCTTTTGCGAGAAAAGCCATCCCAACCCTCCACCAGCATGTAGAAGACCGCATTGTCCATGCACTCTGGCAATCTGTGAGTACAAAGGTGCACCTGACAACAGACGCATGGACCTGTAGGCATGGCCACGGAAGATTACGTGTCCATTACGGCGCAATGGGTTAATGTGGTGGATGCATGGTCCACAGGGGACAGCCTACTAAGTCTGTCTGCAGTCCCTAATTCAAATTGTCCTCCACTGTCTAAATCGGAACTTCCACCTTCTGGCTTTCGGCCTATAGTATCAGAAATTAAACTGCATTTGGCCTTCAACTTTGGTTAGGGCCTACTAACGGCTTCTGCCCCTCCCTGGTGTTGCCCTCAACTAAATAAAGCTGAGCTTCAACCTTCCGGCTCTCATTATGTGGTTTTAAAAAAAAAAATGGTGGTTAGGGCCTACTAACGGCTTCTGCCCCTCCCTGGTGTTGTCCTCAACTAAATAAAGCTGAGCTTCAACCTTCCGGCTCTCATTATGTGGTTTAAAAAAAAAAAATGGTGGTTAGGGCCTACTAACGGCTTCTGCCCCTCCCTGGTGTTGTCCTCAACTAAATAAAGCTGAGCTTCAACCTTCCGGCTCTCATTAAGTGGTTTTAAAAAAAAAATGGTGGTTAGGGCCTACTAACGGCTTCTGCCCCTCCCTGGTGTTGTCCTCAACTAAATAAAGCTGAGCTTCAACCTTCCGGCTCTCATTAAGTGGTTTTAAAAAAAAAAAAAATGGTGGTTAGGGCCTACTAACGGCTTCTGCCCCTCCCTGGTGTTGTCCTCAACTAAATAAAGCTGAGCTTCAACCTTCCGGCTCTCATTATGTGGTTTTAAAAAAAAAAATGGTGGTTAGGGCCTACTAACGGCTTCTGCCCCTCCCTGGTGTTGTCCTCAACTAAATAAAGCTGAGCTTCAACCTTCCGGCTCTCATTAAGTGGTTTTTAAAAAAAAATGGTGGTTAGGGCCTACTAACGGCTTCTGCCCCTCCCTGGTGTTGTCCTCAACTAAATAAAGCTGAGCTTCAACCTTCCGGCTCTCATTAAGTGGTTTTAAAAAAAAAAAAATTGGTGGTTAGGGCCTACTAACGGCTTCTGCCCCTCCCTGGTGTTGTCCTCAACTAAATAAAGCTGAGCTTCAACCTTCCGGCTCTCATTATGTGGTTTAAAAAAAAAAAATGGTGGTTAGGGCCTACTAACGGCTTCTGCCCCTCCCTGGTGTTGTCCTCAACTAAATAAAGCTGAGCTTCAACCTTCCGGCTCTCATTAAGTGGTTTTAAAAAAAAAATGGTGGTTAGGGCCTACTAACGGCTTCTGCCCCTCCCTGGTGTTGTCCTCAACTAAATAAAGCTGAGCTTCAACCTTCCGGCTCTCATTAAGTGGTTTTAAAAAAAAAATGGTGGTTAGGGCCTACTAACGGCTTCTGCCCCTCCCTGGTGTTGTCCTCAACTAAATAAAGCTGAGCTTCAACCTTCCGGCTCTCATTAAGTGGTTTTAAAAAAAAAAAAAATGGTGGTTAGGGCCTACTAACGGCTTCTGCCCCTCCCTGGTGTTGTCCTCAACTAAATAAAGCTGAGCTTCAACCTTCCGGCTCTCATTAAGTGGTTTTAAAAAAAAAATGGTGGTTAGGGCCTACTAACGGCTTCTGCCCCTCCCTGGTGTTGTCCTCAACTAAATAAAGCTGAGCTTCAACCTTCCGGCTCTCATTATGTGGTTTTAAAAAAAAAAATGGTGGTTAGGGCCTACTAACGGCTTCTGCCCCTCCCTGGTGTTGTCCTCAACTAAATAAAGCTGAGCTTCAACCTTCCGGCTCTCATTAAGTGGTTTTAAAAAAAAAAAAAATGGTGGTTTGGGCCTACTAACGGCTTCTGCCCCTCCCTGGTGTTGTCCTCAACTAAATAAAGCTGAGCTTCAACCTTCCGGCTCTCATTAAGTGGTTTTAAAAAAAAAATGGTGGTTAGGGCCTACTAACGGCTTCTGCCCCTCCCTGGTGTTGTCCTCAACTAAATAAAGCTGAGCTTCAACCTTCCGGCTCTCATTAAGTGGTTTTAAAAAAAAAATGGTGGTTAGGGCCTACTAACGGCTTCTGCCCCTCCCTGGTGTTGTCCTCAACTAAATAAAGCTGAGCTTCAACCTTCCGGCTCTCATTAAGTGGTTTTAAAAAAAAAAAAAATGGTGGTTAGGGCCTACTAACGGCTTCTGCCCCTCCCTGGTGTTGTCCTCAACTAAATAAAGCTGAGCTTCAACCTTCCGGCTCTCATTAAGTGGTTTTAAAAAAAAAATGGTGGTTAGGGCCTACTAACGGCTTCTGCCCCTCCCTGGTGTTGTCCTCAACTAAATAAAGCTGAGCTTCAACCTTCCGGCTCTCATTATGTGGTTTTAAAAAAAAAAATGGTGGTTAGGGCCTACTAACGGCTTCTGCCCCTCCCTGGTGTTGTCCTCAACTAAATAAAGCTGAGCTTCAACCTTCCGGCTCTCATTAAGTGGTTTTAAAAAAAAAAAAAATGGTGGTTTGGGCCTACTAACGGCTTCTGCCCCTCCCTGGTGTTGTCCTCAACTAAATAAAGCTGAGCTTCAACCTTCCGGCTCTCATTAAGTGGTTTTAAAAAAAAAATGGTGGTTAGGGCCTACTAACGGCTTCTGCCCCTCCCTGGTGTTGTCCTCAACTAAATAAAGCTGAGCTTCAACCTTCCGGCTCTCATTAAGTGGTTTTAAAAAAAAAAAAAATGGTGGTTAGGGCCTACTAACGGCTTCTGCCCCTCCCTGGTGTTGTCCTCAACTAAATAAAGCTGAGCTTCAACCTTCCGGCTCTCATTAAGTGGTTTTAAAAAAAAAATGGTGGTTAGGGCCTACTAACGGCTTCTGCCCCTCCCTGGTGTTGTCCTCAACTAAATAAAGCTGAGCTTCAACCTTCCGGCTCTCATTATGTGGTTTTAAAAAAAAAAATGGTGGTTAGGGCCTACTAACGGCTTCTGCCCCTCCCTGGTGTTGTCCTCAACTAAATAAAGCTGAGCTTCAACCTTCCGGCTCTCATTAAGTGGTTTTAAAAAAAAAAAAAATGGTGGTTTGGGCCTACTAACGGCTTCTGCCCCTCCCTGGTGTTGTCCTCAACTAAATAAAGCTGAGCTTCAACCTTCCGGCTCTCATTAAGTGGTTTTAAAAAAAAAATGGTGGTTAGGGCCTACTAACGGCTTCTGCCCCTCCCTGGTGTTGTCCTCAACTAAATAAAGCTGAGCTTCAACCTTCCGGCTCTCATTAAGTGGTTTTAAAAAAAAAAAAAATGGTGGTTAGGGCCTACTAACGGCTTCTGCCCCTCCCTGGTGTTGCCCTCAACTAAATAAAGCTGAGCTTCAACCTTCTGCTCCAAATTACCATTTTAAAAAATGCAATAGGCTTTTCCGGCCTACTAAAGGTGTCTGCCCCTCCCTGGTGTTGTCCTCAACTGAACAAAGCTGAGCTTCCACATTCTGGCTTTCGCCCTATACTATCAGATATTAAACTGCATTTGGCCTACTAGTGTGGTTAGGCCCTTGAAACAGTGTCTGCTGCTCTTGGGTTTGCTACTCCACTGAACAAAGCAATGCCGCCTGTTTAGTCCTGTTACCAATTTTGAACTGCATGTAGCCTACTTTATTCTTTGGCCCTATATCTGTTTCCTCCTCATCCTGCCCATTGCCCAGCCACTGCTAAATGAGTCTGCTGGTACATTGACCTAGACCACTACATTCCCCTTGTACTCTACACAGCCAGAATCTGTCCCTGCTGAAAGTAAGGTTCCCCTTCCCGCATGTTATACCACCTTACACAGGGACAAAGAGGAAGGTGCAGATGAAAGTGCAGGTTCCTTCATCAGGTGGGGGGGCATACTCGTTGGCGACGTCACTGGCACAGGGCCCCTCAGAGTACGCAAAAGTGTCGCTGCTGGTGGGAGGCGCCCCCGCCATGCAAACACACCGCCGTACTTTGAGGGGCCCTGTGCCAGTGGCAATGCGAACGAGTGGGCCCCCCCTGCTTGCTCAGGATCACAGCACTTGCAACTTTTAAATACTTACCTTTCCCTGCAACACCGCCGTGACGTAGTCCGCATTTCCTGGGCCCACGAAAAACTTGAGCCAGCCCTACTCCCCCCACAACTTTCCCCCAATTCCCTATGCCCAACTATTATTATACAGTTAATTAAGATTGGCAAGCTTCAGAAACAAGAATGGATGTTTTTGGCATTAAAATGGGCACTGTAGGTGTTTTCCTGGCCTCCACTCACTGCCGACTATGCTTCCCCATTGACTTGCATTGGGTTTCGTGTTTCGGTCGATCCCCGACTTTTAGCGATAATCGGCCGACTGCACTCGACTCGACTCTGGACAAAATCGGGTTTCCCAAAACCCTACTCGATCTTAAAAAAATGAAAGTCGCTCAACCCTACCCACAACCATTGGCACGACCAATCAGTGACGCGCACAGTCCCCAAGAAGATGTCCCCGCACTCAGTGCCCGGCGCCCGCATACTCCCCTCTGGTCACCGCTCACACAGGGTTAATGCCGGCGGTAACGGACCGCATTATGCGGCGGGTAACGCACTCCGTAACCACTGCTATTAACCCTGTGTGTCCCCAATTTTTTACTATTGATGCTGCCTATGCGGCTTCAATAGTAAAAAAATGTAATGTTAAAAATAATAAAAAAACCAAAAACCTGCTATACTCACCCTCCATTGTCCGCCGAGCCGCTCGCACCAGCCGCCATCTTCCGTTCCTGGCGATGCATTGCGAAATTACCCAGAAGACTTAGCGAGACCGCTAAGTCATCTGGGTAATTTTGCAATGAATCCTGGGATCGGAAGATGGCGGCCGGCGTGAGCGGCTCGGCGGAGCTTCGGTGGATCCCAAGCGTCGGTAAGCGCTTCCTGGTTCCAGGCGCCAACGGAAGGTGAGTATATAACTATTTTTTATTTTAATTCTTTTTTTTAACAGGGATATCATGCCCACTTTGCTATATACGTAGGCTGCGCAATATACAACGTGGGCTGCACAATATACAACGTGGGCTGCGCAATATACAACGTGGGCTGCACAACATACTATGTGCGCTGCGCAATATACTATGTGGGCTGCACAATATACTACGTGGGCTGCGCAATATACTACGTGGGCTGCGCAATATACTACGTGGACTGTGCAATATACAATGTGAGCTGCACAATATACTATGTGGTCTGCGCAATATACTATGTGGGCTGCGCAATATACAATGTGGGCTGCACAACATACTATGTGGGCTGCGCAATATACAATGTGGGCTGCGCAATGTACAACGTGGACTGCGCAATATACTACGTGGGCTGCACAATATACAACGTGGGCTGCGCAATATACTACATGGTCTGCGCAATGTACTACGTGGGCTGCGCAATATACAACATGAGCTGCGCAATATACTACATGGGCTGCACAATATACAACGTGGGCTGCACAGTATACAATGTGGGCTGCTCAATGTACAATGTGGGCTGCCCAATATACAACATGGGCTACATAATATACTACATGGGCTGCACAATATACTACATGGGCTGTGCAATATACTACGTGGGCTGCGCAATGTACAACGTGGGCTGCACAATGTACAACGTGGGCTGCGCAATGTACAACGTGGGCTGCGCAATGTACTACGTGGGCTGTGCAATGTGCTACGTATGCTGCACAATATATTACGTGGTCTGCGCAATATACAATGTGGGCTGCGCAGTATACAATGTGGACTGCGCAATATATACTTTGTGGGCTGCGCAATATACAATGTGGGCAGCGCAATATACTACGTGGACTGCGCAATATACTATGTGGGCTGTGCAATATACTATGTGGGCTGCGCAATATACTACATGGTCTGCGCAATGTACTACGTGGGCTGCGCAATATACAACATGAGCTGCACAATATACTACATGGGCTGCACAATATACAACGTGGGCTGCACAATATACCATGTGGACTGCGCAATATACTACGGGGGCTGCACAATATACAACGTGGGCTGCGCAATATACTACGTGGACTGCGCAATATACTATGTGGGCTGCACAATATACTACGTGGGCTGCGCAATAAACTACGTGGGCTGCACAATATACAACGTGGGCTGCGCAATATACAATGGGGGCTGCTCAATGTACAACGTGGGCTGCGCAAAATACAACATGGACTGCATAATATACTATGTGGGCTGCGCAATATACAATGTGGGCTGCGCAATATACAACGTGGGCTGCCCAATATACAACATGGGCTGCATAATATACTGCATGGGCTGCACAATATACTACATGGGCTGTGGAATATACTATGTGGGCTGCGCAATGTACAACGTGGGCTGCGCAATGTACAATGTGGGCTGCGCAATGTACAACGTGGGCTGCGCAATGTGCTACGTGGGCTGCACAATATACAACGTGGGCTGCGCAATATACTACCTAGCCTATATTCCATCAGAATAAATCCCCAGATCTATGTCCTTCTAAAGAACATAATAACATAATAACTGTAAGATACAATATTGTTATGCTCCAGGAAGACATCCAGGCCTCTCTTGAACCCCTCAACTAAGTTCGCCATCACCACCTCCACAGGCAAGGTATTCCATATTCTCACTGCCCTATCAGTAAAGAATAATCTTCTATGTTGGTGGAAAAACCTTCTCTCTTACAGACGCAAAGAATGCCCCATTGTGACCATCACATTCCTTGGTATAAACAGATCCTCGGTGGGATTTTTGTATTGTCCCCTTATATACTTATACATGGTTATTAGAATGCCCCATCAGTCGTCTTTTTTCTAGACTAAATAATCCTAATTTTGCTAGTCTCTCTGGGTATTATAGTTCCCCCATCCCCTTTATTAATTTTGCTACCCTCCTTTGTACTCGCTCCAGTTCCATTATATCCTCCCTGAGCACCGGTGCCCAAAACTGTACACAGTACTCCATGTGCGGTCTAACCAGGGATTTGTATTGAGGCAGTATAATGTTCTCATCATGTGTATCCAGACCTCGGCCCAAGGTTCAATTTATCCAGATCCATCTGTAGCAGAATACTATCTTCTCTTTTATTGACTGCTTTACATAGTTTTGTATGATCTGCAAATATCGATATTGTACTGTGTAAACCTTCTACCAGATCGTTAGTAAATATGTTGAAGAGAAAAGGTCCCAACACCACCCCCTGCAGTACCCCACTGGTCACAGCGGCCCAGTTAGAGAATATTCCATTTATAACCACCCACTACTTTCTATCACTAAACCATTTACTTACCCATTTACACATATTTTCTCCCAGACCCAGCATTCTCATATTGTATGCCAACCTCTTGTGTGGTACGGTATCAAACGCTTTGGAAAAATCAAGATATACCTTGTGTTAGGGCTAGCGGAACGCACTGAGTAAATAGATTAAGTTATTGGTGCGTTCTCAGCCCGGGGTCCACCGTGCAGGAGGAACCTGGTGCTAGCAAATGACACTATACAGTGGTATAACCGAACTGTTACTTCACAGAGTCACCGACAAAAGAAAGCGCTGTGCCCTTTTAGACTCACAGGAGTACACAGCTAACTGCTGAGCTGATAGCAGTCAGTGGTCTTGCACACACACAAACTCCTCACCAGAGGTGCCAGTATTCTAGGGGCTTATTTCAGCCTGGGCCCTAAATACATACACACAAGACCACACTGGTGCAAAGCACACAACATAGAATGATACTAGCGCATGACCATGCGGTCATGCAAACCTTTTATAGCTGCAGCAACTTCAGGACTTTCCCAGAAGGACCAATGGGAGGCTGCCACAGAACTTGAGCAACTTCAGGATCTTCCTAGAGGACCAATGGGAGTTGCTGCAGTACCTGAGCATGTGACCCTTGATCTCCAATGAGAGATCTTACCCTGGGCATGCTCAGAAGAGGAAAAGTAGGACTTAGTCCCAAAGACACCAGTACTGGTTACAATGGCAGAAGTTGGAAGGGCAGCAGTAACCCTTTGCACAGTATCAAACTGAGCGAGACGCTGGGACCGACGCCTCTGCTGAGAAGGCTCCACTGTGGCAGGAGACGAATGGGAGACTGCAGCGGAAATGGCTCAAGATTCACCTGTGCAGAGGCGGGAACTCGACCTCTAACACCATGTCCAATGACTCCTCTTGGTCCAATCTATAGCTTTCCTCTTTGTAAAAACTGATAAGATTGGTTTGACTGGAGCAATTCCCATAAACCCATGCAGATATGGAGTTAAGCAATTATTTTCATTGAGATAATCCAGAATCACATCCCTCAGAAACCTTTCAATATTTACAACTTGTCCCGCAAAAAACAAACCCACACATGGCCATTTTGACAGCAAAAAAAAGTTTTTACTCTGGGAAGAAAATGCAAAAACGGAAAATGGCCTGAGGGTTAAGGGGTTAATATATGATTTATTATGTACCTGTTTCTTGCTTCTATTTGATGCAGCCACATGAATCTTTCAGAGTACTTTCAATGGACGTGGTGTATTGTTACTTTATGTAAATACAGGTTCCTTCATGAGGCTCTCCCTGACTGTATGCGGTGTCACACCATACTATCTCTACTGCATCTGATTCTTGTTCTAAATAGTTATGTCATTGATATGATCTTTTATCTTGTATAGCCTTATATGTATTTATTAAAATAAACTGTATTTTTTCATTTTACTTTGGATCTTTTTACTCCATTCTTGCATGTACAGTGATGGAAATAATTATTTGATTTCTTGCTGATTTTGTAAGTTTGCCTACTGATAAAAAGACATGAACAGTCAATAATTTTAAGTGTAAGTTAATTTAAGCATTGAGAGATAGAATATCAAAAATAAAATCCAGAACATCACATAGCATAAATTATATAAATGTATTTGCATTCTGCAGTGAGAAATAAGTAATTGATCCCACTGGCAAACAAGAGTAAATACTTAGTGGCAAAACATTTGTTGGCAAGCACAGCAGTAAGATGTTTTTGTAGTTGATGATGAGGTTTGCACGCATGTCAGGAGTAATTTTGGTCCACTCCTCTTTGCAGATCATCTCTAAATCATTAGGATTTGGAGGCTGTCGCTTGACAGCTTGGAGCTTCATCTCCCTCCATAAGATTTCTATGGGATTAAAGTCTATAGACTGGCTAGGCCACTCCATGACTTTAATGTGCTTGTTTCTGAACCACTCATTTGTTGCCTTGACTGTATGTTTTGGGTCACTGTCTTGCTGAAAGACCCAGCCACGACCCATTTTTAATGTCCTGGCGTAGTGAAGGAGGTTGTCACTCACGATTTTATGGCACATGGCTCCATCCATTCTCCCAGTGATGCAGTGAAGTAGTCCTGTGCCGTTAGCAGAGAAACACCCCCAAAACATAATGTTTCCACCTCCATGCTTGACAGTGGGAACGGTGTTCTTTTGGTCATAGGCAGCATTTCTCTTCCTCCAAACATGGTGAGTTGAGTTAGTGCCAAAGACTTCAATTTTTGTCTTATCTGACCACAACACCTTCTCCCAATCACTCATAGAATCATCCTGGTGTTCATTGGCAAACTTCAGACTGGCCTGCCCCTGTGCCTTCATGAGCAGGGGGACCTTGCCGACACTGCAGGATTTTAAACCTTTATGGCATAATGTGTTACCAATAGTTTTCTTGGTGACTCTGGTCCCTGGTGCCTTCAGATCATTATCAAGTTCCCCCATGTAGTTTTAGGCTGATCTCTCAATTTCCTCATGATCAAGGATACCCCACGAGGTGAGATTTTGCATGGTGCCCCAGATTGATGTTGTTTGACATTTTGTATTTCTTCTATTTTCTTACTATTGCACCAACAGTTGTCTCCTTCTCACCCAGCATCTCACTTATGGTTTTGTAGCCCATTCCAGCTTTGTGCAGGTCTATGATCTTGTCCTTGAAATCCTTAGAAGGTTCTTTGGTCTTGCCCATGTTGTAGAGGTTAGTGTCTGACTGATTAATTGAGTCTGTGGACAGAAGTCTTTTATAAAGGTGACTAAGTAAGACAGTTGTCTTAAATGCAGGTAACAAGTTGATTAGGAGCATCTAACTGGTCTGTAGAAGCCAGAGCTCTTAATGGTTGGTAGAGAATCAAATACTTATTTCTCACAATAAAATGCAAAATAAATGTATATAATTTATACAATGTGATTTTCTGAATTTTATTTTTGATATTCTATCTCTCAATGTTAAAATTAACCTACCCTTAAAATCATAGTCTGTTCATGTCTTTGTCAAAGGGCAAACTTACAAAATCAGCAAGGGATCAAATAATTTCCTTCACTGTATGCATTGTTATGAGAGCCATCAGAACCAACAAGCATGTCACGGGTGTGACAATGACCCATCTCCTCTTTCTCACAATCCTCTGGATGCTGTGATCACTATTGATTGTGGCATCTAAACAGTTAAACTTGCACTGTGCCTGGCTTTTTTTTGCATGAGTTTGGCTGTCATTTAAGCAAACTCCTGGCACTGGCCATGGTACATCAAAATGGTAGAACTTCTTTCCTATTACTACATACATGTACAAAATATTAGGAAGGGGTTAAAGAGTTGCTTCTATCCCTGTCTTTTTAGATACTGGGTTAATAGTGAATCCTAGTTTCAATTGCATGTTACTTGGGCTATTCCATTTTACAATGTACAGTAATTAAACATCAAACCCTCCCAATGTTGATATTAATTAAAAGACAGAAAGCTTCACAAGTGTTATCAATAGAATTGAGTTAACTGATTAGCGTGACCCTGGTCTAACAACAACGTCAGTATTTTGTGGCCTCTGAAAACCACATCTTACATGTTAACATCTCCAATTCTTTTTGTGGTTAGTAGGTCTACAAATCAGATGAGGAAGATAGGTATGAGATTGGAGATTGCTTGCAAAGCTTTGGTCTGGTGACCATGGACTACTTGCCAGGGTTCTGCAAATCAATTTACTCATCTGCAGTGTTGACCACTGATATATTAGTTACATATTAATATCTATTAGTAGATAAAACATAACAAATGTTATCAACACTCTTTTCTGACACTGTAATGTAAAAATCATTGTATACCAGTAAGATAACACTTATATCATGGCCATAGAATAATAAATTGAAATTATATTATGCGAATAAAGCTGGAACATTTAGTGGACCATGGTTATAATTAATAGATTCCAAAGTAGTGGCAGAAGTATTGTTTCAAGGACAAGGAGACAAACCTTACCTGCAACTAGCTTGTAATTTCAGCTGCTTCTGGTAGATCCTATTCCTGCTAATATGTTGCATCAATCATGATGTCTTACACATTGTAGTACAGAACAGTAATAAAATATGTAATTATGTTACAATGTTTGCTCCACAAAAATATTTTTTAGGCCCATATTTTATTTTTATTAAGAAACCAATGCATGACATAGAATGTACTAACAATTTAATGATAAACACTATATATATATATATATATATATATATATATATATATATATATATTTATTAGTTTTAACCTTTTTACATTTTCCTCTACCCTGAACAACTAATTTAAACCATTCCTCCATGTTCAGCAAAGTGAACAATTCCCTGCACAAACCTTCTGGGATTATGGGTATGAAATCAGGAATGTACAAGTCTGTACTTGGTATTCAGGTTATTGTAGTCATTCGAGCAGCAAAAAGCTCATGGTCTATTTAATAAGCCAGCAGATACACATGCTGATTGTTAAGTGTCCTCAGGTCAACAGCGACATCTGTATTAGTTAAATTATAACTACTTTACCTTGAAGCTTTAACTGCTGCTGTGTCTTGGCATTTATACAGAAGCTTAAAATACATATGGTTACACAAATAATACACAACGCCCCCCTTGAGACTTTTTACACGGAGTGAATTGTGATCTCAAGCACACAGAATACTTCACAGCCTGATGGCCTGCATCCTTTGCGTGCACTTCTTTCATGCTTGCGATGTAAAATATGGATAAAAGGAAGTATTTAAATATTTCTTAGATGAGTGCACTCTTGATTGTGTTCCCTTGAGAAATAATCTGATCTAAGCAAACAAAAAAACACAGGTGGACACATTTGAAATATTGAAATAAAGAGTGAGGAATGCAAGTGGAAGAATGGAGGCTGAATTTCTAAAATACAATTTAAGTTTAGGTCAATAAGTTTATGATGGAGGCTAAATATTAGTGAAAACTTTTGTTCAAGCACAGCTAGAGTAATATCATTAGAATATGAAATGTTGAGATTTACCACAGGCAAGATATTATAAAAATTTTAAAAAATATATTTTTAGGAAAGAGTAGAAACAGTTGTCAAATGTGAGGTCAGCTTTGCATATATAATTGCTGCAAAGTAAGAAAGAATAGCAGAAAATCTAGAGCGTGACTTCTCAATTTCTTCCTATTGGGTTCTCATCTGTTAAATCATGGTGATTTTGGGACCTTACTGTTAATCATTTTAATAGTGCCAACATTCTTTTAAAAACTGACTCCATTTTATATTAAGTTTAGCTCATAACCAAGTAAAATATTAAAATAGGCACAAAAAGATTCAGCTATGTTTTAAATACAATATATAAATACAAAAAATAAAAAATAAAAATTGTTTCAATCATAGAAAGTTCTTTGCATGTAATTACTTCTCATGAAATTGCCTATCTAATGCAACTTTCCAACAATCAAGTTTGCCAGCTAGATTATTTATTTTTTCTGTACATCTCATAAGAAAAATTGCACATAAAACAATATATATTATGGACACATTAAAAAGGTAATAAGTCATACAGACTATAAATTATACATATCTATATAAAAGCCAGTAGCGCTCGCACACTCTGAAAGACTGCAGCAAATAGTGTTACGTAACACCCGTCCGTAACTCTATAAGTGTAATAAGAGAAAAAAAGAGCTATCTGCGCTGTGTTCAGAGTTTTATGGGTTTTTATGTGAAAAACCTAGATAAATGCCTGTTAGAAATCCATCACTTTATAGGGGGAATCAATATTTAAATGAGTGTCCACATTAAAATAAACACTAAACAAAGTGTTGGCAATATCCAATGTACAAAGGGAAGGAAGGAAGAAAGGGTTAAAAAGTGGTTAAAAAATATATGAAAATAAATAAATACTGCTTCCACTGTAAAGTTCAATAGTGGTGCACTTAGGTAACCCAGACGAGGATGCCGATATCAAAAAGGTGCCGTGTGCTGCTTTCAACTATGTCAGGTGAAGCTGTAGTGGACGCGCACGATCCTCCACAGCCCTGGATCAGCTGTCTGCAGATGATCTGGCCCAGAAGGGGGTGACGGAACCAAAAGGGGGCCGTGTGCTGCCTTCAGCTGTATCAGGAAAAGCTGTCATTGTTGCCCCGGCCGGTGGCAGAAGATCCTGCGCTCGTATGCAGTGTGGAAAAGGTAAGTATTGCTGGGCTAAGCCGCTAGGTGCTCTGCTGCTGCAGGACCTTACGTGACGTCACGGTCACGTGATTATTCACGTGACAGGCTAAGGAAAGCGTGTGGGACCAATTGGTACTGCATACGAGCGCAAGATCTTCTGCCACCGGCCGGGGCAGTGCCTGCAGCCCGCGATCTGAAAGGCATAACACGGTATCTATTGGTTATTACCCTCTTCTAATAACGGAAGTGTACGGTGACTGCGCAGGTTAGTGCGCAACAACGACAGCTTTTCCTGATACAGCTGAAGGCAGCACACGGCCCCTTTTGGTTCCGTCACCCCCTTCTGGGCCAGATCATCTGCAGACAGCTGATCCAGGGCTGTGGAGGATCGTGCGCGTCCACTACAGCTTCACCTGACATAGTTGAAAGCAGCACACGGCACCTTTTTGATATCGGCATCCTCGTCTGGGTTACCTAAGTGCACCACTATTGAACTTTACAGTGGAAGCAGTATTTATTTATTTTCATATATTTTTTAACCACTTTTTAGCCCTTTCTTCCCTCCTTCCCTTTGTACAATGGATATTGCCAACACTTTGTTTAGTGTTTATTTTAATGTGGACACTCATTTAAATATTGATTCCCCCTATAAAGTGATGGATTTCTAACAGGCATTTATCTAGGTTTTTCACATAAAAACCCGTAAAACTCTGAACACAGCGCAGATAGCTCTTTTTTTCTCTTATAAATTATACATGTCCACAATCTTGAACACTGATACCAAGACCTTAGCTTTACCAAGAATTTTAAATCTGTGAATATTAATATCACAATCAACTGTGCATCTTATTTCAGCTTAAAAAAACACTGTAAAAATCTGGTATTTTTGCAAAGTTTCCTGGAAATTATGCATCTTTGCCAACCCTGCCACAAGTGGGATAACACTACAGTGAGTAATTCCCACCTCAGAACAGCTTTAACATACAGATGCATTTTGTGAACTGCTCTAAAAAACAGATACGTACCGTGGCACACAAAAGCTCCAGACAGTTTTCAGTGTCATTATGTTATGCAACTGGTGTAGATAGTCACAATGGATCAAGTTTAACAAAGCTATTTTTATACATTAGTGGCTAAAATGATAAGGTGGGTGTCAAGATTTGAAGTAAATGAATTAAAAAGGCATGCTACCTTGACCCCTCAAATTGGCAGAAAAATATATATTGTGTTCAACTCAGGGTTTCACCCATCCAGCTTTGTCAAGAAAGGCTAGCACTGGCTGATATCTGTATATTGTAATTCAAAATCAGGAGAGCATTCAGATGCATTTTTCCATATATTTATTTTTAGCTTCATTTATTCTAAGATGATATCACCCTCCGGTGTTATGAAGGCTGTCTTTTCTTTCACTGAGTCTGTAAGAGGCACCTGCCAGTAACCTTTGGTTAGATCGAGCATGGTAAATTACTGGGCCTGCCCCAGTCACTCAATCAGCTCATCCTCTTGGGGCATTGGATAAAGATCAAATTTCGACATCTCATTCAACTTATGTATTTCATTGCAGAATCGTAATGCTCTGTCCAGTTTTGGATCAACAAAATGGGGCTAGCCCACTCACTCCAGGATTTCTCAATTACTCCTAGCTGCAGCATCTGTCTACTTCACTTGTGATGGCTTTTCTCCTGGCCTCAGGCACACGGTACAGTTTCATCAGCACACTTGCTTGAGGCTTGGTGACAATGCCATGCTGGATTACAGACATGCGGCCAGGTAGTTCCAAAAATACATTCATATTCTCTTGTACTAATTTCTGCACCTCTCAATGCTACTGTTTAGAGAGAGGGTCACCTATTGTTACCTCTCTCTCGGCCTCCTGTCGGGCAGATATCAGAGGGTCCCCAGATGATATGTCTGGAGTCGCATCCATAAGCATACACTCCCGGTCCTTTTACACTTTTAACAGATTGATATAGTACAACTGTTTGGGTTTCCTTTTCCCGGGCTGGTATATTTGGTAGATCAGCTCCTCAACCTTTTCTCAAAAAGTTTACTTTTGACAGTGAGTACTAAAACTAAAACCAATCTCCTTCTTTAAAGGAGCGTACCGTGGCCTTTCTGTTATATGCGCGGCTCTGAATCCTATGGAAGTCTGCAGAACCTCGCGAATGGCAAACATTAAGTAGGGAAGTAACATGTTCCAATTCCTTCCATCCTGGGAAACCACCTTTTTCAACATGGATTTAAGGGTTTTGTTGAACCGTTCAACTAATTCGTTGGTCTGGGGGTGGTAAACCGATGGGCGCAACTGCTTTATTTTGAGAAGCTTGCACAGTTCCTTTGTCACCTTGGACATAAAAGGAGTCCTCTAATCAGTAAGAATCTCCTTAGCTAGACCAAGGTGACAGATCATGGCAAACAACTTCCGGGAGATAAGCTTAGCTGAGGAGTGCCGAAGTGTTACATTAAAAAATATGTTATTTGTGTATAGATGGTCTTCCAGTTTTTTAAGTTGGAGTTAACATCTATGATGGGTTTTGCAAGCATCATGTAATTTCGTGAAATTGATGCTCGTAATGAAATTTTCAGAAAGGTAAGAATAATTTCATCTTTTAAAATATGGTACTAAATATTTTATCTAATTGTAAACTGTAATATACTGTGAATTATGCTTCAGTTTATTTTAACCTAGTTCTCACATCGGACGTAATATTCCATCCATGCGACCTGGGCCTGTTTGACCATGGACAGAAAATTACGTCATCATGATGGAGCCGGGTGTCAGCTGATTCTGACAGCTGACACCCTGCACTAGGTGCCGGGAGCAGTCACAAACCATTCCCGGCACGCTAACTCCCAAAATACTGTGATCTAACACGGCGTGATGAGGGGGACCGAATGCTACCGTGGAGACCCGTGAGCACTCACAGTGCTAGTGGAGATCTCACCGGATCTCACCGCAGCTCAGCCTTGCTGGGAACAGAGCCCAGTGATTGCAGGTAACCTCTTTGTTGTCACCCCCAGTCACTAATGCTGTGTTCCCAGCAGCCCATTCACCAGTGGTTCTCAGCCTGGACGGTTGCATCTTGGCAAAGTCCAGGTTGAAAACTCATTATCCTCCAGACATGGATTACGGCGTGGGACAGAATGACAGACAGGTATGATATATTGTTTTTTTATTTTAGTTTTATTACATGATAACGATGGCTTTGGTGGAATAGGCGTTTGGTGTGTATAACTGTGCTTGTTATTTTTAAATAAAAAAGTAAAACTGTGTTTTGTTTTATTTCTAATAAAATACTTTATTCTGGCTGTGCCTTTATTTACCTATAGGATTAGTAATGGATATGTGTCTTATAGACGCTTCTCCACTACTAAGCCGTGGGCTTGATGTCACCTGACTATACAAAGGTGACATCAACCCCACAAATATGAACTCTACTTGCCACCACTACAGGGCAAGTGGGAAGAACCAGGCAAACCACCAGAATTGGCGAATCTAGTTGATGCTCTTTTCCCGGCTGCTGCGGCTGATATTTTTAGGCTGGGGGATAATGGCCATGGCCCCTTACCAGCCTGAGAATACCAGCCCTCAGATAGGAGCTTTAGCAAGGCTGATTATCAAAATTATTTAAATAATTTAAAAAAACAGAATGGGCACTCTTCTATTCTTGATAACTGCCTTGCTGAAGATGACATCTGAGGATTTCAACCATCAGCTGTGAGATTTGCATGGCTGGTTATAGCAAACACAGGGGAACCCACAGCATTTTTTGCATTTATTTATAGTTATAGTGTAGGTGGCTGATGAATACCCTCATCAGCCGCTCCTGCTTTCACTTGTATTAGCAGCAGCAGGGGTAGGCTGATGGGATTAATAGTCCCACCAGCTGCCGCTTGCTCTCTCTTTTATCACTTAAATGTAACTTTCATCATTCTCTCCTGCTCGTGACGATTGCCGGCAGAGCAGGGGAGAATGATGAGAGCTGTGTTTAGCACCCGGCGCCAGGAACAGCGCTTACTGAAATGATTCTTCCTCAGCACGATGCATTTCACATGGTTAACATCCATGTGTGTTATGCGTATGCATGTGTGGTGGACGTTTTGTGGCCCATGCTGATTTAAAAAAAAATTTAAAAAACTAACATGTCAGCGTGTTCTGCCCTTGGACACACGGTCTGTGGAAACACACTGACGTGCACAGGCACATTCACTTGAATAGGCAAATAGTGCACCGTTTCTCCCAAGTCTCTCCATATGGCTAAGTAGTACATTACAGCCACGTTCAGTAGAAATTGGGGACAAATTTTGGTTCCATTTTTACCCACTTCTTGTGTGAAAATGTAAAATCTTTAATTAAAACTAAATTTTAGTGGTAAAAATGTAATTATTTTGTGTTCACTGCCCAATGGTATAAAATGCTGTGACACACCTATGGTGTCAAAATGATCGCTGCACCCCTAGATGAATTCATTGAGAGGTGTAGTTCATAAAATTGAGTCATTTAGGGGGGGTTATGCTGTTTTGGCACCTCATGGGCTCTCCCAGTGGGTCATGGTACTTACAAACCATAACAGTAAAATCTGTCTCTCCTTGCCTTCTGAGCTTTGCACTGTGCCTGAAAAATATTTCCCGATTACATGTAGGGTATTGGCACACTCAGGAAAATATAAGGAAAAAATGGACCCCAGTTTGTTGTAAAAAAATTTCCTATTAGCCCTTAGAAAAATTAAAAACTTGGGGCTAGAGCAACATTTTAGTGGTAAAAATGTAATTTATTCTATCTTCACCGCTCAGTGTTATAAAATTATGTGAGGCACATGTGGTGTTAATATGATCACTGCACTCCTAGATGAATTCGTTGGTGAGTGTAGTTTGTAAAATGAGTTCACATATAGGGAGTTTCTGTTGTTCTGGCACCTCAGGGTCTCTGCCAATGTGACATGGCACATTCAAACCATTCCAGCAAAATTTTAACTCCAATATGGCACCTCTTCCTTTCTTAGCTTTGCACTGAGCCTCAAAAGTAGTATTCCCTACATATGGCGTATCGGCGTGCTCAAGAGAAATTGCACAAAAACTTTTGGGGAACAATTTCTTTAAAAAAAAATTGGGGCGAAAAAATTATTTTTGTGGAAAAAAATATGATTTTTTTTTCACGGCTCTACGTTATAAACTTCTGTGAAGCACTTGGTGGTTCAAAGTGCTTACCACACATCTAGATAAGTTACCTGGGGACCTAGTTTGCAAAATGGTGTCACTTGTAGGGTGGTTACACTGTTTAGGTACATCAGGGCTCTCAAAATGCGACATGGCGTCCGATCTCAATTCCAGCCAATTTTGCGTTGAAAAAGTCAAACAGTGCTCCTTCCCTTGTAAGCTCTGCCAAGTGCCCAAATAGTGCTTTACCCCCACATATACTCAGGACAAATTGCACAATAACCTTTGTGGTCCAATTCCTCCTGTTACCCTTGGGAAAATATAAAATTGGGGGCAAAAATATCATTTTTGTAAAAAAAATGATTTTTTATTTTTACGGCTCTACGTTCTAAACTTCTGTGAAGCAATTGGGGGTTCAAAGTGCTCACCACACATCTAGATAAGTTCCTTAGGGGGTCTCATTTACAAAATGGTGTCACTTAAGGGGGGTCTCTACTGTTTAGACACATCAGGGGTTCTCCAAACCCGACATGGCGTCCAATCTCAATTCCAGCCAATTTTGCATTGAAAACTCAAAAGGCGCTTCTTCCCTTCTGAGCTCTGCCATGCGCCCAAACAGTGATTTACCTGCACATATGGGATATAAGCATACTCAGGACACATTGCCCAACAACTGTTCTTGTCCAATTTCTCCTATTACCCTTGGTAAAATAGAAAAAAGGATCTGAAGTAATTTTTTTGTAAAAAAAAGTTATATGTTCATATTTTTTTTAAACATTCCAAAAATTCTTGTGAAGCACCTGAAGTGTTAGTAAATGTCTTGAATGTGGTTTTGAGCACCTTGAGGGGTGTAGTTTTTAGAATGGTGTCACTTTTGGGTACTTTCTGTCATATAAACATCTCAAAGTGACTTCAAATACGATGTGGTCCCCCAAAAAAATGGTGTTGTAAAAATTAGAAATCGCTGTTTTACTTTTAACCCTTATAACTTCCTAACAAAAAAAATTTTGATTCTAAAATTATGCTGATGTAAATTAGACATGTGGGAAATGTTATGTATTAAGTATGTTGTGTGACATCTCTGTGATTTAAGTGCATAAAAAAATCAAATTTGGAAAAATGCAAAATTTTCTAATTTTTTTGTCAAATTTCTGTTTTTTTCACAAATAAATGCAAGTCAAATCATAGAAGTTTTATGACTATCATGAAGAAGAATATGTCATGAGAAAACTTTCTCAGAATCACTGGGATCCATGGAATCATTCCAGAGTTATTACCTCATAAGTGGACAGTGGTCAGAATTGTAAAAATTGGCACCGTCATTAACATGCAAACCACCCTTGGGGGTAAAGGGGTTAATTATGACTAATTTATTTAAAAACTATCAAAATTTATATTTTGTATGTTTCAATAGATGTAATAATTATAATATTTTGTTGCAGTCTTTACACATTTTAGTTTGTATTAAAAACAAAACATTTTCATTTTCAGTGAGTATTGCAGTAAAAAGACAAATCTTGATATTTAGTAGCACCATTATGAGCTTTTTAGCAAGCTACAATTCAAAGTCAAAAACCACATTTAATAATATGGATTTAGGGTTTGGATTTTTATGGAAATTCATCTACTGCACATTCCATTTATGCAAGCAAGGGAAATCATATTTATTTATAAAAGTCCCTAATGGATAAAAACACATATAATGTATAACACTGCTTTACTGTATAATCCATCACATTAGCCTTGTAACTGTGATTTATAGCATTATATTATATGTGAAATAAATATCATTGCTAACTTTTCCAGATTCCATCACTGCTTTAGTTAAATACCACATCAACCACGTTAGAGCACTTTAGAACCACAGGAACCCTTCAAGATATCTCAGACCGTTAAACTTGGAAAATGTGAAGCAATCAGCTGTCATCACAAATTAGTGAAAATGAAAAATATTTTCTTGCTTAAAAATGTACAGCATTTAAGTATAGTTGATTCAGAGATAACTTAATTGAGTAACCTTTTAAATTATTTAATTCAGTAACAAAGTATGCCGTAGTTACAATGTTCTGTGTAGATTACAGACCAGCATATTCTTCATAACATTATATTTTCTCATTTACTTTAAATATATTATGTTGTTATTTTTCTAAAAATGAGAAACTAGTACTGCATTAAAGTACAGTTTATATATTTTATTCAACTTTAATGGAAATAAAATAAGAAATGTAATGATACTTTCATACTATTGTGTTAAAATGTATATCTAACTTTACAGCCCTTATTTTTTTGATCCTCCAAAGTTTAGATTGTGAAAAATGAATTGATGTGCTAAAAAGTCATTATCTTCAAGAGTATACAGTGATAAGTCTGCAGCTTCTACACAGACCTGTTTCTCCATAGTAACAGACAACAGTCATGTAGTCAAACACTCTTTAACCCCTTAACGACAGCCGATATGCCTTTTAACGGTGGCAGTTAAGGGTACCCATGCCTCAGCACTGCTTTTTAATGGCAATGAGAAATAAGTGTAAAGCGCCCCCCAGAGTCGGAATTTCTCAGGGGTCTTAGCTACTGGGGGTAGCTGAGACCCCAGAGAACATGATTCAGGTCAGTTTTTACCAACCCCAGTGTTGCGATCACCGTTATTAACAGAATAATGGCGAGCGCAAAGAAAGGCCAATTTCCTATTTAATTTCTTTCTCCTCTAATGTGATTGCACATCAGAGGAGAAAGAAATGGGGTCCCCTGATCCCAACTGGTACCTACATTGTCCCTACAACCCCCTGTGAAGTCCCCTGGGCCGCCGGCATCATCTTCTGGGAGAAAATGGCAGGCGCATGTGCAGTGCGCCCGCTGAGATCTCCTGGCCGGCAACTGGCAACAATAGGAAATTTTTCCTTTTTATCACTGTGACAGACCCTATGTCACGATACTAGTGGATACAACTGGACACCAGTGGCTAGGTCAAAGAGACTGCAGACACAATGGTTTGAACAAGCAAGATTGTATTTGTGATCTGAATGCAATATAGCATGTAAGTCCAGATAAATGTTCAGTCAATCTGATAAACAGTAATAGCAGAGCTGATACTCTGCAACACAGCATGCAAAGTCACTGAGCAATGAGTGCACAAAACACAGTCTCTTGCAGAGCAGAGGAACACACTAGCTGGCTGGAGTTCTTACTTCACCGCAGGTGTGGTCAGGCAGAGGTTTCTGAAGTCAGGTGTTTAGCAATCACTTGGTCAGCAGGCAGGGATCCAGACATGCAGGTTGGCAGAGGACTCTGCCGTTAGGAAAGGACCCACAGGGATTGTAAGTCCAGGCTTGGGACTGCAGAGGAACAAGGTCCAAAACATAATACACAAGCAATGAAACAGAGCAGGTGCTGGCTTTATATACAACTTTGGCAGGAAGCAAGATGGCCGACGTGAAACATCAAGATCCATGTTAACTAAGGGCAAGTCTAAGGGCAAGAGAAACAGATTCCAGGACTAGATACTGACATTACTCCCACCTCAAGAACGGCCTCTGGACGACCCAAAACCAGGTTTGCCAGGGTACCTTTGATGGAACTGCTCAATCAGTCGGGAGGCGTTAATATTGTTCACGGGTTCCCAGGAATTCTCCTCTGAAGAATAGCCTTGCCATTTAATCAGATACTGCAATCGATTTCTGTAGATTCTTGAATCCAGAATCCTCTCAATAATGAACTGCTCTTAACCATCCACATGAACGGGATGGGGAGGAGGAGATGAACGTCCTGGAAAAGGATTTGGTACTACAGCCTTTAGGAGGGAAGTATGAAAGACAGGATGTATCTTCATTGTTCTTGGGAGTTTTAAGCGACATGCAACAGCACCTACCAGACCACTGATCCTATAAGGACCGATGTACTTCTGTCCCAACTTAGGAGAAGGGATATTCATCTTTAAATTCTTTGTAGATAACCAGACTAAATCTCCTACCTTAAATTTTGGTGTTGGTTTGCGAAATCTGTCAGCTGCATTCTTGTACCTATCTTGTGCGGAACCCAAAGTCTCTTTCAGATGTATCTACCGGTAATCTGGGAAGAATGCTAGGGTGATAACCCAGGTTAGCGTAGAATGGAGACTGCTTGGTGGAGGCACTCTGGGAGTTGTTATAAGAAAATTCAGCCAATGGGAGTAGCCTTACCCAATCATCTTGCAAATGGCAAACATAGCAGCGAAGGTATTGCTCCAGTGTTTGATTGGTACGTTCTGTCTGCCCGTGGGACTGTGGGTGGAAAGCAGAAGATAAGTTAACTTCTATGCCTAGTGCTGAACAAAAGCTTCGCCAAAACTTTGAAGTAAATTGAACTCCATGGTCCGAAACAACTTCATCCGGAACCCCGTGCAGACGAAAGATGTTCTGGATAATTAGATCAGCAGTGTCCTTCGCAGAGGGTAAACCGGAACAAGGGATGAAATGGGCCGCCTTGGTCAGGTGATCGACCACCACCAAAATTGTACTCTTTCCCTCGGAAAGGGGCAGTTCTACAATAAAGTCCATAGAAATGGATCCCCACGGGCGCGACAGTACCGGCAAAGGCTGTAACAGACCAGTAGGGGAGGCACGTGGGACCTTGAATTTGGCACATACCTCGCAAGATGAAACGTACTTCTGAACATCCTTCCAAAAACCTGGCCACCAGAAGAAGCGAGATAAGAATTCTTGAGTCTTCTGAATTCCTCTGTGCCCTGCAACCTTAGAGTCATGAACCATTCTCAACACTCTTAACCTCACGGCTTCAGGAATGTAGAGGCGCCATTCCCGGGTCCAAACTCCATTCCTAAAAAGAAGGCTTACCTCATCAGATGGCTGAGACAGGAAAAGATCAGAGTTGTAAGCTTCTTTGATGACCTGCAACAAATCTTGGTTATGAATGATACCTACAAAATTGCAATCAGAAAGTATGGTCTTAGGTGGAGCATCTGGAACAGTGTCAGTGGAGTACATCCGGGATAGAGCATCTGCTTTTCCATTGCGAGAACCTGGTCTATAAGAGATTGTAAAATTGAATTGGTTAAGGAAAAGACTCCAACGGGCCTGCCGTGGGGTCAGGCATCTTGCTGACCTGATGAACTCAAGGTTGCGGTGATCCGTGAGGACAACGATCGGTTGTGAAGCTCCTTGCAGAAGATGTCTCCACTCCTTGAAGGCGGCGATGATAGCCAGTAATTCTTTATTTCCTAGTAGTTCATAGTTCCTTTTGGCAGGAGACAGTCGCTTGGAAAGAAAAGCACAAGTGTGAAGTAAATCTTCTTTGGACAGTATAGCCCCGATGGCACAGTTTGAGGCATCCACTTCAATAATGAAGGCGAGTTCCGGGTCAGGGTGGATCAGTACTGGTGCTGACGTGAACTTGGTCTTGAGTCGAGAGAATGCTTCTTGGGCTTGAGGGGACCAAATAAATGCTGTCTTCTTCTGTGTCAACCGGGTGATGGGCGAGACGATGTCAGAGAAGTTCTTGATGAAACGTCTGTAGAAGTTAGCAAATCCGATAAAACGTTGGACTTCCTTGACGTTCTTGGGGATTGGCCACTCCTGAATCACCCTGATCTTGCTGTTATCCATACTCAGACCCTGTGGAGAAATTACATAACCTAAGAATTGGATCTCCGACTTGTGAAATTCGCACTTCCCCAGCTTGATGTACAGATGGTGTTCCCTCAAACGCTGCAAGACAGTCTTGACATGTTGCTGATGTTCCTCCATGGAGCTAGAAAAAATCAGAATGTCATCCAAATTGATTACGACAAAAAGATCAAGAATGTCTCTAAAAATATCATTTACTAGGTGTTGGAAGGTTGCTGGGGCATTGCAAAGTCCAAATGGCATGACCAAATACTCAAAGTGTCCATATCGAGACCTAAATGCTGTTTTCCATTCGTCTCCAGGTCTTATACGGACTAGATTGTATTCCCCGTGTAGGTCCAATTTTGAAAAGACCTTGGCCTGCTGAACTCTCTCGAGAAGCTCCGGAATTAATGGCAGGGGGTAGCTGTTCTTGATGGTTACCTTGTTAATTTCCCTGTAATCAACACAGGGTCTGAGAGATCCATCCTTCTTTTTAACGAAAAAGATGGGTGCACCGGCTGGAGAGGATGAGGGGCGGATGAACCCCTTAGACAGGTTCTCGTTGATATGACAGTCTTGAGCTCAGGACCGGACAATGGATAAATATTTCCAAAAGGAATGGTAGCAGCAGGCAGAAGCTCGATTGGGCAGTCATAAGAGCGGTGTGGTGGCAATTTGTCTGCATTCTTTTTATCGCACACATCCGAAAATTCTTTATAAACTGTTGGTAACCTTAGGTCCGATGATGGGTCGCCCGGAGATGGATCAATTGAATTCACAGAAGTTACCTCCTTAGCTGGGAAGCGCAATCTCTTTGTCTCCGCGTCAATGATGGGATTTTGAGCCTGCAACCAGGGTAAACCCAAGATGATAGGGAAATGTGGAGAGGAAATCAGAAGGAAGGGCAATTTCTCCTGGTGATCATCTCCCATGAGGACCTTCAGTGATTCAGTCTGCTGGTCTACTGGCCCCGAGGTCAAAGGGGATCCATCCACAGTCTCCATCAGAATTGAAGATACTCTTCTCTGTGATCGGATTCCATATTTCTTAGCAAAAGAAGTGTCCATGAAGTTACCGCTGGCCCCAGAGTCTATCATGGCGGAACTGTTCACCCAACGGGAGTCAATCCAGATCTTGATAGGGAGGTAACAATGTGAGTCTTTCTTTTATTGACAGGGTATGAAACTGCAGAAGATAGAATAACAGCATTAATGGGTAGTACCGTTTCAGATGTAACAGAGTTCATATCTGAAAAGTCATAATCCGGAACAGTTGCTGCAATTTCTGGTGGCCCTGATTCGGAAGTCACAGAATATGATTCAGAGAAGTCGCGTTCTACCACAGCTGCGGTGGTCCTGCGAGAATGACTGGGGCAGTTGATAATAAAATGTCCTGACTTCCCGCAGTAAAAACATAAATTCTCCTTGAAACGAAATTCCTTCCGTTCGTCACTTACTCGACTTCATAGGGAATTTACCTGCATTGGCTCAGGTGCGGACTCCTGAGGACTTGAGTCTGGAATCTCCTTAGGAAGAAAAGGAAGAAGCGATTTATTGCTGCGGTTCATCTCAGTCCACCTTTCTAGTTTTTGTTCGGAGATTCAAGCGTCTAGGCGAATACAGTGATTGATGAAATCTCCTAGAGCAGTGGGAGCCTCCGCACGGGCAAGCTCGTCCTTGATAGAACTGGACAACCCCTTCTTAAATATTGAGTACTTTGCTGCACTATTCCAGGTGGTATCCTGAGCCCACCTTCTAAAGTCCATAGCATACTCAGTCACTGGGCGTTTACCTTGACGCAAATTCAGCAGGGCCGTCTCCACTGTAAGGCCATGGTTCGGATCGTCAAACATCTGCTCCATGGCGGTGATAAACATATTGAAATCATTCAGACATGCATCCTGCGATTCTATCAGAGGGTTTGCCCAGGCAAGAGCCTTGTTAGTCAGCAACATGATAATAGTCAATACTTTGGATCGGTCCGTAGGAAACTGTGTGACATGTGCAGCAAAGTATAAACGACACTGGTTCAGAAACCCACGGTATTTGTCTCGGTCGCCACCAAACCTAAATGGCGGTAGTTTGGGGATGGCAGGAACAGAAGCCTGAGGTTGTGCCTCCAGAGCTGCAACTCAACCACGCAATTCCTGAAGGGTCTGACTGAGCACTTGTATATCATATTTAGTCTGCCCCTCTAGGCCTTCTATTCTGCTCTTCCATGTCTGCACATCAGCGTGTACAGTGGCAGTGATATTATTTAGCTTCTTAACATGCACCTCTAAAGTCTCTGACCCAGCGGCATCCATTTTTTTAGGCTTGTGTATCCTGTCACGATACTAGTGGATACAACTGGACACCAGTGGCTAGGTCAAAGAGACTGCAGACACAATGGTTTGAACAAGCAAGATTGTATTTGTGATCTGAATGCAATATAGCATGTAAGTCCAGATAAATGTTCAGTCAATCTGATAAACAGTAATAGCAGAGCTGATACTCTGCAACACAGCATGCAAAGTCACTGAGCAATGAGTGCACAAGACACAGTCTCTTGCAGAGTAGAGGAACACACTACCTGGCTGGAGTTCTTACTTCACCGCAGGTGTGGTCAGGCAGAGGTTTCTGAAGTCAGGTGTTTAGCAATCACTTGGTCAGCAGGCAGGGATCCAGACGTGCAGGTTGGCAGAGGACTCCGCCGTTAGGAAAGGACCTACAGGGATTGTAAGTCCAGGCTTGGGACTGCAGAGGAACAAGGTCCAAAACATAATACACAAGCAATGAAACAGAGCAGGTGCTGGCTTTATATACAACTTTGGCAGGAAGCAAGATGGCCGACGTGAAACATCAAGATCCATGTTAACTAAGGGCAACTCTAAGGGCAAGAGAAACAGATTCCATGACTAGATACTGACACCCTATCACAGTGATAAAAGAATCTTAAATCAAATCCCGTTTATCACCCCTTTAATTAGGTAAAAATAATAAAATTAAAAAAGTATTTCTTTCTATTTTTATATTAGAGTTCGAGTTGACCTAAAAGAGTTGGGCTACAAGAGTTGTGCTAAAGTTAGGGTTGGGATAAAGTTAGGGTTAAACTAAAATTAGGCTTAGGGCTAGGGTTAGGGTTGGACTAAAGTTAGGGTTTGGCTAAAGTTATGGTTGGGCTAAATTTAGGATTGGGGCTAGGGTTGGGGTTGGGCTAAAGGTATGGTTGGGCTAGGGTTATGGATGTGATTATGGTTGGGATTACAGTTAGGGTTGGGATTAGAGTTAGGTGTGTGTTGGGGTTGGGGTTGGAGTTAGACTTGGGGGTTTCATTGTTTAGGTACATCAGGGGGTCTCCAAACATGGTATGGCGCCACCATGGATTTCAGCCAATTTTGCGTTCAAAAAGTGAAATGGTGCTCCCTCCCTTCTGAGCCCTTCCATGCACCCAAACAGTGGCTTTTCCCCATCTTTTGGGTATTGTCGTACTCAGGAGAAATTGCACAACAAATTTTGTGGCCCATTTTTTTCCTGATACCCTTGTGAAAATAAAAAAATGGGTTCCAAGGAAAAGTTTTTGTGACAAATGTAAAATGTTCATTTTTTCCATTCACATTGCTTTAGTTCTCGTGAAGCACCTGAAGGGTGTTAGGTATCGAGTTCCCGCCACTGCCCAGGGGGAATCTTGAACCATGTCCACTGCGGTCTCCCATTCTCCTCCAGCCACAGTGGAACCTGCTCAGCAGAGACGTAGATCCCAGCGTCTGGCTCAAGCTGATACTGAGTGCTTGGTTTCTCCTGCCTTTCCAGGCTCTGCCTTTGTAGCCAGCACTGATCAGCAGCGAGCAGGAGTTTTTCTGGGACTAAGTCCAGCTTTTCCCATACTGAGCATGCCCTGGTGGTCACATGCTGAGGTCCTGTTGCGGCTCCTATTGGACCATCTAGAATGTCCTGGAGCGCTACTTCTATAAAAGGTTCGCACGGTCGTTCGACCGTGCGCTTGTAAAAACTTGATAACGTGTGTGTGTAGATGAATGTCTGTAGATGGATGAAAACTCTTAATGATTCCCATTCCAAATGTTGATGACTGCTCGTGAATGGTGGAAGCTGCCTAGCACCCAATAGTGCTACCTGCACACTTAGCACACGATTCTGTGTATATTCACAGTGCTCGCCTGTACAGCACCATGCGCAATCAGTGCACTTTCCTGACAGCTGGTCAGTGTAAGGTGGGAATTCCCACTTGGACTCAGCATCTGACTCAGGCCGTCCTCAGGCGTGGGCTCAAAAGCCACCGAGGGTCAGAGCGAGTCCAATCACCAGTTTAGTGGGGGTGATTCATAGGGCTCCCACTAGTGTCTTTCATATGCACCCTGTGACTGTTAACAGGGTGCAGCGTATTTACGGCGACTCTGTGAAGCAACATAGTTCACTTCCATTCACACTGGGTGAGGTCTAACCCACGTGTGAGCAAGCGTCCATCCACCAATACTCAGCAGCAGGTGTCATCTCTGCACGGTGGACCCCAGACTGCGAACACACCTCATATTCTCTAATATCATTAGTTGGTGCGTTCTGCCAGTCCTAACAAAGGGTTAATAAACTTCTTGAATGTGGTTTTGCGCACCTTGAGGGCTACAATTTTTAGAATGGTGTCACTTTTGGGCATTTCTGTTATATTGACTCCCTAAACTCACTTCAAATGTGAGGTGGTCCCTAAAAAAATGGTTTTGTAAATTTTTGGGGAAAAATGAGAAATTGCTGGTCACCTTTTAACTCTTATAACGTTCTAACAAAAAAAAAAGATGTTTCCAAAACTGTGCTGATGTAAAGTAGACATGTGGGAAATGTTATTTATTAACTATTTTGTGTGACATCACTCTCTGATTTAAGTGTACAAGTATTAATTAAAAGTTTGAAAATTGCTAAATGTTAATTTTTTTTGCTAAATTTCCATTTTTTTCATAAATAAGTGCATTGTATGTCAAAGACATTTTACCACTAGCATGAAGTATAATATGTCATGAAAAAAAGTCATGTCACTGTCATAAAGTGACAGTGGTCAGAATTGTAAAAATTGGCTTGATCATTAAGTACCAAATTGGCTCTGTCATTAAGGGGTTAATTTCTCCTCCTATTGGATACAGCAATCATAAAAGTCTATTTTGACCATTTAATGAGTCTAGTCACATGACTTAGAGTAAAAAACTAGCCAAATCACATCTCTTCCTTGAGCTAATCAAGAGCAAACACTCGAAAGCATGTATTTGCAAATGGAGTTTCTGATTTGTCTTCATATACTAACTCATGTGGCAATGATCATTATAGGCTCAATTTACAGTGCCTTGAAAAAGTATTCATACCCCATGAACTTTTTCACATTTTCCACTTTACAATCACAAAGTTAAATATATTTTATTGGGATTTTATGTGATACACCTACACAAAATAGCAAGTATTTGTCAAGTCTAAAGGAAATGATACATGGTTTTCTACATATTTAAAAAATGTAAATCTGAAAATTGTGACATGCATCTGTATTTAACCCTGTGAGTCAATACTATGCAGAACTACTTTTTACTGCAATTGCTCCTGTAAAGGTACCTTCACACGAAACGATATCGTTAGCGATCCGTGACGTTGCAGCATCCTGGCTAGCGATATCATTTCGTTTGACACGCAGCAGCGATCAGGATCCTGATGTGATGTCGCTGGTCGCTGAATAAAGTCCAGAACTTTATTTGGTCATCCGATCGCCATGTATCGTTGCGTTTGAAAGCAAAAGCAACGATACCAGCGATATTTTACACTGGTAACCAGGGTAAACATCGGGTTGCTAAGCGCAGGGCCGCGCTTAGTAACCCGATGTTTACCCTGGTTACCAGCGTAAAAGTAAAAAAAACAAACAGCACATACTCACCTGCGCGTCCCCTGCCGTCTGCTTCCTGACACTTACTGAGCGCCGGCCCTAAAGTGAAAGTGAAAGCACAGCGGTGACGTCACCGCTGTGCTGTTAGGGCCGGAGCTCAGTCAGTGTCAGGAAGCAGACGCTGGGGGACGCGCAGGTGAGCATGTACTGTTTGTTTTTTTTACTTTTACGCTGGTAACCAGGGTAAACATCGGGTTACTAAGCGCGGCCCTGCGCTTAGCAACCCGATGTTTACCCTGGTTACCCGGGGACCTCGGCATCGTTGGTCGCTGGAGAGCGGTCTGTGTGACAGCTCCCCAGTGATCAAACAGCGATGCTGCAGCGATCGGCATTGTTGTCGCTATCGCTGCAGCGTCGCTTCGTGTGAAGGTACCTTAAGTCTTTTGGAGTATGTCTATACTAGCTTTGTATTTCTAAAGGCTTGACTTTTTTTGCCCATTCTTCTTTGCAAACTAGCTTTAGCTCAGTGAGATTAGATAGTGTGCATCTGTGAACAACAAAAAGGTTCAGGGGTAGAAATACTTTTTCAAGGCATTGTAGACTTTTTGTATTGCTACATCCAATAAGTGGCACTAAAGTTCAACTCCTCTTTCTCTTTGAAGAGTCCATTTGCATATTTAAATTTCCAGAGGAACATTGCATGGCCTATAAGTCTCCCTGTGCTGGCTTGCACTCTCCATAAGGAGAATTTTTCCCCTCTTATACAATCTGTCAGAGGTCTCATATCTAGCTAAATCAGATTTTATGCTTTGCACTGATAAAGGCAAACACCAGAAACAAGTGCCTGCAAATGGTGTGTTTAGGATAGATTCTTATTCTAAGTCATGTGACAAAGTTCATAGCTGGCACTAGAGTTCAAATCATCTTACTCTTTGAATAGTCTATTTGAATATGTACATTTCTAGGATTATGGTCTACAAGCTTGCTTGTGCCTGATTGGTACACTCTGCATTCTGACCCCACCCCCCCAAAAAAAAAAAAAAAATCAAAGGATTAAATGGAAATGGCTGGTAGATCAGATTACACATGGTGTGTTTGTAGTCTGTAATTTTTGAGGCACAGGAGTTGTATAAAGTGAAAGCTTTAAAGTTGGCATTGGTGTACTATCACCTGAACATGGTGCCCTATCACTGACCAGATGATGTGTTTAGCAGCTACAAAGCACTTTTGTGGTGGAACTTGATAGCTACATATACATCACGCTGCTGTGCAATTACAACATTGCACAAACAATAAGGCAAGTGTGTCAGCTTTACTAATTTATAATCTACAAAAAGATAATTATCAGATTAAAGAAAATATTTTCATCAAATTCCAATCTAATTTTTTTTTTCTTTACAAGATGAATTCAAGTTCTTACAATTGTCCTTTTTTCTTGGACTGTATAGTAATAATTTACTGTAGCATAATTTGCTATAATCTAATAATATTCAATTATGATGTGCACAAAAGTAGGAGTTCACTTTGCATTATATGAAATACATCAGACTCCACGATTATGTGAGGAAATGTTAAAACTATGTACAGTATAAAATAGGAATTGAATATATGTTTAAAATTCTGAACTTTCTCTGCACTGAGTGAACAAATCACATTACTGTGGATTCATGTAAAACAAATTTGCAGAGAGTAAATATCAAATACATGGAAAATAAAATGTGTGAGGTAATTTTTTTTTTTTTTTTAAAGCTAAGCCTTTTATTTTACGCAAAGTTAATTTTCCATTAAACTAAAGTCTGTGAAATCAAGCCAAACATCTAGCTTCAAATACTTTCAACCTACCTAAATTTGTAGAGAACAATGTTCCCCTGTTCAGAATTAATCTTTCCAGGTGAGCATGTGCATTGAAAGCGTTCTTCAGCGGACAGAATCAATTATTGTATGAAAGATTTTAAGAATGAAGAAAATCTTTATTTCTAGTTAACCACTTCATTACTTGGCTCAAATAGGTGGATTTGGTTCACTTCTGCCTTACAGCATTTAGAGAGACAGCATTTTATTTTCTGGGCTTTTTCTATGCAAGAGAAAACAGATTTGTTAATGCAACAATTTTCTGTTACATATAAATTATTAATGTACTTGGGGATTGGTAGAAATAATAGTTCTGCTGTTGCTTGTGCCTTTTTACATTACTCACTGTTTGGCTCATACAACACATTAACTTTATTAAAAGGGTCTTTCCGAATGTAACAATATCCTGTAGTATACATGTTTTTGTTTTGAAATATTTTTTGTAAAATAAAACTACCTTTTATGTATTTTTTTTCCTGTGAATCCTTTTTTTAATGAAACATTTAATATTTTTTAACAAGTTTTGGTTCTACTTGGAGGTTGTTTCATCTCTTTAACATTTGTTTGATTGCCCCTAATAATCTTCATTATATTCAGCACACCAAAGCAATATTGTGTACCTGTTGCAAATAACAAATGATCTATTAACCCGTTTACCCCCAAGGGTGGTTTGCACGTTAATGACCGGGCCAATTTTTACAATTCTGACCACTGTCCCTTTATGAGGTTTTAACTCTGGAAAGCTTCAATGGATCCCAGTGATTTTGACAATATTTTCTTGTGACATATTGTACTTCATGATAGTAGTAACATTTCTTTGATATTACCTGCATTTATTTGTGAAAAAAATGGAAATTTGGTGAAAATTTTGAAATTTTTATGCCCTTAAATCTCAGAGTTATGTCACACAAAATACTTAATAAGTACCATTTCCCACATGTCTACTTTACATCAGCACAATTTTGGAACCAAAAGGTTTTTTTTTTGTTAGGGAGTTATAAGGGTTAAAAGTTGACCAGCAATTTCTCATTTTTACAACACCATTTTATTTAGGGACCACATCACATTTGAGGTCACTTTGAGGGATCTATATGACAGAAAGTACCCAAGTTTGACACCATGCTAAAAACTGCACCCCTCAAGGTGCTCAAAACCATATTCAATAAATTTATTAACCCTTCTGGTTTTTCACAGGAATTTTTGGAATGTTTAAAAAAAAATGAACATTTCACTTTTTTTCACAAAAAAATTTAATTTAGCTTCAATATGTTTTATTTTACCAAGAGTAACAGGAGAAATGGGACCCCAAAAGTTGTTGTACAATTTGTTCTGAGTATAGTGATACCCCATATGTGGGGGTAAACCACTGTTTCGGAGTATGGCAGAGCTCAGAAGGGAAGGAGCGCCATTTGACTTTTCAATGCAAAATTGACTGGAATTGAGATAGGATGCCATGTCTCGTTTGGAGAGCCCCTGATGTGCCTAAACATTGAAACCCCCTATAATTGACACCATTTTGGAAAGTAGACCCCCTAAGGAACTTATCTAGCTGTGTGGTGAGCACTTTGACCCACCAAGTGCTTCACAGAAGTTGATAATGTAGAGCTGTAAAAAATAAAAAATCATACTTTTTCACAAAAATGATATTTTCGCCCTCAATTTTTTATTTTCCCAAGGGTAAAAGAAGAAATTGGACACCAAAAGATGTTGTGAAATTTGTCCTGAATACGCTGATACCACATATGTGGGGGTAAACCACTGCTTGGGTGCACGGCAGAGCTTGGAAGGGAAGGAGTGCTATTTGACTTATCAATGCAAAATTGATAGGAATTGAGATAGGATGCCATGTCGCGTTTGGAGAGCCCCTGATGTGCCTAAACATTGAAACCCCCCACAAGTGACACCATTTTGGAAAGTAGACCCCCTAAGGAACTTACCTAGATGTGTGGTGAGCACTTTGACCCAACAAGTGCTTCATAGAAGTTTATAATGTAGAGCCATAAAAATAAAAAAATAATATTTTTTCACAAAAATTATATTTTCGCCCCCAATTTTATATTTTCCCAAGGGTAACAGAAGAAATTGGAAGGCAAAAGTTGTTTTGCAATTTGTTCTGAATATGCTGATACCCCATATGTGGGGGTAAAACACTGTTTGTGTGCATGGCAGAGCTCGGAAGGGAAGGAGCACTGCTTGACTTTCCAATGCAAAATTGACTGAAATTGAAATGGGACGCCATGTCGCGTTTGGAGAGCCCCTGATGTGCCTAAACATGGAAACTTCCACAAGTGACACCATTTTGGAAAGTATACCCCCTACGAAACTTATCCAGATGTGTGGTGAGCACTTTGAACCCCCAAGTGTTTCACTACAGTTTATAACGCAGAGCCGTGAAAATAAAAATTATTTTTTTTCCACAAAAATAATTTTTTAGCCCTCAGTTTTGTATTTTCCCAAGGGTAACAGGAGAAATTGGACCCCAAAATATGTTGTCCACTTTGTCCTGAGTATACTGATACCACAAATGTGGGAGAAAACTACTGTTTGGGCACATGGCAGAGCTGGGAAGGGAAGGAGAGCCGTTTGGAATGCAGACTTAGATGGAATGGTTTGCAGGTGTCACATTGCGTTTGCAGAGCCCCTGATGTACCTAAACAGTAGAAACTCCCACAAGTGACCCCGTATTGGAAACTAGACCCCCAAGGAACTTATCTAGATGTGTTGTGAGAACTTTGAACCCCCAAGTGTTTCATTGCAGTTTATAATGCAGAGCCGTGAAAATAAAAATTATTTTTTTTCCACAAAAATTAATTTTAGCCCCCAGTTTTGTATTTTCCCAAGGGTAACAGGAGAAACTGGACACCAAAAGTTGTTGTCCAATTTGTCCTGAGTATGCTGACACCCCATATGTGGGGGGAACCACTGTTTGGGTGCATGGCAGAGCTCGGAAGGGAAGGAGCGCTGTTTGGAATGCAGACTTAGATGGAATGGTCTGCAGGCGTAACATTGCGTTTGCCTCTGATGTGCCTAAACAGTAGAAACCCCCCACAAGTGACCCCATATTGGAAACTAGACCCCCAAGGAACTTATCTAGATGTATTGTGAGAACTTTGAACCCCCAAGTGTTTCACTACAGTTTATAAAGCAGAGCCGTGAAAATAAAAATTATTTTTTTTCCCACAAAAATTATTTTTTTAGCCCCCCAAATGTTTATTTTCCCAAGGGTTGTTGTCCAATTTGTCCTGAGTACGCTGATACCCCATGTGTTGGGGTAAAACCCTGTTTTGGCTCACGGGAGAGCTCGGAAGGAAAGGAGCACTGTTTTACTACTCAATGCAGAATTGGCTGTAATTGAGATCGGATGCCATGTCGCATTTGGAGAGCCCCTGATGTGCCTAAAGAGTGGAAACCCCCAATTCTAACTGAAACCCTAACCCAAACACACCTCTAACCCTAATCCCAACCCTAACCATAACCCTAAACACACCCCTAACTCGAACATGCCCCTAACCCTAATCCCAACTACATCCCTAACCCCAACACACCCCTAAACCCAATCCCAACACTAACCACACCCCTAACTCCAACATACCCCTAACCCTAATCCCAATCATAACCCTAACCACACTCCTAACCCTGACACACCCTTAACCCTAATCCCAACCCTAATCCCAACCGTAAATGTAATCCAAACCCTAACCCTAACTTTAGCCCCAACCATAACTCTAGCCCCAACCCTAACCCTAACTTTAGCCCCAACCCTAACCCTAACTTTAGCTCCAACCCTAACTATAGCCCTAACCCTAACTTTAGCCCCAATTCTAACTTTAGCCCAAACCCTAATCCTAACTGTAGCCCCAACCCTAACTTTAGTCCCAACCCTAACTCTAACTTTAGCCCCAACCCTAACCCTTACTGCAGCCCCAACCCTAACCCTAACTGTTGTCCCAACCCTAACCCTACCTGTAGCCCAACCCTAACTGTAGCCCCCACCCTAACCCTAACTGTAGCCCCAACCCTAACTGTAGCCCTAACCCTAACTTTAGCCCCAACCCTAACCCTAACTTTAGCCCCAAACCTAAACCTAACTTTAGCCCCAACCCTAACCCTAGCTGTAGCCCTAACCCTAACCCTAATGGGAAAATTGAATTAAATACATTTTTTAAATTTTATTATTTTTCTATAACTAAGGGGGTGATGAAGGGGGGTTTGATTTACTTTTATAGTGTTTTTTAGCAGATTTTTATGATTGGCAGCTGTCTCACACTAAAAGACACTTTTCATTGCAAAAAATAGTTTTTGTGTCTCCACATTTTGAGAGCTATAATTTTTCCATATTTTAGTCCACAAAGTCATGTGAGGTCCTGTTTTTTGTGGGACAAGTTGACGTTGTTATTGGTACCATTTTCGGGAACGTGACTTTTTTTATCGCTTTTTATTCCAATTTTTGTGAGGCAGAATGAACAAAAACCAGCAATTCGGGAATTTCTTTGGGGGGGGCATTTATACCATTCCACATTTGATAAAATTGATAAAGCAGTTTTATTCTTTGGGTCTGTACGATTACAGCGATACCTCATTTATATCATTTTTTTATGTTTTAGCACTTTTATACGATAAAACCTATTTTATATAATAAATAATTATTTTTGCATCGCTTTATTCTAAGGACTATAACTTTTTTATTTTTTCGCTGATGACACTGTATGGCAGCTCGTTTTTTTGCGGGACAAGATGACGTTTTCAGCAGTACCATGTTTTTTTGTATTCCTCTTTTTGATCGTGTGTTATTCTACTTTTTGTTCAGCAGTATGATAAAGCGTTGTTTTTTGCCTCTTTTTTTTACGATGATCACTGAAGGGGTTAACTAGTGGGACAGCTTTATAGGTCGGTCGTTACAGTCATGGCGATAGTAAATATGTGTAATTTTATTGGTTTTTTTAGACAAATAAATGTATTTATTGGAGCAATATATATCCCCTTTCTGACCTCGGATGGGATAGTACGTCCGAGGTCAGATCCCCTGCTTTGAAGCAGGGCTCCGTGGTGAGCCCGCATCAAAGCCGGGACATGTCAGCTGTTTTGAACAGCTGACATGTGCCCGCAATAGCGGTGGGTGAAGTCGTGATTCACCCGCCGCTATTAACTAGTTAAATGCCACTGTCAAATGCAGACAGCGGCATTTAACCGGCGCTTCCGGCCGGGCGGCCGGAAATGAGCGCATCGCCGACCCCCGTCACATGATCGGAGGTCAGCGATGCTTCTGAATAGTAACCATAGAGGTCCTTGAGACCTCTATGGTTATTGACCCCAGCAGCTGTGAGCGCCACCCTGTGGTTGGCGCTCACAGCACACCTGCATTTCTGCTACATAGCAGCGAACATCAGATCGCTGCTATGTAGCAGAGACGATCGTGTTGTGTCAGCCTCTAGCCTCCCATGGAGACTATTGAAGCATGGCAAAAGTAAAAAAAAGTAAAAAAATGTGAAAAAAATATATATATATAAAAGATTAAATCACCCACCTTTCGCCCCATTCAAAATAAATCAATAAAAAAATAATCAAACCTACATATATTTGGAATTGCCGCATTCAGAATTGCCTGATCTATCAATAAAAAAAGCATTAACCTGAACGCTAAACGGCGTAACGAGAAAAAAATTAAAAACGCCAGAATTACGTTTTTTTGGTCGCCGTGACATTGCATTAAAATGCAATAACGGGCGATCAAAAGAATGTATCTGCACCGAAATGATATCATTAAAAACGCCAGCTTGGCACACAAAAAATAAGCCCTCAACCGACCCCAGATCTTGAAAAATTGAGACGCTACGAGTATCGGAAAATGGCACATTTTTTTTTTTTTTGTAGCAAAGTTTGGAATTTTTCTTTCACCACTTAGATAAAAAATAACCTAGACATGTTAGGGGTCTACGAACTCGTACTGACCTGGAGAATCATAATGGTAGGTCAGTTTTAGCATTTAGTGAACCTAGCAAAAAAGCCAAACAAAAAACCAGTGTGGGACTGCACTTTTTTTGCAATTTCACCGCACTTGGAATTTTTTTCCCGTTTTCTAGTACACGACATGGTAAAACTAATGATGTCATTCAAAAGTACAACTCGTCCTCCAAAAAATAAGCCCTCACATGGCCAAATTTATGGAAAAATAAAAAAGTTATGGCTCTGGGAAGGAGGGGAGCGAAAAATGAACATGGAAAAATGGAAAATCCCAAGGTCATGAAGGGGTTAAATATATATTTTTTTCTTTACTTAGGATTTTTTTTTACACATGTAAATATTTTTTTTTGCTTATTTACATTGCCCCAGGGGGGACCTCACATCATAGTGTCAGATCAGCGATCACACAGGCACTGAAGGAGGCTTGCCGGCACCTGCTCTGAGCAGGAGTTTGCAAGCAACCTCCCTGTAGGACCCGGATGCCCCCCGCGACCATTTTGGAGCCGGGCCAGCAGGAAGGAGGAGATTGCTCCGAGGGTCTCAGGGAAGCATGCAGGGAGCCCTTCACTATTGAGGTGAATGCCTCATCCGTCGGTGCTGGAGCGGTCTTTTTCCAATAGGATGCTCAAGGTCGGAAGCACCCTTGCTTCTTCTACTCCAAGACCTTCACTCTGGCGGAGAGGAATTTTTCCATTGGGGACAGGGAGTTGCTAGCAATGAAGTTGGCCTTTTCAGAGTGGAGACACCTCCTGGAGGGAGCTCGCTTTACCTTCCAAGTTTACACTTGCCAAAAGAATTTGGTGTATTTGCAAACAGCCCAGCGGCTAAATTCTCGCCAGGCTAGATGGTCCCTGTTCTTCTCCTGGTTCCACTTCACCCTTCATTTCCTATCTGAGGAGAAGAACATTTGCGATGACGCTCTCTCCCGCTCCGTGGTGTCATCAGGGGAGGAAGAGGAGGAGCCTCGATTAATTGTCCCCTCCGAGAGTCTGAGAACTGTGGCTCTGGTGCTGCTAGAGTCTGTGCCGCTGGGCAAGACTTTCGTGCCATCTAATTTGTGACCAGAGGTTCTCTCTTGGGCTCACTCGTTCAGGGTGGGTGGACATTTCGGGATCAAGAGGACATCAGAGCTTCTGGCGAGGACGTACTGGTGGCCGAATATGATCCGTGACATCGAAGACTATATTCGGGTGTGCGTTTCCTGTGCCAAAAATAGGCATTCTCGACAATGGCCTGCTGGGCTACTTTACCCCCTACCAGTCTCTGATAGGCCCAGGGAGATGGTCGGGATGGGCTTTGAGGTTGGCTTACCCAAGTCCCATAGCTGCACCTTTATTTGGGTAGTTTCTCTAAAATGGTGCATTTGGTGCCTCTCCCACGGTTACCTTCTGCATGGTCCTTGGCGGCGTTGTTTGTCAAACATGTCTTCTGCTTACACGGTATGCCTGATAAGATTTTCAGTGACCGGGGTCCCCAGTTTGCATCTTTGTTCTGGAGAGAGCTTTGTCGCCTACTTAGTATTGACTTGAATCTCTCTTCGGAGTACCATCCTGAGACGAATGGGTTGGTAGATAGGGCCAACCAGACCCTGGTCACATACCTATGACAATTTGTCTCGGTGAGGCAGGATGACTGGGCATCCCTGCTACCGTGGGCGGAGTTTGCCTTGAACAACGCCATAGCCAACTCCACTGGGCAGACCCCATTCCTCCTTAATTATGGCCAGCATCCGCAGGATCTTGTGCCCATGCCCGTGTCTTCTGCTGACTCTAGGGTTGCAGACTGGGCAGTGGAAGCATGGGACATCTGGGACTGCACACAGGATGCCTCTTCTATGCAGGAGTACTTCCTTTTCCACGCGCTGCCTTTACGTGATTTGGATACACTACAGCAATCTGTCTGAAGAAGGTCTATGTTACAGACCGAAACGTTACAACATAAAGTCTGGGATTGCATTACAATAAAAACCTATTTGCATTGTCTTTTGAGTGCCGGATAATTTTTCTGATTTGTGTAAGGGAGTGGTACCCCTTTCCGTGCACCTATTTTTTATTACAGAGTGACGTGTATTACCTCTTTATTGCACACAGGATGCTATCCGTGCCTCCAAGGAGAGAATGAGGTTCTCTGCTGATGCACATTCGCGCCCCACTCTGACCTTTGCTCCTGGCAGTATAGTGTGGCTCTCCGCCTGCAATATCGGGCTGTGAGTTGAGTCCACTAAGTTTGCACCTTGCTACTTAGGTCCCTTCAAGGTTCTATAACAGGCTTATCCTGTGGTCTACCGTCTGGCTCTTCCTCCATGCCTGGGTATCAATGACACCTTTCATATGTCCCTCTTAAAGCCTGTTTACATGTCCCGGTTTTCCGAGTCATCTGCCGGGACATTGGGTTCATCCACAGACGAGTATGAGGTGAATTCTATCTTGGGGTGCAAGGTGGTACATGGCAAAAAGTACTATCTGGTGGACTGGAAGGGTCATGGCCCAGAGGACAGAACCTGGGAACCTGTGGAGCACATTTGGGCTCCACTGCTCATTGCAGCCTTTGAACATAGCGAGGCACAAGGAGGGGGGCCCTAGGAGGGGGGTAATGTTAGGTGTCAATCTCCTGCTGCTGCACAGGGGAAATCTTGAACCATGTCCACTGCGGTCACCCATTCTTTTCCAGCCACAGTGGAACCTGCTCAGCAGAGACGTCGATCCCAGCATCTGGCTCAAGCTGATACAGTGCGCTTGGGTACTGCTACCTTTCCAGTCTCTGCCTTTGTAGCCATCACTGTTCAGCAGCGAGCAGGCGTTTCAGGGGCTAAGTCCTGCTTTTCCCACACTAAGCATGCCCACAGGATGACCTCCCATTGGAGGTCGGGGGTCACATGCTCAGGTCCTGTTGTGGCTCCTATTGGACCATCAGGAAGGTCCTGGAGCACTACTGCTATAAGAGGTTTGCATGGCCGCTCGGCCATGTGCTAGTGTAAACTTATTAACTTGTGTGTGTGTGGATGAATGTTTGTCAATGGATGAAAGCTCTGAATCATTCCCATCCCTAGTGTTGTTGCCTGCTCATGAATGGTAGAGCTACCTAGCGCCTGAAAGTGCTATCCTGCACAATTGCACAAGTTGCTGAATTCAGTTAGCAGCGACCCCCAGAGTGGTGCCGTGCGCAGATAGTGTGCTTTCCCTGCCCTGTTTAGGGTGGTTAATGGTGTCCGCCAGAGCGGTGCTGCATGCACTCCTGTGCAGTAAATATTTACTTTAGTTTCTCTGGTGCCGCAGTAGCAGTGTCAAGCTCAAGAGATCTAGAGGGACTCTTGCCCTGGGTCTTGAGGCAGAGTTCTGTGTCGCCTTGCTTGCGCTTTGTGTGCGGTATCACAGTCCTGTGACGCAACAGGGTTCACTTACTTCATTCTGGGTGAAGCTAACCTGTGTCTGTACTCACATTATACCACCATATAGTCCATCATTATGAAGCTGCAGTTGTCTTAGCTGCACGGTGGACCCCGGACTGCGAACGTACCTTATATCATCTTCAATTATTATTTGGTGCGTTCCGCCAGTCCTAACAGGTGTATACATACTGTGGACCAACTGGTCTTTTAAAGACCTCCCCCTCCAAAAGGTAATGGCTGGTGTTGGTGACAGGCAATCCTGTGTCAGCCAAAAGGATGTCCCAATATCTATTAATGATGCCCCTTACCTCACATGAACAATCATCTAAACTTCCTATCAGCCTGAGGAGAGGATCCAGACTTTCCTTGGGTCTAGATTGAAGAAGGCTAGTCTTTGGCAAGGATTCAACTTGCCTAAAGTCATTGTGCAAGATAGTTTTAGGATAGCCTCTCTCAACGAATCTATCTTTAAGATTACGTGCCTCATTATAAAAAGATGATTCAGAGGAACAGTTTCTTTTAACTCTCAACTATTGTCCTTTTGGAATTCCTCTCCTGAGGCTGAACGGATGATGGCTGCTCCATCTAAGCAAATTTTTGGTGGAGGTAGGCTTTCTGAAGACACTTGTTTATAATCTACCTTCGCTGTCCTTTTTGATGGTAATATCCAAGAAGGTAATGGAATGCAAATCAAGTTCAGAGGTAAACTTCAAACCTATCATCTTCACATTCAAATCCTGGACAAATCTCTTAAATGATTGATCATCTCCTGTCAACAGTATAAAAATGTCATCAATATAGAGTCCCCAGAATAATATCTGGGGACGCCACCAAGAGGACTGGTCATCAACGAAAATAATGGTATCTTCCCACCAACCCAGGAGCAGATTCGCATAGGTGGGGGCACAGGCACTGCCCACTGCGATGCCCCTGGGTTGGTAGTAAAATTTTCCGTCAAACAAAAAATAATTGTGAGTAAGTATATATTCGAGCAACTGAATAAGGAACCGATTATGTTCCACAAATTGGGTCCCTCTTCTTTTCAAGTAAAACTCAAATGCTTTGAGTCACATGTTGTGAGGGATGCACTATACAGTGCTTCGACATCAATAGATGCCAAATATGTACCTTTATCAACAGTTATGTCCTCAATTTTTAGTAATAGATCAGATGTGTCATGTATATACGACGGCAATACTGTAACAAATTGTCTTAAAATATTGTCTGCATAAACGCCACAATTTTGAGAACCTGAATCATTGCCAGATACAATTGGCCTTCCCTTCAGAGGTGAAATACCCTTATGAACCTTCAGCAAACATAAAACACCGGTGTTGTTGGTGTCTTCTGTACCATAAAATCTCTCTCATTCTTTGATATTAGCCCCAAATTGTATGACTCCGAAAGTAAAATATTTAATTCAGCACTAAAACTCTCAGTGGGATCTCCACATATTGGACCATAAGTAGTTGTGTCAGTCAAGATTTTTAGACACATATCTTTATATTTTTTTATGATCCATGAACACCAGGTTGCCACCCTTGTCTGATGGCTTGATGACTAACTCAGTATTAGCAGAAAGGTTATCAATTGCTCTCCTTTCGCCATGAGAGAGGTTCGATTGTTTTCCTCTTTTGCCATCACTAAGCTTTCTCAAATCACTAATCACTGGTGTTGAGCATTCCGATACCGCAAGTATCGGGTATCGGCCGATATTTGCGGTATCGGAATTCCGATACCGAGTTCCGATATTTTTGTGATATCGGAAATCGGAATCGGAAGTTCCCAGTGTATGGTTCCCAGGGTCTGGAGGAGAGGAAACTCTCCTTCAGGCCCTGAGATCTATATTCATGTAAAATAAAGAATAAAAATAAAAAATAGGGATATACTCACCCTCTGACGCGCCCTGGTTGTAACCGCTGCAACCGGCAGCCTCCGTTCCTAAGAATGAGTGAGTGAAGGACCTGCGATGACGTCGCGGCTTGTGATTGTTCGTGTGAGCATTCACATGAGTGGTCACGTGACCAATCACAAGCCGCGACGTCATTGAAGGTCCTTAACTCGGCATTCTTAGGAACGGAGGCACCGCTAAGAGCAGGGGCCGCCGGAGGGGTGAGTATATCAATATTTTTTATTTTTATTCTTTATTTTATACATGAATATGGATCCCAGGGCCTGAAGGAGAGTTTCCTCTCCTTCAGACCCTGGGAACCATTCCGATATTTTGTGTCCCATAGATATGCATTGGTATCAGGTATCGGTATCGGCGAGATCCGATATTTTGCCTGTATCGACCGATCCGATACCGATACCTTTGCATATCGGAAGGTATCGCTCAACACTACTAATCACCAATTGGGAGAAAATATCAATACTGGTGTTGGTCGACAAGGGCGGCATCCTGGTGCTGCTGGGTTTCAGATCAGTAAAAGGGCCAAGCCCTAGTGGTCTCGAATTCTCATCTAATAGATCAGTCAGAACCCTTACGTCAGCAAGGTCTGTGATATCAATACCCAAAGCCACACATTCTGCTTGATCATGGCCCTTAAAGAATTTTTTCCATTTCAGTTTCCTTCAAATAGATTTATATTTTTAATCCACTCAAATTCATTGAGCCTGACAGTGGGTACAAAACCTAAACCTTTATTTAGAACAGAAATCTCAATGTCAGATAATTTGTATGATGAAAGATTCAAAATCTTGCTGTCACTTGATTCTCTACTCAAAAACGTTGAGCCCCCAACCTTTCTCTCAGTTGACATGGAAAACTTCTCTAAAAAAGAAGATGTGGAAGATGAGGAGGTAGAGGGTGCCCCAGAGGTTGGTGTTTGATGGCTCATTCCACCTCTTGCAGAGCCAAACCTTCTCTTCAAAGCCCTTATCCATCTTTCTCTGCGTGGCCTATTCTCACGATAAGCAGTATTAATACTTGTATTCCTATTCAAATCACTCCTTTCACTATCTGAAATATTGATGAAGAGATATTAGAGATCTCTCCTGTCTGGATGGGGCCCTCTTCTACTAGAAAACCAAAGACCTTTATTTTCTTTAAAGTCCTGTCAAACTTTTATATCTGCTTGGAATTTTTCAATATTTGTTTGTAGAGTTGACTCCCACCTGTTGAAATCTGGATCACTTTTATGCTTAATAATGTTATAATGTTGTCAATTAGCTCCGTGAGCCTCTTACTAGTCCTATCAAAAATGTTCCTTTCCTCCTGTAGGAGAATTTGCATAAATCTAATTGATCTATCAATGAGTTTGTTCTGCCACTTATGTAGAAGTTCGGGTGTCCTGGCCCTTCTTGCTGGAGAAATATACAGTTTAAGTCCCTTAGGTACAATTCTGTTTTTAATATAATTTTCAAGAGACTGGACTTCCCAAAAGGATCTGATGTTGTCCCTATAACACTCAGTGAGGTCCTGAAAACAATCCCTAAGATCTGGTGATCTGGTAGAATTACCCACGACCGTTCCTTCATTAAATATGTCTTTGGCATCTAAGGCCCATGATTCCCTATTGATTGGCCCCATGAGGAATCCTGCCATCAGTAAAAAAGGAGCTGACAGTAAATCAAATTCGTTAGGGATAATAATCAAAATTTTACTCACAGAAAAAATCCCAAATACTTAAAAAATACCTTTTATTGAATCTTTCTAAAAACTGGTGCACACAAAACCGTCACCAAAGAAAAACAATATTAATAGAAAAGACCTTAGGGGTGCCTGACCCTAAGGCCTAGCACTCTTTTGCACCCTGCCTGACAGCGGAGGTTGGCACCCTTAATCCTGCGCAGTGGCGCCCCCGCTCATCGTCGGCTGTCCCTTCTAATCTTGTAATCTTGAGAATATAACAACCATATCCCTCACCTGTCTGGCGTGAAGATAATCCATTTTTTCCTTGACGAGTCTAACTCTGCTACATCTAGATGCCAGGCTGAATGTGACCATTTTGCCTGCCATCCATCAGAGACACTGATTTGCATGTCATAGCACAGTTTCAGTGTCTCATGGTGATGTGAATAAGATTAGCAAAGTTCATAGCTGATGAACTCCATTCACCTCCCTGACATTACTGCTAGTGTGACGTCAGGGAGGTGAATGGAGTTCATATGTACGTGTCTGTGTGTTCGTGTCACACAGACACACAGATGGCAGACAGATGCTACACAGATGTGAAACAGTGAGAGCAAATGAATACACAGATGATAGTCACATGCGTACATACGGATGCTACACATATATGGACCACAAATATCACCAATTCTGTTTTTTCCTGTACAGGAATCACCAGGACATGCTTCAGGAGACTCAGAGCATGTCACATTCTCAATGTGTGAAACTAGGAAACTTTGTACTTAAGAGTTCCATCTGAGTTTCATTCATTTTTTACTGATACACTGTTAAGAGTCAATGGATAACGAGGTTCAGACACTCTACCTGCTTCAGTGAAAAAAAGAGAAAAAAATGATGCAACTAGGAAAAAATTAGCATACAACTACAAAGCAACTATGATGCAGTTTAGAATGCGCGTTGAAAAAAAAATTGTCTATTTCTCTTGGAAACACTCATGTGGATTTGTGAATTTAGCCTAAAGAGCATGAGCATCACATTATACAGGTGCTTTTCACAAAACTAGCATAGCATCAAGAAGTTAATTTATTTCAGTTCTTCAATAAAAAAAAGTCAAACTCATATATTATATAGAATCATTACAAACAGAGTGATCTATTTCAAGTGTTTATTTCTGTTAATATTAATGATTATGGCTTACAGCCAATGAAAACCCAAAAGTCATTATCTCAATAAATTAGAATAATTAACAAAAAAACACCTGCAAAACCTTTAAAAGGGTCCGTTATTCTGTTTCAGTAGGTTCCACAATCATGAGGAAGTATGCTGTTTATCTCTGTAAATTAGAATGCTTTATAACACCAGCTTGAAAAATGAATTTAAAATCCAAAATGTTGGCCTGCTGAAATGTATGTTTAATAAATCAATTTTGTCTCAAGTTCCAGGATAAATGTGATGCATTATTTTTCATATGTGATTTCTGGCTGATATGCTCATATGACGTTGAGTCTTTAGCAGTTTACTTTTTTTGCACCAATGATTAATGCCAGAGATTAGTGCCAAAGTGTTTCAAAAGTCTATTGATTAGCTACAGTGCAAAACTTGCACATGTTCTCTATATGCCCCCTTCATAATACACTTTTACTAACAACTAAAAGCCAAACTCATTTCTCATCATTAGTAAAAAGCACTGCTGCCAACATTTTCCATGAAGAAATAGAGTGCTAAAAATACTGAGCCAAATGATCCAAGATTTACTGATGGACCAATTTATAGTCCTACTTAACATATTGTGAGCGATCACTCACTTTTAAACACACCCTCATAATTAAGATTTGTATTTTTTCCTTGGTGATTTGAGACTGAATTACTGCTGCCAGTTCCACTGTTCCTAGCTTTTGATTTTAATCTAGTGATTGCCAGCCAAGAGAGGCGATCTGGAATATATCCAAGCCGGAAAACTCTTTGTTCAAGTGCCAAATTATACTGAAAGCTCAAAGAAGGAAGGACAGCAAATTTCTAAGTATGTCTTTACTGCAAAGTGGTACCTTTAGAAAAACAGTAAATTTAAATGCACTAAAATTTGATGTAATATTGTTAATAATATTAATAATAATCAATATTTTATCATTATAACTTGAAACTAAACAAAGTGAATGTACAGTTTTCCTGATTCTGCACCAAAATAAAGGTAGAGAGTTGAGGTAGCAAGTGGCAAGGAGTGCATATAGAGATGAGCAAATTTGATCAGCTGTCTCACAGTCATGACACATGCATGGAGAGCCCAACAAACTGGCTCTCCATGCATGTATCATGACAGTGACACAGCCGCGACACATGCAGCTGCGGAGCCGAATTGCTGCTCACCCGGAGCGATCTAGGAAGCAGGGTTCTCTCTGCAGCTTAGTTGGTAAGCACTATAGGTTGCCGAATAAGCAGGGACCAGATCAAATTTGCTCATCTCTAAGTGCAGAGTGTTATTTTGAGATGAAACAGGATACAGTATGCTTAGACAATGGAGTCTCTTCTTTTTTTTCTTTAAATTTGGCTTACAGTCATGTAAAGAAAATATACAATAAAAATTAGATTAGGACAATAATCACATGCAGTCTGTCTTTATATGGATTGTTTTAGATATCTCACTGAATGCAAGTGTGATAATGTAATAGGATGACACCTTTTGAAAAAACCATTTAATGAAATTTCTTCACCCCTAAATATTCAACAGTAAATAGAATTATTGAAAAGTGGAAGTGAAACTCAGCATCAAAGTGGCAGAGCCCCTTACAGTTAGGGACTAGGTGCCCCAAGTGCTGAGATATATCGTGAATAATAGTCGTCAGGGCTCTGCTAACTCTATAACTACAGAGTTCTAAAACTCCTTTGATATTAACATCAGCACATAATGTGTGTGCTGAGAGTTTCATAGCTTGGGTATCCATGGCTAAGCACTTCATTTACATGCAATCATAACATCACCCAGCACATTGCCAAGCTTCAGATGGAATGGTACAAATCACTCCAACATTGTACAAAGGAGCAGCGGAGACTAGTGATGGGTGAGCGTGCTCACTACTGCTCGATACTTGATCAAGCACTGGAGTGCTCAATCGAGTACTAAGCCATACCGAGTGTCGAATGGTGCTCAAGTGCTTGGGTCTCTGAGTCGCTGTCATGGATGAGTCAGACACAACAGACTGTTGCTCTGCATCTGGTTGCAGAAGGTCTCTGCATTTGGCATTGAAGACGCCTTCTTAATCCTTCTGACTTTTGTACCCACTGGAAACCTCCCTCTGGCTCTAATTGAAACACATGGACCTGGGTGTTTAGAGACTCTTAGTCTGCTTCAGGAAGCCGCCAGTGATATTCACAATTTCCCTTGTGAAGGCTAGGAGCTATAGCACTTGACTTACTTGCTCCCTGGTGCTCTTGGAGGAAGTTTGATGTTACCTCTCTGGAGTCGGCTCAAGTAAAATTTCTCCCCCCTTGTTTGTCATCCTTCTTGTATTTAGTGTATAGTGTGGACTGACTAGTGCTCACCCCCTTCCCTATTCAGGGCCTAGCTCTAAGGATATACAGGGTTTAGGTTTTATTTAAGGCGATTGGTGTGGAACCAGTATAAGGACAGTAGGGTGGGCAGGGTGCTATTAGTTCTGCCTAGGGGTCTCCACTCCCCCTTTCCCTCATCTCTTCTTGTTGCACTTCGTCTTTCCACACTGTACGTGACATTACCACCGGCTGTGCATATTTAAAAAATTTGTGTCTTGAGGTGAATGACCTCCGCTATGAGGTTCAGCAGCAGTAACAGCAGTTACAGGTTGCTGATGTTGGGGTCTTTGTAGGCAGGCCGGTCCAGCTGGAATCCCAGTTGAAACCTCTCGGACAGGTTTTCAGGAGGTAGAGACAAGATTTTTGTGTTCAAGGAAGCTTGCAAACTGTATTTTAAACTTTGTTCTCACTTCAGAAATGAGGAGCAACAAGTTGAAATAGGGTTGAGCGACTTTTATTTTTATAGGGTCGGGTTTCACGAAACCCGACTTTCTCAAAAGTCGGGACGAGTGAAATCGGCCGATCCTATAAAAAAGTCGGGGTCGGGGTCGGCCGAAACGCGAAACCCAATGCAGTGCAATGGGATACTATGGTTCCCAGGGTCTGAAGGAGAGGAAACTCTCCTTCAGGCCCTGGGATCCATATTTACATGTAAAATAAAGAATTAAAATAAAAAAAATTGATATACTCACACTCTGACGCGCCCTGGTAGTAACCGGCATCTTCCGTTCCTAAAAATGGCGCTTGAAAGACCTTTCGAATGCTTCACGGCTTGTGATTGGTCGCGGCGGCCCACGTGACCGCTGAGCGACCAATCACAAGCCGGTGACGTTATTCTCAGGTCCTGTTCTGGTTCTCAGGTACATGAGAATTACGTCACGGCTTGTGATTGGTCGCTGAGCGGTCACGTGGGCCGCCGCGACCAATCACAAAGCCGTGACGTCATCGGAAGGTCCTTCACGCGTTCATTGTTAAGAAGGAAGGCTGCCGGAAAGAAGCAGGGCACGTACGAGGGTGAGTATATACCTAATAGGAATATACTCACCCTCGGCTTCTTTCCGGCAGCCTTTCTTCTTAAGAATGAACGCGTGAAGGACCTTCCGATGACGTCACGGCTTTGTGATTGGTCGCGGCGGCCCACGTGACCGCTCAGCGACCAATCACAAGCCGTGACGTAATTCTTATGTACCTGAGAACCAGAACAGGACCTGAGAATAACGTCACCGGCTTGTGATTGGTCGCTCAGCGGTCACGTGGGCCGCCGTGACCAATCACAAGCCGTGAAGCATTCGAAAGGTCTTTCAAGCGCCATTTTTAGGAATGGAAGATGCCGGTTACCAGCGGCGATGTCCAGGCTGCGTCGGAGAGGTGAGCATATCAATATTTTTTATTTTAATTCTTTATTTTACACTTAAATGTGGATTCTGATACCGATTTCCGATAACGCAAACATATCGGAACTCGGTATCGGAATCCCGATACCAGATTCAGAAGATTGCCGACCTCATGGCCGACCCCACACAGGGGTCGGGTTTCATGAAACCCGACTTTGCCAAAAGTCGGCGACTTCTGAAAATGGTCGACCCGTTTCGCTCAACCCTAAGTTGAAATTGTGATCTCTCTGCTGCAAGGAGATCCTCTTCAGAGCCTTACTGAAAGGTTGAAAGATGCTTTGACAGTGTATTAAAGCCCTGAGTCCTTGGAGGCTGCTATGTCATTGGCTGTATGTGTTGATAGATGCCTTTGGGATAGGTGGGTAAGACAACCTTTTCCAGAGCCTTCTTTTAGAGGTATTGCCCATTTGCCAGGGGAGTGGTTTGGCAGTGAAACAGTTCTGGGAAAGAAGGAATCCATGCAGTTAGGGAGTGCATCTGCATCCTACATTTCTCTGGAGATTCTCAAAAAGAAGGGAGTGTGTTTTTTTGTGGAAAAAGGGACATTTATTGGGTCCTGCCCTTTGATGCCCAAGCAAAAGGATATTTGTTTAACCCTTTGTAGTCTGGAGTTGAATAAGCAAGGAGTGCATTTAACTTCAACCTGCAGTTCCTGGTTTGTTCTTGCAGCAGAGGTGGTGCTGGAGAATAAAATCAAGGAGATTTCAGTGTTTGTTGACAGTGATTTTATTTCTGACCTACTGGTATCTGCAGGCAAAACTGTGGTTTTGGTGGTTGTAGTTAGATGCAGTAAGATGGTGTACTTTGTTGCATTTCTGGCACTTCCGATCATGAAGCTTCACGGGGTTCCCTCCGATGTGGTGTCGGATCAGGAGACCCAATTTGAATCCAAGTTTTGATTGGTGTTCTGTTCTCAACTGGGGATGGAGCGATCCTTTTCCTCTGCCTTCCATCCCCAGTCGAATGGACAGACCGATTGCGTTAATCAAAATTTGGAGACTTACTGCAGGTGTTTTGTCTATGAGAATCAGGAGGATCGAGCATCCTACTTACCACTGGCTGAATTTGCTATTATTAATCATCACGAGTCTTTGGTGAATATGGTTACCATCCATAGTTTGGAATTTAAATGGGAAGGGGCATCAGAAGTTCCTGAGGAGGAACATTTTGCGTCATCGCTCTTTGGTGTGGCAAGGGCTTCTGAGTAATTTGAAGATCATGGGAGGGAGACAGGTAGAAATGTATGGCTGACAGAAAATGCTTGCCAGGTCCAGACCTGAATGCGAATTACTTTGTGTGGTTGTTTACCAGGAATATCAAGTTGAGGGTTCCTTCCTGGAAGATGGGTCCTAGATTTATTGGTCCCTATAAAATAATCGCCATCATTAACCCAGCAGCATTTTGTCTTGAGCTACCCCAGGCTCTTAAAATTCACAATGTATTTCACAGGTTTCTGCTCAAGAAATATGTGGAATATCTTTATTCCTCACCCCTACCGCCACCCCAATAATGGTTGATGGTAACCTAGAGTTTCAGATTTTGAGGATTGTAGATTCTCGCCTCCGTCATTCCCTACAATACTTGCTGTAGTGGTGCAGGGATCATATTGACCACACATGTGCCTCACAAAATTTTATACCACTGAGTGATGAAGAAAGAATAAATTACATTTTTACCACTAAAATGTTGTTTTAGCCCCAAGTTTTTAATTTCTCTAAGGTCTAATAGGATTTTTTTTCACAACAAACTGAGGTTTATTTTTTCCTGAGTGCGCCAACATCCTAGATGTAATCGGGAAATATTTTTCAGGCACAGTGCAAAACTCAGAGGGCAAGAAGATTTTACTGTTATGGTTTGCAGGTGTCATGAACCACTAGGAGAGCTTATGAGGTGCCGAACAGCAGAACCCTCCATAAATGACTCTATTTTACAAGCTATACCTCTCAATCAATGCATATAGGGGTGTAGTGATCATATTGACACTAAAGGTGTGACACATAATTTTAGAAGGTTGGGCAGTGAAAAAAAATAACTACATTTTTACCACCAAAATTTGTTTTAGCCCCAGATTTTATATTTTCACACAAGAAGTGGGTAAAAATGGCACCAAATTTTGTGCCACAATTTCTACTGAACATGGCAATACCCCATATGTGGCTGTACAGGACTACTTAGCCATGCAGAGAGACGTGGGAGGAAAGGTGCGCTATTTGCCTCCTTGCACCCAGATCGTAAATTGCAAAATAAAGAATAGTCATTTTATATTCAATAATGTATGTTGGAATCATATAATTTACCTAACGCATTTGGTTTCACAATGAAAATGTTAATAACTTACGTATGAAACAACATATATTCAATAACTAGTATTAGCATTTTCTCTCCTATTCATACCCTAGTGTCAAATACTGTGGAGCTATTCCCTATTCAATCGCAATTCAGCTAATAATAAAAGTATGAATGAAAAATATGAATTAATTATTATTAGTATTATATCAACCAAAACACTTAACTCAGATTGTTTTTTCAATGTGTAAACTGCAATCTATATTCAGACTGGTTGAATAAGAATAGCACTTTTTTTCAATTTCACTGTACTTGGAATTTTTTTCTAGTTTTCCAGTACACTATTTGGTAAAATTAGTGGTGATGTTCAAAATAACAACTTGTCCCACAAAAAACCACCCCTACATGGCCATATTGATGGAAAAATAAAGTTATAGCTCTGGAAAAAAGGGTAGCAAAAAAACAAAATGCAAAAACAGAAAATCCCAAGGTCGAGAAGGGTTGAAAATGATGAAAAAAGGATCTGAGTCAAGTGTGCTGCTGAATAAACTAATAGTTAATTCATACACTTTTTTATTCAATAATAATTATATTTTAAGATTTTTTTAAATAAAATAATTTATAAAATGTCAAATATTTCAAAATAATTTATTGTGGCACATTTTTTTCAGGATTGATCAATCAGTAATTTAAATGTTAAATTCAACATTGCAAATTGCCTCTTCTGAGAAAAAGAGGACTTAACTCTATAGCGCCACCTGTTGGAAGTAGCGATCCTATGAGTCACAATCAACTCTTTAACGAGTCGTGCAATATGACTTAGGATAAAAGCCAAATCAGTATCTCAATTCGCAGACACGGTGTTTCGGGCTGTTGGCCCTCGTCAGTGCGAAGCATGAGAACTGATTTGGCTAGGTGAGAGGCTCTGGACTGGGATCTAAGGGGTAACGTTTCTCCTTATGGAGAGTGACATACCATCTCTGGCTTGTCAAGGTAAGGAGGCTTATTTGCCGTACAATGCTCCTCTGGGAATTTAAATATGCAAATTGCCTCTTCTGAGAAAAAGAGGACTTAACGCTATAGCGCCACCTGTTGGAAGTAGCGATCCTACAAGTCACAATCAACTCTTTAATGAGTCGTGTAATATGACTTAGGATAAAAGCCAAATCAGTATCTCAATTCGCAGACACGGTGTTTCGGGCTGTTGGCCCTCATCAGTGCGAAGCATGAGAACTGATTTGGCTAGGTGAGAGGCTCTGGACTGGGGTCTAAGGGGTAACGTTTCTCCTTATGGAGAGTGACATACCATCTCTGGCTTGTCAAGGTAAGGAGGCTTATTTGCTGTACAATGCTCCTCTGGGAATTTAAATATGCAAATTGCCTCTTCTGAGATAAAGAGGACTTAACTCTATAGCGCCACCTGTTGGAAGTAGCGATCCTACAAGTCACAATCAACTCTTTAACGAGTCGTGCAATATGACTTAGGATAAAAGCCAAATCAGTATCTCAATTCGCAGACACGGTGTTTCGGGCTGTTGGCCCTCGTCAGTGCGAAGCATGAGAACTGATTTGGCTAGGTGAGAGGCTCTGGACTGGGGTCTAAGGGGTAACGTTTCTCCTTATGGAGAGTGACATACCATCTCTGGCTTGTCAAGGTAAGGAGGCTTATTTGCCGTACAATGCTCCTCTGGGAATTTAAATATGCAAATTGCCTCTTCTGAGAAAAAGAGGACTTAACTCTATAGCGCCACCTGTTGGAAGTAGCGATCCTACAAGTCACAATCAACTCTTTAACGAGTCGTGCAATATGACTTAGGATAAAAGCCAAATCAGTATCTCAATTCGCAGACACGGTGTTTCGGGCTGTTGGCCCTCGTCAGTGCGAAGCATGAGAACTGATTTGGCTAGGTGAGAGGCTCTGGACTGGGGTCTAAGGGGTAACGTTTCTCCTTATGGAGAGTGACATACCATCTCTGGCTTGTCAAGGTAAGAAGGCTTATTTGCCGTACAATGCTCCTCTGGGAATTTAAATATGCAAATTGCCTCTTCTGAGAAAAAGAGGACTTAACTCTATAGCGCCACCTGTTGGAAGTAGCGATCCTACAAGTCACAATCAACTCTTTAACGAGTCGTGCAATATGACTTAGGATAAAAGCCAAATCAGTATTTCAATTCGCAGACACGGTGTTTCGGGCTGTTGACCCTCGTCAGTGCGAAGCATGAGACCTGATTTGGCTAGGTGAGAGGCTCTGGACTGGGGTCTAAGGGGTAACGTTTCTCCTTATGGAGAGTGACATACCATCTCTGGCTTGTCAAGGTAAGGAGGCTTATTCAACATTGTTATTTCCTAAGGGTTTCCTTATTCTAAATTAAAGATAAAGGACAATATCAGAAAACTGTTCTTAATGACTGACCCTTGCATGACTTAAGCTATCCGTTCAGTACAATCCACACTGTGAAATCTGTTTTTAAAAACCTTTTGCCATCTGTCAGCAAGATCTACTTCGTATTTTGCAAATGAAGTGCACTGTATTGATGCACATTTTATTGGTTACATTTTATTTTACCTTTCTCTAGTCAAATGTTTTGCTTTTGTTGTTTAAAAATGTGCTTAAATGATAGGAATCAAAGAATATGTAGTGTCACAGTTAAGAAACGCTAGGATATAAAATGTTTGGTACTGAAAAATAAAATTAATAAAAATGTAAAACAAATTCATTAATACTTGTGTGTCTATTTATTAAGTAGTTGTCTAATAAAAATCCTAAAGAAATAAAATGAAAAAGTAAAAAATATATATATATATATATATATATATATATATATATATATATATATATATATATATATATATATACCGTATATACTCGAGAATAAGCCGACCCGAGTATAAGCCGACCCCCCTAATTTTGCCACAAAAAACTGGGAAGACTTAATGACTCGAGTATAAGCCTAGGGTGGGAAATGCAGCAGCTACCGGTAAATGTCAAAAGTAAAAATAGATACCAATAAAAGTAAAATTAATTGAGAAATCAGTAGGTTAAGTGTTTTTGAATATCCTTATTGAAACAGGAGCCCCATATAATGCTCAATACAGTTCATGATGGGCCCCATAAGATGCTCCATATTAAAATATGCCCCATATAATCCTGCATAAAGGTTAATAATGGCCCCATAAGATGCTCCATAAAGATATTTGCCCCATATAGTGCTGCACAAACCTTGATTATGGCCCCATAAGATGCTCCATACAGACACTTGCCCCATATAATGCTCCACAAACGTTAATTATGGCCCCATAAGATGCTCCATAAAGTTATTTGCCCCATATAGTGCTGCACAAACGTTATGGCCCCATAAGATGCTCCATACAGACACTTGCCCCATACAATGCTGAACAAACGTTGATTATGGTCCCATATAGACACTTGCCCCACATAGTGCTACAGAAACGTTGATTATGGCTCCATATGATGCTCCATACAGACACTTGCCCCATATAGTGCTGCACAAATGTTATGGCCCCATACAGACACTTGCCCCATATAGTGCTGCACAAACGTTATGGCCCCATCTGATACTCCATACAGACAACTGCCCCATATAGTGCTGCCCCCATATAGTGCTGCACATAGCCCCATATGATGCTCCATACAGACACTTGCCCCATATAGTGCTGCACAAATGATTATGCCCCATATGTGTCTGAGGGAGAGAGGAGGGGAAGGGAAAACTTGGAGCTTGACACGCTGAGACATGCATTTATAAGCTGTTGCAAATGAATGTAACTGGTGGGTGCCATACTTGCTGGTGATTTCAGCTGAAGTAGGAAAGGAGGAAGGGAATTTCCAGCACGTCCATCCAGTATAGGTATAATTTCCAAGTTTATTAGAAAATTTTTAAAAACAGTTTTTTAAAAAAGAGAGAGACTCTCTGCCTAACGCATTTCTGGCGCACCATGGTGCCCTTAGTCATAGGATCTAATACAAAATGAATGAACAGGTTTATATATGACAAGGAACCAATTACAAGCATAGCAATTAATTACATTGGAAAAACTGCAGCTGGACATACATAACAAAATGCCCCATATGACGCTCCATACGGACACTTGCCCCATTTGCTGTTGCTGCGCTAAAAAAAAATCACATACTCACCTCTCCGTCGCTCAGTCCCCCGGCACTTTCAATATTCACCTGCTCCATGTTCCAGCGCCGCTCCATCTTCAGCATCTTCTGCACTGATGTTCAGGCAGAGGGCACGCACTAACCACATCAACGTGCCCTCTGACCTGAGCATCACTGCAGAAGACGCTGAAGATGGAGCGGCGATGGAATGAGGAGCAGGTGAATATTGCACAGCGCTGCGCTCCCCTCCCCGTTATACTCACCTGCTCCTGGCGCGGTGCAGTCCCTGCTTCCCCGGCGCTGGCAGCTTCTTCCTGTATTGAGCGGTCACTGTTACTGCTCATTACAGTAATGAATATGTGGCTCCACCTCTATGGGAGGTGGAGCTGCATATTCATTACTGTAATGAGTGGTACCATGTGACCGCTCAGTACAGGAGGAAGCTGGGGCGCCGGGAAGCCAGGGACCTGCAGGGACCGCACCAGGAGTATGTGAGTATAATTAGACAACCCCGCTCCCCCTCCCCTGCCAACCCCTGGGTATGACTCGAGTATAAGCCGAGAGGGGGACTTTCAGCCCAAAAAAATGGGCTGAAAATCTCAGCTTATACTCGAGTATATACGGTACTTATATACTGGTATATAGTGTATATACAATACAGACCAAAAGTTTGCACACACCTTCTCATTTAAAGATTTTTCTGTATTTTCATGACTATGAAAATTGTGCATTCACTATCTCTTGAAGCTCATCAAGAGAATGCGAAGAGTGTGCAAATCAGTCATCAAAGCAAAAGGTGGCTACTTTGAAGAACCTAGAATATAAGACATAATTTCAGTTGTTTCATACTTTTTTGTTAAGTATGAAATTCCACATGTGTTATTTCATAGTTTTGAAGCCTTCAGTGTGAATGTACAATTTTCATAGTCCTGAAAATATAGAAAAATCTTTAAATGAGAAGGTGTGCCCAAACTTTTGGTCTGTACTGTATTCAGTATGTATATATATATATATATATATATATATATATATATATATATATATATATATATATATATAGCGCCCCCACTGCCGCAGGGCCGAGGGGTACCCGGTACCGGGCCTCTCTGTCTCAGTTCTGGGGTTGTCACGGTGGCTAGACCCGGCCCATGACCCTGCTGAGGGGCGTCCAATGAAGGTGGAGAGTGATGATGTTGGGGTGTGGGGTGCGATGAATAACGAGGACACAGAGTTGCAGTCTCTTTACCTCTTTACTGAAGGTCTCGAGGTACTCAATCCAGAGCACTGTTAACAGAACTGTCTGAGACTGGCCGGTCCGAAGGCACATCAGGAGTCCCCTTAACAGGTGGGAATCAGCGTCTACCTTCTAGCGCCTGTGTGTTGTAGTCCTTCCCTGCTGAGCACCCCGGGATAGTCCTCACAACTGATTCTGTCTGTCTCTGATGTCCGTTCTCTCCGTCCCCCAGATGATATGGTTAGGACGCACCGGTATGACGGGGTAGGCCTGGAGTTCTTCCGGGACCCTAGAGTCGCCCCTCTCCCACAGCTGCCTCCATTGTCTGCTTAGGTGATTTGGGTGAGACAGCCAACCTATAATTGGCTATCCTGCCATGGTTTGCAGTAATGCTTAGAGTCTCTTACTTGCTCAGCGTTCCGGCCACCGACTGTTTGCGCCTCAGAAGGATGTTGCCTCGATCTTACAGCACGACTCCTTCTGGTCCTATCGTCTCTTTGCTGTATTCCCGTTTTCTCACTTTTTGTCCTTTCTTAGGAATCTGTTAGGATCCCATCCCTGACAGGTCCTCTCTCTAGCTCTTCCCTGTTACTTCTCCCTGTCTTCCTGTCCAACCCCCAGTTTTACCAGAGTGTGAGGAGTGGCCTACTAGATAGAACCACTCCCCCTGGTGGCCGGAGTGTGAAGTGTAGTGTGTGTGTTACCTGGTCAGGTGAACTCCTTTAGTGCGATCAGACGTAACATCACTCCCCTTAGTGGCAGAGCGACGTTACTGCAGTGACCAGGACTCTGGGGCGCTGCATATATATATCTAATATATAAAGCTGAATGTGTGTATGTGTGTATGTGTGTATGTCCGGGATTGGCATCTGAACCGTCGCAGCTACAGCCACAAAATTTTGCACAGTCACACGTCTGGACCCCGAGAGCGTCATAGGCTATGTTGTGAGGTGAAATTTTAACCCCGCGCTTTCCAATTCACCAAACAATTTTGCCCCTATCTACATAATGGGGAAAAAGTGAAAGGAAAAGTGTTGGAGGCGTCGCAACTACAGGCACAAAATTTTGCACAGTCACACGTCTGGACCCCAAGAGCGTCATAGGCTATGTTGTGAGGTGAAATTTTAACCCCGCGCTTTCCAATTCACCAAACAATTTTGCCCCTATCTACATAATGGGGAAAAAGTGAAAGGAAAAGTGTTGGAGGCGTCGCAACTACAGGCACAAAATTTTGCACAGTCACATGTCTGGACCCCAAGAGCGTCATAGGCTATGTTGTGAGGTGAAATTTTAACCCCGCGCTTTCCAATTCACCAAACAATTTTGCCCCTATCTACATAATGGGGAAAAAGTGAAAGGAAAAGTGTTGGAGGCGTCGCAACTACAGGCACAAAATTTTGCACAGTCACACGTCTGGACCCCAAGAGCGTCATAGGCTATGTTGTGAGGTGAAATTTTAACCCCGCGCTTTCCAATTCACCAAACAATTTTGCCCCTATCTACATAATGGGGAAAAAATAAAAGGAAAAGTGTTGGAGGCAAATTAACAGCTGCCAGATGTGAACAAGGGGGACTTAAAGAATGAGAGCGATGGCGCCAAAGAGTATATACTGTACAGTTGCTAAGGTGGGGCCCCGACATGGGATAATCACCACACCACCACGGGGATATGAATACACACACAAAATGCGCCACACACTACCACGTGCTCGAACACATATACCACCCTCAGCGCACATTTCACCACACATACACCAACCTCGCCACATAAAAGTCGAAACACAAAAGTTGCCGCTCAAAACTCGCCACGCGCAAAAGTCTCCACATGCAAAACTCGCCACATGTGCAAAACTCACCTCATGGAAAACTCGCCACACGCAAAACTTGCACACACGGAAAAATTGCCACATGCACAAAAGTTGCAACACATGCAAAAGTTGCCTCACACAAAACTTGCATATACTCAAAAGGCACCACACATAAAACTCGCCACGCGCAAAACTCGCCATGCGCAAAACTTGCTGCACACAACTTGCTACACTAACCTGTCACATACAACTCGACACACAAAAAGTTGCTACACGCATGTCGCCACACAAAACTCATCTCACAAAAGTCGCTACATGCATGTCGCCACACGCAACTCAACACACACAACTTGACACACGAAACTCGCCCTAAAACACACACAAGTCTGGTATTATCCTTCAAAAATAAAAATCTGATTAATAAGCAGACAAACTACAAGAGCAACAAATGTACCATATAGGAATCCGGCAGCTGTCAGTCACATGACCAGTCTATTATGTGTATATGTGAGCTAATATATACTGCCAGGGGGTGGGCTTACTGTTGGCTGGGGATTTATCAGGCTGCCAATTTAGCTTACAAATACTGAGGTAAAAATACTGACCAAATAACATGTGAACGAGGTCTAATACAGGAGGAGATGACATACAGATATATACTATATACAGGAGGAGATGACACACAGGTATATACTATTTACAGGGGAGATGACACACAGGCATATACTATATACAGGGGGAGATGACCCACAGATATATACTATATACAGGAGAGATGACACACGGGTGTATACTATATAGAGGAGCAGATTACCTACAGGTATATAGTATATTCAGGAGGAGATGACATACAGGTATATGCTATGTATAGGAGGAGATGACATACAGGTATATACTATATACAGGAGGAGATGAAACACAGATATATACTATATATAGGTGAGATGACACACAAGTATATACTATATACAGGAGGAGATTACATACAGGTATATACTATATATAGGAGGAGATGACATACAGGTATATACTATGTACAGGGGAGATGACATACAGGTATATACTATATACAGGAGATGACATACAGGTGTATACTATATATGAGGGAGATGACAAACATGTATATACTGAGGTGAAAATGAGAGGTGTGAGGTGAAAATGAAAAGGTGTGAGTGCAAAATGAGAGGAGTGAGGGAAAATAGTGGAGTGATCGGAAAATGACAGATGTGAGGTCGAAATGACAAGTGTTAGGGGGGAATGAGAGGAGTGAGGGGGAAAATAAGAGGAGTGGGGGGGAAAATGAGAGGTGTGAGGGAGAAAATGAGAGATGTGAGCGGGAAAATGAAAGATGTGATGGGGAAAATGAGAGGCGTGATGGGAAAATAAGAGAAGTGAGGTGCTATAACTAACCACAGATATTTACTATGCCCAGGCAACGCCGGGCTCTTCAGCTAGTATATATATATAGGTGAATCTAGAAGGTTACATACACTGTATACAAAGGCATATTTGCATGTTCTTCTCAATATCTGACATGAAATCAGAATAAAGCTTTTGCGTTTTAGGTCAATTAGGATTACCATATTATTAATATTTGCCAAATGCAAGAATAATGAGAGAGAGAGAGAATCTTTTAGGGTATTTTTATTACTGTCTGAAAAGTCAAAAGTTTACATACATTTCATTAGCATTTGGTACCATTGCCCTTAAACTGAATGACTATCATTCCACAATCTTCTCCCAATAGGTGGTCTTAATTTGGGTCCATTCCTCCTGACAGAACTGGTGTAAATGATCCAGGTTTGTCGGTTGCCTTTCTTGCACCTGATTTTTCAGCTTTGCCCATAAATTTTCAATAGGAATGAGATCAGGGCTTTGTGATGGCCACTCCAAAACATTGAATTTGTTATCCTTAAGCAATTTTGTTACCATTTTGGCAGTATGCGTCATTGTTAGTGTTGAGCATTCCGATACCGCAAGTATCGGGTATCGGCCGATATTTGCTGTATCGGAATTCCGATACCGAGATCCGATATTTTTGTGGTATCGGGTATCGGTATCGAAACAACATTAATGTGTAAAATAAAGAATTAAAATAAAAAATATTGCTATACTCACCTCTCCGACGCAGCCTGCACCTTACCGAGGGAACCGGCAGCGTTGTTTGCTTAAAATTCGCGCGTTTCCTTCCTTACGTGAAGTCCCGGCTTGTGATTGGTCGCGTCGCGGCCACATGGGCGACGCGACCAATCACAAGCCGTGACGTCACGGGAGGCTGGACACGCGCGCATTTTAAAATGCGCGCTTGTCCTGCCTCCCGTGACGTCACGGCTTGTGATTGGTTGCGTCGCCCATGTGGCCGCGACGCGACCAATCACAGCAAGCCGTGACGTAATTTTAGGTCCTTCAGGATTTTAAAATTACGTTCCGGCGTTGTGATTGGTCGCGTCGCGGCCACATGGGCGGCACGCGACCAATCACAAGCCGGGACTTCACGTAAGGAAGGAAACGCGCGAATTTTAAGCAAACAACGCTGCCGGTTCCCTCGGAGAGGTGAGTATAGCAATATTTTTTATTTTTATTCTTTCTTTTACACATTAATATGGATTCCAGGGCCTGAAGGAGAGTTTCCTCTCCTTCAGACCCTGGGAACCATCAGGAATACCGTCCGATACTTGAGTCCCATTGACTTGTATTGGTATCGGGTATCGGTATCGGATTGGATCCGATACTTTGCCGGTATCGGCCGATACTTTCCGATACCGATACTTTAAAGTATCGGACGGTATCGCTCAACACTAGTCATTGTCCATTGGAAGATCCATTTCTGGCCAAGCTTTAACTTCCTGGCTGATGCCTTGAGATGTTGCTTCAGTATTTCCACATAAACTTCTTTTCTCATGATGCCATCTGCTTTGTGAAGCACACCAGTGCCTCCTGAAGCAAAACAACCCCACAACATGATGCTGCCACCCCTGTGTTTCACCGTTTGGATAGTGTTCTTAGGCTTCCAAGATTTTCCTTTGTCCTCCAAGCGTAACTATAGTCATTATGCCCCCCAAAAATTCTATTTTAGTTTCATCAAACCACAGGACATGTCTCCAAAAAGTAAAGTCCTGTGTGCATTTGCAAACATTAATCTGGCTTTTTATGTTTCTTTTGGAGTAATAGCTTCTTCCTGGCAGAGTGGCCTTTCATCCCATGTTGATTCAGTACTGTTTCACTGTGGCTATTGACACAATCTTATCAGCTTCTGCCATCATCTTCACAAGTTCTTTTGCTTTTATCCCTGGGTTGATATGCACATATTGGACCAAAGCACGCTCTTCTCTAAAGGTACCGTCACACTAAACGATATCGCTAGCGATCCGTGACGTTGCAGCGTTCTCGCTAGCGATATCATTTAGTTTGACACGCAGCAGCGATCAGGATCCTGCTGTGATGTCGCTGGTCGCTGAATAAAGTCCAGAACTTTATTTGGTCGTCCGATCGCCGTGTATCGTTGTGTTTGACACCAAAAGCAACGATACCAGCGATGTTTTACACTGGTAACCAGGGTAAACATCGGGTTACCAAGCGCAGGGCCGCGCTTAGTAACCCGATGTTTACCCTGGTTACCAGCGTAAAAGTAAAAAAAACAAACAGTACATACTCACCCAGCGTCATACCTTCCCCAGCGTCTGCTTCCTGACACTGACTGAGCGCCGGCCCTAAAGTGAAAGTGAAAGCCGCTGTGCTGTTAGGGCCGGAGCTCAGTCAGTGTCAGGAAGCAGACGCTGGGGGACGCTGGGTGAGTATGTACTGTTTGTTTTTTTTACTTTTACGCTGGTAACCAGGGTAAACATCGGGTTACTAAGCGCGGCCCTGCGCTTAGCAACCCGATGTTTACCCTGGTTACCCGGGGACCTCGGCATCGTTGGTCGCTGGAGAGCGGTCTGTATGACAGCTCTCCAGCGATCAAACAGCGACGCTGCAGCGATCGGCATCGTTGTCGCTATCGCTGCAGCGTCGCTTAATGTGACGGTACCTTAAGGGTACTGTCACACAGTGCAATTTTGATCGCTACGACGGTACGATTCGTGACGCTCTAGCGATATCGTTACGATATCGCAGTGTCTGACACGCAGCAGCGATCAGGGATCCTGCTGAGAATCGTACGTCGTAGCAGATCGTTTGGAACTTTCTTTCGTCGCTGGATCTCCCGCTGTCATCGCTAGATCGTTGTGTGTGACAGCGATCCAGCGATGCGTTCGCTGGTAACCAGGGTAAACATCGGGTAACTAAGCGCAGGGCCGCGCTTAGTAACCCGATGTTTACCGTGGTTACCAGCGTAAAAGTAAAAAAAACAAAAACGTACATGCTCACCATCTGATGTCCGTCAGGTCCCTTGCAGTCTGCTTCCCGCTCTGACTGTGAGCGCCGGCCGGAAAGTGAGAGCAGATCACAGCGGTGACGTCACCGCTGCGCTCTGCTCTCACTGTACAGCTGCACTCAGTCAGAGAGGGAAGCGGACGGCAAGGGACCTGACGGACATCAGATGGTGAGCATGTACGGTTTTTTTTTTTTTACTTTTACGCTGGTAACCAGGGTAAACATCGGGTTACTAAGCGCGGCCCTGCGCTTAGTAACCCGATGTTTACCCTGGTTACCAACGAACCTCGGCATCGCTCCAGCGCCGTGATTGCAAAGTGTGACCGCAGTCTACGACGCTGGAGCGATACTCATACGACGCTGCGACGTCACGGATCGTGCCGTCGTAGCGACGAAAATTGCACGGTGTGACAGTACCCTTAGACACAGAACCTGTCTTCTTCCTGATCAGTATGATGGCTGGACATTCCCATCTTGTTTGTACTTGCGTATAATTGTTTGCGCAGATGAATAAGGCACCTTCAAGTATCTTGAAATTGTAACCAAGGATGAGCCAGACTTGTGCAAGTCCACAATACTCTTCCTGATATCTTGGTTGATTTATTGAGAGTTTCTCATGATGTTACACAAAGAAGCAGTGCGTTCCGGGTGTGCATTAAAATACATCCACAGATGTGTCTCTAATTAACTCAGATGTTGCTAAAAAACAGAAGCTTCCAAACACATGACATTATCATAGGGCGTCCAGAATTGTTTAACCCCTTTCTGTCATTGGACGTACTATTCCGTCCATGTGGGGTGGGCCCTACTTCCCAAGGACGGAATAGTACGTCCAGCGCGATCGGCTGCGCTCACGGGGGGAGCGCGGCCGATCGCGGCCGGGTGTCAGCTGCCTATCGCAGCACATTAACCCCCGGCACACTGCGATCAAACATGATCGCGGTGTGCCGGCGGTATAGGGAAGCATCGCGCAGGGAGGGGGCTCCCTGCGGGCTTCCCTGAGACCCCCGCAGCAACGTGATGTGATCGCGTTGCTCCGAGGGTCTCCTACCTCCTTCCTCGCTGCAGGTCCCGGATCCAAGATGGCCACGGCATCCGGGTCCTGCAGGGAGGGAGGTGGCTTACCAAGTGCCTGCTCAGAGCAGGCGCTTGGTAAGCCTGCAGTGCTCTAAGTCAGATCGGTGATCTGACAGAGTGCTGTGCACTGTCAGATCACCGATCTGTGATGTCCCCCCTGGGACAAAGTAAAAAAGTTTTTAAAAAAATTTCCACATGTGTAAAAAAAAAAAAAAAAAAAATTCCTAAATAAAGAAAAAAAATATATACAGTGGGGCAAAAAAGTATTTAGTCATTCAGCAATAGTGCAAGTTCCACCACTTAAAAAGATGAGAGGCGTCTGTAATTTACATCATAGGTAGACCTCAACTATGGGAGACAAACTGAGAAATAAAAATCCAGAAAATCACATTGTCTGTTTTTTTATCATTTTATTTGCATATTATGGTGGAAAATAAGTATTTGGTCAGAAACAAAATTTCATCTCAATACTTTGTAATATATCCTTTGTTGGCAATGACAGAGGTCAAACGTTTTCTGTAAGTCTTCACAAGGTTGCCACACACTGTTGATGGTATGTTGGCCCATTCCTCCATGCAGATCTCCTCTAGAGCAGTGATGTTTTTGGCTTTTCGCTTGGCAACACGGACTTTCAACTCCCTCCAAAGGTTTTCTATAGGGTTGAGATCTGGAGACTGGCTAGTCCACTCCAGGACCTTGAAATGCTTCTTACGAAGCCACTCCTTCGTTGCCCTGGCGGTGTGCTTTGGATCATTGTCATGTTGAAAGACCCAGCCACGTTTCATCTTCAATGCCCTTGCTGATGGAAGGAGGTTTGCACTCAAAATCTCACGATACATGGCCCCATTCATTCTTTCTTGTACCCGGATCAGTCGTCCTGGCCCCTTTGCAGAGAAACAGCCCCAAAGCATGATGTTTCCACCACCATGCTTTACAGTAGGTATGGTGTTTGATGGATGCAACTCAGTATTCTTTTTCCTCCAAACACGACAAGTTGTGTTTCTACCAAACAGTTCCAGTTTGGTTTCATCAGACCATAGGACATTCTCCCAAAACTCCTCTGGATCATCCAAATGCTCTCTAGCAAACTTCAGACGGGCCCGGACATGTACTGGCTTAAGCAGTGGGACACGTCTGGCACTGCAGGATCTGAGTCCATGGTGGCGTAGTGTGTTACTTATGGTAGGCCTTGTTACATTGGTCCCAGCTCTCTGCAGTTCATTCACTAGGTCCCCCCGCGTGGTTCTGGGATTTTTGCTCACCGTTCTTGTGATCATTCTGACCCCACGGGGTGGGATTTTGCGTGGAGCCCCAGGTCGAGGGAGATTATCAGTGGTCTTGAATGTCTTCCATTTTCTAATTATTGCTCCCACTGTTGATTTCTTCACTCCAAGCTGGTTGGCTATTGCAGATTCAGTCTTCCCAGCCTGGTGCAGGGCTACAATTTTGTTTCTGGTGTCCTTTGACAGCTCTTTGGTCTTCACCATAGTGGAGTTTGGAGTCTGACTGTTTGAGGGTGCGCACAGGTGTCTTTTTATACTGATAACAAGTTTAAACAGGTGCCATTACTACAGGTAATGAGTGGAGGAAAGAGGAGACTCTTAAAGAAGTAGTTACAGGTCTGTGAGAGCCAGAAATCTTGATTGTTTGTTTCTGACCAAATACTTATTTTCCACCATAATATGCAAATAAAATGATAAAAAAACAGACAATGTGATTTTCTGGATTTTTATTTCTCAGTTTGTCTCCCATTGTTGAGGTCTACCTATGATGTAAATTACAGACGCCTCTCATCTTTTTAAGTGGTGGAACTTGCACTATTGCTGAATGACTAAATACTTTTTTGCCCCACTGTATATTATTCCCATAAATACATTTCTTTATCTAAATAAAAAAACAAACAATAAAAGTACACATATTTAGTATCGCCGCATCCGTAACGACCCAACCTATAAAACTCTCCCACTAGTTAACCCCTTCAGTAAACACCGTAAGAAAAAAAAAAAAAACGAGGCAAAAAACAACACTTTATTATCATACCACCAAATAAAAAGTGGAATAAAATGCGATCAAAAAGACAGATATAAATAACCATGGTACCGCTGAAAGCATCATTTTGTCCCGCAAAAAAAGAGCTGCCAAACAGCATCATCAGTGAAAAAATAAAAAAGTTATAGTCCTCAGAATAAAGCGATGCCAAAATAATTATTTTTTCTATAAAATAGTTTTTATCGTTTAAAAGCGCCAAAACATTAAAAAAAGATATAAATGAGATATCGCTGTAATTGTTCTGACCCGAAGAATAAAACTGCTTTATCAATTTTACCAAACGTGGAACGGTATAAATGCCTCCCCCAAAAGAAATTCATGAATAGCTGGTTTTTGGTCATTCTGCCTCACAAAAATCGGAATAAAAAGCGATCAAAAAATGTCACGTGCCCGAAAATGTAAGCAATAAAAACGTCAACTCGTCCCGCAAAAAACAAGACCTCACATGACTCTGTGGTCTCAAATATGGAAAAATTATAGCTCTCAAATGTGGTAACGCAAAAAATATTTTTTGCAATAAAAAGCACCCCCCTTCATCTCCCCCTTAGTTAGGGAAAAATAAAAAAAATTAAAAAAAACGTATTTATTTCCATTTTCCCATTAGGGTTAGGGTTAGGGCTAGGGTTAGGGCTAGGGTTAGGGTTAGGGTTAGGGTTAGGGTTGGGGCTAGGGTTAGGATTAGGGCTAGGGTTAGGGTTAGGGCTAGGGTTAGGGCTAGGGTTAGGGTAAGGGCTAGGGTTAGGGCTAGGGTTAGGGTTGGGGCTAGGGTTAAGGCTACAGTTAGGGTTGGGGCTAAAGTTAGGGTTGGGGCTAAAGTTAGGGTTAGGGTTTGGATTACATTTACGGTTGGGAATAGGGTTGGGATTAGGGTTAGGGTGTGTCTGGGTTAGAGGTGTGGTTAGGGTTACCGTTGGGATTAGGGTTATGGGTGTGTTTGCATTAGGGTTTCAGTTATAATTGGGGGGTTTCCACTGTTTAGGCACATCAGGGGCAGTCCAAACGCGACATGGCATCCGATCTCAATTCCAGCCAATTCTGCATTGAAAAAGTAAAACTGCTCCTTCCCTTCCAACCTCTCCCGTGTGCCCACACAGGGGTTTACCCCAACATATGGGGTATCAGCATACTCAGGACAAATTGGACAACAACTTTTGGGGTCCAAGTTTTCCTGTTACCCTTGGGAAAATACAAAACTGGGGGCTAAAAATAATTTTTGTGGGAAAAAAAAGGATTTTTTATTTTCACGGCTCTGCGTTATAAACTGTAGTGAGACACTTGGGGGCTCAAAGTTCTCACAACACATCTAGATAAGTTCCTTGGGGGCTCTAGTTTCCAATATGGGGTCACTTGTGGGGGGTTTCTACTGTTTAGGTACATTAGGGGATCTGCAAATGCAATGTGACGCCTGCAGACCAATCCATCTAAGTCTGCATTCCAAATGATGCTACTTCCCTTCCGAGCTCTGCCATGCGCTCAAACGGTGGTTCCCCCCCCATATCAGGTATCAGCGTACTCAGGACAAATTGGACAACAATATTTAGGGTCCAATTTCTCCTGTTACCCTTGGAAAAATACAAAACTGGGGGCTAAAAAATAATTTTTTTGGAATTTTTTTTTTTTTTAATTTGCATGGCTCTGCATTATAAACTGTATTGAAACACTTGGGGGTTCAAAGCTCTCACAAAACATCTAGATGAGTTCCTTAGGGGGTCTACTTTCCAAAATGGTGTCACTTGTGGGGGGTTTCTACTGTTTAGGTACATTAGGGGCTCTGCAAACGCAATGTGACGCCTGCAGACCATTCCATCTAAGTCTGCATTCCAAATGGCGCTCCTTCCCTTCCGAGCCCTCCCATGCGCCCAAATGGTGGTTCCCCCCACATATGGGGTATCAGAGCACTCAGGACAAATTGGACAACAACATTGGTGGTCCAATTTCTCCTGTTACCCTCGGAAAAATACAAAACTGGGGGCTAAAAAATAATTTTTGTGGGAAAAAATTTTTGTTTTATTTTTACGGCTCTGCATTATAAACTTCTGTGAAGCCCTTGGTGGGTCATAGTGCTCACCACACATGTAGATAAGTTCCTTAGGGGGTCTACTTTCCAAAATGGTGTCACTTGTGGGGGGTTTCAATGTTTAGGCACATCAGTGGCTCTTCAAACGCAACATGGCGTCCCATCTCAATTCCTGTCAATTTTGCATTGAAAAGTCAAACGGCGCTCCTTCCCTTCCGAGCTCTCCCATGCGCCCAAACAGTGGTTTACCCCCACATTTGGGGTATCAGCGTACTCATGACAAATTGTACAACAACTTTGGTGGTCCAATTTCTTCTTTTACCTTTGGGAAAATAAAAAATTGGGGGCGAAAAGATAATTTTTGTGAAAAAAAATGATTTTTTATTTTTACGGTTCTGCATTATAAACTTCTGTGATGCACTTGGTGGGTCAAAGTGCTCACCACCCCTCTAGATAAGTTCCTTATGGGGTCTACTTTCCAAAATGGTGTCACTTGTGGGGGATTTCAATTGTTAGGCACATCAGTGGCTCTCCAAACGCAACATGGCGTCCCATCTCAATTCCAGTCAATTTTGCATTGAAAAGTCAAACGGCGCTCCTTCCCTTCCGAGCTCTGCCATGCACCCAAACAGTGGTCTACCCCCACATATCTGGTATCGGCATACTCAGGACAAATTGTTCAACAACATTTGGGGTCCATTTTCTCTTGTTACCCTTGGTAAAATAAAACAAATTGGAGCTGAAGTAATTTTTTTGTGAAAAAAAGTTAAATGTTCATTTTTATTTAAACATTCCAAAAATTCCTGTTAAACACCTGAAGGGTTAATAAACTTCTTGAATGTGGTTTTGAGCACCTTGAGGGGTGCAGTTTTTAGAATGGTGTCATACTTGGGTATTTTATATTATATAGACCCCTTAAAATGACTTCAAATGAGATGTGATCCCTAAAAAAAAAATGGTGTTGAAAAATGAGAAATTGCTGGTCAACTTTTAACCCTTATAACTCCCTAACAAAAAAAAAAATTTGGTTCCAAATTTGTGCTGATGTAAAGTAGACATGTGGAAAATGTTACTTATGAAGCATTTTGTGTGACATATCTCTGTGATTTAATTGCATAAAAATTCAAAGTTGGAAAATTGCAAAATTTTCAAAATTTTCGCCAAATTTCCATTTTTTTCACAAATAAACGCAGGTAATATCAAAGAAATTTTACCACTATCATGAAGTACAATATGTCTCGAGAAAACAGTGTCAGAATCACTGGGATCCGTTGAAGTGTTCCAGAGTTATAACCTCATAAAGGGACAGTGGTCAGAATTGTAAAAATTGGCCCGGTGTTATGATCCTTAGTGGTTGAGGATCACAAATAACTCCAGCTAAGTAACAAACATAGAACAAGCTCTAGGGAGGTGGCAAACTGGACTGACCGCAAATCTGCACCTATCCAAACACACTAGAAGTAGCCGGTGAACGTGCCTAAAAATCCTAGACGTCTCGAGCCAGCCTGAGGAACTAACTACCCCTGGAGAGAAAGAAAGACCTCTCTTGCCTCCAGAGAAATAATCCCCAAAGATATAGAAGCCCCCAACAAATAATAACGGTGAGGTAAGAGGAAGGCACATACACAGGGGTGAAAGCAGATTCAGAAAATGAGGCCCACTAATACTAGATAGCAGAAAATAGAAAAGGGAATCTATGCGGTCAGTAAAAAACCCTTACAAAATATCCACTCTGAGATTTCAAGAACCCCCACACCAACTAACGGTGTGGGGGGAGAAACTCAGTCCCCTAGAGCAACCAGCAAGCGAGGAAATCACATTTTAGCAAGCTGGACAAGAAACATGATGAATGCTGATAATCAAAAAATGAACAAACAAAAACTTGGCTTGTCTTGAAGAGACTGGGAGCAAGGTAGTCACAAGGAATCTGAAGAGCACTGAATACATTGATAGCAGGCAAGGAACTGAGTATCCAGGTGAGCTAAATAGGAAACCAACCAAGGATAACGAACCAGCTGATGCTGCCAACCTGCAGAAAGACAACACTACACAGTACCGCTTGTGACCACTAGAGGGAGCCCAAAAATAGAGTTCACAACAGTACCCCCCCCTTGAGGAGGGGTCACCGAACCCTCATCAAGACCCCCAGGGCGATCTGGATGAACCGCGTGGAAGGCACGAACCAAATCGGCCGCATGAACATCAGAGGCGACAACCCAGGAATTATCCTCCTGACCATAGCCCTTCCACTTAACCAAATACTGAAGCCTCCGTCTAGAGATACGAGAATCCAAAATCTTCTCCACCACGTACTCCAATTCACCCTCGACCAGCACCGGAGCAGGAGGCTCAACAGAAGGAACCACAGGTACCACATACCTCCGCAACAAAGACCTATGGAACACATTATGAATGGCAAACGATGCTGGGAGATCCAAACGAAAAGACACCGGGTTAAGGATTTCCAAGATCTTATAAGGACCGATGAAGCGAGGCTTAAATTTAGGAGAGGAGACCTTCATAGGAACATACCGAGAAGACAGCCACACCAAATCCCCAACACGAAGTCGGGAACCCACACCGCGGCGGCGGTTGGCAAAGCGCTGAGCCTTCTCCTGTGACAACCTCAAATTGTCCACCACATGGTTCCAAATCTGCTGCAACCTATCCACCACAGAATCCACCCCAGGACAGTCAGAAGGCTCAACCTGACCCGAGGAAAAACGAGGATGGAAACCAGAATTGCAGAAAAAAGGCGAAACGAAAGTAGCAGAACTAGCCCGATTATTAAGGGCAAACTCGGCCAATGGCAAAAAAGTCACCCAATCATCCTGATCAGCAGAAACAATACATCTCAAATAAGTTTCCAACGTCTGATTAGTTCGCTCGGTTTGGCCATTAGTCTGAGGATGGAAGGCCGACGAAAAAGACAAATCAATGCCCATCTTAGCACAAAAAGTCCGCCAAAACCTGGACACAAACTGGGATCCTCTATCAGACACAATATTTTCAGGAATGCCGTGCAAGCGAACCACATTCTGAAAAAATAGAGGAACCAAATCGGAGGAAGAAGGCAACTTAGGCAAGGGCACCAAACGGACCATCCTGGAAAAACGATCATACACCACCCAGATGACAGACATTTTCTGAGATACTGGAAGATCCGAAATAAAATCCATGGAAATGTGCGTCCAAGGCCTTTTCGGAACAGGCAAAGGCAAAAGCAAACCGCTGGCACGAGAACAGCAAGGCTTAGCCCGAGCACAAATCCCACAAGACTGCACAAAGGAACGCACATCCCGCGACAAGGAAGGCCACCAGAAGGACCTAGCCACCAAATCTCTGGTACCAAAAATCCCAGGATGACCCGCCAACACCGAAGAATGGACCTCGGAAATAACTCTGCTGGTCCATCTATCCGGGACAAACAGTCTCTCTGGTGGACAACGGTCAGGTCTATCTGCCTGAAATTTCTGCAGCACTCGTCGCAAATCTGGGGAAATGGCAGACAAAATCACTCCCTCTCTGAGAATACCAGCCGGCTCAGAAACTCCCGGAGAGTCAGGCACAAAACTCCTAGAAAGTGCATCAGCTTTCACGTTCTTCGAACCAGGCAGGTATGAGACCACGAAGTTGAAACGGGAGAAAAACAACGATCAACGAGCCTGTCTAGGATTCAGGCGTTTGGCAGATTCAAGATAAATCAGATTTTTGTGATCAGTCAAGACCACCACACGATGTTTAGCTCCTTCGAGCCAATGTCGCCACTCCTCAAATGCCCACTTCATAGCCAACAACTCCCGATTACCAACATCATAATTCTGCTCAGCAGGCGAAAACTTTCTTGAAAAGAAAGCACATGGCTTCATCACAGAGCCATCAGAGCTTCTCTGCGACAAAACAGCCCCTGCTCCAATCTCAGAAGCATCAACCTCGACCTGGAAGGGGAGAGAGACATCTGGATGACATAAGACTGGAGCTGAAGAAAACCGGTGCTTCAGCTCCCGAAAGGCCTCCACGGCCGCAGGAGACCAATTAGTCACATCAGAACCCTTCTTGGTCAAATCCGTCAAAGGTTTAACCACGCTAGAAAAATTAGCGATGAAACGATGGTAAAAATTAGCAAAACCCAAGAACTTCTGAAGATTCTTAACAGACGTGGGCTGAGTCCAGTCATGAATAGCCTGGACCTTGACTGGGTCCATCTCCACAGTAGAAGGAGAAAAAATAAAACCCAAAAATGAGACCTTCTGTACTCCGAAGAGACATTTTGAGCCCTTCACAAATAAAGCATTAGCACGCAGGACCTGAAACACCATCCTGACCTGCTTCACATGGGACTCCCAATCATCAGAAAAGACCAAAATGTCATCCAGATAAACAATCATAAATTTATCCAGATATTCTCGGAAGATGTCATGCATGAAGGACTGAAACACAGAAGGGGCATTAGAGAGTCCAAAAGGCATCACCAAGTACTCAAAATGGCCTTCGGGCGTATTAAATGCTGTTTTCCATTCATCTCCCTGCTTAATGCGCACAAGGTTATACGCACCACGGAGATCTATCTTGGTGAACCAACTGGCACCCTTAATCCGTGCAAACAAATCAGACAATAGTGGCAAAGGATACTGAAATTTGACTGTGATTTTATTCAGAAGACGATAATCTATACAAGGTCTCAAAGAACCGTCCTTCTTGGCCACAAAAAAAAATCCTGCACCAAGAGGGGAAGAGGATGGGCGAATATGTCCCTTCTCCAAAGACTCCTTTATATAACTCCACATCGCGGCATGCTCTGGTATAGACAAATTAAAAAGTCGTCCCTTAGGAAATTTACTACCAGGAATTAAATTTATAGCACAGTCACATTCCCTATGAGGGGGCAGGGCACTGGACCTGGGCTCATCAAATACATCCTGGTAGTCAGACAAAAACTCAGGGACCTCAGAAGGAGTGGAAGAAGCAATAGACACCAACGGAGTATCGCCATGAATTCCCTGACAACCCCAACTTGACACAGACATAGCTTTCCAATCTAAAACTGGATTATGAGCCTGCAGCCATGGCAGACCCAAAACGACAACATCATGCAAATTATGCAGAACAAGAAGGCAATCACCTCCTGATGTACGGGAGTCATGCACATGGTCATTTGCGTCCAATACTGAGGCTTATTCTCAGCCAATGGCGTAGCATCAATTCCCCTCAGAGGAATTGGAAATTCCAAAGGCTCCAGGACAAAACCACAGTGCCTGGCAAACGACAAATCCATCAGATTCAGGGCAGCACCCGAATCCACAAAAGCCATAACCGGGTAGGACGACAAAGAACAAATCAAAGTAACAGACAAAATAAATTTAGGCTGTATAGTACCAATGGTGACAGGTTTAGCAAATTGTTTTAAGCGTTTAGAGCATGCTGAGATAACATGAGTAGAATCACCACAGTAAAAGCACAACCCATTTTGACGTCTATGACTTTGTCGCTCAATTCTGGTCAGAGTTCGGTCACATTGCATAGACTCAGGTCTCTGTTCAGAAAATACCGCCAAAGGATGAGCAGATTTGCGCTCCTGCAAACGCCGATCAACCTGAATGGCTAAAGCCATAGAATCACTCAGACTTGTAGGGGTGGGAAACCCCACCAAAACATTCTTAACGGCCTCAGAAAGACCTTCTCTGAAATTTGCAGCCAGGGCACACTCATTCCATTGAGTAAGCACCGACCATTTCCGAAATTTTTGACAATACACCTCTGCTTCATCCTGACCTTGAGAGATAGCCAGCAATGCTTTTTCTGCCTGATTCTCAAGATTAGGCTCCTCATAAAGCAGTCCAAGAGCCAGAAAAAATGCATCTACATTAAGCAATGCAGGATCTCCTGGCGCCAGAGAGAAAGCCCAATCTTGAGGGTCGCCACGCAACAAGGAGATAACAATTTTAACTTGCTGAGCGGAATCACCAGAGGAACGAGGTCTCAGAGATAGAAATAACTTACAATTATTTTTAAAATTTAGAAACCTAGATCTATCTCCAGAAAACAACTCAGGAATGGGTATCTTTGGTTCTGACATAGGGCTATGAATAACAAAATCCTGAATACTTTGCACCCGTGCCGTAAGATGATCCACACTAGAAATCAGAGTCTGAATATTCATGTCTGCAGCTGAGCTCAAAACCACCCAGAGTTCAAGGGGATGAAAGAAGCTAAACAGACTGCAGCAAAGGAAAAGCGGGAGGAGAAAAAAAAATGTACTCAGGTCTTCTTTTTATCCCACTTCTGCGATGCATTAAACACTTTTTGGCCTGCTATACCGTTATGATCCTTAGTGGTTGAGGATCACAAATAACTCCAGCTAAGTAACAAACATAGGACAAGCTCTAGGGAGGTGGCAAACTGGACTGACCGCAAATCTGAACCTATCCAAACACACTAGAAGTAGCCGGTGAACGTGCCTAAAAATCCTAGACGTCTCGAGCCAGCCTGAGGAACTAACTACCCCTAGAGAGAAAGAAAGACCTCTCTTGCCTCCAGAGAAATAATCCCCAAAGATATAGAAGCCCCCAACAAATAATAACGGTGAGGTAAGAGGAAGGCACATACACAGGGGTGAAAGCAGATTCAGCAAATGAGGCCCACTAATACTAGATAGCAGAAAATAGAAAAGGGAATCTATGCGGTCAATAAAAAACCCTTACAAAATATCCACTCTGAGATTTCAAGAACCCCCACACCAACTAACGGTGTGGGGGGAGAAACTCAGTCCCCTAGAGCAACCAGCAAGCGAGGAAATCACATTTTAGCAAGCTGGACAAGAAACATGATGAATGCTGATAATCAAAAAATGAACAAAAAAAAACTTAGCTTGTCTTGGAGAGACTGGGAGCAAGGTAGTCACAAGGAATCTGAAGATCACTGAATACATTGATAGCAGGCAAGGAACTGAGTATCCAGGTGAGCTAAATAGGAAACCAACCAAGGATAACGAACCAGCTGATGCTGCCAACCTGCAGAAAGACAACACTACACAGTACCGCTTGTGACCACTAGAGGGAGCCCAAAAATAGAGTTCACAACAGCCCGGTCCATAACGTGCAAACCACCCTTGGGGGTAAAGGGGTTAAAGGTATAGTTATATTAGTGTATGTAAACTTTTTACTTTGCAGTAAGGAATAATAATGCCTTAAACATTCTCTCTTTCTCGTTATTCTGGCATTTGGAAAATATTAATAATTATGGCAATCTTAATTGGCCTAAAATGGAAACATTCATTCTGATTTAATGTCAGCTATTGAAAAAACATGCATATATGTCTTTTTGTATAGTGTATGTAAACTTCTAGCTTCAACTGTATAGCTATGTAGCTATGTATATATGTTTATTTTTTAAGATGACCACATTTTTTCGAGTGGAACGGAGTTCTACTCAAATTTGACAAAAAATCAGTACTGATTCAGTATTCAGACTTTTATCATTTCCATAATTTGTTTATGATTTGTTCCCATTGCTAAATGTTAATTTCATTCTGCATCATAGATATCTTATAAAACACAATAAACAAATAGTACTTACCTCAACACTGACTTCTCCGGCCGCCCCAGATGCTCGCCATTCCACGTCTGGTTCTCGGTGCCTTTCTCCTCCTCCATGTGAATTTTTACAAGCAATTACAAGCTTTCCAGTATGGAAATTGGCGTAAATACAGCATATTCAATGCAAATCAAATTTGGGGAGAAAATTTGACAAACTCAGCAAACTCAAATTTCAAGATTTGCCCATCTTGAGTGGGGAGCAAAGACTAGCTCTTCTAATTCACAAAACAGCAACTGTCTGTAAAAGTTACTGCTGGATGTTATTGAAATGTGTCAGAACACAGAGCTCTGTGTGTAATGTTTTATAGAGGCAAACTTGTTAGAACATCCAGGCTGAACTTTGTCCCTCCTATGACATTTACAGAAAGTATAAGGAAGAAAGTGACCTGGTCAGATTAATGATATTTTATTTTAAAAAAACAAAACAAAAAACAATCAACAATATATCACCGCGCTACTCCATACATATGCGGAGGACAATGGTAGTAGGGGGGTAATGGTGAAGGTGAAAAATTTGTAAAGGAAAAGAAACATTACTGCAATTATGTCAAAATAACGGTTGTGATTAAAAGGTACTGGGTTTCAGAAGGTGATGGACCCAGCATTTGGTGGAGTAGGGTCTAGTGGGCCCTCTAAGCAAAGGGAGTTTTTTATATTAACAATAAAACCTTTAATATGCAGTAAATAGTGGTGGTATGTCTGTAATTGCACTTACTGGAGTGCCGTGAGGCAGTGTGACCCCTTAAAGAATTGGTGTAGATAGATGGGTTGGTAGTTAATCCATTGATGCTGCGTTAGTATGCTGCCATTCAAAGGGAGGTATGATGTCCTGTTAGCATAACATGTAGTCGCTATGACTTAGCTGTTCGGAGTGTAAGGGGGTGTGCAGGCGGCTGGTTTGAGCCCTGCATTCCTGTGCATGCCTACCTAATGAAACTGGGTACTTTTTGTGTTTGCTGTGTGCCCTGTGTAGTTTATGATATTTGACACTGTTTAATATGATAATGGCTGACACTGTTCTGATATCTGTGTGTTAGGGACAGGAATAGGGACAGTCAGTGGCAGTGGTAGGTCAGCATTGGTAGGGGTTATGGCAGTGTAGTTGCGGGTTAGTGTTAAGGGGGCGCTGTAGAGTAGGAGATTAGATTATGTTGAGAACTGGTTTCAGTCAGAGTAGTGACAGTGGAGAAAGGGATGGAGCCAGTGTAGTGGCAGGGAGAGTGCCTTCCTGAGGTAATTTCCAGTTAGTGGGAGGAGCTAAAGCTGGAAAGGATTCTGACTCACAGGTGGGTGAACTACTTGACACACACAGTACACCACAAAATGGACATGATATTTCTGTAGCGGAGCGTCGGGGTGTGATGAGGAAGCAGCAGCAATCCCTTGGTACGGCTACCACCCAGGCCCCCGTTACAGGAGTATAGTGAACTCAGTGATTAAGTGGTTCTGCCGTGAGTGGAAATATCAGGATCCAAAGCACAGACCTGTTATACTTAATCGGGCTTCTACGCGGTACTCACTGTATGGAGCCTGGATGCAGAGGAGGAGAGCGGTGTGCCTGTGTCTGGATAACTAACCGCAGTGCTGCAGAAGGTGTCCACATTAGGTGTGTGGGGAACCGCTGCCTTGGAAGCCAGTAATGATCACAGGTGCCCCGGCAGGAAGCACTCTGTGTCTGCGGTGGGAATGAAGTGAGTGAAGTTTTGGGGTTGGTTTTCTTTTCCTCCTGCGCACCCATCCACACTTAGGTGACATCACCCTGAAACTCCGCTTACTTCATTCCCGCCACAGACACAGCATGCTTCCGGCCTGGGCACCTGTGATCATCACCGGCTTCCAGGGCAGCAGTTCCCTGCCCACCTAATGCGGACACCTTCTGCAGCACTACGGTTAGTTATCCGGACACAGGCACACCGCCCTCCTCTGCATCCAGGCTCCACACAGTGAGTACCGCGTAGAATCCCAATTAAGTATAACAGGTCTGTGCTTTGGAATCCTGATACTTCCACTCAGGGCAGAACCACTTAATCACTGAGTTCACTATACTCTGAACAGCTAAATCATAGCGACTACATGTTATGCTAACAGGACATCATACCTCCCTTTGAATGGCAGCATACTAACGCAGCATCAATGGATTAACTACCAACCCATCTATCTACACCAATTCTTTAAGGGGTCACACTGCCTCACGGCACTCCAGTAAGTACAATTACAGACATACCACCACTATTTACTGCATATTAAAGGTTTTATTGTTAATATCAAAAACTCCCTTTGCTTAGAGGGCCCACTAGACCCTACTCCACCAAATGCTGGGCCCTTCACCTTCTTAAACCCAGTACCTTTTCATCAGAACCATTATTTTGACATAATCGCAGTAATGTTTCTTTTCCTTTACAAATTTTTCACCTTCACCATTACCCCCCTGCTACCATTGTCCTCCACATATGTATGGAGTAGCGCGGTGATACATTGTCAATTTTTTTTTTAGGCTTCGCTTTCCAGCAGGCACACACAGAACCTGCTCTAATCACCAGCAGCTCTCTATACTAATCTCACTCTTGGGCCAGTACTTTGCAAAGCGCCAGTGTTTACATTTATACTTTTGATATTTTCTTTTATTTTCACAAACATAGACCCATTTAGCATAGACTTCCTCTATGATTTTGCCTCAGCTCAGACATCTTCCTCCAATTCGTTCCCAGAATACAAATAATCACAAATTAAGGTACACATCAATAAAAGCATTAAAAGCATTTTAATTGAGATTTGAAGTAGTGCTTCTACATACTTTTCCTTAGTACATTGAAAAATAGCACAGCCATCACTATATTGCTTGCAGTGCAAACAGCCGCTGTTCAAGATATCCGATTATATTTTATTCCTGCCATCTTTATTTAGATAAGCTATGAAGAAGGAAACAAATGTCTGACCCAGCAGCAATACTTCCCTTCTTTATTAACCCCTTCACCCCCAAGGGTGGTTTGCACGTTAATGACCGGGCCAATTTTTACAATTCTGACCACTGTCCCTTTATGAGGTTATAACTCTGGAACGCTTCAACGGATCTTGGCGATTCTGACATTGTTTTCTCGTGACATATTGTACTTCATGATAGTGGTAAAAATTTCTTTGATATTACCTGCGTTTATTTGCAAAAAAAATGGAAATTTGGCGAAAATTTTGAAAATTTTGCAATTTTCCAACTTTTAATTTTTATGCCCTTAAATCACAGAGATATGTCACACAAAATACTTAATAAGTAACATTTACCACATGTCTACTTTACATCAGTACAATTTTGGAACCAAAATTTTTTTTTGTTAGGGAGTTAAAAGGGAGGGTTAAAAGTTGACCAGCAATTTCTCATTTTTACAACACCATTTTTTTTTAGGGACCACATCTCATTTGAAGTCATTTTGAGGGGTCTATATGATAGAAAATACCCAAGTTTGACACCATTCTAAAAACTGCACCCCTCAAGGTGCTCAAAACCATATTCAAGAAGTTTATTAACCCTTCTGGTGCTTCACAGGAATTTTTGGAATGTTTAAATAAAAATTAACATTTAACTTTTTTTCACAAAAAATTTACTTCAGCTCCAATTTGTTTTATTTTACCAAGGGTAACAGGAAAAAATGGACCCCAAAATTTGTTGTACAATTTGTCCTGAGTACGCCAATACCCCATATGTGGGGGTAAACCACTGTTTGTGCGCATGACCGAGCTCGGAAGCGAAGGAGCGCCATTTGACTTTTCAATGCAAAATTGACTGGAATTGAGATGGGACGCCATGTTGCGTTTGGGGAGCCCCTGATGTGCCTAAACATTGAAACCCCCCACAAGTGACACCATTTTGGAAATTAGACCCCCTAAGGAACTTATCTAGAGGTGTGGTGAGCACTTTGACCCACCAAGTGCTTCACAGAAGTTTATAATGCAGAACCGTAAAAATAAAAAATCACATTTTTTCACAAAAAATATTTTTCACCCCCAATTTTTTATTTTCCCAAGGGTAAGAGAAGAAATTGGACCCCAAAAGTTGTTGTACAATTCGTCCTGAGTACGCAGATACCCCATATGTGGGTATAAACCACTGTTTGGGCGCATGGGAGACCTCGGAAGGGAAGGAGCGCCGTTTGACTTTTCAATGCAAAATTGACAGGAATTGAGATGGGACATCATGTTGCATTTGGAGAGCCACTGATGTGCCTAAACATTGAAACCCCCCACAAGTGACACCATTTTGGAAAGTAGACCCCCTAAGGAACTTATCTAGAGGTGTGGTGAGCACTTTGACCCACCAAGTGCTTCACAGAAGTTTATAATGCAGAACCGTAAAAATAAAAAATCATATTTTTTCACAAAAATTATCTTTTCACCCCCAATTTTTTATTTTCCCAAGGGTAAGAGAAGAAATTGGACCCCAAAAGTTGTTGTACAATTTGTCCTGAGTATGCTGATACCCCATATGTGGGGGTAAACCACTGTTTGGGCGCATGGGAGAGCTCGGAAGGGAAGTAGCACCGTTTGACTTTTCAATGCAAAATTGACAGGAATTGAGATGGGACGCCATGTTGCGTTTGGAGAGCCACTGATGTGCCTAAACATTGAAACCCCCCACAAGTGACACCATTTTGTAAAGTAGACCCCCTAAGGAACTTATCTAGATGTGTTTTGAGCGCTTTGACCCACCAAGGGCTTCACAGAAGTTAATAATGCAGAGCCGTAAAAATAAAACAAAAATTTTTTCCCACAAAAATTATTTTTTTAGCCCCCAGTTTTGTATTTTCCCGAGGGCAGCAGGAGAAATTGGACCCCAAAATTTGTTGTCCAAGTTGTCCTGAGTGCGATGATACACCATATGTGGGGAGAACCACTGTTTGGGCGCATGGGAGGGCTCGGAAAGGAAGGAGTGCCATTTGGAATGCAGGCTTAGATGGAATGGTCTGCAGGCGTCACATTGCGTTTGCAGAGCCCCTAATGTACCTAAACAGTAGAAACCCCCCACAAGTGACACCATGTTGGAAAGTAGCCCCCTAAGGAACTTATCTAGATGTGTGGTGAGCGCTTTGACCCACCAAGGGCTTCACAGAAGTTTATAATGCAGAGCCATAAAAATTAAACTAAAATTTTTTCCCACAAAAATTATTTTTCAGCCCCCAGTTTTGTATTTTCCCGAGGGTAACAGGAGAAATTGGACCCCAAAAGTTGTTGTCCAATTTGTCCTGAGTGCGCTGATACCCCATATGTGGGGGGAACCACCGTTTGGATGCATGGGAGGGCTCGGAAGGGAAGGAGCGCCATTTGGAATGCAGACTTAGATGGAATGGTCTGCAGGCGTCACATTGCGTTTGCAGAGCCCCTAATGTACCTAAACAGTAGAAGCCCCGCACAAGTGACCCCATTTTGGAAACTAAACCCCCCAAGGAACTTATCTAGATGTGTTGTAAGAACTTTGAACCCCCAAGTGTTTCACTACAGTTTATAACGCAGAGCCGTGAAAATAAAAAATATTTTTTTTTTCCCACAAAAATTATTTTTTAGCCCCCAGTTTTGTATTTTCCCAGGGGTAACAGGAGAAATTGGACCCCAAAGGTTGTTGTCCTATTTGTCCCGAGTATGCTGCTACCCCATATGTTGGGGTAAACCCCTGTTTGGGAACACGGGAAAGCTCGGTAGGGAAGGAGCACTGTTTTACTTTTTCAACGCAGAATTGGCTGGAATTGAGATCGGACGCCATGTCGCGTTTGGAGAGCCCCTGATGTGCCGAAACAGTGGAAACCCCCCAATTATAACTGAAACCCTAATCCAAACACACCCCTAACCCTAATCCCAACAGTAACCCTAACCACACCTCTAACCCTGACACACCCCTAACCCTAATCCCAACCCTATTCCCAACCGTAAATGTAATCTAAACCCTAACCGTAACTTTAGCCCCAACCCTAACCCTAACTTTAGCCCCAACCCTAACTGTAGCCTTAACCCTAGCTCCAACCCTAGCCCTAATGGGAAAATGGAAATAAATACATTTTTTTCCCCTAACTAAGGGGGTGATGAAGGGGGGGTTTGATTTACTTTTATAGCGAGTTTTTTAGCGGATTTTTATGATTGGCAGCCGTCACACACTGAAAGACGCTTTTCATTGCAAAACATATTTTTTGCGTTACCACATTTTGAGAGCTATAAATTTTCCATATTTTGGTCCACAGAGTCATGTCAGGTCTTGTTTTTTGCGGGACGAGTTGACGTTTTTATTGGTAACATTTTCGGACATGTGGCAGTTTTTGATCGCTTTTTATTCCGATTTTTGTGAGGCAGAATGACCAAAAACCAGCTATTCATGAATTTCTTTTGGGGGAGGCGTTTATACCGTTCCGCGTTTGGTAAAATTGATAAGCAGTTTTATTCTTTGGGTCAGTACGATTACAGTGATACCTCATTTATATTATTTTTTTATGTTTTGGCGCTTTTGATAAAAACTATTTTATGGAAAAAATAATTATTTTTGCATCGCTTTATTCTCAGGACTATAACTTTTTTATTTTTTTGCTGATCATGCTGTATAGCAGCTCGTTATTTGCGGGACAAGATGACGCTTTCAGCGGTACCATGGTTATTTATATCTGTATTTTTGATCGCGTGTTATTCCACTTTTTGTTCGGCGGTATGATAATAAAGCATTGTTTTTTGCCTCGTTTTTTTTTTTTTCTTACGGTGTTTACTGAAGGGGTTAACTAGTGGGCCAGTTTTATAGGTCGGGTCATTACGGACGCGGCGATACTAAATACGTGTACTTTTATTGTTTTTTTTTATTTTATTTAGATAAAGAAATGTATTTATGGGAATAATATTTTTTTTTTCATTATTTTGGAATATATATATTTTTTTTTTTTACACATTTGGAAATTTTTTTTTTTACTTTTTTACTTTGCCCCAGGGGGGGACAATACAGATCGGTGATCTGCCAGTTTGCATAGCACTCTGACAGATCACCGATCTGAGAGAAGTGCAGGCTGCTTCACAGTGCCTGCTCTGAGCAGGCTTCTGTGAAGCCACCTCCCTCCCTGCAGGACCCGGATCCGCGGCCATCTTGGATCCGGGTCTGGAGCAGGCAGGGAGGGAGGTAAGACCCTCGCAGCAACGCGATCACATCGCGTTGCTGCGGGGGGCTCAGGGAAGCCCGCAGGGAGCCCCCTCCCTGCGCGATGCTTCCCTGCACCGCCGGCACATCGCGATCATGTTTGATCGCGGTGTGCCGGGGGTTAATGTGCCGGGAGCGGACCGTGACCGCTCCTGGCACATAGTGCCGGATGTCAGCTGCGATAGGCAGCTGACACCCGGCCGCGATCGGCCGCGCTCCCCCTGTGAGCGCCGCCGATCGCGCTGGACGTACTATCCCGTCCGTGGTCATGGGGGCCCACCCCACCTCGACGGGATAGTACGTCCGATGTCAGGAAGGGGTTAATGTGCCATGTGATCACGCTTCGCCTCATACATTTTTAAATATCCAAAACTACAGTCTAGGTGGATGTTGTCAATATTTAATCTCTTTAAATTATTATATTATTATTAAAAATGACAGGATACATCGATAAATCTAGTGTGAATAAAAATATTCAGCTCACTCTCCTATAGGAAAACAATCACAACACATAGAGTGCAAAGAATCCCTTGGGAGAGTCAATCCCAACAGAAGATTCCAAGATAGTAGATGATGCAACACACGTGAGAAGATAAAATAAATGTTTATTCCAAAATTGTTAAAAACATCGTCATCAGTGTATTTTCCACATGGATGTCATTATGCATTTTGAATCTTTAAACTCTCTGTTTCTTAGTCATAATAAATCTAGTACCTACCTAACAACAAATGCATAATGCATAGCTCAAAAAAAAAATGTTACACAAGAAAATAGACTGAATCCTGGCCAAAATGCTTATCTTCAGAAAACTTTAAAGAAAATCTATGTTATTAAAAAAATGCAGGCAGCAGGATTGACTCTCCTAAGGCATCTATATGGGAATGTAAGTCATAGGAAGCTGAATGAAATTATACTTTAATATATGCAAACCAATGTATAATTCCAGAAAAAAGCAAATAGATCAATGGCTGCACTCAACTGTACTAAAGCAAGGAAATGTGCGATACATGAAATGTGAATAGCTTAATGGCTTGTGAAATCTATAAAAAAACACATGAGATGCTTAGCACAAGATTTGGCCAAAAAATGTGAGCCCATCCAACAAACATCAAGGGAATCTCAAATCGGATAGGTACCTGACTTGACTGCCTAGTGTGAACACTTACCTATGGCTAATAACATGGTAAAGCCTGCATTTATAGGAAGGTCAGAACCAACTGTGTTTGGATGTAATTAAAATCACAGCATGGTGAGGGGCGGGGCGTTCAAGTCAGAAAAAATAGTACATCTAATATATAAAGCTGAATGTGTGTGTGTGTATGTATGTCTGGGATTGGCATCTGCACCGTCGCAGCTACAGCCACAAAATTTTGCACAGTCACACGTCTGGACCCCGAGAGGGTCATAGGCTATGTTGTGAGGCGAAATTTTAACCCCGCGCGTTCCAATTCACTAAGCAATTTTGCCCCTATCTACATAATGGGGAAAAAGTGAAAGGAAAAGTGTTGGAGGCGAATTGACAGCTGCCAGATGTGAAAAAGGGGGACTTAAAGAATGAGAGCGATGGCGCCAAAGAGTATATACCGTACAGTTGCTAAGGTGGGGCCCCTATATGGGATACTCACCACACACGGGGATATGAACATACACACAAAATGCGCCACACACTACCACGTGCTTGAACACATATACCACCCTCAGCACACATTTCACCGCACATACACCAACCTCACCACATAAAAGTCGAAACACAAAAGTCGCCGCTCAAAACTCGCCACGTGCAAAACTCGCCACATGCAAAACTAGGTTCACGCAAAACTCAACACACGTGCAAAACTCACCTCATGGAAAACTCGCCACACGCAAAACTTGCAAATGCTGAAAAATTGCCATGCGCAAAACTTACTGCACACAACTTGCTACACTAACCTGTCACATGCAATTCGACACACAAAAAGTTGCTACACGCATGTCGCCACACAAAACTCATCTCACAAAAGTCGCTACATGAATGTCGCCACACGCAACTCAACACACACAACTTGACACATGAAACTCGCCCTAAAACACACACAAGTCTGGTATTATCCTTCAAAAATAAAAATCTGATTAATAAACAGACAAACTACAAGAGCAACAACTGTACCATATAGGAAATACGGCAGCTGTCAGTCACATGACCTGTCTATTATGTGTATGTGTGAGCTAATATATACTGCCAGGGGGAGGGCTTCCTGTTGGCTGGGGATTAGTGTTGAGCATTCCTATACTGCAAATATCGGGTATCGGCCGACATTCGCTGTATCGGAAATCGGAATCGGAAGTTCCTATAAGTTCCCAGGTGTGTGCGGTTCGTATGGTTCCCAGAGTCTGGAGGAGAGGAGACTCTCCTTCAGGCCCTGGGATCCATATTCATGTAAAAAATAAAGAATAAAAATAAAAAATATGGATATACTCACCCCTCCGATGGCCCCCGGCTCTCAGCGGTGCAACCGGCAGCCTCCGTTCCTAAGAATGCAGTGAGTGTAGGACCTGCGATGATGTCGCGGTCTTGTGATTAGTCGCATGACCGCTCATGTGACTGCAACGTCATCGAAGGTCCTTCACTCACTGCATTCTTAGGAACGGAGGCAGACGCTTGCACCGGTGAGAGCCAGGGTCCGTCGGAGGGGTGAGTATATCCATATTTTTTATTTTTATTCTTTATTTTTTACATGAATATGGATCCCAGGGCCTGAAGGAGAGTTTCCTCTCCTTCAGACCCTGGGAACCATCCAGGATAGCTTCCGATATTTGTGTCCCATTGACTTGTATTGGTATCGGTATCGGCGATATCCAATATTTTTTGGATATCGGCCGATCCAATCCGATACCGATACTTTTGAATATCAGAAGGTATCGCTCAACACTACTGGGGATTTATCAGGCTGCCAATTTAGCTTACAAATACCGAGGTAAAAATACTGAGCAAATAACGTGTGAATGCGGTCTAATACAGGAGGAGATGACATACAGATATATACTATATACAGGATGAGATGACACACAGGTATATACTATATACAGGGGAGATGACACACAGGTTTATACTATATACAGGAGATGACATACAGGTATATACTATATACAGGAGGAGATGACACACACATATATACTATATACAGGGGAGATGACACACAGGTATATACTATATACAGGAGGAAATGACACACAGGTATATACTATATACAGGAGAGATGACACAGGTATATACTATATACAGGAGGAGATGACACACAGGTATATACTATATACAGGAGGAGATGACACACACACACATATATACTATATACAGGGGAGATGACACACAGGTATATACTAAATACAGGAGGAGATGACACACTGGTATATACTATATACATGGGAGATGACATACAGGTACATACTATATACAGGAGAGATGACACACAGGTATATACTATATACAGGAGGAGATGACACACAGGTATATACTATATACAGGAGGAGATAACACAGGTATATACTATATACAGGGGAGATGAGACACACATATATACTATATACAGGGGAGATGACACACAGGTATATCCTATATACAGGGGAGATGACACACAGGTGTATACTATATACAGGGGAGATGACACACAGGTATATACTATATACAGAGGAGATGACACACAGGTATATACTATATAGGAGGAGATGACATACAGGTATATAGTATATACAGAAGAGATGACATACAGGTATATACTGTATACTGGAGGAGATGACACATAGGTATATACAATATACAGGAGGAGATGACATACAGGTATATACTATATACAGGAGATGACATACAGGTGTATACTATATATAAGGGAGATGACAAATATGTATATACTGAGGGGAAAATGAGAGCTGTGAGGTGAAAATGAGGGGTATGAAGTGAAAATGAAAAGGTGTGAGTGCAAATTGAGAGGAGCGAGGGAAAATAGTGGAGTGATCGGAAAATGACAGACGTGAGGTCAAAATCACAAGTGTTAGGGGGAATGAAAGGAGTGAGGGGAAAATAAGAGGAGTGAGGGGGAAAATGAGAGGTGTAAGGGAGTAAATGAGAGATGTGAGGGGGAAAATGAGAGGCGTGATGGGAAAATAAGAGAAGTGAGGTGCTATAACTAACTACAGATATTTACTATGCCCAGGCAATGCCGGGCTCTTCAGCTAGTAGTAAATATAAGTAAACTGACTGAACAGCAATCTAGTCTGAACTGGTGCATAACCAAAAAAGTCTTACATAGCAAATAGATCAATGGCTGCACTCAACTGTACTAAAGCAAGGAAATGTGCGATACATGAAATGTGAATAGCTTAATGGCTTGTGAAATCTATGAAAAAACACATGAGATGCTTAGCACAAGATTTGGCCAAAAAATGTGAGCCCATCCACCAAATGTCAAGGTAATCTCAAATCAGATGGGTACCTGACCTGACTGCCTAGTGTGAACACTTACCTATGGCTAATAACATAGTAAAGCCTGCATTTATAGGAAGGTCAGAACCAACTGTGTGTGGATGTAATTAAAATCACAGCATGGTGAAGGGCGGGGCGTTCAAGTCAGTCTGTGGTGGAGATAGTCCTGGAGGGGCTGTACGATAGGGACACTTCGACAGTGGGAGTGTGGAGAGAGGAATGTTTGGTGGTGGGGAAGGATCAATAGGTAATGGTGAAGGAGTGGAGAAGGCAATTGAGCGGGTGGACAGGAAAGTGGGATTGGGGTTAGGAATTTGGTAGGATGGAGGGGTGTAGGTGATGTTTTGGGAGGACTGGGAGGCAGAAGCAGTGATGGATGACAAGAGGGTTGGGAAGGAGGTGAAACAGGCTGGTGGTAGTGGCCAGGGAGAGGAGGCACGGATGAAGTGGATGGGAAGTGGTATGGGTCAGGATCATCATATTGGTGGGAAGGGGCACAGGCGGGACGCTGGTAGTGTGGCTGGTGGGAAGGGGCACGGGAACGCTGGAAGTGTTGTGGCTGGTGGAACGGGGCATGGGCACGATGTGGGCGATGGTGAGGTTGGTGGGATGGGGTATGGGCAGGTTGGTGGTACGGGTCAGGAGGATAGTAGTGGCTGTAGTGACGGACAGTGGAGGAAGGGGGGGCAGTTGCAGCATGTGTGGCAAGAGTCTCTGCTCTTGAGGCAATGAGCGCTAGAGTAGACTGGCAGGATTCCATTACTTGCATCTGCTGAGAAGCAGATAGCGTCTCCATTTGCTCAAGTACCGACTGAAAAAAAGTGTTGTTCGGTGACTGTCTTGCCTCTGAACGTATCATTAACAGAAGGGTATGCATCTCGAGTATACTTTTATTTATTAAATTAAAACCTGCAGCCATTTGCTCGGACAAAACTTTCAGACAGTTCTGGAATAATGCGTTCAGGTGTAAGAACTCAGGCGCATAACTCTGTACCTGACCCCTCTGCCGAAGGCGCCCCGATGCTACAGGTGTACTAGAGGTGGCAGCAGCAGAGGGGTGGGGTACAGGAAACGCTATATCCTCACCAGCAGATACATGCAATGGAATCAGCCAGGATGCTCCAGCGCTCGTGGATGGGACAGAGGGATCCGATGTGTGGGAAGGTGCTCTGGCAGGCTCCGCTCTCAGGCTTGATAGCTGTGGCAGGCTCTGCTCTCAGGCTTGGTGGCTGTGGCAGGCTCTACTCTCAGGCTTGATAGCTGTGGCAGGCTCCGCTCTCAGGCTTGGTGGCTGTGGCAGGCTCCGCTCTCAGGCTTGGTGGCTGTGGCAGGCTTTGTTCTCAGGCTTGTTGGCTGTGGCAGGCTCCGCTCTCAGGCTTGATAGCTCTGGCAGGTTCCACTCTCAGGTTTGATAGCTGTGGCAGGCTCCGCTCTCAGGCTTGGTGGCTGTGGCAGGCTCCGCTCTCAGGCTTGATAGCTCTGGCAGGCTCTGCTCTCAGGCTTGATAGCTGTGGCAGGCTCTGTTCTCAGGCTTGGTGGCTGTGGCAGGCTCTGCTCTCAGGCTTGATAGCTGTGGCAGGCTCCGCTCTCAGGCTTGATAGCTGTGGCAGGCTCCGCTCTCAGGCTTGATAGCTGTGGCAGGCTCCGCTCTCAGGCTTGGTGGCTGTGGCAGGCTCCGCTCTCAGGCTTGGTGGCTGTGGCAGGCTCTGTTCTCAGGCTTGTAGGCTGTGGCAGGCTCCGCTCTCAGGCTTGATAGCTCTGGCAGGTTCCATTCTCAGGCTTGATAGCTGTGGCAGGCTCCGCTCTCAGGCTTGGTGGCTGTGGCAGGCTCCGCTCTCAGGCTTGATAGCTCTGGCAGGCTCCGCTCTCAGGCTTGATAGCTGTGGCAGGCTCTGTTCTCAGGCTTGGTGGCTGTGGCAGGCTTTGCTCTCAGGCTTGATAGCTGTGGCAGGCTCCGCTCTCAGGCTTGATAGCTGTGGCAGGCTCCGCTCTCAGGCTCTTCAGTCTTGGCAGAGTGTGGGCTCTCTGGCTGGCAGTATGGCTAGAAATGAGTGAGGGCCTCAATGGCATTGGTTTATATATATTTCGCCGCAGACAAAAAACGTTACAGTAGACGTTTTTTCCAGATGCCGGAATCAGAATTTTAGCTGGATCCGGAAAAAAATGGAAGGAACACTGGGCCATGCAGCGCGATCCGGAGCTAATAGAAGTCAATGGGGGGAAAACCGGTTCCGGTTTTTATTTTTTCCGGTTCCAGTTTTCCTCTCAAGAGCCGGATTTAGCCTGAAACAAAAAGACAGATGTGTGAAAGTAGCCTTAAATTTTAGAGTCCCTCAGAGAATCTGAGATGTAACATAGATTTCCTGCAGCTACACCAAGGAGGAAGATAGCCGACTGCTATAGCTCCAAGCCTCAAAATAAGGAAATGGAAATATCATTGGAAACTCCCAGCAGCAGGCTGGGAGTCTAAAAACATCCGGGTACAGGTGTGTCAATTAGAGCTGGAGAAAGGTTTCCACTGGGTCAAAGAGTCAGAAGAGTTAAAAAAGTGTCTGCATGGCCAAACGCAGAGACATGCTGCAGTTAGATGCAGTGCGACTGTCTGCAGTCTCTGACACACCCATGACAATAGATCACATAACTTGAATTGCACTTTTATCATATCACAACAAAGACTTTGGCTTCCCCACACTGATAAGATTCTACAGATGAGATTCACATTGCTGATCTAATGGATGCTATATTTGGTGATTGTATCCATTTAATCCTGCTTGGTGAAAAATATTGGGTCTCTCGGCTAAGGTGTCTGACAGAATTAGATAATTTCTTAACCCCTTTCCATCATCAGGTGTAATAATACGCCGTTGTCGGAAACCCTCCCTTTGATGTGGGCTCCAGCGGTGAGCCCACATCTTTTTCAGCACATATCAGCTGTTTTGAACAGCTGATATGTGCCGCTAACAGCCATGGGAGGAATCGCGATCCATCTGTGGCTGTTAACCCTTTAAATGCCTCTATGAAACTCTGACAGTGGCATTTAACAGGCACTTCCAGCAAGCGCGCCGGAAATTCCACCCATCAATGCCCATGTCACATGACCGAGGGTCGCCGATGGGTTGGCATGACAATCAGAGGTCTCCAGCAGAAGAATATATTTTTGTCACTGCGATGATAGCTATAAGCATCGCTGAATGGTTGGCACTCATAGCAAGTCAGCAATTCTGCTACATACAGGCAGTCTGATCATCGCTTGTACATAGCAGAGCCGATCGGGTTATGGCAGCTTTTAGTCTCCCATGCAAACTATTGAAGCATGTCAAAAGTAAAAAAATATATATATATATTTTAAAAATGAAAAAAATCTAAAAGTTTAAATTACCTGCTTTAGCCACATTCAAAATAATAGAATAAAGCAAAAATCAAACATACACATATTTGGTATCACCGCATTTAAAATCACCCGATCTATCAATAAAAAATAGATGGTTTGGGGTGAGCTGGACCGCAGAGTGAAGGCAAAAGGACCAACAAGTGCTAAGCATCTCTGGAAACACCTTCAAGATTGTTGGAAGACCATTTCCTGTGACTACCTCATGAAGCTCATCAAGAGAATGCCAAGAGTGTGCAAAGCAGTCATCAAAGCAAAAGGTGGCTACTTTGAAGAACCTAGAATATAAAACATATTTTCAGTTGTTTCACACTTTTTTGTTAAGTATATAATTCAACATGCGCTAATGCATAGTTTTGATGCCTTCAGTGTGAATTTACAATTTCCACAGTCATGAAAATACAGAAAAATCTTTAAATGAGAAGGTGTGTCTGAACTTGTGCTCTGTCCTGTATATATATATATATATATATATATATATATATATATATATATATATATATATATATATATATATAGGGTTGAGCGAAACGGATCAGACAAATTCAAAAATTGCCGACTTTCGGCAAAGTCGGGTTTCATGAAGCCCAACCCGATCCTAGTGTGGGATCGGCCATAAAGTCGGCAATCTGCGTGCCAAAGTTGCGTTTCATATGACGCTTTAAGCGCTATTTTTCAGCCAATGAAGGAGGACGCAGAGTGTGGGCAGCGTGATGACATAGGTCTCGGTCCCAACCATCTTAGAGAAGGGCATGACAGTGATTGGCTTGCTTTCTGTGGCGTCACAGGGGCTATAAAGGGGTGTGCATGCCGACCGCCATCTTACTTCTGCCGATCTTAGCATAGGGAGAGATTGCTGCAGCTTCATCAGAAGAAGGGATATAGTTAGGGAGGGAATATTAACCCCCAAAACTGCTTGTGCTGTAGCGATTTCCACTGTCCAACACCACCTTTTTTTTGCAGGGACAGTGGAGGCTTTATTTTTGTGCATCAGCTCTGTAGCTTACTAGGCTGCCTTATAAGGCTCCCTGATAGCTGCATTGCTGTTTGCACCGCTGCTGTGCAAACCAACTGCTTTTTTAAAAGCAAAAATCCTGTTGCTCTTTTCTGCACAGTTATCTTGTTTATTTGTCCACACTTTTGTGTGCAGCAGTCCTTTTTATTGCTGCCATACTTGTCCTGAGATCATTGTAGGGACATTGAAATTGTACTGCAGTCCTTGTATTTTTTCATATATCTTCCAGCAACTTTCTGCCACTTACATTGTGTTGTTTTATACACTGGGCCTGAGTTTTGGTTCAGTCTCCCCCCAAAAAAGTGAGATTCAAATTCTCACAAAGTGGATATACCTCAGTCCTGTTAGTTTGTCGTATATCAGCCAGCCACTTTCTGCCACATACGTTGTGTTGTGTTATACACTGGGCCTGAGTTTTGGTTCAGTCTCCAAAAAAAAAGTGAGATTCAAATTCTCACAAAGTGGATATACTTCAGTACTGTTAGTTTGTCGTATATCAGCCAGCCACTTTCTGCCATCGTATATCAGCCAGCCACTTTCTGCCACGTACATTGTGTTGTGTTATACACTGGGCCTGAGTTTTGGTTCAGTCTCCCAAAAAAAAGTGAGATTCAAATTCTCACAAAGTGGATATACTTCAGTCCTGTTAGTTTGTCGTATATCAGCCAGCCACTTTCTGCCACGTACATTGTGTTGTGTTATGCACTAGGCCTGAGTTTTGGTTCAGTCTCCCAAAAAAAAGGGAGATTTAAATTCTCAACAAGTTTATTTACACCTTCTACCTTGTTTTACAGTACCATATAACGGTTGTTATTTAATTGGATTTTAGAAAAAATTAAGGAAGTCTGGTGGAAGAGCCCGTGGGCGATGGTTGCCAGCTGGTACTGATGGAGGTGGTGATGGTGCATCTGGTGGCAGTGGCAAAAGCACAATAGCACCTAAGGCTGGAGGTGTTGAGCCAGCGTCATCGTCTGGCTACAAAAGGCCTCGAAGGCTCCCTTATCTGGGAGTAGGAAAACAGCTTTTAAAGCCGGAGCAGCAGGAAAAGGTTTTGGCTTTCCTTGCTGACTCAGCCTCTAGCTCTTTCGCCTCCTCTTCAGAAAGTTCCAAATATAAAAGCAGCGAGTCGTCAGTGGATGCTCCCGGTCAGGAACAAAACGTTTCCTTGTGTCCTTCACCCAAACTAAAAGTGAAGGATGCATCAGGCGAGACTACAGGTTACTCCATGGAGCTCTTTACACATACCGTGCCTGGGTTAGAAAGGGAAATAGTTAACTCCCCATTACAAGATGAATTGGACATGGAGTGCACTGATGCACAGCCACAGCTAGATTATTATGCTGTTCCATTGACTCAGATCACTACACTGCCCTTGCAGTGTACTGAGCCAGAATATGACCCTGATAAGACTATGGTGCCCCGTCCTGAATGCTTTAGCACCTTACACGGTGACACAGAGGAAGGTGCGCATGACATTGAAGAGGAGGTGATAGATGACCCAGTTGTTGACCCAGATTGGCAGCCATTGGAGGAAGGTGGATGATCCGCAGCAGCCATCTACATCGAAACAGCTGTCATCTGGCAGGCCCATATCAGGCCAAAAATGTGTGTCAAAAACAAAAAGTTTTAGGACACCGCGGCCCTCCGGTGAAAGTAGCACAGCGTGCAATGTCTGAAAAGGTATTCCATAGTAGGAAGAGTGTAGTGTGGCAATTTTTTAACCAAGATCCGAATGATCAGTCAAAAGTTATCTGTAAGAAATGCTCAAAGACCTTTAGCAGAGGGAAGAATCTTCAAAATTTAAATACAACGTGCATGCTTGGACATTTAACCAGCATGTACTTGCAAGTCTGGACTAACTACCAAACATCATGAACCGTTTGTGCACTTGCTCAGAATGAAGGTAGTCAGCAATGCTACATTGCTTCCTTCACTGTAAGCCTACTGGTTAGGACACCACCAGCAGCAAATGTGGAGGTATCGTCGCCAGGCCAAAGCATTCAGGGAATCACAAGGTTATTGATAGGAAACACTGTATGTAGGCCAACATCAAGAATACCATCACCAATCCTCTCTCAATCCGCAATGACCACCACCAACACTGCTAGTCCCACCATATGCAGCTATCCAGTCCAGCTCACCCTACAAGAGACTCTCGTTAGGAAAAGAAAGTACTCATCCTCTCATTCGCATACACAGTGTTTGAACGCCCACATTGCTATACTAATCTCGTTAGAGATGATGCCCTACCGGTTGGTTGAAAGCGAAGCTTTCAAAGACCTGATGGCCTACGCAGTACCACGCTATGATCTACCCAGTCAGCACTTCTTTGCAAGAAAAGCCATCCCAACCCTCCACCAGCATGTCAAAGACCACATTGTCCATGCACTGAGGCAATCAGTCAGTGGAAAGGTGCACCTCACAACAGATGCATGGACCAGTAGGCATGGCCAGGGACGTTACGTGTCCATCACGGCACACTGGGTTAATGTGGTGGATGCAGGGTCCACAGGGGACAGCCATAGTGGGACAGTTCTGCCTAGCCCACGGTCTAGGAAACAGTTGGCTGTAGGCGTTCGCCACCCCTCCTCCTCCTACTCCTCCTCCTCCAGAAGCGAAAGCTCATCCACACAGCGCAGTTGCACGACCACTCCATCCGCAGCTGCCAGTGTTGCACACGAGGTGTCCCATTATGGAACAGCTAGTGGTAAGCGTAAGCAGGCTGTGTTACAAATGAAGTGTTTGGGCGACAACAGACACACCGTGGAAGTATTGGCCGAGTACTTGCAGCAACAAACTCAGTCATGGCTGGGCAGTGTACATCTTGAGGCAGGCAAGATAGTCAGTGATAACGGAAGGAATTTTATTGCTGCCATAGCCCTTTCAGAACTGAAACACATACCTTGCCTGGCTCACACCTTGAACCTGGTGGTGCAGTGCTTCCTCAATATTATCCGGAGTTACCCGCTCTGCACCTGAAGGTGCGAAGACTTTGCTCGCACATCCGCCAGTCGCCTGTACACTCCAGCCATATGCTGAACAATCAGCGATCGCTGAATCTTCCCCAGCACTGCCTAATAATCGACGTTGCAACAAGGTGGATCTCCACACTGCACATAGTTCAGAGGCTGTGTGAACAGAGGCGTGCTGTAATTAATTTGTGGGAGGATACACATACACGGGCAGGCACTTGGATGGCAGACATGGAGTTGTCTGGTGTGCAGTGGTAAAAGCTACAAGACCTCTGTCAAGTCCTTCAGTGTTTTAGGAATGCACACAGCTGGTAAGTGCAGACGACCCCATCATAAGCATGAGCATCCCACTAATGCGTCTGCTGATGCAAAGTTTGATGCACATTAAGGAGCAGGCATCTGCAGCCGAGGAGGAAGGAAGCCTTGATGACCGTCAGCCATTGTCTGCTCAGGGAACTCTCCTGGAAGAGGTGTCGGACGAAGATGAGGAGGAGGAGGAGGATGATGGGGATGAATATTTATGAGAGGAGGATGCTTCTCAGGGGGCAGTAGAAACTGGTGGTGTTGCAAGGTCGGGTACAGGGTTTTTGCGGGACACAAGTGATGTTGATTTGCAAGAAAGTGCTCCTCAACCCAGCACAAGCAGTGCATTGACACCTGGAACATTGGTGCACATGGCTGAGTATGCCTTGCGTATTCTAAAAAGGGACCCCCGCATTATCAAAATGATGACTGATGACGATTACTCTTTGGCCTGCCTCCTGGATCCACGATATAAAGGAAAATTACAAAATATCATGCCACATGAGAAACTTGAGCAAATATTGGCTACCAAACAAGCAACTCTTGTAGACCATTTGTTTCAGGCATTCCCAGCTCACAGCGACGGTGATGGTTCCCACACGAGCCGTAGGGGGCAACATGGCAGAGGTGTTAGAGGTGCACAAATCTGAAGTGGCATTGGACAGAGGGGTTTTATGACCAGGTTGTGGAGTGATTTCGCAATGACCGCTGACACAAGAGGTACTGCTGCATCGATTCAAAGTGACAGGAGACAGCATTTGTCCAGTATGTAACCATACTGGACAAATGCTGTCTCCTGTCACTTTGAATTGGTTACAAACTGCTTTTCCTCCCTTATCAATTTTCTCCCTCACAAGTCATTCCCCTTTGATTACTGGGCATCTAAAATAGACACCTGGCCTGAATTGGGAGAATATGCATTACAGGAGCTCGCTTGCCCTGCTGCTAGAGTGCTATCAGGAAGATTCTTCAGTGCTGCTGGTTCAATACTGAAAAAAGGACACGTTCGGCTACCAAAAACCGTATATATATATATATATATATATATATATATATATATATATATATATATATATATATATATATATATTTATATGCTTTGCACAAAAAGGAAAAACAAAAAAAGGCATGAACCGCACCTCCAAAATTCATAAGTTGACCTAAAGCCGCCAGGCAAAAATTTATATAACTGAATATGAGGTTTTCAGTTTATCATTCTGATCAGACTGTATGAAGCCCACTGCCACATCATGGCAAACCTCGTAGTCAGTCCTACCGCCCTAACGGAGCGGAGCCGTGTGGCGACCACTGCCACAGCGGCAATGCACAAGCAGGGCGAATGGCCTGTTGCCCCACAGCACCCATGCTGCGAGACTGAGCCTCCATGACTCCAGACCACGCTGCCCCACCAGCACAAAGCCACAGCAACAATGGCTGCCACACAGCACCAGCACCAAAATGAAAGGAGCACTGAAACTCAGGTTCCTCCAGCTCTTCAGTGAGTGCCAAAATGGGCTAGACCCCTTACTTTGCAGTCTCCTGCCAATTAAAATCACTTGTGCCAAATGGGAGGAGTGCTGGTCCAAGAAAGAGACTAGAACATGCTTTGCACAAAAAGGGAAAAAAAAAGGCATGAACCGCATCTCCAAAAATTATAAGTTGATCTAAAGCTGCTAGGCTGTGGGGCAACAGGCCGTCCGCCCTGCTGGTGCATCGCCACTGTGGCGGTGGTCGCCACACGACTCCGCTCTGTTAGGGCGGTAGGACCCACTACGAGGTTTGCCGTGACGTGGCAGTGGGCTTCATACAGTCTGATCAGAATGTTAAACTGAAAACCTCATATTCAGTTATATAAATATTTACCTAGCGGCTTTAGATCAACTTATGATTTTTGGAGTTGCGATTCATGTCTTTTTTTTTCCTTTTTGTGCAAAGCATACATATATATACTGTGTATATATATATATATATATATAGTAAACAAAATCTTGAGAAAGGATTTGTTTTATCTGAAACGTTGCAATGCCACAGGGCATTAAAGTCCTTTTTTTTACATCTTTTTGTGCTGTTTCCCTTTTTGTTTGTCTGGAAGGCCATTGGAATGCTGGTCAGGGAAGCGTACATGCTTTAAGGTATTTTTCAGGTGTTGTTCCTCTTTTTCTACATATATATAAATATATATAGCAGTGACACTTATATATATAGTGATGCAGTGACCCATGCTGCAGCTAGGGGGCACTGTGTATGCTCCTCGGGATATGCATGGAGGCGTATTTGAAATGGTGATGATGAAACAGTGTCCGGCATAATTGTAAATGGCCGGCATGATCTTCTGACCTTGAGGAAGACGCCTAGTGCGTCGATACGCGTGGGTCATCCATACTGACTCGTTCAACCGGACCCTTCATGTCCTGCACACGGACGGATTGAGTGAGTTAGGGGTCCAGCTTACACCGTTTCTAGGCTGGGCAGAGACCACTGTGTCTTTAGTGCACTCTGCATATACCCCACTATTGTAGGTTTAAGTGCTTTAAAAAGGGTTATTTCAGCCGGCTGTTTGCTGGGTCCAGGCTGCTTATCTACAATTGCAGTCTCTAGCAACAAACCTAGCTCCCCCTATATACATATATTTTCACTGTTGTGCTGGGGTTTTTAGGACGTTAGCCCATTTAGCCTTTATTATATTATATATTGTATCATTGACATATGCACTGCATTTGGGGTATTGATATGGTCTGAGTTTTGTGCTATGTACATGCTTGGTTTATGGCTTTAAATTCTTTGTGGGTATTATCAAAAAATACTGGTTGACTTGTCAGGTTATTTGTGTATTATTCATTATTTATGTAATATCTATTATTGACCCGTTACCTCCACACATGTGGTGGAGACTTTTTAAGTGTTTTTAATGTATTTTTGTGTGTTGTGTTCAAATAAAAATTGATTATTTTTTGTACTTTATTGTTTCGGTGATCCCATTTGTGTGCATACTCTTTTGTCTTGTTGGTTCATCCTATTTTTAGTATGCATTAGGTGATCCCGTTTGTTTATCTGAGATGGTGCCCACTCTACTCTTTAGTTTTTTGTCTCAAATGGCCGGCATGTGACGCAGAGGGAGTCTCTGCTGTAAGCCTGAAGTAATATTGTTTTTCTGGGACCTGTAGTCCCACAAGTATTTGTATAGCTTGTAAAGGGAGGCCTGCAGGGTTAGCTGGAGAGCCGGGTGGGTCTGGCTAACCACACACTTCCAACCTATGGGAGTGGTTACAGGTATATAATGTGACCATGGTGTGGTCACATGGTCTCTGTGGTAGAGAGTGTGTAGGCCCTGGACCGCTTGTGTGTTGGGAGGTCCTGTGTGTGGATTGGATCCCTGAATAGCGCACTGAGAGGCCGTGGACCTGAAGACTTGTGTGTTGGGAGATCCTTTGTATAGATCAGGTCCTGAATAGCTCACTGAGAGACTTGTGTGTTGGGAGATCCTGGGAGTAGGATTGGATCCCTGAATAGCACACTGAGAGGCCTGTGTTGGAAGTCCTGGGAGTAAGACTTCCTGAAGAGCACATGGGAAGGTGTGTATGCAGAGTCTGTGATGGCACTGCACTGGGGAGCTACAGCCCATCTGAGGATCTAGAATGTCATGTGGTCTAGTGAGCAATACATTGTCCAAGATGGTTATCCCAGCTCGGCAACTTCCCTAAGAGAGAGGGAGAGTACTGACAGGAGTCAGCGTGTGGAGTAGGATCTCCTGGAAGGTAACCCAGAGTATGGGGAACTGAGGGTCAGTAATGAACTGTGTGGTCTCCCACGGTAACTGGACTGAAGTAAGGTCCAGCATGTTTAGAGACTGTGAACCAATGTCGAGTGCGCTATATGAGTAGACATTGATACGGTGTATGGACACCCCTGGGAACTAGTCAAGGAGGGCTGGCGGGTGTAGTGTCTGAACTGTGAGTTAAAGCTGTATATGAAGCATGTAAGTTCAACCTGCAACTTAATGTCATCTGTTGGTGCCTATTGTTCTCCATGAAGTGTGATGGATTGTTTGTGGTACAGTTTTTGATGCCATAATAAACTGCATAGGCTGTTTTATGTTAAAAAAACATGCCCATGTGCATTTATCCCGTTGCCAAGCGAGTGTCCCCAACACATGCAGTAAGCGCTGTCTCACATATGGTGGAGAATACAGGCAACGGTCCAGGAAGCACGTGTGGAGGTGATTGCTGTAACTCGGTGGGGTTACAAAGTTTTGCAGTGGATCGGCAGGTCAATGAAGTCTGCGGTGCGGAGCCGTGCAGAGCCTTGTGGAGAGGAGCTGCAGTTGCAGCAAGAGGTTCTGCAGCAGCTGGAGCTGCAGTGGCAGCAGTGGCTTGTGTTCGGCAGCCGGAGGTTTGTGACTGCAGCAGGAGCTGTGACAGTGCCAGCGGGAGCTGGTGAGGTGTCATGAAAGAATATTAGTCCAGATCATGCAGACTCTTAAAGGGCCATTGCCAACCCAAAGAGATGTTTTTTGTGTACTGTGTGAACTGGGGCCTGAGAGTACCATGGTGAGTCCACGGGGTGTACCCCAGGGAAGGGTTGGTGTCCCTAAAAGTGGATGCTGACCCAAACAGGAATGGTTGCCCAAAAAGGAGTGGAGTCATAAAGGGTTGCAGTAACCCAAACAGGGATAGTTGCCTAAAAGGGGTGGAGTCCCAAAAGGGGTGGTGACCCAAACAGGGATGGCTGCCCAAAAGGAAGTGGAGTCCTAAAAAGTGGCAGCGGTAAATGTGCTTTTGGACTGTAGTTGGGAACAACGTAGTTCATGCTATGTAGATCCTTGCTATGCTGTGGATTGCTCGGCCAATAGAGTATCTTTGCTGAGGATCCCTCCTGAGTTTTCTGTGTCACCTGGAATGGGGTTGAGAGTGAAAGGCTCTAGTGGGGATGTTAAAGGATGTTTGACAGCCTACCTCTACATTGACGCGACTGAGGGGTCCATGTACCAGGAAGTGACGGTAGTCCCGGACTTACTATACAGGATGGTAATAGGGTGAGACTTGGAAGCCCTATGGGATTAGTGGATAAAAGGGAAAGTCTCAATAGAAATAATGTTTATGGGAGGTAGTAATGCGGAGAATGCGCCCCTTAGAGTTGACAGTCCTAAGGTAGGCATGACCAAGGAAAATGATGGACGGGCCCAGCTTAGTGACACAATGGTGGCAGTAGCATCTCCCAAAACTGACGGGTCAGACATACGAATGACCAGAGGAAAGCATGCATCTGCCCAACTTAATGACCTGAGGTCCCCTGAAGTGTATGACAGTATGGCTGATGCTGATGTGGTAGTTAAACAGAGTGGAGCTGACACCCAGATAGATAGTGACTTGGAGGTTCACCATACTGTGGGGTGTGACACATACTCCGGGGGTGACTGTGACTCTGAGAAAGTAAGGGAGTACAGAAAAGAAGAGCCCCACACGAAGGACAAGTCTTCCTGTCGCCGGAGGAACAAGGGCCACAAAGAAGTTGTTCAAGTGACTCTTGCTGATAATAGAAGGTCGTGTACTTCTACCTCCCATATGAGTTCTCTTTCAGACACTGAAGAGATCGGGAAGGCAGATGATGTGTCATTGCCCCTAGCAACTGCTAGGGTGGAGTCGGATGACCGACCAGTTGATGGCTCTGTAGGAGAAGAAAACCTGGAGAGCGCTGGTGTAGTGAGAATCCACTGTTGTGAGAGTCCTGAGGAACTGACCTGTTGTAGACCCACGTCTGTGGTGACAGATAGGGGTGAAATAGCGGAGTATGGTGAAGGCTCCAGAAAACCTGATGCAAAAGAGCTGGAGTTCTCTGAAGTTACCTAGAGTTGAGAGGTACCTAAGGGTGACCGTGCCAAGAGTCCAGCAGAGACCCTAGAGGTGGTCAAAGGTGATAGACGGAAGACCCAAGAGAGAGTTGAAACTGCGGATGCAGGAACAGGTGGGCAAGATGGCCCATCTGAAAATATATTTAAAGAAGTTATGGTGCAACACATGCTAGCCAAAAGAGAACAGGATCAAGAAATAGAGATGATTAATGAGACAGTGAAAGATCATGTCAAACGAGAAAGGGTCCTGAGAGAAGCAGCTGAGCACAGGGTGGATGAGCTCGAGAAGGAAGTCTCTGAGCTCAGAGGTTACCTGTCCACATGGCAAAGTGTTTATAAGGCCTTAAGGGAAGATGTGGAAGTGCTCAGAGAAGCATTAAGAGGTCTTCCGCCAGAGGAGAACATGGTGGTCGCAGACTTACAGCGGCAGTACCAGAGTGGTAATGAGGCGGAGCTGCCAGTCCCCATCTTGGCAAAGGCTAGTGCAGAAGTTGAAGCTGATGAACAGATTGCACTAGGATCGGAACAAGACAGTCACCCGGTCGTGGCAGATTTCTTGATGCAAATGTCTGAGGCAAAACGGGAGCCATCAATCCATGAAGATAATGAGACTTCGCTCTTCAAGTGCATGATAGAGATACCCGAGGACTTTTTGGATGCATGTACCAGTGAGGGGTTCATGAGGCCTTTAAAAAGGCAGTAGAAGCATGTAGTGTGCACTGGGCACCAGAGACAAAACAGTTGGTGATACTGTCGACAAAGTAAGTCACAGTGAAATGGGTGGCTTTCCTGAAGTATATGCAACTACAGTGCCTCTGCACACAACATGATCCTGTTGAAAAATAAGGCAGCCACTTAACGTTTGGAGCAGGACAGGAAAGCTCATAGTTGGCCGGGCTTTGTGGAAGACATTGTTTTGGTACCCAGAAATTTGGTGAGGAAGGTCATCGGAAGATTTGGGAAAGTGATGCAGGAGATTGTGAACAGATCCGATGTGAAGAGACTGAGGATTCCGGCTGATGACAAGGTCCAGGTCGTGGGTGAATATGGGATGGTTCCATTCCTTGTTGTCGGTCCATGGAGAGTCTTGGGAATATCTGGTTGTTCCTGGGATATCGCATGGCGTAACTGAAAGAAATAGAGAAGCTAAGACTGGACGGAATGCAGGTTAATAAACAGCTGCAGAACATAAAGTGGTGGCCGTCTTCAACCCAATGAAAGGGAAACAAAAGGGAGCCTCCAAATAATGGACTGGCTGACCGCCAAAGACATTCAGAGAGACAAGGAAGTTGAGTACCTGAAAGTGGCAGTTCTATTCACAGTACAAAGCTAAGGGACATGGACAGTAGTGGACATAGTAACGAAGGGTCAGACTCAGATTAGTCGACTGGACGGTAGACTCATGACCGCAACAACTGTGGGTGGCGGCCATGGAAAGAAAGGTGACGTGAAGGTGCACACTCCGAAAGTATGGTGACTAAAGGTCTGGTGAGACAGACAGACTGTGACTTAAGGTCTAAAGCTCAAAGCCTACATGTTGACCACTGGGGGTGGGAAGAACCTAACAAGGCTGTGATGATGTATGATGCTCAAAACCGACTGAGACGGTTCCCTCGACTGGTAGGGCAAGGTAACGTGCGTGACCTGTCTCGAAACCCAGGGTGTATGACAGGTGTTCAACCCCACAAGTTTAAACAGAGGGAGGTTATGTGATGCAGCGACCCATGCTGCAGCTAGGGGGCACTGTGTGTGCTCCTTGGGATATGCATGGAGGCATATTTGCAATGGTGATAATGAAACAGTGTCCGGCTTGATTGTATGTGTCGCAGAGGGAGTCTGTTCTGTGAGCCTGAAGTAATGTTGTTGTTCTGGGACCTGTAGTCCCACAAGTATTTGTATAGTTTGTAAAGGGAGGCTTGCAGGTTAGCTGGAGAGCCGGGCGGGTCTGGCTAACCACACACACCTACAACCTATGGGAGTGATTACAGGTATATAATGTGACCATGGTGTGGTCACATGGTCTCTGTGGTAGAGAGTGTGTAGGCCCTGGACTGCTTGTGTGTTGGGAGGTCCTGTCTGTGGATCGGATCCCTGAATAGCGCACTGAGTGGCCTGTGTTGGAAGTCCTGGGACTTCCTGAACAGCACAACCTGTGTTGGAAGTACTGGGAGTAAGACTTCCTTAAGAACACATGGGAAGGTGTGTATGCAGAGTCTGTGATGGCACTGCACTGGGGGAGCTACAGCCCATCTGAGGATCTGGACTGTCAGGTGGCCTAGTGAGTTAGTAGGAAAATGCCTGTACGAGTTACATTCTCCCATGCTCCAGAGTTCAGCACGGGTCAGGCCGGCAGGGAGGGCAGCATCAGTGACATCAGAGCTTGTCTCTGAAGCAAGCACTGGCATCATCTCCTTCATTCCCCAGTAGTTTACAGCACGGATTGTCGCATCTTGGCACTGTCCTGGTTGTAAACTGTATATACCTCAGATATGGATTAAGGCGTGAGACTGAAAGCTGGACAGGTGTGGGTATATTTTTGTTTTGTTATTTTTAATTTATTAAAGGAGATAGAGGGCGTCGCATGGATTAGCAGAACAATAAAGATAGGAAATTGTGTTGTGTTTGATTTCATTAAAATACTTTATTCTGGCTGTGTGTTTATTTAACTATTTACCAACTATAGGATCAGTAATTGATAGGTGTCTTATTGACACCTCTCCATTACTAAGCCAGCTTGCTGTCATCTTAAAATACAAAGGTGGCATCAACCCTCAGCTATTATCTCATATGCCACCCCTACAGGGCAGTGGGAAGAGAGAGGTTAAGTGCCGGAATTGGCACATCTTAGGGTATGTGCACACGTTGCGGATTTCTTGCAGAAATTTCCTGAAGAAAACCGGAAATTTTCTGCAAGAAATCCGCATTTTTTTTTTTGCGGTTTTTTTCCGTTTTTTTCGCGTTTTTTTAGCATTCTGCAAGCGTAATTAGCTTGCAGAATGCTAAAGTTTTCCAAGCGATCTGTAGCATCGCTTGGAAAACTGACTGACAAGTTGGTCACACTTGTCAAACATACTGTTTGACAAGTGTGACCAACTTTTTACTATAGATGCAGCTTATGCCGCATCTATAGTAAAAGATAGAATGTTTAAAAATAATAAAAAAAAATAAAAAAATGCTTATACTCACCCAGACATCTCCTCACCGGCGTCCGTTCCTCTTCCTAGCTGGTCTGTGCGCACAGGACCTTCCGTGAAGTCACGGTCACGTGAGCGGTCACATGACCGCTCACGACCAATCACAGGACAGTGACGTCATCGGCAAGGTCCTTCAGCGTACATCAGCTACAGGAACTGAACGGCAGCGTGCAGTGGAGGCGGGAAGACATCGAGGGTGAGTATAGGACTATTTTTTATTTTAACTCTTATTTTTTGACCACTTATATGGTGCCCAGTGCGTGGAGGAGAGTCTCCTCTCCTCCACCCTGGGTACCAACCGCACATAATCTGCTTACTTCCCGCATCGTGGGCACAGCCCCGTGCGGGAAGTAAGCAGATCAATGGACCCCTAGGTGTGCGGAATCCCCTGCAATTCCGCATTTTAATGAACATGTTGCTTTTTTTTCCGCGATGCGATTTTTTCGCGGAAAAAAAGGCTACATTTGCACAAAAAATGCGGAATACACTTAAAATAATAGGAGGCATATGTAAGCGTTTTTTTCGCGTTTTTATCACGTTTTTATAGCGAAAAAACGCGAAAAAAACGCGAAAAATACTTAACGTGTGCACATGGCCTTAGAGATGTGCCATTTCTGGGACAGCTGGGGGCAGATGTTTGTAAATGGGGGTAATAACCATGGTCCCTTCCTAGGCTATGAATATCTGCCCCCAGTTGCTGGCTTTCCCTCTCTGGCTTGGAAAATTGAATGGGAGCCTACACCATTTTTTCACCGAAAGCATTCTTTTAGTAAATACACACATGTCCCAGTAATTTGCACACACATACTACTAATTATATTGGTCACTGACATCTATATATCTACCTATTCTGCATCGATTTAGTGTAAGTAAACCATGTCTCCTATCCTGTCCGCTTCTGCAGTGATTTTACAGAAGCTGACAAATGAATTAATGGCTAATCTTCTATCTGTCCTTGAAATTTAAAGTCATATATATGTGTGTCACTGACATATATATAAATATATGTACACCAATTCTATGTATATATATGTAATGTATATTTTCTATTGGAACCTGTCAGTGTGTTATTACAGCAGCCGCATATGAAATGACTGCTTTTCAAAGCATACCGATGTGTAAAAATCTCACAGCATGGTGCGAGTGTTGTGCTAGTGCTGTGTGATTTTTTTTTCACATCTATTGACTTCTATTGCGGGATGCGATCCATTTTCTGATTACAATCCCCGCATGCTGTGATTTTTTCCAGCCCGATCGTGATCCGATCCGAGCTGGGAAAGAAAACACAGATGAGCACACCATCATAGATTAACATTGGTCCGAATTTAATCCGTTTTTTTATCTGCTTGAATTTGTCCGATTTGACTGCAAATGGGAATGAGCCCTTAGTATCTCTTTCAGATATTTTTCTCCTTAAATCTTTTTTGTAAGACCGAACCTCTCTTTTAAATTCCATATTATTCTTTCTAATACGTTCATACTATCCATATGAAATATGCCCAATCATTTTAGGATTGTGCTCGCTAGAAAATAGTAAATAACCTAGTTCTTGAGATTTTGGAATATGTATAGTTAGCTTGATTGATAAAACAAGAATCCTGGAATAGAAGTTCTGCTAGCCAATCGTTATTTGTGAAAATTACAAAATAATGTGAAAGTTAGATTGGTTGAATGCAATATTTATATATAGCACATCTTTATATAATTTATACTGATATATTTTATTTAAATAGTACATATAAAAGTATAAATAATAAATATACAGTGAGTATAATCCTGCACTATTTATTATTGATTTAGGGAAAAAAAATGTCTAACAAAGCTATAGATAACAAGCCATCAAAGAAAGTAAACTCCTTTTTTTTTTTTCTTTTTTTTTTTTAACAAATATAATATAACATGGTTTTGGAGATATTCAATCTCATGTCACATATATAATTAGGTCTGCAATAACTATTAGGAAATGATAAACCTAAAATAAATGCCACAGGGGAGATAAGAGAATACTTTGTAAGACTTATGGATATACTAGGTGATTGCTCTTGTCATGGATCATTTAGTTATGCACAGCTCATTAACATTTTTGCTTTGTTCAAGTTTCACTCTCACCCTATTAAAATTCATAATTGTTCTGTGCCTGTTTCATTTGACTTTATTGCAGCTATGACTATCCTGGGATGTATTGCACAGTCATTGGTGATTCTTAAACCAGCTGCTGTAGATGTGTTATCTTAAAAATATAGAAATGTTCGCTATGTTTCTCTCTGTTGTTGCTGTTTAACATACTTGTAAAGTAACCTTGAATACATTACATAAATTCAGCAACAATCGTTCATATAAATGCATGTGCAGATTACAAATACAATTGAGTGTTAAAGCTAGATATTTAAAAAAGTTTTGCAGATTATTCAAAATACAAATTATGGTATAATATGGAAAAAGGAGAGACTGAACATCAGGCCAGATTCTTCTCACAGCTGATACTATCAGCATACTATCATGGAATTCATTGTGAAGAGAACTTCTTAAACTACAAGGCCTCCCTAACATGACACACCAGTTATTTGAGAGGTGCATATATTTCACTGGATGAAGCAATATCTGATTATGCTATAAAAACAGAAAAGCAAAACTCATATAAAAAAGGAATCTGTTAGATGATGGACACAAGCTGGTTTTTGTTAGTGATCTCATCATTTGGTCCTTAAAAAATAGCTGGCATACTGACCAGCTGAAATGCAGAAAGCTGTTTGTTCTGAAGTCTTTCAATTATCTCCAACAGCAGCGGGTTATCTAGTCTTCCATCTTCAAGAGTGCAGTGCTTCCCATACTGGGCTGGACAGTCTATAGCAGTACTCGTAAGTAGAGATGAGCGAACTTTTCAAGGTGGAGTTTGGTTCGGATTCGCCGAACTGACCTCTGTTGGCCAAACAGTTCGTCATACGTACCAGAACCCCATTAGATTCAATGGGAGGCAAACCCAAATGCATAAACAACACCTTAAGGGGTGATAAAAAGCTTCCCAAGCCGCTAAGATTAGGGTCATACACCAGGAAAAAGTGTCATTAATTGACCCACAGTAGAAGTTTGCAAATGGCACAGCAGGAGTCAGCCATGGGCCATGCATGAGGTAACAAGCTCTGTCCCAGCATATACAGCTTTGAATGTAAGTTTTAATGAGGACCTGGTGGTTAAGGGAGGGGTGTAAGCATTCTCAGCTGGGAGACCCCACAACTCATGCAACACATCCAATCTTTTTTTTATTGTTCCAGCCACACTCAGATGGTACAAACATCAATTTTATAGACTACTATTGAAAGAAAAATGTAAGAATAGTACCACAGGTAGTTGACTGATCAATTGACCCACAGTAGAACCTGTTATAATGGCACACAATCAGTCAGCCATGAGCCATGCATAAGGTATCAGGGTCTGGCCCAGCATTTACAGATTGGAATTGAAGTTGTAATGAGGACCCGGTGGTTAAGAAAGCCGTGTAAGCTTTCTTAGCTGGGAGACCTTCCATCTCATGCAACATCTCCATTTATTTATTTTTTTATTCGAGCCTCACTGAGATGACACAAACATCAATTTTATAGACAACTATTGATAGAAAATGTAAGAATAGTAACACAGGTAGTTGACTTAAAGTAATTGCAGGCCTGCCTGTCTAGGACACCTATTTACATGTGCGGCCCACCAGTTGGAGAGCAAACCTGTAGTTTCCACATTTAAAAAAAATATTGTCACACAGCACAACAAATGTGGCATCAATTTCCACAGAGTAGAAACAGTATAATAGGCCTCTGACACACCTTCCACCACAGGGAACCTACCAAATGGAGACCTAACTTGGAGTCTCCACATTTCAAAAATAAATTGTCACACACCACTAAAGTGGCATCAATTTCTGCAGAGTAGAAACAGTATAATAGGCCTACTACACACCTTCCTCTATCAGCAACCCACCAGATAGAGACCCAATGTGAAGTCTCCACATTTCAAAAAAATTGTTTGTCACATCAGCGGTAGTAGCAACAGCAGGCACAGAAGACACCAAAAAAATTGCACAGACTCCAATAAAACAAAATCAATACATGATACTAAAAATGGCATCTTTGCCTCGTCTGCCCAATCTGCGACTGAGGTGCAAAAGTCATGTGAGATTCATGACTTGGTTATTTTAATGAAGGTTAGATGGTCTACACTTTGAGGGGACAGCCGTATGCCCTTTTCTATCAGGACACAAACAGCAATGCAGAAGACACGTTCTGAGAGAACGCTAGCTGACAGGAATTACATCATCTCAAAGGCATGACAGGCGATCTCAGGACAGCCTTCCATTTTTGAAGACTAAAGGGTAAAAGGGTCTAAACCTCCCTTATGGCATTTACTGTTATGATCTGGTGACCTTGGAGCCACATGGGACTATCGCAGGAGTAGGTGGAACCTGTACTGACCGCAAACCCTAAACTGACACCGCAACTAGAAGTAGCCGTGGGGTGTACCTAACACATCCTAGACACCTCGACACAGCCGGAGGACTAAATACCCCTATAGATGGAAATGGGAATTCTATCTTGCCTCAGAGCAGAACCCCAAAGGATAGGCAGCCCCCCACAAATATTGACTGTGAGTATTAGAGGAAAAGACACATGCAGGCAGAAATCAGGATTTAGCAAAAGAGGCCACGCTAGCTAAATAGGAAAGGATAGGACTGAATACTAAGCGGTCAGTATTAAAACCCTAAAAATATCCACAGCAGATAATACAAAAATTCCACCATCTAACTAAAGACATGGAATGTATATCTGCTTCTCCTGAGAATCCAACTTGACTGAAAATATCCAAACACAGTCTAAGCTGGACAAGAAAAAACCATGAATAGCACTGAATTGTAAAGCACACAGCATGTGTGCTGTAGAAACAAAAAACAGACACTTATCTTTGCTGATTTGGCAGCAGGGCAGGAGGAACCAGACAGAGATGCAAAACCTCCAAGAACAATGGACAACTGGCAAGGGCTAATGAATTCTGCACACCTAAATATCCCAGTCAGAGCTGCAATCAGCAGGGACACCTGCCCAGGATTGCAACCCAGGGACAACTGCATTACTATCAACAACCACCGGAGGGAACCCAAGAGCAGAATTCACAACATTTTACATTGTGCTCAAGATACACCTGCACCATCCTCTCCAGTCATTCACAATATCACAGACTTAAACTCTATTCTGCAATAAAAAAAAGAATGGGAACAGCGTCCAATCCAAGTAAAAAAGGATGAAAATTTTTTATTCCACCATGTTACATAATATGGTAACATGGTGGAATACATTTTTTTCATCCTTTTTTCATGTGGATTGGACACTGTTCCCATTCTTTTTTTATTGATGCAATTTCCAAGTGGGTTCCTTGGACTGAGTGTGCACCCATTTAGTGAAGTGCTGTCAGCTGCTTTTATTTATGTTTGTACTCTGTTCAGTAGGCTGAAATACCTCTGTCAATATGCAAGTCGATGACCTGACACAGCGACCGTGCTTCCTGCAGTAGCGCATCCAGGGAATGATAGTGGTATAGAAATTGTGGCACCATCAGGTTGAGTAGGTGAACCATGCAAGGTATGTGTGTGCCATTGTGACATTGACACGGCGTAGGACCACCACCAGGTTTGCACCATTACCACACTCAGACTTCCCTGGCTCCAGGTTTAGTGGAGACAGCCTTTACTCTAGCTCGGCTCGGATACCTGTCAACAACTCTTGAGTTGTGTGACTGTGATCTCTAAGGCAAATTAATTTAAACATTGCCTGATTGCGGTGAGCCATGACTGCACAGTATGGAGGTGGGGGAGATTCTATCTGCACTATTAAAACACATGTCTGATTAAGGGGAGGTTGAGGGTGAAAATGGAGGCCCTAGAAGAGGTGGAGGAGGCAAAAGCAATGGAAGAACTGTTAGATACAGAGGTTTATTCCGCTAGCCTTGGGGATTTAAAGACTTGTGGAGCAGCCCCTTGAACACCTGCCCTCACAGCTACCAAATTCATCCTTTGCTTAGTCAGCAAGAGGTAATGCCCCTGCCCATTTTTGCTCTTCCAGGTGTCAATGGTGAAATGCACCCTGGCAGACATAGATTTTTTTCAGGGAATGGGTCATGTTGTCAGTGACATGCTGGTGTAGCACAGGTACAGCTTTCTTTGAGAAGTAATGGTGACTGGGCAACTGGTACTGGGGACTGTGACCTCCATGAACTTTCTGAAACCATTTGTATCCACCAGGCGGAAAGGAAGCATTTCCGTAGCCATTAGATTGGAGATGGTGAAGATCAAGCTCTTAGCTTTGCCATGTGTAGGAGGAAACACTATTTTAATTGATCACAGGAGAAGAAGCAACAGATGTGGTTGATGGGATAGCAGCTTTCGACACTGTTGACCACCGTCTCCTACTTCCTAGGCTCCAGTCACAAGGCATTAAGGACTCTGCTCCCTCCTGGTTCTCTTCCCATATTTCTGACTGCTCCTTCAGTGTTTTGTTTGATGGCTCCACTTCATCTTTTCTTCCTCTCACTGTGGTGGTACCTCAGGGATCAGTCCTTGGCCCCCTTCTTTCCTCCCTCTACACGGCCCCACTTGGACAGACCATCAGCAGATTTGGCTTTCAGTACCTTCTTTATGCTGATGACACACAACTATACATGTCATCCCCTGACCTTACCCCCACTGTAATACAGAATGCCAGTGACTGTCTGCAGTCTCCAACATCATGTCATCTCTCTAGCTGAAACTCAACCTCTCCAAAACTGAACTTCTTCTGCTCCCGCCATCTAGTAACCTCCCTAAATCTGACATTTCCCTCTCCGTGGGTGTTACCATAACACCCCGGCAGCAGGCGCGCTGTCTAGATGTTATTTTTGACTCCGATCTCTCCTTCACATCCCATGTACAATCTTTTGCCCGCTCTTGCTGCTTACACCTAAAGAACATCTCTAGAATCTGCCTTTTTCTCACCATGGAAACAACAAAAACCCTCACTGTCACCTTGATCCACTCCTGCCTGGACTACTGCAATTCTCTATTAATTACCCTCTCCATTACTCATCTTTCTCCTCTCCAGTCCATCCTTAATGCAGCAGCCAGGGTTGTCCATCGAGCTAATCAATGTTCAGACATGTCTGCTATTTGCCAGTTATTACACTGGCTGCCAATTCATTATAGAATCCAATTCAAAGTACTTGCTCTCACCCACAAAACTCCCCAAAGTGCAGCACCCCCTTACATCTCCTCCCTCATTTCTGTCTATTGGCCTAACTGACCACTGCACTCTGCAAACAACTTTCGACCAACCTCTGCACTAATCCGTACCTCCCACTCCCGACTCGAAGACTTCTCCCATGCTGCGCCAATCCTCTGGAATGCTCTACCCCAAGATATTAGGACCATCCACAATTTGCATAGTTTCAGGCGCTCTTGCAAAACACATTTGTTCAGAGCGGTCTATCACGTTCACTAATCAAAGTCATTTTATGTGTCAGTGTGTGTGTAGCCTATTCACTACTTCCATGTATCCCCCACCCCTGAAGATGGCTGGACCATCATTGTAAATACACACCTGTTCTTTGCATCTCCCCCACCTCATTGTAGATTGTAAGCTTTCACGAGAAGAGTCGTCCTATTTTGCTTTAATTATTGCACTGTTAACGTTGTTACTTATGGCTGTTGTGATTGAAACAGTTAAATTGTAAAGTGCTGTGAAAAATGTTGGCACTATATAAATAAAGATTATTATTATTATTATTATAGCGAGTGGTTGGCAATTCCTGCTAGTCTGCTAGATTCCCACACTGAGGCGTGTTGATGGCGCATGTGCCGGTTCATGCATGTACAGTAGTTGTCAAATCATTGCACTTTTTCCATCCACTGAGTTTATTTTTTCAAATTTGACAGATAATGTGTGTTGGGTCACACTTTGCGGTCTCAAAAAATGCCAAGGCTAAGTAACCCTTGCCACTACTGCGAACTGCACACTCACAACCAATGCTGGCCCCAGCCAGAGTTTGGGCTGAGGATACAGTGCTTATCATGGTTGCATCACTTTGTGTCTGTGTGTAGGGTTGAGCGAAACGGGTCGTTCATTTTCAAAAGTCGCCGACTTTTGGCTAAGTCGGCGTCTCATGAAACCCGATCCGACCCCTGTGCTTGTCGGCCATGCGGTACGCGACTTTCGCGCCAAAGTCGCGTTTCAATGACGCGAAAAGCGCCATTTCTCAGCCAATGAAGGTGAACGCAGAGTGTGGGCAGCGTGATGACATAGGTTCTGGTCCCCACCATCTAGAGAAGGGCATTGCAGTGATTGGCTTGCTGTCTGCGGCGTCACAGGGGCTATAAAGGGGCGTTCCCGCCGACCGCCATGTTACTGCTGCTGCTCTGAGCTTAGGGAGAGGTTGCTGCCGCTTCGTCAGAAGCAGGAGAGCGTTAGGCAGGGTCCACTAACCACCAAACCGCTTGTGCTGTAGCGATTTCCACTGTCCAACACCACCTTCGGTGTGCAGGGACAGTGAAAGCAATTTTTTGTTTTTTTTTTCCTCAGCGCTGTAGCTCATTGGGCTGCCCTAGAAGGCTCCCTGATAGCTGTATTGCTGTGTGTACGCCACTGTGGAAACCAACTGCTTTTTTCAAAGCACATATCCTCTTGTTCCTTCCTTTCTTCACAGCTATCTTTTTTGTTTGTCCACACTTTTTATTTAATTTGTGCATCAGTCCACTCCTATTGCTGCCTGCCATACCTGGCTTAGATTACTGCAGGGAGATAGTAATTGTAGGACAGTCCCTGTTTTTTTTTTTTTTTTTTTTTTTTTTTGTGGGAGATTAAGATTGGCATTTCTGCTACAGTGCCATCCCTGTGTGTGCCATCTCTCACTGAGTGGGCCATAGAAAGCCTATTTATTTTTTTCCTTCATTTGTGTTTTAAAATCTACCTCAACACAAAAACACTACATCAATCAGTGGGAGAAAAATATTGGCCTCAGTCAGGGCTTGTGTGCCACTCCTGTGCGTGTCATCTCTCATTCAGTGGGCCATAGAAAGCCTTTTTTTTAATATTATTTGGTTTCTAAAGTCTCCCTGAAAATAAAAAAAAAAAAACTTAAAAAAACAGTGGGAGAGTAATATTGCCCTTTCAGCTTGTGCGCCAGTCTTGACTCCTGGGTGTGCCACCTCTCTCTCTCTAATTGTGGGCCATAGAAAGCCTATTTATTTTTTTCCTTCATTTGTGTTTTAAAATCTACCTCAACACAAAAACACTACATCAATCAGTGGGAGAAAAATATTGGCCTCAGTCAGGGCTTGTGTGCCACTCCTGTGCGTGTCATCTCTCATTCTGTGGGCCATAGAAAGCCTTTTTTTTTTGTTTTTTTTAAATATTATTTGGTTTCTAAAGTCTCCCTGAAAATAAAAAAAAAAAACTTAAAAAAACAGTGGGAGAGTAATATTGCCCTTTCAGCTTGTGCGCCAGTCTTGACTCCTGGGTGTGCCACCTCTCTCTCTCTAATTGTGGGCCATAGAAAGCCTATTTATTTTTTTCCTTCATTTGTGTTTTAAAATCTACCTCAACACAAAAACACTACATCAATCAGTGGGAGAAAAATATTGGCCTCAGTCAGGGCTTGTGTGCCACTCCTGTGCGTGTCATCTCTCATTCAGTGGGCCATAGAAAGCCTTTTTTTTTTGTTTTTTTTTAATATTATTTGGTTTCTAAAGTCTCCCTGAAAATAAAAAAAAAAACTTAAAAAAACAGTGGTAGAGTAATATTGCCCTTTCAGCTTGTGCGCCAGTCTTGACTCCTGAGTGTGCCACCTCTCTCTCTCTAATTGTGGGCCATAGAAAGCCTATTTATTTTTTTCCTTCATTTGTGTTTTAAAATCTACCTCAACACAAAAACACTACATCAATCAGTGGGAGAAAAATATTGGCCTCAGTCAGGGCTTGTGTGCCACTCCTGTGCGTGTCATCTCTCATTCAGTGGGCCATAGAAAGCCTTTTTTTTTGTTTTTTTTTAATATTATTTGGTTTCTAAAGTCTCCCTGAAAAAAAAAAAAAAAAAACATAAAAAAAAAGTGGGAGAGTAATATTGCCCTTTCAGCTTGTGCGCCAGTCTTGACTCCTGGGTGTGCCACCTCTCTCTCTGTAATTGTGGGCCATAGAAAGCCTATTTATTTTTTTCCTTCATTTGTGTTTTAAAATCTACCTCAACACAAAAACACTACATCAATCAGTGGGAGAAAAATATTGGCCTCAGTCAGGGCTTGTGTGCCACTCCTGTGCGTGCCATCTCTCATTCAGTGGGCCATAGAAAGCCTTTTTTTTTGTTTTTTTTTAATATTATTTGGTTTCTAAAGTCTCCCTGAAAAAAAAAATTAAATAAATTAGGTGGGAGATTAATATTGACATTAGTGCTTGAGTGACAGTCCTGCGTGTGTGTCATCTCTGTGATTTGGTGCCACAGAAAACAGAGTGTGTAACATTGTGCCTGATTTTCCTTGTGGTCTCACCAACCTGTTAAGGGATATTGAAATCATACTGAAGTTATAGCTCACCGTGTAAGTTGTTTGACAGCAACAAATAAAGTTACTTTGGTTAAGATTTTAAAACAATGAGGAAGTCTGGTGCAAGAGGTCGTCGTGGGCGTTCATTGTCAGCTGGTAATGATGGTAGTGGTAGTGGAGCATCAGGTGGTCATGGGGATAAAAATATTCCACCTAAGTCTGGAGCTGTGGAGCCAGTTTCGTCGTCAGGCTACACAAGGCCTCGAACGCTCTCTTTTCTGGGAGTAGGAAAACCGCTTTTAAAGGCGGAGCAGCAACAGCAAGTTTTGGCTTACATTGCAGACTCAGCCTCTAGCTCTTTTGCCTCCTCTTCAGAAACTGGTAAATGTAAAAGCAGCGCGTCGCTTGTGGATGTTCACGGTCAGGGACAAGACGCTTCCTTGTCCTCCTCAGCAAAAACTACAACAAGAGAGAAGGATGCAGCAGGCGACACAACGGCTCACTCCATGGAGCTCTTTACACATACCGTCCCTGGCTTAGAAAGTGAAACATTTAACAGGCCATGCCCATTACAAGTAGATTCTGACATGGAGTGCACTGATGCACAGCCACAGCCAGAGTACTATGCTGCTCCTTTGACTCAGACCACCACATTGCCCTCTCAGGGTACAGATCCACAATCAGACCCTGATGAGACTATGTTGCCCCGCCACGAACGCTATACCACCGACCGACACAGTGACACAGACGAAGTTGCACACGAGCTCGAAGAGGAGGTAATAGATGACCCAGTTATTGACCCCGATTGGCAGCCATTGGGGGAACAGGGTGCAGGCGGCAGTAGTTCAGAAGCGGAGGTGGAGGAGGGGCCGCAGCAGGCATCAACATCGCAACAGGTTCCATCTGCCGGGCCCGTATCTGGCCCAAAACGCGTGTCAAAGCCAAAACCTGTTGGAGGACAGCGTGGCCATCCGGTTAAAGCTCAGCCTGCAATCCCTGAAAAGGGATCCGATGCTAGGAAGAGTGCAGTCTGGCATTTTTTTAAACAACATCCAACTGATCAGCGCAAAGTCATCTGTCAAAAATGTTCAACTAGCTTAAGCAGAGGTCAGAATCTGAAAAGTCTAAATACTAGTTGCATGCATAGACACTTAACCACCATGCATTTTCAAGCCTGGACTAACTACCAAACGTCCCTTAAGGTTGTAGCACCCTCGGCCAATGAAGCTAGTCAGCAACGCAACATCCCTTCCGTCACTGTAAGGCCACCATTTTCCGCACCACCGGCAGTATCTGTGCAGGTTTCTTTGCCAGCCAAAAGCAGTCAGGGTCAGGGAATCACCAGTTTTGTAGGAGGAAATATTGCATCTAGGGCACCGGCGGAAACAATACCGTCTCCAACCGTCTCTCAGTCTGCCATGTACACCGGCACACCCGAAAGTTCCACGATCTCCAGCTCTCCAGTCCAGCTCACCCTACATGAGACTCTGGTTAGAAAAAGGAAGTACTTATCCTCGCATCCGCGTACACAGGGTTTTAACGCCCACATAGCTAGACTAATCTCGTTAGAGATGATGCCCTACCGGTTAGTTGAAAGCGAAGCTTTCAAAGCCCTGATGGAGTACGCTGAACCACGATACGAGCTACCCAGTCGACACTTTTTTTCAGAAAAGCCATCCCAGCCCTGCACCAGCATGTTAAACAGCGCATCGTCCATGCACTCAGGCAATCTGTGAGTACAAAGGTGCACCTGACTACAGATGCATGGACCAGTAGGCATGGCCAGGGACGTTATGTGTCCATCATGGCACACTGGGTGAATGTGGTGGATGCAGGGTCCACAGGCGACATCAATTTAGGGACAGTTGTGCCTAGCCCACGGTCTAGGAAACAGTTGGCTGTAGGCGTTCGCACCCCCTCCTCCTCCTCCTCCTCGTCCTCCTGCAGAAGCTACAGCTCTTCCACAGAACGCAGTCGGCCAACCACTCCATCGGCAGATGACACTGTTGCACACCAGTTGTCCCATTATGGGCCAGCTACTGGCAAGCGTCAGCAGGCTGTATTGGCTATGAAGTGTTTGGGCGACAACAGACACACCGCGGAAGTTCTGTCCGAGTTCTTGCAACAAGAAACGCAGTCGTGGCTGGGCACAGTAGATCTTGAGGCAGGCAAGGTAGTGAGTGATAACGGAAGGAATTTCATGGCTGCCATCTCCCTTTCCCAACTGAAACACATTCCTTGCCTGGCTCACACCTTAAACCTGGTGGTGCAGTGCTTATTGAAAACTTATCCTGGGTTCTCCGACCTGCTCCTCAAAGTGCGTGCACTTTGCTCACATATCCGACGTTCGCCTGTACACGCCAGCCGTATGCAGACCTATCAGCGGTCTTTGAACCTTCCCCAGCATCGCCTAATCATAGACGTTGCAACAAGGTGGAACTCAACACTGCACATGCTTCAGAGACTGTGCGAACAGAGGCGTGCTGTTATTTATTTGTGGGAGGATACACGGGCAGGCAGTAGGATGGCAGACATGGAGTTGTCAGGTGTGCAGTGGTCTAAGATACAAGACATGTGTCAAGTCCTTCAGTGTTTTGAGGAATGCACACGGCTGGTTAGTGCAGACAACGCCGTAATAAGCATGAGCATCCCCCTAATGCGTCTGCTGATGCAAAGTTTGACGCACATAAAGGAGCAGGCGTCTGCACCAGAGGAAGAGGAAAGCCTTGATGACAGTCAGCCATTGTCTGGTCAGGGCAGTGTACAGGACGAGGTAGCGGGCGAAGAGGAGGTGGAGGACGAGGAGGATGATGGGGATGAGTATATTTTTAATGCGGAACCTTTCCCGGGGGCACTGGAAATTGGTTGCGTGTCACGGCCGGGTTCAGGTTTTTTGAGGGACACAAGTGACGTAGATTTGCCTGCAACTGCCCCTCAACCAATCACAACCGGAGATTTGACAACTGGAACTTTGGCCCACATGGCGGATTATGCCTTACGTATCCTAAAAAGGGACACACGCATTACGAAAATGATGAACGATGACGATTACTGGTTGGCCTGCCTCCTTGATCCACGCTATAAAGGCAAATTGCAAAATATTATGCCACATGAGAACTTGGAACTAATATTAGCAACCAAACAATCAACTCTTGTTGACCGTTTGCTTCAGGCATTCCCAGCACACAGCGCACGTGATCGTTCTCACACGAGCTCCAGGGGGCAGCAGACTAGGAGTGTTAGGGGTGCACACATCAGAAGTGGCGTTGGACAGAGGGGTTTTCTGACCAGGTTGTGGAGTGATTTTGCTATGACCGCAGACAGGACAGGTACTGCTGCATCAATTGAAAGTGACAGGAGACAACATTTGTCCAGTATGGTTACTAACTATTTTTCATCCCTTATCGATGTTCTCCCTCAACCGTCATTCCCATTTGATTACTGGGCCTCCAAATTAGACACCTGGCCAGAATTGGCAGAATATGCATTGCAGGAGCTTGCTTGCCCGGCAGCAAGTGTCCTATCAGAAAGAGTATTCAGTGCTGCAGGTTCAATATTAACCGAAAAAAGGACTCGTCTGGCTACCCAAAATGTTGACGATCTAACATTCATTAAAATGAACCACAACTGGATTTCGAAATCTTTTGCCCCACCTTGCCCGGCCGACACCTAGCTTTCCTATGAAAAGCTCTTGCCTGTGAATTACTTTTCTAATGTCTAATTTGCTGCAGCTGATTGTACAGCATACGACATGTTTACACCTCCCTAAATGGCCAAACTCCCCACACGGGGCCGTGGTATCGCGACTTGGCGCAAGCACCCGTGAGACTGCTGTTTGTCTGAAGAGGTGGGTGTGCTCGCTTTTGGTTGACGGCATTGCTACTGGGTCCCTCATAGTACAATGTAGTGTCTCTGGCGGTGGTGCGCACCCAACGTCAGACACACCGTTGTAACATGAGGGGCCCTGGGGCGGTCCCGCCGGCCTCAAGAGAGTTCCCCCCTCCCCCAGCTCAAAATGTGCTGTACCACGTGCAAAATTATGTCGCACAGCTCCACCAATCTTTAGTCTATTCGCTGACATGATTCAATGTCTGGCACTGACAATACAAATTTGTAGACATCTATGATGCAACTTAAAGTAGTCTGTGTCTGTGTCCTATATTGGCACCATTAAATAGTTACTGCCAAATTACTATGTCAGAAACTCAGCAGATGAGCCCACCCCTGTACCTAAGTATGCCACCTTTTTTTTTGTTTTGGTTGTTTTGCGAGACATTAACATCTATTTATATTTTGGGAGTACTGGGACAGACACTCCTTGCAATACTCCTCCACTGACCACCAAGCTGCCTGCCCGTGTATCCATGTAACCGCTGTAAAACTGCCATGAGCCTATTGTTTGTTATTTTAGGCCTTTGATAGCCTGTCTGCGGTCCCTACTTTAAATACTCCTCCACTGACCACCAAGCTGCCTGCCCGTGTATCCATGTAACCGCTGTAAAACTGCCATGAGCCTATTGTTTGTTATTTTAGGCCTTTGATAGCCTGTCTACGGTCCCTACTTTAAATACTCCTCCACTGACCACCAAGCTGCCTGCCCGTGTATCCATGTAACCGCTGTAAAACTGCCATGAGCCTATTGTTTGTTATTTTAGGCCTTTGATAGCCTGTCTACGGTCCCTACTTTAAATACTCCTCCACTGACCACCAAGTTGCCTGCCCGTGTATCCATGTAACCGCTGTAAAACTGCCATGAGCCTATTGTTTGTTATTTTAGGCCTTTGATAGCCTGTCTACGGTCCCTACTTTAAATACTCCTCCACTGACCACCAAGTTGCCTGCCCGTGTATCCATGTAACCGCTGTAAAACTGCCATGAGCCTATTGTTTGTTATTTTAGGCCTTTGATAGCCTGTCTGCGGTCCCTACTTTAAATACTCCTCCACTGACCACCAAGTTGCCTGCCCGTGTATCCATGTAACCGCTGTAAAACTGCCATGAGCCTATTGTTTGTTATTTTAGGCCTTTGATAGCCTGTCTACGGTACCTACTTTCAATACTCCTCCACTGACCACCAAGCTGCCTGCCGTGTATCCATGTAACCGCTGTAAAACTGCCATGAGCCTATTGTTTGTTATTTTAGGCCTTTGAAGCCTGTCTGCGGTCCCTCCTTCCACTAGGCCTCCACTGACCAGACCACTGCTGCCCGTGTACCCCTGGAACCAATTATAAAGTGCCTACAGCCAGCCCATTTTATTATGTTAGGCCTTCGAAGCCTGTCTGCGGTCCCTCCTTCCACTAGGCCTCCACTGACCAGACCACTGCTGCCCGTGTACCCCTGGAACCAATTATAAAGTGCCTACAGCCAGCCCATTTTATTGTGTTAGGCCTTCGAAGCCTGTCTGCGGTCCCTCCTTCCACTAGGCCTCCACTGACCAGACCACTGCTGCCCGTGTACCCCTGGAACCAATTTTAAAGTGCCTACAGCCAGCCCATTTTATTGTGTTAGGCCTTCGAAGCCTGTCTGCGGTCCCTCCTTCCACTAGGCCTCCACTGACCAGACCACTGCTGCCCGTGTACCCCTGGAACCAATTATAAAGTGCCTACAGCCAGCCCATTTTATTGTGTTAGGCCTTCGAAGCCTGTCTGCGGTCCCTCCTTCCACTAGGCCTCCACTGACCAGACCACTGCTGCCCGTGTACCCCTGGAACCAATTTTAAAGTGCCTACAGCCAGTCCATTTTATTGTGTTAGGCCTTCGAAGCCTGTCTGCGGTCCCTCCTTCCACTAGGCCTCCACTGACCAGACCACTGCTGCCCGTGTACCCCTGGAACCAATTATAAAGTGCCTACAGCCAGCCCATTTTATTATGTTAGGCCTTCGAAGCCTGTCTGCGGTCCCTCCTTCCACTAGGCCTCCACTGACCAGACCACTGCTGCCCGTGTACCCCTGGAACCAATTATAAAGTGCCTACAGCCAGCCCATTTTATTGTGTTAGGCCTTCGAAGCCTGTCTGCGGTCCCTCCTTCCACTAGGCCTCCACTGACCAGACCACTGCTGCCCGTGTACCCCTGGAACCAATTTTAAAGTGCCTACAGCCAGCCCATTTTATTGTGTTAGGCCTTCGAAGCCTGTCTGCGGTCCCTCCTTCCACTAGGCCTCCACTGACCAGACCACTGCTGCCCGTGTACCCCTGGAACCAATTATAAAGTGCCTACAGCCAGCCCATTTTATTGTGTTAGGCCTTCGAAGCCTGTCTGCGGTCCCTCCTTCCACTAGGCCTCCACTGACCAGACCACTGCTGCCCGTGTACCCCTGGAACCAATTTTAAAGTGCCTACAGCCAGCCCATTTTATTGTGTTAGGCCTTCGAAGCCTGTCTGCGGTCCCTCCTTCCACTAGGCCTCCACTGACCACACCACTGCTGCCCGTGTACCCCTGGAACCAATTATAAAGTGCCTACAGCCAGCCCATTTTATTATGTTAGGCCTTCGAAGCCTGTCTGCGGTCCCTCCTTCCACTAGGCCTTCACTGACCAGACCACTGCTGCCCGTGTACCCCTGGAACCAATTTTAAAGTGCCTACAGCCAGCCCATTTTATTGTGTTAGGCCTTCAAAGCCTGTCTGCGGTCCCTCCTTCCACTAGGCCTCCACTGACCAGACCACTGCTGCCCGTGTACCCCTGGAACCGATTTTAAAGTGCCTACAGCCAGCCCATTTTATTGTGTTAGGCCTTCGAAGCCTGTCTGCGGTCCCTCCTTCCACTAGGCCTTCACTGACCAGACCACTGCTGCCCGTGTACCCCTGGAACCAATTTTAAAGTGCCTACAGCCAGCCCATTTTATTGTGTTAGGCCTTCGAAGCCTGTCTGCGGTCCCTCCTTCCACTAGGCCTCCACTGACCAGACCACTGCTGCCCGTGTACCCCTGGAACCAATTTTAAAGTGCCTACAGCCAGCCCATTTTATTGTGTTAGGCCTTCGAAGCCTGTCTGCGGTCCCTCCTTCCACTAGGCCTACACTGACAAAGGTACACCTGACAACAGACACATGGACCTGTAGGCATGGCCACGGAAGGTTACGTGTCCTTTGTGGCTCAATGGGTTAATGTATTGGATGCATGGTCCACACAGGGGACAGCCTGCTAAGTCTGTCTGCAGTCCCTAATTCAAGTTGTCCTCAACTGAATAAAGCTGAGCTTCTACCTTCCGGCACTGATTAACTGCTGTTTTTAAACACATTGGTGGTTCCGGCCTACTAACGGTGTCTGCCCCTGCCTGGTGTTGTCCTCAACTGAATACAGCTGAGCTTCAACCTTCTGCCTCTCATTAACTGCTGTTTTTTTTTTTTTTTTAAATGGTGTTTAGGGCCTACTAACGGTGTCTGCCCCTCCCTGGTGTTGCCCTCAACTGAATAAAGTTGAGCTTCAACCTTCTGGCTCTCATTAAGTGTTTTTTTAAAAACAAAATGGTGGTTAGGGCCTACTAACGGTGTCTGCCCCTCCCTGGTGTTGCCCTCAACTGAATAAAGCTGAGCTTCAACCTTCTGGCTCTCATTAAGTGTTTTTTAAAAAACAAAATGGTGGTTAGGGCCTACTAATGGTGTCTGCCCCTCCCTGGTGTTGCCCTCAACTGAATAAAGCTGAGCTTCAACCTTCTGGCTCTCATTAAGTGTTTTTTAAAAAACAAAATGGTGGTTAGGGCCTACTAACGGTGTCTGCCCCTCCCTGGTGTTGTCCTCAACTGAATACAGCTGAGCTTCAACCTTCTGGCTCTCATTAAGTGTTTTTTAAAAAACAAAATGGTATTTAGGGCCTACTAACGGCTTCTGCCCCTCCCTGGTGTTGCCCTCAACTGAATAAAGCTGAGCTTCAACCTTCTGGCTCTCATTAAGTGTTTTTTAAAAAACAAAATGGTGGTTACGGCCTACTAACGGTGTCTGCCCCTCCCTGGTGTTGCCCTCAACTGAATAAAGCTGAGCTTCAACCTTCTGGCTCTCATTAAGTGTTTTTTAAAAAACAAAATGGTGGTTAGGGCCTACTAACGGTGTCTGCCCCTCCCTGGTGTTGCCCTCAACTGAATAAAGCTGAGCTTCAACCTTCTGGCTCTCATTAAGTGTTTTTTAAAAAACAAAATGGTGGTTTGTTGTGAATTTGCTTTTTGCTCCCTCTAGTGGTTACTAGTTTTTTGACTCTGGTTTTTCTGTCATTCCTTTTATCTGCACCTGGGTCGTTAGTTAGGGGTGTTGCTATATAAGCTCCCTGGACCTTCAGTTCAATGCCTGGCAACGTAGTTATCAGAGCTAGTCTGCTGTGCTCTTGTCTACTGATCCTGGTTCCAGTTATATCAGCTAAGTCTGCCTTTTGCTTTTTGCTATTTGTTTTGGTTTTGTATTTTTGTCCAGCTTGTTCCAAATCTATATCCTGACCTTTGCTGGAAGCTCTAGGGGGGCTGGTGTTCTCCCCCCGGACCGTTAGACGGTTCGGGGGTTCTTGAATTTCCAGTGTGGATTTTGATAGGGTTTTTGTTGACCATATAAGTTACCTTTCTTTATTCTGCTATCAGTAAGCGGGCCTCTCTGTGCTAAACCTGGTTCATTTCTGTGTTTGTCATTTCCTCTTACCTCACCGTCATTATTTGTGGGGGGCTTCTATCCAGCTTTGGGGTCCCCTTCTCTGGAGGCAAGAAAGGTCTTTGTTTTCCTCTACTAGGGGTAGCTAGATTCTCCGGCTGGCGCGTGTCATCTAGAATCAACGTAGGAATGATCCCCGGCTACTTCTAGTGTTGGCGTTAGGAGTAGATATATGGTCAACCCAGTTACCACTGCCCTATGAGCTGGATTTTTGTATTCTGCAGACTTCCACGTTCCTCTGAGACCCTCGCCATTGGGGTCATAACAGTTTGCCAGGCCAGTATTAAATGTTTAATGCATTGCAGAAGAGGGATTATAAGAAAGAAGATTCTGAGTTTTTTTTTTTCTTCTTCCCCTTTACCTCAGAGTGGCTATGCTTGCTGCAGACATGAATGTCCAGACATTGATTACAAGTGTGGACCAGCTGGCTACTCGTGTGCAGGGCATACAAGACTATGTTATCAGAAATCCTAGGTCAGAACCTAAAATACCGATTCCTGAACTGTTTTCCGGAGACAGGTTTAAGTTTAGGAATTTCGTGAATAATTGTAAATTGTTTTTGTCCCTGAGACCCAGTTCATCTGGAGATTCTGCTCAGCAAGTAAAAATTGTTATTTCGTTCTTACGGGGCGACCCTCAGGATTGGGCGTTTTCGCTGGCGCCAGGAGATCCGGCATTGGCTGATCTTGATGCGTTTTTTCTGGCGCTCGGTTTACTTTATGAGGAACCCAATCTTGAGATTCAGGCAGAAAAGGCCTTGCTGGCTATGTCTCAGGGGCAGGACGAGGCTGAAGTGTATTGCCAAAAATTTCGGAAATGGTCCGTGCTGACACATTGGAACGAGTGTGCACTGGCCGCTAATTTTAGAAATGGCCTTTCTGAAGCCATTAAGAATGTTATGGTGGGTTTTCCCATTCCCACAGGTCTGAATGATACTATGGCACTGGCTATTCAAATTGACCGGCGGTTGCGGGAGCGCAAAACCGCAAATTCCCTCATGGTGTTGTCTGAACAGACACCTAATTCGGTGCAATGTGATAGAAAAACCGCAAATTCCCTCATGGTGTTGTCTGAACAGACACCTGATTTAATGCAATGTGATAGAATCCTGACTAGAAATGAGCGGAAAATTCATAGACGCCGGAATGGCTTGTGCTACTACTGTGGTGATTCTACACATGTTATCTCAGCATGCTCTAAACGTATAGCTAAGGTTGTTAGTCCTGTCACCGTTGGTAATTTGCAACCTAAATTTATTCTGTCTGTAACTTTGATTTGCTCACTGTCATCTTATCCTGTCATGGCGTTTGTAGATTCAGGTGCTGCCCTGAGTCTCATGGATCTCTCATTTGCTAAGCGCTGTGGTTTTACTCTTGAACCATTAGAAAATCCTATTCCTCTTAGGGGTATTGATGCTACACCATTGGCAGCAAATAAACCGCAGTATTGGACACAGGTTACCATGTGCATGACTCCTGAACACCGCGAGGTGATACGTTTCCTGGTTTTACATAAAATGCATGATTTGGTTGTTTTAGGGCTGCCATGGTTACAGACCCATAATCCAGTCCTGGACTGGAAGGCTATGTCAGTCTCAAGTTGGGGCTGTCGTGGTATTCATGGGGATTCCCTGCCTGTGTCTATTGCTTCTTCTACGCCTTCGGAAGTTCCGGAGTATTTGTCTGATTATCAGGATGTCTTCAGTGAGTCTGAGTCCAGTGCACTGCCTCCTCATAGGGACTGTGACTGTGCTATAGATTTGATCCCAGGCAGTAAATTTCCTAAGGGAAGACTGTTTAATCTGTCGGTACCTGAACATACCGCTATGCGTTCATATATCAAGGAGTCTCTGGAGAAAGGACATATTCGTCCGTCTTCTTCCCCTCTTGGTGCGGGATTCTTTTTTGTGGCAAAAAAGGACGGATCTTTGAGACCTTGTATTGATTATCGGTTTTAAATAAGATCACTGTCAAATTTCAGTATCCTTTACCGCTGTTGTCTGACTTGTTTGCCCGGATTAAGGGTGCCAAGTGGTTCACCAAGATAGACCTTCGTGGTGCGTACAACCTTGTGCGCATTAAGCAAGGGGATGAATGGAAAACCGCATTCAATACGCCCGAAGGTCATTTTGAGTACTTGGTGATGCCTTTTGGGCTCTCCAATGCGCCTTCAGTTTTTCAGTCCTTTATGCATGACATTTTCTGGAAGTATCTGGATAAATTTTTGATTGTTTATCTGGATGATATTTTGGTTTTTTCTGATAATTGGAATCATGTGGTGGACAACTTGAAGTTGTCACAGGAGAAGGCTCAGCGCTTTGCCAACCGCCGCCGCGGTGTGGGTACCCGACTACGCGTTGGGGATTTGGTATGGCATTCTTCCCGCTTTGTTCCTATGAAGGTCTCCTCTCCCAAATTTAAACCTCGTTTTATTGGGCCTTACAAGATATTGGAAATCCTTAATCCTGTATCTTTTCGTCTGGATCTTCCTGTGTCGTTTGCTATTCACAATGTATTTCATAGGTCCTTGTTGCGGCGGTACATTGTGCCTGTAGTTCCTTCTGCTGAGCCTCCTGCTCCGGTGTTGGTTGAGGGCGAGTTGGAATACGTGGTGGAGAAGATCTTGGATTCTCGCCTCTCCAGGCGGAGGCTTCAGTACCTGGTCAAGTGGAAGGGCTATGGTCAGGAGGATAATTCCTGGGTGGTCGCCTCTGATGTTCATGCGGCCGATTTAGTTCGTGCCTTTCATGCCGCTCATCCTGATCGCCCTGGTGGTCGTGGTGAGGGTTCGGTGACCCCTCACTAAGGGGGGGGGTACTGTTGTGAATTTGCTTTTTGCTCCCTCTAGTGGTTACTAGTTTTTTGACTCTGGTTTTTCTGTCATTCCTTTTATCCGCACCTGGGTCGTTAGTTAGGGGTGTTGCTATATAAGCTCCCTGGACCTTCAGTTCAATGCCTGGCAACGTAGTTATCAGAGCTAGTCTGCTGTGCTCTTGTCTACTGATCCTGGTTCCAGTTATATCAGCTAAGTCTGCCTTTTGCTTTTTGCTATTTGTTTTGGTTTTGTATTTTTGTCCAGCTTGTTCCAAATCTATATCCTGACCTTTGCTGGAAGCTCTAGGGGGCTGGTGTTCTCCCCCTGGACCGTTAGACGGTTCGGGGGTTCTTGAATTTCCAGTGTGGATTTTGATAGGGTTTTTGTTGACCATATAAGTTACCTTTCTTTATTCTGCTATCAGTAAGCGGGCCTCTCTGTGCTAAACCTGGTTCATTTCTGTGTTTGTCATTTCCTCTTACCTCACCGTCATTATTTGTGGGGGGCTTCTATCCAGCTTTGGGGTCCCCTTCTCTGGAGGCAAGAAAGGTCTTTGTTTTCCTCTACTAGGGGTAGCTAGATTCTCCGGCTGGCGCGTGTCATCTAGAATCAACGTAGGAATGATCCCCGGCTACTTCTAGTGTTGGCGTTAGGAGTAGATATATGGTCAACCCAGTTACCACTGCCCTATGAGCTGGATTTTTGTATTCTGCAGACTTCCACGTTCCTCTGAGACCCTCGCCATTGGGGTCATAACAGTGGTTAGGGCCTACTAACGGTGTCTGCCCCTCCCTGGTGTTGCCCTCAACTGAATAAAGCTGAGCTTCAACCTTCTGGCTCTCATTAAGTGTTTTTTAAAAAACAAAATGGTGGTTAGGGCCTACTAACGGTGTCTGCCCCTCCCTGGTGTTGCCCTCAACTGAATAAAGCTGAGCTTCAACCTTCTGGCTCTCATTAAGTGTTTTTTAAAAAACAAAATGGTGGTTAGGGCCTACTAACGGTGTCTGCCCCTCCCTGGTGTTGCCCTCAACTGAATAAAGCTGAACTTCAACCTTCTGGCTCTCATTAAGTGTTTTTTAAAAAACAAAATGGTGGTTAGGGCCTACTAACGGTGTCTGCCCCTCCCTGGTGTTGCCCTCAACTGAATAAAGCTGAGCTTCAACCTTCTGGCTCTCATTAAGTGTTTTTTAAAAAACAAAATGGTGGTTAGGGCCTACTAACGGTGTCTGCCCCTCTCTGGTGTTGCCCTCAACTGAATAAAGCTGTGCTTCAACCTTCTGGCTTTCGGCCTATAGTATCAGATATTAAACTGCATTTGGCCTTCAACTTTGGTTACGGCCTACTAACGGTGTCTGCCCCTCCCTGGTGTTGTCCTCAACTGAACAAAGCTGAGCTTCCACATTCTGGCTTTCGGCCTATACTATCAGATATTAAACTGCATTTGGCCTACTAGTGTGGTTAGGCCCTTGAAACAGTGTCTGCTGCTCTTGGGTTTGCTACTCCACTGAACAAAGCAATGCCGCCTGTTTAGTCCTGTTACCAATTTTGATCTGCATTTAGCCTACTTTATTCTTTGGCCCTATATCTGTTTCCTCCTCATCCTGCCCATTGCCCAGCCACTGCTAGATGAGTCTGCTGGTACATTGACCTAGACCACTACATTCCCCTTGTACTCTACACAGCCAGAATCTGACCCTGCTGAAAGTAAGGTTCCCCTTCCCGCATATTATACCACCTTACACAGGGACAAAGAGGAAGGTGCAGATGAAAGTGCAGGTTCCTTCATCAGGTGGGGGGGGCATACTCGTTGGCGACGTCACTGGCACAGGGCCACTCAGAGTACGCAAAAGTGTCGCTGCTGGTGGGAGGCGCCCCCGCCATGCAAACACACCGCCGTACTTTGAGGGGCCCTGTGCCAGTGCCAATGCGAATGAGTGGGCCCCCCCTGCTTGCTCAGGATCACAGCACTTGCAACGTTGAAATACTTACCTCTCCCTGCTCCACCGCCATGACGTAGTCCACGTTTCCTGGGCCCACTAAAACCTTGAACCAGCCCTACCCCCCACAACTTTTGCCAAATGACCCCCAATTTCCAGTGCCCAACTATTATTATAAAGTTAATTAAGATTGACAAGCTTCAGAAAACAAGAATGGATGTTTTTGGCAGTAAAATGGGCACTGTAGGTGTTTTCCTGGCCTCCACTCACTGCCGGCTATGCTTCCCCATTGACTTGCATTGGGTTTCGTGTTTCGGTCGATCCCCGACTTTTAGCGATAATCGGCCGACTTCACTCGACTCGACTCTGGACTAAATCGGGTTTCACAAAACCAGACTCGATCTTAAAAAAATGAAAGTCGCTCAACCCTATCTGTGTGCTTACCGCAATGTAACCTCCTCATCTTCCTTCTCCTCCATTGTTTATTAGTATTAAATAGCAGCATATTTTTGCACAATTTCACAAGAATATACTGTATATCTGTCAAATATCTACTGTGACATAGCGCTCACTAACGCGTTGAGGAATACTCACTTGGCACGGGATTCAAGCACACGGTCACGATTTTTAAACACAAAACAGTCCATACGGTTTATTCAAACGTCATAAACCGCACCGTAAGCCAGGTTACACATCACCGGCTTACACATAGTCCATTACTTTGTCACATATGGTATTACATCACTAGCTTGTGTCACTAAACACTAGAGATGAGCGGTGTTCGAGTCGAACTGTTCGCCAATTTCAAATTCGAGCTGTTTTGGGCGGTGTTTGAGTCGTTCGACGAACCCGAACAATTTGCTTAAAATTCGGCTGTTCGAGTTTCTGTTCGATAACTGTTCGTTCACCAAAGCCTAGCTTGATTTGCACATTAAAACTGTTTATCATTGTTAATGGACTGTTTCAGTGTATAGTGGGCGGGGGGGCGGGGGATAGATCTGTGCTGAAATAACGCCGATCTCCATTTTTTTTTTCTTTCCCGCATTTACAAAGGGGCGGTGCAGTCTCTCAGCCTATCAGCAGTGCACACACACACAGCAATGTGCATGTGATGCACACAAGAATGGGCATGTGTCATTGGCTGTGTATGTCACATGTCCTTGCCCTATAAGAACCAGCCATTTGCCCCGTCGCCACCATTTTCTCACTGCTGCAGCTTAGTGTTAGATGGCACCGCTGCTGCTGTGGGCGCTATACAAACTAAGAGTGTTTTTGTGGGTGAATTGTCAGAGAGATAGATTTAGGGAGTCGGGAGGAGTCGGGACTAGTTGTAATATCAGCCCGTTTCAGGGTAGGTTACAGCAGTTTATAGCACTGTTTGCCAGGCAGGTCTGAGCCAGTGCTGTGCAAGTGTTTGTCACAGCATTTGGTGTAATCTAGCTCAGCAAATCCTTTGAGCTAGTAGCATTGTCTGACAGTCATCTGAGTAGCCCACCTGTGAAGCTAGCTACACTGCCTGTGTATCTCAATTTTTACTGCATCTAACCCAGTAAATCATTTTGGGGTTTTGGGCTTAGTAGCAGTGTCTGCACGTCAGCAGAGTAGCCAGCCTGTGAAACAAACTACCACCTGTGTATCTCAATTTTTACTGCATCTAATCCAGTTAATAGTTTAGGGCCTAGGAGCAGTGTCTGCACGTCAGCAAAGTAGCCCGCCTGTGAAACTAACTACACCACCTGTGTATCTCTATTTTCACTGCATCTAATCAAGTTAATAGTTTTGGGCCTAGGAGCAGTGTCTGCACTGTCTGACGAGCCCTGGTGCAATACGTTATGATGTATAGCCTGGGCCAACGAGCTCAAGAGGTGGGGCAAATCACGCTGCTGGAGTGGTTTAAAATCAGGGTCCTATGCACCCTTCTGCACAGTTTTGAAATAGCAACGAAGATGTTTAGTGCTGACGATCCCATTATCAGCATGACCATTCCGGTGATTTACATGCTGGAGCACATCTTACACAGTTTCGGAGTCAGGTGGTGGAACAAGAGGAGGAGGAACAGGAGGAGTCGTATGCAGAAGGATCATATCTCCAAGGTCAAGAAGGTTGGCAGCACCAAGGCAGCTGGCATTGGAGGCTGGGGGAGAGGGATTACCGAGGGTGCATGGTAGCAACCAAACTGTTGAGGAAGGTGCAGGAGGAGAAGAAGAAGTGGAGGACGAACTGGCGCTGGGCATGGAAGACTCATCAGATGAGGGAGACCTTAATCCAATTTCTGTTGTGCGAGGTTGGGGGGAGAGGGCAGATGAAGGAAGCATGATTCTCACCTCGACACCACCAAGACAACATGGACTTGGTCCTCCTGGATGCGCAAGACACATGAGTGCCTTCTTGCTGCACTACCTGCAACATGACCCTCGGATTGTCAGAATCCAAAGTACTGCCGACTACTGGGTTGCCACACTCTTAGATCACTGGTAAAAAAGCAAATTTGGTGAAATAATTCCAGCCATAGGAAGGGATTCACGCATGCAGGAGTATCAGCAGAGACTGTTACAGAATTTAACGTCTGCTTTTCCACAGAACACCAGTGGTGCACGTAGTCAATCTCTGAGTTCTAACTTGCCAACCGTGGGACTATCGAGTCATCACTCTAACCATAACAGTAACATCGTATCTGGTGGTAACAGCAATTTTTTCCAATCGTTTCAAGATTTTTTTAGACCATCCTTTGCAAGGCCACAGGAGACAAGAAGTCTGATGCACAGCCAATGCCTAGAGAAGATGGTACAAGAGTATGTCCAAGTTAACATCGATGCCATGACTGTGGAACTGGACCCTTCTTCATTTTGGGCTTCCAATCTTGAAAAATGGCCTGAGCTCGCCACTCACGCCTTGGAGATCTTGTCATGCCCTGCAGCCAGCGTACTCTCTGAACGTGTGTTCAGCGCTGCTGGTGGTGTGCTGACAGATAAGCGCACGCGGCTGTCCAGTGACAATGTAGACAGACTAATGTTCATCAAGATGAACAAATCCTTTTCTACCCCTGTGTCATCTTGGGGAGACTAAAAGCTTGATGATTTTTGAAAATCACCTCACCAACCGTTTTAAAAAAACTCTGGCAAAATTGATGCCACTTATATGGTGTCTGTGGCCGAATTTTTTGAAAAAAATGGAGACTCTTTTATTTAGTCCCCTTGCTGAGTTTTACATGATGTTGCCATCGTCAATTCCAGGTGGGTGGGGTCGTCTGCAGAGTTGTTTACTCATATTATGTCCTGTTTACCTAACTACTATTTTGTAACGGCATCGAGCCTGGGAAATCCTTTTGGGCCTAGTAGAATTTAGTGCTACTCAGCAGCGTACCCCACCCATGAAGCAAGCTACACCGCCTGTTTACCTAACTACTATTTTGTAACGACATCTAGCCTGGGAAATCCTTTTGGGCCTAGTAGAATTTAGTGCAACTCAGCAGCGTACCCCACCCATGAAGCAAGCTACACCACCTGTTGATCTAATTACTAATTTTTAACTGCATCTAGCCCAGGAAATCATTTTGTACCTAATAGCATTTTGTGCTAATCATAATATGTGTTGCCTTACAAACGTCCATAATGACACATTCGAGGAAACAACTAAACACCTCAAATAGTGAGCAGGATATGGAGCACCCCATGGGCAAACAGCGATCTATGTAGTATGCTCCTGCACAGAAGCAGCCCAATGGGAGGACACCATTCGGAGGCACAGGTAGTAACCGGAACGCCCCCTCAATATCTGTTTTGGCCATTAGGGTGCCCCTTACCAACTTGTTGACCCGCCTGATTGCCTCGTCAAAGGAGGTACAGTACATAGTACTGTACTTGGTTCCGCTTTGATGTTGTCATTTACTGAACTGCCCCTTGGATATGACAAATGGTGGATTAGTCTGAATGTTTTGGGTTCATTTTCTGGCACAACTCACAATGGGGGTACCACTACGTCTTCTAAGGAAAGTGTTCTGAATGGACCCGCCGCCATTCTACCTAAAGATATTTCTTTTTATATTTTTTTGTCAAGACGTCTGGGTGTTCGTAGAGTGAGTTTAGATTTTCACTCCAGAATTTCTTGATTTTAGAAGGGCATGACATGCCTATATATGTGTCTCCTCCTCATTTTACTCCTCCACCTCTTTACCTCTTTTCTTTTCGCATGACTATTAGTGTTGAGCGATACCTTCCGATATCGGAAAGTATCGGTATCGGAAAGTATCGGCCGATACCGGCAAAATATCGGATCTCGCCGATACCGATACCCGATACCAATGCAAGTCAATGGGACGAAAATATCGGAATTAAAATAAACCCTTTCTTTCCTTGTAGGTTCATTCTACATGAAGGAAAACAACTAAGAATAATGTAGGATGTATTGGGAGAGGTGGCGGAGACATTAAAGGCATAGAGGTTTAGCCCAATCAAATAGAATAGCAGGAATTTTAAAAAATTTTTAAGATGTTCGGAGTTACAAAGATATTGACTATGTTAAGTTTTTTATTTATTTTGTCAGATATTGATGTTTTACTACTTCCACGCCCTTCACCCTCTTTTTTACTTCTCCCACACTTTCTTCTTCATCATCATTAGCATCTTTGACATCAAGTTCTTCTTCACCTTATTCATCTTCTTCTTCATCTTCTACCTATAATTTTTTTTGTTACATTGTTCATATTCTTTTTATTTATTTAACTATTATTATTCTTCATATTCAACTTCTTCATCATATTCTTATTTGTGACAGGCATTCCCGTAGTTGTTATCTATAAAAGTTTGAAGATTACACCTTCCGTTCTGCCTGTCACAAAACAGTTAGATTTGTCCGCGTTCAGTTTGGCCTGCAGCATCAGGCTTTATCCAGGGGCACCACGAGGAGGAACGGACTCACCCACATACACTGCTTAGTCTTCTTCTGCTTATAATTTAGATAATATATTTTGCTCTGATATTTAGTGTTATTCTTAATGTTCTTCTGCTCTTTGTTCTGCAGCCTCTTGTTCTTCTGCTTCTCGGTCTTCCATGTCGTCGTTGTCTCTAGGGTCGTCGTCTCCGGGGTCGTCGTCATCGGGGTGGTCTTCAGGGTCATCGTCTCCAGGGTCGTCGTCATCTCAGTGGTTGTCGTCTCTGGTGTTGTCGTCATCTTAGGGGTGGTCTTCCGGGTCATCGTCTTTAGGGTCTTGAACTTGGAAATGTAGCAGAAGGTACAAGAAGGCTGAGAAAATGCCGAGAAACAGCTGATGGAACTGGAACTCGGATGGCTACCCGAAGGTCCAAGAGCCAATGGAACTACCGAGGACCAGCTGACGTTACTGGAACCCGGTTACTAAGCAGGAGGTACCCATGCCTGAAAGCACTACCAAGGACCACCTAACGTTGGTGGAACTCAGATACCCAGAGGGAGGCACCTAAGCCAAAGGCTCTGCCCAGAACCAGCTGACGGTACTGGAACCAGGATGGGGAGCAGAAGGTACAAGAGCAAAAGACACTGCCGAGAACCAGCTGACGGTACTGGAACCCGGATGGGTAGCCGAAGGTCCAAGAGCCAATGGAACTACCGAGGACCAGCTGACGTTACTGGAACCCGGTTACAAAGCAGGAGGTACCCGTGCCTGAAAGCACTACCAAGGACCACCTGACGTTGGTGGAACTTGGATACCCAGAGGGAGGCACCTAAGCCAAAGGCTGTGCCCGGAACCAGCTGACGGTACTGGAACCAGGATGGGGAGCAGAAGGTACAAGAGCAAAAGACACTGCCGAGAACCAGCTGATGGTACTGGAACCCGGATGGGTAGCTGAAGGTCCAGGAGCCAATGGAACTACCAAGGACCACCTGATGTTGGTGGAACTCGGATACCCAGAGGGAGGCACCTAAGCCAAAGGCTCTGCCCGGAACCAGCTGACGGTACTGGAACGAGGATGGGGACCTATTCAAGCTTGTCTTCTTACAGCCCCAACTAGTGGGGTTGGAGCAAAGGGTCAGCAGGGGGAGCAGAGTGTAAGCCGAAGCCTGCACTGGAGGCATTTGGAGGTCTGTTGTGTCTGCGTGGCATTTGCAGGACACGATGCTGGCTACACAGCAGGGAAACAGCTGGCGTTGCTGAACCCCACTGACACATTGGCGGGTGTTTTTCTCTGTGCAGCCAGCACTTCTGGGCACCAACGGGCGGTGTTAGAGCCCAGGGTCAGCAGGAGGAGAGGGAGAAGAGTGTAGGCCGAAGCCTGCACTGGCGGCAGCTTTGTGTCTGCGTGGCTTTTGCAGGACACGTTGCCAGCTACACAGCAGGGGAACAGCTGGCGGCAAAAATACCACCTTGGTGCTTGGCGCTGCCTCCTGAGCATCGCATTTTGCTGTACAGGAGTCTGCGCTGTTGCGGTATCCCTTGGCCATGTCCGTCTTCTGACATCATTTGATGTCGGCTGGTGCGGTTCGCGATGCCCATGAATCCCAGCCCAGCAGTGTCTTTACATTGTTTCACACTGCGGGGCTGGGATTCATGGCCTTGCGCAGTACATATGTTCACCTCTCACTCGGGTCCTTACACCTGCTTCAGACTGTGTGGCGTCAGCTGATCCCTTATCGCATGCCACGGCCATGAAGCCGCACAGTCTGAAGAAGGCGGAAGGAGATGAGTGACAGGCGAACATATGCACTGCTCATGCCCATCAATCACACCCTCGCAGTCAAAATAAATAAGACACCGAGAGGCGTTGTGTAGGGCAGGGCAGCCGCAGAGGCACAGCCAGCCAAACAATGATGTGAGAAGACGGGCAGCGCTAACAAGGGGGGTGCAGCGTGTCATTACAAAGGAAAGTCACACCTGAGGGACATTTTAATGGTCTCAGGGGACACATTTTAGATGTGTTCAGTTCCACATGTGCAAGGAGAATAAGTTTATGAGCCACCTTGCACAAATGCAGCATGACTGCTGTACAAGGTGGCTGTAATACATACAAACGCCTGGGGGGGTACAGGTTCCCTTCAATTTCAGTTCTTGTGTCTGCGTGGCTTTTGCAGAACACGTTGCCAGCTATACAGCAGGAAAACAGCTGGTGGTGCTGAACCCCACTGACACATTGGCTGGTGTTTTTCTCTGTGCAGTCTGCACTTCTGGGCGCCAACTGGCGGTGCTAGAGCCCAGGGTCAGCAGGAGGAGAGGGAGCAGAGTGTAGGCCGAAGCCTAATTGAACCAATTTTAAAGGTAACCTTTAACCCCTCCAGGTGTTACAAACTAGAAGAGCCACACCTTGGGCAGCAGTAATGCTGCCCAAGTCAAAGGTTGCTCTTTTAATTTTGTTCCTTGCACACGCTGAATGAAACACGTACCACATTTAGGCCCTTATACAGTCAAAACTGTCTTGGAGGAGGGAGTTCCCTTCTTAATGAGACGCAGCACAGCCAGCAAAAATACCACCTTGGTGCTTGGCGCGGCCTCCTGAGCATCGCATTTTGCTGTACAGGAGTCTGCGCTGTTGCGTTATCCCTTGGCCATGCGCTGTCCGTCTTCTGACATCATTTGATGTCGACTGGTGCGGTTCGCGATGCCCATGAATCCCAGCCCAGCAGTGTCTTTACATTATTTCACACTGCGGGGCTGGGATTCATGGCCTTACGCAGTACATATGTTCGCCTCTCACTCGGGTCCTTACACCTGCTTCAGACTGTGCGGCGTCAGCTGATCCCTTATCGCATGCCACGGCCATGAAGCCGCACAGTCTGAAGAAGGCGGAAGGAGATGAGTAACAGGCGAACATATGCACTGCTCATGCCCATCAATCACACCCTCGCAATCAAAATAAATAAGACACCGAGAGGCGTTGTGTCGGGCAGGGCGGCCGCAGAGGCGCAGCCAGCCAAACAATGATGTGAGAAGACGGGCAGCGCTAACAAGGGGGGTGCAGCGTGTCATTACAAAGGAAAGTCACACCTGAGGGACGTTTTAATGGTCTCAGGGGACACATTTTAGACGTGTTCAGTTCCACGTGTGCAAGGAGAATAAGTTTATGAGCCACCTTGCACAAATGCAGCATGACTGCTGTACAAGGTGGCTGTAATACATACAAACGCCTGGGGGGGGGACAGGTTCCCTTCAATTTCAGTTCTTGTGTCTGCGTGGCTTTTGCAGGACATGTTGCCTGCTACACAGCAGGGGAACAGCTGGTGGTGCTGAACCCCACTGACACATTGGCTGGTGTTTTTCTCTGTGCAGCCAGCACTTCCGGGCGCCAACTGGCAGTGTTAGAGCCCAGGGTCAGCAGGAGGAGAGGGAGCAGAGTGTAGGCCGAAGCCTGCACTGGTGGCAGCTTTGTCTGCCTGGCTTTTGCAGGGCACGTTGCCAGCTACACAGCAGGGAACAGCTGGCAGTGCTGAACCCCACTGACAGAGTGGCGGGTGTTTTGCTCTGTGCAGCTAGCACTTCCGGGCACCAACTGGCGGTGTTAGAGCCCAGGGTCAGCAGGAGGAGAGGGAGCAGAGTGTAGGCCGAAGCCTGCACTGGCGGCAGATTTGTGTCTGCGTGGCTTTTGCAGGACACGTTGCCAGCTACACAGCAGGGGAACAGCTGGCGGTGCTGAACCCCACTGACAGAGTGGCAGGTGTTTAGCTCTGTGCACCTAGCACTTCCGGGCGCCAACTGGCGGTGTTAGAGCCCAGGGTCAGCAGGAGGTGAGGGAGCAGAGTGTAGGCTGAAGCCTGCACTGGTGGCAGCTTTGTGTCTGCGTGGCTTTTGCAGGACACGTTGCCAGCTACACAGCAGGGGAACAGCTGGCGGTGCTGAACCCCACTGACAGAGTGGCGGGTGTTTTGCTCTGTGCAGCCAGCACTTCCGGGCACCAACTGGCGGTGTTAGAGCCCAGGGTCAGCAGGAGGAAAGGGAGCAGGGTGTAGGCCGAAGCCTGCAATGGAGGCAGTTTTAGGTCTGTTGTGTCTGCGTGGCGTTTGCAGGACACGATGCCGGCTAGGAGGTATTGCAGCACACACAGCAGGGGAGCAGCTGACGTTACTGAACCCCAATAACAGAGGAGCGAAGGTTGACTGTGCGGACAGCACTTCCAGACAAACTAGCGGTGTTAGAGCCCAGGGACAGCAGGAGGAGCAGATAGGAGGTATTGCAGCACACACAGCAGGGGAGCAGCTGACGTTACTGAACCCTAATAACACGGCAGCAAGTGTTAACTGTGCATCCAGCACTTCCAGGCACCAACTGGCGGTGATAGAGCCCAGGGACAGCAGGAGGAAAGGGAGCAGGGTGTAGGCCGAAGCCTGCAATGGCGGCAGTTTTAGGTCTGTTGTGTCTGCGTGGCGTTTGCAGGACAGGATGCCGGCTACACAGCAGGGGAACAGCTGGCGTTGCTGAACCCCACTGACACATTGGCTGGTGTTTTTCTCTGTGCAGCTAGCACTTCCGGGCGCCAACTGGCGGTGTTAGAGCCCAGGGTCAGCAGGAGGAGCAGAGTGTAGGCCGAAGCCTGCACTGGAGCAAGTTGAAAGGGAACCTTTAACCCCCACCCCAGGCGTTTGTTGCTGAAAGAGCCATTTTGTACAGCACTAATGATGCAAAAGGAAAAGGTGGCTCTTTTAGTTATGCTCCTTTCAAAGGCTGAACTAGACACTTATGAAATGTGTCCCCTCACATCGTTAAACCGTCCCGGAGGTGGGACTTTCCTTTGTAATGTGACGCAGCCCAGCCGTCATTCCTACCCCCATGGCGCCGTGCGACGCCTCCTCAGCGTTGTTTGATTCTGTCCCAGAGCCTGCGCTGTTATGTTATCATTTGGCCAAGCACACTTAGCGCTGCCCATCTTCTGACATCATTTGGTGTCAGGCTGGCTGCGCCTGTGCGGCCGCGCTGGCCGAGATCCCGCCTCGCAGTGTCGTCTAATGTAATCCCACCGCGGGCCTGGGATCCGTGGCCATGCGCAGTGCATATCCTCGCCTCTCACTCCCCTCCCTCCGGCTTCTTCAGACTGTGCGGTGTCACGGCCGTGGCATGCTATTAGGGATCAGCTGACGGCGCACAGTCTGAAGAAGGTGGAGGGAGATGAATGAGAGGCAGAGGTGAAGATATGCACTGCGCATGCCCATGGATCCCAGGCCCGCAGTGTGATTAAATCAGAAGACACTGCGAGGCGGGATCTTGTCCAGCGCGGCAGCACAGGCGCAGCCAGCCTGACACCAAATTATGTCAGAAGACGGGCAGCGCTAAGTGTGCCTGGCCAAGGGATAACATAACAGCGCAGGCTCCGGGACAGAATCAAACAACGCTGAGGAGGCGGCGCACGGCGCCAAGGGGGTAGGAATGACGGCTGGGCTGCGTCACATTACAAAGGAAAGTCCCACCTCCGGGATGGTTGAACGGTGTGAGGAGACACATTTCATAAGTGTGTAGTTCAGCCTTTGAAAGGAGCATAATTAAAAGAGCCACCTTTTCCTTCTGCAGCATTACTGCTGCACAAGGTGGCTCTTTCAGTAACAAATGCCTGGGGGGGTGGGGGTGGGCAGGTTCCCCTAAATTTGAGTTGTGCCAGCGTGGCGGTCGCATGACACGTTGCTGGATACACAGCAGGGGAGCAGCTGACGTTACTGAACCCCAATAACAGAGGAGCGACTGTTGGCTGTGCGGACAGCACTTCCAGGCACCAACTAGCGGTGTTAGAGCCCAGGGACAGCAGGAGGAGCAGATAGGAGGTATTGCAGCACACACAGCAGGGGAGCAGCTGACATTACTGAACCCCAATAACAGAGGAGCGACTGTTGACTGTGCGGACAGCACTTCCAGGCACCAACTAGCGGTGTTAGAGCCCAGGGACAGCAGGAGGAGCAGATAGGAGGTATTGCAGCACACACAGCAGGGGAGCAGCTGACGTTACTGAACCCCAATAACAGAGGAGCGACTGTTGACTGTGCGGACAGCACTTCCAGGCACCAACTAGCAGTGTTAGAGCCCAGGGACAACAGGAGGAGCAGATAGGAGGTATTGCAGCACACACAGCAGGGGAGCAGCTGACATTACTGAACCCCAATAACAGAGGAGCGACTGTTGACTGTGCGGACAGCACTTCCAGGCACCAACTAGCGGTGTTGGAGCCCAGGGACAGCAGGAGGAGCAGATAGGAGGTATTGCAGCACACACAGCAGGGGAGCAGCTGACGTTACTGAACCCCAATAACAGAGGAGCGACTGTTGACTGTGCGGACAGCACTTCCAGGCACCAACTAGCGGTGTTGGAGCCCAGGGACAGCAGGAGGTGCAGAGGAACACCGTTTAGGCCGAAGCCTGATTGGAGCAAGTCGAAAGGGAACCTTAAACCCCCACCCCAAAAGGCGTTTGTAGCTGAAAGAGCCAGCTTTTGCATCACAAAGGATGCCAAAGGAAAAGGTGGCTCTTTTCATTATGCTCCTTGCAAACACAGAATTAAACACTTAAAGTGTGTCCACTGAAACCGTAAAACCATCCCGGAGGTGGGACTTTCCTTTGTAATGTGACGCAGCCCAGCCGTCATTCCTACCCCCTTGGTGCCATGCGCCGCCTCCTCAGCATTGCTTGATTCCGTCCCGGAGCCTGTGCTGTTATGTTATCCCTTGGCCAGGCGCACTTTGCGGTGCCCGTCTTCTGACATAATTTTGTGTCAGGCTGGCTGCACCTGTGCGGCCGCGCTGGCCGAGATCCTGCCTCACAGTGTCATCTAATGTAATCCCACTGCGGGCCTGGGATCCATGGCCATGCGCAGTGCATATCCTCGCCTCTCTCTCTCCTCCCTCCGGCTTCTTCAGACTGTGCGGTGTCATGGCAGTGGCATGCTATTAGGGATCAGCTGACGGCGCACAGTCTGAAGAAGGTGGAGGGAGATGAGTGAGAGGCGGAGGTGAAGATATGCACTGCGCATGCCCATGGATCCCAGGCCCGCAGTGTGATTAAATCAGAAGACACTGCGAGGCGGGATCTCGACCAGCGCGGCCACACAGGCGCAGCCAGCCTGACACCAAATGATGTCAGAAAACGGGCACCGCAAAGTGTGCCTGGCCAAGGGATAACATAACAGCGCTGGCTCCGGGACAGAATTAAACAACGCGGAGGAGGTGGCGCACGTCGCCAAGGGGGTAGGAATGACGGGTGTGCTGCGTCACATTAAAAAGGAAAGTCCCACCTCTGGGATGGTTTTACGGTATCAGTGGACACACTTTAAAAGTGTTAAGTTCTGCGTGTGCAAGGAGCTAAACAAAAATAGTTACCTTTTCCTTGTGTAGCATAACTGCTGCACAAGGTGGCTATTTCAGTAACAAACGCCGGGGGAGGGACAGGTTCCCTTACATTTCAGTTGTTGTGTCAGCGTGGCGGTCGCAGGACACATTGCCGGCTACACAGCTGGGGATCAACTGACGTTACTGACACCCAATAACACTGGGTCGTATGTTTTGACTGTGCAGACGGCACTTCTGAGCCTCAACTGGCGGTGTTGGAGCCCAGGAATTACAGTTCAGGTGGTAGAAAGATGAACACAACAGGAGACCTGGATACTGTAGACAGTCACCCAATTATTTAATCAGGAAGAGGAGTGGCAAATTCCTGCGAGATCCAGGCCTGGTTCATTTTCAGGAAAGTAAGCTGGTCAACGTTATCGGAGGATAGTCGAATGCGACGGTCAGTTAATACACCACCTGCAGCACTAAAGACGCGTTCCGATAATACACTAGCCGCAGGGCAAGCCAGCACCTCCAATGCATACTGGCTTAGCTCTGGCCATGTATCCAGCTTAGAGACCCAAAACTTGAAAGGGGAAGAGCCGTCTGGGAGTACAGCAACAGGGCAAGACATGTAGTCTGTCACCATCTGACGGAACCGTTGCCTCCTGCTGACTGGAGCCATCTGTGATGGTGTAGACATTTGTGGCGGGCACACAAAACTGTGCCACAGTTGGGCCATACTGGTCTTGCCTTGGGCAGAGGCACTGCTTCTGCTCCCTCTTTGTGCAGAGCCTCCTCCACTGCCTGGACGCACTGAGCTGCTTTGTAAAGCACTAGCAGCACTTCTCTCAGTTGGACTGGATAGGATGATGGAATTCACCAGTGTGTCTTGGTACTCCCGCATTTTATGCTCCCGGTTCAACGGTATGATGAGGTTTTGTACGTTGTCCCGGTAGCGAGGATCGAGGAGGATGAACACCCAATAATCAGACATGTTGAGAATGTGGGCGATGCGGTGGTCGTTTCTCAGGCACTGCAGCATGTAATCAACCATGTGCTGCAGACTGCCAACTGGCCAAGAAACGCTGTCCCCTGCTTGAGGCGTGATCTCTGCCCGCTCGTCATCACCCCACCCTCACTGTACACACTGACTACTGGACAATTGTGTAACTCCCTCCTCTGGATGGATGTCTTCCTCCTCCATTGACTCCTCCTCATCCTCCTCACAAAGTGTCCCCTGCCAATGCGTTTGTGAGGAACCACGTGGTGCTGACTGTCCAGAAGATGATGGAAATGGTAAATCCTCATCCTCCACCTCTTCCACAACATCATTCCTTAGCGCTTGCAGTGATTTTTCAAGCAGGCAGATAAGGGGGACAGTCATGCTGACTAGTGCATCATCTGCACTCACCATCCGCGTGGAATAATCGAAGGGACGCAAAACCTGGCAGACATCCTTCATAGTGGCCCACTCTGTGGTTGTGAAGTCTGAACGGCGCGGAGTGCGACTTCTTTGCGCCTGATGCAGCTGGTACTCCATTACTGCTTGCTGCTGCTCACACAACCGCTCCAACACATGTAACGTGGAATTCCACCTGGTAGGTAGGTCACATATGATGCGATGTTCCGGAAGGCGGAATCAGCGCTGCAGAGCCGCAATGCGCGATTTTGCCGTGCTGGAACGCCGCAAGTGAGCACACTCTAGGCGGACCTTGTGCAGCAGTGCATCAAGATCCGGATAGTCCCTCAAAAAACTCTGCACGACCAAGTTGAGCACATGTGCCAGATATGGGATGTGAGTGAGGTTGCCGAGGCCCAGAGCTGCCACCAGATTTCGGCCATTATCACACACTACCATGCCTGGCTGGAGATTCGATGCCACAAACCACACATCGCTCTCCTGCTTGATGGCATTCCAGAGCTCCTGCGCTGTGTGGCTTCGATTCCCCAAAGAAATTAATTTCAAGACGGCCTGTTGACGTTTGGCCATGGCTGTGCTCATGTCGGTCGTAACAGGTAAACGTTCAAGGGTCCATGTGGAGGTGAACTGTGACGGCTCCTGCAGCGATGATTCTGAGGAACTTGTGTAAGAGGAGGAGTCAATGCGTACAGACTGGATTCCTGCAATCCTTGGAGTGGGCAGGACACGTCCTGCGCCACTCGCACGATCTGTACCCGTCTCAACAACATTAACCCAATGGGCAGTGAGGGAAAGGTATCGCCCCTGTCCATGTTGACTGGTCCACGCATCGGTGGTGAGGTGGACCTTGCTACTGACGGCGTTCAGTAGCGCGTGTTTTATGTGTCCCTCCACATGCTTGTACAGGGCAGGGACGGCTTGCCTGCTGAAATAAAAGTGGCTGGGCTCATTGTACTGTGGGACTGCCAATGACATCAAGTCACGGAAGCTGTCAGTCTCCACCAGCCTGAATGACAGCATTTCCAGTGACAGAAGTTTGGCAATGCCTGCAGTCAGAGCCTGTGCTCATGGGTGGTTTGCCGAGAAAGGCCGCCTTTTCTCCCATGCCTGTACTACCGATGGCTGTAGACTGGGCTGGGAGTGTGAGGATGACTGGGAACATGGTGCTACGTGTGGAATTACAGTGGGTCTCTGGACAACAGTGCCAGAGGTTCTTCCATGGCGATCCTGGGAGGAAGCCGAACCAGCTGTGTGTGAGCTGAAGGAAGAGGCAACACGAGCTGAAGAGGTGGTAGCTGCCGCTGTTGGTTGGCCTAGCTCTTCAGTGTGTTTCTGTAACTCCGCCGCGTGCCTGGTCCGCACATGTTTCCACATGTTGGAGGTATTGAGATTGCTGACATTTCTCCCTCTTTTGACTTTGTGATGACACACCTTGCATTTGACATAGCAAATGTCATCTGCAACTGTGTCAAAAAAGGACCAGGCACTGCAAGTCTTGGGAGCGCCCTTTTTGGCTTTTGGAAGAGACACGCTCCTAACGGGTGCCAAAGTGGAGGCTACAGGATCCGCAGTCTTCCCCCTCCCTCTCCCTCTTTGGCCCATTCAGGGAATCTCTTCCTCAGAGCTGCTCCCACCACCTTCCTGTCCCTCACGCCAAGATGGGTCAAGGACCTCATCATCTACACTACCCTCTGCCACCAACTGCTCCTCCTGGGTAGTCTCAGCAGCAGAGCACGCACCAGAAAGTGGCACCTGAGTGTCATCAGCGGATGCGTTCTGTGGTGTGGTGACCGGAGGCACTGGCCCACCCGCCTCTTCAGACTCATAGAGAAAAAGCTGTTGGGCATCACTGCACACTGCCTCTTCTTCCATTTCTCCAATGCTGCTTGGCTGGCCCCCTGTTTCCAAGCCAAGAGATTCAGAGAACAGAAGTAGAGACGGCTCCTGTCCTGGGCTCTCTGTCTGCCTGGGCAATTTGGCAGGTGGCGAAGAGACAGATGGGTGCTCTCCAGTGCTCTGTGTCTGAGAGGATGTGGCACTAATTGAAGTCGATGCGTTAGCTGCCATCCATCCGACAACGGCTTCAATTTGGTGTTCACGCAGCAGCGGTGTACGGCGCTCTCCGACAAAGCTGCGCATGAAGGACTGTTCCCTGCTGAAACTGGGTGATGATGAGTCACCGGTGCCCGCAGCAGGCACAGAATCCCCACGTCCTCTCCCTGCTCCGCGCCCACGCCCACGTGCCTTACTCCCTGCCTTCTTCATCTTGGTTGACTGATAAAGATAAGCAGAATTATGCTTATTCCTGAACAGCTCCTAACAGGTATAGGAAACACTAATTTTCTAAAGTGTGGACTAGACTTTAATATGAGCTAATGTGGCCTACACAACTGTAAAGTGGTGTGTTTGGTGAACTTTATTTTTTTTTATTTTTGGGGGGATGAACTGACAACAGGGAGAGCTGCACTCACACGGAGACCATGCAGACAGCCGTAAACGGCACTGCAAGGCCCCAAAAACCTCCTCTACGTTATCCTATGTAGTGTTTGGATACGGATACGGGTGGAAAGCCACTAATAGGAATAATTTGAAAAAATGTGCAGCGGGCTGCACTATTTGCAAAAAAGGACAATGGAATGGATAGAACTGTATGAGTCAGTGAACCACCCTGAGCTGGATACAACCGGCTGTGGCTGCACACAGACTACAGGGCGAGCTGCACTCACACGGAGACCGTGCAGACAGCCGTAAACGGTGCTGCAAGGCCCAAAAAAACTACTCTAGGTTATCCTATGTAGTGTTTTTCCACAATTTAGCTGGATACGGGTGGAAAGTCACTAATAGGAATTATTTTAAAAAAATGTGCAGCAGCCTGCACTACTTGCAAAAAAGGACAATGGAAAGGACAGAACAGTATGAGGCAGTGAACCACCCTGACCTGAATACAACCAGCTATGGCTGCACACAGACTAGAGAGTGGGCTGCACTCACACACACACAGAGACCTTGCAGATCGCTGTGAAAACAGCGCTGCAAGGCAAAAGCAAGGTGAACACACAGCGGTTGCTAAATTAGCCTGGGAAAAGCACAAAGAAGCAAATCGCTATCTCAACTAGCCCTCAGTCAGAACACAGCGTCCTGTCACTAACTGAATTCACAGCAGAGTGAGCCAGAAAGGGCGGCAGCGTTTTTTATAGTGCATCATGACATCATTTCAGCAGCCAATCACAGCCTTGCCAGTAGTTATATGTCCACCATGCTGAACAGGATGTGCCCACACTTGTAATCAGTCCTCATTGGCTGAATTCGTGCAGTTTGAATCCTGGGAACTTCCGATTCCGGTATCCGATATGCGGCGAGTATCGGATCTCGGTATCGGAATTCCGATATCGCAAATATCGGCCGATACCCGATACTTGCGGTATCGGAATGCTCAACACTAATGACTATATGTAGTTTTGACTTTTCCATGTGTTTGTTGTGTCTTCTGAGCAGTTTGTCAGCTTTTGGACACCTTTTAAGGTGTTTTCTATGTGTTTTCCATGTGTTTGTATGTGTTTTTGTTTGCCTGTTATTGGTTTCAATGGGCTTCGATGGTGTTCGTCGAACACGTCCCTGTTCGACGAACCGAACCCAAACACTAGGGAGGTGGCTCATCTCTACTAAACACGCTGATCCTTATCTGACCAGTTGCAGTGGGTATGCCGTATATCACAGTTTATGACAATCCCCTTACATAGTTTACATAGTTATTAAGGTTGAAGGAAGACTGTAAGTCCATCTAGTTCAACCCATAGCCTAACCTAACATGCCCTAACATGTTGATCCAGAGGAAGGCAAAAAAAACCCCTTGTCCCGGGTTACCTTCCAGGAGCTCCACTCCTCACGCTGACTCCTTATCAGTCCTGTCTTCTGGGAAAGCTGTCTCATGGGAATCACCAACTTGCCTGGCAGGCATACCTCAGTCAATCCAGACCCACCGAAGGACAATAGCTTCCCCAACACAGATCGTCCTGGTCCACGGTCTCTCATGTGCTCCAGGAAGACTCCACTCACAGGAGCTTCCAACACAGACCGTCCAGGACCATGATCATTCTGTGCTCTTCAGGACGTCCATCCCACCTGGGACCATCCAACACAGAGGCATGTGGCCTGTCAAGGTGCTATACAGCACATTAGCCAACACAGGCCACCAGGTCCAAAGCCCCACTACGTGCTCTTCAGGAAGATGACACTCCCAACTCAAAGGATCCAGTACCTTACTCAGAGAACATACAGGTCCACACTCAGAGACCATACAGTAACATGTGATCCACACCCTGGTCACATTATTAAGCTGTAGCCACTCCCCTAGATGGGAGTGTGTGGCTAGTTTGACATGCCCATCTCTCATAACTAGCCCTGCCAGCCTCCTTTCATAATTATAAAAACACAACCCAGTTACTTGTGGGACTACAGGTCCCAGAACATCCTTCCCTCAGGCTGACAGTGCAGAGTATATTCCTCTGCGACACACATACCAGCCATTCACAATAATGCCGGACTTTGACTCATCACCACAGTTATGCCTGTGATTGCCATGCGTTCCTATTGCCTCAAAATGCCTCCATGCATATTCCGGGAAGACCATACAGGGCCCCCAACCTGTAACAGGGGTCATTGCATCACACTACTCAAATTGTGTTGAGTTAGTTTAATACCAAACTACAATACTCTTTACATCTGTGCATTTACTTATTTTCATGTGTTCCATTGCAGGAGCAGAATAGGAAAGAATAAAAAAGGTAATGGTTGTCATGATGGAAATGAAGGATTTCCAATGAGCTGCACTAACCAACATGGCATGTAACTGGAGAAAATAGTGAAGTATGCTGTTTTTATTTCATGTCATTTTGCAGGAAATCTGCAATGAACAGGTCCAGGTATTTCATCACATATGCTAGTCACGTGATCATGACATCTCCGTAGGTCCTCAAACACCTGCAGGTCCTGCAGGTAAAAGGGTACGGTGAGCACCCTCCCTCCCGCCCTGCGGGTGCTCACATAAAACCGGCCCATTAAACTCTGTACATGGCCACTCATCATCTAGTGTACTGTAAGCACAAAAACACTCCGGCTTCACATCACTGACTGCTGCATGCACAGTTACATGTGCCTCCCTTTCTCTACAAAGCCAGTGACTCAGTCGTAGTGATTCTGTCATATATATTTTTATGTATATATATTTTACTATTATATAATTTAAAATATATTTTCTGAAAAAAAGGATTACAATTACATGGAATAGAAAATTACAAATAATTCAGCCTTATTTATCCATCTTCTACACATTCCTGCAATGCTCTAAACTTAATTGTTAGAATGCAATGCATTTTATAGCTGGCTGTACCCCAAAGATAATGGCATATGAACAGAATCTTGAGGTTGCAATCTAAAGACTATAATAAGGATAAGCTAATTGCATCCAATTTTCGATTCTCATTACCACCTTTGTCATGAGAAAAGATTGATTCTGAGCCATTTTCAGATCTTGTTAAAATCTTTGTCAGAAGAATGAGGTGCTATAATTTTATTGCTTAATTCAGTGTATAGTGTTCATTATATGAACTTGAAGGATTTTTACTTTTAATTTTTGTTGCTAAGTAATTTTCTTTACTATGCTTTTTTCATTTGTACATGTTTTTTCTTGGTATATTTTTACCATTGGAGGGTAAGCAGAACATGACACTCTCATCTCATTAAGTTTCCTAAAACAAATAGAATGTATGGAGTAATATAAAATATTTACAATTTTTTTCTCCTTCACAATACCAATATATAAGTTATCTTAATAGCTGGTGCTCTCTGCTGCTTACTTGGATGTTATGTAAATAGCATAGATATTAACTGTGTGTGATGGCATTAGCAGACTAATGGATGCTTCATCTATACTACAGGAAGAGGATACTTTACATAAAATGCTACTAACATATATGCATATAATGCCCATTACTCTTTCTCTCCCACAAGGGTAAACATTTCTTGTAACAGCACTATTAGCGACACTTTATATTCCTGAAATTAGCTTTGGATTTTTCTTGGCTATACACTGTCCTCTATATGGCACTACACAGAGTTTGACAGATACTATTTTCCAGTGCCAATTTTTTAGGGAGATTTAGTTAACCGCAATATATCTTGTAAACGTTTAATATTTTGTGCTGTTATTTTGATGAGAGTTGAGTCTTATGGTACGTGGTGCCTGGTTCTCTCCAATTATACTCATCTTGTTACTACCTGTTGTTAATTAATGGGTTATTTATACCCTCATTTTTTAATGTGAGTAATCAATAAAAATTTTGTATGTTACCACTATAACTATCTCATCTCACTTCATGCTCTAGGGCATAATGCTCTAACTTTTTGTAGGATCCTAATATGTTAGGGAGTTGCCCTTCTCTTGAACAATGTTCAATTTTTCCCAGTTGGTATTCATATTTACTTATATGTATATGTGTATCCGGCATGTCAGTTTTTGTTAATTAACATATTTCCAGAATGTATAATTTCTATTCATATGTTAAAAGGATATTTTTTAATAAAATTAGTTGACTTGTCAATAAAATCTATTACGGCTTGTGAAAAACATAGAAAGGCGTACAATGAGTACTCAATCCAAATAATTATTACCTTATTATTTATTATACATACTTACAGTAAATAATGACATCATATTCCACAGCAGTTTACAGAAATTATTAGCACTGTTGTCAATGAGGCTTACTATCCATTTTCCCTATCATATCAGTATATCTTTGGAGTGTGGGAGGAACATACAAACTCATTGCAGATGTTGTGTCACAAGTGTGTCACCTACTCATGGGAGCTCTGTGGTAAGGCAATCTTTTTGTACTGTAAATCGCAAGTCTTCCATTTAGCCTGTGTGTTTTGTTCCTCATATTAAATGGATTTTGTTTCCTTTGTTGCTGAAGAGGTTAACAACTCTTTGTATACTGGTCAGAGATATACAGGTCTATCTCACACCTGCTTCTGACTACAGATTAGCGAACCTGTTCACCAATTTCAAATTCAGCACGAACGTAGCACATTCAGATTCATGTTCATTTTCATGAGCATTTTTACACAAAGTCAACAAAAGTGCGTCACAGTTCGGTAAATCATTGCGTTTCAACTAATGCTTTTGATTTACTTTGGCTACGATAGTGCTGCTGTATGATGAGCAGGGGTGACCTGTTTGCAGGGCCGGTTTTAGACAAAGTGGGGCCCTAGGCAAAAATTTAAAGTGGGGGCCCCAAATGATAACATTGCACTGTAACCCCCATATTTAGGGGCCTTATATTGGCCAACGGGTCTGCCACTATTAGCTGTATGCAGGGGCGTTGCTAGGGTCAGAAAAGATTGGGGCCCAAGACAAAGAGTTGCCCCCAACCCACTCTTAATTTTTTTTTTTTTAAGGCTGCCGTCACACTAGCAGTATTTGTAGCCAAAACCAGGAGTGGAACAATTAGAGGAAAAGTATAATAGAAACATATGCACCACTTCTGCATTTATCACCCACTCCTTGTTTTGGCTTACAAATACTGATGTAAAATACTGACCAAATACCGCTAGTGTGAAGGCAGCCTAACTCTTCAGATAAAACAGTGCTAACTCTCTGAGAACAGATAATGTAGTACTGTAGATGTCACCTGCAGTCTTATGTAACACCACAGATAGACATAGCGTTTCAGACTAAGACTATGTTCACATGCAGCATTTTTTTTCAGTAGCCAAAACCTTTTCTGTTAGCAGTAAAATTGTTGCGTTCAAAACACCTGTTTTTCAGCTTGTTTTGTAGTGTTCTTCACACTTTTTTCAGCTTTTTTTTTTTGGAGTGAGGATGTTTGGTCAGTATTTCAAATCAGCATATGTAAGCCAAAACCAGGAGGGTGAGAAATACAAAAGTAGTGACGTGTTTCTCAGGCTATGTGAACACGTTGCGGATTTTGCTGTGGATCTGCAGCAGTTTTCCATGCGTTGTACAGTACCATGTAAATGTATGGGAAACAAAATCTGCAGTACACATGCTGCGGAAAATACTGCGCGGAAACGCTGCGTTGTATTTTCTGCAGCATGTCAATTCTTTGTGTGGATTCCGCAGCGTTTTACACCTGCTCCATAATAGGAATCCGCAGGTGTAAAAACGCTGTAGAAAACCGCACAAAAAACGCGGTAATTCCACGACAAATCTGCTGGTAAAATTGAGGGGATTTAAAAAGAGCCACAGTTCTGAAATCCAGTCAGAAAAAAAACAAGCGCATGCAGGAGATTTCTGAAATCTCCTATGTTTTGCTGGCACTTTGAAAAGCAGCTTTTTGTCCATGTTCATATGCAGAATTTTTGCAGCTCTTTCTTCTGCAAATAAGACGTTTACGGCATTTTACAGCACAAGCAAAAACTGAGATTTTCAGAAATCTACTGCGCACCCTTTTATTTTCCCCTGACTGAAATTCACAACTGCAGCCTTTTTTAAATCTGCAGCGTGTCATTTCTTTCAGCAATTTTTTTCACCGTAGAAAGCAACGAAAAAGTTAAAAAAAATGCTGCAAATGTTGCGACGTTGTTTTTCGCTGCGTTTTTTGTGAATAACACTAACTTTATTAAACATGTACTGTAGACAAAATGCATACTGTAAAAAACAAACAGCAAAGGGTATGTGCCCACAATCAGTAAACGCTGCGGGTCGGCTGCTGTGTACTTGTGCAGCGTCCAGCCCGCAGCGGCCAGATGTTACAGTATAGTGGATGGGATTTCAAGAAATTCCATCTCTACTATGCGTGCACTGACACCCGCACCTCACCTGCAGAGACGGACATGGGGCGCGTCTGTCCAGGCTGCAGCATGCTAATTTATATGGCGTAATCGCGAGTCTCCACAAGACAAATCTCTCCCCTGCAATGTATAGGACGCGGTGATTCCGCACAGATCAATGAACACACGCAGAATCACCTGTGTTCAAAAGATGGCAGCACTTTGGATGCAGCACATGTCCGCTGCATCCAAAGGGCTGTCGTTTCCGGATCTTCTGCACATACTGTAAAAAATGGGTGTTTTGAAAGCAGTGTTTTTACTGCCAAAAGAGCATGCTTTGGCTGCAAAAAAAAAAGCACCAAAAATGCTGATTCCTATGCACACCTGTACTATATATATGTATAGTTTACCCTTATTGTTTCACGTGGGAATTCATTTATTTCTATATAATAAATGCCCTGATTCAGCAGACAATATTCCTGTCTTGTGTCTTCCAGACAGTAGTGACAGGAGATCTCTCTGTCAGATTACCAGCAGTGACTGTGGTCAGAGCCTATGCTGATCCCTGCTGTATGTGACTGTGAAACCTGATCCTACAGCAAACAGCACAGAGCTCTAGGACCACACTGAGGGGGTTTCAAGGGGGGTTTGGGAGAGATGCCACTGCTGTACACCCTCTGGGCACTTCATACAGGGGCTGCAGAGGTAGGGTGCCCCCTTTCTAGGTGGGGGCCCCAGGCGTCTGCCTGGTCTGCCTGTGCCAAATGCCGGCCCTGCCTGTTTGATGAGAGGAGGGGGTGTGGAGAAGTCAGAGGAACATCTGAAGAGTTTACAGCCCCGAACACTTTTTTTACCCTCTTAACTTTAAGTGTGTTGATTCCGCAACCAATCAAGGCGCAGAAACCATCCACAATGTCATGATACAAGGTCTTCTGTAACTGGCTGCAGAAGTCACATGTCCCTGGCCATATAAAAAGTGGACATCTTGTTTTGCTGGCACTATTTGCTCAGTGCCACAGTGCAGAGAGGTCACTCCTGCGCTAGTGCTAATGCTGAAAGTAAACTTCTGTGTGAAATTGATCTTCCAGCATCGAAGTAGATTGTGGAAGAACTGTGTGGCAGTCTCCGGAGGCAGAATTTGCTACTCCAAATCATTTGTGCTAAAACTGTGTTTCAGTGGCAAAACAGAAGGCCAGATTTCCACTTAAAATCATTAGAACTAATACAGTGGTGCAGCCACGAGGTCCAATTACCTGCTTAAAATCGTTTGTGCTAAAACTGTGTTTCAGTAGAAAATCAGAAGGCCAGATTCCCACTTAAAAATTGTTAGAACTAGTATTAGGCTGCAGCCTAGAGGGCCAATTACCTACTCCAAATCATTTGAGCTAAAACTTTGTTTTAGTGGCAAATCAGAAGGCTAGATTTCCACTTAAAAATTGTTAGGACTAATATTGGGTTGCAGCCACGAGGCCCAATTAGCTACTCTAAATCGTTTGTGCTAAAACTGTGTTTCAGGGGCAAATCAGAAGGACATATTTAAACTTAAAAATCGCTTGGCCTAATATAGTGGTGCAGCCACGAGGCCCAATTGCATAATCCAAATTGTTTTTGCTAAAACTATGTTTTGTTGGCAAATCAGAAGGCCAGATTTCTGCTTAAATTTTTTTAGGCCTAATACAGTTGTGCAGACACAAGGCTAAATTACCTACTACAAATCGTTTGTGCTAAAACTGTTTTTTAGGGTTGAGCGAAATGGATCCCTCATTTTCATAAATCGCCGACTTTCATGAAACCCGACCCGATCCCAGTGTGGGATCGGCCATGCAGTTGGCGATCTTTGCGCCAAAGTCGCGTTTCATATGACGCGTTCAGCGCCATTTCTCAGCCAATGAAGGTGGACGCAGAGTGTGGCCAGTCCTGTCTGTGGTATCTGTCAGTCATTTTCTGCCACAGAAACTATACTGTAATACAGTGGGCCTGATTTATTCACTAGTCCCCCATATATATAAAAAAGGGAGATTAATATTGGCAAATCTGTGCATCTGCGCCAGTCCTGTCTGTGGTATCTGTCAGTCATTTTCTGCCACAGAAACTATTCTGTAATACAGTTGGCCTGATTTATTCACTAGTCTCCCATATATAAAAAAAAGGGAGATTAATATTGGCAAATCTGTGCATCTGCGCCAGTCCTGTCTGTGGTATCTGTCAGTCATTTTCTGCCACAGAAACTATACTGTCATACAGTGGGCCTGATTTATTCACTAGTCTCCCATATAAAAAAAGGGAGATTAATATTGGCAAATCTGTGCATCTGCGCCAGTCCTGTCTGTGGTATCTGTCAGTCATTTTCTGCCACAGAAACTATTCTGTAATACAGTGGGCCTGATTTATTCACTAGTCTCCCATATAAAAAAGGGAGATTAATATTGGCAAATCTGGGCATCTGTGCCAGTCCTGTCCGTGGTATCTGTCAGTCATTTTCTGCCACAGAAACTATTCTGTAATACAGTGGGCCTGATTTATTCACTAGTCTCCCATATAAAAAAGGGAGATTAATATTGGCAAATCTGGGCATCTGTGCCAGTCCTGTCCGTGGTATCTGTCAGTCATTTTCTGCAACAGAAACTATACTGTCATACAGTGGGCCTGATTTATTCACTAGTCTCCCATATATAAAAAAGGGAGGTTAATACTGGCAAATCTGTGCATCTGTGCCAGTCCTGTCCGTGGTATCTGTCAGTCATTTTCTGCCACAGAAACTATACTGTCATACAGTGGGCCTGATTTATTCAACACTCACCCACACATAAAAAGAGAGATTTATATTCACAACAAGTTAACATACACCTTCTACCTTGTTTTCAGTACCATATAGTTAGTTTGTTAGTTTGGTTACATTCTCCCAAGAATGAGGAAGGCTTGTGGAAGAGGTCATGGCCGTGGGCGGTCATTGCCATCTGGTAATGCTGATGGTGGTGGTGGTGGTGCTGGTGGAGCATCGGGTGGTAAAGGGAAAATCAAAATAGCACCTAAGTCTCGAGTTGTTGAGCCAGCGTCATCGTCCGGCTACAGAAGGCCTCGAACGCTACCTTTTCTGGGAGTAGGAAAACCGCTGTTAAAGCCGGAGCAGAAGGAAAAAGTTTTGGCTTTCCTTTTTGCCTCTGCCTCTAGCTCTTTCGCCTCCTCTTCAGATAGTTCAAAATTAAAAAGTAGCCAGTCATCGGTGGATGCTCCCGGTCAGGAACAAGTTGATTCCTTGTGTCCTTCCCCCAAAACAACAGTGAAGGATGCGTCAGGCGACACAACAGGTTACTCCATGGAGCTCTTTACACATACCGTGCCTGGGTTAGAAAGGGAAATTTTTAACAGGCCATGCCCATTACAAGATGAATCGGACATGGAGTGCACAGATGCACAGCCACAGCTAGATTATTATGCTGTTCCATTGACTCAGATCACAACATTGCCCTCGCAGTGTACCGAGCCAGAATGTGACCATGATGAGACTATGGTGCCCCGTCCCGAACGCTATAGCACCGGCTTACACGGTGACACAGAGGAAGGTGCACAGGACATAGAAGAGGAGGTGATAGATGACCCAGTTGTTGACCCCGATTGGCAGCCATTGGGGGAACAGGGTGCCGCTGGCAGTAGCTCTGAAGCGGAGGAGGAGCAGCAGCAGGCATCAACATCGCAACAGCTTTCATCTGGCAGGCCCGTATCTGGCAAAAAACATGCCTCAAAACCAAAAACAGTTGTAGGACAGTGTGGCCATCCGGTTACAGTAGCGCAGTGTGCAATGACTGAAAAGGTATTCGATAGTAGGAAGAGTGCAGTCTGGAACTTTTTTAACCAAGATCCGAATGATCAGTGCAAAGTGATCTGTAAGAAATGCTCAATGACCTTTAGCAGAGGTCAGAATGTCAAAAATTTAAATACAACTGGCATGCGTAAACATTTAACCGCCATGCACTTGCAAGCCTGGACTAACTACCAAACGTCCCGTAACGTTGTTGCACCCACTCACAATTAAGCTAATCAGCAACGCAACATTCCTTCCCTCACTTTAAGCCCACCGTTTACGACACCACCTGCAGCAAATGTGGAGGTATCATCGCAAGGCCAAAGCAGTCAGGGAATCACCAGGTTCTTGGTAGGAAACACTGTATGTAGGCCAACAGCAAGAATACCATCACCAACCCTCTCTTAGTCTGCCATGTCCACCACCACCCCCGCTAGTTCCACCATATGCAGCTCTCCAGTCCAGCTCACCCTACAACAGACTCTCGTTAGGAAAAGGAAGTACTCAGCCTCTCATCCGCGTACTCAGGGTTTGAATGCCCACATTGCTAGACTAATCTTCTTAGAGATGATGCCCTACCGGTTGGTTGAAAGCAAAGCTTTCAAAGCCCTGATGGCCTACGCAGTACCACGCTATGACCTACCCAGTCGACACTTCTCTGCGAGGAAAGCCATCCTAGCCCTCCACCAGCATGTGAAAGACCGCATTGTCCATGCACTCAGGCAATCTGTCAGTAGAAAGGTGCACCTCACAACAGATGCATGGACCAGGAGGCATGGCCAGGGATGTTATGTGTCCATCATGGCACACTGGGTTAATGTGGTGGATGCAGGGTCCACAGGGGACAGCCCCAGTGGGACAGTTCTGCCTAGCCCACGGTCTAGGAAACAGTTGGCTGTAGGCGTTCGCCACCCCTCCTCGTCCTCCAGCAGAAGCGAGAGCTCATCCACAGACTTCAGTCGCACGACCACTCCATCCACAGCTGACAGTGTTGCACATGAGGTGTCCCATTATGGAACAGCTTGTGGTAAGCGTCAGCAGGCTGTGTTGGAAATGAAGTGTTTGGGCGACAAAAGACACACTTCGGAAGTTCTGGCCGAGTTTTTGCAGCAAGAAACTCAGTCATGGCTGGGCACTGTACATCTTGAGGCAGGCAAGGTAGTCAGTGATAATGGAAGGAATTTTATGGCTGCTGTAGCCCTTTCACAACTAAAACACATTCCTTGCCTGGCTCACACCTTGAACCTGGTGGTGCAGTGCTTCCTGAAAAGTTATCCAGGGTTACCCGCCTTGCTCCTGAAGGTGCAAAGACTTTGCTCGCACATCCGCCGTTTGCCCGTACACTCCAGCTGTATGCAGAACCATCAGCGATCTTTGAAGCTTCCCCAGCACCGCCTAATAATCGACTTTGCAACAAGGTGGAACTCCACACTGCACATGCTTCAGAGGCTGTGCGAACAGAGGCGTGCTGTTATGTATTTGTGGGAGGATACACATACACGGGCAGTCAGTTGGATGGCAGACATGGAGTTGTCAGGTGTGCAGTGGTCGAAGCTACAAGACCTGTGTCAAGTCCTTCAGTGTTTTGAGAAATGCACACGCCTGGTTAGTGCAGACGGTGCCATCATAAGCATGAGCATCCCCCTAATGCGTCTGCTGATGCAAAGTTTGACGCACATAAAGGAGCAGGCATCTGCAGCCGAGGACGAGGGATGCCTTGATGACAGTCAGCCATTGTCTGCTCAGGGAAGTCTCCTGGACGAGGTGGCAGATGAAAAGGAGGAGGACGAGGAGGATGATGGGGATGAATATTTATGGGAGGAGGAAGCTTCTCAGGGGGCAATAGAAACTGGTGGCGTTGCAAGGTCAGGTACAGGGAGACAAGTGATGTTGATTTGCTAGAAAGTGCTCCTCAACCCAGCACAAGCAGTGACTTGTTACCTGGAACATTGGCCCACATGGCGGATTATGCCTTGCAGATCCTAAAAGGGGACCCCCCGCATTATCAAAATGATGACCGATGACGATTACCGGTTGGCCTGCCTCCTGGATCCACGCTATAAAGGGAAATTTCAAAATATCATGCCACATGAGAACCTTGAGCAAATATTGGCTACCAAACAAGCAACTCTTGTAGACCGCTTGGTTCAGGCATTCCCAGCACACAGCGGTGGTGATGGTTCTCACACGAGCTGCAGGGGGCAACATGGCAGAGGTGTTAGAGGTGCACAAATCAGAAGTGGCGTTGGACAGAGGGGTTTTATGACCAGGTTGTGGAGTGATTTCACAATGACCGCAGACACAACAGGTACTGCAGCATCAATTCAAAGTGACAGGAGACAACATTTGTCCTGTATGGTTATTAACTATTTTTCCTCCCTTATCGATGTCCTCCCTCACACCTCATTCCCATTTGATTACTGGGCATCCAAAATAGACACCTGGCCTGAATTGGCAGAATATGCATTACAGGAGCTTGCTTGCCCAGCTGCTATTGTGCTATCAGAAAGAGTATTCAGTGCTGCTGGTTCAATACTGACCGAAAAAAGGACTTGTCTGACTACCCAAAATGTTGATGATCTAACCTTCATTAAAATGGTGGTACACCTAGCTTTCCTGTAAAAAGGTCTTGCTTTTGGTCTCGTCTTACTGACTGCTCCAATTTCTGCATTTGCAGCTGCTGTATGTCCACCATATGCCATTTTTACACCTCCCTAAATGGGCTGATTTGGCCCACGGGGCCGTGGTCACCACTTGGCGCAAGCACCCGTGCGAGTGCCGTTTGGCTGAACAGGTGGGTGTGCCCACTTTTGGGCGACGGCACTGGCACAGGGTCCCTCATAGTACAATGAAGTGTCTCTGGCAGGGGTGGTGCACACCCAACGTCAGACACACCATCGTAACATGAGGGGCCCTGGGCCAGTACCGCCGCCCACGAGAGAGTGTTCCCCCCAACTCAAACAGTGCTCTACCACTTGTAAAATTACCTCTCACTGCTCCACCACTGTGTAGTCTGTGCTGTTAAATCCTTCAATGGCACTGCCAATAACAATTTCTTGACATGATTGATGCTATTAAAAATATTCAGGGCCCCTGTCCTACATTTACACCAGTTAATACTTTGCGCCAACTACCACTGTCTGCAAGTCAGCAGAGGAGCCCACCCCTGTACCAAGGTATGCCACCTTTTTATTTGTGAAATTTTTTTGTGGCAACACATTAACATAACTTTATAATTTTGGCCTACTAACTGTGTCAGACACTCCTTACAGTTGTCCTCCACTGAACAAAGCTAGGCCTCCTGCGTACTCCTGTAACCGATTTTTAAGTGCATTTTGCCTATTGATTTTTTGGCCCTACTAACTGTATCTGCCCCTCGGTGCAATCGGCCTCCGCTGACCACACCAATGCTGCCTGTGTACCCCTGTAGCCTATTTAAACCTGCATAGAGCCAGCTTTTTTTATTTTAGGCCTAGGAAGTCTGTCTGCGGTCCCTCCTTGCAATCGTCCTCCGCTGACCACACCAATGCTGCCTGTATACCCCTGTAGCCTATTTAAACCAGCATAGAACCTGCTTTTTTATTTTAGGCCTAGGAAGTCTGTCTGCGGTCGCTCCTTGCAATCGTCCTCCGCTGACCACACCAATAATGCCTGTGTACCCCTGTAAACAATTTAAAACTGCATAGAGACAACTTTTTTATTTAACACATACTACCATTGTCTGTCTGCGCCACTCAATACCGCTGTCCTCCACTGAAAAAGCTGAGCTTTAATCTTCAGGCTTTCGGCCTGTATTTAGAATTTTAAACTGCATTTGGCCTACTAGTTTGGGTGGGCCTAGTAACGGTGTCTGCCGCACCTTGGTGTTGTCCTTTACGGAAAAAAGCTGAGCTTCAATCTTCAGGCTTTCGGCCTGTATTTAGAATGTTAAACTGCATTTGGGCTACTAGTTTGGGTGGGCCTAGTAACAGTGTCTGCCACTCCTGGGTTTTCTCCTGTTTGGTTTTCTTGAGCTTCAATCTTCAGGCTTTCGGCCTGTATTTAGAATTTTAAACTGCATTTGGCCTACTAGATTGGGTGGGCCTAGTAACGGTGTCTGCCGCACCTTGGTGTTGTCCTGTGTTGGTTTTCCTGAGCTTCAATCTTCAGGCTTTCGGCCTACATTTTAAATATTAACTGCATTTGGCCTACTCATTTGGTTGGGCCCTAGTAACGGTGTCTGCTGCCCCTTGCTTGTCTCCTCCACTGAACAAAGCTGAGCTTCAATCTTTAGGCTTTTGGCCTATATCAGATAGTAAACTGCATTTGGCCTACTAGTTTGGTTGGGGCCTACTAACGGTGTCTGCCGCGCCTTGGTGTTCTCCTGTGCTTTTCTCCTGAGCTTCAATCTTCGGGCTTTCGGCCTGTATTTAGAATTTTAAACTGCATTTGGGCTACTAGTTTGGGTGGGCCTACTAACGGTGTCTGTCGCTCCTTGCTGTTCTCCTCCACTGAACAAAGCAGTGCCGCCTGTTTACTACTGTTACCAATTTTGAACTGCATTTAGCCTACTTACTTATTTGGGCCTACTCACTGTGTCAGCCTCTCATTACAGTTGTCCTCCACTGAACAAAGCAATGCCGCCTGGTTAGTCCTGTTACCAATTTTGAACTGCATTTAGCCCACTTTATTATTTGGGCCTATATCTGTGTTTCCTCCTCATCCTGCCCATTGCCCAGCCAGTGCTAGATAAGTCTGCTGGTACATTGACCCAGACCACTACATTCCCCTTGCACACTACACAGCCAGAATCTGACCCCCCTGCTGAAAGTCAGGTTCCCCTTCCCGCATACTATACCACCTTACACGGGGACAAAGAGGAAGGTGCAGATGAAAGTGCAGGTTCCTTCATCAGGTGGGGGGGCATACTCGCTGGCGACGTCACTGGCACAGAGCCCCTCATAGTTCGCAAAAGTGTCACTGCCAGTGGGAGGCGCCCCGCCGTGCAAACACGCCGCCATACTTTGAGGGGCCCTGTTGTGAATTCTGTTCTTGAACTCCCTCCTGTGGTCATGAATGATACTTCGGCGAATTCTGTCCGTGGACTCCCTCTGGTGGCTGTGAGTGGAACTGCTGGTTCTGAGGTTGCTCCCTCAGCTGCCCTCGTTTGCGGCTAGGCTGGCTTCTCTATTTAACTCCACTCAGTTCGTTACTCCATGCCAGCTGTCAATGTATTAGCACTGGTTCAGATCTCTCTCGGATCTTTCTGATGACCTGTCTACTCCAGCGAAGCTAAGTCTCTGCTAGTTCATTTTGTTGTTCATTTTGTACTGAATATATTTCTTAGTACTTGCTAAGTTCTAATCCAGCTTGCTAACATGATATTGCCTTGCTAGCTGGAAGCTTTGGGTTGCAGAGTGGCACCTCCGCACCGTGAGTCGGTACGGGGGTCTTTTTGCACACTCTGCGTGGCTTTTTGTAGCCTTTTGTGCTGACCGCATAGATCCCTTTCCTATCCTCAGTCTATCTAGTAAGTCTGGCCTCCTTTGCTGAAACCTGTTTCATCCCTGTGTTTGTGACTTTCCTCTTAACTCACAGTTAATATATATGGGGGTCTGCCTTTACCTTTTGGGGAATTTCTCTGAGGCAAGGAAAGACTTATTTTCCTATCTTTAGGGGTAGTTAGCTCTTAGGCTGTGAAGAGGCGTCTAGGGAGAGTTAGGTACGCTCCACAGCTATTTCTAGTGTGTGTGTTATAGGATTAGGATTTGCGGTCAGCAGAGTTCCCACTTCCCAGAGCTCGTCCTGTCTTCTAGTTTAACCATCAGGTCATTCCAGGTGCACCTAACCACCAGGTCCATAATAGTACAGCTGGCCCGCAAAGTGTTAATGCATCTCAATAGAGGGATAAGAGAAGTTCTGAGACCATTTTTTTTCTCTGCAGTGTGTTTTGTCTTTCTTTTCCCCTTAACCTCTGGGTGGTTCAGGACTCAGGTGTAGATATGGACATTCAAGGTCTGTCCTCTTGTGTTGATCACCTCACTACGAGGGTACAAAGCATTCAAGATTATGTAGTTCAGAATCCTATGTTAGAGCCTAGAATTCCAATTCCTGATTTGTTTTTTGGAGATAGATCTAAATTTCTGAATTTCAAAAATAATTGTAAACTGTTTCTTGCTTTGAAACCCTGCTCCTCTGGTGACCCCATTCAGCAAGTAAAAATCGTTATTTCTTTGTTACGTGGCGACCCACAAGACTGGGCATTCTCCCTTGCGCCAGGAGATCCTGCATTGCTTAATGTAGATGCGTTTTTTCTGGTGCTTGGATTGCTTTATGACGAACCTAACTCTGTGGATCAGGCAGAGAAAATCTTGCTAGCTTTGTGTCAAGGTCAGGATGAAGCGGAGGTATATTGCCAGAAGTTTAGAAAGTGTGCCCTTGTAGCAATTTTCAGAAAAGGTCTTTCTGAAGCCCTTAAGGATGTTATGGTGGGGTTTCCCACGCCTGCTGGTCTGAATGAATCAATGTCCTTGGCCATTCAGATCGATCGGCGCTTGCGTGAACGCAAGGTTGTGCGCCATTTGGCGGTGTCCTCTGAGCAGAGGCCTGAGCCTATGCAATGTGATAGGACTTTGACCAGAGCTGAACGGCAAGAACACAGACGTCAGAATGGGCTGTGTTTTTACTGTGGTGACCCCACTCATGCTATCTCTGATTGTCCTAAGCGCACTAAGCGGTTCACTAGGTCTGTCACCATTGGTACTGTACAGCCTAAATTTCTTTTGTCCGTTACTCTGATTTGCTCTTTGTCGTCCTACTCTGTTATGGCATTTGTGGACTCAGGTGCTGCCCTGAATTTGATGGACTTGGAGTTTGCCAGGCGCTGTGGTTTTTTCTTGGAGCCCTTGCAGTATCCTATTCCATTAAGGGGAATTGATGCTACGCCTTTGGCCAAGAATAAGCCTCAGTACTGGACTCAGTTGACCATGTGCATGGCTCCTGCACATCAGGAAGATGTTCGCTTTTTGGTGTTGCATAATTTGCATGATGTGGTCGTGTTGGGTTTGCCATGGCTACAGGTCCATAATCCAGTATTGGATTGGAAATCAATGTCTGTGTCCAGTTGGGGTTGTCAGGGGGTACATGGTGACGTTCCGTTGTTGTCAATTTCTCCTTCTACTCCTTCTGAAGTCCCTGAGTTTTTGTCGGATTACCGAGATGTATTCGATGAGCCCAAATCCAGTGCCCTACCTCCTCATAGGGATTGTGATTGTGCTATTAATTTGATTCCTGGTAGTAAATTTCCTAAGGGACGACTTTTCAATTTATCTGTGCCGGAACACGCCGCTATGCGGAGTTATACAAAGGAGTCCTTGGAGAAAGGGCATATTCGTCCGTCGTCGTCACCATTGGGAGCAGGGTTCTTTTTTGTGGCCAAGAAGGATGGTTCTCTGAGACCTTGTATAGATTACTGCCTTCTCAATAAAATCACGGTCAAATTTCAGTACCCTTTGCCTCTACTGTCTGATTTGTTTGCTCGGATTAAGGGGGCTAGTTGGTTCACCAAGATAGATCTTCGAGGGGCGTATAATCTTGTGCGTATTAAACAGGGTGATGAATGGAAAACAGCATTTAATATGCCCGAGGGCCATTTTGAGTACCTGGTGATGCCATTCGGGCTTTCTAATGCTCCATCTGTGTTTCAGTCCTTTATGCATGACATCTTCCGAAAGTATTTGGATAGATTCATTATTGTATATTTGGATGATATTTTGGTCTTTTCGGATGATTGGGAGTCTCATGTGAAGCAGGTCAGAATGGTGTTTCAGGTTCTTCGTGCTAATTCTTTGTTTGTGAAGGGGTCTAAATGTCTCTTCGGAGTTCAGAAGATTTCCTTTTTGGGTTTCATTTTTTCCCCTTCTACTATCGAGATGGATCCTGTTAAAGTTCAGGCCATTTATGATTGGACTCAGCCTACATCTGTGAAGAGCCTTCAGAAATTCTTGGGCTTTGCTAATTTTTACCGTCGCTTCATCGCTAATTTTTCTAGTGTTGATAAACCATTGACTGATTTGACCAAGAAAGGTGCTGATGTGGTGAATTGGTCCTCTGCGGCCATTGAGGCTTTTCGGGAGTTGAAACGTCGTTTCTCTTCGGCCCCTGTGTTGTGTCAGCCAGATGTTTCGCTCCCTTTTCAGGTCGAGGTTGATGCTTCTGAGATTGGAGCAGGGGCTGTTTTGTCTCAAAGATCTTCTGATGGCTCTGTGATGATGCCATGTGCTTTCTTTTCTAGAAAGTTTTCGCCTGCTGAGCGTAATTATGATGTTGGCAATTGGGAGTTGTTGGCTATGAAGTGGGCGTTCGAGGAGTGGTGACATTGGCTTGACGGAGCCAAGCATCGCGTAGTGGTCTTAACGGATCACAAAAATCTGACTTATCTCGAGTCTGCTAAGCGGTTGAATCCTAGACAGGCTCGATGGTCGCTGTTTTTCTCCCGTTTCAATTTTGTGGTTTCATACCTTCCGGGTTCTAAGAATGTGAAGGCCGATGCCCTTTCAAGGAGTTTTGTGCCTGATTCCCCGGGAGTTCCTGAGCCGGCTGGTATTCTCCAAGAGGGGGTAATTCTGTCTGCCATCTCACCTGATTTGCGGCGGGTGCTGCAGGAGTTTCAGGCTGATAGACCTGACCGTTGTCCAGCAGAAAAACTGTGTGTCCCTGATAGATGGACTAGTAGAGTTATCTCTGAGGTTCATTGTTCGGTGTTGGCTGGTCATCCTGGGATTTTTGGTACCAGAGATTTGGTGGCTAGGTCCTTTTGGTGGCCTTCCTTGTCACGGGATGTGCGTTCTTTTGTGCAGTCTTGTGGGACTTGTGCTCGGACCAAGCCCTGCTGTTCTCGTGCCAGTGGGTTACTTTTGCCCTTGCCAGTCCCGAAAAGGTCTTGGACGCATGTTTCCATGGATTTTATTTCAGATCTCCCTGTCTCTCAAAGGATGTCGGTCATCTGGGTGGTTTGTGATCGCTTCTCTAAGATGGTCCATTTGGTACCCTTGCCTAAGTTACCTTCCTCCTCTGATTTGGTTCCACTATTTTTCCAGCATGTGGTTCGTTTGTATGGCATTCCGGAGAACATCGTGTCGGACAGAGGTTCCCAGTTTGTTTCAAGGTTTTGGCGGTCCTTTTGTGCTAAGATGGGCATTGATTTGTCTTTCTCTTCGGCTTTCCATCCTCAGACAAATGGCCAAACCGAACGAACTAATCAGACTTTGGAGACCTATCTGAGATGCTTTGTTTCTGCTGATCAGGATGATTGGGTGACCTTCTTGCCATTGGCTGAGTTCGCCCTTAATAATCGGGCCAGTTCAGCTACATTGGTTTCGCCTTTTTTTTGTAATTCTGGTTTTCATGCTCGTTTTTCTTCTGGGCAGGTTGAGCCTTCGGACTGTCCTGGTGTGGATTCTGTGGTGGACAGGTTGCAGCAAATTTGGACTCATGTAGTGGACAATTTGACATTGTCCCAGGAGAAGGCTCAACGTTTCGCCAACCGCCGTCGCTGTGTTGGTCCCCGACTTCGTGTTGGGGATTTGGTTTGGTTGTCGTCTCGTCATGTCCCTATGAAGGTTTCTTCTCCTAAGTTTAAGCCTCGTTTCATTGGTCCTTATAAGATTTCCGAAATTCTCAATCCTGTGTCGTTTCGTTTGGCCCTTCCAGCTTCTTTTGCCATCCATAATGTGTTCCATAGGTCGTTGTTGCGGAGATATGTGGCGCCTATGGTTCCCTCCGTTGACCCTCCTGCTCCGGTGTTGGTAGAGGGGGAGTTGGAGTATGTGGTGGAGAAGATTTTAGATTCTCGTATTTTGAGACGGAAACTTCAGTACCTGGTCAAATGGAAGGGCTATGGTCAGGAGGATAATTCCTGGGTTTTTGCCTCCGATGTCCATGCGGCCGAGTTGGTTCGTGCCTTTCATTTGGCTCGTCCTGATCGGCCTGGGGGCTCTGGTGAGGGTTCGGTGACCCCTCCTCAAGGGGGGGGTACTGTTGTGAATTCCGTTCTTGAACTCCCTCCTGTGGTCATGAAAGATACTTCGGCGAGTTCTGTCCGTGGACTCCCTCTGGTGGCTGTGAGTGGAACTCCTGGTTCTGAGGTTGCTCCCTCAGCTGCCCTCGTTTGCGGCTAGACTGGCTTCTCCATTTAACTCCACTCAGTTCGTTACTCCATGCCAGCTGTCAATGTATTAGCACTGGTTCAGATCTCTCTCGGATCTTTCTGATGACCTGTCTACTCCAGCGAAGCTAAGTCTCTGCTAGTTCATTTTGTTGTTCATTTTGTACTGAATATATTTCTTAGTACTTGCTAAGTTCTAATCCAGCTTGCTAACATGATATTGCCTTGCTAGCTGGAAGCTCGGGGTTGCAGAGTGGCACCTCCGCACCGTGAGTCGGTGCAGGGGGTCTTCTTGCACACTCTGTGTGGCTTTTTGTAGCCTTTTGTGCTGACCGCATAGATCCCTTTCCTATCCTCAGTCTATCTAGTAAGTCTGGCCTCCTTTGCTGAAACCTGTTTCATCCCTGTGTTTATGACTTTCCTCTTAACTCACAGTTTATATATGTGGTTGTCTGCCTTTACCTTTTGGGAATTTCTTTGAGGCAAGGTAAGGCTTATTTTCCTATCTTTAGGGGTAGTTAGCTCTTAGGCTGTGAAGAGGCGTCTAGGGAGAGTTAGGTACGCTCCACAGCTATTTCTAGTGTGTGTGTTATAGGATTAGGATTTGCGGTCAGCAGAGTTCCCACTTCCCAGAGCTCGTCCTGTCTTCTAGTTTAACCATCAGGTCATTCCAGGTGCACCTAACCACCAGGTCCATAACAGGGCCCTGTGCCAGTGTCAATGCGAACGAGTGGGCCCCCCTGCTTGCTCAGGATCAGAGCACTTGCAAAGTTTAAATACTTACCTCTCCCTGCTCCACCGCCGTGACATAGTCAACATTTCCTGGGCCCACTAAAAACTTGAACCAGCCCTACCCCCTACAACTTTAGCCATATGACCCCCAATTTCCAATGCCTAACTATTATTATAAAGTTAATTAAGATTGACAAGCTTCAGTAACAAGAATGGATGTTTTTGCCATTAAAATGGGCACTGTAGGTGTTTTCCTGGCCTCCACTCACTGCCGACTATGCTTCCCCATTGACTTGCATTGGGTTTCGTGTTTCGGTCGATCCCCGACTTTTCGCGATAATCGGCCGATTTCACTCGACTCGACTTTTGAGAAAGTCGGGTTTCGCGAAACCCGACTCGATCTTAAAAAAGTAAAAGTCGCTCAACCCTATTGTTTTTCAGTGGAAAATCAGAAGGCCAGATTTCCACTTAAAAATTGTTAGGCCTAATATTGTAGTGAAGCCACGAGGCCCAATTAGCTACTTCAAATAGTTTGTGCTAAAACTGTGTTTCAGTAGCAAATCAGAAGGCCAGATTTCCATTTAAAAATTGTTAGGATTAGTATTGGGCTGCAGCCTGGAGGGCCAATTACCTACTCCAAATTGTTTGTGCTAAAACTGTGTTTCAGTGGCAAATCAGAAGACCAGATTTCCACTTATAAAATCATTAGGACTAATATTGGATTGAAGCCACGAGACCCCATTTGCTACTCCAAATCTTTTGTGCGAAAACCGTGGTTCAGTGGCAAATCAGAAGGACAGATTTCCACTTAAAAATCATTAGGCATAACAGTGCTGTTCAGTTACAGAATCTAAGAAAGTTGATGAGGCTCAGAAAAAGCATGTGCTCCAATGGATGACAAGCGCTGCATCAAGTGGCCTCTCCTCCTCTTCCTCCACCTTAACATCACACACAGTGCAATCTTCAGAGGTGACACCCCAATCACCCTTGCTTCCCCCTGCATCCAAAATTTCCAAATGCCTAAGCGACTGTGGGAACCTCAGATGGGCTATTCTGCAGAGCATTTTACATATTGTATTCCATGAGCATCCAAGGTCTGCTTTAAAGAATCACAGAATCCAGAGGAGGAAAGCATGTGCATCGCTGCCCAAAATTTGCTCATATTGGCTCCGAGGCCTGACGAAGTATGGTCCAAGCAGAATCCCGACTCTTGTCATCAGACGTTAACCACCAAAGGTGGAGGTGGTCCTGATGTAACTCAGATACCTGCAGTGCACAAGTACTGTACTGTGGTGTCAGGGCAGGAGTAGGAGGAGGGTGACTTTCTGGGTGAGGAATTTGAGAACAGAGAGGATGATGATGAGGTTGTAGATCCCACTTGATGTCAACCCAAAGGTATGCAGCTGAGTATCTCAGCAGAAGAGGTGGATGAGGAGGAAGATGTAGAGGTTATGTTGCAGCTTCTTGCACAGACACGAAGTGATGCAACCACGACAAACACAGGTCGCAAGTGTGCAGTTCACAGGGGCAGCAAGGTTTGCCTAGCCTAGGCATTTTTGAGACCCAGTACATGTTATCAGTAGTGTTGAGCATTCCGATACCGCAAGTATCGGGTATCGGCCGATACTTGCGGGTATCGGAATTCCGATACCGAGATCCGATACTTTTGTGGTATCGGGTATCGGTATCGAAACAACATTAATGTGTAAAATTAAGAATTAAAATAAAAAATATTGCTATACTCACCTCTCCGACGCAGCCTGGACCTCACCGAGGGAACCGGCAGCGTTCTTTGCTTAAAATGCGCGCTTTTACTTCCTTCCGTGACGTCACGGCTTGTGATTGGTCGCGTGCCGCCCATGTGGCCGCGACGCGACCAATCACAGCAAGCCGTGACGTAATTTTCAGGTCCTCAATGCCTAATTCTAGGCATTCAGGAATTTAAAATTACGTTCCGGCTTGTGATTGGTCGCGTCGCGGTCACATGGGCGACGCAACCAATCACAAGCCGTGACGTCACGGGAGGCAGGAGACGCGCGCATTTTTAAAATTACGTCACGGCTTGTGATTGGTTGCGTGCCGCCCATGTGACCGCGACGCGACCAATCACAGCAAGCCGTGACGTAATTTCAGGTCCTCAATGCAGAAATAGGCATCAGGACCTGAAATTACGTCACGGCTTGCTGTGATTGGTCGCGTCGCGGTCACATGGGCGGCACGCAACCAATCACAAGCCGTGACGTAATTTTAAAAATGCGCGCGTCTCCTGCCTCCCGTGACGTCACGGCTTGTGATTGGTTGCGTCGCCCATGTGACCGCGACGCGACCAATCACAAGCCGGAACGTAATTTTAAATTCCTGAATGCCTAGAATTAGGCATTGAGGACCTGAAAATTACGTCACGGCTTGCTGTGATTGGTCGCGTCGCGGCCACATGGGCGGCACGCGACCAATCACAAGCCGTGACGTCACGGAAGGAAGTAAAAGCGCGCATTTTAAGCAAAGAACGCGGCCGGTTCCCTCGGTGAGGTCCAGGCTGCGTCGGAGAGGTGAGTATAGCAATATTTTTTATTTTAATTCTTTCTTTTACACATTAATATGGATCCCAGGGCCTGAAGGAGAGTTTCCTCTCCTTCAGACCCTGGGAACCATCAGGGATACCGTCTGATACTTGAGTCCCATTGACTTGTATTGGTATCGGGTATCGGTATCGGATTAGATCCGATACTTTGCCGATATCGGCCGATACTTTCCGATACCGATACTTTCAAGTATCGGACGGTATCGCTCAACACTAGTTATCAGTCAAATTTGCAAAAATAAAATTCAGTAGAGGCAACAATTTGACAACTACATGCATGAACCGGCATATGCACGATCAACATGCCTTAGTGTGGGAATCTCACTGCGGACTAGCGGCCTCACCACCCATTGACCGTCCCATCAACCTCTTCTGTTGCTTTATCCTTGTCAACCACCATTCCAAGTCCACACACACAGGTCCACCACAGTCTGGGTGAGTGAGGGCCGGTCAGCTTTTATGGAAGTAGACATGGCTGCTGCTTTTGTGTCACCAAGCACAACACATCTTTCTCAATCCACCATAACATCTCTGCCTCTACCTCACTCACAGTCCAGCAGTTTGTCCTGTTCTTCCTACTATGCCCTCTCACAGCACAGCAGCCAGTCTTCAGTCCTGCAGTTGTGGTCACATAAAATAATGTTTCCTCCTACACATGGCAAAGCTAAGAGCTTGAACTCCAACATCTCAAATCTGTTGGCCTTTGAAATGCTGCCTTTCCGCCTAGTGGATACAGACGGCTTCCGAAAGTTGATTGCCGTCGCAGTCCCCAGTACCAGTTGCCCAGTTGCCATTACTTCTTTAAGAAAGTTGGGCCTGTGCTACATCAACATGTCGCTGACAACATGACCCATTTCCTGAAAAAAATCTATGTCTCTCAGGGTGCATTTAACCACCAACACCTGGACGAGCAAACATGAGCAGGGGTGTTACATCTCGCTGACTGATCACTGGGTGACTCAGGTGGCTGTAAGGGCAGGTGTTCAAGGGGCTACTCCACAAGTCTTTGAATCCACAAGGCTTGCAGGACAAACCTCTGTATCTAACAGTTCCTCCACTGCGTCTGCCTCCTCCATCTCCTCTAGGGCCTCCACCTGTGCTCTAAACCTATTCCTTAATCAGACAAGTGTTCCAATAGTCCAATAGTGCATATAGAATCTCCACCACCTCCGCACTGTGCAGACAGGGCTCACTACAATCAGACATTGTTTAAATTAATATGCCTTGGAGATTACATTCACACAGCTCAAGAGTTGTGGACAGGTTTCCAGGTGAGTAAGGCTACTTTCACACTAGTGTCAGTACGGGGCCATCGCGCTGCGTGGGCCCGATGTACCAACGCATACTGTGCAAGCGCCGCACAATGGGGCAGTGGATGCTGTTTTTCCACGCATCAGCTGCCCCATTGTGAGGTGCGGGGAGGTGGGGGCGGAGTTCCGGACGCGCATGCACGGTCAGAAATGGCGAACCGTCGGCACCAAAAAAACATTACATGTAACGCTGTTTGCTGCTGGCGGTCCACCACAGCACAACGCAACCGTCGCACGACGGTTGCGACGTGTGTCAATACGTCGCAATACGTCGCTAATGTTAGTCTATGGGGAAAAAACGCATCCTGCAGACAACTTTGCAGGATGCGTTTTTTTGCCAAAACGACGCATTGAAACCTATGCAAAAAAACGCTAGTGTGAAAGTAGCCTTAGAGTAATGACTGTCTCCACTAAACCTGGAGCCAGTGAATGCCATGTGTGATAACAGCGCAAACCTGGTGGTAGCCCTATGCCGTGGCAACCTCACACACGCCTTGCATGGCTCATGTCCTCAACCTGGTGATACAGCAATTTCTTTGCCACTATCCTGGCCTTAATACGCTGCTGCATAAAGTACAGTCACTGTGTGCTCACTTCCAACGATTACACCCCACAGGTCATTGAATTGCATCGCTGCAGAGGTCTTTCAGCCTACTGTTAGCCATTTGAATAGTGATGTTCCAACAGGGTGGAATTCAACTCTGCACATGTTGCAGTGGCAGTGGCAGCAGTGACAAGCCCTGGTACAGTATGTCCTTTTTCCATAGGCCGGGCCAACTCAGTCCGGAAGTGGTTCAAATCACGCTTGCGGAGTGGACACAGGTGAAGGACCACTGCACACTTCTGCACAGTTTTGAAATGGCTACTAAGATGGTTAAAACTGACGATGCCATCATTAGCATCACTATTCCGGTCATCTACATGCTCCACCACACTTTGAATAGTCTGTGTGAGAAGTTGTTGGCCCTAGAGGAAAAGTTGGAAGCAGAGGAGGATGTGGAAGGGATAACAATATCTCATATTTCTGGACTGTCGTAACACAGGGTGCCATGCGGGGTAGCTAACAGAAATGAAGAGGGGCTCATGGTACCAGACAAACTGTTAGTGAAGATATATGAGCTGAGGAGCAAATTGAGGAGGATGAGGTGATGGACCTGCAATAATCAGGAGATGAAAAGGATAATGATTCACTCTCTGTTGTCCGTGGTTGGTGGGAGGGGATGAAGGAAGTAACCTTGAGTGTTACCCTGCCACCAGCACAGCATGAATTTGAGCCTCATGGAAGCACATGACACACGAGCGCCTTCTTGCTGCACTATCTTTAACACAATGCTTGTATTCTTAGTGTTAGAAATCGTGATGACTACTGAGTTACAACTGTGTTATACTAATGGTACAAGAGTAAATTTTGCCAAATACTTCCCCCTAGAAAGGGATGCGTGCATGCTGGAGTATTGAAATATGATTGTTGACAATCTAGAGTGGCTTTCCCAAGACAGCAGTGAGGCACACAGTGTGCATCCCAGTTCAAGATGTCCAACCCTGAGAACATCAAGGCATCATTGCCAAAACATTAGCTGCAGCAGCAGCATTGTAAGATGCATAAGCAATTTCGGTGAATCGTTTAACACATTTTTTTAGACCAACCCGTGCACCAGCAGAACAGAGTAAAAGTCTGACACTATGTGAATGACTTGAGAGGATGGTGCAGATGTATCTGGTGCTCAATATCATTGCTATCGGAGAGGGTTTGGATCTTTTAACATTTTGGTCATCAAAAATAGAAGAGTGGCCTGAGCTCGCCTGTCATGCCTTAGAGGTTTCCTGGTGTTTACCTGATGGTGGTGGTGTCCTGATGGACAAGTGCATCCAGCCATCCCTTCAAATTGTAGGCCACCTAACTTTTATCAAAATGAACACGTCATGGATCTTCGATGACTTTTGCACCCCAATCGCAGATTGGGAAGACTAGGCGATAGTGTAATTTTTAGTGTCATGTATTGATCTTGGGTTATTGCAATCTTTGTGGTGTCTTCTGTGTCTGCTGCTGCTACTGCTGCTGATGTTACAAACAGTTTTTGGAAATGCGGAGACTCCAAGTTGGGTATCCATCTGGTGAGTTTCCTCCAGTAGAAGGTGTATCAGAGGTCTATTACAGTGTTTCTACTCAGTGGAAATTGATGCCACTTTACTGCTGTATGACAATAATTTTTTGGAAATGAGAAGACTCAAAGTTGGATCTTCATATGGTGGGTTGCCTGTAGTAGAAGGTGTGTCAGATGTCTATTAAACTGTTTCTACTCTGCGGAAATTGATGCCACTTTAGTTCTGTGTGACAGTTATTTTTTTTTAAATGTGGAGACTCAAATTTGGGTCTCCATCTGGTGGGTTGCCTGTAGTAGAAGGTGTTTTGGAGGCCTATTATACTGTTTCTGCTTTTTGGAAATTGATGCTACTGTAGTGATGAGTAACATTCTTTTTTTAAATGTAGAGGCTCCAAGTTGGGTTTCTGTCAGGTAGATTGCCTATGGTGGAGGCCTATTTTACTGTTTCTACTCAGTGGAAATTGATGCCACTTTAGTAGTGTGTGACAATTATTTTTTGAAATGTGGAGATGCCAAGTTGGGTCTCCATCTGGTGGGTTGCCTGTGTTAATAGGGCTCCCAGACAGGCAGGACTGCACTTACTTTAAGTCAACTACATGTGTTACTCTACTTACATTTTTCTTGCAGATGTTGAATGAGGTATAAGGTCTCCCAGGTAAGAAGGCTTACACCGCTCCCTTAACCACTAGGTCCTCATTAAAACTTCAATTCCAAGCTTTAAATGCTGTGTCTGTCCCTGATATCTCATGCTTGTCCCATGGCTGACTGCTGCTGTGCCATTTGCAAATTTCTACTGTGGGTCAATTGATGCCACTTTTCATGGTGTCTGCCCCTAATTTAAGCTGTTTGAGAAGCTTTTTGTCACCAATTAAGTTGTTGTCTATGCATTTTGTTTTGCATCCCATTGAATCTAATGGGGTTTGGGTATTTTGTCGAACCGTTTGGCGAATTTGAATTGAACTGAACCAAACTTTGAAAGGTTCTCTCATTTCTACTTCTGACCAGCTCGTTTTCTCTCTCTATAAACATGGCAAGACCTTCTCATCTCTGCCTGTGAAAGTTTACTTCCTGGCTTGCTGGAGTTGTTGCACTGAATTTGGAGTTCGTAGTTGCTGCTGGAGATTGTTGTATGCTGTTTTTTGGGTGTATGCTTTCTGCTTTATCCTATACTTATTTGTTTTGTACATTCCTATCCTGCCCTTTATTCCTCTCTACCCTTGATGAGTGTTTTTTCTATGTAAGTTGCTTTTTGTTATCACTGTTTGTCTTACCTTTTTTATATACTAACATATCTGTCCCAGGCCTCCTGGGGGTGGGGATGGGATGGCTTAGGACTAGGGATGAGCGGTGTTCGAGTCAAACTGTTCGCAAATTTCAAATTCAAGCTGTTTTGGGCGGTGTTCGAGTCGTTCGACGAACCCGAACAATTTGCTTAAAATTCGGCTGTTCGAGTTTCTGTTCGATAACTGTTCATTCACCAATAGCCTAGCTTGATTTGCACATTAAAACTGTTTATCATTGTTAATGGACTGTTTCAGTGTATAGTGGGCAGGGGGGCGGGGGATAGATCTGTGCTGAAATAACGCCGATCTCCATTTTTTTTTCTTTCCCGCATTTACAGAGAGGTAGTGCAGTCTCTCAGCATATCAGCAGTGCACACACACACAGCAATGTGCATGTGATGCACACAAGCAAGGGCATGTGTAATTGGCTGTGTATGTCACATGTCCTTGCCCTATAAGAACCAGCCATTTGCCCTGTCACCACCATTTCCTCACTGCTGCAGCTTAGTGTTAGATGGCACCGCTGCTGCTGTGGGCGCTATACAGACTAAGAGTGTTTTTTTGGAGCGAATTGTCAGAGAGATAGGTTTATGGAGTCGGGAGGAGTCGGGACTAGTTGTAATATCAGCCCTTTTCAGGGTAGGTTACAGCAGTTCATAGCACTGTTTGCCAGGCAGGTCTGAGCCAGTGCTGCGCAAGTGTTTGTCACAGCATTTGGTGTAATCTAGCTCAGCCAATCCTTTGGGGCTAGTAGCATTGTATGATAGTCATCTGAGTAGCCCACCTGTGAAGCTAGCTACACCGCCTGTGTATCTCAATTTTTACTGCATCTAACCCAGTAAATCGTTTTGGGGTTTTGGGCTTAGTAGCAGTGTCTGCACGTCAGCAGAGTAGCCCACCTGTGAAGCTAGCTACACCGCCTGTGTATCTCAATTTTTACTGCATCTAACCCAGTAAATCGTTTTGGGGTTTTGGGCTTAGTAGCAGTGTCTGCACGTCAGTAGAGTAGCCTGCCTGCGAAGCTAGCTACACCGCCTGTGTATCTCAATTTTTACTGCATCTAACCCAGTAAATCGTTTTGGGGTTTTGAGATTAGTAGCAGCGTCTGCATGTCAGCAGAGTAGCCCGCCTGTGAAGCTAGCTACACCGCCTGTGTATCTCAATTTTTACTGCATCTAATCCAGTTAATAGTTTTGGGCCTAGGAGCAGTGTCTGCACGTCAGCAGAGTAGCCAGCCTGTGAAACTAACTACACCGCCTGTGTATCTCAATTTTCACTGCATCTAATCCAGTTAATAGTTTTGGGCCTAGGAGCAGTGTCTGCACGTCAGCAGAGTAGCCAGCCTGTGAAACAAACTATACCGCCTGTGTATCTAAATTTTCACGGCATCTAATCCAGTTAATAGTTTTGGGCCTAGGAGCAGTGTCTGCACGTCAGCAGAGTAGCCCGCATGTGAAACAAACTATACCGCCTGTGTATCTCAATTTTCACTGCATCTAATCCAGTTAATAGTTTTGGGCCTAGGAGCAGTGTCTGCACGTCAGCAGAGTAGCCAGCCTGTGAAACAAACTATACCGCCAGTGTATCTCAAATTTTACTGCATCTAATCCAGTTAATAGTTTTGGGCCTAGGATAAGTGTCTGCACGTCAGCAGAATAGCACGCCTGTGAAACTAACTATACCGCCTGTGTATCTCAATTTTTACTGCATCTAATCCAGTTAATAGTTTTGGGCCTAGGAGCAATGTCTGCACGTCAGCAGAGTAGCCCGCCTGTAAAACAAACTATACCGCCTGAGTATCTCAAATTTTACTGCATCTAATCCAATTAATAGTTTTGGGCCTAGGAGCAATGTCTGCACGTCAGCAGAGTAGCCCACCTGTGAAACAAACTATACCGCCTGTGTATCTCAATTTTCACTGCATCTAATCCAGTTAATAGTTTTGGGCCTAGGAGCAGTGTCTGCATGTCAGCAGAGTAACCAGCCTGTGAAACAAACTATACCGCCTGTGTATCTCAAATTTTACTGCATCTAATCCAGTTAATAGTTTTGGGCCTAGGATAAGTGTCTGCACGTCAGCAGAATAGCACGCCTGTGAAACTAACTATACCGCCTGTGTATCTCAATTTTTACTGCATCTAATCCAGTTAATAGTTTTGGGCCTAGGAGCAGTGTCTGCACATCAGCAGTATAGCACGCCTGTGAAACTAACTATACCGCCTGTGTATCTCTATTTTTACTGCATCTAATCCAGTTAATAGTTTTGGGCCTAGGAGCAGTGTCTGCACGTCAGCAGAGTAGCCCGCATGTGAAACAAACTATACCGCCTGTGTATCTCAATTTTCACTGCATCTAATCCAGTTAATAGTTTTGGGCCTAGGAGCAGTGTCTGCATGTCAGCAGAGTAGCCAGCCTGTGAAGCAAACTATACCGCCAGTGTATCTCAAATTTTACTGCATCTAATCCAGTTTATAGTTTTGGGCCTAGGATAAGTGTCTGCACGTCAGCAGAATAGCACGCCTGTGAAACTAACTATACCGCCTGTGTATCTCAATTTTTACTGCATCTAATCCAGTTAATAGTTTTGGGCCTAGGAGCAATGTCTGCACGTCAGCAGAGTAGCCCGCCTGTAAAACAAACTATACCGCCTGTGTATCTCAAATTTTACTGCATCTAATCCAATTAATAGTTTTGGGCCTAGGAGCAATGTCTGCACGTCAGCAGAGTAGCCCACCTGTGAAACAAACTATACCGCCTGTGTATCTCAATTTTCACTGCATCTAATCCAGTTAATAGTTTTGGGCCTAGGAGCAGTGTCTGCATGTCAGCAGAGTAACCAGCCTGTGAAACAAACTATACCGCCTGTGTATCTCAAATTTTACTGCATCTAATCCAGTTAATAGTTTTGGGCCTAGGATAAGTGTCTGCACGTCAGCAGAATAGCACGCCTGTGAAACTAACTATACCGCCTGTGTATCTCTATTTTTACTGCATCTAATCCAGTTAATAGTTTTGGGCCTAGGAGCAGTGTCTGCACGTCAGCAGAGTAGCCAGCCTGTGAAACAAACTATACCGCCTGTGTATCTCAATTTTTACTGCATCTAATCCAGTTAATAGTTTTGGGCCTAGGAGCAGTGTCTGCACGTCAACAGAATAGCACGCCTGTGAAACTAACTATACCACCTGTGTATCTCTATTTTTACTGCATCTAATCCAGTTAATAGTTTTGGGCCTAGGAGCAGTGTCGGCACGTCAGCAGAATAGCACACCTGTGAAACAAACTATACCGCCTGTGTATCGCAATTTTTACTGCATCTAATACAGTTAATAGTTTTGGGCCTAGGAGCAGTGTCTGCACATCAGCAGTATAGCACGCCTGTGAAACTAACTATACCGCCTGTGTATCTCTATTTTTACTGCATCTAATCCAGTTAATAGTTTTGGGCCTAGGAGCAGTGTCTGCACGTCAGCAGAGTAGCCAGCCTGTGAAACAAACTATACCGCCTGTGTATCTCAATTTTTACTGCATCTAATCCAGTTAATAGTTTTGGGCCTAGTAGCAGTGTCTGCACGTCAACAGAATAGCACGCCTGTGAAACTAACTATACCACCTGTGTATCTCTATTTTTACTGCATCTAATCCAGTTAATAGTTTTGGGCCTAGGAGCAGTGTCGGCACGTCAGCAGAATAGCACACCTGTGAAACAAACTATACCGCCTGTGTATCGCAATTTTTACTGCATCTAATCCAGTTAATAGTTTTGGGCCTAGGAGCAATGTCTGCACGTCTGCAGAGTAGCCCGCCTGTAAAACAAACTATACCGCCTGTGTATCTCAATTTTTACTGCATCTAATCCATTTAATAGTTTTGGGCCTAGGAGCAATGTCTGCACTTCAGCAGAGTAGCCCGCCTGTAAAACAAACTATACCGCCTGTGCATCTCAATTTTCTCTGCATCTAATCCAGTTAATAGTTTAGGGCCTAGGAGCAGTGTCTGCACGTCAGCAGAGTAGCCCGCCTGTGAAACAAACTATACCGCCTGTGTATCTCAAGTTTTACTGCATCTAATCCAGTTAATAGTTTAGGGCCTAGTGGCAGTGTCTGCATGTCAGAAGAGTAGCCTGCCTGTGAAACTAACTACACTGCCTGTGTATCTCTATTTTCACTACATCTAATCCAGTTAATAATTTAGGGCCTAGGAGCAGTGTTTGCACGTCAGCAGAGTAGCCCGCCTGTGAAACAAACTATACCGCCTGTGTATCTCAATTTTTAGTGCATCTAATCCAGTTAATAGTTTAGGGCCTAGTGGCAGTGTCTGCATGTCAGAAGAGTAGCCCGCCTGTGAAACTAACTACACTGCCTGTGTATCTCTATTTTCACTACATCTAATCCAGTTAATAATTTAGGGCCTAGGAGCAGTGTTTGCACATCAGCAGAGTAGCCCGCCTGTGAAACAAACTTTACCGCCTGTGTATCTCAATTTTTACTGCATCTAATCCAGTTAATAGTTTTGGGCCTAGGAGCAGTGTCTGCACTGTCCGACGAGCCCTGGTGCAATATGTTATGACGTATAGCCTAGGCCAACAAGCTCAAGAGGTGGGGCAAATCACGCTGCAGGAGTGGTCTCAGATCAGGGACCTATGCACCGTTCTGCACAGTTTTGAAATAGCAACAAAGATGTTTAGTGCTGACGATCCTATTATCAGCATGACCATTCCGGTGATTTACATGCTGGAGCACACCTTACACAGTGTTCGGAGTCAGGTGATGGAACAAGAGGAGGAAGAGGAACAGGAGGAGTCGTATGCGGAAGGGATCATATCTCCAAGGTCAAGAAGGTTGGCAGCACCAAGGCAGCTGGCATTGGAGGCTGGGGGAAAGGGATTACCGAGGGCGCATGGTAGCAGCCAAACTGTTGAGGAAGGTGCAGGAGGCGAGGAAGAAGTGGAGGACGAACTGGCGCTGGGCATGGAAGACTCATCAGATGAGGGAGACCTTGATCAAATTTCTGTTGTGCGAGGTTGGGGGGAGAGGGCAGATGAAGGAAGCATGATTCTCACCTCGCCACCACCAAGACAACAAAGACTTGGTCCTCCTGGATGCGTAAGACACATGAGTGCCTTCTTGCTGCACTACCTGCAACATGACCCTCGGATTGCAGAATCTGAAGTAATGCTGACTACTGGGTTGCCACACTTTTAGATCCCCGGTACAAAAGCAAATTTGGCAAAATAATTCCTGCCATAGAAAGGGATTCACGCATGCAGGAGTATCAGCAGAGACTGTTACAGAATCTAACATCTGCTTTTCCACAAAACACTATCGAGTCATCACTCTAACCGTAACAGTAACATCGTATCTGGTGGTAACAGCAATTTTTTCCATTCATTTCAAGATTTTTTTAGACCATTCTTTGCAAGGCCACAGGAGACAAGTAGTCTGACGCACAGTCAACGCCTGGAGAGGATGGTACAAGAGTATCTCCAAGTTAACATCAATGCCATGACTGTGGAACTGGACCCTTGCTCATTTTAGGCTTCCAATCTTGAAAAATGGCCTGAGCTCGCCACTTACGCCTTGGAGATCTTGTCATGCCCCGCAGCCATCGTTCTCTCTGAACGTGTGTTCAGCGCTGCAGGTGGTGTGCTGACAGATAAGCGAACGCGGCTGTCCAGTGACAATGTAGACAGACTAAAGTTCTTCAAGATGAACAAATCCTGGATCCGCAAGGACTTTTCTACCCCTGTGTCATCTTGGGGAGACTAAAAGCTTGATGATTTTTGAAAATCACCTTACCAACCGTTTTAAAAAACTCCGGCGAAATTGATGCCACTTAAGTGGTGTATGTGGCCGAATTTTTTTAAAAAATGGAGACTCTTTTATTTAGTCCCCTTGCTGAGTTTTACATGACGTTGCCATCGTCAATTCCAGGTGGGTGGGATCCTCTGCAGAGTTGTTTACTCATACTATGGCCTGGGATTCAGAGGTCTGCTCCAATGCTTCAGTGTCTCCTAGTCAGCAGAGTAGCCCAGCCACCCATCGCCTGTTTACCTAAGTACTATTTGTAATGGCATCTGGCCCAGGAAATCCTTTAGGGCCTAGTAGAATTTAGTGCTACTCAGCAGCATACCCCACCCATGAAGCAATCTACACCACCTGTTTACCTAAGTACTATTTTTTAATGGCATCTGGCCCAGGAAATCCTTTTGAGCCTAGTAGAATTTGGTGCTACTGAGCAGCGTACCCCACCCATGAAGCAAGCTACACCGCCTGTTTACCTAAGTGCTATTTTTTAACGGCATCTAGCCCAGGAAATCCTTTTGGGCCTAGTAAAATTTAGTGCTACTCAGCAGCGTACCCCACCTATGAAGCAAGCTACACTGCCTGTTTACTTAACTACTATTTTGTAACGGCATCTGGCCCAGGAAATCCTTTTGGGCCTAGTAGCAATTTCTGCTACTCAGCAGAGTACCCCACCCATGAAGCAAGCTACACCGCCTTCTTTCATTCTCAATCTAACCCCTCGGCTCTGGGGTGTCCACTCTCCCTCCAGCTCTCTCCTTCTCACAGGTGGACTACCGCGAGTTTTCACACTGTGGCGATTCTTTTGGGCCCAGGCATAAGAAGTCGTCGAGGTAATGTATAATATGTGCCGCCTTACAAACATCTATGATGACACATTCGAGGAAGCAACTAAACGCCTCAAATAGTGAGCAGGATATGCAGCACCCCATGGGCAAACAGCGATCTATGTAGTATGCTCCTTCACAGAAGCAGCCCAATGGGAGGACACTATTCGGAGGCACAGGTAGTAACCGGAACGCCCCCTCAATGTCTGTTTTGGCCAATAGGGTGCCCCTTACCAAATTCTTGACCTGCCTGATTGCCTCGTCAAAGGAGGTTCCGCGTCGATGTTGTCGTTTACTGACCTCCCCCTTGGATATGACAAATGGTGGATTAGTCTGAATGTATTGGGTTCATTTTTGGCACAACTCCCAATGGGGGTACCATTACGTGTTCTAAGGAAAGTGTTCTGAATGGACCCGCCGCCATTCTACCTAAAGATATTTCTTTTTTTCTTTTTTTTTGTCAAGACGTCTGGGTGTTGGTACAGTGAGTTTAGATTTTTACTCCAGCCTTTCTTGATTTTAGAAGGGCATGACATGCCTATATCTGTGTCTCCTCCTCCTTTTACTCCTCCACCTCTTTTCTTTTCGCATGACTATATGTAGTTGTGACTTTTCCATGTGTTTGTTGTGTCTTCTGAGCAGTTTGTCAGCTTTTGGACACCTTTTAAGGTGTTTTCTGTGTTTTCCATGTGTTTGTATGTGTTTGTGTTTGCCTGCCATTGGTTTCAATGGGGTTCGACGGTGTTCGTCAAACACGTCCCTGTTAGTGTTGAGCATTCCGATACCGCAAGTATCGGGTATCGGCCGATATTTGCGGTATCGGAATTCCGATACCGAGTTCCGATATTTTTGCGATATCGGGAATCGGGATCGGAATGCATATTCATGTGTAAAATAAAGAATAAAAATAAAAAATAGGGATATACTCACCCTCTGACGCGCCCTGGTTGTAACCGCTGCAACCGGCTGCCTCCGTTCCTAAGAATGAGCGAGTGAAGGACCTGCGATGACGTTGCGGTCTTGTGATTGGTTGCGTGAGCGGTCACATGAGCGGTCACGCGACCAATCACAAGCCGCGACGTCATCGAAGGTCCTTCACTCGCTCATTCTTAGGAACAGAGGCTGCCGGTTAACACCGCTAGGTCCAGGGTCCGCCGGAGGGGTGAGTATATCCATATTTTTTTATTTTTATTCTTTATTTTTTACATGAATATGGATCCCAGGGCCTGAAGGAGAGTTTCCTCTCCTTCAGACCCTGGGAACCATCCAGGGTAGCTTCCGATACTTGTGTCCCATTGACTTGTATTGGTATCGGGTATCAGTATCGACGATATCCGATATTTTTCGGATATCGGCCGATACTATCCGATACCGATACTTTCAAGTATCGGAAGGTATCGCTCAACACTAGTCCCTGTTTGACGAACTGAACCGAACCCGAACACTAGGGTGGTGGCTCATCTCTACTTAGGACATTAACAGGAGAATAGTAAGGTCAGAGACTCAGGTCATTCTACCTGCAAGTGTACCCCTGGGACGGGATATTTAGGGTCCCAATTCCAGGAACTGTTTGAGGCCCCCTCTTTACCAAAGACCTTCAAAGTGTGACATGTTGTCCTTGGTGAGATTTGAACCCAGGACCCAGCCAGCAAGGAAAAAGTGCTAAAACCTCAGTCACTGTGCTGCTTTTCCATTTATCATAATTAGTTAAAACACAATTTTCTCTTCATGGATAAATTGATCCCACCTTCATAAAACAATTAAATATCAGAGATAAAGTTTACATATGAAAACGATAATAATAAAATGGGACATTTTATGTTACATGTTAACCTCACCATTCTTCTCTTATTATGGAATGATGCACTTAGCAAGATACTTCAGCAATAAAAATTCCAATATGTGAAAGGGACTGGCCCAAAGCTTCTGTAAGCATAAAGTATACACCTGACTATACACTGTGCAATAATCAATGCACTGAGACACATCTTTATTAATTATTCTTTATTGAATTCAGACTTTTTTTCTTCAGTTCCATTGCCATAGGTGTATAAAATCCAGTTCCCACCTATGCACTCTGCCGTTTCAAACTTTTGCAAAAGCATGGCTCATTCTAAAGAATAAACTGAATTTCAGAATAGCACAGTAAAAGGTTGCCACTAGTGATGAGCAAAAGAGCATGCTCACCACTGCTGAATACTCGATGGAGCATTGGGGTGCTCTGGTACGCTCGTTACTTGATTATCAGGGGTGCTCGAGCACCATGCTTAAGCCCCCATCCCCCGTGTAATACAGCCAATAAACATGCAGGGATTGCCTACCATACACAGATATTCTGTAGCTACGTGGGCTACCGGCATTACTGTGACTGGCCAGCCACATCGAGTCATTGAGTCTTATATAAGACCAGGTGATGCGATGTTTGGCCCACTCACCACTGGAAGCAGTTCAGGGAGATTTGTTATAGGAGGGATAGCTTATTTTAGAGTGGGAAGTGTTTAATATTGCTATTGAAGTACTTGCATACTGCCACTGCACTATAAAAACAAAAGTATATTCAGGGATTCATACTGTCCCAGGTTCATCAGCACCAACCACTCATCGGTGTTGCTTGATCCTCATCAACAGTACCTGCACACTGTGGGATCTTTCCCCCAAACAGATGAGTTTCAGAACAGCCTTTGGCTGTGCTGAAGGTGGTGCAGGTGTTACACTGACAGGATGAGGAGGCAGTGGTGGAAGCGTAGGAGGTGGCAATCTGTACAGAGAAATTTCCAGAAACCATCGGTGTTGGTTGGACATTCGCCAGAACGCCTTCTGCCTCAGGCCCAGCTGCCACTACATGTAATCAATGAGCAGTTAGGGAGATATAACCTCCCTGCCCATGGTTACTGTTCCACATATTGGCGGTTATGTGGACCCTGCCACTGATGGAGCTGCACAGTGTACACCTGATTTTATCCGCAACATGTTCGTGCAGGGCAGGGATGGCCTGCCTGGCAAAGTAGTTGAGGCTGGGAAGCACGTACTGTTATACAGCCACCACCATTATTTTTTTTTTAATCTGTCCATTTGCATTACCTGGACTGGCAATGTTTCAATGGCGAGGAATTTTGAAATTGCTGTCATTGAGGACCAGTGCTCTTCGGTGGGAAAGGGGGTATTTTATCGTTCTCTCCAGTGTTTGGGTGATGGATAGTGTTGAGTGATACCTTCCGATATTCGAAAGTATCGGTATCGGATTGGATCGGCCGATACTGGCAAAAATCGGATCTCGCCGATACCGATACCCGATACCAATACAAGTCAATGGGACACAAATATCGGAAGGTATCCTGGATGGTTCCCAGGGTCTGAAGGAGAGCAAACTCTCCTTCAGGCCCTGGGATCCATATTCATGTAAAAAATAAAGAATAAAAATAAAAAATATGGATATACTCACCCCTCCAGCGGACCCTGGACCTTAGCGATGTAACCGGCAGCCTCCGTTCCTAAGAATGCAGAGTGAAGGACCTTCGATGACGTCGCGGCTTGTGATTGGTCGCATGACCGCTCATGTGACCGCTCACGCGACCAATCACAAGCCGCCACGTCATCGCAGGTCCTACACTCACTGCATTCTTAGGAACGGAGGCTGCCGGTTACACCGCTAAGGTCCAGGGTCCGCCGGAGGGGTGAGTATATCCATATTTTTTATTTTTATTCTTTATTTTTTACATGAATATGGATCCCAGGGCCTGAAGGAGAGTCTCCTCTCCTCCAGACCCTGGGAACCATACACTGGGAACTTCCGATTCCGATTTTCGATATCACAAAAATATCGGAACTCGGTATCGGAATTCCGATACAGCAAATATCGGCCGATACTCAATACTTGCGGTATACTTGTAGATGCTCGGTGAAACTCCTGGCGGTGGTGCTGTCACATCCTCTCTCTGAAGGGAGCCAGGGGACGCTGTTGCTCTGACCAGTTCAAGATCGCAGCAAAAGAGGGAGGAGCCTCAATTCTTTCCTGGTTTTTCAGGTGTATACTCCAGTGAAACTCATGTTTTGAATTCAGATGCTTCATAATGCAGTTGATGCTCAGGTTATGAACATTTATGCCTCGCTTCAGGCACAGCAAGTAAATTACACATATCTAGTTGTCAGCACATTGACAGAAGAAATGGCTCGCCAGTGAGCTCCTCTGAGCTGTCTTTGGTGAGGTGAAAGACAGATGCCAATGGTCCACTGGTGTTAAATATGTGCTATCAGCAGGGGACCAGATGAAATACAATGCAAAGGAACTGAAGACAGTCTGGGCAATCCAAACTTAAACAGCCTCTACATGTTCTGGCCTCAGCATTCGTCCAGCAGATCTCGGGCCTACGAAATTACTCAGAAAATCCTGTCACCAGCGTGCACCAGAGGAAGGTGTTTAATTTGGGGCAGTGGCACAGATCAACCATGTCCACACCCTGCACCAGTAAACCACCACCATAAGCAGGACCATGCCCACATCCAAATCCCCTATTTGATGCTCTCCTCATTCTTTTCACCCCAGAAAAGTGAACACTAGAGAAAAGAGTGAAAGTGCCCAGCAGATTATTACATTGATAGGGCACTTTGAACCAGGCTCCATTAGGGCGCTCTGCACCAGGCTCTGTTACAGTACTCTGCACCAGGCTCTGTTAGAGTACTCTTCACCAGGCTGTAATGCTGCACTCTGCACAAGGCTCTGTTATGGTACTCTGCTTCAGGTTGTAATAGGGCAGTATGCACCAGGCTGTATTGGGACACTCTGCTCCAGGCTCTGTTAAGGTAATCTGCAACAGGAAGTAATAAGGCAGTCTGCACCAGGCTGTATATGGAAACTCTGCACCAGGCTATGTTAGTGTACTCTGCACCAGCCTATATAAGGGCACTCTGCACCAGACTCTGTTAGAGTATTCTGCACCAGTTTGTATTAGGACACTCTGCACCAGGCTCTGTTAGGGTACTCTGTACCAGTCTCTATTAGGGCACTGTGTACAAGGCTGTATTAGGGCACTTTGCACCATACTATATTAGGGGAGGCTGCACCAAGATCTGTAAGAGTACTCTACACCAGTTTCTGTCAGGCTCAGAATGGAATGGTGGTGACACACTTGATCCGACATTTATACAGGCAGGGTCATGTGGTGTGCCGGCCAATCACAGCCATGCAAATACTTGGCATGGCTGCGATGGCTCCGGAAGTGAACACAACCTAAAAGCTTGCTGATTGCCTGGAGCCTTTTAACAAATGGTATTCGGCATCTGAACCTCAACAGTACAATGGACTTCTGTCACAGAGTGACCCGACCCAATGGGCAGCACGGTGGCGCAGTGGTTAGCACAGCAGCCTTGCAGCGCTGGAGTCCTGGGTTCTAATCCCACCTTGGACAACATCTGCAAGGAGTTAGTATGTTCTCCCTGTGTTTGCGTGGGTTTCCTCCGGGCACTCCGGTTTCCTCCCACAATCCAAAGACATACTGATAGGGAATTTAGATTGTGAGCCCCATCGGGGACAGCGATGATAATGTGTACAAACTGTAAAGCTCTGCATAATATGTTACATAGTTACATAGTTATTAAGGTTGAAGGAAGACTGTAAGTCCATCTAGTTCAACCCATAGCCTAACCTAACATGCCCTAACATGTTGATCCAGAGGAAGGCAAAAAAAAACCATGTGGCAAAGAGTAAGCTCCACCATGGGGAAAAAAATTCCTTCCCGACTCCACATACGGCAATCAGACTAGTTCCCTGGATCAACGCCTTATCAAGGAATCTAGTGTATATACCCTGTAACATTATACTTTTCCAGAAAGGTATCCAGTCCCCTCTTAAATTTAATTAATGAATCACTCATTACAACATCATACGGCAGAGAGTTCCATAGTCTCACTGCTCTTACAGTAAAGAATCCGCGTCTGTTATTATGCTTAAACCTTCTTTCCTCCAGATGTAGAGGATGCCACCTTGTCCCTGTCTCAGGTCTATGATTAAAAAGATCATCAGAAAGGTCTTTGTACTGTCCCCTCATATATTTATACATTAAAATAAGATCACCCCTTAGTCTTCGTTTTTCCAAACTAAATAGACCCAAGTGTAATAACCTATCTTGGTATTGCAGACCCCCCAGTCCTCTAATAACCTTGGTCGCTCTTCTCTGCACCCGCTCCAGTTCAGCTATGTCTTTCTTATACACCGGAGACCAGAACTGTGCACAGTATTCTAAGTGTGGTCGAACTAGTGACTTGTATAGAGGTAAAATTATGTTCTCCTCATGAGCATCTGTGCCTCTTTTAATACATCCCATTATTTTATTTGCCTTTGTAGCAGCTGCCTGACACTGGCCACTGAATATGAGTTTGTCATCCACCCATATACCCAGGTCTTTTTCATTGACGGTTTTGCCCAGAGTTTTAGAATTAAGCACATAGTTATACATCTTATTACTTCTACCCAAGTGCATGACCTTACATTTATCCCCATTAAAGCTCATTTGCCATTTATCAGCCCAAGCTTCTAGTTTACATAAATCATCCTGTAATATAAAATTGTCCTCCCCTGTATTGATTACCCTGCAGAGTTTAGTGTCATCTGCAAATATTGAAATTCTACTCTGAATGCCCCCTACAAGGTCATTAATAAATATGTTAAAAAGAAGAGGGCCCAATACTGACCCCTGTGGTACCCCACTGCTAACCGCAACCCAGTCCGAGTGTGCTCCATTAATAACCACCCTTTGTTTCCTATCCCTGAGCCAGCTCTCAACCCACCCACTTACACATATTTTTCCCTATCCCCATTACTCTCATTTTATGTAACAACCTTTTGTGTGGCACCGTATCAAAAGCTTTGGAAAAGTCCATATACACTACGTCCACTGGGTTCCCTTGGTCCAGTCCGGAACTTACCTCTTCATAGAAGCTGATCAAATTAGTCTGACATGAACGGTCCCTAGTAAACCCGTGCTGATACTGGGTCATAAGGTTATTCCTCTTCAGATACTCCAGTATAGTATCCCTTAGAATGCCCTCCAGGATTTTACCCACAGTAGAGGTTAAGCTTACTGGCCTATAATTACCGAGTTCAGTTTTTGCCCCTTTTTTGAATATTGGCACCACATTTGCTATACGCCAGTCCTGTGGTACAGACCCTGTTATTATGGAGTCTTTAAAGATTAAAAATAATGGTCTATCAATGACTGTACTTAGTTCCTGCAGTACTCGGGGGTGTATCCCATCCGGGCCCGGAGATTTGGCAATTTTAGTTATTTTTAGACGCCGCTGTACTTCCTGCTGGGTTAAGCAGGTGACATTTAATTGGGAATTTTTATCACTAGTCATTTTGTCTGCCATGGGATTTTCTTTTGTAAATACTGATGAAAAAAAGTCATTTAGCATATTGGCTTTTTCCTCATCCTCATCCACCATTTCCCCCAGATTTTTTTTACGGGGGCCAACACTGTCATTTTTTAGTTTCTTACTATTTATATAGTTAAAGAATATTTTGGGATTATTTTTACTCTCTCTGGCAATGAGTCTCTCTGTCTCAATTTTTGCTGCCTTGATTTGCTTTTTACAGAATTTATTTAATTTTCTGTATTTATTTAATGCCTCCTCACTACCTACTTCCTTTAATTCTCTAAATGCTTTCTCTTTGTCCCTTATTGCGCCCCTTACAGCTCTATTTAGCCATATTGGTTTCCTCCTATTTCTAGTATGTTTATTCCCATACGGTATATACTGTGCACAGGTCCTATCCAGGATGCTAATAAACGTCTCCCATTTTCTTTGTGTATTTTTGTGTCTCAGGATATCGTCCCAGTTAATTGCACCAAGATCCTCTCTCATCCGTTGGAAATTTGCCCTCCTGAAGTTTAGTGTCCTTGTCACCCCCCTACTACCCATCTTATTAAAGGTTACATGAAAACTTATTATTTTGTGATCACTATTCCCCAAGTGACCCCCAACCCTTATATTTGATATGCGGTCTGGCCTGTTGGTTAATATTAGGTCTAGCAGTGCCCCCCTCCTTGTTGGGTCCTGAACCAGTTGTGAAAGGTAATTGTCTCTCATAGTTGTCAAAAACCGATTACCTTTGCTGGAACTGCAGGTTTCTGTTCCCCAATTTATTTCAGGGTAATTGAAGTCCCCCATAATAATGACTTCTCCTTGAGTCGCAGCTTCATCTATTTGCTTTACGAGGATATTCTCCATTGCTTCCATTATTTTTGGAGATTTATAACAAATCCATATCAGTAATTTATTATTTTTTCCCCCTCCCCTTATCTCCACCCACAGGGACTCTACATTTTCATTAAATTCACCTATATTATCACACAGGATGGGTTTTAAGGAAGATTTTACATATAGACACACCCCTCCCCCTCACTTATCTGTACGGTCATTTCTGAACAGGCTATAGCCCTGCAAGTTAACAGCCCAGTCATGGCTCTCATCCAGCCACGTCTCAGATATCCCCACCATGTCATAATTATGCTCCAACAACATTAGTTCTAATTCATCCATTTTGTTGGCGAGGCTTCTGGCATTAGTATACATGCACTTGATGTTACTCTCTGTACCTCTATTCTTTCTTAAATTACTAACTATTCTAACCCCACCCCCCATGCCACCGCCACCCCCAACTTCCTTATTTGTGCCCAGGTCTGTATCTGCACTATCTTCCCCTCCTATAAAATGAATACCCTCCCCCCCAATCCCTAGTTTAAACACTCCTCCAACCTTCTAACCATTTTCTCCCCCAGCACAGCTGCCCCTTCCCCATTGAGGTGCAGCCCGTCCCTAGCGTAGAGCCTGTAGCCAACTGAGAAGTCGGCCCAGTTCTGCAGGAACCCAAACCCCTCCTTCCTACACCAATTCTTGAGCCACTTATTAACCTCCCTAATCTCCCGTTGCCTCTCTGGCGTGGCACGTGGTACAGGCAGTATTTCGGAAAATACCACGTTGGAGGTCCTTGCTTTCAGCTTGCAGCCTAATTCCCTGAAATCATATTTAAGGACCTTCCACCTACCTCTAACTTTGTCATTTGTGCCAATGTGCATCATGACCGCTGGGTCCTCACCAGCCCCTCCCAGTAATCTGTCCACCCGATCAGCGATGTGTCGGACTCGAGCGCCAGGTAGGCAGCACACCGTCCGACGATCCCTGTCTTTGTGACAGATTGCCCTATCTGTTCCCCTAATAATTGAGTCCCCCACTACCAGCACCTGTCTGGCCTGCCCTGCTCTCCTATTTCCCTCCTTACTGGAGCAGTCACTCCTCCGGCTTTCAGAGGACATGCCTGGCTGCAGCAGTGCTACCCCTGTACTGGCACCCCCCTCATCTGCCAACTTAGCAAACTTATTGGGGTGTGCCAGATCAGGACTAGCCTCCCTGTTACTCTTCCCTCTACCCCGCCTTCTATCTGTCACCCAGCTAACTGCCACACTGTCCTGCAGCTCCATCCTACCATCCCCCTCCTCATCTATCCCATTGAGCGTCTGCTCTGTGAGCAGAAGACTCCTCTCCATATTGTCTATGGATCTCAGTGTTGCCAGCTGCACATTTAGATCCAGTATCTGGGTTTCCAAATGCACAATGTGCTCACATCTCGCACAGCAGTATGCACCCTCGACCAGCTGGTTAAGGACTGCATACATGTGGCAAGATGTGCACTGGATGGCATTAACAATTGTGGAGCACATTTCCTAATGGGGATTGCACCACACAGAAACGTTAATTAAAAATAAATACAAAGTATTAATTTAAAAAAAAAAAAAAAAAAAAAAACAGAAGCAATTCCTCCCTTGGAAACTCCCTGATTCCAAAGTCACTGAATCACAAGTCACACACTTACCGCCGTTCACACTTACGCTCAGGTCACACTCAGCTCGTTCACACTCGCTGTGCTGAAGATTTATAGATTTTTTTTTTCTCTCTATCTCCCCTCAACAGCAATCCACCTTGCTGTTCAGATGCACTTCCAAAAAGGACTTGAGCCCCAAACAGCTGCCCCTTATATCCCCTTAATTATGAGCCCCCAACCTAAGTTAACTCCTTATGAATATAGCTACTCCCAATTCAGCAACTCACACAAATTCACACAGGTATTTGTTAAAGGCCTTCCAAATACCTCCTCACTGAATCACAAGTCACACACTTACCGCCGTTCACACTTACGCTCAGGTCACACTCAGCTCGTTCACACTCGCTGTGCTGAAGATTTATAGATTTTTTTTTTCTCTCTATCTCCCCTCAACAGCAATCCACCTTGCTGTTCAGATGCACTTCCAAAAAGGACTTGAGCCCCAAACAGCTGCCCCTTATATCCCCTTAATTATGAGCCCCCACCCTAAGTTAACTCCTTATGAATATAGCTACTCCCAATTCAGCAACTCACACAAATTCAGCAATTCACACAATTTAGCGCTATATAAAAATAAAGATTATTATTATTAATGGGTGGTCGGTCAATGGACGGCACAACTCACAAACAGCAGGAAGGAAAAGGTGAGAAGAAAGCCCTACCCATAGGGAATGTGGGGTGGTCACCACCTGAGCTCAAACCTGAGCCTGTCCCTGCACTCCCCTAATGCCCTACGTGGGTCCTTCCCCCTGCCACCGTCAGGATACCTCATCCCTAGTAGTCACCTATTACTGCGCTGGCTAGTGCACTGTTTCGGCAAGGAGCACTGGCCTCACCTCTGCAGATAATACACGCAGGGGAAAGTGACAAACACCAAAAGGGACAAGGCAACAAAAACACCACACTTAGCTTATGAACACAGCTGCTAAGCTCCAAACTGCAGAAAACAACAGCAACTGGACTCCAATATCCAGTCGTGGCAGACACCAGAGAGCTGCTCCTACTTGGCTGGTCTCCAGAAAGAAACTGTATCACCAACAGTCAGCTGATGCATCAGGTGACCTTTTAAAGGATGGTGGGAGTGGTCACCACCTGCATCAGCTGACCCAGCAGCACTGCAGTAACATCAGATTGGCAGTGGGGAAAAACTGACAATAACCCCCGATAATCCAAAAGTAAAAAAGTTTTAAACTGAGTGTAACCAGTGCTGCCACAAATCTAAAAATGGTTTGTGACAACTTATTGGAGAAGTCCATGTTTGGAGTTCAGCAGGAGACACTTGGTGTCCGGTATGAACTCCGAACTTTACAGTTCGGGTTTGCTCATCTCTACTCATAACATTTTGTTGTCACAGTGACATCAAACAGGTAGTTAGTCATGGAAGACAAGGAGTGAAGAGAATGAACGCTATTAATGATGGATAAAAGGAAGAATCATGAAGGACCAGATGGTGAGGAGAGTATATATCATAAGGCAGCAGCTTTTGTGTCGCAACAGCAATGAGGTAGTAAACCAAGAAAGTTCAACTTAAACATCTTTATTTTCAAACTCACAAAATAAATCTAGAAATGTTATCCTCCAGTTCGCAGCCAGAGCATCCGTATCAGTCCGTTCCTGTGGGTGACTGCACCACTGTGTTACTCGTGGGTGTGTCAGTAGCTTTGTCTTCTCTGGCCTGAGTTCAAACTCACACAGAGCTATCCTGCATAGAGCCTCCTGCTCTGCTGCTTGCACACAAAACACTGACACACCTGAAGCTTAACTGATAGTTTATCCCCGAGGAGTTTTGTGTATGCAGTCAGGAACCCGGCTGAAATAAGCCCCTAGAATGCTGGCACCTCCGGCGAGAAGTTTATGTGTGAATTCAGGGCTGGCTAATAGCAGATAGAATTCCAGCTCCACCGGAGAGGAGCTGCATGTTGGTTGGACTGCATGACCACTGTCAGCTCTACACAGTAGCTGTGTCCCCTGTGAGCTAAACAGGGCACAGCATTCTCTTTACAATGGGCTCTGTGAAGTAACAGAGTTCGTTTATTCTATTTTGCTTCACTGCCTTACTTAGCAGCAGGTTCTTTCCTGCACGGTGGATCCCGGGTTGCGAACGCACCTATCCCATCTAATAAATATATTCGGTGTGTTCCGCCAACCCTAACATAGAGGCCCCAGAGTCAGAATTTCTTAGGGGTCTTGGCTACCGAGGGAAGCTGAGATCCCAGAGAACATTATTCTGGTTGGTTATTACCGACCCCAGTGTTGCAATCGCCGTTATTAATGGTACATCAGCAACTGCAAAACAAAAAATAAAAAAAGTCAGATTTTCCATAAGAGGAGAGAGAAATAGAGTCCCCCGATCCCCACCGGTACCTCTGGAGACCCTGCATTCCCCCATGAAGTCTGCAGGCAACAGTAGGAAATATTTCCTATTGGTTCATTTTGATCACTGTGATAGACCCGAACACAGCGATCAATATAAAAAAAGTAAAAAAAAAACCATAATCATCCCCTTATTTAGGTAAAAATGATGAAATAAAAAAATATATTTATTTCAATTTTTTCATTAGGGTTAGAGTTGGGCTAAAGTGAGTTGGGCTACAGTGACTTGGGCTGAAGTTAGGGTTGTGCTAAAACTAGGGTTAAGGTTGGGCTAAAGCTAGGGTTAGGGTTGAGCTAAAGCTAGGGTTAGGGTTGGGCTAGGGTTAGGCTTGGGTCTAGGGTTAGGCTTGGGGCTAAAGTTAGGGTTGACTAAAGTTAGGGTTGTGGATATGGTTAGGCTTATGGTTAGGGTTGGGATTAGGTTTAGAGGTGTGTTGGGGTTAGGGTTGTGGTTATGGTTGGGATTAGATTTAGGGGTGTGTTAAGGTTAGGGTTGGAGTTAGAATTGGGGGTGTTCCACTGTTTAGGTACATTAGGGGGTCTCCAAATGCGACATGGCGCCACCATTGATTCAAGACATTTTTGCGTTCAAAAAGTGAAGCAATGCCCCCTCCCTTCTGAGCACTGCCATGCACCCAGTTATATTCCCCACATAATGGGTATCGGCGTACTCAGGAGAAATTGCACAACAAATGTTGTGGTCCATTTTCTTCTGATACCCTTGTGAAAATAAAAAAAAATTGGTTCCAAAGTGAATTTTTTGTGAAAAAAGTAAAATGTTCATTTTTTCCTTCCACATTTCATTAGTTCTCGTGAAGCACCTGAAAGTTAATAAACTTCTTGAATGTGGTTTTGCCCTCCTTGAGAGGTGCAGTTTTTAGAATGTTGTCACTTTTGGGTATTTTTTGTTATATTGACCCCCCAAACTCACTTCATATGTGAAGTGGTTCCTTAAAAAATGGTTTTGTAAATTTTGTTGGAAAAATGAGAAATTGCTGGTCAAATTTTAACCCTTTTAACGTCTTAATAAAAAAAAGCTGCTTCCAAAATTGTGCTGATATAAAGTAGACATGTGGGAAATGTTATTTATTAACTATTTTGTGTGACACCACTCTCTGATTTAAGGGTACAAAAATAAAAAAGTGTAAAAATTGCTAAATTTTCAAAATTTTTGCCAAATTTCCGTTTTTTTTTTCATTAAAAAATGCGAGTTATATCGAAGACATTTTTCCACTAACATGAAGTGCAATATTTCATGAAAAAATATCTCAGAATCAGTGTGATACATTGAAGTGTTCCAGAGCTGTGACTTCTTGAATTGACAGTGGTCAGAATTGTCAAAATTGGTTTGGTCATTAACCCCTTAGTGACAGAGCCAATTTGGTACTTAATGACCGAGCCAATTTTTACAATTCTGACCACTGTCACTTTATGAGGTTATAACTCTGGAACGCTTTAACAGATCCTTCTGGTTCTGAGAATGTTTTTCGTGACATATTGTACTTCATGTTAGTGGTAACATTTCTTCGATATTACTTGCGATTATTTATGAAAAAAATTTAAATATGGTAAAAAATTTTAAAATTTTGCAATTTTCAAAATTTGTATTTTTATTCCCTTAAATCAGAGAGATATGTCACAAAAAATAGTTAATAAATAACATTTCCCACATGTCTACTTTACATCAGCACAATTTTGGAAACAAAATTTTTTTTGTTAGGGAGTTATAAGGGTTAAAAATTGACCAGCAATTTCTCATTCTTACAACAGCATTTTTTTAGGGACCACATCACATTTGAAGTCATTTTGAGGGGTCTATATGATAGAAAATAACCAAGTGTGACACCATTCTAAAAACTGCACCCCTCAAGGTGCTCAAAACCACATTCAAGAAGTTTATTAATCCTTTACGTGCTTTACAGGAACTGAAACAATGTGGAAGGAAAAAATGAACATTTAACTTTTTTTTGCAAACATTTTATTTCAGAACCATTTTTTTTATTTTTACAAGTGTAAAAACAGAAATGTAACCACAAATTTTGTTGTGCAATTTCTCCTGAATATGCCAATACCCCATATGTGGGGGTAAACCACTGTTTTGGCACACCACAGAGCTTGGAAGAGAAGGAGCGCCGTTTGACTTTTTCAATGCAGAATTGGCTGGAATTGAGATCGGACGCCATGTCGCGTTTGGAGAGCCCCTGATGTGCCTAAACAGTGGAATCTCCCCACAAGTGACCCCATTTTGGAAACTAGACCCCTTATGGAACTTATCTAGATGTGTGGTGAGCACTTTGAGATCCCAAGTGCTTCACAGAAGTTTATAAAGTAGAGCCGTGAAAATAAAAAATTGCATTTATTTACACAAAAAAGATATTTTTGCCCACAAATTCTTATTTTGACAAGAGTAACAGGAGAAATTAGACCACAAAAGTTGTTGTGCAATTTCTTTTGAGTACGTCAATATCCCATATGTGGGGGTTAACCACTGTTTGGGTGCACCTTAGAGCTTGGAAGAGAAGGAGTGCCGTTTTACTTTTTCAATGTAGAATTGGCTGGAATTGAGATCGGACACCATGTCGCGTTTGGAGAGCCCCTGATGTGCCTAAACAGTAGAAACCCCCCACAAGTGACCCCATTTTGTAAACTAGACCCCTTAAGTAACTTATCTAGATGTGTGGTGAGCACTTCAAACCCCAGGTGCTTCACAGAAATTTATAACGTAGAGCCGTGAAAATAAAAAATCCTTTTTTTTCCTCAAAAAATGATTATTTAGCCTGAAATTTTGTATTTTCTCAAGGGAAGCAGGAGACATTGGACCCCAAAATCTGTTGACCAGTTTGTCCTGAGTACGCCGATACCCCATATGTGGGGGGGCACTGTTTGGCCACCCATCAGGGCTTGGAAGGGAAGGAGCGCCGCTTGGAATGCAGACTTTGATGGGATGGTCTGTGGGCGTCATGTTGCATTTGCAGAGCTCCTGATGTATCTAAACAGTAGAAACCCCCACAAGTGACCCCATTTTGGATACTAGACCCCCCAAAGAGCTTATCTAGATGTGTGGTGAGCACTATGAACCCCCAACTGCCTGACAGAAGTTTATAATGTAGAGCCATGAAAATAAAAAAAATCATGTTTCCACAAAAATGATCTCTTCACCCCCAAATTTTTACTTTCACAAGGGTAACAGGAGAAATTGGACCCCAAAATTTATTGTGCAATTTATGCTGAGTAGGCTGATACCCCATATGTGGGGGTAAACCACTGTTTGGGTGTATGGCAGAGCTCAGAAGGGAAGGAGCGCCGTTTTGAAATGCAGACTTTGATTGAATGGTCTGTCGGCGTTATGTTGCGTTTGCAGAGCCCCTGATGTACCTAAACAGTAGAAACCCCCTGCAAGTGACCCCATTTTGGAAACTAGACCCACAAGGAACTTATCTAGATGTGTTGTGAGAACTTTGAATACCCAAGTGCTTCACAGAAGTTTATAATGCAGAGTCGTGAAAATAAAATTTTTTCCACAAAACAGATTTTTTAGCCCCCAAGTTTTTATTTTCACAAGGGTAACAGGAGAAATTGGACCCCAAAAGTTGTCATCCAATTTATACCGAGTATGCTGATTCTTCATATGTGGGGGTAAACCACTGTTTGGGCGCACTACAGAGCTCAGGAGGGACAGAGCACCATTTGACTTTTTGAGCACAAAATTGGCTGTGGCGTTTAGAGACCTGTTGTGGATTCTGTTTGTGGGCTCCCTCTGGTGGTTACTGCTGGTACTGGGTGACTTTGGTGGGTTGCGGCCTTTGGTTTCCACCTGTCCATCAGAGGCTGGGTGTTTCCTATTTTACCTGGCCTTTCTGTCATTCCCTTGCCGGCTATCAATGTATTCAGATGTGCTCTGTTTGGTTCCTGCCTACCTGCTCCCAGATCTTTCAGGATAAGCTAAGTGCTGATTTTCAGTTGTTGGTTTTTTTGTCCAGCTTGCTTATTATGTCTCTATGCTAGCTGGTAGCTCTAGTGGACTGAGGTTCTCCCCATGTGCCATGAGTTGGCACATGGGTTCTTGTAATCTCAGGATGGTTTTTTGATTAGGGTTTTTTGCTGACCGCTCAGACCCCTTTTGTATCGTTCTGCTTTCTAGTTTACAGCGGGCCTCAATTTGCTGAACCTATATATATCATCTCTATGTGTGTGCCTTCCTCTCATTTCACCGTCAATACATGTGGGGGGCAACTATACCTTTTGGGGTTCATTCCTCTGGAGGCAAGTGAGGTCTTTATTTTCTCTGCAGTACTAGTTAGCTCTTAGGCTGGTGCGTGGCGTCTAGAACCAACATAGGCACGCTCCCTGCCTATCTCTAGTTGCGTTTGTCAGGCGTAGGGCAGCGGTCAGCCCAGGTTCCATCACCCTAGAGCTCGTCCGATATTTTGTATTACTTTGCTTGTCCCTTGCTATCCCTAGCCATTGGGATTCATGACAGTATAGCCGGCCCACAAAGTGTTAATTGTTTGGGCTGAAGCAGGAGAAAAAGAAGTGTTTAAGGGAAATTTTTTTATTTTTTTTTTTTCCTTCAGAGTTTTGCTGCCTAGCCCTTAATTGCTGTCTAGCTGCTTCTTACCTCCTCTTAACCCTTGAATGGCTCTGATATTAGCTGTTTAACATGGATGTCCAGAGTTTGGCTTCCAGCCTGAGTAATCTCGCGGCAAAAGTTTAAAACATACAGGATTTTGTTGTTCACACTCCCATGTCTGAACCTAGAATTCCTATTCCAGAGTTCTTTTCTGGAGATAGATCTACCTTCCTGAATTTCAGGAACAATTGTAAATTGTTTCTTTCTTTAAAATTTCACTCCTCTGGAGACCCTGCTCAACAGGTCAAGATTGTAATATCTTTCCTGCGAGGCGACCCTCAGAATTGGGCATTTGCATTGGCACCAGGGGATCCTGCATTGCTCAATGTGGATGCGTTTTTTCTGGCATTGGGATTGCTCTATGAGGAACCCAACCTGGAGATTCAGGCTGAAAAGGCTTTATTAGCCCTCTCTCAGGGGTATGATGAAGCGGAAATATATTGTCAAAAATTTCGGAAATGGTCGGTGCTTACTCAGTGGAATGAGTGCGCCCTGGCTGCAAACTTCAGAAATGGTCTTTCCGAGGCCATTAAGGATATTATGGTGGGGTTCCCTACGCCTACAGGTCTGAATGAGTCGATGGCTATGGCCATTCAGATTGATCGGCGTTTACGGGAGCGCAAACCCGTGCACCAGTTGGCGGTGTCTTTTGAACAGGCACCTGAGACTATGCAATGTGATAGAATTCAGTCCAGAAGTGAACGGCAAAATTATAGGCGGAAAAATGGATTGTGTTTTTATTGTGGTGATTCAGCTCATGTTATATCAGCATGCTCTAAACGCACAAAAAGGGTTGATAAATCTTTTGCCATTGGTACTCTGCAGCCTAAGTTCATTTTGTCTGTGACTCTGATTTTTTCACTGTCTTCCATTTCCGTCGATGCCTATGTGGATTCGGGCGCTGCCCTGAGTCTTATGGATTGGTCATTTGCTAAACGCTGCGGTTTTAGTCTGGAACCTCTGGAAGTTCCTATTCCTCTGAAGGGAATTGACTCTACACCATTGGCTATGAATAAACTGCAGTATTGGACACAAGTGACCATGCGCATGACTCCCGTTCATCAGGAGGTGATTCGCTTCCTTGTACTGTATAATTTACATGATGTACTAGTGCTTGGTCTGCCATGGTTACAAACTCATAATCCTGTCCTGGACTGGAAAACAATGTCTGTGTTAAGCTGGGGATGTCAGGGGGTTCATGATTATGCACCTCCGATTTCAATCGCTTCATCTACTCCTTCTGAGATCCCTGCGTTTTTGTCTGACTATAGGGATGTTTTTGAGGAGCCTAAGCTCAATTCGCTCCCTCCGCATAGAGATTGTGACTGTGCTATAGAATTGATTCCTGGCAGTAAGTTCCCTAAGGGTCGTTTATTTAATCTGTCACTGCCAGAGCATACTGCTATGCGGAATTATATTAAGGAGTCCTTGGAAAAGGGACATATTCGTCCATCTTCGTCCCCTCTGGGAGCAGGTTTTTTTTTCGTGGCAAAAAAAGATGGTTCCCTGAGGCCTTGTATAGATTATCGCCTTCTGAATAAGATTACAGTCAAGTATCAGTATCCATTGCCATTATTGACTGATTTGTTTGCTCGCATTAAGGGGGCTAGGTGGTTCACTAAGATAGATCTTCGCGGTGCGTATAATCTGGTGCGGATAAAACAGGGTGATGAGTGGAAAACCGCATTTAATACGCCTGAGGGCCATTTTGAGTATTTGGTAATGCCTTTTGGACTCTCCAATGCTCCGTCAGTCTTTCAGTCCTTTATGCACAATATTTTCCGTGAATATCTGGATAAGTTTATGATTGTGTATTTGGATGATATTTTGGTGTTTTCTGATGACTGGGAGTCTCATGTTCTACAGGTCAGGAAGGTGTTTCAGGTTCTGCGGGCCAATTCTCTGTTTGTGAAGGGCTCAAAGTGTCTCTTCGGAGTCCAGAAGATTTCTTTTTTGGGGTACATTTTTTCTCCTTCTACTATTGAGATGGATCCCGTCAAGGCTCAGGCGATTTGTGACTGGACACAACCTACATCTGTTAAGAGCCTTCAGAAGTTCTTGGGGTTTGCTAATTTTTATCGTCGGTTCATTGCTAATTTTTCCAGTATTGTTAAACCTTTGACTGATTTGACTAAAAAGGGTGCTGATGTTGCTGATTGGTCTCCTGCGGCCGTGGAGGCCTTTCAGGAACTTAAGCGCCGGTTTTCTTCTGCTCCTGTGTTGTGTCAACCAGATGTTTCACTTCCTTTTCAGGTTGAGGTTGATGCTTCCGAGATTGGAGCGGGGGCGGTTTTGTCACAGAGAAGTTCTAATGGCTCGGTGATGAAGCCATGTGCATTCTTCTCTAGAAAATTCTCGCCCGCCGAGCGCAATTATGATGTGGGTAATCGGGAGCTTTTGGCCATGAAGTGGGCATTTGAGGAGTGGCGTCATTGGATTGAGGGTGCTAAACATCGTGTGGTGGTCTTGACTGATCACAAGAATCTCAATTACCTTGAGTCTGCCAGGCGTTTGAATCCTAGACAGGCTCGTTGGTCGTTGTTTTTTTCTCGTTTCAATTTCGTGGTTTCATACCTGCCAGGTTCAAAGAATGTGAAGGCAGATGCTCTTTCCAGGAGTTTTGTGCCTGACTCTCCTGGAGACTCTGGGCCTACTGGTATCCTTAGGGATGGGGTAATATTGTCCGCCGTATCCCCAGACTTGCGACGTGCATTGCAGGAGTTTCAGGTGGATAAACCGGATCGTTGTCCACCAGAAAGACTGTTTGTTCTGGATGATTGGACCAGTAGAGTCATCTCCGAGGTCCATTCTTCTGTGTTGGCTGGTCATCCTGGAATATTTGGTACTAGAGACTTGGTGGCCAGTAGGGTTGAGCGAAACGGGTCGATCATTTTCAAAAGTCGCCGACTTTTGGCTAAGTCGGCGTCTCATGAAACCCGATCCGACCCCTGTGCTTGTCGGCCATGCGGTACGCGACTTTCGCGCCAAAGTCGCGTTTCAATGACGCGAAAAGCGCCATTTCTCAGCCAATGAAGGTGAACGCAGAGTGTGGGCAGCGTGATGACATAGATCCTGGTCCCCACCATCTTAGAGAAGGGCATTGCAGTGATTGGCTTGCTGTCTGCGGCGTCACAGGGGCTATAAAGGGGCGTTCCCGCCGACCGCCATCTTACTGCTGCTGATCTGAGCTTAGGGACAGGTTGCTGCCGCTTCATCAGAAGCAGGGAGAGCGTTAGGCAGGGTCCACTAACCACCAAACCGCTTGTGCTGCAGCGATTTCCACTGTCCAACACCACCTTCGGTGTGCAGGGACTGTGGAAGCTATTTTTTTTTTTTTTTCCCCTCAGCGCTGTAGCTCATTGGGCTGCCCTAGAAGGCTCCGTGATAGCTGTATTGCTGTGTGTACGCCACTGTGGAAACCAACTGCTTTTTTCAAAGCACATATCCTCTTGTTCCTTCCTTTCTGCACAGCTATCTTTTCTGTTTGTCCACACTTTTTATTTAATTTGTGCATCAGTCCACTCCTATTGCTGCCTGCCATACCTGGCTTACATTACTGCAGGGAGATAGTAATTGTAGGACAGTTTTTTTTTTTTTTTTTTTTTTTTTTTGTGGGAGATTAAGATTGGCATTTCTGCTACAGTGCCATCCCTGTGTGTGCCATCTCTCACTGAGTGGGCCATAGAAAGCCTATTTATTTTTTCCGTGATTTGTGTTCTAAAATCTACCTCAACACAAAAACACTACATCAATCAGTGGGAGAAAAATATTGGCCTCAGTCAGGGCTTGTGTGCCACTGCTGTGTGTGCTATCTCTCATTCAGTGGGCTATAGCAAGCCTATTTTTTTTTTTTTTTTTTTTTTTTTTAATATTATTTGGTTTCTAATTCTCCCTGAAAAAAAAAAAAAAAACCTAAAAAAACAGTGGGAGAATAATATTGCCCTTTCAGCTTGTGTGCCAGTCTTGACTCCTGGGTGTGCCACCTCTCTCCCTCTCATTCAGTGGGCCATAGAAAGCCTATTTATTTATTTTTTTTAATATTATTGGGTTTCTAAAGTCTCCCTGAAAAAACAAAAAATACATAAAAAAACAGTGGGAGAGTAATATTGCCCTTTCAGCTTGTGTGCCAGTCTTGACTCCTGGGTGTGCCACCTCTCTCCCTTTCATTCAGTGGGCCATAGAAAGCCTATTTATTTATTTTTTTTAATATTATTTGGTTTCTAATTCTCCCTGAAAAAAAAAAAAAAAACCTAAAAAAACAGTGGGAGAATAATATTGCCCTTTCAGCTTGTGTGCCAGTCTTGACTCCTGGGTGTGCCACCTCTCTCCCTCTCATTCAGTGGGCCATAGAAAGCCTATTTATTTTTTTTTTTAAATATTATTGGGTTTCTAAAGTCTCCCTGAAAAAACAAAAAATACATAAAAAAACAGTGGGAGAGTAATATTGCCCTTTCAGCTTGTGTGCCAGTCTTGACTCCTGGGTGTGCCACCTCTCTCCCTTTCATTCAGTGGGCCATAGAAAGCCTATTTATTTTTTTTTTTTAATATTATTTGGTTTCTAATTCTCCCTGAAAAAAAAAAAAAAACCCTAAAAAAACAGTGGGAGAATAATATTGCCCTTTCAGCTTGTGTGCCAGTCTTGACTCCTGGGTGTGCCACCTCTCTCCCTCTCATTCAGTGGGCCATAGAAAGCCTATTTATTTTTTTTTTTAAATATTATTGGGTTTCTAAAGTCTCCCTGAAAAAACAAAAAATACATAAAAAAACAGTGGGAGAGTAATATTGCCCTTTCAGCTTGTGTGCCAGTCTTGACTCCTGGGTGTGCCACCTCTCTCCCTTTCATTCAGTGGGCCATAGAAAGCCTATTTATTTTTTCCGTGATTTGTGTTCTAAAATCTACCTCAACACAAAAACACTACATCAATCAGTGGGAGAAAAATATTGGCCTCAGTCAGGGCTTGTGTGCCACTGCTGTGTGTGCTATCTCTCATTCAGTGGGCTATAGCAAGCCTATTTTTTTTTTTTTTTTTTTTTTAATATTATTTGGTTTCTAAAGTCTCCCTGAAAAAAAAAAAAACCTAAAAAAACAGTGGGAGAGTAATATTGCCCTTTCAGCTTGTGTGCCAGTCTTGACTCCTGGGTGTGCCACCTCTCTCCCTCTCATTCAGTGGGCCATAGAAAGCCTATTTATTTTTTTTTTTAAATATTATTGGGTTTCTAAAGTCTCCCTGAAAAAACAAAAAATACATAAAAAAACAGTGGGAGAGTAATATTGCCCTTTCAGCTTGTGTGCCAGTCTTGACTCCTGGGTGTGCCACCTCTCTCCCTTTCATTCAGTGGGCCATAGAAAGCCTATTTATTTATTTTTTTTAATATTATTTGGTTTCTAATTCTCCCTGAAAAAAAAAAAAAAAACCTAAAAAAACAGTGGGAGAATAATATTGCCCTTTCAGCTTGTGTGCCAGTCTTGACTCCTGGGTGTGCCACCTCTCTCCCTCTCATTCAGTGGGCCATAGAAAGCCTATTTATTTTTTTTTTTAAATATTATTGGGTTTCTAAAGTCTCCCTGAAAAAACAAAAAATACATAAAAAAACAGTGGGAGAGTAATATTGCCCTTTCAGCTTGTGTGCCAGTCTTGACTCCTGGGTGTGCCACCTCTCTCCCTTTCATTCAGTGGGCCATAGAAAGCCTATTTATTTTTTCCGTGATTTGTGTTCTAAAATCTACCTCAACACAAAAACACTACATCAATCAGTGGGAGAAAAATATTGGCCTCAGTCAGGGCTTGTGTGCCACTGCTGTGTGTGCTATCTCTCATTCAGTGGGCTATAGCAAGCCTATTTTTTTTTTTTTTTTTTTTTTTAATATTATTTGGTTTCTAAAGTCTCCCTGAAAAAAAAAAAAAACCTAAAAAAACAGTGGGAGAGTAATATTGCCCTTTCAGCTTGTGTGCCAGTCTTGACTCCTGGGTGTGCCACCTCTCTCCCTCTCATTCAGTGGGCCATAGAAAGCCTATTTATTTTTTTTTTTAAATATTATTGGGTTTCTAAAGTCTCCCTGAAAAAACAAAAAATACATAAAAAAACAGTGGGAGAGTAATATTGCCCTTTCAGCTTGTGTGCCAGTCTTGACTCCTGGGTGTGCCACCTCTCTCCCTTTCATTCAGTGGGCCATAGAAAGCCTATTTATTTATTTTTTTTAATATTATTGGGTTTCTAATTCTCCCTGAAAAAAAAAAAAAAAACCTAAAAAAACAGTGGGAGAGTAATATTGCCCTTTCAGCTTGTGTGCCAGTCTTGACTCCTGGGTGTGCCACCTCTGTCCCTCTCATTCAGTGGGCCATAGAAAGCCTTGTTTTTTTTTTTTTTTTTAATATTATTTGGTTTCTAAAGTCTCCCTGAAAATAAAAAAAAAATACATAAAAAAACAGTGGGAGAGTAATATTGCCATTTCAGCTTGTGTGCCAGTCTTGACTCCTGGGTGTGCCACCTCTGTCCCTCTCATTCAGTGGGCCATAGAAAGCCTTGTTTTTTTGTTTTTTTTTAATATTATTTGGTTTCTAAAGTCTCCCTGAAAATAAAAAAAAAAAAAACATAAAAAAACAGTGGGAGAGTAATATTGCCCTTTCAGCTTGTGTGCCAGTCTTGACTCCTGGGTGTGCCACCTCTGTCCCTCTCATTCAGTGGGCCATAGAAAGCCTTGTTTTTTTTTTTTTTTTTAATATTATTTGGTTTCTAAAGTCTCCCTGAAAATAAAAAAAAAATACATAAAAAAACAGTGGGAGAGTAATATTGCCATTTCAGCTTGTGTGCCAGTCTTGACTCCTGGGTGTGCCACCTCTGTCCCTCTCATTCAGTGGGCCATAGAAAGCCTTGTTTTTTTGTTTTTTTTTTAATATTATTTGGTTTCTAAAGTCTCCCTGAAAATAAAAAAAAAATACATAAAAAAACAGTGGGAGAGTAATATTGCCATTTCAGCTTGTGTGCCAGTCTTGACTCCTGGGTGTGCCACCTCTCTCTCTAATTGTGGGCCATAGAAAGCCTTTTTATTTTTTTCCTTCATTTGTGTTTTAAAATCAACCTCAACACAAAAACACTACATCAATCAGTGGGAGAAAAATATTGGCCTCAGTCAGGGCTTGTGTGCCACTCCTGTGCGTGCCATCTCTCATTCAGTGGGCCATAGAAAGCCTTGTTTTTTTGTTTTTTTTTAAATATTATTTGGTTTCTAAAGTCTCACAGAGAAAAAAAAAAAAAAAAATTAGGTGGGAGATTAATATTGACATTAGTGCTTGAGTGACAGTCCTGCGTGTGTGTCATCTCTGTGATTTGGTGTCACAGAAAACAGAGTGTGTAACATTGTGCCTGATTTTCCTTGTGGTCTCACCAACCTGTTAAGGGATATTGAAATCATACTGAAGTTATAGCTCACCGTGTAAGTTGTTTGACAGCAACAAATAAAGTTAGTTTGGTTACGATTTTTAAACAATGAGGAAGTCTGGTGCAAGAGGTCGTCGTGGGCGTTCATTGTCAGCTGGTAATGATGGTAGTGGTAGTGGAGCATCAGGTGGTCGTGGGGATAAAAATATTCCACCTAAGTCTGGAGCTGTGGAGCCAGTTTCGTCGTCAGGCTACACAAGGCCTCGAACGCTCTCTTTTCTGGGAGTAGGAAAACCGCTTTTAAAGGCTGAGCAGCAACAGCAAGTTTTGGCTTACATTGCAGACTCAGCCTCTAGCTCTTTTGCCTCCTCTTCCGAAACTGGTAAATGTAAAAGCAGCGCGTCGCTTGTGGATGTTCACGGTCAGGGACAAGTCGCTTCCTTGTCCTCCTCAGCAAAAACTACAACAAGAGAGAAGGATGCAGCAGGCGACACAACGGGTCACTCCATGGAGCTCTTTACACATACCGTCCCTGGCTTAGAAAGTGAAACATTTAACAGGCCATGCCCATTACAAGTAGATTCTGACATGGAGTGCACTGATGCACAGCCACAGCCAGAGTACTATGCTGCTCCTTTGACTCAGACCACCACATTGCCCTCTCAGGGTACAGATCCACAATCAGACCCTGATGAGACTATGTTGCCCCGCCACGAACGCTATACCACCGACCGACACAGTGACACAGACGAAGTTGCACACGAGCTCGAAGAGGAGGTAATAGATGACCCAGTTATTGACCCCGATTGGCAGCCATTGGGGGAACAGGGTGCAGGCGGCAGTAGTTCAGAAGCGGAGGTGGAGGAGGGGCCGCAGCAGGCATCAACATCGCAACAGGTTCCATCTGCCGGGCCCGTATCTGGCCCAAAACGCGTGTCAAAGCCAAAACCTGTTGGAGGACAGCGTGGCCATCCGGTTAAAGCTCAGTCTGCAATCCCTGAAAAGGGATCCGAGTCTAGGAAGAGTGCAGTCTGGCATTTTTTTAAACAACATCCAACTGATCAGCGCAAAGTCATCTGTCAAAAATGTTCAACTAGCTTAAGCAGAGGTCAGAATCTGAAAAGTCTAAATACTAGTTGCATGCATAGACACTTAACCACCATGCATTTTCAAGCCTGGACTAACTACCAAACGTCCCTTAAGGTTGTAGCACCCTCGGCCAATGAAGCTAGTCAGCAACGCAACATCCCTTCCGTCACTGTAAGGCCACCATTTTCCGCACCACCGGCAGTATCTGTGCAGGTTTCTTTGCCAGCCAAAAGCAGTCAGGGTCAGGGAATCACCAGTTTAGTAGGAGGAAATATTGCATCTAGGGCACCGGCGGAAACAATACCGTCTCCAACCGTCTCTCAGTCTGCCATGTACACCGGCACACCCGAAAGTTCCACGATCTCCTGCTCTCCAGTCCAGCTCACCCTACATGAGACTCTGGTTAGAAAAAGGAAGTACTTATCCTCGCATCCGCGTACACAGGGTTTTAACGCCCACATAGCTAGACTAATCTCGTTAGAGATGATGCCCTACCGTTTAGTTGAAAGCGAAGCTTTTAAAGCCCTGATGGAGTACGCTGAACCACGATACGAGCTACCTAGTCGACACTTTTTTTCCAGAAAAGCCATCCCAGCCCTGCACCAGCATGTTAAACAGCGCATCGTCCATGCACTTAGGCAATCTGTGAGTACAAAGGTGCACCTGACTACAGATGCATGGACCAGTAGGCATGGCCAGGGACGTTATGTGTCCATCACGGCACACTGGGTGAATGTGGTGGATGCAGGGTCCACAGGCGACATCAATTTAGGGACAGTTGTGCCTAGCCCACGGTCTAGGAAACAGTTGGCTGTAGGCGTTCGCACCCCCTCCTCCTCCTCCTCGTCCTCCTGCAGAAGCTACAGCTCTTCCACAGAACGCAGTCGGCCAACCACTCCATCGGCAGATGACACTGTTGCACACCAGTTGTCCCATTATGGGCCAGCTACTGCCAAGCGTCAGCAGGCTGTATTGGCTATGAAGTGTTTGGGCGACAACAGACACACCGCGGAAGTTCTGTCCGAGTTCTTGCAACAAGAAACGCAGTCGTGGCTGGGCACAGTAGATCTTGAGGCAGGCAAGGTAGTGAGTGATAATGGAAGGAATTTCATGGCTGCCATCTCCCTTTCCCAACTGAAACACATTCCTTGCCTGGCTCACACCTTAAACCTGGTGGTGCAGTGCTTATTGAAAACTTATCCTGGGTTCTCCGACCTGCTCCTCAAAGTGCGTGCACTTTGCTCACATATCCGACGTTCGCCTGTACACGCCAGCCGTATGCAGACCTATCAGCGGTCTTTGAACCTTCCCCAGCATCGCCTAATCATAGACGTTGCAACAAGGTGGAACTCAACACTGCACATGCTTCAGAGACTGTGCGAACAGAGGCGTGCTGTTATTTATTTGTGGGAGGATACACGGGCAGGCAGTAGGATGGCAGACATGGAGTTGTCAGGTGTGCAGTGGTCGAAGATACAAGACATGTGTCAAGTCCTTCAGTGTTTTGAGGAATGCACACGGCTGGTTAGTGCAGACAACGCCGTAATAAGCATGAGCATCCCCCTAATGCGTCTGCTGATGCAAAGTTTGACGCACATAAAGGAGCAGGCGTCTGCACCAGAGGAAGAGGGAAGCCTTGATGACAGTCAGCCATTGTCTGGTCAGGGCAGTGTACAGGACGAGGTAGCGGGCGAAGAGGAGGTGGAGGACGAGGAGGATGATGGGGATGAGTATATTTTTAATGCGGAAACTTTCACGGGGGCACAGGAAATTGGTTGCGTGTCACGGCCGGGTTCTGGTTTTTTGAGGGACACAAGTGACGTAGATTTGCCTGCAACTGCCCCTCAACCAATCACAACCGGAGATTTGACAACTGGAACTTTGGCCCACATGGCGGATTATGCCTTACGTATCCTAAAAAGGGACACACGCATTACGAAAATGATGAACGATGACGATTACTGGTTGGCCTGCCTCCTTGATCCACGCTATAAAGGCAAATTGCAAAATATTATGCCACATGAGAACTTGGAACTAATATTAGCAACCAAACAATCAACTCTTGTTGACCGTTTGCTTCAGGCATTCCCAGCACACAGCGCACGTGATCGTTCTCACACAAGCTCCAGGGGGCAGCAGACTAGGAGTGTTAGGGGTGCACACATCAGAAGTGGCGTTGGACAGAGGGGTTTTCTGACCAGGTTGTGGAGTGATTTTGCTATGACCGCAGACAGGACAGGTACTGCTGCATCAATTGAAAGTGACAGGAGACAACATTTGTCCAGTATGGTTACTAACTATTTTTCATCCCTTATCGATGTTCTCCCTCAACCGTCATTCCCATTTGATTACTGGGCCTCCAAATTAGACACCTGGCCAGAATTGGCAGAATATGCATTGCAGGAGCTTGCTTGCCCGGCAGCAAGTGTCCTATCAGAAAGAGTATTCAGTGCTGCAGGTTCAATATTAACCGAAAAAAGGACTCGTCTGGCTACCCAAAATGTTGACGATCTAACATTCATTAAAATGAACCACAACTGGATTTCGAAATCTTTTGCCCCACCTTGCCCGGCCGACACCTAGCTTTCCTATGAAAAGCTCTTGCCTGTGAATTACTTTTCTAATGTCTAATTTGCTGCAGCTGATTGTACAGCATACGACATGTTTACACCTCCCTAAATGGCAAAACTCCCCACACGGGGCCGTGGTATCGCGACTTGGCGCAAGCACCCGTGAGACTGCTGTTTGTCTGAAGAGGTGGGTGTGCTCGCTTTTGGTTGACGGCATTGCTACTGGGTACCTCATAGTACAATGTAGTGTCTCTGGCGGTGGTGGTGCGCACCCAACGTCAGACACACCGTTGTAACATGAGGGGCCCTGGGGCGGTCCCGCCGGCCTCAAGAGAGTTCCCCCCTACCCCAGCTCAAAATGTGCTCTACCACGTGCAAAATTATGTCGCACAGCTCCACCAATCTTTAGTCTATTCGCTGACATCATTCAATGTCTGGCACTGACAATACAAATTTGTAGACATCTATGATGCAACTTAAAGTAGTCTGTGTCTGTGTCCTATATTGGCACCATTAAATAGTTACTGCCAAATTACTATGTCAGAAACTCAGTAGATGAGCCCACCCCTGTACCTAAGTATGCCACCTTTTTTTTTTGTTTTGGTTGTTTTGCGAGACATTAACATCTATTTATATTTTGGGAGTACTGGGACAGACACTCCTTGCACTACTCCTCCACTCACCACCAAGCTGCCTGTGTATCCATGTAACCGCTGTAAAACTGCCATGAGCCTATTGTTTGTTATTTTAGGCCTTTGATAGCCTGTCTGCGGTCCCTACTTTAAATACTCCTCCACTGACCACCAAGCTGCCTGCCCGTGTATCCATGTAACCGCTGTGAAACTGCCATGAGCCTATTGTTTGTTATGTTAGGCCTTTGATAGCCTGTCTGCGGTCCCTACTTTAAATACTCCTCCACTGACCAGACCACTGCTGCCCGTGTACCCCTGGAACCAATTATAAAGTGCCTACAGCCAGCCCATTTTCTTATGTTAGGCCTTTGAAGCCTGTCTGCGGTCCCTACTTTAAATACTCCTCCACTGACCAGACCACTGCTGCCCGTGTACCCCTGGAACCAATTATAAAGTGCCTACAGCCAGCCCATTTTCTTATGTTAGGCCTTTGAAGCCTGTCTGCGGTCCCTACTTTAAATACTCCTCCACTCACCACCACCAAGCTGCCTGCCCGTGTATCCATGTAACCGCTGTGAAACTGCCATGAGCCTATTGTTTGTTATTTTAGGCCTTTGATAGCCTGTCTGCGGTCCCTACTTTAAATACTCCTCCACTCACCACCAAGCTGCCTGTGTATCCATGTAACCGCTGTAAAACTGCCATGAGCCTATTGTTTGTTATTTTAGGCCTTTGATAGCCTGTCTGCGGTCCCTACTTTAAATACTCCTCCACTGACCACCAAGCTGCCTGCCCGTGTATCCATGTAACCGCTGTGAAACTGCCATGAGCCTATTGTTTGTTATGTTAGGCCTTTGATAGCCTGTCTGCGGTCCCTACTTTAAATACTCCTCCACTGACCAGACCACTGCTGCCCGTGTACCCCTGGAACCAATTATAAAGTGCCTACAGCCAGCCCATTTTCTTATGTTAGGCCTTTGAAGCCTGTCTGCGGTCCCTACTTTAAATACTCCTCCACTGACCAGACCACTGCTGCCCGTGTACCCCTGGAACCAATTATAAAGTGCCTACAGCCAGCCCATTTTCTTATGTTAGGCCTTTGAAGCCTGTCTGCGGTCCCTACTTTAAATACTCCTCCACTGACCAGACCACTGCTGCCCGTGTACCCCTGGAACCAATTATAAAGTGCCTACAGCCAGCCCATTTTCTTATGTTAGGCCTTTGAAGCCTGTCTGCGGTCCCTACTTTAAATACTCCTCCACTCACCACCACCAAGCTGCCTGCCCGTGTATCCATGTAACCGCTGTGAAACTGCCATGAGCCTATTGTTTGTTATTTTAGGCCTTTGATAGCCTGTCTGCGGTCCCTACTTTAAATACTCCTCCACTCACCACCAAGCTGCCTGTGTATCCATGTAACCGCTGTAAAACTGCCATGAGCCTATTGTTTGTTATTTTAGGCCTTTGATAGCCTGTCTGCGGTCCCTACTTTAAATACTCCTCCACTGACCACCAAGCTGCCTGCCCGTGTATCCATGTAACCGCTGTGAAACTGCCATGAGCCTATTGTTTGTTATGTTAGGCCTTTGATAGCCTGTCTGCGGTCCCTACTTTAAATACTCCTCCACTGACCAGACCACTGCTGCCCGTGTACCCCTGGAACCAATTATAAAGTGCCTACAGCCAGCCCATTTTCTTATGTTAGGCCTTTGAAGCCTGTCTGCGGTCCCTACTTTAAATACTCCTCCACTGACCAGACCACTGCTGCCCGTGTACCCCTGGAACCAATTATAAAGTGCCTACAGCCAGCCCATTTTCTTATGTTAGGCCTTTGAAGCCTGTCTGCGGTCCCTACTTTAAATACTCCTCCACTGACCAGACCACTGCTGCCCGTGTACCCCTGGAACCAATTATAAAGTGCCTACAGCCAGCCCATTTTCTTATGTTAGGCCTTTGAAGCCTGTCTGCGGTCCCTACTTTAAATACTCCTCCACTCACCACCACCAAGCTGCCTGCCCGTGTATCCATGTAACCGCTGTGAAACTGCCATGAGCCTATTGTTTGTTATTTTAGGCCTTTGATAGCCTGTCTGCGGCCCCTACTTGCAATACTCCTCCACTGACCACAATGCTGCCTGGAGTGCCTGCCTGTGTATCCATGTAACCGATGTAAAACTGCCATGACTGCCTACTGTTTGTTATTTTAGGCCTTTGATAGCCTGTCTGCAGCCCCTACTTGCAATACTCCTCCACTGACCACACCAATGCTGCCCGTGTACCCCTGGAACCTATTTAAAAGTTCATAGAGCCTAGTTATATATTTTATTTACTATTAATAAGGCCATGATGGACTACGCTGTACCACGCTACAAGCTAACCAGTCGACACTTCTTTTGCGAGAAAAGCCATCCCAACCCTCCACCAGCATGTAGAAGACCGCATTGTCCATGCACTCTGGCAATCTGTGAGTACAAAGGTGCACCTGACAACAGACGCATGGACCTGTAGGCATGGCCACGGAAGATTACGTGTCCATTACGGCGCAATGGGTTAATGTGGTGGATGCATGGTCCACAGGGGACAGCCTACTAAGTCTGTCTGCAGTCCCTAATTCAAATTGTCCTCCACTGTCTAAATCGGAACTTCCACCTTCTGGCTTTCGGCCTATAGTATCAGAAATTAAACTGCATTTGGCCTTCAACTTTGGTTAGGGCCTACTAACGGCTTCTGCCCCTCCCTGGTGTTGTCCTCAACTAAATAAAGCTGAGCTTCAACCTTCCGGCTCTCATTATGTGGTTTTAAAAAAAAAAATGGTGGTTAGGGCCTACTAACGGCTTCTGCCCCTCCCTGGTGTTGTCCTCAACTAAATAAAGCTGAGCTTCAACCTTCCGGCTCTCATTAAGTGGTTTTAAAAAAAAAATGGTGGTTAGGGCCTACTAACGGCTTCTGCCCCTCCCTGGTGTTGTCCTCAACTAAATAAAGCTGAGCTTCAACCTTCCGGCTCTCATTAAGTGGTTTTAAAACAAAAATGGTGGTTAGGGCCTACTAACGGCTTCTGCCCCTCCCTGGTGTTGTCCTCAACTAAATAAAGCTGAGCTTCAACCTTCCGGCTCTCATTAAGTGGTTTTAAAACAAAAATGGTGGTTAGGGCCTACTAACGGCTTCTGCCCCTCCCTGGTGTTGTCCTCAACTAAATAAAGCTGAGCTTCAACCTTCCGGCTCTCATTATGTGGTTTTAAAAAAAAAAATGGTGGTTAGGGCCTACTAACGGCTTCTGCCCCTCCCTGGTGTTGTCCTCAACTAAATAAAGCTGAGCTTCAACCTTCCGGCTCTCATTAAGTGGTTTTAAAACAAAAATGGTGGTTAGGGCCTACTAACGGCTTCTGCCCCTCCCTGGTGTTGTCCTCAACTAAATAAAGCTGAGCTTCAACCTTCCGGCTCTCATTATGTGGTTTTAAAAAAAAAAATGGTGGTTAGGGCCTACTAACGGCTTCTGCCCCTCCCTGGTGTTGTCCTCAACTAAATAAAGCTGAGCTTCAACCTTCCGGCTCTCATTAAGTGGTTTTAAAAAAAAAATGGTGGTTAGGGCCTACTAACGGCTTCTGCCCCTCCCTGGTGTTGTCCTCAACTAAATAAAGCTGAGCTTCAACCTTCCGGCTCTCATTAAGTGGTTTTAAAACAAAAATGGTGGTTAGGGCCTACTAACGGCTTCTGCCCCTCCCTGGTGTTGTCCTCAACTAAATAAAGCTGAGCTTCAACCTTCCGGCTCTCATTAAGTGGTTTTAAAACAAAAATGGTGGTTAGGGCCTACTAACGGCTTCTGCCCCTCCCTGGTGTTGTCCTCAACTAAATAAAGCTGAGCTTCAACCTTCCGGCTCTCATTATGTGGTTTTAAAAAAAAAAATGGTGGTTAGGGCCTACTAACGGCTTCTGCCCCTCCCTGGTGTTGTCCTCAACTAAATAAAGCTGAGCTTCAACCTTCTGCTCCAAATTACCATTTTAAAAAATGCAATAGGCTTTTCCGGCCTACTAAAGGTGTCTGCCACTCCCTGGTGTTGTCCTCAACTGAACAAAGCTGAGCTTCCACATTCTGGCTTTCGCCCTATACTATCAGATATTAAACTGCATTTGGCCTACTAGTGTGGTTAGGCCCTTGAAACAGTGTCTGCTGCTCTTGGGTTTGCTACTCCACTGAACAAAGCAATGCCGCCTGTTTAGTCCTGTTACCAATTTTGAACTGCATGTAGCCTACTTTATTCTTTGGCCCTATATCTGTTTCCTCCTCATCCTGCCCATTGCCCAGCCACTGCTAAATGAGTCTGCTGGTACATTGACCTAGACCACTACATTCCCCTTGTACTCTACACAGCCAGAATCTGTCCCTGCTGAAAGTAAGGTTCCCCTTCCCGCATGTTATACCACCTTACACAGGGACAAAGAGGAAGGTGCAGATGAAAGTGCAGGTTCCTTCATCAGGTGGGGGGGCATACTCGTTGGCGACGTCACTGGCACAGGGCCCCTCAGAGTACGCAAAAGTGTCGCTGCTGGTGGGAGGCGCCCCCGCCATGCAAACACACCGCCGTACTTTGAGGGGCCCTGTGCCAGTGGCAATGCGAACGAGTGGGCCCCCCCCCTGCTTGCTCAGGATCACAGCACTTGCAACTTTTAAATACTTACCTTTCCCTGCAACACCGCCGTGACGTAGTCCGCATTTCCTGGGCCCACGAAAAACTTGAGCCGGCCCTACTCCCCCCACAACTTTTGCCAAATGACCCCCAATTCCCTATGCCCAACTATTATTATAAAGTTAATTAAGATTGACAAGCTTCAGAAACAAGAATGGATGTTTTTGGCATTAAAATGGGCACTGTAGGTGTTTTCCTGGCCTCCACTCACTGCCGACTATGCTTCCCCATTGACTTGCATTGGGTTTCGTGTTTCGGTCGATCCCCGACTTTTAGCGATAATCGGCCGACTGCACTCGACTCGACTCTGGACAAAATCGGGTTTCCCAAAACCCTACTCGATCTTAAAAAAATGAAAGTCGCTCAACCCTAGTGGCCAGGTCTTTTTGGTGGCCTTCCTTGTCTAGGGATGTGCGTACCTTTGTGCAGTCTTGTGAAGTGTGTGCTCGAGCTAAGCCTTGCTGTTCTCGGGCCAGTGGGTTGTTGTTATCCTTGCCCATCCCGAAGAGGCCTTGGACGCACATTTCCATGGATTTTATTTCTGATCTCCCGGTTTCACAGAAAATGTCCGTTATCTGGGTTGTGTGTGACCGCTTTTCTAAGATGGTTCATTTGGTGCCCTTGCCTAAGTTGCCTTCCTCCTCTGAGTTGGTCCCTTTATTTTTTCAGAACGTGGTTCGTTTGCATGGGATTCCGGAGAATATCGTTTCTGACAGGGGATCCCAGTTTGTGTCTAGATTTTGGCGGACGTTTTGTGCCAAGATGGGCATTGATTTGTCTTTCTCGTCTGCATTCCATCCTCAGACGGATGGCCAGATGGAGCGAACTAATCAGACCTTGGAAACTTATTTGAGGTGTTTTGTTTCTGCTGATCAAGATGACTGGGTCGCTTTTTTGCCACTGGCCGAATTTGCTCTTAATAATCGGGCTAGTTCTGCCACGTTGGTCTCTCCTTTTTTTTGTAATTCGGGGTTTCATCCTCGTTTTTCCTCTGGTCAGGTGGAGTCTTCGGATTGTCCTGGAGTGGACGTGGTGGTGGACAGGCTGCATCAGATTTGGAACCAGGTGGTGGACAATTTGAAGTTATCTCAGGAGAAGACTCAGCAGTTTGCTAATCGCCGTCGCCGCGTGGGTCCCCGACTTCTTGTTGGGGATTTGGTGTGGTTGTCTTCTCGTTTTGTCCCTATGAAGGTCTCTTCTCCTATGTTCAAGCCTCGGTTCATCGGTCCTTATAGGATCTCGGAGATTCTTAACCCTGTATCTTTTCGTTTGGATCTCCCAGCATCGTTTGCTATTCATAATGTGTTCCATCGGTCGTTGTTGCGGAGGTATGAGGTGCCCGTTGTTCCTTCGGTTGAGCCTCCTGCTCCGGTGCTGGTGGAGGGAGAATTGGAGTATGTTGTTGAGAAGATCTTGGATTCTCGTGTTTCCAGACGCAAACTCCAGTATTTGGTTAAGTGGAAGGGTTATGGTCAGGAGGATAATTCCTGGGTGGTCGCCTCCGATGTTCATGCGACTGATTTGGTCCGCGCCTTCCATAGAGCTCACCCTGATCGCCCTGGGGGTTCTCGTGAGGGTTCGGTGACCCCTCCTCAAGGGGGGGGTACTGTTGTGGATTCTGTTTGTGGGCTCCCTCTGGTGGTTACTGCTGGTACTGGGTGACTTTGGTGGGTTGCGGCCTTTGGTTTCCACCTGTCCATCAGAGGCTGGGTGTTTCCTATTTTACCTGGCCTTTCTGTCATTCCCTTGCCGGCTATCAATGTATTCAGATGTGCTCTGTTTGGTTCCTGCCTACCTGCTCCCAGATCTTTCAGGATAAGCTAAGTGCTGATTTTCAGTTGTTGGTTTTTTTGTCCAGCTTGCTTATTATGTCTCTATGCTAGCTGGTAGCTCTAGTGGACTGAGGTTCTCCCCATGTGCCATGAGTTGGCACATGGGTTCTTGTAATCTCAGGATGGTTTTTTGTTTAGGGTTTTTTGCTGACCGCTCAGACCCCTTTTGTATCGTTCTGCTTTCTAGTTTACAGCGGGCCTCAATTTGCTGAACCTATATATATCATCTCTATGTGTGTGCCTTCCTCTCATTTCACCGTCAATACATGTGGGGGGCAACTATACCTTTTGGGGTTCATTCCTCTGGAGGCAAGTGAGGTCTTTATTTTCTCTGCAGTACTAGTTAGCTCTTAGGCTGGTGCGTGGCGTCTAGAACCAACGTAGGCACGCTCCCTGCCTATCTCTAGTTGCGTTTGTCAGGCGTAGGGCAGCGGGCAGCCCAGGTTCCATCACCCTAGAGCTCGTCCGATATTTTGTATTACTTTGCTTGTCCCTTGCTATCCCTAGCCATTGGGATTCATGACAGAGACCCCCTGATGTACCTAAACAGTGGAAACCCCCCAATTCTAACTCCAACCCTAACGCCAACACACCCCTAACCCTACTCCCAACCCGATTAATAATCCTAATCACAACCCTAACGATAATCACAACCCTAACCCCAAAACAACCATAGCCCTAATCAGAACCCTAAATCCAACACACCCCTAATCCTAATCTCAACCCTAACTTCAAATCTAACCCTAATCCCAATACACCCCTAACCCTAATCCCAACCCTAATCTTAACCCTAATCCCAAACCGAACCCTAATCCTAAACGTAACCCTAATGCCAACCCTAATCCAAACCCTAACCCTAATCGCAACTCTAACCCTAACTTTAGCCGCAATCCTAGTCCTAACTTTAGCCCCAACCCTAACCCTAACTTTAGCCCCAACCCTAACCCTAAATTTAGCCCCAACCCTAACCCTAGCCCTAACTTTAGCCCCAACCCTAACCCTAGCCCTAACTTTAGCCCCAACCCTAACCCTAAATTTACCCCAACCCTAACCCTAACCCTAAATTTACCCCAACCCTAACCCTAACCCTAAATTTAGCCCCAACCCTAAGCCTAGCCCTAATTTTAGCCCCAACTCCTCTAGCTGCCGGCCGGCAGATCATGGCGGGCGCACTGCGCATGCGTCCACCATTTTCTTTCAGGAGGAAGAAGCTGGTGGCCAGGAGAGAACACAAGAGGACCCAGGGACACCGGTAAGTATAATAGGGTCCCCGAATCCCCCTATTTCTCTGTCCTCTAATGTGCGATCACATCAGAGGACAGAGAATTACACATCGCTTTTTTTTTTTTTTTTTTGCAGTCGCCGGTAAACAGTTAATTACCGGCAATCGCAAAACAGAGGTCGGTGAAAACCGACCCCGATCATGTTCTTTGGGGTCTCAGCTACCCCCGGCAGCCGAGACCCCGAAGATCTTCTGGGTGCCTGCCATTTTTTGGCCGGAACAAGATGGCAGCACCCATCGGAAGCCACGAGGAGCACCGGGGGAGACAGGTGAGTATCGGGGGGCGATCGGGCACCCCATTTCTCTGTCCTCTGATGTGCGATCACATCGGAGGACAGAGAAATTAAATGGGAAATTGCGTCTTTTTTTTGCAACTGCCGGTAAACGGTTAATTACCGGCGATCGCAACCTGGGGGTCGGTAAAAAAAACAACAGAATCATGTTCTCTGGGGTCTCGGCTACCCCCGGTAACCGAGACCCCAGAGAAAATCTGACTATGGGGGGCGCTATTCACTTTTTCCACAGTGCCGTTAATTAACAGCGCTGTGGTTTAAGTACCCTTAACTGCCGCCGTTAAAAGGCGTATCGGCGGTCGTTAAGGGGTTAAGTACCTAATTGGTTCTGTCACTAAGAGGTTAAATTGGTTTTGTGGACATGGGCCACTCCCAAAACCCAGAGTGGAGGGAGAGATCCATCTCACTACCAATTCTGCAGATCTCTCCAAAAATAAAAGCTCATGTCAGGTTTTCTTAAATCTGACATGGTCAAATAGTTTGAACAAATCCACTCTTTTATTTTGCATTGTAACCACAGGCGTGGTTCAGTATTCCTCTATGCTCATATGATTCCCCTCACTGCCTCACAATATACAGTATTTACATATATAGTGTATACATATATACAGGTGCTTCTCACTAAATTAAAATATCATCAAAATGTAATTTATTTCAGCTCTTCAATACAAAAAGTGTATAGAGTCATTGCAAACTGAGTGATCTATTTCAAGTGCTTATTTATGTTAATGTTGATGATTATGGCTTACAGTCAATGAGAATCCAAAAGTCATTATCTCAGTAAATTAGATTAATTAACAAAAAACACCTGCAAAACCTTTAAAAAGGTCCCTTTGTCTGTTTTAGTAGGCTCCACAATCATGGGGAAGGATGCCGATTTGACAGATGTCCACATGGCAGTCATTGACAAAAGGTCATTGCTAAAGAGCTGGCTGTTCACGGAGTGCTGTATCCAAGCATGTTAATGGAGAGTTGAGTGGAAGGAAAAAGTGTGGTAGAAAAAGGTGCACAAGAAACCGGAATAACTGCAGCCTTGAAAAGATTGTTAAAAAAGGCCATTCAAAAATTTGGGGGATATTCACAAGGAGTGGACTGCTGCTGGAGTCATTGCATCAAGTGCCACCACATACAGACATATCCAGGACATGGACTACAAGTGTCGCACTCCTTGTGTCAAGCCACTTATGACCAATAGACAAAGCCAGAAGAGTCTTATCTAGGCCATAGAGAAAAATAACTGGACTGTTGCTCAGTGGTCCAAGGTGTTGTTTTCAGATCAAAGTAAATTTTGCATTTCATTTGGAAATCAAGGTCCCGATGTCTAGAGGAACAGTGGAGGGGCACACAATCCAAGCTGCTTGAGGTCTAGTGTGAAGTTTCCACAATTAGTAATGGTTTGGGGAGCCATGTCATCTGTTGGTATAGGTCCACTGTGTTTTTTTATCAAGACCAAAGGCAGCGCAGCTGTCTGCCAGGAAATTTTAGAACACATCATGCTTCCCTCTGCCGAAAAGCTCTTTTGGAAATGGAAATTTGATTCTGCAGCAGGACTTGGCACCTGTCCACACTGCCAAAATTTCCAATGGCTACCCATTCACTACAGGGTCCAGTATAAACTCATCTCTCACCCACAAAGCTCTCGACAGTTCTGCACCACCTTATATCTCCTCTGTCATCTCTGCCTATCGCCCTACACATGCCCTCCGTTCTACAAATGACCTAAGACTAGCATCCCCCGTAATCCGAACCTCGCACCTCCGTCTCCAAAGACTTCTCTCGTGTTGCGCCAGCTCTCTGGAATGCACTTCCCCAGACGATCAGGGTGATACCTAGCCCAGACCTATTCAAGCATGCTTTGAAAACCCATCTCTTCAAACAAGCCTACCACATCAACTACTCAGTAAACTAACTTTGCCCTGTTTCCTCCTTCCAAATATTATTCTGAATCTGCACCCTACTATTCATCTGTCTCCACACCCTCCATGCACACGATAACTGCGCTTGGTTCTTGACTATTGCATTTAAACACACGGGCTGATGACCGGATCATGCAGCTTTATATAAAAATCCCTATTTACTATAATTGCCAGACCTGAAATAACAAGCACTTTTCACTTATTGTGTCCCTGCTATTTCCTTGTAGATTGTAAGCTTGCAAGCAGGGACTTCAATCCTAATGTCACTGTTTAAATTGTCTTAACTTGTATTGAATTTATTGTCTGTACATGTCCCCGCTTAATTGTAAAGTGCTGCAGAATATGTTGGCGCTACATAAATAAAAATTATTATTATTATTACCAATACCTGTTTTAAAAACAACAGTATCACTGTGCTTTATTGGCAAGCAAACTCGTGTGACCATAAGCCCATAGAGAAGCTATGGGGTATTGTCAAGAGGAAGATGAAAGACACCAGTTCCAACAATGCAGATGAGCTGAAGGCTGCTATGAAATCAACCTGGGCTTCCATAACATCTCAGCAGTGCCACAAGCTGATCGCCTCCATGCCACGCCACATTGAAGCAGTAGTTGATGCAAAAGGAGCCCCGATGAAGTCTTGAGTGCATTTGCTGAACATACATTTCAGTAGGCCAACATTTTGGATTTTAAAGCCTTTTTCAAGCTGATGTTATAAAGTATTCTAATTTACTGAAATAATAACTTTTTGGGTTTTCATTGGCTATAAGCCATAATCATTAACATCAACAGAAATAAACACTTGAAATGGATCACTCTGCTTGTAATGACTGTATCTAATATATGAGCTTCACCTTTTGTATTGAAGAACTGAAATAAATTAACTTTTTTGATAATATTCTAATTTTGTGAGAAGTAGGGTTGAGCGAAACTGATCGGACAAATTCAAAAATCGCCGACTTTCGGCAAAGTCGGGTTTCATGAAACCCGACCCGATCCCAGTGTGGGATCGGCCATGCAGTCGGCGATCTTCGCGCCAAAGTCGCGTTTCGTATGAGGTGTTCAGCGCCATTTCTCAGCCAATGAAGGAGATCGCAGAGTGTGGGCAGCGTGATGACATAGGTCTTGGTCCCCACCATCTTAGAGAAGGGCATGACAGTGATTGGCTTGCTTTCTGCGGCATCACAGGGGGTATAAAGGGGTGTGCACGCCGACCGCCATCTTACTTCTGCCGATCTTAGCATAGGGAGAGATTGCTGCAGCTTTGTCAGAAGAAGGGCTATAGTTAGGGAGGGAAGATTAAAACCCAAACTGCTTGTGCTGTAGCGATTTCCACTGTCCAACACCACCTTTTTTTGCAGGGACAGTGGAGGCTACATCTTTGTGCATCAGCTCTGTAGCTTATTAGGCTGCCTTATAAGGCTCCCTGATAGCTACATTGCTGTTTGCACTGCTGCTGTGCAAACCAACTGCTTTTTTAAAAGCAAAAATCCTGTTGCTCCTTTCTGTAGTTATCTTGTTTATTTGTCCACACTTTTGTGTGCAGCAGTCCTTTTTGTTGCTGCCATACTAGTCCTGAGATCATTGTAGGGAGATTGAAATTGTACTGCAGTCCTTGGATTTTTTCAGATATCTTCCAGCCACTTTCTGCCACTTACACTGTGTTGTGTTACACACAGGGCCTGAGTTGTGGTGCTGTCTCCCCCCCAAAAAAGGGAGATTCAAATTGTCACAAAGTGGTTATACGTCAGTTCTGTTAGTTTGTAGTATATCAGCCAGTCACGTTCTGCCACTTACATTGTGTAGTAAAATACACTGGGCCTTAGTTTGGGTTCAGTCTCCCCCCCAAAAAAGTGAGATTCAAATTCTCACAAAGTAGATATACCTCAGTGCTCTTAGTTTGTGGTGTATCACAAAAATACACTGGGCCTGAGTTTGGGTTCTATGTCCAAAAAAAAAAAAAAAAAGGGAGATTGAAATTCTCACAAAGTGGATATATCTCAGTCCTCTTAATTTGTGGTGAATCAGCCAGCCACTTGCTGCCACTCACATTGCATTGTAAAATACACTGGGCCTGAGTTTGGGTTCAATCTCCCCCCAAAAAAGTGAGATTGAAATTCTCACAAAGTGGATATACCTCAGTCCTCTTAGTTTGTGGTGTATCAGCCGGCCACTTGCTGCCACTCACATTGCGTTATAAAATACACTGGGCCTGAGTTTGGGTTCTGTGTCCAAAAAAAAGTGAGATTGAAATTCTCACAAAGTGGATATACCTCAGTCCTCTTGGTTTGTGGTGTTTCAGCCAGCCACTTGCTGCCACTCACATTGCTTTGTAAAATACACTGGGCCTGACTTTGGGTTCTGTGTCCCCCCCAAAAAAAAGTGAGATTGAAATTCTCACAAAGTGGATATACCTCAGTCCTCTTAGTTTGTGGTGTTTCAGCCAGCCACTTGCTGCCACTCACATTGCTTTGTAATATACACTGGGCCTGACTTTGGGTTCTGTGTCCAAAACAAAAAAGTGAGATTGAAATTCTCACAAAGTGGATATACCTCAGTCCTCTTAGTTTGTGGTGTATCAGCCAGCCACTTGCTGCCACTCACATTGCATTGTAAAATACACTGGGCCTGAGTTGTGGTGCAGTCTCCCCCCCAAAAAAGGGAGAATTAAATTCTCAACAAGTTTATATACACCTTCTACCTTGTTTTACAGTGCCATATAATGGTTGATATTTTGGTTAGATTTTCCCAAAAATGAGGAAGTCTGGTGGAAGAGGCCGTGGGCGGTCGTTGCCAGCTGGTACTGATGGTGGTGGTGGTGGTGGTGGAGCATCTGGTGGTAGTGGGAAAACTGAACCAAGCAATGCCACCAGTTTAGTCCTGTTACCAATTTTGAACTGCTTTTAGCCTACTTACTTATTTGGGCCTACTAACTGTGTCTGCCTCCTATTACAGTTATCCTCCACTGAACAAAGCTATGCCGCCTGTTTAGTCCTTTTACCAGTTTTGAACTGCATTTAGCCTACTTATTTAGGCCTACTAACTGTGTCTACCTCCCATTACAGTAGTCCTCCACTGAACAAAGCTATGCCGCCTGTGTACTCCTGTTACAAATTTTGAACTGCATTTAGCCTACTTTTTTATTTTAGTCCTACTACCTGTGTCTGTCTGCACCACTCTTTACAGTTGTCCTCCACTGAATAAAGCTATGCCGCCTGTGTACTCCTGTTACCAATTTTGAACTGCATTTAGCCTACTTTTTAATTTAGGCCTACTATCTGTGTCTGTCTGCGCCAGTCCTTACAGTTGTCCTCCACTGAACAAAGCTATGCCGCCTGTGTACTCCTGTTACCAATTTTGAACTGCATTTAGCCTACTTACTTATTTGGGCCTAGTAACTGTGTCAGCCAGTCCTTACAGTTGTCCTCCACTGAACAAAGCTATGCCACCTGTGTACTCCTGTTACCAATTTTGAACTGCATTTAGCCTACTTTTTTATTTTAGGCCTACTACTTGTGTCTGTCTGCACCACTCCTTACAGTTGTCCTCCACTGAACAAAGCTATGCTGCCTGTGTACACCTGTTACCAATTTTGAACTGCATTTTGCCTATTTTTTTATTATAGGCCTACTACCTGTCTCTGTCTGTGCCAGTCCTTACAGTTGTCCTCCACTGAACAAAGCTATGCCGCCTGTGTACTCCTGTTACTAATTTTGAACTGCATTTAGCCTACTTACTTATTTGGACTGGTAACTGTGTCAGCCAGTCCTTACAGTTGTCCTCCACTGAACAAAGCTATGCCGCCTCTGTACTCCTGTTACCAATTTTTAACTGCTTTTAGCCTACTTTTTTATTTTGGGCCTATATCTGTGTTTCCTCCTCATCCTGCCCATTGCCCAGCCACTGCTAGATGAGTCTGCTGGTACATTGACCCAGACCACTACATTCCCCTTGCACTCTACACAACCAGAATTTGACCCTGCTGAAAGTCAGGTTCCCCTTCCCGCATACTATACCACCTTACACGGGGACAAAGAGGAAGGTGCAGATGAAAGGGCAGGTTCCTTCATCAGGTAGGGGGGCATACTCATTGCCACTTGCACAGGGCCCCTCATAGTATGCAAAAATGTATCTGGCAGTGGGAGGCGCCGCCCGCCGTCAAATACACCACCATACTATGAGGGGCCCTGTGCCAGTGCCAACTAGTGGGCTCCCCCTGCTTGCTCAGGATCACAGCACTTGCAAAGTTGAAATACTTACCTCTCCCTGCTCCACCACCGTAATGTATTCTGCGTTTCCTGGGCCCAAGAAAATCTTGAGCCAGCCCTACCCCCCACAACTTTAGCCAAATGACCCCCTGTTTTCAATGCGTAACTATTATTATAAAGTAAATTAAGATTGACAAGCTCAAGTAATAAGAATTGATGTTTTTGGCATTAAAATGGGCACTGTAGGTGTTTTCCTGTCCTCCACTCACTGCCGACTTTGATTCCCCATTGACTTGCATTGGGTTTCGTGTTTCAGTCGGCCCCCGACTTTTCGCAATAATAGGCCGATTTCACCCGATTTCAGAAAGTCGGGTTTCACGAAACCCGACTCGATCCTAAAAAATTAAAAGTCGCTCAACTCTAATGCGAAGCACTTCTATGTATGTGTTAATATTCCCTGGCCCTTTAAGGTTCATCTTAATAGTGGCTACAGCTGGCAGTCATTTTTGTAAATTTACTCTGAGTAAATCACACAAAAAAATCCATATTTTGGAGAATACATATGTTTTTAAAAGTCAATAATTCAATTCCTCTCAAATTAATTCACTAATCTCTAATGAAAACTCATGTTATGTATTTCTTTTCTTTTAGAACTGACACAAATATTTCCTCTTTAAGATGTTGTATGGTGAGAGGATTGCATATGACTGAATTTTCTGTGCACACATGTTCCCATTGGAAAAAGTAACACTGACTATCAAAGCAGATTTGCTCATTAAGTAAGTATTGTACAAAGCATGAACTTCACCTAAAACATTTGACATTAGCAGTGAAAAATACTTTTTTTCTTTTCCTCCTGGCTTCTGTGATCAAGTGGTGAAATTTAAGTACTTCACTTAGAACATGCACACACAAACCGCAGTAGACTTATATTTCTTTAAGACAGAAGGTGACAATGTGCCCTCTGTTTTGCCTGTATTTGTTCTCATACTCTTTTGCTGTATAATTGCCTAAATGTTTTGTTACAATTTCTATTCATGCTAACAGTTTTGTATATATGTTAGGTTTACTGAGTGATAGTGCCATTAATTCATCTTCTCTTGGATTGAATTTATCCCAGACACAGTGCCAAAACAGACAACATTCTTCACTTAAATTAGAACATTTGTACAGAGTATCTATTTCATTGTTTCTGTAGATCTATGCCGGCTCTTAGGGTACCGTCACACAGTACCATTTTAATTGCTACGACGGCACGATCCGTGACGTCGCAGCGATCGTATAATTATCGCTCCAGCGTCGTAGACTGCGGTCACACTTTGCAATCACGGCGCTGGAGCGATGCCGAGGTCCCCGGGTAACCAGGGTAAACATCGGGTAACTAAGCGCAGGGCCGCGCTTAGTAACCCGATGTTTACCCTGGTTACCAGCGTAAACGTAAAAAAAACAAACAGTACATACTTACATACCGGTGTCTGTCCTCCGGCGTTCTGCTTCTCTCCACTGTGTAAGCACAGCGGCCGGAAAGCAGAGCGGTGACGTCAGACGTCACCGCTGTGCTCGCTTTCCGGCTGGCCGGCGCTCACACTGCAGAGAAGCTGAGACGCCGGAGGACAGACACCGGTATGTGAGTATGTACTGTTTGTTTTTTTTACGTTTATGCTGGTAACCAGGGTAAACATCGGGTTACTAAATGCGGCCCTGCGCTTAGTTACCCGATGTTTACCCTGGTTACAAGCGAACACATCGCTGGATCGCTGTCACACACAACGATCCAGCGATGTCAGCGGGTGATCAAGCGACGAAAGAAAGTTCCAAACGATCTGCTACGACGTACGATTCTCAGCAGGATCCCTGATCGCTGCTGCGTGTCAGACACTGCGATATCGTAACGATATCGCTAGAACATCACGAATCGTACGGTCGTAGCGATCAAAATGGCACTGTGTGACAGTACCCTTAGAGGCTGGTGGTTTTAGAGACAAAATAGGATTAGCGCTTACAAATTACCACATGGTATAAGGAAATGCACTTACCTAACCTAAAAGTTAGAAAAGGAAGAACAATAATTAACAAATGCAGACCCAGATTAGCAATAATGATTGCTCCAGTTTGTCAGTGTAGTACTTCAATGCTTTTTTTCTTCTCATTATGTTAATATCAAATACTATACATTTGTGTAGAGTAATATACCTTGCATACATTTTAAATCGAATTCTAAAATAAAAACTTCCATTTATCAATTTATTGAAACATCTCACTTTATTTCTTTGTTCAGTCCAAGTATTCATCTTTCATACTAAGTCCAAGATTGACAGACATATTTCTTGACTGCTTCTTGCTTTACAGTTGATGCCTCACTGCCTTGTTCTCTTTGAGATCCCTATGCAAAATATTGTCTTTGACAATACCTAGTTGTCAAGCAATATACAATAGGCTGTTTCACCTAAAACCAAATTCAACAGATGTCTATCTCTCATGACTTTCGAAATGGGTCATCTCATCACTGAGGAAAATTTCCACCACCTTGTTATAAGGCAAGTTGCATCTGTTACATAGACTAAATAGTATTTGCAAATTTAAGCGTCACGTTTTATACATGCTTAACCTCTTAACGAACTCCAATGTGCGTTAAATTGGTAATCATCAAATGGTGCCATCAGTGATGGGACCGTTCACCATGCCAGCTGGAACACACTGAGCTGAGCTTGAGAATGTGGCTGCTTGTGACCACTGATGACGTCATTAAGGTTACTTCTGGTAAAAGGCAGCGGTTATCATGCTCAGCTCAGTGTTTTCTGGATGGTGTGGTGAGCATTAGCATTACTGATGTCACCGCTCACCACATCATCTATATGTAGCTGAGTAGGATCTTTGTGGGACATGAGGATCATGGATTATCTTTAGAAAGGTGAGAATTACTTTGCTTTTTTATTTTTATTTTTTGGTGAACAAATGGGTAAAGAGGGTTGGGAAGTGTTATTTCAATTACAGGACTTTAATCTGTCTGTGACTTTATTACATTTGACTATGGGGTTTGAAATGGGGATGTCTTATAGACACCTCTCCATTACAAACCCCTGGGCTTGATGTCATCGGATATAAAACAGCTGACATCAACCTCACAACTATTACCCCACTTGCCATCACACCAGGGCAAGTGAGATGAGCAGAGGCTAAGCGTCAGAATTGGCAAATCTAATGCATGCACCATTTCTGGGGAGGCTGAGGGCTTATGCTTTTAGTCTGGGAGGGGTCCAATATCCATGGCTCCTTCCCAACCTATTAAGATCAGCCTGCAGCTGTCCGTTTAGCCTTTGCTGCTTCGTAAATATAAGGAGACCCCACATCACAGAAAGAGGCCACATGTTTGGCATTATTGTAGCGGGGAGAGTCCAATTACCAATTTACAGGGTGAATGTCTAAAGAAACACAAACTGGCACAATATATATGCTAAACTGGCATATTTGCAATTCCACAGAAAAAGCCTGGAGTGGATGTTATAAAATAGTCATTGCAGCCAGTCATGAATTAATTGAGAGGTGCAATTTCTACAATGGGTTCACTTTTGTTTTTTTCTGCTGTTATGGCACCTTTGGGGCTCCACAAATTTCAACCGCTAACTATTCTAGCATAATCTGTTCTCCAAAAGTCAAATATTATATTTTATCTATTAACCCTTGTGTAATTTGCCGTTCTTAAAAAAATTAAATGTTTACCACTAAAATGTTATATTTCTATGTCCTGATGTTATAAAAGTCTGTGAGGCACCTGCGGGTTGAAAATACTCACTACACCCCTAGTTGAATTTTTGAAATGAAACAAGTCTTGTGAAATATTTCTACTAACCTGAAGAAATGGGGTTCATCTGCAGGACAATAGGGGTTTGAACCTGCCTGGTACATGCACCTTGAGATCCACTGCCAAGAGGAAATTAACTTTATTTCCCTGGCACATATGATATGTGTTCAGTCACTCCCTAGTGCATAGAGAGCGTTGGAAGTAACCGCACTCTAAGCACTGACTGACAGCTGGCACTAATGCTGTACTGCTGTCAGTCAGTGTCAGAAGCGCAATTGCATCCATCACTATCTGCACACAAAGCGCTGACTGAACTCACACCAGTGCCATCCCCGTGACTGAGCGCCGAACGTTGCTGAGCGGAATAAATTTCATGTCCTTCCGACAGCGGTGATGAAAAAGTGGGTACCGGGCAGGTTCAGAACGCTATTGACATGCAGATTAATCTTATATCTGCAGGCCAATAACATTTTTACATGTGTAAGGTTTCCAATAAATGGTCACTTGTATTAGTTTCTGCTTATCTGGCACCTCAGGGTGCATTTTAAAAGCAAGCAGCGCTACTTCCAATCCTTTCCCCGCCATTTGCTCAATTACTAGTGTGCAACCCATACAGGATACTGCCACATTCGGTAAACATTGCATACTTTTCTCCCCATGCCATAATACAATTGCTCAGAGGTTTACATATGCACTATGCACTTTTTATAAGGATGAGGTAAATACCCTGTTGATGTAGCAAGGATGTTTTTGCCATTCTCTTCCTGCACCTATCTTTGAAAACTTAAAAAACTGTTCTATAATGCACTATATGTATTGATATATGTTGTTGTTGAATAATTTGTCCTTTTAGAATCATTCAATAAATTTATATCTTTTATACATTACACCCTGGACATACACTGTGTGCAGAATTATTAGGCAAGTTGTATTTTAGAGGATTATTTTTATTATTGATCAACAACTATGTTCTCAATCAACCCAAAAGACTCATAAATATCAAAGCTTAATATTTTTGGAAGTTGGAGTGGGTTTTTTTTTAGATTTGGCTATCTTAGGAGGATATCTGTTTGTGCAGGTAACTATTACTGTGCAGAATTATTAGGCAAATTAATAGAAACCAAATATATTCCCATCTCACTTGTTTATTTTCACCAGGTAAACCAATATTACTGCACAAAATTTAGAAATAAACATTCCTGACATGCAAAAACAAAACCCCCAAAATTAGTGACCAATATAGCAACCTTTGTTTATGATGACACTCAACAGTAGTGTTGAGCATTCCGATACCGCAAGTATCGGGTATCGGCCGATATTTGCTGTATCGGAATTCCGATACCGAGTTCCGATATTTTTGTGATATCGGAAATCGGAATCGGAAGTTCCCAGTGTATGGTTCCCAGGGTCTGGAGAAGAGGAGACTCTCCTTCAGGCCCTGGGATCCATATTCATGTAAAAAATAAAGAAATAAAATAAAAAATATGGATATACTCACCCCTCTGACCTTACCGATGTAACCGGCAGCCTCCGTTCCTAAGAATGAGGAGTTTAGGACCTGCAATGACGTCGCAGCTTGTGATTGGTCGCGTGAGCGGTCACATGAGCGGTCACGCGACCAATCACAAGCTGCAACGTCATCGAATGTCCTACACTCTTCATTCTTAGGAACAGAGGCTGCCGGTTACATCGGTTATGTCCAGGGGCCGCCGGAGGGGTGAGTATATCCATATTTTTTATTTTAATTCTTTATTTTTTACATGAATATGGATCCCAGGGCTTGAAGGAGAGTTCCTCTCCTTCAGACCCTGGGAACCATCCAGGATAGCTTCCGATACTTGTGTCCCATTGACTTGTATTGGTATCGGGTATCGGTATTGGCGATATCCGATATTTTTTGGATATCGGCCGATACTATCCGATACCGATACTTTAAAATATCGGAAGGTATCGCTCAACACTACTCAACAGTCTTCCATCCATGGATTCTGTCAGTTGCTAGATCTGTTTATGATCAACATTGTGTGCAGCAGCCACCACAGCCTCCCAGACACTGTTCCGAGAGGTGTACTGTTTTCCCTCCCTGTAGATCTCATATTTTATGAGGGACCACAGGTTCTCTATGGGGTTCAGATCAGGTGAACAAGGGGGCCATGTCATTATTTTTTCTTCTTTGAGACCTTTACTGGCCAGCCACCCTGTGAAGTAGTTGGAGGCATATGATGGAGCATTGTCCTGCATGAAAATCATGTTTTTCTTGAACGATACCGACTTCTTCCTGTACCACTGCTTGAAGAAGTTGTCTTCCAGAAACTGGCATTAGGTCTAGTTGAGCTTCACTCCATTCTCAACCCGAAAAGGTCCCACAAGTTCATCTTTGATGATACCAGCCCATACCAGTACCCCACCTCCACCTTGCTGGCGTTTTAGTCAGAGTGGAGCTCTCTGTCCTTTACTGATCCAGCCTCTGGCCCATCCATCTGGCCCATCAAGAGTCACTCTCATTTCATCAGTCTATAAAACCTTTGAAAAGTCAGTCTTAAGATATTTCTTGGCCCAGTCTTGAGGTTTTATCTTATGTTTCTTGTTCAAAGGTGGTCATTTTTCAGCCATCCTTACCTTGGCCATGTCCCTGAGTATCACACACCTTGTGCTTTTTGTTGCACCAGTAACGTTGCAGCTCTGAAATATGGCAAAACTGGTGGCAAATGGCATCATGGCAGCTTCACGCTTGATTTTCCTCAATTCACGGGCAGTTATTTTGCGCCTTTTTTGCCCAACATGCTTCTTGCGACCCTGTTGGCTATTTGCCATGAAACGCTTGATTTTTTGGTGATCACACTTCTAAAGTTTGGCAATTTCAAGACTGCTGCATCCCTCTGCAAGACATCTCACAATTTTGGACTTTTCAGAGCCCGTCAAATCTCTCTTCTGACCCATTTTGCCAAAGGAAGAAGTTGCCTAATAATTAAAGCACACCTTATATAGGGTTTTGATGTCATTAGACAATACCCCCCTCATTACAGAGATACACATCACCTGATTTACTTAATTGGTAGTTGGCTCTCAAGACTGAACAGCTTGGAGTAGGACAACATGTATAAAGTATCATGTGATCAAAATACAACTTGCCTAATAATTCTGCACACAGTATATTCCTCCATTTTTGTTTGTATTTCCTATGTATTGGAGTGTCCTCCCCCTACCTTTGATCTGCATTAGGCCTATGCACATTGGTGTGAGGCATTTTAGGCAGGCAACAGTTATGCTTTCTGTTTTGTTTTTTATTTTTATTTTTTAAATTCCCTATCAGTACAGTATGTCTTTAGAGTGTGGGAGGAAACCGGAGTACCCGGAGTAACTCCATGCAACTTGATGGACCTAGGTCTTTCTTTAACCTATGTTACTATGTAACTATGAAGTTAAATTTCATTTTCATGTCCACATTTTAAAAGTTAAGTAAAGCACAAGAAAAGGAAAAAAAGTGTTTCAGCTCACCAAACATTCATCCAAATAAGGTCACTCCGCAGTTAGTAAGGTGCGGTGCACGGGCATGAAGATCCAGAGCCGACTCCCACATGAATGAATCATATACACAAATAGAAGGAAGTACAGTCACCAGCAAATTGACATGTTTAGGTAGAGGAAAAGTATGCTATGATATTAAAAACCTTTCTCCTTTATTGTAGTTTCATAAAAACATCTTGTTTATACCGATTCAGACCACATGGAGTCCTTAATCATAGCAAATAACAATATATACACAGACAACATTTATACAAAAAGGAAGTATAATGCACCCAATCACGATGAGACTACAATTAACATAAGTATCGCAAACACATGTGTCTGCATAAAGTGACGTAGTATACAAATAAAACATATATATTCACATTGTACAGCAGCAACAAAGATGTAAGAAATGTGTATATATATATATATATGTATATATATATATATATATATATATATATATATATATATGTTTTTTGTATAAGATTATGCATATGTTAAATAGATAAGGTATCAAAAAACCACACAAAATTGCTGTAAAAAAAACTGCACACAAAAAACTGCACATAAACATGGCGGCACATAAAAGTAGCTTCTGGGCGTATATTCATAATAATTATCATCTCTTTCAGTTTCATGTGGGGCCTTGCCACACTCAGTAGAAACTTGAATTGCATTACTGCACTAGAAATAGGAAAAATTGAGAATGCTTAGCGCATAAATTGGCCAATTCAAGTGTATCTGGAAGCCACGTTAAGGCGATTCTCATTTCCGGAACCTAACATAATGCCATTCCTCTCTTAGAATAAAGTCTTCATCTGTATGGGAAACTTACGTGAATCCTCTCTTCTAGTGCAGTAAGGCAATTGAATTTTCATATTTCATATATGCATGCTATGGCGCTACAGAGTGCTGCTTTATTTGTTTGATTGCATGTGACTTGGCGATTCTAGGTAAGCACCTTTTCAGACCTAGTTTATGTTTGGATGTGACAGTCAGTTTTTTGAAATTTGTATTCATTATTAGGGTTGAGCGAAACGGGTCGGCCATTTTCAGAAGTTGCCGACTTTTGGCAAAGTCGGATTTCATGAAACCCGACCCGACCCCTGTGTGGGGTCAGCCATGAGGTCGGCGATCTTCTGAATCTGGTATCGGAATTCCGATACCGAGTTCCGATATGTTTGAGATATCGGGAATCAGTATCGGAATCCATATTTAAGTGTTAAATAAAGAATCAAAATAAAAAATATTGATATACTCACCCTCGGATGCGCCCTGGTACTAACCGGCAGCCTTCCTTCCTAAGAATGAGCGTGTGAATGACCTGCGGTGACGTTGCGGCTTGTGATTGGTCGCGAGCGGTCACATGGGCGGTCACGCGACCAATCACAAGCCACGATGTCATCTAAGGTCCTTCACGTGCGCATTCTTAGGAAGGAAGGCTGCCGGAAAGAAGCAGGGCACGTCCGAGGGTGAGTATATTCCTATTAGGTATATACTCACCCTCGGACGCGCCCTGCTTCTTTCCGGCAGCTTTCCTTCCTAAGAATGAGCGCGTGAAGGACCTTAGATGACGTCACGGCTTGTCCATGTGACCGCTCGCGACCAATCACAAGCCGCGACGTCACCGCAGGTCATTCACGCGCTCATTCTTAGGAAGGAAGGCTGCCGGTTAGTACCAGGGCGCGTCCGAGGGTGAGTATATCAATATTTTTTATTTTGATTCTTTATTTTACACATTAATATGGTTCCCAGGGCCTGAAGGAGAGTTTCCTCTCCTTCAGACCCTGGGAACCATAATATCCCATTGCACTGCATTGGGTTTCGTGTTTCGGCCGACCCCGACCCCGACTTTTTTATAGGATCGGCCGATTTCACTCGACCCAACTTTTGAGAAAGTCGGGTTTCGTGAAACCCGACCCGATCCTATGAAAATAAAAGTCGCTCAACCCTATTCATTAGCCTTCTGACTGAGCACTCTGCCTCTTAGCCTCAGGCTATTTTAATCACAGCAGGACCCTACCCCTCCACAGAGATATAGATTTTAGTCAAGAGAGGATTCACATTAGGTTCACATACAGATGAAGAATTTATTCTAAGAGAGGAATGGCATTATGTTAGGTCCTGGAAACGAGAATCACCATAACGTGGCTTCCAGGTACACATGAATTGGCCAATTTATGTGCTAAGCATTCTCAATTTTTCATATTTCTAGTGCAGTTATGCAATTCAATCTCCATATATCATATTTGCACGTTAGGTGCTACAGAGTGCTGCTTTGTTTGTTTGACATTATACTTTATGATAATTGTAAATTTAGATTGATATGTTTTGTGTTTATTTATAGAAAATATCAGAAATTTGACAAAAATGTAAAAAAAATAGCAATTTTCAAACTTTGAATGATTCTCCCTTTAATTCAGATAGTCAGACCACACAAAACATTAATAAATAACATTTCTCTCATGTCTACTTTAAATCAGCACAATTTGTAAAATGTTATTTTATTTTGTTAGCAATTTAGAAAGTTTAAAAATGTAGCAGCAATTTTTCACTTTTTCATGGAAATTTACAAAATTGATTTTTTTATGGACCTATCCAGGTTTGAAGTGACTTTATGCATCCCATATATTGGAAAAACCCCAAATGTAATGCAATTTTAAAACAGCACCCTTTTACATACTGAAAACTGCTGTCAGTAGTTTATTTACCCTTCAGGTGATTTTCATGAATTAATACAAAGTGGCATGACTGGAATGAAAAAGTGTATTTTTACCACTTAATGTCGCTAACATTTGAACAGGCCGCTATATCCGGCAGACTCTAAGGCCGCTATTTGGCCATGGACTGCCATGGCAAACATCAGAACCACACAATCATGATCTCAGGATGCCAATGGGGATAAAGAGGGAGCCCCCACACTCTGTTAACCATTTATATGATATAGTCATTATTGACAGCAGTATCAAATAGGTTAAACAGATGTGGTTGGTGCCAACACTGATCGTGGCTGATGCAGAAAGTTGTCAGCTATAGTTTAATGCCAACAGGTGCTGGATTGTCACCTGTATGGGGATGATATTCTCTTATATCTCAAGTCAGTAAAAAGATGTATTGACGGTCATTAAGGGAAATGTACATTTTTTCTACATTTTCACCCAAAATTAGATATTTCTACAGATAAACATGGAATATATTGACCTACATTTACCACTAACATAAAGTACAATGAAAAAAATATTCTCAGACACACTAGGATACATTGAAACATTCCAGATTAATTACCAAATAAATTGATACTAGTTAGATTTAAGAAATTTGTCCTGGTTATTAAGGTCCAATTGACTTGCTAAGGGATTAAATGAACCTGAAGACTCACCTCTTCCGACAAGCCTACAGCCTGCAGTGATCCTGAACTTACTGAACTGCCGCACAACCTGCCCTACCCTCTCCTAGTGTTTCATCACCCATCCCCTGCAGACTGAGCCCTCGCGGGCAGGGTCCTCCCTCCGTATGTACCCGCGTGCCTTGTTTTTTGCTCATGTTTAATGTATTTGTCTATATTTGCCCCGTATTCACATGTAAAGCCCCATGGAATAAATGATGCTATAAAAATGTACAATAATAATAATAATAATAATAATAACCTGTCATCATGATTTCTACCGTAATCTAAGTGTCTCTATGTAAAGACACTAATTAAATTCATAATTTAAAAAAAAATCCATAGTTGAACTTGTATGCTAATGAGTTGCACGTGTTGTGGGTGAACTCAAATGATATATCTCCTATTCTAGTTGTGAAGGTGGGGAGGAAGGGATAGCAGTACAGTACTATAGATTGCTAGTAACTAGTTTTGAGCATTCCGATACTGCAAATATCGGGTATCGGCCGATATTCACTGTATCGGAATTCCGATACCGAGTTCCGATATTTTTTTTATATCGGAAATCGGAATCGGAAGTTCCTATAAGCTCCCAGGCGTGTGCGGTGCGTATGGTTCCCAGGGTCTGGAGGAGAGGAGACTCTCCTTCAGGCCCTGGGATCCATATTCATGTAAAAAATAAAGAATAAAAATAAAAAATATGGATATACTCACCCCTCCGGTGGACCCTGGACCTTAGCGGTGTAACCGGCAGCCTCCGTTCCTAAGAATGCAGTGAGTGTAGGGCCTGTGATGACGTCGCGGCTTGTGATTGGTCGCGTGAGCGGTCACATGAGCGGTCACGTGACCAATCACAAGCCGCGACGTCATCGAAGGTCCTTCACTCTGCATTCTTAGGAACAGAGGCTGCCGGTTACACCGCTAAGGTCCAGGGTCCGCCGGAGGGGTGAGTATATCCATATTTTTTATTTTTATTCTTTATTTTTTACATGAATATGGATCCCAGGGCCTGAAGGCGAGTTTCCTCTCCTTCAGACCCTGGGAACCATCCAGGATACCTTCCGATATTTGTGTCCCATTGACTTGTATTGGTATTGGGTATCGGCGAGATCCGATATTTTGCCGGTATCGGCCGATCCAATCCGATACCGATACTTTCGAATATCGGAAGGTATCGCTCAACACTACTAGTGACCTTAGTATTTAATATAACATATACACAAAATGATACATTTCTTGTGGGTAAGTGATAAAAGGTAAATGCAAAAATACTGCAGTTTCAGATATTCACACATTGTTCTCTGTATTATGTACTGGTAATTTTGTTGATCTGAACTTTTGGTATTACTGTCATGTGGAAGAATTTACATTGCATATTCATACATGCAAAAGTAAAGATTATAAAAAAGCAAAATAGTAATAAAATTTTATTAGGTATGCATCTGGTAATGACATGCAGCAAGGAAATAAGTTAAAATAAAGACAATACATAATGTCAGAGCAACAAGTGTTTTAATTTTCTGGATAGGAAATACACTCTCAGTGCCAGGTAGTTACCTTTGAAGTTTGGCAGTTGGCAGAACAGTTTTGCCAGATGCTGACAAATTTTTACTGGATATTACATGATGAATCTAAAGCACAATTATATATAATTAATTTTATAAAATTTACATATTTGGCCGAATATAGCAACAAATGTCCTGAAGCAAAAATCACCTTCAAAAATGTAATAAGGCCTGTCAATCCAGTTCATGTGTGTGTTTATGTTTTGCATACATTTGTTTAACAAAGATCATTTGAATTTTGAATTGTTAATTTTGGGCATATATTGCACTTTCTTGTACATTACGTTGTAATGTGTTTTTTTTCATATGATTAACAGATATCACAAAAGTACAGTAATTCCCCAAAACTGGCACAGTTAGGGTGCATTTACAATGGCTGACTATTGGAATGCTCATCTCCCTTTAATTGACCATTGTTTGTAGGCTATCAGTCACCCGACGAATAAGCAATGCATTGGTTGAAATTATTTTCCAGCAGGCTTAAAGAGAATCTGACAGCTGATACAAACTGCACAATCCATTGGCAGCATGTATCAGATACCAGATGTTTCATCTCAGCCAGGTATATTTGACTCTCAAACTTTGTGACGTTTCAGAGAAAAACACTGTAAAAGCATAAGGGTATCAAGCCACATGAGATACTCATCAGACAGGTTGGTCTCCGGCAGCTTTTCCCTGCTCACTGCCCTGGATTGACAAGTCTCTCCATGCATTTGTGTAGAGACTTATTAATCAATGGCAAAGTGAATGGAGAATTTGCCAGGGACCCTCCTATCTGACCAGTCTCCCATGTTGCTCACGATGACAGTGGCTTTTTTCAACTTTGACATTCACTGAAATGCCACAGCATTTTACAGTCAGAAATAGATGATTAAAATCATGTAGCCGGATACATGATTCCAATAAATCGAGCAGTGTGTATTAGCTGTTAGGTTTTCTTTAAAGCCTTTTCGACATCTGGCATAATAGTATGCCTTTGTTGGACTCCCTCCCTTTGGTGTGGGCTCCGGCTCTGAGCCCACAACTTTTCTGGCACATTTCAGCTGTTTTGAACAGCTGACATGAGCCACTAACAGCCACGGATGGAATCAATCACGCTCCACCAGTGATTGTTTACTAGTTAAATGCCTCTGTCAAACTCTGACAACCGCATTTCACACATGCTTCCTGCAAACGCTTCTAAAATCCCGCCCATCGGCGCCATTTTCACATGACCGCTCTTCGCCGATAGGTTGGCATGACAACCACAGGTCTCCAGCAGACCTCTATGGTTGTCACTGCCAGATTGCTATGAGCTCCACAATTCTGCTACATATAGGCGATCTGATAATCGCCTGTATATTGCAAAGCCAACCGGGTTATGGCAACTTTCAGTCTCCCATGAAGACTGTTGAAGCACGACAAAAGTTAAAAAAAAAATATATATTTAAAACATTTAAAAAAAAATAAAAGTTCAAATCACCCCTCCTTTCACTCCGTTCAAAATAAAGCAATAAAAGAAAATCAAACATACAAATATTTGGTATTGCCGCATTCAGAATCGCCGGATCTATCAATATAAAAAAAATAATTAACCCAATCGCTAAACGAAGTAATGAGAAAAAAGTAAAAACACCAGAATTACGTTTTTTTGGTCGCATCTACATTGCAATAAAATACAATAACAGGCAATCAAAAGATCGTATCTGCACTGAAATGGTATCATGGTAAAATGAGCGCTCACCCAACCTGAGATCATGAAAAAAGGAGATGCTACGGGTATCGTAAAATGGCACAATTTTTTTAATTTTTTTAACAAATTTTGGAATTTTTTTTTCCACTACTTAGATATAAAAGAACCTAGACATCTTTGGTGTCTATGAACTAATAATGACCAGGAGAATCATAATGGCAGGACAGTTTTAGTATCTAGAGAACATGGTAAAAAAAAAAAAAACAATTGTAGGATTGCACTTTTTTTGCAATTTCACCACACTTGGAATTTTTTTTCCCATTTTCCAGTACGCTATATGTTGAAACCAATTGTGTAGTTCAAAAGTACAACTCGTCTAGCAAAAAGCAAGCCCTCACATGGCCATATTGACCAAAAAATGAAAAAGTTATGTCTCTGGGAAGAAGGGGAGATAAAAATGAAACCGCAAAAATGAAACTACCTCCAGGGATTAAGGGGTTAAAGAAAGTTTGTTAGCAGAGAATGACTGTTCAAACCTAGTACAGGTGCTTGGTAAACTATTGGCACAGCCAATCACTTAATCACACCCTCCCACCTACTTGTTTTCTATCTATGTCTGCCCTGCCCTTCCATAGCTCAATAAAGTCAGAGCTGCTAACCAAAGCAAGAGGGGCATGACAATAAAAAGTGGGGAGATGCACTTAAATGTTTTGCCACATTAAGAGTTCCCACTTCCTGTACGTGATCTGAACAATCTTTCTGTTCTGACCTACGCCCTGTAAAAGTCATCATTGTCAACAGCACATTGACCTGTGCAAACCGGACATGTCCTGCTGATTACAATGATAATCTACCTATATTTGACCATATAATCATTTGCATGAATATTTTTTAACTCCTTGCTCTCTAAACTTGAATGCTTATTGGATGAAGCAGATCATGTGAAGGGTATTTTTGTAATGGTGAGGCCTAGGTAAATCAACACCCTTTATTAAGGTGTGATGAATTTTTTGGGCAGCTTGTTTCCCTCTAGAAAAATGTGCCAAAAAAGAGATTTAGCAGATCCTGAAAAGTCAAAAATTGTTACAAGTATTACAGAGAGATACAGCACTCTGAAAATTGCTAAGACAATAGGGCTATTATAAGTTTTGTTGCAAATAGCCATCAGGGTTGCAAAAAACCTGTTAAAAAAAAGACACATTAACGCCAAAGTTTTCTGAAGAAATAAACATAAAATGACCAGAAACCCATTATCCTCCAGTGCTGTCATATTCTAAAATGGCAAATTTACTAAAGTGCCCAGAAATGCAAGGTATTCATTGTACAGAGCCATGACTGAGGTAAGAAAGACTGAAACCCGACCACCACTTAACAAGACATAAGGTGTATGTCCACAAAACAATCATAGTACTGATAGTTCTTTGTTAATGGGAAGTGGGGTCAGCCTGTCTAAACATGCTATTAAGTGACCACTGATCTGCAAACATGTAGCCTGGTGGTGATCATTTAACGGCTGCCATTAGCTACTGAAAACTGAACCTTATCAATATTTAACACTATCTATTGATGTCATCAGGAAATTTGTGGCTGTCAAGGAAACATTTTAATTCCCGGGTGTGGTTTTATATCAGAACATACAGAAACTCCTTTCTCGTATATTGAATAACCTCTGATTAATGAAAAAAACAACACCGTATATCATGAAGAAAAAGTGAACACGGCGTCTGTCAAATAAATTATTCTATCATTTGTTGTCAAATAAAAACATAGGTGTGGATTTGTTCCTGTGATACTTTGCTGCCAAGAAACTGCCAGAAACAGGATCAGAGCCAGAAATGATCACATGAATTTACATTTTAATAGTTGAAGTGATTTATCAGTGTAAACATATTATCTATCAGCATAATATATAGATGTATAGGAAAAGTTTAATACAACTTGAACTGTATTCTCTGAAATCCCTTTTTATTTTGCGTTAAGCAGTTATAGAGGTTGATACTAATCAGTGATTGGCAGACTTTCTGATATCAGTGTGCATACATAGATAGGTGTCAATCACTAACATGAACTGCCAACTTGAATTTAAGGGTCGATTTTCAATATGTAAGCGCTAAAAGTCTGCCAACCAGCAACATGTTTGCCAGAAGATAGACATTTAACAACCTGTTTACACAGGCTGACTCGATTTCAGATACACACTAAACGAATAATAATAGATAATAGAGGCTGCCATTGTTCTTAGCAGTGTAAGTCGTGATTGCAAAGAGCAGGACAAAATACCATTTAAGCCGACGAACAGGTGACCAATTTTTATGAAAAATAAACTTGATTTCAAGATACCTAGCAATTAGAAAATGCATAAGGGACGGGAAAGTAGAAGTGGTGATGATGGTGCATGCAGACACCAAGAATTTGGGACAGGTGCATCTGCGCCTGTTGCTGGGGTTCAGGATTAAGTTTGAGTATCTGGTATCTAAACCAAACATTTTTATAAAGTTCGGTCAAACCTGATGGTCTGGAGCATCTATGGGTCCGCCCAATCCTTTTTAATTTAAAAAAAAGCTAATTGAATCACTTTTTTTTGTTAATTTTACTTCCCAAAGAGTGCAATAACAAATGATTAAAAAGTTGTATGTACCACAAAATCGTACAAAAAAACCCTACAATTTGTCATGGAAAAAATAGACCCCAAACAGCTTCGCAAATGGAAAATTGCATTACCTTATGGCTCTAAAAATATGGTAACACTAAAACAGATCAATTTTTTTTAATTCATGTATTTATTGTACAAAATAAGAAAACAGAAATAATACTATAGAAATTTGGTATCACCTTATTCATTCTGATTCACAGAATAAAGTCAAAACATTATAGGTCTAGGACGGTGAATAGTGAAAAATGTTAAATGTAAAAAAATGTATCAGACCAGTTTTGTTTTTGTCTCTTTCCATGCAGAGCTAAAAAAAAAAAATAATAATTTGTATCTATTTCAAAATGATGCTTCTGACAAATACAAATAATCCTGAAAAAAGTCCTCATATGACTGTCGCCAAAAAATTAAAAAGTTATTGCTATTTCTCCTGTAACAATAGAAAACTTAGAAAAAAATATTGTCTGGCATCAAATTCCAAACGGGCTGTGATGCCAAAGAGTTAATCAAAAGTTATTTGCAAATATATTGGAAAGTATTGTTATGTTTTCTCAAAATTATCAACAGGCAGTATATTTAAGAAAAATTTATATCATATTGGTGTATCTGCCAATATTGTAAAGATTAGTAAATGAAAATGTATATTACCAAACATAATCAGTGACTTTTGTTATTTCAATTTTCAATCATCAATTCACTTTCAATGGCTTTTGTAATTGTGTATAAGGAAGTTGAAGCCATTATTGGGTCTTGCCACTAGATGGCAGCTTGAAGAGATATTACTCAGCTAGCATTTTGCTTTAATTCTAACCTCAGAAAGATTAACTGGAGTTTGAATGTTAAAGAAGAAAAAAGATAGTATTAGAAAATGGTGAAGGGTAGGTGGTAGCTTTTGTTGCAGATTGTGAATTGGGGCTCAGGAGCTTCAAGATATGCCCTAACATGAGAACCTTACACCATAGAGACGCAATACTCATATAACATAGATAGATATTGCCCCAGTGCTGTACTGTAATATACTGTAAGATTAGTGAACACATGAAACACTTTAATACAAGGTAGCACAGTTAACCTTGTGGAAAAAAAAGGGGAAACAGTAGCAATTAAATAAATATAGACAATTCACATAATTTGCATGGCCATTTTGTTATATTTTTCACCAGAGTGGATACTCTAAGCAGCAATCAGTGTTGCTAGACTGGGGTGCAGAGTCTAATGATTCTCCTATTTCTTTATCTCTAAACCCTGGCAGTAGGTATTGACTTTTCTGCTTGGACACCTGGCATATTCTGATTCATTTTTTCTAGAATTACCACCTATTGGTGGTGAATGCATAGTAGTGAAGAGTAGTAATGGGTGAACCCGAACGGTAAAGTTTGGGATCTGTACCAACCACCTAGTGTCTTTTGCATGGAACATCCATGGGTTTGCTCATCCCAGGTGAAGAGCTTGTAGAAAAGTTGGGAACTTTAGTAGCAAGACCACCAGATTCTGTTTAGACTCTTTGAAATAAGCAGTATATATTGCATCAGTCTCTGATAAGGTTAGAAAATCCTTTCCTATGAGAATTGTGAACAGAAAGGAATAAGTTGACACATTATGATGAAGATGTATAGTTAGAAACTCTGCTGCTATTTCAAGAAATACATTTACAAAATCTCAATATTTGGTTGGCAGTTCATATACAAGAGCAATAGACCATATGATAATTCCAAGATAGGATTGAGTTAAGTAAGACAAGGTGGAAAACGGGAAAATATCCAAGCAGGTTGACTAATAGTCCAGTCAATTTAAAGAGTGTAAAGTCTTCACTATGGTTAATCTCATACATACACGATTGGTGGAATCTTAAGCAACAAGAAAAGAAGTACCTTCAACAATCGAGTTCCTGAAATTTGTGGATGCAAGCAAATTCAAATGCTTTAAGATTCCTTTTGTGGGTTGCAAAAAAATAGCTTGCCGGGGACCATTTTCCACACTCCCGTAGCATCAGAGACCAACCTCATTTAGTGTTGTTGCATGGGCCTCCACTTAAAGTGTACCTGTCAGCAGGATTGTGCTCAGTAAACTATAGACACTGTCAGGTTAGTGCCATTGTACTAATTAAAATGGTAACTGGGTTGATGAAATTCATCTTGTGGTTGTTTAATCTGTATTTGATTTTTCAGAAAATGAGATTCTCGTGCTCTAGGGCGGGCATGTGGGGGAGGTTTCATGTGGTGCTCTGCTTAGATATTTATCAATATGACAGGTCACTGATCCCGCAGTGACCTGCCCCCTATTTTACATACTGAATATAATATTTAATTAAATAAAAAGTCACATTCATCAGACAGGCGCTTGTGATTCTGATTTACCTTATATAAATTTTACGTGCTTCAGTAAGATTTTCCTGACAATTCATACTTGTGTTTTACAGCAAAAGCCATTGTCCATAATCATTGTTAATGATATCAAATCAGGAAAATGGTGCAACAATAATGTATTAGATATACTATGGATCATTGTGAAGACAATAATCAAGAAGTTGCTTAAATTTGGCATTATTTTGTTATTACAAAGGAATGGATGTCACTCAAAATTTGATCAAAAGAAAAGAATAAAATTTGTCTGGGAGGCTAACAAGAGGCCTACAGCAGCACTAAAGTAGCTGCAGGAATTCCTGGCAAGTATTGATTGTGTACTGCATGTGAACACAATCTCCTCTATTCTTCATATATCTTGTAAGGGGGATAAGGTGGCAAGATTGAAGCCTTTTGTTACATAATATGCCATTCAATTTCAGCTATGTATTGCCAAAACCTACATCAAGTCTGCAAAAAGCAGTTGGAAAAATGTGTTATAGTTTGATGAGACCAAGTCTGAATTTTTGGGCCATAATTCTAAAAGGTATGCTTGGCACAAGGTCAGCACTGTGCATTACCAAAAGAACACCCACAGTGAAGCATGGTGGAGGCAGCATTATGCTTTTGGACTGATTTTTGGCAGCTGAAACTGGGGCTTTAGTTAAGGAGAAAAGGATTATGACCAGTTTCAAATATCAGTCATTTTTCCAACAAAACATTCAGGTTGTAGCTAAAGATGAATGTCACCTTTCAGCATGACAACTACCCTAAGCATACCTCCAAATCAACAAAAGTATAGCTTCACCAGAAGAAGTTCAAAGTATTGCAACGGCCCAGCCAGAACCCCTTAATGATCATCAATATGTCTTATTACTGTCCTGCGATATAAGAGAATAGCATCCCCAAACAGGTGACAATCCAGCACCTGTTGGCAATAAACTATAGCTGACAACTTTCTGCATCAGCCACGATCAGTGTTGGCACCAACCACATCTGTTTAACCCATTAGATGCTGCGGTCAATAGTGACTACATCATATAAATGATTAACAGTGTGTGGGGGCTTCCTCTTTATCCCCAATGTCACCGTGAGATCTTGATTGTGTGGCCCTGTCGTTTGCCATGGCAATTCATGACCAAAGAGCAGCCTTAGAGTCTGCCAGCTATAGTAGCAGGTTCAGAAATTAGCAATATTTAGGTGGTAAAAATACTTTTTTTCATTCCTGTCATGTCACTTTGCATTAATTCCTGAAATTTACCTGAAGGGTTAATAAACTACCTGACAGCAGTTTTCAAAATGTTGATGTGCCAGGTTGATCTAGCAAAATAGTAAATGCTGTCATAAATTCAAAGAGTACTTTTAGTACTAATTCTTTTATTTTTATTCTTCCACCTGAAAAGATTTCAATTTATTTTCAAATTGAATTGTACAGATCATTGGAGACTTTAAAGATTAATCATTTTCTGAAATTATTCTACCTGGTATGATATTTTACATAACAAAACTTTTGCTTTATTTCCTGAGACCTCCACAGGACAGCAATTCCTACAATTCCTACACTACCGATGAAGATCAGATCATTTAGTACTTAAGGAAGAACATGACCAACCAGTTTATCACTAATATGGTTCCATAAACCTTCCTAAAATTTTTCAATCAAAGCAGGTTATTTCAGATGCCAAAATACAAAATGTTACCATTTCTATAGGGAACAAGAAAAGCCGAAACAGTAAAAGAAAAAAGAAGTGCAGTTGGATCTTTGAAATACTTTCTAAAAGAAATTCTGAAAAGCGGACAGTGAAATGTCCACTGGATCATTATATTCTCATAAAGGGGTATTCAATAAACCAGACAGAAAAAGGCAGTGGTAGAATCTCACTAAGATGACAGACAAAATAATAATAGTTACCACTGATGTGATGAGTGAATATACTTGTTACTCGAGATTTCTCGAGCATGCTCGGGGGTCCTCCGAGTATTTTTTAGTGCTCGGAGATTTAGCTTTTATTGCCGCAGCTGAATGATTTACATCTGTTAGCCAGCATAAGCACATGTGGGGATTCCCTAGCAACCAGGCAACCCTGGTTGAGGATTTTAAAACAACAAGGCTGTAGATTTATTCACTGAATGTATGTAATATATCAGCATAACGGGACCATTATGGCCATATCTTTAGTTTAATATGTATTAACCTGATTGTTCTTTTTAAGTGATGTTTAAATTCAACATGGCTGTCTGCAATTAAACCTGAATAAATATGTTCCACTTACTTCTTCGTTGGGAGCTGAGCAAGGCCAGGGTCATCCCATTTATAGATATGTGCCATCGCTCATGCAGGTGCCTGAAAATTGTCATTTGTGCAAATTAGCTAGCACACCTGTAGATATGTAACTATCAGAATTTTTTTTTTAATAAATATGGTGTTAGCTATGCCCTAAGAAACAAGACACAGGGGTCTGACGAAGCCATCGCTGTGTGGTGATACGCGTTGGGAATGCACTTTCTTAGTGCCTGGTCTTGCTTGCATGGGGTATTATGTATAACATTTTAGGGCTTTTATATTGGCTGGTGTATTAGCTGATATATTGCATGCATGGATCTGGCTTAAAGATATGAACGCATGCTAAATACCAGTACTCTATCATTTTCAGTCTTAAACTGCGGGGGGACTATCTGTTTTCCAGTTTTGTGCACACCTCACTTTCCGTTAGACTCATTAGGTTTACACCAGTTTCTATTTCAGTGCCTATACTCCTACTCGTGGTTATATTTACAAAGCCTTTACTGTTATATTCTGTTATTGCTGCTGCTATTTTTTGCACACCATGAATATGCTGTCCATATAGAAGCCCAGAATATTCTAAACTATTTCCCCCATTTGTCTAGCACAGGTGCTTGCCTTATTATAGGCTTTGTGTATGTAAATGTTTTAATTGGTTTTAAATATTCATGTCCTGTGTGATATTGAAATAAAGTTATGTTGTTTTGGTTTAATTCTTGCGTTCTGGTGATCCCCATTTTGTATGGCCTAGTCTGTGTCTTGTTTCTTAGAGCTTATGCGAATTTTTAGGTCAAGGATAGGATCCCATGGTACTATTTCCTGTGGTGCCCCCACAAAACTATTAGTTTGGTGTTAGCTATGCCGCATCCTTTCCAATGAGGAAATAAGTAGCGCTTGATCACTGTTTTAAATGATCTCATCTTGTTTATATACAGATTTGATTTTTTTCTCTGTGGGAAAAATGTATTGTAGCTAAATAGTGAAAGCTATGTACTGGGAGTTTGGCCATCCTGCTCCAGCTTTTCCTTGCTATCATGGTTAGGAATAAAGCTGTCAAGCTGCAGAGGGTGGGCAGTCTACAGAACATAAATACACCAAACTTCAAGTTCACAAGGATCACAGATAATAAGATGCTAGCTTATCCCCAAACTTTTTTTTTTTTTTTTACAAAAGCACCCACATTAAAATCTGACACAGTTGTGACACATTTTATTAATTTAGGTAAAATTACATTATGCAAAAGAGGAATGTACCTCCTTTAATAAATTGCCTATAAGTGGACTTTAAAAAAACAAAGCATTTCATTAATAGTGCATAAATAATCTCTAAGGGAAACTGAGAGAGATGGCTGCCGATGCCTTGTGTGCTATAAAATCTGACAAAGGGAGTGTAAAATAATATAGTGGTCAAATACATCCAATGGATCAACTGGTCTTTCCAGTGTTTTACTAAATCCATTAGGTTCATAAAAATCAAATAAGTCCATCGGAAAGGGCTATCATACCCAAGATTGATTCTTTCTATAACTTTACAACACTGAATTTATCCCACTTTTAAGATATACACTTGCAGAACCATACAGTGGGTATGGAAAGTATTCAGACCCCTTTAAATTTTTCCCTCTTTGATTGCAGCCATTTGGTAAATTCAAAAAAGTTCTTTTTTTCACATTAATGTATACTCTACACCCCATCTTGACTGAAAAAAAAGAGAAATATAGAAATTTTTGCAAATTTAATAAAAAAGAAAAACTGATATATCACATAGTCATAAGTATTTGGACCCTTTGATCAGACACATATTTAAGTCACATGCTGTCCATTTCATTGTAATCCTCCTTGAGATGGTTCTACTCCTTCATCGGAGTCCAGCTGTGTTTAATTAAACTGATAGGACTTAATTTGGAAAGGCACACACCTGGCTATATAAGACCTCACAGCTCCCAGTGCATGTCAGACCAAATGAGAATCATGAAGTCAAAGGAATTGGCCAATGAGCTCAGAGACAGAATTGTGGCAAGGCACAGATTTGGCCAAGGTTACAACAGAATTTTTGCAGTACTCAAGGTTCCTAAGAGCACAGTAGCCTCCATAATCCTTAAATGGAAGAAGTTTGGGACCACCAGAAGTCTTCCTAGACCTGGCTGTCCAGCCAAACTGAGCAATCGTGGGAGAAGAGTCTTGGTGAGAGAGGTAAATAAGATCCCCAAGATCACTGTGGCTGAGATCCAGAGATGCAGCAGGGAGATGGGAGAAAGTTCCAAAAAGTTCCAGAAAGTCAACTATCACTGCAGCACTCCACCAGTTGGTCCTTTGTGGCAGAGTGGCATGACGGAAGCCTCTCCTCAGTGCAAGACAATGAAAGCCCGCATAGAGTTTTCTAAAAAACACATGAAGGACTCCCAGATTATGAGAAATAAGATTCTCTGGTCTAATGAGATGAAGATAGACCTTTTTGGTGATAATTCTAAGCTGTATGTGTGGAGAAAACCAGGCACTGCTCATCACCTGCCCAATACAAATCCAACAGTGAAACATGGTGATTGCAGCATCCTTCTATGGGGGTGTTTTTCAGCTGCAGGGACAGAATAACTGGATGTCATTAAAGGAAACATGAATGCGGACAAGTACAGAGATATCCTCTTCCAGAGTGCTCTGGATCTCAGATTTGGCCGAAGGTTCACCTTCCAACAAGACAATGACCATAAACACACAGCTAAAATAAGAAACGAGTGGCTTCAGAACAACTCTGTTACCATTTTTAACTGGCACAGCCAGAGCCCTGACCTAAACCCATTTGGGCATCTCTGGAGAGACCTGAAAATGACTGAGAATCCACAAATCCAGGTGTGAAAAACTTGTTGCATCATTCCCAAGAAGACTCATGGCTAGTGTTGAGCGATACCGTCCGATACTTGAAAGTATCGGTATCGGAAAGTATCGGCCGATACCGGCAAAGTATCGGATCCAATCCGATACCGATACCCGATACCAATACAAGTCAATGGGACTCATGTATCGGACGGTATCCCTGATGGTTCCCAGGGTCTGAAGGAGAGGAAACTCTCCTTCAGGCCCTGGGAACCATATTAATGTGTAAAATAAAGAATTAAAATAAAAAATATTGCTATACTCACCTCTCCGACGCAGCCTGGACCTCACCGAGGGAACCGGCAGCGTTGTTTGCTTAAAATTCGCGCGTTTACTTCCTTACGTGAAGTCCCGGCTTGTGATTGGTCGCGTGCCGCCCATGTGGCCGCGACGCGACCAATCACAGCAAGCCGTGACGTAATTTCAGGTCCTTCAGGATTTTAAAATTACGTTCCGGCTTTGTGATTGGTCTCGTCGCGGTCACATGGGCGACGCGACCAATCACAAGCCGTGACGTCACGGGAGGCTGGACACGCGCGCATTTTAAAATGCGCGCTTGTCCTGCCTCCCGTGACATCACGGCTTGTGATTGGTCGCGTCGCCCATGTGACCGCGACGCGACCAATCACAAGCGCGTGTCCAGCCTCCCGTGACGTCACGGCTTGTGATTGGTCGCGTCTCCCATGTGACCGCGACGCGACCAATCACAAGCCAGAACGTAATTTTAAAATCCTGAAGGACCTAAAATTACGTCACGGCTTGCTGTGATTGGTCGCGTCGTGGCCACATGGGCGGCACGCGACCAATCACAAGCCGGGACTTCACGTAAGGAAGTAAACGCGCAAATTTTAAGCAAACAACGCTGCCGGTTCCCTCGGTGAGGTCCAGGCTGCGTCGGAGAGGTGAGTATAGCAATATTTTTTATTTTAATTCTTTATTTTACACATTAATGTTGTTTCGATACCGATACCCGATACCACAAAAATATCGGATCTTGGTATCGGAATTCCGATACAGCAAATATCGGCCGATACCCGATACTTGCGGTATCGGAATGCTCAACACTACTCATGGCTGTACTAGCTCAAAAGGGTGCTTCTACTCAAAGGGTCTGAATAATTATTACCATGTGATATTTCAGTTTTTCTTTTTTAATAAATTTGCTAAAATTACTACATTTCTTTTTTTTCAGTCAAGATGGGCTGCAGAGTGTACACTAATGAGAAAAAAATGAACTTTTTTGAATTAACCAAATGTCTGTAATGAAACAGTGAAAAATTAAAAGGGGTATGAATACTTTTTGTACCCACTGTGGCATTTTCCCATGGTCATGAGGTCACTGCAGTTCAGCTCGGTCTCCTTGATGTCACCGCTGGTGAATTATTATTATTTATTTATATAGCACCATTAGTTCCATGGTGCTGTACATGAGAAAGGGGTTACATACAGAGTTACAGATATAGTTTACAGTAAACACGTTTACAGTGACAGACTGGTACTGAGGGGAGAGGACCCTGTCCTTGCGGACTTACATTCTATGGGATAGTGGGGAAGAGACAGAAGGTAGGGGGCGAGGCGATGGCAATGCGGTGGCTCTGGCGATAGAGAGGCGGCGGCTCTGGCAATGGTGAGGCGGCAGAATGGTTATTGCAGGCTTTAGGCTTTCTTGAAGAGATGGGTTTTCAGGTTCTGTCTGAAGGATCCGAGGGTGGTGGATAGTCGGACGTGTTGAGGCATGGAGTTCCACAGGATGGGGGATATTTGGGAGAAATCTTGGAGGCGGTTTTGTGAGGTATGAATAAGTGTGGAGGAGAGTAGGAGGTCTTGGGAGGATCGGAGATTATGTGAGGGAAGATATTGGGAGATTAGTTCAGAGATATAGGGAGGGGACAGGTTGTGGATTGCTTTGTAGATCAGTGTTAATAGTTTGAACTGGATTCGTTGGGGAATTGGGAGCCAGTGGAGAAATTTGCAGAGGGGAGAAGCAGGGGAGTAGCAAGGAGAGAGGTGGATTAGTCGGGCAGCAGAGTTGAGGACAGATTGGAGTGGTGCAAGAGAGTTAGCGGGGAATGATGCTGCGCTCTCAGCAGCTCATTCACCAGTGGTTCTCAGCCGGGACAGTCGCATCTTGGCACTGTCCAGGTTGAAAGCTATTTAGCCCCCAGACATGTATTACAGCATGGGACAGAATGACCGAGAAGTATGATACATTGCTGCTTTTTATTTTAATTTTATTACAGGAGATCGAGGGCTTTGGTGGAATTAGGAGAGATCGTTAGTATGGTTTCAATGAGATTAATAAAAGAGTCTGTGTAACTTTTTCAATTAACCCCTTAACGACCGCCGATACGCCTTTTAACGGCGGCCGCTAAGGGTACTTAAACCACAGCGCCGTTAATTAACGGCGCTGTGGAAAAAGTGAATAGCGCCCCCCAGAGTCGGATTTTCTCTGGGGCCTCGGTTGCCGAGGGTAGCCGAGACCCCAGAGAACATGATTCGGGATGTTTTTACCGACCCCCGAGTTGCGATCGCCGGTAATTAACCGTTTACCGGCGGTCGCAACAAAAAAAAAAAACGCGATTTGCCTTTTAATTTCTCTGTCCTCCGATGTGATCGCACATCGGAGGACAGAGAAATAGGGTCCCCGATGGCCCCCGATAGCCCCCCAATACTCACCTATCTCCCCCGGTGCTCCTCGTGGCTCCCGATGGGCGCCGCCATCTTTTTTCCGGGAAAAAATGGCGGGCGCACGCGCAGTTTTCCCGCCGCCCGGCACCCGGAAGATCTTTGGGGTCTCAGCTGCCGGGGGTAGCCGAGACCCCAAAGAACATGATCGGGGTCGGTTTGCACCGACCCCTGTTTTGCGATCGCCGGTAATTAACAGTTTACCGGCGACCGCAAAAAAAAAAAAAAAAGCGATCTGTAATTCTCTGTCCTCTGATGTGATCGCACATCAGAGGACAGAGAAATAGGGGGATTCGGGGACCCAATAATACTCACCCGGTGTCCCTGGGTCCTCTTCCGTCTCCTCCTGCCGGCCGGCTTTATCCTCATGACGGGCGCATGCGCAGTGCGCCCGCCATCTGCTGCCATCTGCCGGCCGGCAGGAGAGACGGGTTGGGGCTAAAATTAGGGTTAGAGTTAGAGTTAGAGTTAGGGTTAGGGTTAGGGTTAGGGTTGGGGCTAAATTTAGGGTTAGGGTTAGGCTACTTTCACACTAGCGTTTTTTGGCTTCCGTCGCAATGCGTCATTGGAGAAAAAATGCATCCTGCAAAAGTGCTTGCAGGATGCGTTTTTTCTCCATTGGCTTGCATTAGCGACGCATTGCGACGGATTGCCACATGTCGCATCCGTCGTGCGACGGATGCGTCGTGCTTTGGCGGACCGTCGGCACAAAAAAAGCTACATGTAACTTTTTTGTGCGACGTGTCTGCCATTTCCGACCGCGCATGCGCGGCCGGAACTCCGCCCCCGCCTCCCCGCACCTCACAATGGGGCAGCGGATGCGTTGAAAAAACAGCATCCGCTGCACCCGTTGTGTGGCGCTTACAACGCTAGCATCGGTACGTCGGCCCGACACACTGCGATGGGCCAAGTACGACGCTAGTGTGAAAGTAGCCTTAGGCTTCTTTCACACTTGCGTCGGTAGGGGGCGGTCGCAATGCGTCGGCCCGACGTACTGACGCACGTAGTGAAAATTGTGCACAACGTGGGCAGCGGATGCAGTTTTTCAACGCATCCGCTGCCCAGTCTATGTCCTGGGGAGGAGGGGGCAGAGTTATGGCCACGCATGCGCGGAAATGGCGGACGTGACGTACAAAAAAAAGGTTACATTGAACTTTTTTTGTGACGACGGGGCTAAAGTTATGGTTAGGGTTGGGGCTAAAGTTAGGGTTAGGGTTGGGGCTAAAGTTAAGGTTAGAGTTGGGATTAGGGTTTGGATTAGGGTTGGGATTAGGGTTACATTTGGGATTAGGGTTGGTATTAGGGTTAGGGTTGGGATTAGGGTTAGGGGTGTGTTGGATTTAGGGTTTTGATTAGGGTTATGGTTAGTGTTGAGATTAGGGCAGTTTTGGGGTTAGGGTTGTGATTATTGTTAGGGTTGTGATTAGGATTATGGATCGGGTTAAGATTAGGGTTAGGGGTGTGTTGGAGTTAGGGTTGGAGTTATAATTTTGGGGTTTCCACTGTTTAGGTACATCAAGGGGTCTCCAAACACGACAGCCAATTTTGCGCTAAAAAAGTCAAATGGTGCTCCCTCCCTTCTGAGCTCTGCCGTGCGCCCAAACAGTGGTTTACCCCCACATATGGGGCATCAGCATACTCGGGATAAATTGGACAACAACTTTTGGGGTCCAATTTCTCCTGTTACCCTTGTGAAAATAAAAACTTGGGGGCTAAAAATCTTTTTTGTGGGAAAAAAAATATTTTTTTATTTTCACTACTCTGCATTATAAACTTCTGTGAAGCACTTGAGCATTCAAAGTTCTCACCACATATCTAGATAAGTTCCTTAGGGGGTCTAGTTTCCAAAATTTGGTCACTTGTGGGGGGTTTCTACTGTTTAGGTACATCAGGGGCTCTGCAAACGCAACATAAAACCCACAGACAATTCTATCAAAGTCTGAATTCCAAAATGGCGCTCCTTCTCTTCCGAGCTCTGCCGTGTGCCAAAACAGTGGTTTACCCCCACATATGGGGTACCAGCATACTCAGGACAGATTGGAGAACAAATACTGGCATCCAATTTCTCTTGTTACCCTTGTGAAAATAAAAACTTGGGGGCTAAAAAATCTTTTTTGTGGAAAAAAAAAATATTTTCTATTTTCACTACTCTGCATTATAAACTTCTGTGAAGCACTTGGGCATTCAAAGTTCTCACCACATATCTAGATAAGTTCCTTGGGGGGTCTAGTTTTCAAAATGGGGTCACTTGTGGGGGGTTTCTACTGTTTAGGTACATCAGTGGCTCTGCAAACGCAACATAACGCCCGCAGACCATTCTATCAAAGCCTGCATTTCAAAATGGCGCTCCTTCCCTTCCGAGCTCTGCCGTGCACCTAAACAGTGGTTTACCCCCACATATTGGGTACCAGCATACTCAGGACAAATTGGACAACAACTTTTGGGGTCCAACTTCTCTTGTTACCCTTGTGAAAATAAAAATTTGGGGGCTAAAAAATCTTTTTTGTGGGAAAAAAATATTTTTTATTTTCACTACTCTGCATTATAAACTTCTGTGAAGCACTTGGGCATTCAAAGTTGGGGGGGTCTAGTTTCCAAAATGGGGTCACTTTTGGGGGGTTTCTACTGTTTAGGCACATCAGGGGCTCTCCAAACGCGACATGGCATCCGATCTCAATTCCAGTCAATTTTGCATTGAAAAGTCAAATGGCGCTCCTTTGCTTCCGAGCTCAGCCATGCGCCCAAACAGTGGTTTACCCCCACATATGGGGTGTCGTCGTACTCAAGACAAATTGTATAACAACTTCTGGGGTCCATTTTCTCCTGTTACCCTTGGTAAAATAAAAATTTGGAGGCAAAAATATAATTTTTGTAGAAAAAATGCGATTTTTTTATTTTCACGGCTCTACGTTATAAACTTCTGTGAAGCACCTGGGGGTTTAAAGTGCTCACCACACATCTAGATAAGTTCCTTAAGGGGTCTAGTTTCCAAAATGGTGTCATTTGTGGGGGGTCTCCACTGTTTAGGCACATCAGCGGCGCTCCAAACGTGACATGGCGTCCGATCTCAATTCCAGCCAATTCTACATTGAAAAAGTAAAATGACACTCCTTCTCTTCCAAGCTCTGCGGTGTGCCCAAACAGTGGTTTACCCCCACATATGGGGTATCGACGTACTCAGGAGAAATTGCACAACAACTTTTGTGGTCTAATTTCTCCTGCTACCCTTGTGAAAAAAAAAATTTGGGGGCAAAAATCATTTTTGTAGAAAAAATGCGATTTTTTATTTTCACGGCTCTACGTTATAAACTTCTGTGAAGCACTTGGGGGTTCAAAGTGCTCACCACACATCTAGATAAGTTTCTTAAGGGGTCTAGTTTCCAAAATGGTATCACTTGTGGGGGGTTTCCACTGTTTAGGCACATCAGGGGCTCTCCAAACGCGACATGGCATCCGATCTCAATTCCAGCCAATTCTGCATTGAAAAAGTCAAACGGTGCTCCTTCACTTCCAAGCTCTGCGGTGCACCCAAACAGTGGTTTACCTCCACATATGGGGTATCGACGTACTCAGGAGAAATTGCACAACAACTTTTGTGGTCTAATTTCTCCTGTTACCCTTGTGAAAATAAGAATTTGTGGGTGAAAATATCATTTTTGTGAAAACAAATGCGATTTTTTATTTTCACGGCTCTACGTTATAAACTTCTGTGAAGCACTTGGGGGTTCAAAGTGCTCACCACACATCTAGATAAGTTCCTTAAGGGGTCTAGTTTCCAAAATGGTATCACTTGTGGGGGGTTTCCACTGGTTAGGCACATCAGGGGCTCTCCAAACGCGACATGGCATCCGATCACAATTCCAGCCAATTCTGCATTGAAACAATCAAACGGTGCTCCTTCATTTCCAAGCTCTGCGGTGCGCCCAAACAGTGGTTTACCTCCACATATGGGGTATCGGCGTACTCAGGAAAAATTGTACAACAAAATTTGTGGTTACATTTCTGTTTTTACACTTGTGAAAATTAAAAAAAATGGTTCTGAAGTAAAATGTTTGCAAAAAAAAGTTAAATGTTCATTTTTTTCTTCCACATTGTTTCAGTTCCTGTGAAGTACGTAAAGGGTTAATAAACTTCTTGAATGTGGTTTTGAGCATCTTGAGGGGTGCAGTTTTTAGAATGGTGTCACACTTGGTTATTTTCTATCATATAGACCCCTCAAAATGACTTCAAAGGTGATGTGGTCCCTAAAAAAAACATGGTGTTGTAAAAATGAGAAATTGCTGGTCAACTTTTAACCCTTATAACTCCCTAACAAAAAAAAAATTGTTTCCAAAATTGTGCTGATGTAAAGTAGACATGTGGGAAATGTTATTTATTAACCATTTTTTGTGACATATATCTCTGATTTAAGGGCATAAAAATACAAAATTTAAAAATTGCAAAATTTTAAAATTTTTTGCCATATTTCCATTTTTTTCATAAATAATCGCAAGTAATATCGAAGAAATGTTACCGCTAACTTGAAGTACAATATGTCACGAAAAAACAGTCTCAGAATCAGCGGGATCCGATAAAGCGTTCCAGAGTTATAACCTCTTAAAGTGACACTGGTCAGAATTGTAAAAATTGGCTCGGTCATTAAGTACCAAATTGGCTCTGTCACTAAGGGGTTAAAGGACTTTATTCTGGCTGTGTTTTTATTTACATATTTACATATAACTTACTCTAGCACTTCTTCCCAGGTGCCGATGCGTGTCACACAGATGACATCAATTTGTGTTCTCCGTTTGCACATTTGCGGGACATTTTGCCCCCTGTGCTGACGGTAGAAAATGGACATGTCTACTCGTGGGGCACACGAACACACGGTCCGTGGAAATGCACCGACATGTAATAATAATAATCTTTATTTATATAGTGCCAACATATTCCGCAGCGCTTTACAGTTTAACAGTTTCAAACACAAGTCATAAGTAACAACGTTAACAATCCAATAATTAAAGCACAATAAGATGAACCTCCTCGTGAGAGCTTACAATCTACAATGAAGTGGGAGAGATACAAAGTACAGGAGCTTATTTACAATGATGTATTTACAATGATGGTTCAGCAATCTTCAGGGGTGGGGGATAAATGTAGATAGTGAATTGGGCAACACACGCCCTTACACATAAAATGACTTATTAGGGAACATGATAGGCCGCTTTGAACAAATATGTTCTGAGGGGGCAACTAAAACTATACAAATTGTGAATGGTCCTAATTTCTTGGGGAAGAGCATTCCAGAGGATTGGCGCAGTGCGGGAGAAGTCTTGGAAGCGGGAGTGGGAGGTACGGATTAGTGCAGGGGTTAGTTGAAAGTCATTTGCAGAGCGCAGCGGTCTACTAGGCCGATAGACCGAAATAAGGGAGGGGGTGCTGTACTGTGAAGAGCTTTATGGGTGAGAACTAGGGTTGAGCGACTTTCATTTTTTTAAGATCGAGTTGGGTTTTGTGAAACCCGACTTTGTCCAGAGTCGAGTCGAGTGCAGTCGGCCGATTATCGGTAAAAGTCGGGGATCGACCGAAACACGAAACCCAATGCAAGTCAATGGGGAAGCATAGTCGGCAGTGCGTGGAGGCCAGGAAAACACCTACAGTGCCCATTTTAATGCCAAAAACATCCATTCTTGTTTCTGAAGCTTGTCAATCTTAATTAACTTTATAATAATAGTTGGGCATAGGAAATTGGGGGTCATTTGGCAAAAGTTGTGGGGGGTAGGACTGGTTCAAGGCTTTAGTGGGCCCAGGAAATGTGGACTACGTCACAGCGGTGGAGAAGGGAGAGGTAAGTATTTCAACATTGCAAGTGCTGTGATCCTGAGCAAGCAGGGGGGGCCCACTCGTTCGCATTGGCACTGGCACAGGGCCCCTCAAAGTACAGCGGTGTGTTTGCATGGCGGGGGCGCCTCCCACCGGCAGCGACACTTTTGCGTACTCTGTGGGGCCCTGTGCCCGTGATGTCGCCAACGAGTATGCCCCCCCACCTGATGAAGGAACCTGCACTTTCATCTGCACCTTCCTCTTTGTCCCTGTGTAAGGTGGTATAACATGCGGGAAGGGGAACCTTACTTTCAGCAGGGTCAGATTCTGGCTGTGTAGAGTGCAAGGGGAATGTAGTGGTCTAGGTCAATGTACCAGCAGACTCATCTAGCAGTGGCTGGGCAATGGGCAGGATGAGGAGGAAACAGATATAGGGCCAAAGAATAAAGTAGGCTAAATGCAGTTCAAAATTGGTAACAGGACTAAACAGGCGGCATTGCTTTGTTCAGTGGAGTAGCAAACCCAAGAGCAGCAGACACTGTTTTAAGGGCCCAACCACACTAGTAGGCCAAATGCAGTTTAATATCTGCTACTGTAGGCCAAAAGCCAGAAGGTTGAAGCTCAGCTTTATTCAGTTGAGGACAAACAACATGGAGGGGCAGACACCGTTAGTAGGCCCTAACTACCAATTTTTAAAAACACAGCACTTAATGAGAGCCAGAAGGTTGAAGCTCAGCTGTATTCAGTTGAGGTCAGACTCAACACTAGGGAGGGGCAGACACCGTTAGTAGGCTGTAACCAAAGTTGAAGGTCAAATGCAGTTTAATATCTGATACTATAGGCTGAAAGCCAGAAGGTTGAAGCTCAGCTGTATTCAGTTGAGGGAAAACACCAGGGAGCAGCAAACAGAGCTATTAGGCCCCAACCAGCACTTAAAAAAAAATATATATATATATATATATATATATATATGAGAGCCAGAAGGTTGAAGCTCAGCTGTATTCAATTGAGGTCAACACCAGGGAGGGGCAGACACCGTTAGTAGGCCGTAACCAAAGTTGAAGGTCAAATGCAGTTTAATATCTGATACTATAGGCCGAAAGCCAGAAGGTTGAAGCTCAGCTGTATTCAGTTGAGGTCAACACCAGGGAGGGGCAGACACCGTTAGTAGGCCGTAACCAAAGTTGAAGGCCAAATGCAGTTTAATATCTGATACTATAGGCCGAAAGCCAGAAGGTTGAAGCTCAGCTGTATTCAGTTGAGGTCAACACCAGGGAGGGGCAGACACCGTTAGTAGGCCGTAACCAAAGTTGAAGGCCAAATGCAGTTTAATATCTGATACTATAGGCCGAAAGCCAGAAGGTTGAAGCTCAGCTGTATTCAGTTGAGGGCAAACACCAGGGAGGGGCAGATACCGTTAGTAGGCCATAAACACCATTTTTTAAAAAAAAACAGCACTTAATGAGAGCCAGAAGGTAGAAGCTCAGCTTTATTCAGTTGAGGACAAACACCAGGCAGGGGCAGACACCGTTAGTAGGCCCTAAATACCATTTAAAAAAAAAAAAAACAGCACTTAATGAGAGGCAGAAGGTAGAAGCTCAGCTTTATTCAGTTGAGGACAAACACCAGGCAGGGGTAGACACCGTTAGTAGGCCCTTAAACACCATTTAAAAAAAAAACAAAACAGCACTTAATGAGAGCCAGAAGGTTGAAGCTCAGCTTTATTCAGTTGAGGGAAAACACCAGGGAGCAGCAAACAGAGCTACTAAGCCCCAACCAGCACTTAAAAAAAAAAAATATATATATATATATATATATATATATATATATATATATATATATATATATATTAGAGCCAGAAGGTTGAAGCTCAGCTGTATTCAGTTGAGGTCAACACCAGGGAGGGGCAGACACCGTTAGTAGGCCGTAACCAAAGTTGAAGGTCAAATGCAGTTTAATATCTGATACTATAGGCCGAAAGCCAGAAGGTTGAAGCTCAGCTGTATTCAGTTGAGGTCAACACCAGGGAGGGGCAGACACCATTAGTAGGCCGTAACCAAAGTTGAAGGCCAAATGCAGTTTAATATCTGATACTATAGGCCGAAAGCCAGAAGGTTGAAGCTCAGCTGTATTCAGTTGAGGTCAACACCAGGGAGGGGCAGACACCGTTAGTAGGCCGTAACCAAAGTTGAAGGTCAAATGCAGTTTAATATCTGATACTATAGGCCGAAAGCCAGAAGGTTGAAGCTCAGCTGTATTCAGTTGAGGTCAACACCAGGGAGGGGCAGACACCATTAGTAGGCCGTAACCAAAGTTGAAGGCCAAATGCAGTTTAATATCTGATACTATAGGCCGAAAGCCAGAAGGTTGAAGCTCAGCTGTATTCAGTTGAGGTCAACACCAGGGAGGGGCAGACACCGTTAGTAGGCCGTAACCAAAGTTGAAGGCCAAATGCAGTTTAATATCTGATACTATAGGCTGAAAGCCAGAAGGTTGAAGCTCAGCTGTATTCAGTTGAGGGCAAACACCAGGGAGGGGCAGACACCGTTAGTAGGCCCTAAACACCAATTTTTTTTTAAACAACAGCACTTAATGAGAGCCAGAAGGTTGAAGCTCAGATTTATTCATTTGAGGACAACTTGAATTAGGGACTACAGACAGACTTACCAGGCTGTCCCCTGTGTGGACCATGCATCCAATACATTAACCCATTGCGCCACAAAGGACACGTAACCTTCCATGGCCATGCCTACAGGTCCATGTGTCTGTTGTCAGGTGTACCTTTGGACTCACAGATTGACATAGTGCATGGACAATGCGGTCTTTTACATGCTGGTGGAGGGGTGGGATGGCTTTTCTCGCAAAAGAATTGTCAACTGGGTAGCCCATAGCGTGGTACAGTGTAGTCCATCATGGCTTTATTAATATTAAATAAAATAAAAAAATTGGCTCTATGCACTGTAAAATAGGTTCCAGGGGTAAACGGGCAGCATTGGTGTGGTCAGTGGAGGAGTAATGCAAGTAGGGACCGCAGACAGGCTATCAAAGGCCTAAAATAACAAACAATAGGCTCATGGCAGTTTTACATCGGTTACATCAGTGATTTTCAACCTTTTTTGAGCCGCGGCACACTTTTTATACTTAAAAAATCCCGAGGCACACCACCAACCAAAATGGCACAAAATGGTGCGTCCAGGTTTGAGATGAAAGTCTGCAGTCATTCTATGTGACTGCAGGCTTCTGAATTCTCACAGCGCAAGCACTGCACACTTTCAGGATTCTCCCTTGCCGGTGGCCAGAGTGGACGGTCATGACAGCACAAGTATGTGATTTGGATACTTCTGGTCACATTCTAACTAGACGTGTCCGGCCTCAGTCAATTCGTTTTCATTGAATGAGGCCACACATGTCTAGTCAGCACGTGACCGCATGTATGTAAATCACCAACATCAGAGAATTATGATAGCAGTGTGCACTGTGAGAATTCAGAAGTCTGCAGTCACATAGTATGACTGCAGACTCATCACAACCTTGGACATCCCCTTTAATGTTCCTAACAAATAAAAATGAGAATTAGTATCACAAAAAAAACACATTTACATCCATGTACCTGATAGATGACGTTGTTTGTGGAGTCGCCTCTTTCTTTTCATCTTCACCTTGTCCAGATGCCATGATGACTCTTCTCATCCACCGGCAGAGCTCGTTTCTGCAGACTTCCATCTTCTCCTGTCTTCTGCAGCACATCCCGACACAACACCCTTAAAGATAGCAGTGTTATTATAATGCTCTGGAATAACAATATCTGCCCTAGGCTGAGCCTCTGAGTAAATAATTGCCCCTCACTTTATTCCCAGCACATAATATGACCCTCACTGTCCCTCTTATGGTACATGCCATCCACACTACCCTCTCTCTCTTTTCCATACTTCACACTGCCTTCTCATACGGTGTCCCTCATAGAGAGCCCAGTCTCTCTACTGTGCCCCTTCATTACACTCCTCCTACTTGGCATACTGTCTCCTCCTGGCTGTTACCCTCACACTACTCAGTATCTATTATGTGTCCACTCACACTTTCATCCCCCCATACTGTCTGCACACATTTCTAATAGCCTCCTCCTGTACATCCCCCCCCTGCTAACATACCCCTTTGCTCTCTCCATATTTCCTCCTCACACATTCCCCCCTCACACATTCCCCCGACTCCCCATACTGTCCTCACACATCCCATCACCGTTGCTCCCAGTACTGTCAGCACACATTTTTCCCCTCGCTACTGTGTCCACCCCCATCTCCCCACTCACCCCCACAGAATATATCCACTGCCCTTCCGATAGAATAAATCCATCCCCTTCCACAGAATAAATGCACCCTGCCCCACACATGCTAAATAAATTCCAGCCCCCCCCCCACGTACACACTGAATAAATCCCCCACACACACTGAATAAATCCCCCCACACACTGAATAAATCCCCCCACACACTGAATAAATCCCCCGACACACTTAATGAATCCCCCCACATACTCCCCATAAACCCACCCCACGCTGAATCTTCGGTGTCTTCAGCTCCACAGCACAGGAGCACTTACCACCAAGTCTCTTCTTTCTCCTGCGCGCCGGATAGTGACGTCAGCAGCGTGATCACATGACTTGATCACGCTGCTGGCGTCGCTCTGACCCGGCAGTCAGAGCCTCAATTGTACTCGCAGCTGGTAGATGTCTGCGAGTACAATTGATCTCCGGGAGCCGGCGCGCTGCAGCTTCTCTGTGCCGGCTGTCAGCTTGACAGTCGGCACAGAGAACAGCTGACTCCCGTTCCCCGCGGCACACCCGACCATGTGTCGCGGCACACTGGTTGAAAAACACTGGGTTACATGGATGCACAGGCAGGCAGCATTGTGGTCAGTGGAGGAGTAATGCAAGTAGGGACCGCAGACAGGCTATCAAAGGCCTAAAATAACAAACAATAGGCTCATGGCAGTTTTACATCGGTTACATGGATACACAGGCAGGCAGCATTGAGGTCAGTGGAGGAGTAATGCAAGTAGGGACCGCAGACAGGCTATCAAAGGCCTAAAATAACAAACAATAGGCTCATGGCAGTTTTACATCGGTTACATGGATGCACAGGCAGGCAGCATTGTGGTCAGTGGAGGAGTAATGCAAGTAGGGACTGCAGACAGGCTATCAAAGGCCTAAAATAACAAACAATAGGCTCATGGCAGTTTTACATCGGTTACATGGATGCACAGGCAGGCAGCATTGTGGTCAGTGGAGGAGTAATGCAAGTAGGGACCGCAGACAGGCTATCAAAGGCCTAAAATAACAAACAATAGGCTCATGGCAGTTTTACATCGGGTACATGGATACACAGGCAGGCAGCATTGTGGTCAGTGGAGGAGTAATGCAAGTAGGGACCGCAGACAGGCTATCAAAGGCCTAAAATAACAAACAATAGGCTCATGGCAGTTTTACATCGGTTACATGGATACACAGGCAGGCAGCATTGTGGTCAGTGGAGGAGTATTGCAAGGAGTGTCTGACACAGTTAGTACTCCAAAAAAATAAATAGATGTTAATGTCTCGCAAAACAACTATAAGTAAAAAAAAGGGTGTCATGCTTAGGTACAGGGGTGGGCTCAACTGCAGAGTTTATGACAAAGTAATTTGGCAGTAAATTAGTATTTACTGGTGTCAATATAGGACACTGACCCAGACTACTTTAACTAGCATCATAGATGCAAACAAATTGGTATTGTTTGTCTGTGCCAGGCATTGAATGATGTCAGTGCATAGACTAAACATTGGTGGAGCTGTGCGAGATAATTTTGCACGTGGTAGAGCACATTTTGAGCTGGGGTAGGGGGGAACTCTCTTGAGGCCGGCGGGACCGCCCCAGGGCCCCTCATGTTACAACGGTGTGTCTGACGTTGGGTGCGCACCACCACCGCCAGAGACACTACATTGTACTATGAGGGACCCAGTAGCAATGCCATCAACCAAAAGCGAGCACACCCACCTCTTCAGACAATCAGCACTGTAACGGGTTCTTGCGCCAAGTGGCGAGACAACGGCCCCGTGGGGGGATTTTTCCCATTGGGGGAGGTGTAAACATGTCGTATGCTGGACAAACAGCTGCTGCAAATTAACAGATTGGAACACTAAGTAAGACCAGTCCACAAGCAAGACATTTTATAGGAAAGCTAGGTGTCAGCCGGGAAAGGTGGGGCAAAATAATTTGAAATCCAGGAGTGGTTCATTTTAATGAAGGTGAGATCATCCACATTTTGGGTAGCCAGATGAGTCCTTTTTTCGGTTAATATTGAACCAGCAGCACTGAATACTCTTTCTGATAGCACACTAGCTGCTGGGCAAGCAAGCTCCTGCAACGCATATTCTGCCAATTCAGGCCAGGTGTCTAATTTTGATGCCCAGTAATCAAATGGGAATGACGGTTGAGGGAGAACATCGATAAGGGAAGAAAAATAGTTAGTAACCATACTGGACAAATGTTGTCTCCTGTCACTTTGTATAGATGCAGCAGTACCTGTCCTGTCTACGGTCATTGCGAAATCACTCCACAACCTGGTCAGAAAACCCCTCTGTCCAACGCCACTTCTGATTTGTGCACCTCTAACACCTCTGCCATGTAGCCCCCTGCAGCTTGTGTGAGACTGAGAACCATCACCGGCGCTGTGTGCTGGGAATGCCTGAATCAAACGGTCTAAAAGAGTAGCTTGTTTGGTTGCTAATGTTTGTTCAAGGTTCTCATGTGGCATAATATTTTGCAATTTGCCTTTATAGCGAGGGGCAAGGATGCAGGCCAACCAATAATCGTCATCGCTCATCATTTTAATAATGCGTGTGTCCCTTTTGAGGATACGTAAGGCATAATCCGCCATGTGGGCCAAAGTTCCAGTTGTCAAATCTGCAGTTGTGCTGGTTGGAGGGGCAGTTACAGGCAAATCTACGTCACTTGTCTCCCTTAAAAACACAGAACCCAGCCTTGCAACGCCACTAATTTCTGTTGGCCCAGGAGAAGCTTCCTCATTCAAAAAGTACTCATCCCCATCATCCTCCCCGTCCTCCTCCTCCTCTTCGCCCGCTACCGCGTCCTCTACGCGGCCCTGACCAGACAATGGCTGACTGTCATCAAGGCTTTCCTCTTCCTCGGCTGCAGACACCTGCTCCTTTATGTGCGTCAAACTTTGCATCAGCAGACGCATTAGGGGGATGCTCATGCTTATTATGGCGTTGTCTGCACTAACCAGCCGTGTGCATTCCTCAAAACACTGAAGGACTTGACACAGGTCTTGTAGCTTCGACCACTGCACACCTGACAACTCCATGTCTGCCATCCAACTGCCTGCCCGTGTATGTGTATCCTCCCACAAAAACATAACAGCATGCCTCTGTTCGCACAGTCTCTGAAGCATGTGCAGTGTGGAGTTCCACCTTGTTGAAATGTCGATGATTAGGCGATGCTGGGGAAGATTCAAAGACTGCTGATAGTTCTGCATACGGCTGGAGTGTACGGGCGAACGGCGGATATGCGAGCAAAGTCTGCGCACTTTGAGGAGCAGGTTGGGTAACCCCGGGTAACTTTTCAGGAAGCACTGCACCACCAGGTTTAAGGTGTGAGCCAGGTAAGGAATGTGTTTCAGTTGGGAAAGGGCTATGGCAGCCATGAAATTCCTTCCGTTATCACTCACAACCTTGCCTGCCTCAAGATGTACAGTGCCCAGCCATGACTGAGTTTCATTCTGCAAGAACTCGGACAGAACTTCCGCGGTGTGTCTGTTGTCGCCCAAACACTTCATTGCCAATACAGCCTGCTGACGCTTGCCACTAGCTGTCCCATAATGGCACACCTGGTGTGCAACAGTGGCAGCTGCGGATGGAGTGGATGTGCGACTGCGATGTGTGGACGAGCTCTCGCTTCTGCATGAGGAGGAGGAAGAGGAGGAGGGGGGGCGAACGCCTACAGCCAACTCTTTCCTTGACCGTGGACTAGGCAAAACTGTCCCAATATTGCTGTCCCCTGTGGACCCTGCATCCACCACATTCACCCAGTGTGCCGTGATGGACACGTAATGTCCCTGGCCATGCCTACTGGTCCATGCATCTGTTGTCAGGTGCACCTTTGTAGTCACAGACTGCCTGAGTGCATGGACGATGCGGTCTTTAACATGCTGTTGGAGGGCTGGGATGGCTTTTCTAAAAAAGAAGTGCCGACTGGGTAGCTTGTAGCGTGGTACAGCGTAGTCCATCAGCGCTTTGAAAGCTTTGCTTTCAACTAACCGGTAGGGCATCATCTCTAATGAGATTAGTCTAGCAATGTGGGCGTTCAAACCCTGTGTCCGCGGATGCGAGGATGAGTACTTCCTTTTCCTAACAAGAGTCTCATGTAGGGTGAGCTGGACTGGAGAGCTGGAGATCGTGGAACTAGCGGTGGTGCCGGTGGACATGGGTGAGTGAGAGAGGGTTGGAGATGGTATTCTTGCCGGTGCCCTACATGCAGTGTTTCCTACTGCAAACCTGGTGATTCCCTGACTGCTTTGGCCTGGCGACGAAAGCTGCACAGATACTGCCGGTGGTGCGGGAAATGGTGGGTTTACAGTGAGGGAAGGGATGTAGCGTTGCTGACTAGCTTCATTGGCCGAGGGTGCTGCAACCTTTAGGGACATTTGGTAGTTATTCCAGGCTTGCAAATGCATGGTGGATAAATGTCTATGCATGCAACTTGTATTTAGACTTTTAAGATTCTGACCTCTGCTTAAGGTAGTTGAACATTTTTGACAGATGACTTTGCGCTGATCATTTGGATGTTGTTTAAAAAATGCCAGACTGCACTCTTTCTACTATCGGATAACTTTTCAGGCATTGCAGACTGAGCTTCTTTAACCAGATGGCCACGCTGTCCTCCAACAGGTTTTGGTTTTGCCATGCGTTTTTGGCCAGATACGGGCCCGGTAGATGGAACCTGTTGTGATGTTGATGCCTGCTGCGGCTCCTCCTCCTCCGCTTCTGAACTACTGCCGCCTGCACCCTGTTCCCCCAATGGCTGCCAATCGGGGTCAACAACTGGGTCATCTATGACCTCCTCTTCTATGTCGTGTGCAACTTCGTCTGTGTCACCGTGTAAGCCGGTGGTATAGCGTTCGTGACGGGGCACCATAGTCTCCGCTGGGTTTGATTCTGCCTCAGTACACTGCGAGGGCAATGTTCTGGTCTGAGTCAAAGGAACAGCATAGTAATCTGGCTGTGGCTGTGCATCTGTGCACTCCATGTCCGATTCAACTTCTAATGGGCATGGCCTGTTAACTGTTTCACTGTCTAACCCAGGAACGGTATGTGTAAAGAGCTCCATGGAGTAACCTGTTGTGTCGACTGACGCATCCTTCACTGTTGTTCTGGGTGAAGGACACAAGGAAGCGACTTGTTCCTGACCGGGAGCATCCACTGATGATGCACTGCTCTGACATTTGGCACTTTCCGAGGAGGAGGCGAAAGAGCTAGAGGCAGAGTGAGCAATGAAAGCCAATACTTGTTCCTCCTGCTCCAGCTTCAAAAGTGGTTTTCCTACTCCCAGAAAAGAGAGCGTTCGAGGCCTTGTGTAGGCAGACGACGTTTTTGGCTCAACAACTCGAGACTTAGGTGCTGTACTGCTTTTACCACGACCACCTGATGCTCCACCACCACTACCATCATTACCAGCTGACAATGACCGCCCACGGCCACAACCTCTTCCACTAGACTTCCTCATTGTTTGCAAAACGTAACCAAAGTAACGCTGTTTGTTACTGTAAAACAACTTATAAGGTGAACTCAAACTTCTGTAGGATTTATATATACCTTTATAGGTGCCTGACACTGAAAGGAAAATCAGGCCCAATGTTACACACTAGGCTTTCTGTGCCCCAATAATTTGAGACATATGGCACACACAGGAGCAGCACTCAAGCAGACTTGCCAATATTTATCTCCCACTAATTATTTTTTTTTGAAAAGGGAGAATGTACACAAAAACAAAAAAAATGGCCAATTATCACACAGTGTTTTTCGGTGGCACACAATGAGAGAGAGATGCCACCCGCAGCAATGGCACGGAGGCAGACTTGCCAATATTTATCTCCCACTAATTTTTTTTTTTTTTAAACGGAGAATGTACCTAAAAACAAAAAAAAGGCCAATTATCACACACTGGTTTTTGGTGGCACACAATGAGAGACAGATGCCACACACAGGACTGGCACGGAGGCAGACTTGCCAATATTTATCTCCCACTAATTTTTTTTTTTTTGAAAAGGGAGAATTTAGAAAAAAAAAAAATGGCCAAGTATCACACAGTGTTTTTTGGTGGCACACAATGAGAGTTGATGCCACACACAGGACTGGCACGGAGGCAGACTTGCCAATATTTATCTCCCACTAATTTTTTTTTTGAAAAGGGAGAATTTAGAAAAAAAAAAAAGGCCAAGTATCACACAGTGTTTTTCGGTGGCACACAATGAGAGACAGATGCCACACACAGGACTGGCACAGAGGCAGACTTGCCAATATTTATCTCGCACTAATTTTTTTTTTTGAAAAGGGAGAATTTAGAAAAAAAAAAAATGGCCAAGTATCACACAGTGTTTTTCGGTGGCACACATTGAGAGTTGATGCCACACACAGGACTGGCACGGAGGCAGACTTGCCAATATTTATCTCCCACTAATTTTTTTTTTTGAAAAGGGAGAATTTAGAAAAAAAAAAAGGCCAAGTATCACACAGTGTTTTTCGGTGGCACACAATGAGAGACAGATGCCACACACAGGACTGGCACAGAGGCAGACTTGCCAATATTTATCTCGCACTAATTTTTTTTTTTTTTAAAGGGAGAATTTAGAAAAAAAAAAAATGGCCAAGTATCACACAGTGTTTTTCGGTGGCACACAATGAGAGTTGATGCCACACACAGGACTGGCACAGAGGCAGACTTGCCAATATTTATCTCGCACTAATTTTTTTTTTTGAAAAGGGAGAATTTAGAAAAAAAAAAATGGCCAAGTATCACACAGTGTTTTTCGGTGGCACACATTGAGAGTTGATGCCACACACAGGACTGGCACGGAGGCAGACTTGCCAATATTTATCTCCCACTAATTTTTTTTTTTGAAAAGGGAGAATTTAGAAAAAAAAAAAGGCCAAGTATCACACAGTGTTTTTCGGTGGCACACAATGAGAGTCAGATGCCACACACAGGACTGGCACGGAGGCAGACTTGCCAATATTTATCTCGCACTAATTTTTTTTTTTTGAAAAGGGAGAATTTAGAAAAAAAAAATGGCCAAGTATCACACAGTGTTTTTTGGTGGCAAACAATGAGAGAGAGATGCCACCCACAGCAATGGCACGGAGGCAGACTTGCCAATATTTATCTCCCACTAATTATTTTTTTTGAAAAGGGAGAATTTAGAAAAAAAAAAATGGCCAAGTATCACACAGCGTTTTTCGGTGGTACACAATGAGAGACAGATGCCACACACAGGACTGGCACGGAGGCAGACTTGCCAATATTTATCTCCCACTAATTATTTTTTTTTGAAAAGGGAGAATGTACGCAAAAACAAAAAAAATGGCCAATTATCACACAGTGTTTTTCGGTGGCACACAATGAGAGAGAGATGCCACCCACAGCAATGGCACGGAGGCAGACTTGCCAATATTTATCTCCCACTAATTTTTTTTTTTTGGAAAGGGAGAATTTAGCAAAAAAAAAAAGGCCAAGTATCACAGTGTTTTTCGATGGCACACAATGAGAGAGAGATGCCACCCACAGCAATGGCACAGAGGCAGACTTGCCAATATTTATCTCCCTGCAGTAATCTCAGAAAAGTATGGCAGGCAGCTATAAAAAGGACTGCTGCACACAAAAGTGTGGACAAACACACAAGATAGCTGTGCAGAAAGGAAGGAAAAACAGGATTTGTGCTTTGAAAAAAGCAGTTGGTTTGCACAGCGGCGTACACACAGGCACAGCAACGCAGCTATCAGGGTCAGGGAGCCTTCTAGGGCAGCCCAATGAGCGACAGCGCTGAGGAAAAAAAAATGTAGCTTCCACTGTCCCTGCAAACAAAAGGTGGTGTTGGACAGTGGAAATCGCTACAGCACAAGCGGTTTGTAGCTTTATGTACCCTGCCTATCACTATCCCTGCTTCTGAAGAAGCGGCAGCAACCTCTCCCTACGCTCAGAGCAGCAGCAGTAAGATGGCGGTCGGCGGGAACGCCCATTTATAGCCCCTGTGATGCCGCAGAAAGCAAGCCAATCACTGCAATGCCCTTCTCTAAGATGGTGGGGACTGAGATCTATGTCATCACGCTGCCCACACTCTGCGTCCGTCTTCATTGGCTGAGAAATGGCGCTTTTAGCGTCATCGAAACGCGACTTTGGCGCGAAAGTCGGGTACCGCATGGCCGACCCCACACAGGGATCGGCTCGGTTTCATGAGACGCCGACTTTGCCAAAAGTCGGCGACTTATGAAAATGAACGATCCGTTTCGCTCAACCCTAGTGAGAACAAGTACTTTGAATTGAATCCTATAATAAATGGGCAGCCAGTGTAGCGACTGGTGAAGAGCAGCTGCAACTGAATACCGATTAGCCAGGTAGATGACCCTGGCTTCTGCATTAAGGATAAACTGAAGAGGAGAAAGTCGAGTGAGGGGGAGGCCAATTAATAGAGTGTTACAGTAATCCAGGCGGGAGTGGATCAAGGCGACAGTGAGGGTTTTTGTTGTTTCCATGGTGAGAAAAGGGAGGATTCTAGAGATATTCTTTAGGTGTAAGCGGCAAGAGATTCTATATTGGATGTGAAGGAGAGATCGGAGTCAAACATAACACCCAGAGAGTGCGCCTTCTGCCGGGGTGTTATTATGGTGCCACCCACGGAGAGGGAAATGTCAGGTTTAGGGAGGTTAGTAGACAGTGGGAGCAGAAGAAGTTCAGTTTTGGAGAGGTTGAGTTTCATATAGAGAACGGACATGATGTTGGAGACTGCGGACAGACAGTCACTGGCGTTCTGTAGTACAGCGGGAGTAAGGTCAGGGGATGACGTATATAGTTGTGGGTCATCGGCATAAAGGTGATACTGAATGCCAAATCTGCTGATGGTCTGTCCAATTGGGGCCGTGTAGAGGGAGAAGAGAAGTGGGCCAAGGACTGAGTCCTGAGGTACCCCAACAGTGAGAGGAAGAGGGGACAAAGTGGAGCCAACGAACGATACACTGAGGGAGCGGTCAGAAAGATAGGAAGAGAACCAGGAGAGAGCACTGTCCTTAATGCCTAGTGACTGGAGCCTAGACGGTAGGAGGTGGTAGTCAACAGTGTCAAAAGCTGCAGAAAGGTTGAGAATAATGAGCAGAGTAGTCACAGTTACACTTTGCTGTCAGAAGGTCCTTGGACACTGATGAGTGCAGTTTCTGTTGAATGTAGGAGGCGGAAGCCGGACTCTGAAGGGTCTAGGAGGGAGTGAGTGGAGAGGTAACTAGTAAGGTGGGAGTAGACCAGGTGCTCCAAGAGTTTAGAGATGAAGGGGAGATTGGAGACTGGCCTGTAGTTATTTGTGCAGGATGGATCGAGAGAGAGTTTCTTTAGTAATGGAGTAATGATAGACTGTTTGAAGGAGGAGGGGAAAATGCCAGAGGAGAGGGAGAGATTAAAGATTGTAGTTAGGTGAGTTGTGACAACTGGAGAGAGTGACTGGAGGAGGTGTGAGCGAATGGGGTCAGTAGTGCATGTAGTTAAATGAGAAGAACACTTCTTCTTCTGTGATGGGATCAAATGTGGAGCCATGGGAAATGCAGGGAGGGATGGGAGTCACTGCACTTGGTGGCTGGGAGCAGATTTTCTGATGAATATTAACTATTTTATCTATAAAGTGGGAGGCCAGGTAATCAGCACACATGTCTGTGATATGGGCTTGTGCTTTTGGCCTAAGGAGGGAGTGAAAGGTGTCAAAAAGTTGGTGAAGTAGGTCTGTTTGCCCAGGTGAAGGGCAGAATTATAGGTTCTTAACATAAATATGAAGTGGGTGAAGTTTTCTGGTGTGCGAGTTTTCCTCCATAAGCGTTCAGCACTTCTAGAGCATCGCTGGAGAAGCCGTGTTTGCAATGTGAGCAAAGGCTGTTTTACTCTGTATTTGGCGGTTCTGAAGGTGAGGGGTGCTACTTGGTCAAGAGTGCTTCTAAGAGTGTCATTGTAGTGATGTACAGCCAGATCAGGACTGGAAAAAGAGGAGATTGGGGACAGTGATGAGTGTAAGGAGTATGAAAGTGTATGATAGTTAATGGCATGTACATTTCTGAATGTGTGTTAGGTAGGAGTGTGCTGGGGTGGGCAAGAAATTGTGAGTGTGAAGGAGAGAATGTTGTGGTCAGAGCGTGGAAGCGGTGAGTTATCTAGGTCGGAGATTGAGCAGAGTCGGGCGAAGACCAGGTCAAGGGTGTTACCGTCTTTGGGTGTTTCAGAGGTTGATAGCTGTGAGAGGCCGAGAGAAGCGGTTAGTGATAGAACCTTGGATGCAGATGTGGAAGTGGGGCTGTTTATGGGGATGTTGAAGTCTCCCAGGATAAGGGTTGGGAGTTCTGAGGACATGAAGTGCGGCAGCCAGGCAGAGAAATGGTCCAAGAAGTTGGTAGGCAAGCCTGGGGGACAGTATATGACTGATACTCATTTGAATGGGTCTACATGTGTCAGTGTCTCCGGTATTATTATTATTATTTATTATTATTAATTATTATAGCGCCATTTATTCCATGGCGCTTTACATGTGAGGAGGGGTATACATAATAAAAACAGGTACAATAATCTTGAACAATACAAGTCACAACTGGTACAAGAGGAGAGAGGACCCTGTCCGCGAAGGCTCACAATCTACAAGGGATGGGTCAGGGTACAGTAGGTAAGGATAGAGCTGGTCGTGCAGTGATGTGATCGATTGGTGGTTACTGCAGATTGTAGGCTTGCCGGAAGAGGTAGTTCTTCAGGTTCTTTTTGAAGGTTTCGATGGTAGGTGAGAATCTGATGTGTTGTGGTAGAGAGTTCTAGAGTAGAGGTGATGCACGAGAGAAATCTTGTATGTGATTGTGGGAAGAGGAGATAAGAGGGGAGTAGAGAAGGAGATCTTGTGAGGATCGGAGGTTGCGAGCAGGAAAGTACTGGGAGACGAGGTCACAGATGTATGGAGGAGACAGTTTGTGGATGGCTTTGTATGTCATGGTTAGGCTTTTGTACTGGAGTCTCTGGGTAATGGGAAGCCAGTGAAGGGATTGACAGAGGGGAGAGGCCGGGGAATAGCGGGGGGACAGGTGGATTCGTCGGGCAGCAGAGTTTAGAATAGATTGGAGGGGTGTGAGAGTGTTAGAGGGGAGGCCACAGAGCAGGAGGTTACAGTAGTTGAGGCGGGAGATGATGAGGGCATGGACTATGGTTTTTGCAGATTCTTGGTTTAGGAATGTACGGATCCATTAAATATTTTTGAGTTGAAGGCAGCAGGAAGTGGAAAGGGCTTGGATATGCAGTTTGAAGGAGAGATCAGTGTCAAGGATTACCCCGCGACAGCAAGCTTGTGGGACTGGGGAGAGTGGGCAGCCGTTTCTCGGTACATGTGAAAACTGTCACCACACGCACCGGAGACACAGATGTGTGAAAAAGGCCTGACATTGTGGCCTTTGGACCAAAAAAGTTCTATTTCAATGAAGTAGGGCATACTCCAACATGTTTTTGTATCAAGAGCAGTTGCGCCCGGACATTAGAGGATGAGACAGATCTTTTTAACTCACGACATCCACCCTTCATGTCCGGCACACGTCAGAAGTGGGTGTATGAAAAGGACTCATGCATCGAGCATACCCCATACTCGGCAATTGATAGCTGTGTATTACAGCCAGGACCTGCCCTTAACAATCTCTGGAGGAGCAGTGTTCCACTCATGTTTGTTAACTTGTTAAATGCCGCTGTAAATCTCTTACAGTGACATTTATCACACGCTAATGTGCGTGCACATCATTTTTTTCTCCCATCCGCACTACCGATTGTGTGATTGGTGTGATATTGGGTCGCTGATGGGTTGTGATTAGTGATGAGCGAATATACTCGGTACTCGAGATTTCCAAAACATGCTCGGGTGTCCTCCGAGTTTTTGTAAGTACTCGGAGATTTAGTTTTCAGTGCCGCAGCTGAATGATTTACATCTGTTAGTCAGCATAAGTACATGTGAGGGTTGACTGGTTGCTAGGGAATCCCCACATGTAATCAAGCTAGCTAAGATAATCTCGAGTACCGAGTATATTCGCTCATCTCTAGTTGTGATGACAGCAGATGGTCAGCTGATGACCCTCCGACCTGTCATTACGGAGTTCCTTTGAAACCCTGCTTGTGGCCATGCTTCTAAGGACACCATGATTTCTGCTATATTCAGCAATGCTGTCCCATCACTGTATATAGCACAAGTGATCAGACAATCACATCTTTAAGTTCACTTAGGGGGCTAACAATACTAGTAAAAGTAAAAAAAGGTTTTGAAAAATAGGGCAAAAAATGAAAAAAATAAGTGTTCAAATCACTGACCTTTTCCCCAATTAAAAATAAAGATATTACATTTTTTACACACAGAGCGGGGCAAATTAGTATTTGATCCCTAGCAGATTTTGTAAAGTGTCATGGCTTTGAGAAAAAGGGGAGGAAAAACGGAAATGCAAAAATGGAAATTGGCTGAGGCATGAATGTGTTAATGGTTGAATGGATTAAGGAATGAAAGATATGAAATCATAATATGCATCTTTTTGCTCCCAATTTTTTATTTTACCAAGCGTAACATGAGAAATTGGACCCCAAAAGTTGTTGTGCAATTTCACTTGAGTATGCCAATACACATATGTAGGGAAATACTACTTTTGAGGCAAAGTGCAAAGCTCAGAAGGGAAGAGGCGTCATATTGGAGTTCACATTTTGCTGGAATGGTTTAAGGGTGCAATGTCACAGGGGCAGAGCCCTTGAGGTGCCAGAACAACAGAAACACCCTATATGTGAACTCATTTTACAAACTACACTCCAAAATGAATTAACCTATAGATGCAGTGATCACATTAACACCACATGTGCCTCACAGAATTTTATACCACTGAGCGATGAAGAAGAATATATTACATTTTTACTGCTTAAATGTTGTTTTAGCCCCAAGTTTTACACCTTCACCCCCAAGGGTGGTTTGCACGTTAATGACCAGGCCAATTTTTACAATTCAGACCACTGTCCTTTTATGAGGTTATAACTCTGGAACGCTTCAACGGATCTTGGCGATTCTGACACTGTTTTCTCGTGACATATTGTACTTCATGACAGTGGTAAAATTTCTTCGATATAACTTGCGTTTATTTGTGAAAAAAACGAATATTTGGCAAAAATTTTGAAAATTTTGCAATTTTCCAAATTTGAATTTTTATGCCCTTAAATCACAGACATATGTCATGGAAAATACTTAATAAGCAACATTTCCCACATGTCTACTTTACATCAGCACAATTTGGGACCAAATTTTTTTTTTTGTTAGGGAGTTATAAGGGTTAAAATTTGACCCGAAATTTCTCATTTTTACAACACCATTTTTCTTTTAGGGACCACATCTCATTTGAAGTCATTTTGAGGGGTCTATATATAGAAAATACCCAAGTGTGACACCATTCTAAAAACTTCACCCTTCAAGGTACTCAAAACCCCTTTAAGAAGTTTATTAACCCTTCAGGTGTTTCACAGAAATTTTTGGAATGTTTAAATAAAAATGAACATTTAACTTTTTTTCACACAAAATTTATTTCAGCTCCAATTTGTTTTATTTTACCAAGGGTAACAGGAGAAAATGGACCCAAAAAGTTGTTGTACAATTTGTCCTGAGTACGATGATACCCCATATGTGGGGGTAAACCACTGTTTGGATGCATGGCAGAGCTCGGAAGGAAAGGAGCGCCATTTGACTTTTCAATGCAAAATTGACTGGAATTGAGATGGGACGCCATGTTGCATTTGGAGAGCCCCTGATGTGCCTAAACATTGAAACCCCCCACAAGTGACACCATTTTGGAAAGTAGACCCCCTACTTATCTAGATGTGTGGTGAGCACTTTGACCCAACAAGTGCTTCACAGAAGTTTATAATGCAGAGCCGTAAAAATAAAAAATCATATTTTTTCACAAAAATCATATTTTTGCCCCCAATTTTTTATTTTCCCAAGGGTAAGAGAAGAAATTGGACCCCAAAAATTGTTGTGCAATTTGTCCTGAGTACGCTGATACCCTGCATGTGAGTGTAAACCATTGTTTTGGCGCAGGGCAGAGCTCGGAAGGGAAGGAGCGCCATTTGACTTTTCAATGCAAAATTGACTGGAATTGAGATGGGACGTCATGTTGCGTTTGGAGAGCCCATAATGTGCCTAAACATTGAAACCCCCCACAAGTGACACCATTTTGGAAAGGAGACCCCTTAAGGAACTTATCTAGATGTGTGTTGAGCACTTTGACCCAACAAGTGCTTCACAGAAGTTTATAATGCAGAGCCGTAAAAATAAAAATCATATTTTTTCACAAAAATGATCTTTTCGCCCCCATTTTTTTATTTCCCCAAGGGTAAGAGAAGAAATTAGACCACAAAAGTTGTTGTGCAATTTGTCCTGAGTACGAAGATACCCCATATGTATGGGTAAACCACTGTTTGGGCGCATAGCAGAGCTCGGAAAGGAAGGAGCGCTATTTTACTTTTCAGTGCAAAATTGACTGGAATTAAGATGGGACGCCATGTTGCGTTTGGAGAGCCTAAACATTAAAAACCCCCACAAGTGACACCATTTTGGAAAGTAGACCCCCTAAGGAACTTATCTAGATGTGTTTTGAGAGCTTTGAACCCCCAAGTGTTTCACTACAGTTTATAACGCAGAGCCGTGAAAATAATAATTCTTTTTTTTTCACAAAAATGATATTTTAGCCCCCAGTTTTGTATTTTCACAAGGGTATCAGGATAAATTAGACCCCAAAAGTTGTTGTCCAATTTGTCCTGAGTACGCTGATACCCCATATGTGGGGGGAACCACTGTTTGGGCACATGACAGAGCTCGGAAGGGAAGGAGCGCCATTTGGAATGCAGACTTAAATGGATTGGTCTGCAGGCGTCACGTTGCATTTGCAGAGCCCCTGATGTACCCAAACAGTACAAACCCCCCACAAGTGACCACATATTGGAAACTAGACCTCCCAAGGAACTTATCTAGATGTGTTGTGAGAACTTTGAACTCTCAAGTGTTTCACTACAGTTTACAACGCAGAGCCGTGAAAATAAAAAATCCTTTTTTTCCCACAAAACTTATTTTTTAACCCCCAGTTTTGTATTTTCCCAAGGGTAACAGGAGAAATTGGACCTCAAAAGTTGTTGTCCAATTTGTCCTGAGTACGCTGATACCCCATATGTTGGGGTAAACCCCTGTTTGGGCACACGGGAGAGCTCTGAAGGGAAGGAGCACTGTTTTACTTTTTCAACGCAGAATTGGCTGGAATTGAGATCGGATGCCATGTCCCGTTTGGAGAGCCCCTGATGTGCCTAAACAGTGGAAACCCCCCAATTATAACTGATACCCTAATCCAAACACACCCCTTACCCTAATCCCAACAGTAACCCTAACCACACCCCTAACCCTGACACACCCCTAATTCTAATCCCAACCCTAATCCCAACCGTAAATGTAATCCAAACCCTAACCCTAACTTTTGCCCCAACCCTAGCTGTAGCCTGTAACCTGTAACTTTAGCCCCAACCCTAGCCCTAACCCTAACCCTAGCAATAATCCTAGCCCTAACCCTATCCCTAACCCTAGCCCCAACCCTAGCCCCAACCCGAGCCCTAACCCTAGCCCTAACCCTAGACCTAGCAATAACCCTAGCCCTAACCCTAGCCCCAACCCTAGCCCTAACCCTAGTCCTAACCCTAACCCTAGCAATAGCCCTAACCCTAACCCTAACCCTAGCCATAACCCTAGCCCTAACCCTAGCCCTAACCCTAATCCTAGCCCTAACCCTAGCCCTAACCTTAATGGGAAAATGGAAATAAATACATTTTTTTATTTTTTTATTTTTCCCTAACTAAGGGGGTGATGAAGGGGGGTTTGATTTACTTTTATAGCGGGTTATTTAGCGGATTTTTATGATTGGCAGCCGTCACACACTGAAAGACGCTTTTGATTGCAAAAAATATTTTTTGCATTACCACATTTTGAGAGCTATAATTTTTCCATATTTGAGTCCACAGAGAAATGTGAGGCCTTGTTTTCTGCGGGACGAATTGACATTTTTACTTGTAACATTTTCGGGCACGTGACATTTTTTGATCACTTTTTATTCCGATTTTTGTGAGGCGGAATGATCAAAAACCAGCTATTCATGAATTTCTTTTGGGGGAGGCGTTTATACCGTTCCGCGTTTGGTAAAATTGATAAACCAGTTTTATTCGACGGGTCAGTACGATTACAGCGATATCTCATTTATATCATTTTTTTATGTTTTGGCGCTTTTATACAATAAAAACTATTTTATAGAAAAAATAATTATTTTGGTATTGCTTTATTCTCAGGACTATAACTTTTTTATTTTTTTGCTGATGATGCTGTGTTGCAGCTTCTTTTTTGCGGAACAAGATGACGCTTTCAGCGGTATCATGCTTATTTATATCTGTCTTTTTGATCGCGTGTTATTCCACTTTTTGTTCCGCGGTATGGTAATAAAGCGTTGTTTTTTGCCTCGTTTTTTTTTTTTCTTATGGTGTTTACTGAAGGGGTTAACTAGTGGGACAGTTTTATAGGTCGGGTTGTTACGGACGCGGCAATACTAAACATGTGTACTTTTATTGTTTTTTTTTTATTTAGATAAAGAAATGTATTTATGGGAATAATATTTATTTTTATTTTTTTTACACAAGTGGAAAATTTTTTCTTTGTCCCAGGGGGGGACATTACAGATCGGTGATCTGACAGTATGCACAGCACTCTGTCAGATCACCGATCTGCCTCACTGCACTGCAGGCTTACCAGCGCCTGCTCTGAGCAGGCACTCGGTAAGCCACCTCCCTCATTGCAGGATCCGGATGCCGCGGCCATCTTGGATCTGCAGCGAGGAAGGAGGTAGGAGACCCTCGGAGCAACGCGATCACATCGTGTTGCTCCGGGGGTCTCAGGGAAGCCCGCAGGGAGCCCCCTCCCTGCACGATGCTTCCCTATACCGCCGGCAGACCGCGATCATGTTTGATCGCGTTGTGCCGGGGGCTGTCCGTGACCACTCCTGGCACATAGTGCCGGATGTCAGCTGCGATATGCAGCTGACAACCGGCTGCGATCGGCCGCGCTCCCCCCGTGAGCGCGGCCGATCGCGTATGATGTACTATCCCGTCGGTGGTCATACGGGCCCACCCCACCTCGACGGGATAGTACGTCATATGTCAGAAAGGGGTTACATTTTTCTAAGGGTCCACAGAAAATTGTTTTACAACAAACTGAGGTCCATTTTTTCCTGAGTAATTGGGGAAATATTTTTCAGGCACAGTGCAAAGCTCAGAAGGCAAGGAGCGCCAGATTTTACTGTTATGGTTTGCAGGTGCCATGACCCACAGGGAGAGCCCATGAGGTGCCAGAACAGCAGAACCCCCCATGAGTGACCCCATTTTATGAACTACACCTCTCAATTAATTCATCTAGGGGTGCAGTTGACACCATGGGTGTGTCACAGAATTATATACCATTGGGCAGTAAAGACAAAATAACTACATTTTCACCACTAACATTTTGTTATAGCCAAATATTTACATTTTCACACAAGAAGTGGGTAAAAATTTCACCAACATTTATCTCACAATTTCCACTGAACATGAAAATACCACATATGTTGCTGTACAGTACTACTTAGCCATATGGAAAGACTCGTCAGTGTGTTTCCACAGACCGTGTGTCCATGGACAAAACACGCTGACATGTTCGCTTTTTAATGTCAGCATGGGCCACAAGACGTCCCGCACACATGCATACGCGTAACACACACGGATGTCATCCATGTGACATGAATGGGAGCCGGGGAAGAATTGGGACAGTAAGCGCTGTTCTCCGGCACTGGGTGCTGAACATGGCTCTCATCATTCTCCCCTGCTCATCCGGCAATCAGGTTAGATCCCTGCTAGCACCATGAGTGCTTACGGCTCAGGGTGCTAGCCGGGATCTCACCGAAGTCACCGCAGTGCAGTCCGGCAGGGAACGGAGCCTCAGTGACCGGATGTAACCTCTATGACATCACCCCAGTCACTGATGATGTGTTCCCAGCAGCGCATTCACCAGTGGTTCACAACCTGGATGATCACATCTTGGCACTGTCCACGTTGAAAACTAATTATCCCCCAGACATGAATTACAGTGTGGGACAGAATGACAGTCAGGTATGGTATATTGTTGTTTTTTTAATTTAGTTTTATTTACAGGGCTTCGGTGGAATTAGGCGAGGTTATAAGTATGGTAGAATTAAGTTTATTAAAGGAGTCTAGGTCATTTATTCAATTAAAGGACTTTTTTCTTGGTGTGTGTGTTTTTATACAATGCGACTATGGGGTTAGTAATGGGGGCGTCTTATTGACACATCTCCATTACTAACCTTGGGGCTTGATGTCACCTGACAATATAAATGTGACATCAACCCCACAAATATGAACCCCACTTGCCACCACTACAGGGCAAGTGTGAAAAGCCGGTCAAAGCACCAGAAGTGGCACATCTAATAAATGTGCCTTTCCTGGGCAGCTGCGGGATGCTATTTTTAGGCTGGGGGGTCAATATCTATGGCCCCTTTCCAGCCTGAGAACACCAGCCCACAGCTATGAGCTTTAGCATGGCTGATTGTTAAAAATGGGGGGACTCTACACCATTTTTTAAAGTTATTTATTTAAATAATTTTAAAAAACAGGGTGGGGACCCCTCTATTCTTGATAGCCAGCCTCGCTGAAGATGACAGCTGAGGATTTTAGTCCCCAGCTGTGAGTTTTGCCTGGCTGGTTATAGAAAATACACCATTTCTTTCATTCATTTACTTATTTATAGCGCAGACAGCAACTGATGAATACCCCCATCAGTGGCTCCTGTTGTCACTGTTATTAGCAGCAGCATTGGTAGGCTGATGGGAGTAATAGTCCCATCAGCCGCTGCCTGCTGTCTCTTTTGTCACTTAATTATAACTCTCATCATTCTCCCCTGCTGGTGCCGATTGCCGGCAGAACAGGGGAGAATGATGAGAGCAGTGTACAGCACCTGCGCTGGGGAACAGCACTTACTGCAATTATTCTTCCCTGGCGCCCGTCTGTGTGGTACTGATGCGGCATGTGATTTCCACACGTATGCCACATGTCTTACAAACACGAACACTGTCACTCTCCATAAGGAGAAACGTTACCCCTTAGACCCCACTCCAGAGCCTCTCACCTAGCCAAATCAGTTCTCATGCTTCGCACTGACGAGGGCCAACAGCCCTAAACACCGTGTCTGCGAATTGAGATACTGATTTGGCTTTTATCCTAAGTCATATTGCACAACTCGTTAAAGGGTTGATTGTGACTTGTAGGATCGCTACTTCCAATAGGTGGTGCTATAGAGTTAAGTCCTCTTTTTTTCAGCAGAGGCAATTTGCATATTTAAATTCCCAGAGGAGCATTGCACGGCGAATAAGCCTCCTTACCTTGACAAGCCAGCTGGTATGTCACTCTCCATAAGGAGAAACGTTACCCCTTAGACCCCACTCCAGAGCCTCTCACCTAGCCAAATCAGTTCTCATGCTTCGCACTGACGAGGGCCAACAGCACGAAACACCGTGTCTGCGAATTGAGATACTGATTTGGCTTTTATCCTAAGTCATATTGCACGACTCGTTAAAGGGTTGATTGTGACTTGTAGGATCGCTACTTCCAATAGGTGGCGCTATAGAGTTAAGTCCTCTTTTTTTCAGCAGAGGCAATTTGCATATTTAAATTCCCAGAGGAGCATTGCACGGCGAATAAGCCTCCTTACCTTGACAAGCCAGCTGGTATGTCACTCTCCATAAGGAGAAACGTTACCCCTTAGACCCCAAACACGAACACTGACATTCCCAGTACCGGAAATATAAGGATGTGTGAAAGAGACCTTATAGCGGGTTCTTATGTTTGGCTGCTGTCATACACTAAAAGACGTTTTTAATTGCAAAAAATAGTTTTTGCATCACCACATTTTGAGAGCTATAATTTTTCCATATTTTGGCCCACAGATTAATGTGTGGTCTTGTTTTTTGTGGGAGGAGGAGTTTTTATTGGTACAATTTTCAGGCACATGACATTTTTAGATTGCTTTCTATTCTGAATTTTGGGAGGCAGAATGAACAAAAACCAGCAATTCATGATTTTCTTTTTTTGGGGAGGTTTATTCCATTTCGTGTTTGATAAAATTGATAAGGTAGTTTTATTCTTTGGGTCAGTACAATTACAGCGATATCTCATTTACATTGATTTTTTTGTTTTGGCGCTTTTATATAATAAAAACATGGCAGCTTTATTTTTGCGGGACAAGATGACATTTTAAGCGGTACTATGTTTATATCTGTTTTTTGATAGCCAGTTATTCCACCTTTTATTCTGCAGTGTGATGATAAAGCATTATTTTTGCATTTTTTTATTTATTTTTTTATGTTGTTGACTATAGGGGTTAACTAGTGGGACAGTTTTATACGTCGGTTTATTGTTTATATTATTTTTTCATTCAAATATTTATTTAGAGATAGAATATATAGATTTTTTATTATTAGTTTTTAATTTTGTTAAAATATTTTTCCAATTATTTAAAAAAATATTTTTAACTTTTATCTAACTTTTTTACTTTGTCCCACTATAAGACAATAATTTTTGGCAGGCTGATTGCTTCTATAGCATGCAGATGAAGCAGCATCTGCATGCCATAGAAGCTGTCAGTGCTGCACTGACAGAGAGACTCGCTATTGATGCACTGCACATGGTCAACAAGTTTCCTAGCTCTTATGACTCGGATGTCATCATGACGACATCAGGTCACCATGGCAATGATCGGGACACCACATCACGCCGCGGGGTCTTCAATCCAATGGCAGAGGGGCTGTCAGCCCTCTGTCGGCTTCCGGAATGCTGCAATCATGTTCTATTGTAGTATTTCGGAGGTTAAAGTGCCAGGAGTGGGCTGCATCTGCTCTTGGCATCTAGTACTGGGTGTCAGATGTCAGAATCAGCTGACACGCAGGGTGATCGCCGGCACATCCCCTGTCAGCGCGGGTGATCGCGATGACGTAATATTCCATCCATGGTCAAATAGGTCCAGGTCACATGGACGGAATATTACGTCCGATGTCAGAAAGGAGTTATTGGAACAACACATTCTAAATGTTATTAGCAAATTCTAAAAGAACATGTTAGAGTATCTGTCAATTAGCTGAATCCCAAGAGAACATTGGTTATACAGGGTGGTTTACTTGCTACTTTACCCATAAAAATTGCTGTAACTTCTGAAAATTGCAATCTATCATATGTAGTGTTGAGCATTCCGATACCGCAAGTATCGGGTATCGGCCGATATTTGAGGTATCGGAATTCCGATACCGAGATCCGATACTTTTGTTGTATCGGGAATCGGTATCGGGATCGATATAATGTGTAAAATAAAGAATTAAAATAAAAAATATTGATATACTCACCTCTCCGACGCAGCCTGCACCTTACCGAGGGAACCGGCAGCCTTCTTTGCTTAAAATGCGCGCGTTTACTGCCTTCCGTGATGTGACGGCTTCTGATTGGTCGCGTGCCGCCCATGTGACCGCGACGCGACCAATCACAAGCCGTGACGTAATTTTCAGGTCCTAAATGCCTAATTCTAAGCATTCAAGACCTGAAAATTACGTCACGGCTTGTGATTGGTCGCGTCGCGGTCACATGGGCGGCATGCGACCAATCAGAAGCCGTGACGTTACGGAAGGCATTAAACGCGCGCATTTTAAGCAAAGAAGGCTGCCGCTTCCCTCGGTAAGGTGCAGGCTGCGTTGGAGAGGTGAGTATATCAATATTTTTTATTTTAATTCTTTATTTTACACATTAATATGGATCCCAGGGCCTGAAGGAGAGTTTCCTCTCCTTCAGACCCTGGGAACCATCAGGGATACCGTCCGATACTTGAGTCCCATTAACTTGTATTGGTATCGGGTATCGGTATCGGATTAGATCCGATACTTTGCCGGTATCGGCCGATACTTTCCGATACCGATACTTTCAAGTATCGGACGGTATCGCTCAACACTATTCATATGGAAATTTGGACTGTACATACCTTGGTTCATGAGAACTAATGTTTTAAAGTTGGTGTTGAAAATGTCCACCATTCACATCCAAGCATGCCTGCATGTGCTATTCCATATTGTTGACTCCCTCAGAAGAAGACATGCAAGCCGAATCACGTGATGGGTTTGTGGCACCGCTATATGAAAATTAAGGTAATCAATCTCTTATTATCCATTACATACTTTTACCTCTTGCCAGACCTATCTTTGTACCACTACAAAGATACCTATAACAGGAAACATGGAATCATGTGTTAGTTGTTCCCAGGATATATATATATGTATGTATATATATATATATATATATATATATATATATATATATATATATATATATATACATATATATATACAGTATATGTTAATGCAATTGCTGTTTATTAACTATGGGTCTGTAGCTACCTTCTGATGTCTCTCATTGTATTTTGTCAAATACTTTCTTTGGCACTTTATGATATATATATATATATATAATTATATATATATATATATATATATATATATATATATATATATATATATATATATTGTAATATGCCTTTTTTATTATGGTGCACTTTTTGGTCACTCATTTTCTTCACTGTAGTCTATAGTAATCTGTACATTTTTAATATAATTGATTTCATAAACATAATTTTTATTATTTTTCTACTTTTTTGAGCAATTTCCTTTTTTATGCTCTTATGCCTATCTATTACACTGAACAAATTGTCCTGTCCTTAATATAGGTACTGTCATGGTTAGGACATGGTTAACGTCCTGTTCTCTCAGGGTTAATTTTGCTGGCCTCCCTTTTGATCTGGGAGGGGTATTTATACTTACTCCAGACTAGGATTCGCTGTCAGATATACTTTCTGTTCTAGTCTCTGTGGCTGACCCCTGGAGTGTGTGCCCAGTTTGCAATTGTTTTCCTTGCTCTCCGTGTGCTACTCTATTTGTTTGTTCTTCTGGATTTCTGACCTCTGGCGTCACTTTTGATAATCCCCTGTCTCACCCCATTGGTACCTCATAATCTCCTGGTTCAGATCTTGGCTTGTTTTATTATTCTCCTGTGTATATCGTCTTCTCTGCACCCCAGCATCTGGCTTCACCTATGACCACCTCCCATGCTGTCACATGGTTCAAGTCCTGGTTGTACCTGGTTAGTAACCTGGTGTTTTGCTCAGCTCCCTTGCTGCTGTGTGCAGCTCTCCCCATAGCAGTATTACTGGGGAGCCATGACAATATAGCTGACCATACAGTCTTTTACCTGGTGTGGGGGGGTGTTAGTATGCTATGGATCTGGTACAGGCTCTCACGGTGCAGATTAATGAGCTCTCCCAGCTTATGCAGAAGCTGTCCATGGAGCAACAAGCCCTAGTCCACTCACACCAATAGGTGCAGAGAGATGTGGCAGATGCTTTACAGAGGACTTCTCCGTTGGGGTTCTGGGAGCCACCGGTAAAGTTACCCAACAGTTTTTCCAGAGATAAAAAATTGTTCAGAGTCTTTAACCCCTTAACGACCGCCGATACGCCTTTTAACGGCGGCCGCTAAGAGTACTTAATCCACAGCGCCGTTAATTAACGGCGCTGTGGAAAAAGTGAATAGCGCCCCCCAGAGTCGGATTTTCTCTGGAGTCTCGGTTGCCGAGGGTAGCCGAGACCCCAGAGAACATGATTCGGGGGGTTTTTACCGACCCCCGAGTTGCGATCGCCGGTAATTAACCGTTTACCGGCGGTCGCAACAACAAAAAAAAACGCGATTTGCCGTTTAATTTCTCTGTCCTCCGATGTGATCGCACATCGGAGGACAGAGAAATGTGGTCCCCGATGGCCCCCAATAGCCCCCCAATACTTACCTACCTCCCCCGGTGCTCCTCGTGTCTCCCCATGGGCGCCGCCATCTTTTTTCCGGGAAAAAATGGCGGGCGCACGCGCAGTGCGCCCGCCGCCCGGCACCCGGATGTTCTTTGGGGTCTCGGCTGCCGGGGGTAGCCGAGACCCCAAAGAACATGATCGGGGTCGGTTTGCACCGACCCCTGCTTTGCGATCGCCGGTAATTAACAGTTTACCGGCGACCGCAAAAAAAAAAAAAAAAAAGCGATCAGTTATTTCTCTGTCCTCTGATGTGATCGCACATCAGAGGACAGAGAAATAGGGGGATTCGGGGACCCTATCATACTCACCCGGGGTCCCTGGGTCCTCTTCTGTCTTCTCCTGCCAGCCGGCTTTTTCATCATGGCGGGCGCATGCGCAGTGCGCCAGCCATCTGCTGCCATCTGCCGGCCGGCAGGAGAAGACAAGTTGGGGCTAAAATTAGGGTTAGGGTTAGGGTTAGGGTTAGAGTTAGGGTTAGGGTTAGGGTTAGGGTTAGGGTTAGAGTTAGGGTTAGGGTTAGAGTTAGGGTTAGAGTTAGGGTTAGGGTTAGGGTTAGGGTTAGGGTTAGAGTTAGGGTTAGAGTTAGGGTTAGGGTTAGGGTTGGGGCTAAATTTAGGGTTAGGGTTAGGGCTAGGGTTAGAGTTAGGCTACTTTCACACTAGCGTTTTTTGGCTTCCGTCGCAATGCGTCGTTGGAGAAAAAACGCATCCTGCAAAAGTGCTTGCAGGATGCGTTTTTTCTCCATTGGCTTGCATTAGCGACGCATTGCGACGGATTGCCACATGTCGCATCCGTCGTGCGACGGATGCGTCGTGCTTCGGCGGACCGTCGACACAAAAAAAACTACATGTAACTTTTTTGTGCGACGTGTCCGCCATTTCCGACCGCGCATGCGTGGCCGGAACTCCGCCCCCGCCTCCCCGCACCTCACAATGGGGCAGCGGATGCGTTGAAAAAACAGCATCCGCTGCACCCGTTGTGCGGCGCTTACAACGCTAGCGTCGGTACGTGGGCCCGACACACTGCGATGGGCCGAGTACGACGCTAGTGTGAAAGTAGCCTTAGGCTTCTTTCACACTTGCGTCGGTACGGGGCGGTCGCAATGCGTCGGCCCGATGTACCGACGCACGTTGTGAAAATTGTGCACAACGTGGGCAGCGGATGCAGTTTTTCAACGCATCCGCTGCCCAGTCTATGTCCTGGGGAGGAGGGGGCAGATTTACGGCCACGCATCCGCGGAAATGGCGGATGCGACGTACAAAAAAAAGGTTACATTGAACTTTTTTTGTGACGACGGGGGCTAAAGTTATGGTTAGGGTTGGGGCTAAAGTTAGGGTTGGGGCTAAAGTTAGGGTTAGAGTTGGGATTAGGGTTAGCGTTTGGATTAGGGTTGGGATTAGTGTTACATTTGGGATTAGGGTTGGGATTAGGGTTAGGGTTGGGATTAGGGTTAGGGGTGTGTTGGATTTAGGGTTTTGATTAGGGTTATGGTTAGGGTTGAGATTAGGGCTGTTTTGGGGTTAGGGTTGTGATTATCGTTAGGGTTGTGATTAGGATTATGGATCGGGTTGAGATTAGGGTTAGGGCTGTGTTGGGGTTAGGGTTGGAGTTAGAATTGGGGGGTTTCCACTGTTTAGGTACATCAGGGGGTCTCCAAACACGACAGCCAATTTTGCGCTAAAAAAGTCAAATGGTACTCCCTCCCTTCTGAGCTCTGCCGTGCGCCCAAACAGTGGTTTACCCCCACATATGGGGCATCAGCGTACTCGGGATAAATTGGACAACAACTTTTGGGGTCCAATTTCTCCTTTTACCCTTGTGAAAATAAAAACTTGGGGGCTAAAAATCTTTTTTGTTGGAAAAAAATATATTTTTTTATTTTCACTACTCTGCATTATAAATTTCTGTGAAGCACTTGAGCTTTCAAAGTTCTCACCACATATCTAGATAAGTTCCTTAGGGGGTCTAGTTTCCAAAATTTGGTCACTTGTGGGGGTTTCTACTGTTTAGGTACATTAGGGGTCTGCAAACGCAACATAACGCCCGCAGACAATTCTATCAAAGTCTGCATTCCAAAATGGCGCTCCTTCCCTTCCGAGCTCTGCCGTGCGCCCAAACAGTGGTTTACCCCCACATATGGGGTACCAGCATACTCAGGACAAATTGGACAACAACTTTTGGGGTCCAATTTCTCTTGTTACCCTTGTGAAAATAAAAATTTGGGGGCTAAAAAAATCTTTTTTGTGGGAAAAAAAATATTTTTTATTTTCACTACTCTGCATTATAAACTTCTGTGAAGCACTTGGGCATTCAAAGTTCTCACCACATATCTAGATAAGTTCCTTGGGGGGTCTATTTTCCAAAATGGGGTCACTTGTTGGGGGTTTCTACTGTTTAGGTACATTAGGTGTCTGCAAACGCAACATAACGCCCGCAGACAATTCTATCAAAGTCTGCATTCCAAAATGGCGCTCCTTCCCTTCCGAGCTCTGCCGTGCGCCCAAACAGTGGTTTACCCCCACATATGGGGTACCAGCATACTCAGGACAAATTGGACAACAACTTTTGGGGTCGAATTTCTCTTGTTACCCTTGTGAAAATAAAAATTTGGGGGCTAAAAAAATCTTTTTTGTGGGAAAAAAAATTTTTTTTATTTTCACTACTCTGCATTATAAACTTCTGTGAAGCACTTGGGCATTCAAAGTTCTCACCACATATCTAGATAAGTTCCTTGGGGGGTCTATTTTCCAAAATGGGGTCACTTGTGGGGGGTTTCTACTGTTTAGGTACATTAGGAGTCTGCAAACGCAACATAACGCCCGCAGACAATTCTATCAAAGTCTGCATTCCAAAATGGCACTCCTTCCCTTCCGAGCTCTGCCGTGCGCCCAAACAGTGGTTTACCCCCACATATGGGGTACCAGCATGCTCAGGACAAATTGGACAACAACTTTTGGGGTCCAATTTCTCTTGTTACCCTTGTGAAAATAAAAATTTGGGGGCTAAAAAAATCTTTTTTGTGGGAAAAAAAATATTTTTTATTTTCACTACTCTGCATTATAAACTTCTGTGAAGCACTTGGGCATTCAAAGTTCTCACCACATATCTAGATAAGTTCCTTGGGGGGTCTATTTTCCAAAATGGGGTCAATTGTTGGGGGTTTCTACTGTTTAGGTACATTAGGGGTCTGCAAACGCAACATAACGCCCGCAGACAATTCTATCAAAGTCTGCATTCCAAAATGGCACTCCTTCCCTTCCGAGCTCTGCCGTGCGCCCAAACAGTGGTTTACCCCCAAATATGGGGTACCAGCATACTCAGGACAAATTGGACAACAACTTTTGGGGTCCAATTTCTCTTGTTACCCTTGTGAAAATAAAAATTTGGGGGCTAAAAAAATCTTTTTTGTGGAAAAAAAAAATATTTTTTATTTTCACTACCCTGCATTATAAACTTCTGTGAAGCACTTGGGCATTCAAAGTTCTCACCACATATCTAGATAAGTTCCTTGGGGGGTCTATTTTCCAAAATGGGGTCACTTGTTGGGGGTTTCTACTGTTTAGGTACATTAGGGGTCTGCAAACGCAACATAACGCCCGCAGACAATTCTATCAAAGTCTGCATTCCAAAATGGCACTCCTTCCCTTCCGAGCTCTGCCGTGCGCCCAAACAGTGGTTTACCCCCACATATGGGGTACCAGCATACTCAGGACAAATTGGACAACAACTTTTGGGGTCCAATTTCTCTTGTTACCCTTGTGAAAATAAAAACTTGGGGGCTAAAAAATCTTTATTGTTAAAAAATATATATTTTTTATTTTCACTACTCTGCATTATAAACTTCTGTGATGCACTTGGGCATTCAAAGTTCTCACTACACATCTAGATAAGTTCCATGGGGGGGTCTAGTTTCCAAAATGGGGTCACTTTTGGGGGGTTTCTGCTGTTTAGGCACATCAGGGGCTCTCCAAACGCGACATGGCGTCCGATCTCAATTCCAGTCAATTTTGCATTGAAAAGTCAAATGGCGCTCCTTTGCTTCCGAGCTCAGCCATGCGCCCAAACAGTGGTTTACCCCCACATATAGGGTGTCGGCGTACTCAAGACAAATTGTACAACAGCTTCTGGGGTCCATTTTCTCCTGTTACCCTTGGTAAAATAAAAATTTGGAGGCAAAAAGATCATTTTTGTAGAAAAAATGCGATTTTTTTTATTTTCACGGCTCTACGTTATAAACTTCTGTGAAGCACCTGGGGGTTTAAAGTGCTCACCACACATCTAGATAAGTTCCTTAAGGGGTCTAGTTTCCAAAATGGTGTCATATGTGGGGGGTCTCTACTGTTTAGGCACATCAGCGGCTCTCCAAACGTGACATGGCGTCCGATCTCAATTCCAGCCAATTCTACATTGAAAAAGTAAAACGACACTCCTTCTCTTCCAAGCTCTGCGGTGCGCCCAAACAGTGGTTTACCCCCATATATGGGGTATCGACGTACTCAGGAGAAATTGCACAACAACTTTTGTGGTCTAATTTCTCCTGTTACCCTTGTGAAAATAAAAATTTGGGGGCAAAAAGATCATTTTTGTAGAAAAAATGAGATTTTTTATTTTCACGGCTCTACGTTATAAACTTCTGTGAAGCACTTGGGGGTTCAAAGTGCTCACCACACATCTAGATAAGTTCCTTAAGGGGTCTAGTTTCCAAAATGGTATCACTTGTGGGGGGTTTCCACTGTTTAGGCACATCAGGGACTCTCCAAACGCGACATGGCATCCGATCTCAATTCCAGCCAATTCTGCATTGAAAAAGTCAAACGGTGCTCCTTCAATTCCAAGCTCTGCGGTGCGCCCAAACAGTGGTTTACCTCCACATATGGGGTATCGACGTACTCAGGAGAAATTGCACAACAACTTTTGTGGTCTAATTTCTCCTGTTACCCTTGTGAAAATAAGAATTTGTGGGCGAAAAAATCATTTTTGTGAAAACAAATGCGATTTTTTATTTTCACGGCTCTACGTTATAAACTTCTGTGAAGCATTTGGGGGTCAAAGTGCTCACCACACATCTAGATAAGTTCCTTGGGGGGTCTAGTTTCCAAAATGGTGTCACTTGTGGGCGGTTTCCACTGTTTAGGCACATTAGGGGCTCTCCAAACGCGACATGGCGTCCGATCTCAATTCCAGCCAATTCTGCATTGAAACAGTCAAACGGTGCTCCTTCACTTCCAAGCTCTGCGGTGCGCCCAAACAGTGGTTTACCTCCACATATGGGGTATCGGTGTACTCAGGAAAAATTGCACAACAAAATTTGTGGTTAAATTTCTGTTTTTACACTTGTGAAAATTAAAAAAAATGGTTCTGAAGTAAAATGTTTGCAAAAAAAAGTAAAATGTTCATTTTTTTCTTCCACATTGTTTTAGTTCCTGTGAAGTACGTAAAGGGTTAATAAACTTCTTGAATGTGGTTTTGAGCAGCTTGAGGGGTGCAGTTTTTAGAATGGTGTCACACTTGGTTATTTTCTATCATATAGACCCCTCAAAATCACTTCAAAGGTGATGTGGTCCCTAAAAAAAACATGGTGTTGTAAAAATGAGAAATTGCTGGTCAACTTTTAACCCTTATAACTCCCTAACAAAAAAAAAAATTGTTTCCAAAATTGTGCTGATGTAAAGTAGACATGTGAGAAATGTTATTTATTAACTATTTTTTGTGACATATCTCTCTGATTTAAGGGCATAAAAATACAAAGTTTGAAAATTGCAAAATTTTAAAAATTTTCGCCATATTTCCATTTTTTTCATAAATAATCGCAAGTAATATCGAAGAAATGTTACCACTAACTTGAAGTACAACATGTCACGAAAAAACATTCTCAGAATCAGCGGGATCCGATAAAGCGTTCCAGAGTTATAACCTCATAAAGTGACACTGGTCAGAATTGTAAAAATTGGCTCGGTCATCAAGTACCAAATTGGCTCTGTCACTAAGGGGTTAAGGAGTGAAACAATTTGTTCCACTAGTAAGTGGATCCCTGTATTTTGGAGGCACCAGTCTCCTGCCCGTTTAGGTGCATGCTGAGGGTGGCACGGGGATTGTTTCCTTCTGTCATGTTTTCATCTGGTATTATTATTAATTACGTTTTTTTGCATATTTATATATCCGGACTATTTGCTGCTTTTTTCTTCAGTTGGTTTGGTCACATTTATTATGAGCCTGATAGAGTGCGTCTGGAAGATGATATGGTGATGAGTGTGACACAGGGGAGGCACTCTGCTGAATGGTTCTGTTCTCATGAACCAAAGTATGTACAGTTCAAATTTTAGTAAGTCCAACCATCTCTTTTAGTATTTAGAGCAATTGTTCTGGGTAAAGTAGTGAATTCATCAATATGTACAACAAGTCAATGACAAAAAACACAAAATACATTATAGCAAATAGTTCAAGAGTAATAAAGTTTTGGAAAAGCCAAGTTCTTAGTTTATGAAAGAAAACCCATCAATATAACAGAATTGAAACTGTTTTGCATAAAATGGGCTAAAATTCCTCCAGTCTGATGTGCAGGACAAATTAATATTTTCCATAATTTTGATGCAGTTATTGCTGTTTTAGGTGTGACCCTTTTATAGCTGCATAAAAGGGTCACACCAGATACTGAAAGCAAAGGTTCACATACTTTTGCCAGTCACAGAAAATATGATATTGGATGATTATCCTCATTTAAAAAAATGTAGAAGTCTCATATATTTTTACTCATTTGTTTGATTTGGTTCTTTTTATATACTTTTAGGAGTTGTGTGATAATCTGGTGTAGATTTAGTTCAAATTTATGCAGAAATACTGAAAATTATGAAGGATTCCCAGATTTCAAAGCACCACTGTATATACTTTAAACTGAAAATTGTAAATGAGGACATTTCTGTTTGGTTGCCTCATATAGTACATGAGCAGTATTATAGTGTGAACCTAAATTGTCCATTTATTACATTTTATTTTTAAGAATATGGACAAAGAAGCAGAGATATTGTTTGCTAATATAGCAACTGAATGACAGTATCTTCAAGCCATTAATTAATAATGCTATCAGGTGTGCTGAGGTTTGGATTAACGGTGGCATATATAAGACATTCTTTCTTGTGTTCTTTCATGTTCATGCGAAAGACCAAAATTATTTATTTTGGCTCAAGTTACTGTCTCACATTTTCAGACATTCATTTATCAGAGCACTAGTTATTTTCTTTTTTGTGTCTCCACATTATTTTGAAGGGCACATGGAAACAGTACAAAATTGAGGCATATAAATATCTGTTATCATGCTTTTTGTCAATTACTTCATTCTTTCAGCTATATTTAAAGTGATACAAGCACGTATGGTCAGATTGGGGTGCGTGCCGCTACACACTCTGAAACTGCCCAAGTAGTGGTGTCGTCGAAGTAACATACAGTTGGGCTCAAAAGTTTACATACCACATCAGAATGTTTACTTTCTTGACCTTTTTTCAGAGAATATGAATAACACAAAAACTTTTTCTCCACTCATGGTTAGTGGTTGGGTGAAGCCATTTATTGTCAAACTACTGTTTTCTCTTTTGAAATCATAATGACAACCCAAAACATCCAAATGACCCTGATTAAAAGTTCACATACCCCATTACTTAATACCCTGCATTGCCCCCTCTAACATAAATGACAGCTTGAAGTCTTTTGTGGTAGTTGTGGATGAGGTTCTTTATTTTCTAAGATGGTAAACCTGCCCACTCTTCTTGGCAAAAAGCATCCAGTTCCTGTAAATTCCTGGGCTGTCTAGCATTAATTGCGTGCTTGAGATCTCACCAGACTGGCTCAATGATATTGAGGTCAGGAGACTGAGATGGCCACTCCAGAACATTCAATTTGCTCTGCTGTAGCCAATGACAGGTCGACTTGGCCTTTTGTTTTGGATCGTTGTCATGTTGGAAGGTCCAAGTATGTCCCAGGCGCCCAGCTTCCGGGCTGATGAGTGCAAATTTGCCTCCAGTATTTTCTGCTAACATTCCGCATTCATCTTTCCTTAAACTTTGACCAAGTTTTCTGTGCCTTTGTAGCTCACACCCCCCCAAAACATCAGAGATCCACCTCCATGCTTTACAGTAGGAATGTTGTTATTTTCATCATAGGCCTTGTTGACCTCTCTCCAAATGTAACAATTATGGTTGCAGCCAAAAAGTTCAATTTTGGGCTCATCATTCCAAATTACCTTATTCCAGAAATTTTAAGGCTTGTCTCTGTGTTTTGCATATTGTTGGTGAGGTACTTTGTGGCATTTTTTCAGTAGTGGCATTCTTCTGGTGACTTTACCATGCAGCCCATTTTTCTTCAAGTGCCTCCTCATTGTGCATCTTGAAACAGCCACACCACTAGTTCTCAGAGAGTCCTGTATTTCAGCTGATGTTATCTATGGGTTTTTTTTGCATCCCAATTTTCCTAGCAATTGTGGACGACATTTTTGTTTGCCTATCTGACCGTGGTTTTGTTTTTACAGAGCCACTGATTTTCCATTTGTTAATCACAGTTTGAAAGCTGCTGACTGGCATCATCAATTGCTTGGATATCTTTTTGCATCCCTTTCCTGTTTTCTACAGTTCCAGTACCTTTTCCCATTGACAATTATTTTTCTTTCCCCATGGCTTATAATCCAGTAATGTCAGTAGTTGGATGAAAGATGCATCCACACACCCACAAGTTATCAAGTTTATACTAGCGCATGGCTGTGCGACCATTCGAACCTTTTATAGGTGTAGCTCTCTAGGACCTTCTTAGTGATGCAATAGGAGCCGCTACAGGACCTGAGCATGTGACCCCTGACCTCCAATGAGAGGTCGACCCTTGGGCATGCACAGTATGAGAAAAGCAGGACATAGTCCCTGGAATGTCTGCTTACCACTGATCAGTGCTGGCTACAAGGACTAAGCTGGAAAGGCAGCAGTAACCAAGCGCACAGTATCAGCTTTAGCCAGATGCTGGGATTGACGTCTCTGCTGAGCAGCTTCCACTGCAGCTGGAGGAGAATGGGAGACTGCAGCGGACATGGTTCCAGATTCCCCCTGTGTAGCTGTGGGAACTTCACAGCTAAAATATTGTGTGCCACACGGGCATTTTTTTGCCTTCCTCTGGATCAACATTTTAGGGCATGTTAGGTTTGGCTATGGGTTGAATAAGATGGACTTAAAGTCTTCCTTCAACCTTAATAACTATGCTACTATGTAGTATTGTAGTATGCAGTCACTATGTGGTGGTAGTATGTGGTCTGGTCTTGGTGTGGTGGTATTTGCTCCATGTATGTGGTATCATTTGGTCACTATGTGGTGGTAATATGTGGTCTTGTCATGGTGTTATGGCATTTGTTCCTTGTATGTGGTATTATAGGTCACTATGTGGTGGTAATATGTGGTCTGGTCATGGTTTGATGGTATTTGTCCCTTGTATGTTGTATTAATGGTCATTTAAAAAAATGTATGTGACTCATTCTCTTAAGGAAAAAGACATAAAAATATATTTATATTTAATGTGTTAGAGTAGAGTATGGTCCAGCCAAAGGGGTCTATCGTGTCATTTTGGTGGCTTAAAAATTATTTTGGCAAGAACCAAAGCTGCTGGTTATGAATGTGATCTGGTGTTTGATGAGAACTGTTAATATCTGATTGATGAGAATGTGGTGGAGAAGTTCAGTTTTTCCAAGAGTGAGCGGTGGGACTGTGGAAGGTTTGAAGGGTGGAGGTGGAGCTGGCGTGGAGCCTGGATGGAGTCTCAAGGGAGCCCGCAAATTTTGCCAGTATGGGGCCCTGAAATTCAGCCCTGCATAAGAGTCAGTGTGTGTTTTGTGTTGGGAGAGCAGGAACTCACACATAGCTCCCGGAGGAGGTAAAGGACTGTGTGGGATAACCGCAGGTGAGACCTGCAGGGAATGGACTCTTATGGACTGTGTTTTGTTTGTTTTACCATTATGCCAGCAAGGCGCTGTTTATTTTGCTGAATCCTGCCAAGGTTTATGCTATCCACAATAAACTAGCAAGTGATTGTTTAACAGAATGGTTCTGGTGTCTACCCGAAGAAGCAGCTAAGTGTGTCAACCCCTCACAATATATAGTACAAATTGTAAGTCTTTGAATTCTGAGTTGATGAAGGCAGTAAGAGAAAGTAATTATTTGTTCTCACTCAATGAATTTGTGCTATGCATCTGCATGTCTAAGCGATCTGTAAATAAAAACCTGCAAATGTAATAGATTTCGTAACACAATCAAGGGCTTATGCATCAGTTTGCATTTCTGCTTACAGTCCATAGAGATGTTGGTATGAATTATTCAAAAAAGAAAAAAAAACAGTTACAAGTCATTAGTAGTGTTGAGCGATACCGTCCGATACTTGAAAGTATCGGTATCGGAAAGTATCGGCCGATACCGGCAAAGTATCGGATCCAATCCGATACCGATACCCGATACCAATACAAGTCAATGGGACTCAGGTATCGGACGGTATTCCTGATGGTTCCCAGGGTCTGAAGGAGAGGAAACTCTCCTTCAGGCCCTGGGAACCATATTAATGTGTAAAAGAAAGAATTAAAATAAAAAATATCGCTATACTCACCTGTCCGACGCAGCCGGGACCTCAGCGAGGGAACCGGCAGCGTTGTTTGTTTAAAATTCGTGCTTTTACTTGGTTACGTGAGGTCCTGGCTTGTGATTGGTCAGGGCGGCCATGTTGCCGGGACGCGGACCAATCACAGCAAGCCGTGACGAAATTACGTCACGGCTTGCTGTGATTGGTCCGCGTCCCGGCAACATGGCCGCCATTAACCAATCACAAGCCGTGACGTCACGGGAGGCTGGACATGCGCGTATTTTGAAAAGCGCGCGTGTCCAGCCTCCAGTGACGTCCCGGCTTATGATTGGTCACGGCGCCATGTTGCCGGGACGCGGACCAATCACAGCAAGCCGTGACGAAATTACGTCACGGCTTGCTGTGATTGGTCCGCGTCCCGGCAACATGGCCGCCATTAACCAATCACAAGCCGTGACGTCACGGGAGGCTGGACACGCGCGCTTTTCAAAATACGCGCATGTCCAGCCTCCCGTGACGTCCCGGCTTGTGATTGGTTAATGGCGGCCATGTTGCCGGGACGTCACTGGAGGCTGGACACGCGCGCTTTTCAAAATACGCGCATGTCCAGCCTCCCGTGACGTCACGGCTTGTGATTGGTTAATGGCGGCCATGTTGCCGGGACGTCACTGGAGGCTGGACACGCGCGCTTTTCAAAATACGCGCATGTCCAGCCTCCCGTGACGTCACGGCTTGTGATTGGTTAATGGCGGCCATGTTGCCGGGACGCGGACCAATCACAGCAAGCCGTGACGTAATTTCGTCACGGCTTGCTGTGATTGGTCCGCGTCCCGGCAACATGGCTGCCCTGACCAATCACAAGCCGGGACTTCACGTAACCAAGTAAAAGCGCGAAATTTAAACAAACAACGCTGCCGGTTCCCTCGCTGAGGTCCCGGCTGCGTCGGACAGGTGAGTATAGCGATATTTTTTATTTTAATTCTCTCTTTTACACATTATTACATTAATGTTGTTGCGATACCCGATACCCGATATCACAAAAATATCGGATCTCGGTATCGGAAATTCCGATACAGCAAGTATCGGCCGATACCCGATACTTGCAGTATCGGAATGCTCAACACTAGTCATTATACATCCTTCAGATTTTTACTTAACCTTTATTTAGCTAAGGTTAGAGACATGCAATGCATCAGTGAATCATCTAAGTGGCCAGTGTTAAGCAGGAGCAACAACAAATCATATTAAGATGACTCTTCTCTTATAACCTCCACATTCTCATGTAAGAACACCAGCAAGATGGTAAAATGTAAAAAATAAAACACTATTAGATATACCCTAAAACTGGTAGCACTCCTCCAATAAATGAGAAAAATAAGGTGCCTTTATTAGCACATATCCAATAACAACGTTTCAGTTCCTACTGGAACTTTTTTTAAGAACTGAAATGTTGCTATTGGATAAGCAGATCTGGTTGAGGTCTCTATTCTGGTGCTTCTATTTTCTATACATCATTTAACCCGGTTTTGAATTTTTGTTATTCGCTTCCCTCATTCCCAGAGCCATATTTTTGCTTCAATATGGCCATATGAGGGCAAAATTTTTGCTGGACAAGTTGTACATTTGAATGACACTATTGGTTTTACCATGTCATGTACTAGAAAACGGGAACAAAATTCCAAGTGCGGTGAAATTGCAAAAAAAGTGCAATCGTACACTTATTTTTTGTTTGTCTTTTTTGATAGGTTCACTAAATGCTAAAACTGATATGCCAATATGATTCCCCAGGTCATTGTGAGTTCACAGACATCAAACATGTCTCAGTTCTTTTTAATCTAAGTGGTGAAAAAAAATTCAAACTTTGGTAATAAAAAAAAAAAAAAAAATGTGCAATTTTTCAATACCCGTAGCGTCTCCATTTTTTGTGATGGTTGGATGAGGGCTTATTCTTTGCATGCTGATGTTTTTACTGATACCTATTTGTGTACCTTTGTCATGTTCCAGTAGCCTCCATGGGAGGCTAGAAGCTGGCACAACTTGATCGGCTCAGCTACATAGAGGCGATGTTCAGAACGCCTCTATGTAGCTGAATTGCTGAGTTGCTATGAGTGCCGATTACTGGGTGGCGCTCATAGCAATCCGGCACTGACAACCATAGAGGTCTCAAGGAGACCTGTCATGTCCCCGGAAAGATGTGGAGTCACCGCCGGAGCCCACATCAAAGCAGGGGATACTGACATCAGCGTACTAATTTGTCCGATGTCAGTAAGGCGTTAATATATGTAATTATTCCCCAAAACAACTTTTTTTTTACAAATATAAGCTTTTATCTTAACAAAAATATATTGTATTTTAATCATATCCTTCACTGAAATTTTTTGATTGACTCTATATAATTTACTGTAAAGAAAAAAATGCAGTAAACCATTAAACTCCGATGCATCAAGTAAGAGATTTCTGACAAATAAAGGCAAAAACTACCTGTAATGATTAAAGACCAATATAGGATTTTCCAAATTATATACTGCATTAGATGTTAACTGTGGAAAAACATTGAAAAGACCAGGAGCACCATTAACCATTCCTCCATCAATTAACCTCCTCTTCTGCTTAGAAATAATACATAGTAATAACATTTACTTTTACCACTTGATTGGTATTTAGAACGATTGGATATGAGTTGGTGTGAAGGCCCAGGAACATGTGCCAGATGTATGCATAGGCATTTAAAAGATCATCTGTCATATTAGTTTTGCTGCATATTACAGCTAAAGGTTTATGCTCCTTGTAGACAAAAAAATACATTTGAAACTTTAAAGTGGACTCATAGATATGAGCCCAGTGTTTTGGAAGAAGAGCATTCCATCCACCTTCCCAAACCTCACTCACAGTGAGTATCAGACAGCTGTGTACATGTGCATTGATATTAACCAGTCAAACACCACCCCACAGGGCAGAGATTGCAATCTTCATTATCACATCAGATTCATAAATATTTGTGTGCCATTTTGGCTACTAGGAATAAAATGTTGCATCTATAATGCTACCCTAACATGCAGGGAGCTACACTTTACAAAATAAAACTGCTTCAGAAAGTGACAACATGTGTATACCGACTTAAGGCCCCTATGCACATTAGACCAAAGTTGCCTAAACTGAATGGTTATGGTGAAATTAGACAGCCATCTAATGTATTTGAGGTCTGAATGGGGGAATTTTCTGGACAGATAACGTGGGAGGAGATAAGGATATGACAAATCCTAAAATCTGAATATGAGAGATGAGAGGATCGATTTGCGAAGAAATCAGTTTCAGTTGAATTTCTTGAAATTTTCTGTTCCACGTAAATTTGGGCACTTTGATATTCAATTCATGTCTCACAAAAAAAGGCATCAAAATAGTGGGCTAACATCACTTTCCAATGCGAAGAGGGCTTCCCCATGATGCCCTGCAGCTATGACTTCTTATGGAATATAATATCTTGCACAGTGATGTACAGTGATTGATACAGAGATTGATACAGTACCTGGGTCATCTGAGATCACCATTTCCCAATGAAGCACAGTTTGCATCGCAGTCGTTTTCCATCTTCAGCATTACTGAGTAAGTCTCACTTCTGTAGTATTTAAGATCTTTTTGGTCAGTGGGGTCCTCTCACTCTTTAGGTCTCTCTTTTCGGTAGAGTGTAGGAATTTAGATTTAGCAGGGTCCTCTCTTTTTTTACCTGTAATTTATGGTCAGTGGGGTCCTCTCTTTAATTCGCCTTAAGGTCTTATAGTAAATGTGGTATTTTCTCTCTCTCCTCCACAAGGTTTCCAGTATTGAAATGAGTGCAAATTTATTTGCCGCAAATTTGAAAGATCAACTAATCTCTACTGACTTATATTACCTTAATATTTTACATAAAACTGACAGAGGTCCTACTGTAAAAAAAAAGTTGCAAGTGAAACAAAATACTGGCACATGACGTATTCCTTCAAAAGACCGTGCTGAGGACTAGGGGGCACTCATTATGGGTGGAAGAAAGGCGATTCTGGCAGGTAATCAGGAAATGGCTCTTTACCGTTAGAGCAGTCAGACTGTGAAATGCCCTACCACAAGAGGTAGTAATGGCAGACACTATAAGAGCATTTAAAAAAGGGTTGGACGACTTCCTTGATACATATAATATTGCAGGTTATAGTTAAATTAGTGATAACATGTACAATTGGTAGAGAAAGGTTGAACTTGATGGACCTAGGTTTTTTTTCAACCTATGTAACTATGCAACCATGCAAAAAAAAATAAGATTACATAATAAAAGCAAATGCAAATTTTAAACGTTCCAGGTACTATATTACCAATATAAAAGTGCAATTGTGGTTTAAAGTAAAACATTCACTTTAGGTGCATTTGTTAAAATATAAAAGCCATACAAAAATTATAGCCTTTCATGCCATAGCACAAGTTCCAATGAGTTGTCGAGACACTTCTCTCTTATTATACAAAAATGCTAGTTTTTGTCTCAAATAATTTGCATGAATGCTTGGGTAAAAAAAATCTTTTGAAAGCATAATGAGATAGTAGTAGGGGTGATTTTCAAATTTCTCTAAACCTTTCCATTATTTCATTGTGGCAGCTTCTATAGGGCTTCACAGTCTGAATAGAAACGTCTGCTATACACTATCTAATCACAGCAGGTTTTTGCACTTACCCATAGCATACTCAGTGGAAAAAAAATTGACAAAAATGACTGCCAAATAAAAGGTAGTTAATGAAGTTATTAATTTGCATATAGTTTAAATTGCTATTGGAAAATAGCTTAATAATTTTCCTTTACCTATTCATATTTAATGTGACAATTCGAATTTTTAGAAAAGGTAGGATATATAATTGGTATTATTTATGTCATACATCTGATTTTTATTTTTAATAAATGTGTGTAATTTTGCAATGTACTTCAGCATTTTTTTCCATTTTCCTATTGAAGCTTTACATACATATTAGGCTAGGTTCACATTGCGTTAAAGCAGCCCGTTCAACAAATGCGTTAAATGGGCTGCGTTAACGCAAGTGCCGAAAATTGATCGTGCTAGCGCAGATAGAGCTAGCAGATGCTCTATCTGCGCTAGCGGTGACGGACCCAGAAGCGCTGCAGCCCGCGTCCGAGGGTCCGTCACTCAAGGTTGGCACATCGTTAGCTCATGCCTATTTTGGCATGTGTTGGTGATGCGCCCAAAATGGGACTTAATGGCAGCATTAAAGGACTGCGTTACACTGTGTTATGCTGCGGTGTAAGGCAGTCCGTCTAACGGACTGCTTAAATGTAATGTGAACCCAGCCAGTGATTAATATTGATATAACTTGATGATTTCAGTAGAATACATCAACAATTAACTAAAGCACTGGGGTCCTGGGTTAAAAATCCTACCAAGGACAGCATCTGCAAGGAGTTTGTTACGTTCTTGGAATTGTTTGCGTGGGATTCCACCGGGGTCTCTGGTTTCCTCCTACACTCCAAAGACATACTGATAGGGAATTTAGATTGTGAGCCCCAATGTGAACAGTGCCGAAAATGTCTGTAAAGCGCTGTGGAACTAATGGCACTTTATAAGTGAGTAAAATAAATAAATAAATGACAGCAGATTTTTAAGAAAACCTAATCACATCCATTTTTGTGCTAGGGGTCAGGCCACTGTTAGAAGTGTCAAGCACTGGCTTGTCTATATCTCTGCTTAGAGTAAGCATGCAAACTTCTTGAAATGTACATGTATATTGGCATGTAAAAAACATTCTCTGCTGTACTAAGCATAAATTGGTTGTTAATACCGACGCATACTCAGTATAATGTCCCTACTCACTCCTTTCTTTAATTATGCACTAAGTGCACTCCTTCACCTTCTTCACCTTTTCTATTTAGGGAACTTCAACTTGATAAATATTCAGTGGTGTGTCATGTGTTAAATGCTAAGTTTCACATTATTTATAAAACAGTAAGGCCACGTGCACACATTGAGTATTTGGTCAGTATTTTGCCTCAGTATTTGTAAGCCAAAACCAGGAGTGGAACAATCAGAGGAAAAGTATAATAGAAACATATGCACCACTTCTGTATTTATCACCCACTCCTGGTTTTGGCTTACAAATACTGATGTAAATTCCGGACCAAATACTCAGCGTATGCATGTGGCCTTAATGTCATGGAAACAGTTGCTACATCTATGTGTGAGGCAAACACATACGATACATGCTGTGAACATTGCATTGCAAGGCAAATTAACCAATGTTTTTGAAACATGGGAGGAAATACATTTCTGTTTCAACTATTTTTTATGTAAACATAGCAAGTTGAGAATCGAAAGGAAATACAAGGCACAACTTATTGTTACGTGAACTTATAAAACAGCTTATAAATAAAAATAACATTCTTTTATTATAGTCCACAGACATTTGTAACATCAACTATAAGAACACAATTTGAATAAAGCTTAGTAATTTAGGAAAGACCTACTGTGACATAATCATAATAAAGCACAGTCTAGATCTAAAAAAACCCCCATACCCTTCATGATATGTATAGGATAAGGCCCCTTTCACACGTGCGCATAAAGCATGTACACATAGCACGTTCCATATGTCCCATCCGAGTGGCAAGTTTTTCCCAGCTGTGCGTACGTTTTCCTCATCGATGTGTGTGTGTGGTATGTATTTTTCACAGACCCGTAAACATTTCTTTGTCCTTGTCATCCGTGCTACCAGTAAGAAATGGACTTGTCTCCATGTGGTTTGCGTGGACACACAGTCTTTGTAAATACACAGATATGTATGGTATTATCTTTTATGATCATTGATAATCTTTTATGTCACCTACCTAATGTTCTATACATCAGTCGTGGTTCTGAAAATCATACAATGGAATCATTTAAAAATGCCCTGGGCACAAAGTCATGTTGTGATAGTCTTAAAAATCTAGATGTTAAAGAATAAAAATACAGCATAAAATAACAGCATTTTCATTGATTATTTTGATTGTTATTTTGCAGCCATAAAATTCTGACTTAGTTTTAACAATGGATATATTGCAGAAGCCATTTGTCAGATAACTAAATCTTTTCCATTTTCTTATGAAATAAGAAGCAATTTGCAATGAATGTGTTCTTTGCTATTTTGATTTCATCTAAACAATTGCCTATTTATGTCAGTTTATTAGAGCAATAGTTATTTTCTTGAGATTAGTTTCTAAAAACCTCAGCTTGGATAATGATATTGTATATCTACTTCCCAAGATATACATCTCGCTTGAAAAACCTAATTAAATTAGAGGTTACATAGTCACATGCAGTATTGTACCTTTAGCTGTTAGTAGTACAGCTAAGGACTGAAAACCTATGGTAATGGACAGAAAGACATTACTCTTATTTGTCATTTAATTAGAAAACAAATAGCTAATTAAACTAAATTAATAATTAAGAACGGGAAAGCACAAAGCAATACTTAACAATTTACAGAATGTTGCTAGTCTCTTACATGTTTTGTTTATATATTCAATTATTTTGTATACAGTTATGGTAATTTTTTAAATGTTAAAAACCTCTAAACTGATGTGAACTGAGATTGCACACACCAATTCTTTCTTTTCTTACCACAGTATCCCTATTTATTAGACATTGTTGTGCCGTAACTGAAGATGTAACACAATTAAGCTATACGTGCACCTCTTGGTTCATTCTACATTATCACAACAGAGAAGACTTTTTCATATTTCTTTTTTGTGGGTTACTTTTTAGTTTGAATAAACTGACATAAATTGCAAGAGTTTTACATTGTGTTTTATTTACAATCAATGCCAAGCACCATACCCAAAGCAGGCTGTTTTATGAAAAAGGTTAATATTTGATCATTTGTCAGTATTTGGGTTTTTTCACCAGTGATTTTCTCATGTGAGAAAAAATTGCAAAGCTTCTTCTACCCAATGCAATAATAATAAGGGTCAAGAGTGGACCAAAGTGGCCATGTTTCAGTATTTTTTGTTATTAATCGATCCTCAAAAAGAAACATGAACATATGAACAGCCTATTGACTATAACAAGTATGTGTTTGTCTTCGAAAACTGTGGATAAAGTGCTCATGTGAAAAACAGACATCCGAATAAGGACCAAGAGTCTCTATTTGGTGCAAGAAGAGACCATTGTTGCATCTAGTATTGATGTTTTATCTCATGCATCCTCAGATCGATACTCCGCCTCTAGCAATGACCTCAAATCTTTACTGTGCTTGGGCCGCCCTGACACAGAAAGCGCTTGTGTGGGATCTTGGGCAGGGAAGCAGGTCACAGAGAAGAGTGACCTTTCAGTCACTTACAGGATGCCCATAGCGTGTCAGAAAAATGAATGAGAGGGTGCAAAGCTGTAAGGGCAGGCCAAAAATGATACATGACAGAGCACACTCTGTCTCCGTCTGCATCATTATATTCAATGCCCCCATGAGCACATGTGTCCAAATTCCATTTTGTGGAGGTTCAGACGAAATTCTCAATGGAGCCACTGAATGTGGTGACAAGCGTTTTGTGTATCTAGCCTAACAAAGCAAAAGTAATTCAATCTGTCACGTGTTCAGTTACTGTAGATTCTTCTGCACCATGATATTTTGCTGCTTTTTGCTATGTGCATTAGGTTAGCTTAAGAAATTGTATATCTGTACTTTCAGTTGATAAAAATCGCAGTGAACGGCAACAGTGAAAAAGATTTTGTAATAAAAATGCACCGAACATCATTCAGTTGTATGCGAAATGAAACCTACAATCACATACTGCTTATTGATTGCGTATTAATAGTATATTTAATATATCACCCACATATATATATATATATATATATATATATATGTATATAACAGAATTTCTGCTTTCACACTAAATATTTCTGATAATAAAATGCAGAAAGATGTTACTATGTTTTACATTGTAAAACTCATCATTCAACTGTAAGGAGAGAGACAGCATAGGAAGGTGAATAAGTAGAGTCCATCAACACTTTTATCATTTTGGTAGCTATCATTTAACAAAAAAGCCTTGCACAGCTGTAACTACTAAGACCTCAATAGTCAATAGGTCTATTTTGTTCTAAATGTTGTTGGAAGCAGGCCAGAAAAGCATAACATAATTCATTGTTCATTCCTACAGTTTTAAAGTCTAGCACACACTTATTGAACTATTAAATCAAGGTAGGATGGCCACTGTGAATCTGAATGCTTATTTTTCATTGCATTCTTCATTTGAGAAGGTTTAGAGACTGTAGCAAGCAGATACTAAAAGAACATTCTTATAGCATACATGCTCTTATATTCATTTTTTTATTATGTATATCTTTAGTAATTGCGAATAAAAGGCAATGTTTTAAAACTAATTCTAAATACCGTATATACTCGAGTATAAGCCGAGATTTTCAGCCCAAATTTTTGGGCTGAAAGTGCCCCTCTCGGCTTATACTCGAGTCATGGTCTGTGGCTGGGTCGGCGGGTGAGGGGGAGAGAGCGCTGAGGCATACTTACCTAGTCCCGGCGATCCTGACGCTCCCCCTGCCCGTCACACTGTCTTCGGGTGCCGCAGCTCTTCCCCTGTACAGCGGTCACGTGGGACCGCTCATTAGAGAAATGAATATTCATTTCTCTAATCAGCGGTGCCGGTGACCGCTGATAGAGGAAGAGGCTGCGGCACCCGGAGACCAGCTGTCCGGGGGAAGGAGCGGGACGCCGGGAGCAGGTAAGTATCGCATATTTACCTGTCCTCGTTCCACACGCCGGGCGCCGCTCTGTCTTCCCGGCGTCTCTTCGCACTGACTGTTCAGGTCAGAGGGCGCGATGACGCATATAGTGTGCGCGGCGCCCTCTGCCTGATCAGTCAGTGCGGAGAGACGCCGGGACCGGACGCTGGGGAGCTGCAAGCAAGAGAGGTGAGTATGTGTTTAGTTTTTTTTTTATTGCAGCAGCGGCAGCGTTATATATGGCACAGATTTATGTGGAGCATCTATGGGGCCAAACTGAACGGTGCAGAGCATTCAATATGGGGCAGCTTTATAATGAGCATCTATGGGGCCAAACTGAACGGTGCAGAGCATATAGGGCACAGCTTTATAATGAGCATCTATGGGGCCAAACTGAACGGTGCAGAGCATATAGGGCACAGCTTTATAATGAGCATCTATGGGGCCAAACTGAACGGTGCAGAGCATTATATATGGCACAGCTTTATAATGAGCATCTATGGGGCCAAACTGAACGGTGCAGAGCATATATGGCACAGCTTTATATGGAGCATCTATAGGGCCATAATGAACAGTGCAGAGCATTATATATGGGGCACAGCTTTATAATGAGCATCTATGGGGCCAAACTGAACGGTGCAGAGCATATAGGGCACAGCTATATAAGGAGCATCTATGGGGCCATAATGAACGGTGCAGAGCATTGTATATGGGGCACAGCTTTATAAGGAGCATCTATGGGGCCATACTGAACGGTGCAGAGCATATAGGGCACAGCTTTATATGGAGCATCTATAGGGCCATAATGAACGGTGCAGAGCATTATATATGGGGCACAGCTTTATAATGAGCATCTATGGGGCCAAACTGAACGGTGCAGAGCATATATGGCACAGCTTTATAATGAGCATCTATGGGGCCAAACTGAACGGTGCAGAGCATATAGGGCACAGCTTTATAATGAGCATCTATGGGGCCAAACTGAACGCTGCAGAGCATATAGGGCACAGCTTTATAATGAGCATCTATGGGGCCAAACTGAACGGTGCAGAGCATATATGGCACAGCTTTATATGGAGCATCTATAGGGCCATAATGAACGGTGCAGAGCATTGTATATGGGGCACAGCTTTATAAGGAGCATCTATGGGGCCATAATGAACGGTGCAGAGCATTATATAAGGCACAGCTTTATATGGAGCATCTATGGGGCCATAATGAACGGTGCAGAGCATTATATATGGCATAGCTTTATAAGGAGCATCTATGGGGCCAAACTGAACGGTGCAGAGCATATAGGGCACAGCTTTATAAGGAGCATCTTTGGGGACAAACTGAACAGTGCAGAGCATATAGGGCACAGCTTTATAATGAGCATCTATGGGGCCAAACTGAACGGTGCAGAGCATATATGGCACAGCTTTATAATGAGCATCTATGGGGCCAAACTGAACGGTTCAGAGCATATAGGGCACAGCTTTATAATGAGCATCTATGGGGCCAAACTGAACGGTGCAGAGCATATATGGCACAGCTTTATATGGAGCATCTATAGGGCCATAATGAACGGTGCAGAGCATTGTATATGGGGCACAGCTATATATGGAGCATCTATGGGGCAATAATGAATGGTATGGAGCATCTTTTTTTATTTTTGAAATTCACCGGTAGCTGCTGCATTTTCCACCCTAGGCTTATACTCGAGTCAATAAGTTTTCCCAGTTTTTTGTGGCAAAATTAGGGGGGTCGGCTTATACTCGGGTCGGCTTATACTCGAGTATATACGGTATATAAAAAGTGTAACTAAGGTATTGCCAAGCTGATGCTAGCAGCATCAAAAATGGGTTATAATGCTAATGTCTACAGGTTTACATAAATAGTTATAAGATTGCCTGTCATAATGGTTTGTGTACCATTTAGACAGATGCTATGAGATTCCTAAAAAATAGAAGTCCATTCCCAGGTGGTCTTGATCAAATTGCAATGATAAATGAGAAAATTTACAGGGATGTAGCTTCCAGAAAGTGAATGATGCAATGTCAGGTAGTAACACTCAGAATATGTATTTTAATCTTTGCCATGTGGAATCCTGTCATCTACTGTATGCCTATATTGTACAGTACATTAATATGTATTATATATATTACAACAGTATTATTCATAAGCACTATTTGACAAAAAGATCAATTTTAACTATGAGGGCAATAAAAGCACTTGGTTTACTTGTGGACACTATGAAACTTAAGAAATTGCTTGACTCTTCAAAGATACTTACAGGTGCTTCTCACAAAATTAGAATGTCATCAAAAAGTTAATTTATTTCAGTTCTTCAATACAAAAAGTGAAACTAATATAGAGGATGGACCACTTATATGGATACACCTAAATAAAATGGGAATGGTTGGTGATATCAACTTCCTGCTTGTGGCACATTAGTATATGGGAGGAGGAAAACTTTTCAAAATGGCTAGTGACCATGGCAGCTATTTTGAAGTCGGCCATTTGGATTCCAACTTTATTTTTTTAAAGGGAAGAGGGTCATGTGACACATCAAACTTCACAATAAAAACAATGGTGTGCTTGGTTTTAATGTAACTTTATTCTATCATGAGTTATATACAAGTTTATAACCACTTATAAAATGTGTTCAAAGTGCTGCCCATTGTGTTGGATTGTGAATGCAACCCTCTTTTTCCACTCTTGACACACTGATAGCAACACCACAGAAGAAATGCTAGCACAGGCTTCCAGTATCCGTTGTTTCAGATTCTGCACATCTCGTATCTTCACAGCATAGACAATTGTCTTCTGATGACCCCAAAGATAAAAGTCTAAGGGGGTCAGATCGGGAGACCTTGGTGGCCATTCAGCTGGCCCACGACGAGCAATCCACCTTCCAGGAAACTGTTCATGTAGGAATTCTCAGACCTGACAAACATTATCTTTGTACCCCATATACCACATGTAACAACCCTGCCGGCATCACTGCATGGCCTTCCGTTCCCCACCTGCTTGTTACATCAACTCACTCACTGAGTGCCATGCTGTGAGATCTGTCTGCTGCCGGCTCCTTGCCATGTGCTCCATGGCCGCTTACTCTGTGTACACTTCCTGGCTGTGTGCATAGGGGGGGCAGCGCCAGCAACTCCGTATTCTTATTTAGACTGTGTGCAACTCTCTAAGGTGTCCCTGGCCAATAGCCTAGAGGCCTCTGATACTTATGGCATCCTCACCCATTGGAGGATGTCTGAGCAAACTATTTCCCTCAGTTAGCATTTGCTACTGAGCTGCCAGGTCATGTCTGTTTCCTGTCTCTGAGGGCTGCAATACGCAGGCCTATATCTGTGTTCTGTTTGTGTCTCTGTGTATGCCACCCAGTGGGGCGTTGTACCCTGGTCTGAATCTGTGTTCCGTTACTTCTGTGTCTGAACTCTGGTCTATGTCCTTTCCTGTTCGTTCTTTGTTTGTTTACCATTCTCACTCTGCTATGTTTATCTCTGCATTACCTCTCTGCTCTGCTTGCCACTATCAGTGGCTCTGCATCTCTCTGCTCTGTTCACCACTACCCGTGGCTCTGTGCTTCTCTTCTCAGTTCTGCCACAACCTGTGGTTCTGTGACTCTCAGCTTTGCTCACCACAACCCGTGGCTCTGCACCCTCTGGCTCTTGGCTTTGCATCCTGCGGTTCTGGCTCTTGGCGTTGTCTTCTGCGGTTCACTCTTAGCTCCGCCTCCAGCATCTCCACTCTTGGCTATGCCTCCAGCAGCTCTGTTCTTGGCTCTGCCCTTAGCTCCTCTGCCTTCTCCTTCTCTGCTCTTAGCTCTGCCTTCTCCTTCTCTGCTCTTAGCTCTGCCTTCTCCTTCTCTGCTCTTAGCTCTGCCTTCTCCTCTGCTCTTAGCTCCGCCTTCTCCTTCTCTGCTCTTAGCTCCACCTCCTGCTCTTACTCCGCCTCCTGTGGTTCTGCTTTGTATCCGCTCTCGCTCTACCTCTGTTCAGCAACTTGCCGTACAGGTCTCTACCTGTTTCTTTATGTTCACCCGTCTGAACAGGTTCCTGCCTGTTTCCATATGCCCTCCAGTCTGAACAGGTTCTTACCTGTTTCCATACACCCGCCTGTGTACCAGTTCCTACCAGAGTATCAGTCCTGTCCGCCTGTCTGCCAGAGTGCCAGCCATGCCCACCTGTTTGCCAGAGTGCCAGCCGTGCCCATCTGCCTGACTGCCTGTATCTCTGTCAAGCCAGTCTGCCCATCAGTGCCTCTGCCATACCCATCCGTCAGCCAGTGTCACAGCTGTGCCTGCCTGCCTGTGTCTAGTTCTCCGGTGAGATCAGCATCCACAGTCACATTTCACCCTGGAGTGGTACCTGGTAGCTACCTACTGCACAAATCTGACCTCACCATCGGAGGCTCCAGTGAACACCTAGGAAGCTACAAAGTAGAAACAGAAGGTGCTCCAGCTCCAATAAAAGAGATTCTTTATTAATGGTTAAAATCCAGTGACATAATAGATCCTTGCTGTAGTACAAATGTGGGGGTACAGAGCCCATGCAACGCGTTTCGATCGCTGCCGATCTTAATCAATGCATGCTTCAACAAAGTAACAGTGATTATTTTATAAAATAATGAACCAATACAATGCTGAGTTCAGATCACATGACTTATACCACAGATTTGGCAAATGAAATAGTCCTGCTCAAGCAATGCAGCAATGGAACATTCATATAACTTTATAAAACATTAAATACATGAAACATTGTACGTTTTTTTTTTGTTTTTTTTTGAAAGTTTTTTTTTTTTTGAAAGTTTTTTTTTTTTTTTTTTTTCTTCTTTATTTCTTCTTTTAAATCGTACAATGTTTCATGTATTTAATGTTTTATAAAGTTATATGAATGTTCCATTGTTGCATTGCTTGAGCAGGACTATTTCATTTGCCAAATCTGTGGTATAAGTCATGTGATCTGAACTCAGCATTGTATTGGTTCATTATTTTATAAAATAATCACTGTTTCTTTGTTGAAGCATGCATTGATTAAGATCGGCAGCGATCGAAACGCGTTGCATGGGCTCTGTACCCCCACATTTGTACTACAGCAAGGATCTATTATGTCACTGGATTTTAACCATTAATAAAGAATCTCTTTTATTGGAGCTGGAGCACCTTCTGTTTCTACTTTGTAATTATCCCTCGTCTGGATCCGAGACGAAGCTCCGTGCGCCTGCAAGGATCGGTGAGCTGGCCATGGCTTTTTAGCCATCATCTTATTTTGTTTTTGTATACCTAGGAAGCTACTTAGTTACGCTCCTTCCAAGGAAGTCTGGTCTGTGGTCCAGTGGGGCCACACCCCCGCAGCAACCAGTCTGGGCCCGAACGTTACACCACACCAGGTCCACCCTGTATTATATAGAGTCATTTCAAACAGAGTTATCCATTTCCAGTGTTTTCCACTGTTAATGTTGATGCAAAAGGAGCCACGACAAGTATTGAGTGCATTTACTGAACATACATTTCAGTAGGCCAACATTTTGGATTTTAAAATAATTTTTCAAGCTAGTGTTATAAAGTATTATAATGCACTGAGATAATGACTTTTAGGTTTTCATTGGCTGTAAGCCATAATCATCAACATAAACAGAAATAAACACTTGAAATAGATGACTCTGTTTGTAATGACTATATACAGTGCCTTGCAAAAGTATTCGGCCCCCTGGAACTTTTCAACCTTTTCCCTTCAAACATAAAGATACCAAATGTAAATTTTTGGTGAAGAATCAACAACAAGTAGAACATAATTGTGACGTTGAACGAAACGTATTGGTTATTTTACATTTTTATGGAAATCCAAAAACTGAAAAGTGGGGTGTACAATATTATTCTGCCCATTTAACTTAATACTTTGTTGCACCACCTTTTGCTGTGATTACAGCTACAAGTCACTTGGGGTTTGTCTCTATCAGTTTTGTACATCGAGAGTCTGAAATTCTTGCCCATTTTTCCTTGGCAAACAGCTCAAGCTCAGTGAGGTTTGATGGAGATGGTTTGAGAATGGCAGTTTTCAGCTCTTTCCACAGATTCTCGATTGGATTGAGGTCTGGATTTTGACTTGGCCATTCTAACCAAGAATGGGTGGTTATTAATGGAGCACACTCGGACTGGGTGACGGTTAGTAGTGGGGTACCACAGGGGTCAGTATTGGGCCCTCTTCTTTTTAACATATTTATTAATGACCTTGTAGGGGGCATTCAGAGTAGAATTTCAATATTTGCAGATGACACTAAACTCTGCAGGGTAATCAATACAGGGGAGGACAATTTTATATTACAGGCTGATTTATGTAAACTAGAAGCTTGGGCTGATAAATGGCAAATGAGCTTTAATGGGGATAAATGTAAGGTCATGCACTTGTGTAGAAGTAATAAGATGTATAACTATGTGCTTAATTCTAAAACTCTGGGCAAAACCGTCAATGAAAAAGACCTGGGTGTATGGTGGGTGGATGACAAACTCATATTCAGTGGCCAGTGTCAGGCAGCTGCTACAAAGGCAAATAAAATAATGGGATGCATTAAAAGAGGCATAGATGCTCATGAGGAGAACATAATTTTACCTCTATACAAGTCACTAGTGCGACCACACTTAGAATACTGTGCACAGTTCTGGTCTCCGGTGTATAAGAAAGACATAGCTGAACTGGAGCGGGTGCAGAGAAGAGCAACCAAGGTTATTAGAGGACTGGGGGGTCTGCAATACCAAGATAGGTTATTACACTTGGGGCTATTTAGTTTGGAAAAACGAAGACTAAGGGGTGATCTTATGTTAATGTATAAATATATGAGGGGACAGTACAAAGACCTTTCTGCTGATCTTTTTAATCATAGACCGCTGACAGGGACAAGGGGGCATCCTCTACGTCTGGAGGAAAAAAGGTTTAAGCATAATAACAGACGCGGATTCTTTACTGTAAGAGCAGTGAGACTATGGAACTCTCTGCCGTATGATGTTGTAATGAGTGACTCATTGCTTCAATTTAAGAGGGGACTGGATACCTTTCTGGAAAAGTATAATATTACAGGGTATATATATTAGATTCCTTGATAAGGCGTTGATCCAGGGAACTAGTCTGATTGCCGTATGTGGGGTCGGGAAGGAATTTTTTTCCCCATGATGGAGCTTACTCTTACCACATGGGGTTTTTTTGCCTTCCCCTGGATCAACATGTTAGGGCATGCTAGGCTATGGGTTGAACTAGATGGACTTAAAGTCTTCCTTCAACCTTAATAACTATGTAACTATGTAACTATGTAACTATGTAACACCTGGATAGGTTTATTAGTGAACCATTCCATTGTAGATTTTGCTTTATGTTTGGGATCGTTGTCTTGTTGGAAGACAAATCTCAGTCCCAGTCTCAGGTCTTTTGCAGACTCTAACAGGTTTTCTTCAAGAATGGTCCTGTGTTTGGCTCCATCCATCTTCCTATCAATTTTAGCAATCTTCCCTTTCCCTGCTGAAGAAAAGCAGGCCCAAACCATGATGCTGCCATCACCATGTTTGACAGTGGGGATGGTGTGTTCAGGGTAATGAGCTGTGTTGCCTTTACGCCAAACATATCTTTTGGCATTGTTGCCAAAAAGTTCGATTTTGGTTTCATCTGACCAGAGCACCTTCTTAAATATGTTTGGTGTGTCTCCCAGGTGGCTTGTTGCAAACTTTAAACTACACTTTTTATGGATATCTTTGAGAAATGGCTTTATTCTTGCCACTCTTCCATAAAGGTCAGATTTGTGCAGTGTACGACTGATTGTTGTCCTATGGACAGACTGTCCCACCTCAGCTGTAGATCTCTGCAGTTCATCTAGCATGATCATGGGCCTCTTGGCTGCATCTCTGATCAGTCTTCTCCTTGTTTGAGATGAAAGTTTAGAGGGACAGTGGAGTCTTGGTAGATTTGCAGTGGTATGATACTCCTTCCATTTCAATATGATCGCTTGCACAGTGCTCCTTGGGATGTTTAAAGTTTTGTAAATCTTTTTGTCTCCAAATCCAGCTTCAAACTTCTCCACAACAGTATCACGGACCAAAAGAGGTAAGAGAGGAGGGACACTCTCCCAAAAGAAAATAAGTAAACCAATAACCATCAGTACCCAAAAAATCTTCAACCTCAGTTCTCATATTCTAACACAGAATGAACAAATACTATTACAAAAAGGCTTAAAGTTCGCACCGACGGCCAAAGCCAAACCTTTAAACCTATATATAAGTATTAAGAAATTTTTACGAAATTTGGCTCTCAAAAAATATTTTCTTAAAAAAAGTAATAATAACCCAGGTACTGCGACTACCACTTTAAACCAGCCATCCATGGAGTATGTCCACACTAACTTAGCCTGTCCATCTATGTTCAGTCCCCTCAATGAGTACTCTAACTCATTTCGGGCCTTCGAAACTATGGTAATTACAGACATTAAGAAAATGCACAAAAGAAATTCAAAATATACTCCACACAACTTAAACCCTAGTGAAAGAAATGCCATTATCCAACTACAGGAGAACAATAACATCATAATCCGCCCGGCGGATAAGGGGGGCGGTATTGTCGTATTGGATTATATGAAGTACCACAATGAATCCCTAAACCTGTTGGGTGACACAGTAACATACAAAAAAATGACATTTGACCCCACATCAAAATTTATGGAAGAACTCAACATCCTGGCTACAAAAGGGAAAACTATAGGTGTCTTAAATAAAAAAGAATACCAATTCATTAACAACAAAACCCCCTCTACAGCTGTATTTTATCACATCCCTAAAATGCACAAAAGTATAGACAACCCACCAGGAAGACCCATCATATCGGGTATAAATTGCTTAACTGCCAATTTATCGAGGTACGTGGACACCCACCTACAAAAATGTATGCCACTCCTGCCTGCATACCTAAAGGACACCACACACACTCTACAGATTTTGGAAACGATAGAATGGCGAAGTGACCTCATTCTGGGAACTCTGGACATCAAGTCTCTCTATACTGTAATTGATCCATTAAAAGGATGTCAATCAGCAGAATTTTTTCTTAAAAAATTAGGTACCTATCATAACACACAAATCCAGTTCATAATTGAGGGCATTGAGTTCATTCTCAAACATAACTACTTTCTATACGAAAAGCAGTATTATCTGCAAACTCACGGGACCGCTATGGGTACGCGGTTCGCGCCTAGTTTCGCAAATCTTTATGTAGGAAAGTGGGAGCTCGAATTCATTTACGAGGACGGTCACCTCCGAAAAGGCCTTCAAACTTGGCACCGATTTATAGATGACATCATCTTTATTTGGAAAGGGCCACTAACAGACCTACAAGTTTTTATTTCCAGCCTAAATTCCAATAACTATGGCCTGGAGTTCACACCCACTATCAGCCATACTAGCGTTAATTTTTTGGATTTAACTATCTGTGTAGAACAGAACAAAATAGTCACTAAGGGTTTCCACAAACAAGTGGACTCAAATAGCTATATCCATGTTAGCAGCTGTCACCTGCCAATATGGCTTTCCAACATTCCAAAAAGCCAGTTTTTAAGAATTAGAAGGAATTGTACAGAAGTCGAGGATTATCGAAGGGAGAGTGACTACTTGTTAGCACAGTTTGAGGAAAAGGGTTATGATGCACCCACTCTTAAAAGAACAAGAATGGAAATAGAAACCATGCCGAGGGACTCCCTAATTCATAGGACCAAAGCCATTTGCAATCCCCCTACTATACAAGAACAAATAGGGCAAGTCCCAATAATAACACAATTCCATTCAGGCTACAGGCGTTTCAAAAATATTATTAATAAGCACTGGCCCATCTTGAAAGGGGACAAGTGCATTGGCGACCTATTACCCACAAAACCCAAGTTTGTTTACACAAAGGCACAAAACTTGGGACTCTTACTTGCACCAACCACAAAATCTATACTTCCCATACAAAATCCTAAAAAACAGACGTATCTAACTGGCCCCAAAGCAAAACCACAAGGTTTTATGCCATGTGGCAAATGTACGTGCTGTAGACGAGTCTCCAGCAAGAAAGTGGTTCGCACTAGCTTTAAGGACGCCAATGAATTGAGTGAATATGCTATTCATGACTATATCACTTGCCAGACCACAGGGGTCATCTATATATTGAAATGCCCGTGTGGTAAGATCTATGTAGGTCGTACGAAAAGAAGACTATTGGACAGGATTAATGAACATTTTAATAATATCAGTAAGGGGTTCATAGGCCACCCATTATCCCGACATTATTTGGAACAACACAATCACTCCCTCTATGGTACATCTTTTTGGGGCATCCAAGTGGTCCCACGTAATTCCAGAGGGGGGGATTATATTAAAGCCATGTCTCGGATTGAGTCTAGGTGGATATTTACCTTAGATAGTCTGGCTCCGACTGGCTTAAACCAAGAAATCGAACTATATGCCTTCTTAAAATAACCCTTTTTTTCTCCCCGCCCCCCGCCATTTGCCCCCTCCCGCATAGCCCCATCACGCAGAGTGACGGAGATTTACAGGGGAATTGTGTGATTGGAGATTTTTACTATCCCCAGCTTTACATCATAAATGTACATTTTTATGATATTCTTATAACAGTTTTACTAGTTATCTATATGACTATTGTTGGGATTATTAAATAATTAATTTTTTATCCACATCTAACCGCCCTAGGCTTCAACAAACATTAGGGATGGATAGACGTGTTGTTTTTCTTTTAATTTTTAATTTTTTTCATTTTCTATTATATTTGATTGTCTATTATATACTATTTTTATATTCATATTTATATACACTTTTATAGACCTCTTGTTTATTTTTACTCCTTTTTAACAATTTTTAATAAATAATAATAAAAATATTTTTTTAACATTCATACAAATCTTCCTCTAAGCACAACATATCCTCTAAGTATAAATCAATAAAGATCCCCGTTTATCTATGTAAATACCCAATGGTATTTGAAGGAGTATCTAATGTTTATAATGTTTATAATGTTTATGATTTTATAGAGCTTAAAGGTTCTGTTTACTATCCTATCGCATGGTGACCAACATACGGCATCTGTATTAATAATGCACCATCCAGCATTCCAGCCCAAATTATAAGGTTGATTGACAATCAGGGATTACTCAATGCGGCCAATTAACTTTTATTATGGTGCCATTTACCAATCAGGGGTTCCAGGGGAGCCTTTCTAGTAATTAGGCGACTATTTAAGGACGGACACCTACAGTGGGGACATAGCCCTGATGAAGAGGGAAGCTAACCCTCGAAACGCGTAGGCAGCTTGTCTCCACCACGTTCCCGTCCTTACTCTGTGTGACGTCACAACAGCTCTGCCCCCCAGTCACCGCCGCGTCCTCAGCGTTGCTTCCGGCCGGGGCACGCGAGGCGCTGGTGATCTCCCGCGCTCCTGCGCTCTCACTAGAACGCGCTCCTGGTATCCCCCTGCAGCATCTATTGCCGACCTAACCAGCGTTATCACTCTCAGAAGCATTGACCCTAGCAGTACCTGGTGAGTGAACGGACTACTTTATCCCTTTGCTATCGCCAGCTGTACATGTTCTAGAACAAACTATCTATGACCTGATAGATTGCTTATACCATCGTTCTATCCTTCTCCATATTAGCACCGACTAAACTACACTGCGGCTAGCTAGCACCACCAGTGCAGCCACCAGACGCCCATATAAGCAGTGAGTAGTCTGAATTTATATTAATAATAGGTTGAAGGTATATGTTTATACTTTTTAATACGCAACATACTATTTGTCCTTAGAAACATTCTTTAATGAAGGAGGATTGGCAGTCCTTACATAGGGACACTTTTTACAGTACAGCATACAAAAGCCTCTTATAATAAGTAAGTGTGCACATAATACCCTCTATTATCGCATTTCTATTATTCTATTAACATCCCATTGACTGTACTACATTCCTTTCAGCATAATCAGGTTCTACCCCGCTCCTAAGGGAACCCTCGGCTCCTATATCCATTATCCAATTCTTTATCAAGTAAGTCCAGTTTTTATCTGCTTGTTCTATTTGCTTTTGGGAAGCGCAGTGGTTCCTATTTTCTTTCATTACTCAGTATCACGGACCTGCCTTTTGTGTTCCTTGGTCCTCATGATGCTCTCTGTGCTTCAAACTGAACCCTGAGACTATCCCAGAACAGGTGCATTTATACAGAGACTTGATTACACACAGCTGGATTATATTTATCATCATTAGGCATTTAGGACAACAATGGATCATTCAGAGATCCACAATGAACTTCTGGAGTGAGTTTGCTGCACTGAAAGTAAAGGGGTTGAATAATATTGCACACCCACTTTTCAGTTTTTGAATTTCCACAAAAATGTGAAATAACTAATAAATTTCGTTCAACTTCACAATTGTGTTCCACTTGTTGATGATTCTTCACCAAAAAATTAAATTTGGTTTCTTTATGTTTGAAGCATGATATGTGGGAAAAGGTTGAAAAGTTCAAGGGGGCCGAATACTTTCACAAGGCACTGTAATATATGAGATTCACTTTTTGTATTGAAGAACTGAAATAAATTAACTTTTTGATGATGTTCTATTTTTGTGAGAAGCACCTGTATGCGAAGTAATGTATATTTGAATAGTCAAATCACTCACTTATCCAGCTCATGCACATATTGAATGGAGGAGATGAAAATAGAATAAAAATATTGTCCTTTATTAGTGCATCATAACAACAAGCTAATGTGTTTAAGACAATACTGCCATTATATATTGTGTCGCAATATGTTTTTATTATGCTATGACTAAAACGCGTCAGCTTGTTTTTATGATGCACTAATAAAGGACAAGATTTTTATTCTATTTTCATCTCCTCCATTCAAAATTAGTAATTTGCATTTTCACCTGGGAGTCGGCCGGCAGAAACTTGGTGGTGATCCGTACGTCTGGCTGGATGAGCTGATGAAATCCTAGTATTTGCAATAATTGAATAGTACAGTAATACGGGTAACAAATATTAATACTTTGGAAAAAAAACAGATATTATCACCACAATTTTACTTATATATTTTCATTGTTAATACACAGTTGAAAAAAATGCCCATCACTTTTAGGAATGGAAAGGGACAATGGAAAGAGGAACATGCACAAAAACAAATGTATGATCCAGTCTGACCCAAAAGAGCTAATTGTACCCCATTGGTAATCCCATTTGTCAATCCCTTGGACCATATGAAGGTCAGCCACTGGTAGGGTTTCACAGGAATAGCAAGCCAGCAGCAATAGGAGCCTTCAGTAGGCCCCCAGCTGCCATGCTAACTCAGTGTTGCTCAGCAATCACGTCACAGGGGCTCAATAGGAGCCAAAGCATAAGCATACAGGCTAGCATTACATTTAAATGCCTATGTCAGAGATTGAAATTGTCACCTGCACCTTATTAGTTAACAGTAGAGATCTAAGTTCAACTCCCACCACTGTTATTAATGACAGATCCCAGCTATGCAATATAGCGAGCATCTATGATGTGTGGAAAGAGCTCATTCTCTGAACCCCTTTCACACTTGCTTATAAGGCTTCATACACAGCCATAAATATAAACATTGCTGCTTTTAGTGTCTCCCAGTAGTGATGAGCGAGTGTTCTCGTTGCTTGGGTGGTCTCTGAGTATTTGTAACTGCTCGGAGATTTAGTTTTTCTTGATGCAGCTGAATGATTTACGGCTGCTAGCCAGCCTGACTACATGTGGGCGTTGCCTGGTTGCTAGGAATCCCCACATGTATTCAAGCTGTCTATCAGCTGTTAACCCCTTAGTGACAGAGCCAATTTGGTACTTAATGACCGAGCCAATTTTTACAATTCTGACCACTGTCACTTTATGAGGTTATAACTCTGGAACGCTTTATCGGATCCCGCTGATTCTGAGAATGTTTTTTCATGACATATTGTACTTCAAGTTAGTGGTAACATTTCTTCGATATTACTTGCGATTATTTATGAAAAAAATGGAAATATGGCGAAAATTTTTAAAATTTTGCAATTTTCAAAATTTGTATTTTTATGCCCTTAAATTAGAGAGATATGTCACAAAACATAGTTAATAAATAACATTTCCCACATGTCCACTTTACATCAGCACAATTTTGGAAACAAAATGTTTTTTTGTTAGGGAGTTATAAGGGTTAAAAGTTGACCAGCAATTTCTCATTTTTACAACACCATGTTTTTTTTAGGGACCACATCACATTTGAAGTCATTTTGAGGGGTCTATATGATAGAAAATAACCAAGTGTGACACCATTCTAAAAACTGCACCCCTCAAGCTGCTCAAAACCATGTTCAAGAAGTTTATTAACCCTTTACGTACTTCACAGGAACTGAAACAATGTGGAAGAAAAAAATGAACATTTAACTTTTTTTTGCAAACATTTTACTTCAGAACCATTTTTTTTAATTTTCACAAGTGTAAAAACAGAAATTTAACCACAAATTTTGTTGTGCAATTTCTACTGAGTACGCCGATACCCCAAATGTGGAGGTAAACCACTGTTTGGGCACACCGCAGAGCTTGGAAGTGAAGGAGCGCCGTTTGACTGTTTCAATGCAGAATTGGCTGGAATTGAGATCGGACGCCATGTCGCGTTTGGAGAGACCCTAATGTGCCTAAACAGTGGAAACCCCCCACAAGTGACACCATTTTGGAAACTAGACCCCTTAATTAACTTATCTAGATGTGTGGTGAGCACTTTGAACCCCCAAGTGCTTCACAAAAGTTTATAACGTAGAGCTGTGAAAATAAAAAATTGCATTTGTTTTCACAAAAATGATTTTTTCGCCCACAAATTTTTATTTTCACAAGGGTAACAGGAAAAATTAGACCACAAAAGTTGTTGTGCAATTTCTCCTGAGTACGTCGATACCCCATATGTGGGGGTAAACCTCTGTTTGGGCGCACTGCAGAGCTTGGAAGTGAAGGAGCACCGTTTGACTTTTTCAATGCAGAATTGGCTGGAATTAAGATCGGATGCCATGTCGCGTTTGGAGAGCCCCTGATGTGCCTAAACAGTGGAAACCCCCCACAAGTGATACCATTTTGGAAACTAGACCCCTTAAGGAACTTATCTTGATGTGTGGTGAGCACTTTGAACCCCCAAGTGCTTCACAGAAGTTTATAACGTAGAGCCGTGAAAATAAAAAATCGCATTTTTTCTACAAAAATGATCTTTTTGCCCCCAAATTTTTTATTTTCACAAGGGTAACAGGAGAAATTAGACCACAAAAGTTGTTGTGCAATTTTTCCTGAGTACGTCGATACCCCATATGTGGGGGTAAACTACTGTTTGGGCGCACCGCAGAGCTTGGAAGAGAAGGAGTGTCGTTTTACTTTTTCAATGTAGAATTGGCTGGAATTGAGATCGGACGCCATGTCACGTTTGGAGAGCCCCTGATGTGCCTAAACAGTGGAAACCCCCCACAAATGACACCATTTTGGAAACTAGACCCCTTAAGGAAATTATCTAGATGTGTGGTGAGCACTTTCAACCCCCAGGTGCTTCACAGAAGTTTATAACGTAGAGTGTTATGATCCGGTGGTAGGATCACCAAACTGACCTGATAGGTAAACCTGAATAATAGGACAAGCTCCGGGGATGTGGGAACTATACCGACCGCAATCCTGATCCTATCCACACACACTAAAGGCAGCCGTGGAGCGTTACCTAAAAACCTAGATGCCTCTTCACAGCCTGAGAAACTGGCTACCCCTAGAGAGAAAGCAAAGCCTCACTTGCCTCAGAGAAATAACCCCAAAGTTTAGGCAGCCCCCCACAAATAATAACGGTGAGTTAAGGGGAAAATACAAACGTAGGAATGAAAAACAGGTTTAAGCAAATGAGGCCCGCTAACACTAAATAGACAGAAGATAGCAGGGATCTGTGCGGTCGGTAGAAAAACTATCAAAAACTATCCAGCAGAAAGTACAAGAACCCCCACACCGACTCACGATGTGAGGGGCGCACTCTGCCCCCCAGAGCTTCCAGCAAGCGAAAAATCACATATAAGCAAGCTGGACTGAACACATCATATACTGAGAAACATTTTCAAGGAAACAATGAGCAAAAAGAACTAGCAAGACATAGCTTCTCAGAAATAGACAGGTCACCAGGAAAATCCAGGAGAGGTCAGAACCAGTACTGAATACAACGACAGCAGGCAACAAGTAAAGGTCCAGGTGGAGTTAAATAGGAACCAGCATAGCAGGAAATGAGGCAGCTGAGCCCAGCTCCAGACCCGCAGTATCGCTAAGGGCCACCAGAGGGAGCCCAGACGGAATTCACAACAGTACCCCCCCTTGAGGAGGGGTCACCGAACCCTCACCAGAGCCCCCAGGCCGATCAGGACGAGCCGAATGAAAGGCACAAACCAAATCGGCTGCATGGACATCAGAGGCGACAACCCAGGAATTATCCTCCTGACCATAGCCCTTCCATTTAACTAAGTACTGAAGCTTCCGTCTCGAAACACGAGAATCCAAGATCTTCTCCACCGCATACTCTAATTCTCCCTCGACCAAGACCGGAGCAGGAGGGTCAACAGAAGGAACCACAGGCACCACATATCTCCGCAACAATGACCTATGGAACACATTGTGAATGGCAAATGATGCTGGGAGGTCCAAACGAAAAGACACAGGGTTGAGGATTTCCAAAATATCATCCAGGTACACAATCATAAATCTATCCAGATATTCTCAGAAGATATCGTGCATGAAGGACTGGAACACAGAAGGGGCATTAGAAAGCCCAAAAGGCATCACCAAGTACTCAAAATGACCTTCGGGCATATTGAATGCTGTTTTCCATTCATCGCCCTGCTTCATACGCACAAGATTATACGCTCCACGAAGATCTATCTTGGTGAACCAACTGGCCCCCCTAATCCGAGCAAACAGATCGGACAACAGTGGCAAAGGATACTGAAATTTGACCGTGATGTTATTTAGAAGGCAATAATCTATACAGGGTCTTCGAGAACCATCCTTCTTGGCCACAAAAAAGAACCCCGCACCCAAAGGGGACGAGGACGGGCGAATATGCCCCTTCTCCAAAGACTCCTTGATATAACTCCGCATAGCGGCATGTTCTGGTACAGACAAATTAAAAAGTCGTCCCTTAGGGAACTTACTACCAGGAATCAAATTTATGGCGCAATCACAATCCCTATGAGGAGGTAGGGCACTGGACTTGGGCTCATCAAATACATCCTGGTAGTCCGACAAAAATTCAGGGACTTCAGAAGGAGTAGAAGAAGCAATAGACACCAAAGGAGCATCGCCATGAATCCCCTGGCAACCCCAACTTGACACAGACATTGCTTTCAAATCCAGGATTGGATTATGAGCCTGCAGCCATGGCAGACCTAACACGACAACATCATGCAAATTATGTAACACAAGAAAGCGAATCACCTCCTGATGTGCAGGAGTCATGCACATGGTCACTTGAGCCCCGTACTGAGGTTTATTCTTGGCCAATGGCGTGGCATCAATTCCCTTTAGTGGAATAGGGAATTGCAAAGGCTCCAAGATAAAACCACAGCGCCTGGCAAAAGACAAATCCATCAAATTCAGGGCAGCACCCGAATCCACAAAAGCCATAACTGAGTAGGATGACAGAGAGCAAATCAAAGTAACAGACAAAATGAATTTAGGCTGTACATTACCAATGTGACAGATTTAGCGAAGTTTTTTATGCGCTTAGAACAATCTGAGATAACATGAGCAGAATTACCACAGTAAAAGCACAACCCATTCTGACGTCTGTGATTTTGCCATTCAATTCTGGTCAGAATCCTGTCACATTGCATAGACTCAGGCTTCTGCTCAGAAAATACCGCCAGATGGTGCACTGGTTTGCGCTCTCGTAAGCGCCGATCAATCTGAATGGCCAAAGACATTGACTCATTCAGACCCGCAGGCGTGGGGAACCCCACCATAACATCCTTAATGGCTTCAGAAAGACCCTTTCTGAAAATCGCTGCCAGGGCACACTCATTCCATTGAGTGAGCACAGACCATTTCCTAAACTTCTGACAGAAAACCTCTGCTTCATCCTGACCCTGGGAGAGAGCCAGCAAAACCTTTTCTGCTTGGTCTACCAGATTAGGTTCCTCATAAAGCACTCCAGGCGCCAGAAAAAACGCATCAACATTTTGCAATGCAGGATCTCCCGGCGCCAGAGAGAATGCCCAATCTTGAGGGTCACCACGCAACACAGAAATAATAATTTTAACTTGCTGAACCGGATCACCAGAGGAACGAGGTCTCAGAGAAAGGAATAATTTGCAATTATTTTTAAAGTTCAAAAACCTAGATCTGTCTCCGGAGAACAGCTCAGGAATAGGTATCTTAGGCTCTGACATAGGACTGCGGACTACATAATCCTGAATGCCTTGTACCCTAGCAGTGAGATGATCCACACTAGAAGACAGACTCTGAAGGTCCATAGCTGCAGCTGAATTCTGAACCACCCAGAGATTAAGGGGAGGAGAGAGGCTAGACACACTGCAGAGGGAAAAAAAAAATGAACTCAGGATTTCTCTTATCCCTCTTTTGCGATGCATTAACTCTTTATTGGCCTGCTGTACTGTTATGATCCGGTGATAGGATCACCAAACTGACCTGATAGGTAAACCTGAATAATAGGACAAGCTCCGGGGATGTGGGAACTATACCGACCGCAATCCTGATCCTATCCACACACACTAAAGGCAGCCATGGAGCGTTACCTAAAAACCTAGACGCCTCTTCACAGCCTGAGAAACTGGCTACCCCTAGAGAGAAAGCAAAGCCTCACTTGCCTCAGAGAAATAACCCCAAAGTTTAGGCAGCCCCCCACAAATAATAACGGTGAGTTAAGGGGAAAATACAAACGTAGGAATGAAAAACAGGTTTAAGCAAATGAGGCCCGCTAACACTAAATAGACAGAAGATAGCAGGGATCTGTGCGGTCGGTATCAAAAACTATCCAGCAGAAAGTACAAGAACCCCCACACCGACTCACGATGTGAGGGGCACACTCTGCCCCCCAGAGCTTCCAGCAAGCGAAAAATCACATATAAGCAAGCTGAACTGAACACATCATATACTGAGAAACATTTTCAAGGAAACAATGAGCAAAAAGAACTAGCAAGACATAGCTTCTCAGAAATAGACAGGTCACCAGGAAAATCCAGGAGAGGTCAGAACCAGTACTGAATACAACGACAGCAGGCAACAAGTAAAGGTCCAGGTGGAGTTAAATGGGAACCAGCATAGCAGGAAATGAGGCAGCTGAGCCCAGCTCCAGACCCACAGTATCGCTAAGGGTCATCAGAGGGAGCCCAGACGGAATTCACAACAGTAGAGCCGTGAAAATAAAAAAATTGCATTTTTTCTACAAAAATGATATTTTGCCTCCAAATTTTTATTTTACCAAGGGTAACAGGAGAAAATGGACCCCAGAAGTTGTTGTACAATTTGTCCTGAGTACGTCAACACCCCATATGTGGGGGTAAACCACTGTTTGGGCGCATGGCTGAGCTCGGAAGCAAAGGAGCGCCATTTGACATTTCAATGCAAAATTGACTGGAATTGAGATCGGACGCCATGTCACGTTTGGAGAGCCCCTGATGTGCCTAAACAGTAGAAACCCCCCAAAAGTGACCCCATTTTGGAAACTAGACCCCCCATGGAACTTATCTAGATGTGTAGTGAGAACTTTGCATGCCCAAGTGCATCACAGAAATTTATAATGCAGAGTCGTGAAAATAAAAAATATTTTTTTTTAACAAAAAAGATTTTTTAGCCCCCAAGTTTTTATTTTCACAAGGGTAACAAGAGAAATTGGACCCCAAAAGTTGTTGTCCAATTTGTCCTGAGTATGCTGGTACCCCATATGTGGGGGTAAACCACTGTTTGGGCGCATGGCTGAGCTCGGAAGGGAAGGAGCGCCGTTTTGGAATGCAGACTTTGATAGAATTGTCTGCTGGCGTTATGTTGCGTTTGCAGACCCCTAATGTACCTAAACAGTAGAAACCCCCAACAAGTGACCCCATTTTGGAAAATAGACCCCCCAAGGAACTTATCTAGATATGTGGTGGGAACTTTGAATGCCCAAGTGCTTCACAGAAGTTTATAATGCAGAGTAGTGAAAATAAAAAATATATTTTTTTCCCACAAAAAAGATTTTTTAGCCCCCAAATTTTTATTTTAACAAGGGTAACAAGAGAAATTGGACCCCAAAAGTTGTTGTACAATTTGTCCTGAGTATGCTGGTACCCAATATGTGGGGGTAAACCACTGTTTGGGCGCACAGCAGAGCTCGGAAGGGAAGGAGCGCCATTTTGGAATGCAGGCTTTGATAGAATGGTCTGCGGGCGTTATGTTGCGTTTGCAGAGCCACTTATGTACCTAAACAGTAGAAACCCCCCCACAAGTGACCCCATTTTGGAAATTAGACCCCCCAAGGAACTTATCTAGATATGTGGTGAGAACTTTGAATGCCCAAGTGCTTCACAGAAGTTTATAATGCAGAGTAGTGAAAATAGAAAATATTTTTTTTTTCCACAAAAAAGATTTTTTAACCCCCAAGTTTTTATTTTCACAAGGGTAACAAGAGAAATTGGACACCAATATTTGTTCTCCAATTTGTCCTGAGTATGCTGGTACCCCATATGTGGGGGTAAACCACTGTTTGGGCACACGGCAGAGCTCGGAAGAGAAGGAGCGCCATTTTGGAATTCAGACTTTGATAGAATTGTCTGTGGGTGTTATGTTGCATTTGCAGAGCCCCTGATGTACCTAAACAGTAGAAACCCCCCACAAGTGACCAAATTTTGGAAACTAGACCCCCTAAGGAACTTATCTAGATATGTGGTGAGAACTTTGAATGCTCAAGTGCTTCACAGAAGTTTATAATGCAGAGTAGTGAAAATAAAAAAATATTTTTTTCCCACAAAAAAGATTTTTAGCCCCCAAGTTTTTATTTTCACAAGGGTAACAGGAGAAATTGGACCCCAAAAGTTGTTGTCCAATTTATCCCGAGTACGCTGATGCCCCATATGTGGGGGTAAACCACTGTTTGGGTGCACGGCAGAGCTCAGAAGGGAGGGAGCACCATTTGACTTTTTTAGCGCAAAATTGTCTGTCGTGTTTGGAGACCCCCTGATGTACCTAAACAGTGGAAACCCCCCAATTCTAACTCCAACCCTAACTCCAACACACCCCTAACCCTAATCTCAACCCGACCCATAATCCTAATCACAACCCTAACGATAATCACAACCCTAACCCCAAAACAGCCCTAATCTCAACTCTAACCATAACCCTAATCAAAACCCTAAATCCAACACACTCCTAACCCTAATCTCAACCCTAACCTCAAACCTAACCCTAATCCCAATACACCCCTAACCCTAATCCCAACCCTAACCTTAACCCTAATCCCAACCCTAACCCTAATCCCAACCCTAATCCCAAACGTAACCCTAATCCCAACCGTAAACCTAATACCAACCCTAATCCAAACCCTAACCCTAATCCCAACTCTATCCCTAATTTTAGCCCCAACCCTAACCCTAACCCTAATTTTAGCCCCAACCCTAGCCCTAACCCTAACTTTAGCCCCAATCCTAACCCTAAATTTAACCCTAACCCTAGCCATAACTTTATCCCCAACCCTAACCCTAAGGCTACTTTCACACTTGCGTCGTGTGGCATCCGTCACAATCCGTCGTTTTGGACAAAAACCAGATCCTGCAAATGTGCCCACAGGATGCCTTTTTTGCCCATAGACTTGTATTACCGACGGATGGCCACACGTCGCGTCCATCGTGCACTGGATCCGTTGTGTTTTGGCGGACCGTCGTCACAAAAAAAGTTCAATGTAACCTTTTTTTGTACGTCGCGTCCGCCATTTCCGCGCATGCGTGGCCGTAACTCTGCCCCCTCCTCCCCAAGACATAGACTGGGCAGCGGATGCGTTGAAAAACTGCATCCACTGCCCACGTTGTGCACAATTTTCACAACGTGCGTCGGTACGTCGGGCTGACGCATTGCGACCGCCCCGTACCGACGCAAGTGTGAAAGAAGCCTAAGGCTACTTTCACACTAGCGTCATACTCGGCCCATCGCAGTGTGTCGGGCCGACGTACCGATGCTAGCATTGTAAGCGCCGCACAACGGGTGCAGAGGATGCTGTTTTTTCAACGCATCCGCTGCCCCATTGTGAGGTGCGGGGAGGCGGGGGCGGAGTTCCGGCCGCGCATGCGTGGTCGAAATGGCGGACACGTCGCACAAAAAAAGTTACATGTAGCGTTTTTTTGTGCCGACGGTCCGCCAAAGCACGACGCATCCGTCGCACGACGGATGCGACGTGTGGCAATCCGTCACAATGTGTCACTAATAGGGTTGAGCGAAACGGGTCGGCCATTTTCAGAAGTCGCCGACTTTTGGCAAAGTCGTGTTTCATGAAACCCGACCCGACCCCTGTGTGGGGTCGGCCATGAGGTCGGCGATCTTCTGAATCTGGTATCGGAATTCCGATACCGAGTTCCGATATGTTTGCGATATTGGAAATCGGTATCGGAATCCACATTTAAGTGTACAATAAAGAATTAAAATAAAAAATATTGAAATGCTCACCTCTCCGACGCAGCCTGGACATCGCCGCTGGTAACCGGCATCTTCCGTTCCTAAGAATAGCGCTTGAAAGACCTTTCGATGACGTCACGGCTTGTGATTGGTCGTGGCCACCCACGTGACCGCTCAGCGACCAATCACAAAGCCATGACGTAATTTTCAGGTCCTAAATTCCTCATTCTAGGAATTTAGGACATGAGAATTACGTCACGGCTTTTGATTGGCCGCTGAGCGGTCACGTGGGCCGCCGCGACCAATCACAAGCCGTGACGTCATCGAAAGGTCCTTCACGCGCTCATTCTTAAGAAGGAAGGCTGCCGGAAAGAAGCAGGGCGCGTCCGAGGGTGAGTATATACCTAATAGGAATATACTCACCCTCGGCTTCTTTCCGGCAGCCTTCCTTCTTAAGAATGAGCGCGTGAAGGACCCCGGGGGACCCGGGGACACCGGGTGAGTATGATAGGGTCCCCGAATCCCCCTATTTCTCTGTCCTCTGATGTGCGATCACATCAGAGGACAGAGAATTACAGATCGCTTTTTTTTTTTTTGCGGTTGCCGGTAAACAGTTAATTACCGGCGATCGCAAAACAGGGGTCGGTAAAAACTGACCCCGATCATGTTCTTTGGGGTCTCGGCTACCCCCAGCAGCCGAGACGCCAAAGATCTTCCGGGTGCCGGGCGGTGGGCGCACTGCGCATGCGCCCGCCATTTTTTCCCAGAAAAAAAGATGGTGGCGCCCATCGGGAGCCACGAGGAGCACCGGGGGAGATAGGTGAGTATTGGGGGGCTATTGGGGGCCATCGGGGACACTATTTCTCTGTCCTCCGATGTGCGATCACATCGGAGGACAGAGAAATTAAATGGCAAATCGCGTTTTTTTTTTTGTTGCGACCGCCGGTAAACGATTAATTACCGGCGATCACAACTCGGGGGTCGGTAAAACCCCCCCGAATCATGTTCTCTGGGGTCTCGGCTACCCTCGGCAACCGAGACCCCAGAGAAAATCTGACTCTGGGGGGCGCTATTCACTTTTTTCATAGCGCCGTTAATTAACGGCGCTGTGGTTTAAGTACCCTTAGCGGCCGCCGTTAAAAGGCGTATCGGCGGTCGTTAAGGGGTTAATCATGCAGCTGAGTCAACGAAAACTATATCTCCGAGCACTTACAAATACTCAGAGACCACGTGCTTGGGAAAACCCGAGCAACGAGTATAGTCGCTTATCACTATCTCCCAGATAGTAATATTATGCTTCATTGATAAACCCCCTTATAAGCCTTCAGCAAAGTGATTGTGGAACCTTCTAAGTCCATGATAAATTTGTGGTACCATAAGGTAATAGTGAAACTTCTTTTATGTGCCCCTCTCACAATATTTGTGATATGTTTTGGTGATAAACAATAACATATATGTGCCTCCACTCAGTAATAATGCCTCTTTTCAGAAATTATTGTCACTGTGCCTGTCACAGTTCCTCTATACAGTAGCATCCACTCAAATAAAAATGAATAATTTGTGAGCCCACCCCATTCAATATTAATACTGTAAGACTGCCCAGCTTGTTTTCCTGACAAAAGTCTTCAGCTGCTCCTCAGTCACAGTTCTGTCCTCAGCTTGCTTCGAGGACACTTACGCCTCTGTCCTAGACCAACCCATAGGCTATAAGGGTACATTTTTCAGTGCAGTAAAATATTGGTTTCATATTTTTCCTCAGAAAACAGAAATAGTTGAAAATTGTGCTCACCTGGGGATGTAGGGCACTTGATCAGTTATAAAATTGGTATGATTCAAAATAACAACTCTGGAGAAAAGACAAATGACAACTTTGTTATTTTGGACTACGTACAATCAAAAGTTGATTAGATTAGTTAACCCCTTCATGACCCAGCCTATTTTGACCTTTATGACCTGGCCGTTTTTTGCAATTCTGACCAGTGTCCATTTATGAGCTAATAACTCAGGAATGCTTCAACAGATCCTAGCGGTTCTGAGATTGTATTTTGTGACTTATTGGGCTTCACGTTAGTGGTAAATTTAGGTTGATAATTTTTGCGTTTATTTGTGAAAAAAATGGAAATTTGGCAAAAATTTTGAAAATTTTGCAATTTTCAAATTTTGAATTTTTATTCTGTTAAACGAGAGAGTTATGTGACACAAAATAGTTAATAAATAACATTACCCACATGTCTACTTTACATCAGCACAATTTTGGAAACCAAATTTTTTTTTTGCTAGGAAGTTATAAGGGTTAAAATTTGACCAGTGATTTCTCATTTTTACAACGAAATATACAAAACCATTTCTTTAGGGACCACCTCACATTTGAAGTCAGTTTAAGGGGTCTATATGGCTGAAAATACCCAAATGTAACACCATTCTAAAAACTGCACCCCTCAAGGTGCTCAAAATCACATTCAAGAAGTTTATTAACCCTTCAGGTGCTTCAAAGCAGCAGAAGCAACATGGAAGGAAAAAATGAACATTTAACTTTTTAGTCACAAAAATGATATTTTAGCAACAATTTTATTATTTTCCCAAGGGTAAAAAGAGAAACTGGACTTCAAAAGTTATTGTACAATTTGTCCTGAGTACGCTGATACCTCATCTGTGGGGGGAACCACTGTTTGGACGCACGACAGGGCTCGGAAGGGAAGAAGTGCCATTTGACTTTTTCAATGAAAAATTGGCTCCAATCTTAAGCGGACACCATCTCGCGTTTGAAGAGCGCCTGTGTGCCTAAACATTGGAGCTCCCCCACAAGTGACCCCATTTTGGAAACTAGACCCACAAAGGAACTTATCTAGATGCATAGTGAGCACTTTGAACCCCCAGGTGCTTCACAAATTGATCCGTAAAAATGAAAAAGTACTTTTTGTTCACAAAAAATTCTTTTAGCCTCAATTTGTTAATTTCCACATTGGCAAAAGGATAAAATGGATCCTAAAATGTGTTGGGCAATTTCTCCTGAGTACACCAATACCTCACATGTGGGGGTAATCCACTGTTTGTGCACATGGCAGGGCTCGGAAGGGAAGGAGCGCCATTTGACTTTTGAATGAAAAATTAGCTCCAATCGTTAGCGGACACCATATCACGTTTGGAGAGCTCCTGTGTGCCTGAACATTACAGCTCCCCCACATGTGACCCCATTTTGAAAACTAGACCCCCAAGGAGCTTATGTAGATGCATAGTGAGCACTTTGAACACCCAGGTGCTTCACAAATTGATGCATAAAAATGAAAAAGTACTTTTTGTTCACAAAATATTCTTTTAGCCTCAATTTGTTCATTTCCACATGAGCAACAGGATAAAATGGATCCTAAAATTTATTGGGCAATTTCTCCTGAGTACACTGATACATCACATGTGGGGGTAAACCACTGTTTGGGCACACGACAGGGCTCGGAAGGGAAGGAGCGCCATTTGACTTTTTGAATGAAAAAATTAGCTCCAATCGTTAGCGGACACCATGTCGCGTTTGGAGAGCCCCTGTGTGCCTAAACATTTGAGCTCCCCCACATGTGACCCCATTTTGGAAACTAGACCTCCCAAGGAACTAATCTAGATGTGTGGTGACCACTTTAAACCCCCAAGTGCTTCACAGAAGTTTATAACGCTAAGCCGTGAAAATAAAAAATCATTTTTCTTTCCTCAAAAATGATTTTTTAGTCTGCTATTTCTTATTGTCACAAGGGTAACTGGAGAAATTGGACCCCAAAAGTTGTTGTCCAGTTTGTCCTGAGTACGCTAAAACCCCATATGTGGGGAAGAACCACTGTTTGGGTACACGTCGGGGCTCGGAAGGGAAGTAGTGACATTTTGGAATGCAGACTTTGATGGAATGGTCTGCGGGCATCATGTTATGTTTGCAGAGCCCCTGATGTGCCTAAACAGTAGAAACCCCACACAAGTGACCCCGTTTTGGAAACTAGTCCACCCAAGGAACTTATCTAGATATGTGGTGAGCACTTTGAACCCCCAAGTGCTTCACAGAAGTTTACAACGCAGAGCCATGAAAATAAAAAATCATTTTTCTTTCCTCAAAAATGATGTTTTAGCAAGCAATTTTTTATTTTCACAAGAGTAATAGGAGAAATTGGACCCCAATGGTTGTTGCCAAGTTTGTCCTGAGTATGTTGGTACCCCATATGTGGGAGTAAACCACTGTTTGGGCACACATCAGGGCTCGGAAGGGAGGGAGCACTATTTGACTTTTTGAACGCTAGATTGGCTGGAATCAATGGTGGCGCCATGTTGCGTTTGGAGACCCCTGAGGTGCCTAAACAGTGGAAACCCCTCAATTCTAACTCCAACACTAACCCAAACACACCCCTAACCCTAATCCCAACTCTAGCCATAACCCTAACCACAACCCTAACCCCAACACACCCCTAACCCTAATCCCAACGCTAACCCAACCCTAATCACAACCCTAACCCCAACACACCCCTAACCAAAACCCTAACCCCAACACACCCCTAACCCTAACCATAACCCAAACCACAAGCATAATCTTAACCCTATTTCCAACCCTAGCCCTAAATCCAACCCTAACTCTAATTCCAACCCTAACCCTAAGGCTATGTGCCCACATTGCGGATTCCTGTGAGATTTTTCCGCAGCATTTTTGAAAAATCCGCAGGTAAAAGGCACTGCTTTTTACCTGCGGATTTACTGCGCATTTCCAGTGTTTTTTTAGCGGATTTCACCTGCGGATTCCTATTGAGGAACAGGTGTAAAATGCTGCGGAATCCGCACAAAGAATTGACATGCTGCGGAAAATGCAATGCAGCGTTTCCACACAGTATTTTCAGCACCATAGGCACAGTGAATTTGGTTTTCCATAGGTTTACATGGTACTGTAAACCTGATTGAAAACTGCTACTAATCAGCTGCGACCAATCCGCTGCGGATCCGCAGCCAAATCCGCACCTTGTGCACATAGCCTAATTCTAAGGGTATGTGCACATGCTGCGGAAAATGCTGTGGATCTGCAGCATTTCCGCAGCTGCGGGTCTGCCGCAGTTTCCCATGAGTTTACAGTTCAATGTAAACCTATGGGAAACAAAAAACGCTGTGCACATGCTGCGGAAAAAACTGCGTGGAAACGCAGCAGTTTACATTCCGCAGCATGTCACTTCTTTCTGCAGATTCCTCAGCGGTTTTACAGCTGCTCTGTTATGATCCTAGTGGCAAGGATCGCAGGTCGGACTAGCTAAGTAACTGAACAGACTACTAGCTCTGGGGAAGTGGTAACTAGATTGACCGCAACCTGATCCTATCCGCAAACAACTATAGGCAGCCGTGGAACGTTTACCTAAAAATCCTAGACGTCTCGTCACGGCCTGAGAAACTGACTATTCCTAGAGAGAAAGTAAGTCCTCACTTGCCTCAGTGGAAGACCCCAAAGATATAGAATAGCCCCCCACAAATATTAACGGTGAGTTAAGGGGAAAGCACAAACGCAGAGATGAAATCAGATTTAGAAAATGAGGCCCGCTTAATACTAGATAGCAGAAAATAGGAAGAGAACTGTGCGGTCAATGAAAAACCCTATTCAAAATATCCACGCAGAGATTGCTCGAGCCCCCGCACCAACTAACGGTGCGGGGGAAGCAACTCCATACCCCAGAGCTTACCAGCAAAAAGAAATCACATGTTAGCAAGCTGGACTAGACTCATCATACACATAAATAATATTGCAGGCAGATGAGTAAAAAAATATTCAAACAGAACTTAGCTTATCCTGAAGAGGCAGAAAACGAGATAATCAGGAGTAATCAGAATAGCACTGAATACATTGACAGCCGGCAACAAGTGGAAATGAAGCAGGGCTAAATAGGAGCCTCCCTGGTGAATAACGAGGCAGCTGATCCAGCAGACCCGCAGGATAATAAACCAAACCACCAGGGGGAGCCAAAAAACCAAAGTCACACAATACCATCTGTGACCACAAGAGGGAGCCTGAAAACGGAGTTCACAACAGTACCCCCCCCTTGAGGAGGGGTCACCGAACCCTCATCAAAACCCCCAGGGCGATCAGGGTGAGCCACATGGAAGGCACGAACCAAATCGGCCGCATGAACATCAGAGGCGACAACCCAGGAATTATCCTCCTGACCATAGCCTTTCCACTTAACCAAATACTGAAGCCTCCGTCTAGAAATACGAGAATCCAAGATCTTCTCCACCACGTATTCCAATTCTCCCTCAACCAGCACAGGGGCAGGAGGCTCAACCGAAGGAACCACAGGCACCACATACCTCCGCAACAACGAACGATGGAACACATTATGAATAGCAAACGATGCCGGGAGGTCCAAACGAAATGACACAGGGTTAAGGACTTCCAAAATCTTATAAGGACCGATAAACCGAGGCTTAAACTTAGGAGAGGAGACATTCATAGGAACAAAGCGAGAAGACAACCACACCAAATCCCCAACGCGAAGTCGGGGACCCACACAGCGACGGCGGTTGGCAAAGCGCTGAGCCTTCTCTTGTGACAGCTTCAAATTGTCCACCACATGATTCCAAATCTGATGCAACCTATCCACCACAACATCCACTCCAGGACAGTCAGAAGACTCCACCTGACCCGAGGAAAAACGAGGATGAAACCCTGAATTACAAACAAAAGGCGAAACCAAAGTAGCAGAACTAGCCCGATTATTAAGGGCAAACTCGGCCAATGGCAAAAAAGCCACCCAGTCGTCCTGATCAGCAGAAACAAAACATCTTAAATAGGTTTCCAAAGTCTGATTAGTGCGCTCGGTTTGGCCATTCGTCTGAGGATGGAAGGCCAACGAAAAAGACAAATTAATGCCCATCTTAGCACAAAAGGTCCGCCAAAATCTAGACACAAACTGGGATCCTCTGTCGGAAACAATATTTTCAGGGATCCCATGCAAACGAACCACATTTTGAAAAAACAGAGGAACCAACTCGGAGGAGGAAGGCAACTTAGGCAAGGGCACCAAATGGACCATTTTAGAAAAACGATCACACACCACCCAAATGACCGACATTCTCTGAGAGACAGGGAGATCTGAAATAAAATCCATGGAAATGTGTGTCCAAGGCCTCTTCGGGACAGGCAAAGGCAACAACAAGCCACTGGCACGAGAACAGCAAGGCTTAGCCCGAGCACAAATTCCACAAGACTGCACAAAGGAATGCACATCCTGCGACAAGGAAGGCCACCAGAAGGACCTAGCCACCAAATCTCTGGTACCAAAAATCCCAGGATGGCCTGCCAACACCGAAGAATGAACCTCGGAAATAACTCTGCTGGTCCATCTATCCGGGACAAACAGTCTCTCCGGTGGACAACGGTCAGGTCTATCCGCCTGAAACTCCTGCAGCACTCGTCGCAAATCTGGGGAGATGGCAGACAAAATCACCCCTTCTCTGAGGATACCAGCTGGCTCTGAATCTCCAGGAGAGTCAGTCACAAAACTCCTAGAAAGAGCATCAGCCTTCACATTCTTCAAACCAGGCAGGTATGAGACCACAAAATCAAAACGAGAGAAAAACAATGACCAACGACCAACGAGCCTGTCTAGGATTCAGCCGCTTGGCCGACTCGAGATAAATCAAATTCTTGTGATCAGTCAAGACCACCACACGATGCTTAGCTCCCTCGAGCCAATGTCACCACTCCTCAAATGCCCACTTCATAGCCAAAAACTCCCAATTACCAACATCATAATTCCACTCGGCAGGCGAAAACTTTCTTGAAAAGAAAGCACATGGCTTCATCACAGAGCCATCAGAGCTTCTCTGCGACAAAACAGCCCCCGCTCCAATCTCAGAAGCATCAACCTCGACCTGGAAAGGAAGGGAGACGTCTGGCTGACATAAGACCGGAGCCGAAGAAAACAGGCGCTTCAGCTCCCGAAAGGCCTCCACAGCCGCAGGAGACCAATTAGTAACATCAGAACCCTTCTTGGTCAAATCCGTCAATGGCTTAACAACACCAGAAAAATTAGCGATGAAGCGACGGTAAAAATTAGCAAAACCCAAGAACTTCTGAAGACTCTTAACAGATGTAGGCTGAGTCCAGTCATGAATAGCCTGAACCTTGACTGGGTCCATCTCAATAGCAGAAGGAGAAAAAATGAAACCCAAAAAAGAGACCTTCTGGACTCCAAAAAGACATTTTGAGCCCTTCACAAATAAAGCATTGGCACGCAGGACCTGAAACACCATCCTGACCGACTTAACATGGGACTCCCAATCATCTGAAAAAGCCAGAATATCATCCAGATACACAATCATAAATGTATCCAGATATTCGCGGAAGATGTCGTGCATAAAGGACTGAAAGACAGAAGGAGCGTTAGAAAGTCCAAAAGGCATCACCAAGTACTCAAAATGGCCTTCGGGCGTATTAAATGCAGTTTTCCATTCATCACCCTGCTTAATACGCACAAGGTTATACGCACCACGAAGATCTATCTTGGTGAACCAACTAGACCCCCTAATGCGAGCAAACAGATCAGATAACAATGGCAAAGGATACTGAAATTTGACCGTGATTTTGTTTAGAAGGCGATAATCAATACAAGGTCTCAAGGAACCATCCTTCTTAGCCACAAAAAAGAACCCCGCACCAAGAGGGGAGGAGGAGGGGCGAATAAGTCCTTTCTCCAAAGACTCCTTTATATAACTCCGCATAGCAGCATGCTCCGGCACTGACAAATTGAAAAGTCGTCCCTTAGGAAACTTACTACCAGGAATCAAATTTATAGCACAATCACAATCCCTATGAGGAGGTAGAGAACTGAGTTTGGGCTCATCAAATACATCCTGGTAATCTGACAAAAACGCAGGGACCTCAGAAGGAGTGGATGAAGCAATTGACACCACAGGAGCGTCGCCATGAATTCCCTGACAACCCCAACTTGACACAGACATTGCTTTCCAATCCAGGACTGGATTATGAGTCTGCAACCATGGCAGGCCCAACACGACAACATCATGCAAATTATGCAATACAAGAAAGCGAATCACCTCCTGATGAACAGGAGTCATGCACATGGTCACTTGTGTCCAGTACTGAGGTTTATTCGTAGCCAATGGTGTAGCATCAATTCCCCTTAGTGGAATAGGGAATTTTAAAGGCTCCAAAACAAAACCACAGCGCCTGGCAAATGACAAATCCATCAGACTCAGGGCAGCACCTGAATCCACAAAAGCCATAACCGGGTAAGATGACAGGGAACAAATCAGGGTAACAGACAAAATAAACTTAGGCTGTAAAGTACCGATGGTGACAGATTTATCAATCTTTTTTGTGCGCTTAGAGCATGCTGAGATAACATGAGCTGAGTCACCACAGTAAAAGCACAACCCATTTTGCCGTCTATAATTTTGCCGTTCACTTCTGGTCAGAATTCTATCACATTGCATAGACTCAGGTATCTGTTCAGAAGACACCGCCAAATGGTGCGCAGGTTTGCGCTCCCGCAAATGCCGATCAATCTGAATGGCCAGAGTCATTGACTCATTCAGACCTGCAGGCGTAGGGAACCCCACCATAACATTCTTAATGGCTTCAGAAAGACCTTTTCTGAAATTTGCAGCCAGGGCACACTCATTCCATTGAGTAAGCACCGACCATTTCTGAAATTTCTGGCAGTACACCTCTGCATCATCTTGCCCCTGAGAGAGGGCCAACAACGCTTTTTCAGCCTGGTTCTCAAGATTAGGTTCCTCATAGAGCAATCCAAGGGCCAGAAAAAATGCATCCACACTGAGCAATGCAGGATCCCCTGGCGCCAATGCGAAGGCCCAATCTTGAGGGTCGCCACGCAAGAAAGAAATAATAATCTTAGCTTGCTGAACAGAATCCCCAGAGGAACGAGGTTTCAAAGAAAGAAACAATTTACAATTGTTCTTAAAATTCAGGAACCTAGATCTATCTCCAGAAAACAACTCCGGAATAGGTATTCTAGGCTCTGACTTAGGACTGTGCACAACAAAATCCTGAATACTTTGTACCCTTGCAGCAAGATGATCTACACTGGAGGCTAAACTTTGGATATCCATATCAGCAGCTGAACTCAGAGCCACACCAAGATTAAGAGGAGGAGAGAAGCTAGACACACAGCAGCTAGACACACGGCAGCAAAAAAAAAATATATATATATATCTCCAAGCTTCTTTTCTCCTGCTTCTGCCATGCAATTAACACTTTACTGGCCGGCTGTACTGTTATGATCCTAGTGGCAAGGATCGCAGGTCGGACTAGCTAAGTAACTGAACAGACTACTAGCTCTGGGGAAGTGGTAACTAGATTGACCGCAACCTGATCCTATCCGCAAACAACTATAGGCAGCCGTGGAACGTTTACCTAAAAATCCTAGACGTCTCGTCACGGCCTGAGAAACTGACTATTCCTAGAGAGAAAGTAAGTCCTCACTTGCCTCAGTGATAGACCCCAAAGATATAGAATATCCCCCCACAAATATTAACGGTGAGTGAAGGGGAAAGCACAAACGCAGAGATGAAATCAGATTTAGAAAATGAGGCCCGCTTAATACTAGATAGCAGAAAATAGGAAGAGAACTGTGCGGTCAATGAAAAACCCTATTCAAAATATCCACGCAGAGATTGCTCGAGCCCCCGCACCAACTAACGGTGCGGGGGAAGCAACTCCATACCCCAGAGCTTACCAGCAAAAAGAAATCACATGTTAGCAAGCTGGACTAGACTCATCATACACAGAAATAATATTGCAGGCAGATGAGCAAAAAAATATTCAAACAGAACTTAGCTTATCCTGAAGAGGCAGAAAACGAGATAAACAGGAGTAATCAGAATAGCACTGAAAACATTGACAGCCGGCAACAAGTGGGAATGAAGCAGGGCTAAATAGGAGCCTCCGTGGTGAATAACAAGGCAGCTGATCCAGCAGACCCGCAGGATAATAAACCAAACCACCAGGGGGAGCCAAAAAACCAAAGTCACACAATACCATCTGTGACCACAAGAGGGAGCCTGAAAACGGAGTTCACAACACTGCTCCTATAGAAAACCGCAGTTGTAAAACCGCAGTGAAATCCGCAGAAAAACCGAAACTGCAGAAAAACCAAGGTAAATCCGCAATAAATCCGCAACGGTTTTGCACTGCGGATTTATCAAATCCGCTGCGGAAAAATCCGCAGAGGACCAGAATACGTGTGCACATAGCCTTACCCTAACCCTCATTCTAACCCTAGCCCTAACCCTAACCTTAACCCTAGCCCTAGCCCTAACCCTAACCCTAACCCTAGTTCTAACCCTGGTTCTAACCCTAGTTCTAACCCTAGTTCTAACCCTAACCCTAGTGGAAAAATAAAAGTAAATATATTTTCCTCATTTTATTATTGTCCTTACCTATGGGGGTGATAAAGGGGGGGGTCATTTACTTTTTTTTATTTTGATCGCTGTGATAGGTTTTATCACAGTGATCAAAATGTACATGGAACGAATCTGCCGGCCGGCAGATTCGTCGGGCGCACTGCGCATGCGCCCGCCATTTTGGAAGATGGCGGCGCCCATGGAACAGACGGACGGACACTGGGAGGCTCGATAAGTATGGGGGGGATCAGAGCACAGGGGGGATCAGATCACAGGGGGGATCGGAGCACAGGGGGGTGTGATCGGAGCACGGGGGGAGCGGACAGGAGGACAGGGGAGCGGACAGGCGGATGGAGGGGAGCACAGGATGGAGAACTGGGGAGGAGATTGGTGGCGGTGGGGGGGCAGATCAGGGTTTCCAGCCATGGCCGATGATATTGCAGCATCGGCCATGGCTGGATTGTAATATTTCACCACTTTTCATAGGTGAAATATTACAAATTGCTCTGATTGGCTGTTGCACTTTCAACAGCCAATCAGAGCGATCGTAGCCACGTGGGGGCAAAGCCACCCCCCCGGGCTAAAGTACCACTCCCCCTGTCCCTGCAGATTGGGTGAAATTGGAGTTAACCCTTTCACCCAATCTGCAGGGATGCGATCCCTCCATGACGCCACATAGGCGTCACAGGTCGGATTGGCACAGACTTTCTTGACGCCTATGTGGCGTCACAGATCGGGAAGGGGTTAATTATTTTGTAAAAATTTTTTGATGGAGTTATAGATCTGAAATTTGGTACTGATAAAATTTTATGGACTTCAGAGTAATTTTCTGGATTTCCATGTACCCCATCAGGAATATAATTATTGCTTAACTCAATGCATAACCTAATATATTCACTCCTAGATACATTGCTTCTTTGGAAGAATACAAAGCCTCACAGGGGTGCAGAGCAGCACCACAAAATGAAACTTGGACTGAGATGTGAGATGTGCATTCAAATATTTATAATTATTTTTTATATTCACTTACTTTTGAATATCTAATTTTTATGCATGGTAATTAGAATAAAATAGACTTTATATTGTATATTTTATTTCTGTTTGATAGAAAGCCGTATTTGTTCTTGAATTTGTAATTTGATAGTTTACAATGAATTTATTAGCATAGTGATGTTGTGATCATTCACAACTTATGCCGAATGATACCCAACCTGTGAATAAGTTTCTCAGTCACTAATTAAAAAGCGTTAAAAATGCTTAATTAAAATCTAGTAGCCAGAATTCATTTTACACATTTAATGATAGTGTAAATTTAGCTTCAGAACAATGGATATACAAAAAAATCTCCTTCTTTCAAGATGTACCTTACATAAAATATTTTATTTACAATTATATCAGATTGGTTTTACATCAGCTAAATATAATGACATGAATTTAATATAGGAAATACATTAAGTCTTTTGAATCAGAGAGAAGCAGGAAATGTTAGAATTGTTTTTCAATCCAGGTAAAAACGTAGGTCAAAAAATATTCCCACAATGGAACTAAGTGAAGAAAAAAAAAAAGTGGACAAAAATCATGAAAACAAAACATAAATAAAAAAAAACAAACATATAATTGTCATCACCATGTCTGGAATGACTTGAACTATAAAACTTTCATGTTATCTATGGTGAACATTGTAAAAAATAATTATAAAAAAACAAGCCCCAAATGTCGCTTTTCAGCATAGAGATACACAAAAAATGTAAGAAACAGCTTTGACAAAGTCATATGTAGAATAAAGATGGTATAAATGAAAATTCCAAATCATCCCACAGAAATCCATCTCTTTATTGCTGGTTTTCATTCAATCTGTATCTGAAAAACCTTTAAAATGTGATTAAAAATGTTATAAAAACCAACGTATTAACAGAAAAATCTACAAAATGACAAGCAAAAAATAAGCCTTCTTTCAGCAGTTTGCAAAAAATGAAAAAGATATAGCTATTAGAATGATGAAAAAAAACTTTTGTTTTAAAAAAAAGTTTTAGTGTGTGATAGTGAGAGAACATAAAAAAACTATATAAATCTTGTATCTCTGTAATAACATTGACCCAAAAAATAAAGCTTCAGAGTCAAAACCGCACCCTTTAAAATATAAATTGAAGGTCTCAGCGGACACAAGAGCGCACGTCCAAAACCAGGGAGCCCATCCTGGCCAGTACCAGTGCTTGATAAAGGTCTGTTGACCGAAACGTCTCTTCAGGAGGCAGAATGAATGTAAGCTTCTATTTTTTCACCATCCATTGTGGCGCTGTCTTTTTGTTCTTTGTGGCCAAAAAATAAAGCTGTCATATCAATAATACCGCAAGGTGAACTGCACAAAACTTAAAATTAAAACTATTCTTGTACTGCTTTCCATTTGTTCATTCTACTTCCCAAAAATCAAAATAAGACTCGGTTCACATTTATCCTGCACTCTCTACTGAAAACTTACATCAGATTTTCCATGTAAATCCACAAAACCACCAGTGGAATGACTCACTTGTGAGGCAGTTTGAGTCACTTTGGACTCCATCTAGTGCCTGTTCTGGCAATGTCACATAATTTTAGACATCTTCAGAAGCACAAGCTGGGCACAATACATGGGCACTATACTGGTATATTTGCTACTCTGCAGAAAAAAAGCATGGGGTGGATGTTACAAAATAGTCACTCCAGCCATAGATGAATACATTGAGAGGTGTATTTTCTACAATGGGGTGACTGTGGGTGTTTTTCTGCTGTTTTAGCACTTTCAGGGGTTCAGCAAATGTTAAACGCAAACTATTCTAGCAAAATTTGTGCACCAAAAGCCAAATAGCTGTTCTTCTTTCATACCTCTGATGTGTGGTCAAACTATAATTTTTGATGACATTTAGGCCATCATCATGTTCACAAGAAACTGGGCAAAAAATATATGGTCCAGTTTCATCTGTTAACCTTTCTGTAACAGACTAATTTGCAGATTATAAAAAAAATTACATTTTTACCGCTAAAATATTGTATTTCCACGCCCGATGGTATAAAGCTCTGTGAGGCATCTGTGGGTTCTAAATACTCATTGCACCCCTAGAGAAATTCCTTAAAGTTAATCTATCATCAGGATTTTGTTAAGAATACTACAGACATTGTCAGGTTGATGCTGATACACTGATTAAAATGATACCTGGGTTGAAGAAATCCGTCTTGTGATTGTTATTTAATCTTTGTTTGCAATTTTGAGTTAATGAGATGCTAATTCTTCAGTGCAGGCAGGTCTTTTTCTGGTGCTCTGGTCTCATCGTTATCCTTCTGGGCTTAAAGGGAAGGTACCATAAAAAAAAAATTTCAGCAATTAAAAAAATGTAAAGAATGAATGTTTAAATTTTCTTAAAATTTATCATTTGTTTATAATTTAATAAATTATGAAAAATGATTTTAAAGGTTTTAGTATTTCCACTTTTAAGCAGTAGGGGGAGCAGCTACTTAAATTTGACACAAAAACCTAGTGCACAACTAGCTCACATTACAGCACTGCAGTAATTATGGGCTGAGTCTGCTGACATGGGTGTGATGTCACTCCTCTCCTTCCCTTCTGGGTGTTTGCTAAGGGATAAGAGAAGATGAGATTTAGGAACACAGTGCGGAGCCATTTTATTGGTTACTGCAAAGTTATACTGACAAAAAGATGGTGACCGAGGATAGCAGTCAGCAACGATTCTGTTATTTTGGTGCTGCTCGCTGTATCACACTCACAAGCTGATGCTCACACTCACATGCTGATGCTCACAATCACGCACACACGCTTATGCTCACACTCATGCTCTCGCTCATGCTCACTCTCACACTTTCACTCACGCTGATGCTTACACTCACGCTGATGTTCACACTCAGACATTCAAACACTAATGCTCACAGTCACGCTCACACTAACACTCATGCTGACACTTACACTCACACTCAAACACTCATGCTCACGCTCACACGCTGATGTTCACACTCATACTCACTCACATGCTGATGCTCACACTCAAGATCACACTAACACGCTCACACTCAGCCTGACACCTTCATTCCTAAGTCGATAAGTAAACACAAATACACACAAACCTACGCACACATTGTCACCAGTGTTTTATTAACCATTTCGTACTATTAGATTAATAATGGATAGGTATCATAATTGAAGCCTCTCCATTATTAATCTGGCTTAATGTCACCTTACAATAGCAAGGTGGCATTAACCCTTCATTACCCCATATCCCACCGCTACATGGGAATGGGAAGAGAGTGGCCAAGTGCCAGAATAGGTGCATCTTACAGATGTGCCTTTTCTGGGGTGGCTGGGGGCAGATGTTTTTAGCCAGGGGGGTCCTATAACCATGGTCCCTCTCTCAGCTATTAATATCTGCCCTCAGTCACTGGCTTTACCGCTCTGGCGGAGAAAATTGCGTGGGAGCCCACGCCAATTTTTTCCGCGATTTAACCCTTTAATTTAATAGCTAGAGGGCCCAAATTTTGCACATACACACTACTAACATTAGTAGTGTGGAATATGTGAAAAAAAGGGATATGAGATGGTTTACTGTATGTAAACCATGTCTCATATCCTGTCGGGTTTGTGAAGGAGAAATGAAAAGCTGGCAATTGAATTACCGGCTTTTCTGCTATATCGCGCTGAATTAAATATAGATATATATATATGTGTCTCAATGACATATATATATATATATATATATATATATATGTACTGTATATATGTTTTACCGAACATTTGAGCCCATAAATCCATTAGATGTCAGTTTTTCAAGCCTGCGAGAAAATCTCGCAGTACGGATGCCACACGGATTACATACGGAGGATGCCATGCACAAAATACGCTGACACACCCTGCCTACGGATGACATACGGATCACTATTTTGGGAACATTTCTGCGTATTACGGCCGTAAAAAACAGACCGTATTGTCTTACGCCTAGTGTGACGCCGGACTTAGAGTGTTGCAATCAGCTCATTTTACTATTTACTATGCTACAAAACTTATTTTTTCTCTATTTTACAAACCTTAGAATTGGCAATTTGTATGAATAAACATGTGATGTTTGCAGCTGACTATGGTTTTATTTATCTTTCTCTGATCTGTCACAAAAAAAAACCGGGTCTTGAAATGCAATGTGTTAATTAGTATTTTGCCTGCTAATTAGGCTTTTCTGACGCTTTTCCTTTTTGCTTTGCTTTTTTTATATAATGAGCTCCCTTGTTGTATTAGATATTAGGTAATTAAGCAAAGCAAAAAAATAAGTTACCTACTAGAGATGAGCGGTGTTCGAGTCGAACTGTTCGCCAATTTCAAATTCGAGCTGTTTTGGGCGGTGTTCGAGTCGTTCGACGAACTCGAACTATTTGCTTAAAATTCGGCTGTTCCAGTTTCTGTTCGATAACTGTTAGTTCACCAAAATCCTTACTTGATTTGCACATTAACACTGTTTATCATTGTTAATAGACTGTTTCAGTGTATAGTGGGCAGGGGGGGCGGGGGATAGATCTGTGCAGAAATAATGCTGATCTCCATTTTTTTCTTTCCCGCATTTACAGTGCAGTCTCTCAGCCTATCAGCAGTGCACACACAAACAGCAATGTGCATGTGATGCACACAAGCAAGGGCATGTGTCATTAGCTGTGCATGTCACATGTCCTTGCCCTATAAGAACCAGCCATTTGCCCCGTCGCCACCATTTCTTCACTGCTGCAGCTTAGTGTTAGACGGCACCGCTGCTGCTGTGGGCGCTATAGAATATAAGAGTGTGAATTGTGAGCGAATTGTCATAGAGATAGGTTTAGGGAGTCAGGAGGAGTCGGTACTAGTTGTAATATCAGCCCTTTTCAGGGTAGGTTAGAGCAGATCCTAGCACTTTTTGCCAGGCAGGTCTGTGCCAGTGCTGTGCAATTGTTTGTCACAGCATTTGGTGTAATCTAGCTCAGCCAATCCTTTTGGGCTAGTAGCATTGTCTGATACTCATCTGAGTAGCCCGCCTGCGAAGCTAGCTACACCACCTGTGTATCTAAATTTTTACTGCATCTAACCCAGTAAATAGTTTTGGGCCTAGGAGCAGTGTCTGCACGCCTGTGTATCTAAATTTTTAATGCATCTAACCCAGTAAATAGTTTTATTCCTAGGAGCAGTGTCTGCACGCCTGTGTATCTAATTTTTTACTGCATCTAACCCAGTAAATAGTTTTCGGCCTAGGAGCAGTGTCTGCACGTCAGCGGAGTAGCCCGTCTGTGAAGCTAACTACTCCGCCTGTGTATCTAAATTATTACTGCATCTATCCCAGTAAATCCTTTTGGGCCTAGTACCACAGTTTGGCCACTCAGTTCTGCTTGGTTTTCATCCATCAGTTGTTGTGCCAACAACTACAGATACAGAGTTGCCAATTAGTTAAGCACCAAAATGAGTGGCAAAAGGCCTGCTGCTGGTGGAAAGGGGAATAGGCATGTTGGAAAGGGAAAAAAAAGGTTGTGTCCGTGGGGTAGGTGGTAAAGCAACAGTAACATCTGCAGAAGAAAGACCATCTTCCAGCCAAAGTAAGATGTCTTCTTCTTTTCCTGGACAATCTGATATGATCCCTTTCTTACGACCATCGCTATGAACATCGCCAAAAATTCCAGATGAGGCACAAAAACAGCAGGTGCTTGAATGGATATCAAGTGCTCGTTCAAGTGGGCTCTCCTCCATGCCAACATCAACATCACAACTACTCCAGTCCTCAGAGTTGTCACCCGAATCACACTTGCTTCCTCACAGCTCCCAAGTCTCCAGCCGCCTGTCTGAGCATGGGGTAACACAGATGGTTGAGTCTGCAGAGCTGTTTACTCATAATATTGCCTGGGAATCATAGGTCTTCTCCAGAGCTTCTGTGAATCCAGACGAGGAAATGATCTGCAGTGATGCCCAGAAGTTGGATCCAGGCCCAGATGAAAATGGTTCTGAGCATAATGTAGACCCTCGTTCCCAAATTGTAACTCCTGTTGGTGGAGACAATGAGGAAGATGATGATGAGACTGAGATACCTGATTAGAACGAAAACTTGACTTTTTGGTCAGGGCAGGAAGAGGTTGGCTCTGAGGATGACGGGTGTGAGAACACACAGGATGATGATAACGAGATTGGAGACCCCACTTACTGTCAACCCACAGTTCGCCAGTCCATGAGGTCAGTAGAAGAGGTGGAGGAGGATGCTAGTGACGAGTCTGACGACAAGGTTACGTTGTGCCTTCCTGGACAGAGACGGAGTACTGGAAGCATGTCAACAACTGCATCCTCAACCCCAACTGTGCCTCTGAGCAGAAGTCGTGGTGGCTCTTCAGGTCGCACGGGCTCTAAGCCTTGCATAGCCTGGGCATTTTTTGACATTGCATAGGATGACCCAACTCATGTTGTCTGTAATATTTGACAACAAAATCTCAGTAGAGGCCAAAAAATTACTAGCTTGAGTACTTCATGCATGAACCGTCACATGGATATGAGGCATAAGTTGCAATGGGAAGCTCACTGTGCTACAATGCGGCCTAGTGGGCCAGGTCAACCACCGTCTGCCCCATCAAGTGCATCCGCATCCTCTTCATCCTCTATGACTGTGGGGACAGCAGTCGCACATGGTTTTGGACGAAGACCTTCCACCTCTTTACCCACAACAGCCAGTGTGATTGGCAAGTAGTCAGGACATTCGCAAGTGGAAACACCTGCTGGTGTTGAGCACTCTCCGACATCGACACCACATTTTGATCAAGGCAACATAACATCTCCGCCTGCACCTTCCTCACAGACCAGCAGTTTGCCGGGGACACCCTACTCAACTCCGGCTAAGCGCGGCAGCCAGACCTCAATCACTCAGATGTGGACAAGTGAAAGACCATTTCCTCCTAGCCATGGCCAAGCTAAGAGGTTGAATTTCACCATCTGCAAGCTGTTGGCTACAGAAATGCTGCCTTTCTGCCTGGTGGACACAGAGGATTTTCGAGACCTTATGTCCGTCGCAGTGCCCCAGTACCAGATGCCCAGTCACCACTACTTCTCAAAGAAAGCTGTGCCTGTGCTACACCAGCATGTCACACACAACATCACGGCTTCCTTGATAAACTCTGTGTGTGACAGGGTGCATTTCACCACAGACACTTGGACGAGTAGACATGGACAGGGGCGTTACATGTCGGTGACTGGGCACTGGGTAACTATGGTGACATCAGGAGAAGAGGCTGCTGTCCAAGTCTTGCCGTCCCCACGAGTTGCTCGTCAATGCTCTGTCTCTAGAAGTGCCTCCACTGCTTCTGCCTCCTTAACCTCCTCTCGGTCCTTTACCTGCACCCAAAGCCTGTCTGGTAATGCCACCCATGTTCTAACTGCGCAGAAGGATTCCTGCACACCTCCTTACTATGCTGTCACCAGGGCTCAATGGCATCAGGCAGTGTTTACATTGAAATGTCTGGAAAATGTGAGTCACACAGCTGAGGAGCTGTGGTCAGCTCTGGAGACTGAGATCCATCAATGGTTGTCTCTATTCAACCTGCAGCCAGGGAAGGCCGTATGCAAACCTGGGTGTGGCCCTTCGCCAGGGCAATGTCACACACGTGCCTTGTATGGCTCACGTTTTGAACCAGGTTGGCCAGCAATTTTTAGCCCACTATCCCAGACTAGATGGGCTTTTAAAGAGGGCATGGTCGCTGTGTGCTCACTTCCGCCGTTCGCATCCCACAGCTCAACAACTTACATCTCTACAGAAGTCGTTGGGCCTGCCAGTTCACTGGTTGAAATGCGATTGCACATTTTGCAGTGAATGTGGCAGCACCGACGAGCCCTGGTGCAATACGTTATGATGTATAGCCTGGGCCAATGAGATCCAGAGGTGGGGCAAATCACGCTGCAGGAGTGGTCTCAGATCAGGGACCTATGCACCCTTCTGCATAGTTTTGAAATAGCAACGAAGATGTTTAGTGCTGACAATGCCATTATCAGCATGATTATTCCGGTGATTTACATGCTGGAGCACACCTTAAACAGTATTCGGAGTCAGGTGATAGAACAAGAGGAGGAGAAGGAGGAGGAAGAACAGGAGGAGTCGTATGTGGAAGGGATAATATCTCCAAGGTCTAGGTGGTTGGCAGCACCAAGGCGGCTGGCATTGGAGGCTGGGGAAGAGGGATTACCGAGGGTGCATGGTAGCAGCCAAACTGTTGAGGAAGGTGCAGGAGGTGAGGAAGAAGTGGAGGACGAACTGGCACTGGGCATGGAAGACTCATCAGATGAGAGAGACCTTGATCAAATTTTTGTTTTGCGAGGTTGGGGGGAGAAGGCAGTGGAAGGAAGCATGATTCTCTCCTCGCCACCACCAAGACAACAAGAACTTGGTCCTCCTGGATGCGCAAGACACATGAGTGCCTTCTTGCTGCACTACCGGCAACATGACCCTCGGATTGTCAGAATCCGAAGTAATGCCGACTACTGGGTTGCCACACTCTTAGATCTCCGGTACAAAAGTAAATTTGGCGAAATAATTCCTGCCATAGAAAGGGATTAACGCATGCAGGAGTATCAGCAGAGACTGTTACAGAATCTAACATCTGCTTTTCCACAAAACACCAGTGGTGCACATAGTGAATCTCTGAGTTCTAACTTGCCAACCGTTGGACTATCGACTCATCACTCAAACCGTAACAGTAACATTGTATCTGGTGGTAACGAGCTCTATCCTCACCTACTGTATCCTCACCCATCCCTTGTAGATTGTGAGCCTTCGCGGGCAGGGTCCTCACTCCTCCTGTACCAGTTATGACTTGTATTGTTTAAGATTATTGTACTTGTTTTTATTATGTATACCCCTCCTCACATGTAAAGCGCCATGGAATAAATGGCGCTAAAAACAATAAATAATAATAATAATAATAATTTTTTCTAATTGTTTCAAGATTTTTTTAGACCATCCTTTGCAAGGCCACAGGAGACAAGAAGTCTGATGCACAGCCTTGATGATTTTTGAAAATCACCTCACCAACCGTTTTAAAAAACTCTGGCAAAATTGAAGCCACTTAAGTGGTGTCTGTGGCCAAATTTTTGGAAAAAATGGAGACTATTGAGTCCCCTTGCTGTGTTTTACATGACGTTGCCATCATCAATTCCAGATGGGTGTGGTCATCTGCAGAGTTTTTTATTCATACTATGGCCTGGGATTCAAAGGTCTGCTCCAAACTTCAGTGTCTGCTAGTCAGCAGAGTAGCCAAGCCACCCACCGCCTGTTTACCTAAGTACTATTTTTAATGGCATCTGGCCCAGGAAATCCTTTAGGGCCTAGTAGAATTTGGTGCTACTCAGCAGTGGACCCTACCCATGAAACAAGCTACACCGCCTGTTTACCTAAGTACTATTTTGTAACGGCATCTAGAACAGGAAATCCTTTTGGGCCTAGTAGAATTTGGTACTACTCAGCAGCGTACCCTGTTGTGAACTCTATTTTTAGGCTCCCTCTAGTGGTCACAAGCGGTTCTGTGTAGTGTTGTCTTTCTGCAGGTTGGCTGCATCAGCTGGTTCGTTATCCTGGTTGGTTTCCTATTTAGCTCACCTGCATACTCAGTTCCTTGCCTGCTATCAATGTATTCAGTGCTCTTCAGATTCCTTGTGATTACCTTGCTCTCAGCCTCTCCAAGACAAGCTAAGTTTTTGTCCGTTCATTTTTTGATTATCAGCATTCGTCATGTTTCTTGTCCAGCTTGCTAAGATGTGATCTCCTTGCTTGCTGGTTGCTCTAGGGGACTGAGTTTCTCCCCCTACACCGTTAGTTGGTGCGGGGGTTCTTGAAATATCAGTGTGGATATTTTGTAAAGGTTTTTACTGACCGCACAGACCCCTTTACTATTTTCTGCTATCTAGTATTAGTGGGCCTCATTTGCTGAATCTGTTTTCACCCCTGTGTATGTGCCTTCCTCTTACCTCACCATTATTATTTGTTGGGGGCTTCTATATCTTTGGGGATTATTTCTCTGGAGGCAAGAGAGGTCTTTCTTTCTCTCTAGGGGTAGTTAGTTCCTCAGGCTGGCTCGAGACGTCTAGGATTTTTTAGGCACGTTCACCGGCTACTTCTAGTGTGTTTGGATAGGTTCAGATTTGCGGTCAGTCCAGTTTGCCACCTCCCTAGAGCTTGTCCTATGTTTGTTACTTAGCTGGAGTAATTTGTGATCCTCAACCACTAAGGATCATAACAGTACCCCACCCATGAAGCAAGCTACACCACCTGCTTACCTAAGTACTATTTTGTAATGGCATCTAGCCCAGGAAATCCTTTTGGGCCTAGTAGAATTTGGTGCTACTCAGCAGTGGACCCCACCCATGAAACAAGCTACACTGCCTGTTTACCTAAGTACTATTTTGTAACGGCATCTAGAACAGGAAATCCTTTTGGGCCTAGTAGAATTTGGTGCTACTCAGCAGCGTACCCCACCCATGAAGCAAGCTACACCGCCTGTTTACCTAAGTACTATTTTGTAACGGCATCCAGCCCAGGAAATCCTTTTGGGCCTAGTAGAATTTGGTGCTACTCAGCAGCGTACCCCACCCATGAAGCAAGCTACACCGCCTGTCTACCTAAGTACTATTTTTTAACAGCATCTAGCCCAGGAAATCCTTTTGGGCCTAGTAGAATATAGTGCTACTCAGCAGCGTACCCCACACATCAAGCAAGCTACACCACCTGTTTACCTAAGTACTATTTTATAATGACATCTAGCCCAGGAAATCCTTTTGGGCCTAGTAGCAATTTCTGCTACTCAGCGGATTACCCCACCCATGAAGCAAGCTACACCGCCTGTTGATCTAATTACTAATTTTTAACTGCATCTAGCCCAGGAAATTGTTTTGTACCTAGTAGCATTTTGTGCTACTCAGCAGAGTACCCCACCCATGAAGCAAGCTACACCGCCTGTTTACCTAAGTACTATTTTTTAACGGCATGTAGCCAAGGAAATCCTTTTGGGCCTAGTAGCAATTTCTGCTACTCAGCAGAGTACCCCACCCATGAAGCAAGCTACACCGCCTGTTTACCTAAGTACTATTTTGTAACGGCATCCTGCCCAGGAAATCGTTTTGGGCCTATAGAATTTGGTGCTACTCAGCAGCATACCCCACCCATGAAGAAAGCTACACCACCTGTTTACCTAAGTACTATTTTTTAACAGCATCTAGCCCAGGAAATCCTTTTGAGCCTAGTAGAATTTAGTGCTACTCAGCACTGTACCCCACCCATGAAGCAAGCTACACTGCCTGTTTACCTAAGTACTATTTTGTAACGGCATCTAGCCCAGGAAATCCTTTTGGGCCTAGTAGCAATTTCTGCTACTCAGCAGAGTACCCCACCCATGAAGCAATTACACCGCATTCTTCCTTTCTCAATCTAACCCCTCGGCTCTGAGGTGTCCACTCTCCCTCCAGCTCTCTCCTTCTCACAGGTGGACTACCCTGTGTATTCACACTGTGGCGAATCTTTTGGGCCCAGGCATAAGAAGTCATCGAGGTAATGGATAATATGTGCCGCCTTACAAACTTCCATGACAACACATTCGAGGAAGCAACTAAACGCCTCAAATAGTGAGCAGGATATGGAGCACCCCATGGGCAAACAACGATCTATGTAGTATGCTCCTTCACAGAAGCAGCCCAATGGGAGGACACTATTTGGAGTCACAGGTAGTAACCGGAACGCCCCCTCAATGTCTGTTTTGGCCATTAAGGTGCCCCTCCCCAACTTCTTGACCCGCCTGACTGCCTCGTCAAAGGAGGTACAGTACATAGTACTGTACTTTGTTCCGCGTTGATGTTGTCGTTTACTGACCTGCCCTTTGGATATGACAAATGGTGGATTAGTCTGAATGTATTGGGTTCATTTTTTGGCACAACTCCCACTGGGTGTACCACTACGTCTTCTAAGGAAAGTGTTCTGAATGGACCCGCCGTCATTCTACCAAAAAATATTTATTTTTTTATTTTTTTGTCACGACGTCTGGTTGTTGGTAGGGTGATTTTAGATTTTTACTCCAGCCTTTCTTGATTTTAGAAGGGCATGACATGCCTATATCTGTGTCTCCTCCTCCTTTTACTCCTCCACCTCTTTTGTTTTCACATGACTATATGTAGTTGTGACTTTTCCATGTGTTTGTTGTGTCTTCTGAGCAGTTTGTCAGCTTTTGGACACCTTTTAAGGTGTTTTCTATGTGTTTACTATGTGTTTGTATGTGTTTGTGTTTGCCTGCCATTGGTTTCAATGGGGTTCGACGGTGTTCGTCGAACGTTCAACGAACATTCCTCGAACACATCTCAGTTCGACGAACCGAACCGAACTCAAACACTAGGGAGGTGGCTCAACACTATTCCCTACCCTTTTGTAAGTCAACATCATTGTATGTATTGAATACAGCATATTCTCTGTTAGCTGGATCAGTGCACTTCTACAATGTTGGATCATCGGACCATAATATGCTTTTACAAATTAAATTTTACAGTTAAACAATGATAAAATTGAGGATGGCCTACTTGATGGCCTTCAGGGCATTTTTTTTAACCTTTTTTATCATTGTGATCTAATGTCTCATTCAGACGTCAGTGATTTTTCAGTGTGATTCATCAGTGTGTCAGTTTTTACTAACAGTGTTTCATCATTTTTTTTTTCATATGCTTTCATTGGACCGTAGACTTGTATGGGTGATTTTCAATCACTTGTTCCACAGAAAACTCTGCCATAAAAACAGCCATATGCACTAAAATGTGGACGTATTCTATCCATGGAATGCACGGATAGAACCCTTAGGGTATATGTCCACATTCAGGAAACACTGCGTTTTTGACGCAGCGTCAAAAACGCAGCGTCCAGATGTTACAGGATAGTGGAGGGGATTTAATGAAATCCCATCTCCACTATGCATTAAAAAAACGCATGCGTTTTTCCCGCAAAAAAGCACATGCGGTGCTTTTTTTCAGATCGCAGCATGTTGCTACAATGAGCAAAACACTCAGGAACACCGCAGGTGACCTGCCAGTGACCTCAGGTGCATTTTTGGTCAGGATTTTACCTGCGTAAAATCCTGACCAAAGCCTGAAGCAAACCTGAACGTGGACACATACCCTTACTTGGAGAACAAAGCTATCAATGAGATGTAAGAATAATAACTTATTTTTTTATTGATGTAGTTGTATATATATATAAGGGGTTTTTTTCGGGATGCATCGTATTTTTCTATTGTACACTTGCGATATTCCAGCTCCTTCAATAAAATTCAAAATTTATTCAACTTGACTAAAACATTTTTCAGGGCTCCTGAACCGCACTTATAGCAGCCAAGAAACAGCAATGCTTTTTAAACACAGATCGATCTTTATCACAGCTGTGATAACATTATTCAAGTTGAATAAATTTTGAAGTTTATTGAAAAAGCTTGAATATCGCAAGTTTATCCTTTAATCACGTCAAGACAGGATGAACCTCCATGCATGTACAAAGGCTGTTGTTGAGCTGGCTATATTCCTCTTTTTCCTTTGCCATTTTTCTATGGTACTCGTTTTTCATATATTTGATATAAGTTCTTCATTGACTGTTAACATTTTAGGAAGAAGTTGAAAAGGGACTTTTTTAATTTTAAAATGTATGGCTTTTATGGTGCAACATATAATATGCATTACATTTTTTATGACTATGTACAATTTTATTCATGTAAAAAAGTAGTTGTACCCAATAATAGCAAATTTCATGAAAAAGTAGTTATGTAGCCATAATAAGCTTGGAAGCCCTTGAAAATGTGTGGGTACAGACAGCATAAGAAAAGCATTTTCCCTTCTGTTTAATTTCTTAAAGGGAATATGTCATACTGAAAACAGTATGAGGTATGGGTTAAAACACAAATGTCAGTAATGCCTCTCTTATCAATCTCCAAGATTTTGCTTGCTTACATTAATTATATTAGCCCTAGAAGCTTATGATTGCTGTGACTAGCTAGTTGCATGAGCCTTGGTCCCACATGCCCCCTCCTGTGATAGGAACCTCACTGTCTATGGACATTGTATATACAGAGCCTGCTGTGGGCAGGGTTTGCTTCCTCGGCTCTGCTTTATTGCTAAATCTAAAAACTCTGATAGCGTGAGAATGGCTGCAACAAGTAATCTAAATGATGCAGCGTTGGATTCAGCTTCTCTCTGTCTACATCAGGCTGCTCTCAGATGAGGTAGCAAAAACTTGCTGACAGATTCCCTTTAAATGCATTTATCACTATTGTTTGGGACTTTTGAGAGATTAGATCAGTATTATCTTTGCTCCCTTATGTTGCACTAAAGCATTGACAGTATATTGTAAGCAATATCTGTCCCAATACCCCAATACTTTTGTTTATATCGTGTTCTTTACTAAAACTATTTATAGAATGAGATTACAGAATGTGTTTGTTCCTAAATCAAAGCTGTGTGTTGTTATTATGTATGTCAAGCAAAATGTGGTTGATTTGGTCATCAAGAACAGTACACCATGATTAAAAAGATTAGACAGTAGTTTGAGAGCATAAATTGTTATTTAGTTTGAATAATTTTGAATAATACAATACATATAATGAATGTCAAATCAGAAGCAACTGGCATTAATTTTATTTTGTTGATGTTTTATTTCAAGAATATGCTAAAGTTTGTCATTAACTCAAAATGAGGACAGATAAAAAAAATTGCAATCATATTCATAACTTTCTTGATTAATTTACTGTATTGTTGGATGGATTTTTTCCAGAGTGCAGTAATTTACAACTGAAAATCATTAGCTAGTCACTGAAAAACAACATCAAAGTAGTGTATGGACATCCTCATTATAGACAATGCAAATAGCTGATTCGTAGCACCTAATAATAACTTGAAAGAAGACATATTGAACTGTTCTCAAAGTTGAAGATTTATGGAAAGAAAAAATTGAATTACAACAGACAGCACATTGAGGCCAGGTTTACATTAGAACTCCAAGTTCACTGTAGAATTATTCTAAAAATCTGCAAATGATTTCATTGCAAACTTTGTGGTAGAGATTACTCATTGAGCTATATGATACTATGGCTCTGGTTCATCAAACATTTTTAAGCAAAAAGGTGGCATAAAAGCTTTGAAAGGACGCAAAACCTGGAACGGCACCAACATTTTGCGAATCTTGATGTTTTCATGTTAGGGTACTGTCTCACAGTGGCACTTTGGTCGCTACGACGGCACGATCTGTGACGTTCCAGCGTCGCTTGATTATCGCTCCAGCGTCATAGACTGCGGTCACACTTTGCAATGCACGGTGCTGGAGCGATAATTTCATGACGTATTTGCGATGTAGAAGTCGTACGGGACAGTCGTACGGGCATGTCACACAGGAGGTGCTCTCACAATTCAGAGCACATTTTGCATAATCTATGCATGACGTTGTTCACGAGGGGCGTGTTGTGCTGCGAGCTAACTATACCTGTAGTGTGCTGATTGGTCATTGGTTACTGTGCACACATTGGTTGGAAAAATTGTCACCTGAGCGCTATTGTTCCCGACGCCACCTCAGCATTCATTTACCTTCTTCACTTTGTACTTGGACACTTGGTGGACCTGGACGTCTGGTTTTATATTTCCCAGACTATTCCACGATTTGCACCGCTGCTTCGAGGTATGTAAAAGCGCTTGGGCGTGGTGGATGGAACGATGTATGGTCGGCATGAGCGCTTCGTGATGCCGCTGTAGCGAAGCAGATGGTACGCTGTTTTGGGTTATGGTGGGCTGGGGCGTGGTGGATGGGATTTGCACCGCTGCTTGTATGTATGTGGTGGTACGCTGTTTTGGGTTATGGTGGGCTGGGGCGTGGTGGATGGGACTAGCCACGATTTGCACCGCTGCTTCGAGGTATGGAGAGTGCTTGGGCGTGGTGGATGGAACGATGTATGGTCGGCATGAGCGCTTTGTGCCGCCACTGTCGTGAAGCGGGTGGAACGCTGTTTTGGGTTTTGGTGGGCTAGGGTGTGGCAGATGGAACAAAGTATGGTCGGCATGAGCGCTTTGTGCCGCCGCTGTAGTGAAGCGGGTGGTACGCTGTTTTGGGTTATGGTGGGCTAGGGCGTGGCAGATGGAACAATGTATGGTCGGCATGAGCGCTTTGTGCCGCCGCTGTAGTTAAGCGGGTGGTACGCTGTTTTGGGTTATGGTGGGCTAGGGCGTGGCAGATGGAACAATGTATGGTCGGCATGAGCGCTTTGTGCCGCCGCTGCAGTTAAGCGGGTGGTACGCTGTTTTGGGTTTTGGTGGGCTAGGGCGTGGCAGATGGAACAAAGTATGGTCGGCATGAGTGCCTTGTGCTGCCGCTGTAGTGAAGCGGGTGGTACGCTGTTTTGGGTTATGGTGGGCTAGGGCGTGGCAGATGGAACAATGTATGGTCGGCATGAGCGCTTTGTGCCGCCGCTGTAGTGAAGCGGGTGGTATGCTGTTTTGGGTTATGGTGGGCTAGGGCGTGGCAGATGGAACAATGTATGGTCGGCATGAGCGCTTTGTGCCGCCGCTGTAGTGAAGCCGGTGGTACGCTGTTTTGGGTTATGGTGGGCTAGGGCATGGCGGATGGAAAACTGACTGCTGTTTTTTGAAGTGGCGTTTGCACCTCTGTGAACCTTTTTTTTTGTTTTTGTTTTTGTCCCCCTTTCGCTGTTGCTGTTTTAATGTACTCTTTGTCAAATGCCTAACTTTTTTTTTGTTATTTTTCAGATGTCTAATCGTATAGAGTTTATCCGTGAGTTCATTGAAATATACCAGTCTTTTCCCTGCCTCTGGAAGATAAAATCTCCAGAGTATTCCAACAGGGAAAAGCTTAAGGATGGTTATTCGAAGCTAATTGAATTTTACAATCTCCATGCACCTGAAGAGCAAGCCACCGAAGCTGTAGTTAAGAAGAAAATTCAGGCGCTGCGCACGGTGTGGAGGAAGGAGCTCAATAAGGTCCTGCACACTTCCAAGTCCAGGGCTTCAACAGAAGAGGTGTACGTGCCGAAGCTCTGGTACTTTGAGCATCTGAATTTTCTTCGGGACCAAGAGGTGCCACGGTCATCTACGTGTTTGCGCTCGTTGGCACCTGTGGAACCTACAGTATCTCAGAACCTCGTCGAGCTGGACTCTCAAGGGCAACAAGTAAGTACCTCTTAGCACCACTGGTTCACCAATGTGTCCTATAATTATATATAATTTATCTGCATTTTCTGTTTTATCCATCAGATTATACCATCAATTAGAAGTTTTAACATTTTCCTGTACAGATAAGTAACCCTTTCGCAGAAAAGTATTAAATGGCGACCTTCATAACCCATACCATCTAAACTAATTGAAAATAGTATCGCTTCCAGCTACAGATAAGTATTCTCGCTGTAACTATTTCGACCCGAAATTGGTAATCAGGTTCCCCTACTAGTCTGAACAGTGGAGTGCAAAGTTATAAATAAATGTGAATGTTAAATATTACTAATAAAATAATATATAAAAACATTTTCGCATGTATACGAATATATAGTTTGAATGCGGTTAGGGTGGTGTACATCGTTTTCTTTTTTTTTAATAACTTCCTTTTTTATTCTCCCCAGGAGGACAGTGCACAGGACAGTGCACAGGACAGTGCACAGGACTGCTCCACGAGTCAAATAGTGGAGGCTGCACCTGCCCGGACTCAATGGAGGCAAGGTTCAAGGAAGCATAAAGCCCCCTCTGACGTCTCCCTTGAACTTTTGACCCTAGCCAAAAAGCCGTTGACGAACAATGCCAGCCCGGTGTTGGAGGGGTCTGGACACTACATTGTAGACAAACTTTCCAAAATGGACGAGAGGCAAAGAACTCTAATGGAGCGTCTTATTATTGATGCAGTTAACAAGGGTTCTGATGGCACTTTGGACGAGAACACGCGCTTGGTATCTTCCCGGCCAGTGGAGCGGCCAGAGTCTGCATATTTTCATGCTTGGCCACAAACTCCAGTATGCCCCAATGTCCCCGTGTCCCACTTCGGCACGTCACCCCCTAACTCCTACCCGACCATGCCGTCTCACATGGCTTCGCCCATCAGGCACCTTCATGTTAGAAATGAAGATTCGGTGTATCACGAATTGTGATACTTTGGTTTTTTCCTGTTTTTTATTTTGACAATCTTGTTAATAATTTGTTTTTAATAAATACTTTTTCTTGAACTTCAATCTCGACAGCTTGATTGGTGGGTCTCGATCACAGACAAAATGGGTCCACAGCACAGTATGACGGCAGAAATGAACTTTACAAAGAAATGTACTTTTAATAAAATAAAACATAGAGAATGGTATAAAAGTCTCTCTCTCTATATATATATATATATTTTTTTTTTTAAATTAACAACATAAACTGTACAAACAGACACTTGTTTTTATTTTGGCTCCGCCTCCAACAGTTGACACATGTCCCTAAGCTTCTGCAGCTCCCCCATTGCCACATTCTGCTGCTCCTGAATCCGCGCTATAGTGTCTATCAGCCTTTCAATTCCGGCTTCTAGATCCTCCATGGTCACACTGCTGGCTGCTGTGGGTCAAAAAGCATAACATTAATAACACAGTGGTCTCCCGATAGTGGGCTGGGATCACTTCCCCATAATAGCGTTTAGGATGGATGAAACCTCTCTGTGGCGGGGGAGGCTCTGAAACTGCCCTTGCTGTCCCGGGTTACATAGAGAGAGGCAGTGAATGACAATCTTAAGCGTGTTTAACCCCTTACTGACCTCGGACATACTATACTGTCCGAGGTCAGCTCCCCTGCTTTGATGCAGGGCTCCGCGGTGAGCCCGCATCAAAGTCGGGACATGTCAGCCTATTAACTAGTTAAATGCCGCTGTCGAACACAGACAGCGTCATTTAACTTCCGCATCCGGCCGGGCGGCCGGAAATGACGGCATCGCCGACCCCCGTCACATGATCGGAGGTCGGCAATGCTTCTGAATGGTAACCATAGATAATGGTAACCATTAAAATGCAATAAAGGGCAATCAAAAGAACGTATCTGCACCGAATTAGAATCATGAAAAACGCCAGCTCGGCATGCCAAAAATAAGCCCTCAACCGACCCCTGATCATGAAAAATGGAGACGCTACGAGTATCGGAAAATGGCGCAATTTTTTTTTTTTTTTAGCAACGTTTGGAATTTTTTGTCACCACTTAGGTAAAAAATAACCTAGTCATGTTAGGTGTCTATGAACTCGTACTGACCTGGAGAATCATAATGGCAGGTCAGTTTTAGCATTTTGAGAACCTAGCAAAAAAGCCTAACAAAAAACAAGTGTGGGGCTGGAATTTTTTTGCAATTTCACTGCACTTGGAATTTTTTTCCCGTTTTCTAGTACACGACATGGTAAAACCAATGATGTACTTCAAAAGTACAACTCGTCCTGCCAAAAAAAAGCCCTCACATGGCCAAATTGACAGAAAAATAAAAAAGTTATGGCTCTGGGAAGGAGGGGAGGGAAAAACGAACACGGAAAACCGGAAAATCACAAGGTCATGAAGGGGTTAAAAAAACTTACGTGGCAAGACCTCTTCTGGGGACATATTCTCCAAAGGAGAGAAGACCGGAATTGAATGAGGGGGCCAGTACTGTGCGGACTCAGGGGTGGTTCCACAGGGACTCCCATCATGCCTCCATTCGAGACTATGTGCAGCTATAACATGAAGGTTAAAAAAAATTATTCGTGTTATTATTTCTTATGTATTTCTTGACTTTGGAAATGTTGGTAAAAAAAAAAAAAATATCATGAACAATACAAATAACATGGCAAACGTACTAGAATGTTGAGGCATTGACCCGGACGGCACAGGTAGATCAGAGGCGGTGTGGGATGCCTCGTGGTGGCGGCGCTTTGTCTTTGCCTCTTTGAATGGAAAAAAACTGGTGCTGTCAGCATACATGTCAACAGTGACTGCGGGGGGGCATACCTGCAACCAAATCCCAATCACATTATAGTGGAAACCTACTAGGATGTTGAGGCATTGACCCGGAGGGCACAGCTGGGTCAGAGGCGGTGTGGGATGCCTCGTGGTGGCGGCGCTTTGTCTTTGCCTCTTTGAATGGAAAAAAACTGGTGCTGTCAGCATACATGTCAACAGTGACTGAGGGGGGGGCATACCTGCAACCAAATCCCAATCACATTATAGTGGAAACCTACTAGGATGCTGAGGCGTTGACCCGGAGGGCACAGCTGGGTCAGAGGCGGTGTGGGATGCCTCGTGGTGGCGGCGCTTTGTCTTTGCCTCTTTGAATGGAAAAAAAACAGGTGCTGTCAGCATACATGTCAACAGTGACTGCGGGGGGGCATACCTGCAACCAAATCCCAATCACATTATAGTGGAAACCTACTAGGATGTTGAGGCATTGACCCAGAGGGCACAGGTAGATCAGAGGCGGTGTGGGATGCCTCGTGGTGGCGGCGCTTTGTCTTTGCCTCTTTGAATGGAAAAAAGCAGGTGCTGTCAGCATACATGTTAACAGTGACTGCGGGGGGGCATACCTGCAACCAAATCCCAATCACATTATAGTGGAAACCTACTAGGATGTTGAGGCGTTGACCCGGAGGGCACAGCTGGGTCAGAGGCAGTGTGGGATGCCTCGTGGTGGCGGCGCTTTGTCTTTGCCTCTTTGAATGGAAAAAAACTGGTGCTGTCAGCATACATGTCAACAGTGACTGCGGGGGGGCATACCTGCAACCAAATCCCAATCCCATTATAGTGGAAACCTACTAGGATGTTGAGGCGTTGACCCGGAGGGCACAGCTGGATCAGAGGCGGTATGGGATGCCTCGTGTTGGCGACACTTTTTCTTTGCCTCTTCGAAAGAAAAAAAACAGGTGCTGTCAGCATACATGGCAACAGTGACTGCGGGGGGGCATTGTTGTGAATTCTGTTCTCGAACTCCCTCCGGTGGTTATGAATGGTACTTCGGCGAGTTCTGTCCATGGACTCCCTCTGGTGGCTGTGAGTGGAGCTGCTGGTTCTGAGGTTCTTTCCTCAGCTGACCTCGTTTAGCCCTAGGCTGGCTGCTCTATTTAATTCCACTTAGATCGTTACTTGATGCCAGCTGTCAATGTCCTAGTACTGGTTCTGTTCTCTCTTGGATCTTTCAGATGACCTGTCTACTCCAGCAAAAGCTAAGTCCCTGCTAGCTTATTTGTTTACCATTGTTTTCTTGTCCAGCTTGCTATTATGATTCTGCCTTACTAGCTGGAAGCTCTGGGATGCAGAGTGGCACCTCCACGCCGTGAGTCGGTGCGGGGTCTCTTTTGCACACTCTGCGTGGTTTTTTTGGTAGTTTTTATGCTGACCGCAAAGATACCTTTTCTATCCTCAAGTCTGTTTAGTTAAGTCTGGCCTCCTTTGCTGAAACCTATTTCATTCCTGTGTTTGTGACTTCCATCTTAACTCACAGTCAATATGTGTGGGGGGCTGCCTTTCTCTTTGGGGGAATTTCTCTGAGGCAAGTTAGGCCTTATTTTCTATCTTTAGGGGTAGTTAGCTCTTAGGCTGTGAAGAGGCGTCTAGGCAGAGTCAGGTATGCTCCACGGCTATTTCTAGTTGTTGTGATAGGATTAGGGGTTGCGGTCAGCAAAGCTCCCACTTCCCAGAGCTTGTCCTGTATTACTAGTTTGCTCATCAGGTCATTCCTAGTGCTCCTAACCACCAGGTCATCATAACAGTACAGCTGGCCCGTAAAGTGTTAATGCATCTCAATAGAGGGATAAAGGAAGTTCTGAGACCATTTTTTTTTTTCCTCTGCAGCGTGTTTTGTTTTTCTTTTCCCCTAAATCTCTGGGTGGTTCAGGACACAGGTTTAGATATGGACATTCAAGGTCTGTCCTCTTGTGTGGATCAACTCACTGCAAGGGTACAAGGCATTCAATATTATGTAGTTCAGAACCCGATGTTAGAACCCAGAATTCCAATTCCTGATTTGTTTTCTGGGGATAGATCTAAGTTCCTGAATTTCAAAAATAATTGTAGACTGTTTTTTGCTTTGAAACCCCGCTCCTCTGGTGACCCCATTCAGCAAGTAAAAATCATTATTTCTTTGCTGCGTGGCGACCCTCAAGACTGGGCATTTTCCCTTGCACCAGGAGATCCTGCATTGCGTAATGTAGATGCGTTTTTTTTCTGGCACTTGGGTTGCTTTATGATGAACCAGATTCAGTGGATCAGGCAGAGAAAATCTTGCTGGCTTTGTGTCAGCTTCAGGATGAAGCGGAGGTATATTGTCAGAAGTTTAGAAAGTGGTCTGTGCTTACTCAGTGGAATGAGTGTGCCCTGGCGGCAATTTTCAGAAAGGGTCTTTCTGAAGCCCTTAAGGATGTTATGGTGGGATTCCTCACGCCTGCTGGTCTGAATGAGTCTATGTCCTTGGCCATTCAGATCGATCGACGCTTACGTGAGTGCAAAACTGTGCACCATTTGGCGGTATCTTCTGAGCAGAGGCTTGAGCCTATGCAATGTGATAGGACCTTGACCAGAGCTGAACGGCAAGAATACAGACGTCAGAATGGGCTGTGTTTTTACTGTGGTGACTCCACTCATGCTATCTCTGATTGTCCTAAACGCACTAAGCGGTTCGCTATGTCTGCCACCATTGGTACGGTACAGCCAAAAAAATTTTTGTCCGTTACTCTGATTTGCCCTTTGTCATCCTATTCTGTTATGGCATTTGTGGATTCAGGTGCTGCCCTGAATTTGATGGACTTGGAGTTTGCCAGGCGCTGTGGTTTTTTCTTGGAGCCCTTACAGTATCCTATTCCATTGAGAGGAATTGATGCTACGCCTTTGGCCAAGAATAAGCCTCAGTACTGGACTCAATTGACCATGTGCATGGCTCCTGCACATCATGAGGATATTCGCTTTTTGGTGTTGCATAATCTGCATGATGTGGTCGTTTTGGGTTTGCCATGGCTACAGGTCCATAATCCAGTATTGGATTGGAAATCAATGTCTGTATCTAGTTGGGGTTGTCAAGGGGTACATGGGGATGTCCCATTGTTGTCAATTTCGTCTTCCCATCCGTCTGAAGTCCCTGAGTTCTTGTCAGATTACCGGGATGTATTTGATGAGCCCAAATCCAGTGCCCTACCTCCTCATAGGGATTGTGATTGTGCTATTAATTTGATTCCTGGTAGTAAGTTTCCGAAGGGCCGACTGTTCAATTTATCTGTGCCAGAACACGCCGCTATGTGGAGTTATGTAAAGGAGTCCTTGGAGAAAGGGCATATTCGCCCGTCGTCATCACCGTTGGGAGCAGGGTTCTTTTTTGTGGCCAAGAAGGATGGTTCTCTGAGACCTTGTATAGATTACCGCCCATTCAATAAAATTACCGTCAAATTTCAGTACCCTTTGCCGCTACTGTCTGATTTGTTTGCTCGGATTAAGGGGGCTAGCTGGTTCACCAAGATAGATCTTCGAGGGGCGTATAATCTTGTGCGTATTAAACAGGGCGACGAATGGAAAACAGCATTTAATACGCCCGAGGGCCATTTTGAGTACCTGGTGATGCCATTCGGGCTTTCTAATGCTCCATCTGTGTTTCAGTCCTTTATGCATGACATCTTCCGAAAGTACCTGGCTCGATTCATGATTGTATATTTGGATGATATTTTGGTCTTTTCGGACGATTGGGAGTCTCATGTGAAGCAGGTCAGAATGGTGTTCCAGGTCCTTCGTGCTAATTCCTTGTTTGTGAAGGGGTCTAAATGTCTCTTTGGAGTTCAGAAGGTTTCCTTTTTGGGCTTCATTTTTTCCCCTTCTACTATCGAGATGGACCCTGTTAAAGTTCAGGCCATTTATGATTGGACTCAGCCTACTTCTGTGAAGAGCCTTCAGAAATTCCTGGGCTTTGCTAATTTTTACCGTCGCTTTATCGCTAATTTTTCTAGTGTTGTTAAACCATTGACTGATTTAACCAAGAATGGTGCGGATGTGGTCAATTGGTCCTCTTCAGCCGTTGAGGCTTTTCAGGAGTTGAAGCGTCGTTTTTAGTGTTGAGCATTCCGATACCGCAAGTATCGGGTATTGGCCGATATTTGCGGGTTCGGAATTCCGATACCGAGATCCGATACTTTTGTTGTATCGAGAATCGGTATCGGGATCGATATAATGTGTAAAATAAAGAATTAAAATAAAAAATATTGATATACTCACCTCTCCGACGCAGCCTGCACTTTACCGAGGAAACCGGCAGCCTTCTTTGCTTAAAATGCGCGCGTATATCAATATTTTTTATTTTAATTCTTTATTTTACACATTAATATGGATCCCAGGGACTGAAGGAGAGTTTCCTCTCCTTCAGACCCTGGGAACCATCAGGGATACCGTCCGATACTTGAGTCCCATTGACTTGTATTGGTATCGGGTATCGGTATCGGATTAGATCCGATACTTTGCCGGTATCGGCCGATACTTTCCGATACCGATACTTTCAAGTATCGGACGGTATCGCTCAACACTAGTCGTTTTTCTTCTGCCCCTGTGTTGTGTCAGTCAGATGTTTCGCTCCCGTTTCAGGTCGAGGTGGATGCTTCTGAGATTGGAGCAGGGGCTGTTCTATCTCAAAGAAGTTCTGATGGCTCGGTGATGAAACCATGTGCTTTCTTTTCTAGAAAGTTTTCGCCTGCTGAGCGTAATCATGATGTGGGCAATCGAGAGTTGTTGGCTATGAAGTGGGCGTTCGAGGAGTGGCGACATTGGCTTGAGGGAGCCAAGCATCGCGTGGTGGTCTTGATGGATCACAAGAATCTGACTTATCTCGAGTCTGCCAAGCGGTTGAATCCTAGACAGGCTCGATGGTCGCTGTTTTTCTCCCGCTTCGATTTTGTGGTTTCGTACCTTCCGGGTTCTAAGAATGTGAAGGCTGATGCCCTTTCAAGGAGTTTTGTGCCTGATTCTCCGGGAGTTCCTGAGCCGGCTGGTATTCTAAAAGAGGGGGTAATTTGGTCTGCCATCTCCCCTGATTTGCGGCGGGTGCTGCAGAAGTTTCAGGCTGATAGACCTGACCGTTGCCCAGCGGAGAAACTGTTTGTCCCTGATAGATGGGCTAGTAGAGTTATCTCTGAGCTTCATTGTTAGGTGTTGGCTGGTCATCCTGGAATCTTTGGTACCAGGGATTTGGTGGCTAGATCCTTTTGGTGGCCTTCCTTGTCACGGGATGTACGTTCTTTTGTGCAGTCCTGTGGGACTTGTGCTCGGGCTAAGCCCTGCTGTTCTCGTGCCAGTGGGTTGCTTTTGCCCTTGCTGGTCCCGAAAAGGCCCTGGACGCATATTTCCATGGATTTTATTTCAGATCTCCCTGTCTCTCAAAGGATGTCGGTTATCTGGGTGGTTTGTGATCGCTTCTCTAAGATGGTCCATTTGGTACCTTTGCCTAAATTGCCTTCCTCCTCTGATTTGGTTCCATTGTTTTTCCAGCACGTGGTTCGTTTACATGGCATTCCGGAGAACATCGTGTCGGACAGAGGTTCCCAGTTTGTTTCGAGGTTTTGGCGGTCCTTTTGTGCTAAGATGGGCATTGATTTGTCTTTTTCTTCAGCTTTCCATCCTCAGACAAATGGCCAAACTGAACGAACCAATCAGACTTTGGAGACATATCTGAGATGCTTTGTTTCTGCTGATCAGGATGATTGGGTGTCCTTCTTGCCTTTGGCTGAGTTCGCCCTTAATAATCGGGCCAGCTCGGCCACTTTGGTTTCGCCTTTTTTCTGTAATTCTGGTTTCCACCCTCATTTTTCTTCAGGACAGGTGGAGCCTTCGGACTGTCCTGGTGTGGATTCTGTGGTGGACAGGTTGCAGCAGATTTGGACTCACGTGGTGGGCAATTTGACATTGTCCCAGGAGAAGGCTCAACGTTTCGCTAACTGCCGTTGCTGTGTTGGTCCCCGACTTCGTGTTGGGGATTTGGTTTGGTTATCGTCTCGTTATGTTCCTATGAAGGTTTCGTCTCCTAAGTTTAAGCCTCGTTTCATTGGTCCTTATAAGATTTCTGAAATTTTTAATCCTGTGTCATTTCGTTTGGACCTTCCAGCTTCTTTCGCCATCCATAATGTGTTCCATAGGTCGTTATTGCGGAGATATGTGGCTCCTATGGTTCCCTCCGTCGACCCTCCTGCCCCGGTGTTGGTTGAGGGGGAGTTGGAGTATGTGGTGGAGGAGATTTTAGATTCTCGTATTTCGAGATGGAGACTTCAGTACCTAGTCAAGTGAAAAGGTTATGGTCAGGAGGATAATTCCTGGGTGGTTGCCTCTGATGTTCATGCTGCCGATCTTGTTTGTGCCTTTCATTTGGCTCGTCCTGGTCGGCCTGGGGGCTCTGGTGAGGGTTCGGTGACCCCTCCTCAAGGGGGGGGTACTGTTGTGAATTCTGTTCTCGAACTCCCTCCGGTGGTTATGAATGGTACTTCGGCGAGTTCTGTCCATGGACTCCCTCTGGTGGCTGTGAGTGGAGCTGCTGGTTCTGAGGTTCTTTCCTCAGCTGACCTCGTTTAGCCCTAGGCTGGCTGCTCTATTTAACTCCACTTAGATCGTTACTTGATGCCAGCTGTCAATGTCCTAGTACTGGTTCTGTTCTCTCTTGGATCTTTCAGATGACCTGTCTACTCCAGCAAAAGCTAAGTCCCTGCTAGCTTATTTGTTTGCCACTGTTTTCTTGTCCAGCTTGCTATTATGATTCTGCTTTACTAGCTGGAAGCTCTGGGATGCAGAGTGGCACCTCCACGCCGTGAGTCGGTGCGGGGTCTCTTTTGCACACTCTGCGTGGTTTTTTTGGTAGTTTTTATGCTGACCGCAAAGATACCTTTTCTATCCTCAAGTCTGTTTAGTTAAGTCTGGCCTCCTTTGCTGAAACCTATTTCATTCCTGTGTTTGTGACTTCCATCTTAACTCACAGTCAATATGTGTGGGGGGCTGCCTTTCTCTTTGGTAGAATTTCTCTGAGGCAAGTTAGGCCTTATTTTCTAATTTTAAGGGGTAGTTAGCTCTTAGGCTGTGAAGAGGCGTCTAGGCAGAGTCAGGTACGCTCCACGGCTGTTTCTAGTTGTTGTGATAGGATTAGGGGTTGCGGTCAGCAGAGCTCCCACTTCCCAGAGCTTGTCCTGTGTTATGTTCCTGGTGGTTAGAACACATGAACTGACCTGATAAGTAAACCCAAAAATAAGGACAAGCTCTGGGAATGTGGGAACTTTACTGACCGCAATCCTGATCCTATCAACACACACTATAGGCAGCCGTGGAGCGTTCCTAACTCGGCCTAGACGCCTAGTTCACAGCCTGAGAAACTAGCTACCCCTAGAGAGAAACAAAGCCTCACTTGCCTCAGAGAAATTTTCCCCAAAGTGTAACCAGCCCCCCACAAATAATAACGGTGAGTTTAAGGGGAAAACACAAACATAGAAATGAAAATAGGTTTTAGCAAATGAGGCCCGCTAATAACTAGTCAGAAGATAGCAAGGAATCTGTGCGGTCAGTATAAAATACTACAAAAGTATCCACGCAGAGAATACAAAAAGACCCCCACACCGACTCACGATGTGAGGGGTGCAACTCCGCACCCCAGAGCTTCCAGCTAGCAATCAAATAGCATATAAGCAAGCTGGACTGAACTCATAACATACTGAAAAACATTTTCAAATAGAAAAGAGCAAAAATCGACTAGCATGAACTTAGCTTCTCCACGAGGAGACAGGTCACAAGGGAAGTCCCAGAGAGATCTGAACCAGTACTGAATACAACAACAGCAGGCAACAAGTAAAGGTCCAGATGGCGTTAAATAGGCAGCAGGCCTAGCAGGAAACGAGGTAGCTGGAGTCCAGCTACAGACCAGCCGTAACACTAAAAGCCACCAGAGGGAGCCCATGAACAGAACTCACAAAGTACCACTCATGACCACAGGAGGGAGCCCGAGAACGGAATTCACAACAGTACCCCCCCTTGAGGAGGGGTCACCGAACCCTCACCAGAGCCCCCAGGCCGATCAGGACGAGCCAAATGAAAGGCACAAACCAAATCGGCAGCATGGACATCAGAGGCAACAACCCAGGAATTATCCTCCTGACCATAGCCCTTCCATTTAACCAAGTACTGCAGCTGCCGTCTCGAAATACGAGAATCCAAGATCTTCTCCACCACATACTCCAATTCTCTCTCGACCAACACCGGAGCAGGAGGGTCAACAGAAGGAACCACAGGCACCACATACCTCCGCAACAATGACCTATGGAACACATTATGAATGGCAAAAGATGCTGGGAGGTCCAAACGAAATGACACCGGATTGAGGATTTCTAAAATCTTATAAGGACCGATGAAATGAGGTTTGAACTTAGGAGAGGAAACCTTCATCGGAACATAACGAGATGACAACCATACCAAATCCCCAACACGAAGTCGGGGACCCACACAGCGACGGCGATTAGCAAAGCGCTGAGCCTTCTCCTGTGACAACGTCAAATTGTCCACTACATGGTTCCAAATCTGCTGCAACCTATCCACCACAGAATCCACCCCAGGACAGTCAGAAGGTTCAAAATGACCTGAGGAAAAACGAGGATGAAAACCAGAATTACAAAAAAAAGGTGAAACCAAAGTAGCGGAACTAGCCCGATTATTGAGGGCGAACTCAGCCAATAGCAAAAAAGTCACCCAATCATCCTGATCAGCAGAAACAAAACATCTCAGATAAGTTTCCAAGGTCTGATTAGTATGTTCGGTTTGGCCATTCGTCTGAGGATGGAAGGCCGAAGAAAAAGACAAATCAATGCCCATCTTAGCACAAAAGGACCCCCAAAATCTGGACACAAACTGGGAACCTCTGTCAGACACAATGTTCTCCGGAATACCATGCAAACGGACCACATTCTGAAAAAACAGCGGAACCAAATCAGAGGAGGAGGGTAACTTAGGCAAAGGCACCAAATGGACCATTTTAGAAAAACGATCACAAACCACCCAGATGACAGACATCTTCTGAGAGACTGGAAGATCCGAAATAAAATCCATGGAAATATGCGTCCAAGGCCTCTTCGGGACAGGCAAAGGGAAAAGCAATCCACTGGCACGAGAACAGCAAGGCTTGGCCCGAGCACAAATCCCACAGGACTGCACAAAGGAACGCACATCCCGCGACAAAGAAGGCCACCAAAAGGACCTAGCCACCAAATCCCTGGTACCAAAGATCCCAGGATGACCCGCTAACACTGAAGAATGAACCTCGGAAATAACTCTGCTGGTCCATCTATCCGGGACAAACAGTCTCTCCGGTGGACAGCGGTCAGGTCTATCGGCCTGAAACTCCTGCAGCACCCACCGCAAATCAGGGGAGATGGCAGACAAGATCACCCCCTCTCTGAGGATACCAGCCGGCTCAGAAACTCCCGGAGAGTCAGGCACAAAACTCCTAGAAAGGGCATCAGCCTTCACATTCTTTGAGCCCGGAAGGTATGAAACCACGAAATCAAAACGGGAGAAAAACAGCGACCATCGAGCTTGTCTAGGATTTAACCGCTTGGCAGACTCGAGATAAATCAAATTCTTGTGATCCGTCAAGACCACCACGCGATGCTTGGCTCCCTCAAGCCAATGTCGCCACTCCTCGAATGCCCACTTCATTGCCAACAACTCCCGATTACCAACATCATAATTCCGCTCGGCAGGCGAAATCTTTCTAGAAAAGAAAGCACATGGTCTCATCACCGAGCCATCAGAGCTTCTCTGTGACAAGACAGCCCCTGCTCCAATCTCAGAAGCATCAACCTCGACCTGAAAGGGAAGAGAGACATCAGGCTGACGCAAGACAGGAGCCAAAGAAAACCAACGTTTCAGCTCCTGAAAGGCCTCAACGGCCGCAGAAGACCAATTAGTCACATCAGCACCCTTTCTAGTCAAATCCGTCAAAGGCTTAACCACACTAGAAAAATTAGTGATGAAGCGACGGTAAAAATTAGCAAAGCCCAAGAACTTCTGAAGGCTCTTCACCGATGTAGGTTGAGTCCAGTCATAGATGGCCTGGACTTTAACTGGATCCATCTCGATAGTAGAAGGGGAAAAAATAAAGCCCAAAAAGGATACCTTCTGGACTCCAAAGAGACATTTAGAGCCCTTTACAAACAAGGCATTGGCACACAGGACCTGAAACACCATCCTGACCTGCTTCACATGAGACTCCCAATAATCAGAAAAGACCAAAATATCATCCAGGTACACAATCATCAATCTATCCAGATACTCTCGGAAGATGTCGTGCATGAAGGACTGAAACACGGAAGGGGCATTAGAAAGCCCAAAAGGCATCACCAAGTACTCAAAATGACCTTCAGGCGTATTAAATTCTGTCTTCCATTCATCGCCCTGCATTATACGCACAAGATTATAAGCTCCTCGAAGATCTATCTTGGTGAACCAACTAGCCCCCCTAATCCGGGCAAACAGATCGGACAGCAGAGGCAAAGGGTACTGAAATTTGACCGTGATTTTATTTAGAAGGCGATAATCTATACAGGGTCTCAGAGAACCATCCTTCTTGGCCACAAAAAAGAACCCTGCACCCAAAGGTGACAAGGACGGACGAATATGCCCATTCTCCAAAGACTCCTTTATATAGCTCCGCATAGTGGTATGTTCTGGTACAGATAAATTAAAAAGTCGACCCTTAGGGAACTTACTACCAGGAATCAAATTTATGGCACAATCACAATCCCTATGAGGAGGTAGGGCACTGGACTTGGGCTCATCAAATACATCCTGGTAATCTGACAAAAATTCAGGGACTTCAGAAGGAGTAGAAGAAGCAATTGACACTAAAGGAACATCGCCATGTACCCCTTGACAACCCCAACTTGACACAGACATTGCTTTCCAATCCAGGACTGGATTATGAACCTGCAGCCATGGCAGACCCAACACGACAACATCATGCAAATTATGTAACACCAGAAAGCGAATAACCTCCTGATGTGCAGGAGTCATGCACATAGTCACTTGAGTCCAGTACTGAGGCTTATTCTTGGCCAATGGTGTAGCATCAATTCCCTTTAGTGGAATAGGGAATTGCAATGGCTCCAAGATAAAACCACAGCGCCTGGCAAATGACAAATCCATCAAATTCACGACAGCGCCTGAATCCACAAAAGCCATAACAGAGTAGGATGACAGAGAGCAAATCAAAGTAACAGACAAAATGAATTTAGGCTGTACATTACCAATGGTGACAGACTTAGCGAACCTCTTTGTGCGCTTAGAACAATCAGAGATAACATGAGTGGAGTCACCACAGTAAAAGCACAACCCATTCTGACGTCTGTGATTTTGCCGTTCAATTTTGGTCACAATCCTGTCACATTGCATAGACTCAGGCTTCTGTTCAGAAAACACCGCCAGATGGTGCACAGGTTTGCACTCCCGCAAACGCCGATCAATTTGAATGGCCAAAGACATTGACTCATTCAGACCCGCAGGCGTGGGGAACCCCACCATAACATCCTTAAGGGCTTCAGAAAGACCCTTTCTGAAAATCGCTGCCAGGGCACACTCATTCCATTGAGTGAGCACAGACCACTTCCTAAACTTCTGACAGTAAACCTCTGCTTCATCCTGACCCTGAGAGAGAGCCAGCAAAATCTTTTCTGCCTGGTCTACTAGATTAGGTTCCTCATAAAGCAATCCAAGCGCCAGAAAAAACGCATCCACATTTAGCAATGCAGGATCTCCTGGCGCCAGGGAGAATGCCCAATCTTGAAGGTCACCACGTAATAAAGAAATAATAATTTTAACTTGCTGAGCAGGGTCACCAGAGGAATGAGGTCTCAGAGAAAGAAACAATTTGCAATTATTTTTGAAATTCAAAAACCTAGATCTATCTCCAGAGAACAGCTCAGGAATTGGTATTTTAGGTTCTGACATAGGACTGCGAACTACATAATCCTGAATTCTTTGTATCCTTGTAGCAAGCTGATCCATACAAGAGGAAAGACCTTGAATGTCCATATCTGCAGCTAAGTCCTGAACCACCCAGAGATTAAGGGGAGGAGAGAGGCTAAACACACTGCAGAGGAGAAAAAAAACCCTCAGAGCTTCTCTTATCCCTCATTTGCGATGCATTAACACTTTACGGGCCTGCTGTACTGTTATGTTCCTGGTGGTTAGAACACATGAACTGACCTGATAAGTAAACCCAAAAATAAGGACAAGCTCTGGGAATGTGGGGACTTTACTGACCGCAATCCTGATCCTATCAACACACACTATAGGCAGCCGTGGAGCGTTCCTAACTCGGCCTAGACGCCTCGTTCACAGCCTGAGAAACTAGCTACCTCTAGAGAGAAACAAAGCCTCACTTGCCTCAGAGAAATTTTCCCCAAAGTGTAAGCAGCCCCCCACAAATAATAACGGTGAGTTTAAGGGGAAAACACAAACATAGAAATGAAAATAGGTTTTAGCAAATGAGGCCCGCTAATAACTAAATAGTCAGAAGATAGCAAGGAATCTGTGCGGTCAGTATAAAATACTACAAAAGTATCCACGCAGAGAATACAAAAAGACCCCCACATCGACTCACGATGTGAGGGGCACAACTCCGCACCCCAGAGCTTCCAGCTAGCAATCAAATAGCATATAAGCAAGCTGGACTGAACTCATAACATACTGAAACACATTTTCAAATAGAAAAGAGCAAAAATGGACTAGCATGAACTCAGCTTCTCCACGAGGAGACAGGTCACAAGGGAAGTCCCAGAGAGATCTGAACCAGTACTGAATACAACGACAGCAGGCAACAAGTAAAGGTCCAGATGGCGTTAAATAGGCAGCAGGCCTAGCAGGAAACGAGGCAGCTGGAGTCTAGCTACAGACCAGCCGTAACACTAAAAGCCACCAGAGGGAGCCCATGAACAGAACTCACAAAGTACCACTCATGACCACAGGAGGGAGCCCGAGAACGGAATTCACAACAGTCCTGTATTACTAGTTTTCTCATCAGGTCATTCCTGGTGCTCCTAACCACCAGGTCATCATAACAGGGCATACCTGCAACCAAATCACAATCACATTATAGTGGAAACCTACTACGATGTTGAGGCGTTGATCCGGAGGGCACAGCTGGATCAGAGGCGGCGTGGGATGCCTCGTGGCCCAAAAAAGAGGTATATTTAACTGTTATGTTCTGTGCTGTATTAATTAAATAGTGGAGCAGGCCAGGGCCAGCCAAGCCAAGGCAGACACAGAAGAGTAGGTTTAACTTTCCATATAGTGTGCGCAAAAAATGGCAGCCATAGCAAAAGAGTTTGCAAACCGCATCCAAAAGTGCCTCCATTTTGTGCGTCCACTTGCCAGATGCACAAGATGGCTGCCAGAGATGTTTTATACATCATTTTACCTAGTGCATAGATAAGCATTGCTGCATAGCCATACACTATATCCATAAGAAACAAACAACTAAAAGATGTCATACCATTGATGAGCTACAAAACGGGAACGCCGAAGGTGTATTTTCGGCGATGCTGTGCATACCGGCGTCACACCCGCGACGCTGTGCATACCGGCATCACAACCGCGACGCTGTGCATAAACGGAGACGCTATAGCGATTCGGATCGCGCGGGAGCACGGCTGAGTCAAGGACCTCCTCTGGGCGTTGTTAGATGGTGCTGTACAGCATCTTTCCAGCTAAAATGGCGGCGAGACAAAGATCAGCTCCTCTGGGGCAGACCGAGCTCCGCTTTTTAGTCATTAAAATGGATGCCCTGGATTACGAGGGCCTGGAGACTCGCCCTGCCCACCCGAACCTCCACAAGCAGGAGGTGCTGCGTCGCATTGTGCACATGATGGAGAGGAGGTTCGGCGTCCGCCGCAGTGCGCTGCAGCTGCGGAAAAAATGGGCTGACCTCCGTTACAAAAATCCACAACTGCTGGCAGAGTTGCGTGCGGAGACAAGGCGAGGCAAGAACCAGTATGGGGGAATTGGGAGACGCACGCTGCCGGGAGGGGGGAATTGGGATACTCGCGCTCATGGTTGCCAACTTGTCCGGGACTTCCTGGAAAAAACTGCCACTTTTTTATAATGGACGTATTGTCCGAGAGGAAAATGCGGTGTCCGTGACAAAAATGGTCAGGTCAGGGGTTCCAGAATCTCCACCCCCATATTTCAATGTTTTTGCGGCCCCAAATTTTTATATAGATTGGACAGAAATCATTTAGGATGAGGTTGGCAACCCTGTGCGCACTGCCAGGAGGGGTAATCAGGAGACGCACGCTGCCGTGATGCGCTTCCTAGTGATGAAATAATACGTGTCCCAGGCCTGGCAGAACATTGAACACCAGAGCCCCCAGACAATGCAGAGTATAGCATCACTGGGAAGTGTGATCTCTATTTTCTATATATGTACGTACATTAGGTGACTCAAAATTTCATTTTACTCCTTGCCGTCAATGGCCAAGTTTTTTTTTTTTGTCTGGAGCCCTGTACTTTGGTGTCAAAACATTGCGTTTCTTTCATTTATGTGTAGAGAGAAGGCGCCGTCAACAGGCACCTGCCATTGCCACCAGCACTACTTCTTCCGCCACCAGCGGCAGCCCACAGCCCGGGACATCACGTAAGTTTACCATCATTCATTGCAATTTTATTACTGCATACGGGACATTAGAGGGTAGCGGAAATATTGTATACATTACAGGTGCAGTAAGGACCAGGTGCCCTACCTCCCCTCCACCATCACTTAGGACCAGGCGCCCTCGCACCCCTCCACCATCCTCTACACCTCCCTTCCGCCACTCATCTTCCTCCCCCGGGTCGGCGGCCTTCTCCCCTGAAGCGGCCATTCATAAGTGACCAAAACTGCGAGCGCTTCCCAACGGCGTGTTCCATTGTTAAGCAGATATGTAATTGTTTCCTTTTAGCTGCGGAATCTGTGGCCAGATCGAGGGGCTGGGAAATTAGCACCTCTAGTTCCGGCAAAGAAGAACCGGCGCCCCTTCTCCGTAAGTATACAGACAGTGGGAGGGGTTATCGGTGGGATGTCACATTTGACAAAAAAAAAAAAAATCCTCGCCCTCTGGGACAGGACCAAATTGAGTATGTAGTAATTGTCAGGGTATGTTCACACATGCTGTATTTGCAGCGTTATCACCGTCCGTTCTCCAACCTCTTCTATCCACAGAACCAGCCACCGTGAGAGGGCTCCTGGCAAAGCAAAAGCGCCTGGAGCGGACAGCAGCGCTCCTGCTGGCCCAAGTACAGCAGCATGGCCGCACGCTGCGTCACCTGTTGGGCCGTGGGAGGAGATAATGTGGTTTTGTCATTGCTTGTTAATAAGTTTGTTAATAGTTTTCCAATAAATAAATCTTTAAAAAAAGGAATTTGTATATCAGAGGCGGTGTGGGATGCCACGTGGCGGCGGCGCTGTGTGTTTGGGTCTTCGAATGTTAAAAAAAAAATAAAAATCAGTGTATGTCGTACCGATCCCACGATGACAGGCTAATAAAAATTACCTATAAAAGTCCCTGAAGCGTACCCCACATTCACATGAATCACACAATTCACCCTTCGGAGTACCATACTCTCCGGTACCTGCGTACTCACCTCAGCGTATCTCGCTGTGAAGTTCATGCAGGCGCCCAGGGCATTTCGACTTCAGATCGCCCCATTTTTTAACCATCTGGGCCTTGCTTCGGGTTATTCCAAACTGCTTCCTGAGGCCCTCAGACACCGCACGCACGACTTCCTCCTTGTGCTGGTTGCGGTGCAGCTCCAGCCCAGTGGTATTGTACTGCAGCTGATCCATTGTGCCAATCAAGAACTTCAGCTCCGGGATGCCCACTGGTGGATCACGTCGTCTGGCAGCCATGTTCAGCATGTCAGGGAACCAAAGCAAGGTGGCGCAGGAACGCACGCACGCTATAACGTATGTTCGTCATCACGCCGTCATAGACAACGAGCGTACATTACGTGCCGCTCCGGCATTATGTACACATCCATCGAACGACATTGACTATGTGCGTTCCTTCCGTGCCGCTCAGGCGTAATAAAATGTACACGGACCGGCATATACAATTAGCGTTCATACCGTGTCGTTCTGGCGAGTTGAAATTAAAACCCCTAGGCCCCGAGGATGGTTTGCACGTCAATGACTGGGCCAATTTTTATAAATCTGACCACTGTCCCTTTATGAGGTTATAACTCTGGAAGCTTCAACGGATCTTGGTGAATCTGACATTGTTTTCTCATGAGATATTGTAATCCATGGTAGCGGTTAAATTTATTTGATAAAACTTTTTTTTTTTTACAAAAACGGAAATGTGGCAAAAATTTCAAAAAGTTCACAATTTTCCTGCTTTTAATTTTTATGCCTTCCTACTTTTAATTTTTTGGCCCTTAAATCACAGAGATATGTCGCACAAAGCACTTAATTAGTAACATTACCCACATGTCTACTTTACTTCTGCACAGTTTTGGAACCTATTTTCTTTTTGGGTTCACGGAGTTTATTAACCCTTCCGGTGTTTCACTGATATTTTTGGAATGTTTAAATAAAAATAAACATTGACCTTTTTTCACACAAAATTTTTAGTCTGCTCCAATTAGTTTTCTTTTACCATGTGTAACAGGAGAAATTGGACCCCAAAATATGTTGTACAATTGTCCTGAGTACGCCAATACCCCATATGTGGGGATAAACCATTGTTTGGGTGCATGGCAGAGCTTGGAAGGGACGGAGCGCCATTTGACATTTAAATGCAAAATTGATCGATCGCCATGACATACTATCCCGTCACTGGGAATTAAGTCCCAGGTCACTTTGACGGGATAGTGCGTCATATGGGATTAACCCCTTCATGACCCAGCCTATTTTGGCCTTAATGACCTTGCCATTTTTTGCAATTCTGACCAATGTCCCTTTATGAGGTAATAACTCAGGAACGCTTCAACGGATCCTTGCGGTTCTGAGACTGTTTTTTCGTGACATATTGGGCTTCATGTTAGTGGTAAATTTAGGTCGATAATTTCTGGGTTTATTTGTGAAAAAAACGGAAATTTGGCGAAAATTTTGAAAATTTTGCAATTTTCACATTTTGAATTTTTATTCTGTTAAACCAGAGAGTTATGTGACACAAAATAGTTAATAAATAACATTTCCCACATGTCTACTTTACATCAGCACAATTTTGGAAAGAAATTTTTTTTTTGCTAGGAAGTTATAAGGGTTAAAATTTGACCAGTGATTTCTCATTTTTACAACAAAATTTACAAAACCATTTTTTTTAGGGACCACCTCACATTTGAAGTCAGTTTGAGGGTTCTATATGGCTGAAAATACCCAAAAGTGTCACCATTCTAAAAACTGCACCCCTCAAGGTGCTCAAAACCACATTCAAGAAGTTTATTAACCCTTCAGGTGTTTCACAGCAGCAGAAGCAACAAGGAGGGGAAAAATTAACATTTAACTTTTTAGTCACAAAAATGATCTTTTCGCAACAATTTTTTTATTTTCCCAAGGATAAAAGGAGAAACTGGACCATGAATGTTGTTGTCCAATTTGTCCTGAGTACGCTGATACCTCATATGTGGGGGTAAACCACTGTTTGGGCGCACGGCAGGGCTCGGAAGGGAAGGAGCGCCATTTGACTTTTTGAATGAAAAATTGGCTCCAATCTTTAGCGGACACCATGTCGCGTTTGGAGAGCCCCCGTGTGCTTAAACATTGGAGCTCCCCCACAAGTGACCCCATTTTGGAAACTAGACCCCCCAAGGAACTTATCTAGAAGCATAGTGAGCACTTTAAACCCCCAGGTGCTTCACAAATTAATCCGTAAAAATGAAAAAGTACTTTTTTTTCACACAAATTTTCTTTAGCCTCAATTTTTTCATTTTCACATGGGCAACAGAATAAAATGGATCCTAAAATTTGTTGGGCAATTTCTTCTGAGTACGCCAATACCTCATATGTGGGGGTAAACTACTGTTTGGGCACATGGTAAGGCTCGGAAGGGAAGGAGCGCCATTTGACTTTTTGAATGAAAAATTATCTCCATCGTTAGCGGACACCATGTCAGGTTTGGAGAGCCCCTGTGTGCCTAAACATTGGAGCTCCCCCACAAGTGACCCAATTTTGGAAACTAGACCCCCCAAGGAACTTATCTAGATGCATAGTGAGCACTTTAAACCCTCAGGTGCTTCACAAATTGATCCGTAAAAATGAAAAAGTACTTTTTTTCACACAAAATTTATTTTAGCCTCAATTTTTTCATTTTCACATGGGCAACAGGATAAAATGGATCCTAAAATTTGTTGGGCAATTTGTCCTGAGTACGCTGTTACCTCATATGTGGGGGTAAACCACCGTTTGTGTGCACGGCAAGGCTTGGAAGGGAAGGCGCGCCATATGACTTTTTGAATGGAAAATTATCTCCAATTGTTGGTGGACACCATGTTGCGTTCGGAGAGCCCCTGTGTGCCTAAACATTGGAGCTCCAATACAAGTGACCCCATTTTGGAAACTAGACCCCCCAAGGAACTAATCTAGATGTATAGTGAGCACTTAAAACCCCCAGGTGCTTCACAGAAGTTTATAACGCAGAGCCATGAAAATAAAAAAAATATTTTTCTTTCCTCAAAAATGATTTTTAGCCCGGAGTTTTTTATTTTCCCAAGGATAATAGGAGAAATTGGACCCCAAATGTTGTTGTCCAGTTTGTCCTGAGTACGATGATACCCCATATGTGGGGGTAAACCACTGTTTGGGCGCACGGCAGGGCTCGGAAGGGAAGGCTCGCCATTTGGCTTTTTGAATGGAAAATTAGCTTCAATCATTAGCGGACACCATGTCGCGTTTGGAGAGTCCCTGTGTGCCTAAACATTAGAGCTCCCGCACAAGTGACCCCATTTTGGAAACTAGACCTCCCAATGAACTAATCTAGATGTGTGGTGAGCACTTTGAACCCTCAAGTGCTTCACAGAAGTTTATAACGCAGAGCCATGAAAATAAAAAATTATTTTTCTTTCCTCAAAAATGATTTTTTAACCCACAATTTTTTATTTTCCCAAGGATAATAGGCGAAATTGGACCCCAAAAGTTGTTGTGCAGTTTCTCCTGAGTACGCTGATACCCCATATGTGGGGGTAAACCACTGTTTTGGCACACGTCGGGGAGCGGAAGGGAAGTAGTGACGTTTTGAAATGCAGACTTTAATGGAATGCTCTGCGGGCGTCACGTTGCGTTTGCAGAGCCCCTGATGTGCCTAAACAGTAGGAACTCCCCACAATTGACCCCACTTTGGAAACTAGACCCCCAAGGGAACTTATCTAGATGTGTGGTGAGCACTTTCAACCCCCAAGTGCTTCACAGAAGTTTATAACGCAGAGCCGTGAAAATAAAAAATGTGTTTTCTTTTCTCAAAAATATTTTTTTAACCCAGAATTTTTTAATTTTCCAAGGGTAACAGGAAAAATTTGACCCCAAAAGTTGTTGTCCAGTTTCTCCTGAGTACGCTGATACCCCATATGTGGGGGTAAACCACTGTTTGGGCACATGGCGGGGCTCGGAAGGGAAGTAGTGACGATTTGGAATGCAGACTTTGATGGAATGGTCTGCTAGAATCATGTTACGTTTGCAGAGCCCCTGATGTGCCTAAACAGTAGAAACCCCCCACAATTGACCCCATTTTGGAAACTAGACCCCCCAAGGAACTTATCTAGATGTGTGGTGAGCACGTTCAACCCCCAAGTGCTTCACAGAAGTTTACAACGCAGAGCCGTGAAAATAAAAAATAATTTTTATTTCCTCAAAAAAGATGTTTTAGCAAGCAATTGTTTATTTTCACAAGGGTAACAGGAGAAATTGGACCCAAATATTTGTTGCCCAGTTTGTTGTGAGTACGCTGATACCTCATATGTGGGGGTAAACCACTGTTTGGGTGCACGTCAGGGCTCGGAAGGGAAGTAGTGACATTTGAAATGCAGACTTTGATGGAATGGTCTGCGGGCGTCACGTTGCATTTGCAGAGCCCCTGATGTGCCTAAACAGTAGAAACACCCCACAAGTGACCCCATTTTGAAAACTAGACCCCAAAAGGATCTTATCTAGATGTGTGGTGAGCACTTTCAACCCCCAAGTGTTTCACATAAGTTTATAACGTAGAGCCGTGAAAATAAAAAATTATGTTTTAGCAAGTAATTTTTTATTTTTGCAAGGGTAACAGGAGAAATTGGACCCCAATAGTTGTTGCCCAGTTTGTCCTGAGTACGCTGGTATCCCATATGTGGGGGTAAACCACTGTTTGGGCGCACGTCGGGGCTTGGAAGGGAGGGCGCACCATTTGACTTTTTGAACGCAAGATTGGCTGGAATCAATGGTGGCGCCATGTTGCGTTTGGAGACCCCTGATGTGCCTCAACAGTGGAAACCCCTCAATTCTAACTTCAACACTAACCCCAACACACCCCTAACCCTAATCCCAACTGTAGCCATAACCCTAATCACAACCCTAACCCCAACACACCCCTAACCACAACCCTAACCCCAACACACCCGTAACCCTAAATCCAACCCTAATCCTAACCCTAATCCCAACCCTACCCACAACTGTAACCCCAACACAACCCTAACCCTATCCTTAACCCTAACCACAAGCCTAATCTTAACCCTATTTCCAACCCTAGCCCTAATTTGAACCCTAATGGTACCGTCTCACATAACGATTTACCAACGATCACGACCAGCGATACGACCTGGCCGTGATCGTTGGAAAGTCATTGTGTGGTCGCTGGGGAGCTGTCACACAGACCGCTCTCCAGCGACCAACGATGCCAAGGTCCCGGGTAACCAGGGTAAACATCGGGTTACTAAGCGCAGGGCCGCGCTTAGTAACCCGATGTTTACCGTGGTTACCAGCGTAAAAGTAAAAAAAAAAAAAAGTACATACTCACATTTCGGTGTCCTTCAGGTCCCTTGCCGTCTGCTTCCCGCTCTGACTGAGTGCCGCCGTACAGTGAGAGCAGAGCGCAGCGGTGACGTCACTGCTGTGCTGTGCTCTCACTTTCTGGCCGGCAGACAGTCAGAGCGGGAAGCAGACGGCAAGGGACCTGAAGGACACCGAAATGTGAGTATGTACGGTTTTTTTTTTTTTTTTTACTTTTACGCTGGTAACCACGGTAAACATCGGGTTACTAAGCGCGGCCCTGCGCTTAGTAACCCGATGTTTACCCTGGTTACAAGTGAACGCATCGCTGGATAGCTGTCACACACAACGATCCAACGATGACAGCGGGAGATCCAGCGACGAAAGAAAGTTCCAAACGATCTGCTACGACATACGATTCTCAGCAGGGTCCCTGATCGCTGCTGCGTGTCAGACACAGCGATATCATATGGATATCGCTGGAACGTCACAGATCGTACCGTCGTAGCGATCAAAGTGCCACTGTGAGATGGTACCCTAACTCTAATTCCAACCCTAACCCTAAGGCTATGTGCCCACTTTGCGGATTCGTGTGAGATTTTTCCGCACCATTTTAGAAAAATCCGCAGGTAAAAGGCACTGCGTTTTACCTACGGATTTACAGCGGATTTCCAGTGTTTTTTGTGCGGATTTCACCTGCGGATTCCTATTGAGGAACAGGTGTAAAACGCTGCGGAATCCGCACAAAATTGACATGCTACAGAAAATACACAGCGTTTCCGCACGGTATTTTCCGCACCATGGGCACAGCGGATTTGGTTTTCCATAGGTGTACATGGTACTGTAAACCTGATGGAAAACTGCTACGAATTCACAGCGGCCAATCCGCTGCGGATCCGCGGCCGATCCGCTGCGGATCCGCGGCAAGCCGCTGCGGATTCGCAGCCAAATCCGCACTGTGCGCACATGCCCTAACCCTACCCCTAACCCTACCCCTAATTCTAACCCTAATTCTAACCCTAGTTCTAACCCAAACCCTAGCAGAAAAAAAATATATATATATTTTATTTATTTTTATTATTGTCCCTATGGGGGTGATAAAGGGGGGTCATTTACAATTTTTTTTATTTTGATCACTGTGATAGGCTATATCGCAGTGATCAAAATACATCTGAAACGAATCTGCCAGCTGGCAGATTCGGCGGGCGCAGTGCGCATGCGCCCGCCATATTGGAAGATGGTGGCGCCCATGGAGAAGCCGGACGGACACCGAGAGGCCCGGTAAGTATGTAGGGGGGTGATCGGATCACGGGGGGGGACCGGAGCACAGGGAGGGGGCACCGGAGCACGGGGGAAGCGGACAGGAGGACGGAGGAGCGGACAGGACGACTTAGGGGGGCGGACCACGTAACGGAGCACTGGGGGGGCAATCGGTGGGGTGGGGTGGGGGCAGATTAGGTTTTCCAGCCATGGCCGATGATATTGCAGCATCGGCCATGGCTGGATTGTAATATTTCACCGTTTTTTTGGGTGAAATATTACAAATCGCTCTGATTGGCAGTTTCACTTTCAACAGCCAATCAGAGCGATCGTAGCCACGAGGGGGTGAAGCCACCCCCCCTGGGCTGAAGCACTACTCCCCCTGTTCCTGCAGATCGGGTGAAATTGGAGTTAACCCTTTCACCCGATCTGCAGGAGCGCGATCCCTCCATGACGCATACGCTGCGTCACAGGTCGGATTGGCACCGACTTTCATGACGCAGCGTATGCGTCAAAGGTCGGGAAGGGGTTAAGGAGATAACCACTTTATATAAAAAGAACAACCGTGAATAATGGGAGTAAAATGCAATACAATTTTATTAAACAAAAGAGAGTTGCCTATTAAAACAATGCCATTGTGGAAACCAAAGCATAAAAAATAGATTGTTCAGTTTACGCTAAACATACAAGTTTGTTTTTATAAGGCGTGATCCTGCCAGGGCACAGCTCCAGAACCATTAAAGTACAGGCAGTATTTTTCTCTACAGTCCCTTGCATCGTCTGCCTGTCTGCCAGATCCCAGCGCTTAAAGACCTGCTAAATTTTCTTCTTGTGTCCGCCATTCCCCGGGCACAATATCTCCGGGTATTGGGTCCACAGAATCAATAAATGAAGGAGGAGAGTAGGAGCTGGTATCGTGGCGTCTCAGGAAGTTATGCAGCACACAGCATGCCAAAACCACAAAGTCTATAGACGGCAGCTTCAAGTTGATAGCTGTGTGGAAAACTCTAAACCGATTCGCCATAATCCCAAAGGCATTTTCTACCACACGACGGGCCCTAGACAACCGGTAGTTAAAAATTCTCCGCTCCGCTGTGAGTGTTCTCTGCGCAAATGGCTTCAGCAGATGTGGATGAAGAGGGAAAGCTTCATCAGCGATGAAAACAAAATTGAGGTTTCCTTTTGTGTCTTCATTTTGTGGCAACTGCAGTTGATTGTTCCTCAAGCCTTCCCCAAATGAAGTGTGGTCAAAAACACCACCATCGGAGACTGGACCATTCATGCCAACATCCACATCCACGAACTCATAGTTCGCATTGACAAGGGCCATGAGGATCACACTGAAATATCCTTTGTAGTTGTAAAAAAAGGATCCCGAGTTGGCTGGTTGCGTGATGCGCACATGCTTTCCATCCAAGGCACCGCCGCAGTTTGGAAACTGCTACATTTGCTCAAAATCGCAAGCAATCTTCTTCCAGTCATCCGCCGTCTTGGGAAACTGCAAGATGTAAAGGAAACACGTACAAATTAGGAAAAATATATTAACCCCTCTGTGACCTTAGACGTACTATCCCGTCGAGGTGACCTGGGCCTATCTGACCCTCGACGGGATAGTACGTCATAGCCGATCGGCCACGCTCACGGGGGGAGCGCGGCCGATCGCGGCCGGGTGTCAGCTGACTATCGCAGCTGACATCCGGCACTATGTGCCAGGAGCGGTCACGGACCGCCCCCGGCACATTAACCCCCGGCACACCGCGATCAAACATGATCGCGATGTGCCGGCGGTGCAGGGAAGCATCGCGCAGGGAGGGGGCTCCCTGTGGGCTTCCCTGAGCCCCCCACAGCAACGCGATGTGATCGCGTTGCTGCGAGGGTCTTACCTCCCTCCCTGCCTGCTCCAGACCCGGATCCAAGATGGCCGTGGATCCGGGTCCTGCAGGGAGGGAGGTGGCTTCACAGAAGCCTGCTCAGAGCAGGCACTGTGAAGCAGCCTGCACTTCCCTCAGATCGGTGATCTGTCAGAGTGCTATGCAAACTGGCAGATCACCGATCTGTATTGTCCCCCCCTGGGGCAAAGTAAAAAAGTAAAAAAAAAATTTTCCAAATGTGTAAAAAAAAATAAAAAAAAATATTCCAAAATAATGAAAAAAAAAAAAAATATTATTCCCATAAATACATTTCTTTACCTAAATAAAAAAAACAAAACAATAAAAGTACACATATTTAGTATCGCCGCGTCCGTAACGACCCGACCTATAAAACTGGCCCACTAGTTAACCCCTTCAGTAAACACCGTAAGAAAAAAAAAAAAAAACGAGGCAAAAAACAACGCTTTATTATCATACCGCCGAACAAAAAGTGGAATAACACGCGATCAAAAAGACAGATATAAATAACCATGGTACCACTGAAAGCGTCATCTTGTCCCGCAAATAACGAGCCTCCACACAGCATCATCAGCAAAAAAATAAAAAAGTTATAGTCCTGAGAATAAAGCGATGCAAAAATAATTATTTTTTCCATAAAATAGTTTTTATCGTATAAAAGCGCCAAAACATAAAAAAATAATATAAATGAGATATCGCTGTAATCGTACTGACCCGAAGAATAAAACTGCTTTATCAATTTTACCAAACGCGGAACAGTATAAACGCCTCCCCCAAAAGAAATTCATGAATAGCTGGTTTTTGGTCATTCTGCCTCACAAAAATCGGAATAAAAAGCGATCAAAAAATGTGACATGCCCAAAAATGTTACCAATAAAAACGTCAACTCGTCCCGCAAAAAACAAGACCTCACATGACTCTGTGGACCAAAATATGGAAAATTTATAGCTCTCAAAATGTGGTAATGCAAAAAATATTTTTTGCAATAAAAAGCGTCTTTCAGTGTGTGACGGCTGCCAATCATAAAAATCCGCTAAAAAACTCGCTATAAAAGTAAATCAAACCCCCCTTCATCACCCCCTTAGTTAGGGAAAAATAAAAAAAAATGTATTTATTTCCATTTTCCCATTAGGGCTAGGGTTAGGGCTAGGGTTGGGGCTAGGGTTAAGGCTACAGTTAGGGTTGGGGCTAAAGTTAGGGTTAGGGTTGGGGCTAAAGTAAAGTTATGGTTAGGGTGTAGATTACATTTACGGTTGGGAATAGGGTTGGGATTAGGGTTAGGGGTGTGTCAGGGTTAGAGGTGTGGTTAGGGTTACTGTTGGGATTAGGGTTAGGGGTGTGTTTGGATTAGGGTTTCAGTTATAATTGGGGGGTTTCCACTGTTTCGGCACATCAGGGGCTCTCCAAACGCGACATGGCGTCCGATCTCAATTCCAGCCAATTCTGCGTTGAAAAAGTAAAACAGTGCTCCTTCCCTTCCGAGCTCTCCCGTGTGCCCAAACAGGGGTTTACCCCAACATATGGGGTATCAACGTACTCAGGACAAATAGGACAACAACCTTTGGGGTCCAATTTCTCCTGTTATTCCTGGGAAAATACAAAACTGGGGGCTAAAATATAATTTTTGTGGGAAAAAAAAGATTTTTTATTTTCACGGCTCTGCGTTATAAACTGTAGTGAAACACTTGGGGGTTCAAAGTTCTTACAACACATCTAGATAAGTTCATTGGGGGGTCTAGTTTCCAAAATGGGGTCACTTGTGTGGGGCTTCTACTGTTTAGGTACATTAAGGGCTCTGCAAACGAAATGTGACGCCTGCAGACCATTCCATCTAAGTCTGCATTCCAAATGGCGCTCCTTCCCTTCCGAGCCCTCCCATGCATCCAAACGGTGGTTCCCCCCACATATGGGGTATCAGCGCACTCAAGACAAATTGGACAACAACTTTTGGGGTCCAATTTCTCCTGTTACCCTTGGGAAAATACAAAACTGGGGGCTGAAAAATAATTTTTGTGGGAAAAAATGTTTGTTTTATTTTTACGGCTCTGCATTATAAACTTCTGTGAAGCCCTTGGTGGGTCAAAGCGCTCACCACACATTTAGATAAGTTCCTTAGGGGGTCTACTTTCCAACATGGTGTCACTTGTGGGGGGTTTCTACTGTTTAGGTACATTAGGGGCTCTGCAAACGCAATGTGACGCCTGCAGACCATTCCATCTAAGTCTGCATTCCAAATGGCGCTCCTTCACTTCCGAGCCCTTCCATGCGTCCAAACGGTGGTTTCCCCCCACATATGGGGTATCAGCGCACTCAGGACAAATTGGACAACTTTTGGGGTCCAATTTCTCCTGTTACCCTCGGGAAAATACAAAACTGGGGGCTAAAAAATAATTTTTGTGGGAAAAAAATTTTGTTTTATTTTTATGTCTCTGCATTATAAACTTCTGTGAAGCCCTTGGTGGGTCAAAGCGCTCACCACACATCTAGATAAGTTCCTTAGGGGGTCCACTTTCCAACATGGTGTCACTTGTGGGGGTTTCTACTGTTTAGGTACATTAGGGGCTCTGCAAACGCAATGTGACGCCTGCAGACCATTCCATCTAAGTCTGCATTCCAAATGGCGCTCCTTCCTTTCCGAGCCCTCCCATGCGCCCAAACAGTGGTTCTCCCCACATATGGTATATCATCGCACTCAGGACAACTTGGACAACAGATTTTGGGGTCCAATTTCTCCTGCTACCCTCGGGAAAATACAAAACTGGGGGCTAAAAAAATAATTTTTGTGGGAAAAATTTTTTTTTTTTTTTTTACGGCTCTGCATTATTAACTTCTGTGAAGCCCTTGGTGGGTCAAAGCGCTCAAAACACATCTAGATAAGTTCCTTAGGGGGTCTACTTTCCAAAATGGTGTCACTTGTGGGGGGTTTCAATGTTTAGGCACATCAGTGGCTCTCCAAACGCAACATGGCGTCCCATCTCAATTCCTGTCAATTTTGCATTGAAAAGTCAAACGGTGCTACTTCCCTTCCGAGCTCTCCCATGTGCCCAAACAATGGTTTATCGCCACATATGGGGTATCAGCGTACTCAGGACAAATTGTACAACAACTTTTGGTGTCCAATTTCTTCTCTTACCCTTGGGAAAAAAAAAATTGGGGGCGAAAAATAATTTTTGTGAAAAAATATGATTTTTTATTTTTACGGTTCTGCATTATAAACTTCTGTGAAGTACTTGGTGGGTCAAAGTGCTCACCACACCTCTAGATAAGTTCCTTAGGGGTCTACTTTCCAAAATGGTGTCACTTGTGGGGGGTTTCAATGTTTAGGCACATCAGGGGCTCCCCAAACGCAACATGGCGTCCCATCTCAATTCCAGTCAATTTTGCATTGAAAAGTCAAATGGCGCTCCTTCGCTTCCGAGCTCTGTCATGCGCCCAAACAGTGGTTTACCCCACATATGGGGTATCGGCGTACTCAGGACAAATTGTACAACAACTTTTGGGGTCCATTTTCTCCTGTTACCCTTGGTAAAATAAAACAAATTGGAGCTGAATTAAATTTTTTTGTGAAAAAAAGTTAAATGTTCATTTTTATTTAAACATTCCAAAAATTCCTGTGAAGCACCAGAAGGGTTAATAAACTTCTTGAATATGGTTTTGAGCACCTTGGTGTCACACATGGGTATTTTCTATCATATAGACCCCTCAAAATGACTTCAAATGAGATGTGGTCCCTAAAAAAAAATGGTGTTGTAAAAATGAGAAATTGCTGGTCAACTTTTAACCCTTATAACTCCCTAACAAAAATATTTTGGTTCCAAAATTGTGCTGATGTAAAGTAGACATGTGGGAAATGTTACTTATTAAGTATTTTGTGTGACATATCTCTGTGATTTAAGGGCATAAAAATTCAAAGTTGGAAAATTGCAAAATTTTCAAAATTTTCGCCAAATTTCCATTTTTTTTGCAAATAAACGCAGGTAATATCAAAGAAATTTTACCGCTATCATGAAGTACAATATGTCATGAGAAAACAATGTCAGAATCACCAAGATCCGTTGAAGCGTTCCAGAGTTATAACCTCATAAAGGGACAGTGGTCAGAATTGTAAAAATTGGCCCGGTCATTAACGTGCAAACCACCCTTGGGGGTGAAGGGGTTAATAAATAGACTGATTGACGCGCAGTATGGAGTAGTCAAACAAAGTGAACAATCCAAAGTATGCAGGCAGCCATTTTATCAGACTTAATTTATAGATAGAAGGAATGAGATAGATAGATAGATAGATAGATAGATAGATAGATAGATAGATAGATAGATAGATAGATAGATAGATAGATAGATACTCAAAAAAGAGGCAGCACTCCATTGTTAAAGTGAAACATGTGGTTGGTTTAATCGACCCACATAGCCGGGCGACATTTCACCTCTATCTGAGCCTTTATCAAGCAGTGAGTAACCATACCTGCTACTTATTTATACGTGCTTCAACAAGTGTTAAATTGTTTACAATCATTTAAGATAATTACCAATTATCCATAAAATATTTACATTGGACATCAAATATTTGTGTCCTGTGTTTAAATATAAAGTGCTTAGTGCCTATGTGCATTATAAATATAACTACCAACCTTCAGCTACTCCCATATAATTACTAATCAGTCATTAGCGATCTTATAAATAAAACTTCTCATAATGATGGTTATTGCATTTACATATTGCTATTGCGACTGTCCACTCACCCATAACTCATAGAGGATTCATGGAGGACGTTATGTCTCTAAGTCGGCGTCTTCCGCTGCTTACTGCGCATGTCTGAATTTCCTCATTATACTGAGAGGTCCCACAAATCAATAGGACACTCCGTGTGGCAATTTTTGTATGGCGCATGCGCAGTAGCGCTTATCGCCGCCATCTTGGTAGTGGCTCATAACAGCGCTACTTCTCAGCATCTGCGCAATGACACAGGAATACCACCCACGTCCTATGTCATCTGCGCTGGTACCACTGCGCACTCTAGCTGCTATATAAATAGAGAAGTCTCTAAATCTCATCCTGGTACACTTCACAGTGAATAGCCGAAATGTTATTGTTTTTAACCAATATTTAGCAATTAGAACAGATCGGTCACTGAACCATAACAGATAAGAAGATAATATTTATTATTTTCACTTTTAATTTTTAATTTTTTAATTTTTTAATTATTTTATCTATGGCTCTGTATCCCCACAACTTGGAGGTATATTACCCTTGCTCACAGCAGAGACTCATATAAAGCCCCCATGAGCTAGTAATAGTACTGTCCCCTTGAAACATATAATTCCTAGCATAGCAAACAGAAGTTAGCCTATATGTTGTTATGTTATAAATGCTCAAATGTATCCTGACCCTACAGGTAACCACACCTCACCATACGGTCCCCATGGGTCAATAGGGTCCTACTGCTCCTCAATTGTCCCTCCGGACCAAAGAGTCGCAGTTATGACTCCTATATGATACGTGCTTAATATACTTCAAGTATTCTTCAAAATTTATTTTATTATATATAGGGGGTACCTCCTTTGTGGGTTACAGCCATAGTTTATTTATGTATATTTGTCTTTACATTTTCATTTGGACCCATAAACAGAGCCAATCCATACTCAGTTTATTTGATATCCTTTATTATGATCAAGTGACAGATCCAATACCAAACTACACCTACAGTAGTCCAACTACAGAGTGCACCAATAAATTTCAAAACATTTCAAAAATTGTTTTGAGGAAGATAATAGAAAAAACAAGTGAAAAGATTGTCAAAATTTTGTCCTCCATGTGCCTCATTCTCGGTGGGTGAGGATTCTTTCGCGTTATATACCAGGGAGTAACGAAAGTAAGGCTGAAATATAAAAATTAAAAATTAAAACTTCAGGATATCAAATACATAACATAGAGAATGATTCATGCATAACCCCCTAAAACACCGTATGTATATTGAAATCTGCATTTAAACCTTTAGGTTTGAGAGTCTTGAGCTCATAGATCCATTTAAGCTCTTTCTTCTTTAATATTTGCTCCCTATTACCTCCCTTTCTCTGAACTGGGACCACATCTATTATCCTACACTTCAAGTCCTTTTCTTGGTGATTAAAATCCAAAAAATGTTTAGGTACTGGGAGATCCTTTCTTTTCTTTCTTATCGTGTACCTATGTTGGTTCATCCGAACCTTGAATGAGCATATTGTCTCCCCTACATACCAAAGGTTGCACGGACATGATAAGAGGTATATTACATGATCCATATCACATGTCAAAAAATCCTTTATTTGATAAGTTTTTCCCGTTTCCGGGTGCTCAAACGTAGATCCCTTTATCATGTGCGAGCAATTGACACATGATAAACAAGGGAAACACCCCCTTCTCTTTCTGCCTGTTAACGTCAATTGTTGGTTACCTGCCAATGACCCAATGTCGGATTTAACTAAATAATCCCCTATATTTCTGCTTCTCTTATAGGAGTATAGTGGTGGCATTGCAAATTCACTTATTTCTGGGTGACATCTACCTAACATAGCCCAATGTTTCGAGATAATGTTGGTCACCCCCCTACTTTCTTCCACATATGTACTAACAAAAGGAACCCGATTTATACGTTTTTTACCACTCCTATCCCTCATGATCAATGCTTTCCTATCTTTTTCCTTCACTTTCTCCTTCGCCAACCTCAATACTCTATTGGGGTACCCTTTCTCTTTGAATTTTTTTACTAGTAGCTCCAATGCTTCATCCACATCTTCCTCCCTTTTAACAATTCGGCGCACCCTCAATAGTTGGCTCAACGGTATTGACTCAATCATTTTGCGTGGATGCTGACTATCATATGTCAATAGGTTATTCCTATCCGTTTTCTTTAGTTGAAGATATTAGTGTAAATTTTATAGTATTATCTATAGTATTGAGATATTCATGAAATTCATTTAACATATCAATGGTACCTGTCCATAGGAGGAAGACATCGTCTATGTACCTCCACCACACCTTCACAAATTGGAAGTGGTGGGATACATAGACGAGGTCCTCCTCCAAGACCTCCATGGTCAAATTTGCATATGAGGGGGCCATATTGGCCCCCATGGCTGTACCTCGTTTTTGTATATAGAAACTATCACCAAAAAGAAAATAGTTTCTTGTTAAAATTAGTTCCAATAACTTCAGCAGGAATGTTTTGCCCTCTTCCGTATATCCAGCTAGTTCTAATTTTTTTCTTATTGCATTAATGCCCCTCTCATGGTCGATGGAGGTGTACAGAGAGATTACGTCAAATGACGCCATTATCACCTCTTCCCCTAGATCTATCTCCTTCAATCTTTTTAGGAAATCAGTGGTATCCTTTATATATGATTTTCCTTGTTTTACAATGGGGTTGAGAACTTTATCTAAAAGTGGTACCAGCGCAGATGACATAGGACGTGGGTGGTATTCCTGTGTCATTGCACAGATGCTGAGAAGTAGCGCTGTTATGAGCCACTACCAAGATGGCGGCGATAAGCGCTACTGAGCATGCGCCACACAAAAATTGCCACACGGAGTGTCCTATTGATTTGTGTGACCTCTCAGTATAATGAGGAAATTCAGACATGCGCAGTAAGCGGCGGAAGACGCCGACTTAGAGACATAACGTCCTCCATGAATCCTCTATGAGTTATGGGTGAGTGGACAGTCGCAATAGCAATATGTAAATGCAATAACCATCATTATGAGAAGTTTTATTTATAAGATCGCTAATGACTGATTAGTAATTATATGGGAGTAGCTGAAGGTTGGTAGTTATATTTATAATGCACATAGGCACTAAGCACTTTATATTTAAACACAGGACACAAATATTTGATGTCCAATGTAAATATTTTATGGATAATTGGTAATTAACCTAAATGATTGTAAACAATTTAACACTTGTTGAAGCACGTATAAATAAGTAGCAGGTATGGTTACTCACTGCTTGATAAAGGCTCAGATAGAGGTGAAACGTCGCCCGGCTATGTGGGTCGATTAAACCAACCACATGTTTCACTTTAACAATGGAGTGCTGCCTCTTTTTTGAGTCTCTGTGAATCTGGTGCAATCGTTGGACTGGTTGCCTGGGGCCCTGCACCCGAAGATATGTACAAGTGTAGTGCTGTTCCTTTTTTCTTTACTTACTAGATAGATAGATAGATAGATAGATAGATAGATAGATAGATAGAATGGGATATATAGATACATAGATAGATAGATAGATAGATAGATAGATAGATAGATAGATAGAAGGAAGGAATGAGATAAGTATATAGATAGAAGGAATGAGATAGATAGAAGGAATGGGATAGATACATAGATAGATGGAAGTAATGAGATAAATATTTAGATAGAAGGAATGAGAGATAGATACATAGATAGATAGATAGATAGATAGATAGATAGATAGATAGATAGATAGATAGAAGGAATGGGATAGATAGATACATAGATAGATAGATAGATAGATAGATAGATAGATAGATAGATAGATAGATAGATGGAAATAATGAGATAAGTAGATAGAAGGAATGAGATAGATATATCTATTCATATAGCTATCTATAGATATATCTATGGACAGATGTAAATAGATATATGGATAGTTAGATATACATGGATACATAGATATCTATCAACATCTATCCATAGCATAGATATATCTATTGATAGATATATGAATAGATATATCTATCTCATCATTCCTTCTATCTCGAATGCAGGCAGCCATTGTATCAGACTGCTTCACTGACTGAGAGGGTTGCTGAACACTATATCGACATTACATAACACAGCATCAAAAACCAATAGTAGTAAAATAGCACTCACCTCCATATAATGCCTTAAGCTCTGCACAATGGCCTAGCATGTCTCGGGAATCAGGACCCTCAGTAAAGGCCTGGAAACAGCAGCAGAAAATTGCAAATCCTGAAGAGACCTTCCTGTGGCCAGAAACCGCAGTGTCACCGCCAACCTTTCATCCACGAGCACGGCTGCACGCATCGGCGTATCCCACCTTTGTATGAGTGGCATAACAGCTGTAAGTATTATCTTGAACGATTCCTCAGACATCCTAAGGTAGTTTCGGAAATAATGAGGGTTGTTATCACGTAGCTCTCTTATGAGACTCATGTGTGACAATGTGGACCTTTTCAGCAGCCAGCTCCTGGTCCACATACGACGTTTTCGTTTTGGATGTCTCTCCTCTAGGAGCCGTGCTGCCTCAAACACCAGGGCAGCAGCAACGACAGACCTCTCACTGGAAGTCAGCATACTTGCTATAATGAAAACAAACGTACAATTAATACACGTGCTAACAAACAAAATGTTTTGACCATTTTTCAAAATATATATGGTGCTACCGGCATAAACGGGGCAGTCCACCACGCAACAGCTAGATCTGTAAAAGGATAAAATAGGCCACGCTACAGCTCTCTACTTGAGGCGCTCTGGCCTACCCTACTCTCCATAAGGAACAATCGCCCACGCTCCAGCGGTAAACATGAGGTAACATCCTCGTTGAAGGGCACTATCTGCTACGCTGTAGCATTGTACATACCTCTTGTGGTAAAAGTCTGTAGTTTAAAGTCCAGGGAATCCAGGGGATTTTAAGAGTTCTGGTTCAAGCACGTGCTCCAAAGAGAAAAGAATACAGCGCTCGACAGCTCCGGTTTTATCGGCAGGGAACAATAGTACTACGTCTGTCGAATGAGCGCACAGTATTGTACCGCCCAATCAGCACACAGGAGGTGGAGAATTTGCTCTCCTACGTATCAAGCTTCTCCATCCATTACATCGTATACAATATTGTGCACACCTTTGTTGCATGATGCGATCATGCCGCCACAGCGGGACACTTGACGACGAAAGAAAGTTTCAAACGATGTGCTACGATGTACGATTCTCAGCGGGGTCCCTGATCGCTGCTGCGTGTCAGACACAGCGATATCGTATGTATATCGCTGCAGCGTCACAGATCGTGCCGTCGTAGCGACCGAAGTGCCACTGTGAGACAGTACCCTTAGTTTCTATCAGGTTTGCTGAAAAAGGTGAAATTGCAGTTGATTGGGGCATGATGGCTGCATGATGCCAGAGCTCATTTAATTTATTCAACTATGGAGTCGCTCTTTGAGAAGCATTTCAAGGTCCTGGAATGGCCTAGCCAGTCTACAGACCTGAAACCAACAGAAAATCTTTGAAGGGAGCTGAATCTCAATGTTGCCCAGCGACAGCCCGAAACCTGAAATATCTGAAGAAAATCTGTATGAAGGAGTGGGACAAAATCACTGCTGTGTGTGCAAACTTGGTCAAGAACTACAGGAAATGTCTGACCGCTGTTATTGCAAACAAAGATTTTTGTACCAAATATTAAAGAGAATCTGTCAACACAATTCACCTGTCTAAACTATTAATATGGGCATACAGGCTATTGAATGCTGATAAAAGGTCATCCCTATATGCCTCATATCAGATGTCTTGTTAAGGAGCAATCAACTTTTATCACTTCATATAAATGATGCTTTACAGGCTCTGGGGAGGGTGGAAGATAATTCTGCATCCGAACGTGTTTTAAATATGTGTGTTTCCAGTGTGATGTGTAACAGCCATTCTCTGCTCTCCTGATCTCACTGCAAAACTCTGTGGAATTATACCTTACACATCTGCAGGTTCCTCTCAGTTTCAGACTCCAGCTCACAGGCAGACAAGTTTGCAATCTTGTTGCAATACATATCCAAAGACAGAGGAAGTTCAAACAGCAAATAAAATCAAGAACATTTTATTGATCTACAAGTTGAAGAGATTTTTAAAAGCATACATATATAGAAGGACAAATAGGAACACTCAGCAGAGTGACAACTGAGCAGGACAATTTCATAAATCTACTATATAATCTATATAATTGTCTAAGGGTCACTTCCGTCTGTCTGTTTGTCTGTCTTAAACGGAAATCCCAAGTTGCTGATTGGTAGCGGTAAAACAGCCACGACCAATCAGTGACGGGCACAGTGCGGCGGCAAAATGGACGCTCCTTACTCCCCACAGTCAGTGCCCGCTCCATACTCCCCGCAGTCAGCGCTCACACAGGCTTAATGGCAGCGTTAACAGACCGCGTTATGCCGCCGTGTAACGCAGTCCTTTAACGCTGCTATTAACCCTGTTTGACCAACTTTTTACTATTGATGCTGTCTATGCGGCATCAATAGTAAAAAGATCTAATGTTAAAAATAATAAAAAAAATTAAAAATCATCATACACTCACCTTCTGTCGGCCCCCCGGATCCACCCCAGGCCTTTCCCGCTCCTCGCGATGCTTCGATGACCGGTCCATGCATTGCAATCTCGCGAGATGATGACGTACGGGTCTCACGAGACTACTACATCATCATCTCGCAAGACCGCAATGCACTGCGTGACCAATCAGCCACATTGCCGCGGGATTTAAATCCCGCTTCGCTGATTGCTCGCGCCCAGCCGGCGCGACCAATCAACAACATTGCCACGGGATTTAAATCCCGCTTCGCTGATTGGTTGCGTCCAATCAGCAACATTGCTGCGAGATTTAAATCCCACTTTGCTGATTGGTAGCACCCAGCCGGTGCACCCAAGCAGCAAAATTGGCGTGGGATTTAAATCCCGCTTCGCTGATTGGTCGCACCCACCCGGAGCGACCAATCAGTGACATTACCATGAGATTTAAATCCTGCTTCGCTGATTGGTCTCGCCCAGCCGGATTTAAATGCTGCGCCAATGTCGCTGATTGGTCGTGCCGGCTGGGCGCTACCAATCAGTGAAGCGGGATTTAAATCCTGTGGCAAAGCGGCTAATTGGTCCCTCCGGCTTGGCGCCAATGTCGCTGCAGCTGGGTTACTGGAGCAGCGGTAAATTATACTTTACTCTCCTGGCAGTCATCAGGGGCAGTGGCAGTCACTATTCCGTGAGCGTGTTGGAATCACACTGACTGACAGCCTGCTCTACAGAGTGTGTGCAGCGTGTTTAGAGCTGGCTGCTAAAGTGTCGAGGAGCGATTACAATTGCACTCACTGAATAGAGGGAAGTGACCTTAATCCCTTCCTGTACTGCACCAATGAAGGGAAGAGAGTGGCTACTGTGAGAATAACGCTATTTTTTTCTGTAGCTGCTGCCAATGTTGCTGCTTGGGCTCGCCGGCTGGGCGCGACCAATCAGCGAAGCGGGATTTAAATCCTGTGGCAATGTGGCTGATTGGTCTCGCCCAGCTGGCGCGACCAATCAGCGAAGCGGGATTTAAATCCCGTGGCAATGTCGCTGATTAGTCGTGCCGGCTCGGCATGAGCATTCAGCGAAGCGTGTTTAAATCCCGCACCATTTCGCGGCTGGACTGCGTAGTCCGGCCGCGAATAGTCGCGGGATTTGAACCATGTTTCAGGCCAGACTGCGCCTGTCTCTGATTGGTCACGGCACGCCGGCGGCGACCAATCAGCAAAGCGTGATTTAAATCACGCGCCAATATGCTGCTGGCAGTGGGACAGGCCCAGTCCGCGGGATTTGAACCAAGCTTTTCTGATTGGTCATGCCCACTGGCGGCGACCAATCAGCGATATTGGCGTGCAATTTAACCCCCTCTCACAGCGAGACGTAGTTCACTGAAGTTTACTGAATAGGTTCTGTCAGTTCAGTCACGGTGCCACGTAGTTCAGTCAAATTTAATGAACACTTTCTGTCAGTCACATTGAGTAATAGTTCAGTTACGTTTAACGAACATTTTCTTTCACTCACAGTCACGTTTAATGAACACTTTCTGTCAGTCACAATGTGACAGAAAATGTTCATTAAACGTGACTGAACTATGTCACATTGTGACTGACAGAAAGTGTTCATTAAACATGACTGTGAGTGACAGAAAATGTTCAATAAATGTGACTGAACTGTCAGTCATAGTGCCACGTATTTTAGTCACGTTTAATGAACATTTTCTGTCAGTCATAGTGCCACGTAGTTCAGTCACGTTTAATGAACATTTTCTGTCAGTCATAATGCCACGTAGTTCAGTCACGTTTAATGAACATTTTCTGTCAGTCGTAGTGCCACGTATTTCAGTCATGTTTAATTAACACTTTCTGTCAGTCATAGTGCCACGTAGTTCAGTCACGTAGTTCAGTCACATTTAATTAACACTTTCTGTCAGTCATAGTGCCACTTAGTTCAGTCACGTTTAAAGAACATTTTCTGTCAGTCATAGTGCAACGTATTTTAGTCACGTTTAATGAACACTTTCTGTCAGTCATAGTGCCTTTTAGTTCAGTCACGTTTAATTAACATTTTCTGTCAGTCATAGTGCCAAGTAGTTCAGTCATGTATTTCAGTCATGTTTAATGAACACTTTCTGTCAGTCATAGTGCCACGTAGCTCAGTCACGTTTAATGACCATTTTCTGTCAGTCATAGTGCCACATAGTTCTGTCACGTTTAATGAACATTTTCTGTCAGTCATAGTGCCACGTAATTCAGTCACGTTTAATTAACATTTTCTGTCTGTCATAGTGCCATGTAGTTCAGTCACGTTTAATGAACACTTTGTCAGTCATAGTGCCACGTAGTTCAGTCATGTTTAATGAACACTTTCTGTCAGTCATAGTGCCACGTAGTTCAATCACGTTTAATGAACACTTTCTGTCAGTCATAGTGCCAAGTAGTTCAGTCATGTATTTCAGTCATGTTTAATGAACACTTTCTGTCAGTCATAGTGCCACGTAGCTCAGTCACATTTAATGAACATTTTCTGTCTGTCATAGTGCCATGTAGTTCAGTCACGTTTAATGAACACTTTGTCAGTCATAGTGCCACGTAGTTCAGTCATGTTTAATGAACACTTTCTGTCAGTCATAGTGCCACGTAGTTCAATCACGTTTAATGAACACTTTCTGTCAGTCATAGTGCCATGTAGTTCTGTCACGTTTAATGAACATTTTCTGTCAGTCATAGTGCCACGTAATTCAGTCACGTTTAATGAACATTTTCTGTCAGTCAGAGTGCCATGTAGTGCAGTCATGTTTAATGAACACTTTCTGTCAGTCACAGTGAGTCATAGTTCTGTCACGTTTAATGAACATTTTCTGTCAGTAACAATGCCACGTAGATCACCGACATTGGCACAGGATTTAACGACAGTGCGCGACCAATCAGTGAAGCGGTGTTTAAATTTTGCGCCAATTCGCAGCACCTGTCACTGATTGGCACGGGATTTAAACACCGCTTCACTGATTGTGATTGGTTGTGCCCAGCTGGCCGCAACCAATCAGTGACAGGTGCAGTCCGGCTGTGAATTGGCTTGGGATTTGAACCACGCTTCAGGCCAGACTGCGCCTGTCTCTGATTGGTCGCGGCACGCCGGGCACAACCATTCAGTGAATCATGATTCAAATCCTGCACCAATTTGCGGCCGGACTGCGCCTGTCGTTGATTGGCGCGGGATTTAAACATCATTTCGCTGATTGGTCATGGCTGTCAGTGACTAATCAGTGACAGGCGTAGTCTGGCCGCAAATAGGCGACCAATCAGCGAAGCGTGGTTCAAATCACGCGCCAATTCACGGCCGGGGGTGGGACAGGCCCAGTCCGGCCACGAATTGGAGTGGGATTTGAACCAAGCTTCGCTGATTGATCGCGCCTGCAGGCTGCGACCAATCAGCGATATTGGCGCGCAATTTAACCCCCACTCACAGCGAGACATAGTTCACTCACATTTGCTTAATAAGTTCTGTCAGGTCAGTCATGGTGCCATGTAGTTCAGTCAAAGTTAATGAACACTTTCTGTCAGTCACAGTGAGTAATAGTTCGGTCACGTTTAATAAACATTTTCTGTCAATCACAGTACCACGTAACTCAGTCACGTTTAATGAACACTTTCTGTCAGTCACAATGTGACATAGTTCATTCAGGTTTAATGAACGTTTTCTGTCACTCACAGTGCCACGTAGTTCAGTCACATTTAATTAACATTTTCTGTCAGTCATAGTGCCACGTAGTTCAGTCACGTTTAATGAACACTTTCTGTCAGTCACAGTGAGTCATAGTTCTGTCACATTTAATGAACATTTTCTGTCAGTCACAATGCCATGTAGATCACCCATATTGGCACAGGATTTAAGCACAGCATGCGACCAATCAGTGAAGTGGTGTTTAAATTCCACACCAATTCGCGGCCCGACTGTGCCTGTTCCTGATTGGCGCAGGATTTAAACACCACTTCACTGATTGGCCGTGCTTGGCTGGCCACAACCAATCAGCAACAGGCGCAGTCTGGCTGCGAATTGGCGTGGGATTTGAACCACGCTTCAGGCTGGATTGCGCCTGTCTCTGATTGGTCATGCCCGGCATGCCACGACCAATCAGCGAAGCGTGGTTCAAATCCCACGCCAATTCACGGCCGGACTGTGCCTGTCGCTGATTGGTGTGCGATTTAAACACCGTTTTGGTGATTGGTTGCGGCCGGCCGCAACTAATCAGTGAAAGGTGTAGTCCGGCCGCCAATTGACACAGAATTTGAACCATGCTTCAGGCCGGACTGCGCCTGTTTCTGATTGGTCGCAGCATGCCAGCGGCGACCAATCAGCAAAACATGGTTCAAATCCCGTGCCAATTTGCGCCAGAGGTGGGACAGGCCCAGTCCAGCTGAGATTTGGCATGGGACTTGAATCACGCTTCACTGATTGGTCATGCCTGCCGGCCGCAACCAATCAGCGATATTGGCACGCAATTTAACCCCCAGTCACAGCGAGACGTAGTTCACTCACATTTACTGAATAAGTTCTGTCAGATCAGTCACAGTGCCATGTAGTTCAGTCAAATTTAATGAACACTTTCTGTCAGTCACAATGTGACATAGTTCAGTCACGTTTAATGAACATTTTCTGTCAGTCACAGTGCCACGCAGTTCAGTCACGTTTAATGAAGACTTTCTGTCAGTCACAGCGCGCTGAACAGATATTTATTTACTGTACGCTATCACGATTTACGCTTTCTGTCTTAGAATGGGTCGTAAGCAAAAATACGCCAATGAGGATGACAAAAAAGCAGCAGTACCAAGGCAACAGCAAAATCGAGAGCAACAGACACTTCAACAAATTGCCACTAGACAAGCCCAGGATGCGGAATCTCACAGACAATGTCGGGAACAGGAGACATCACAGCAAACTGCCGCCAGACAAGCCCAGAATATGGAATCTCACAGACAACATCGGGAACAGGAGACATCACAACAAACTGCCACCAGACAAGCCCAGGATGTAGAATTTCACAGACAGCATCGAGAACAGGAGACATCACAACAAACTGCCGCCAGACAAGCCCAGGTTGCGAAATCTCACAGACAACATCGCCAACAGGAGACACCACAGCAAACTGTCAAACAGACAGAACAACATGATCGCCAAATTCATAAAAAATGAATGTTCTACCAACTAAGGCAAGCTCAGGACAATATTCAACATCTTGCACATTACGTAACAGACAATGAAAGTACAATTATTGAACACTACTGTGGGAATATGAATGCAGTTTGCTCTAAATGCGACTCTCAGAATTTCATTGATGAAAAACCAACTGACAATCAGTTTACTCAATGCTGCCAAAAAGGAAAAGTTATGCTACCAAGACCTCACTATTCAGATCTGTTTGAGCAGTTGATGAAAGGAACGCATCAACACAGTAGAAATTTTATGGAAAATATCAGAAGCATCAACAGTTCTCATGCGTTTGCTTCATTTGGTGCCAACATTGCACCACCCCCTGCATTCAGACCATATTGTTTTAAAATTCACTGCCAGATCTACCACCGCACTGGAACACTTCACCCAGAAATAGGACAACCACCAAAATTTGCACAATTATACATCATTGATACAAATGAGGCTACAGAACAAAGGATGAACCTGAAAGAAAACGAAAAGCTGAACTGAGGAACCAAATTGCTGTACATTTACAAAAAATAAGCCCATTTACTGCCGCATATTGCATGCTAAAAGACATTGAAGTTGAGGAGGAACAGAGGGCTATACAAAATGGTACTCAAATGCCTTCTATTGTCATGGCCATTAAACAAGAACGTAAACAGGATCCCTGACTTTACAACAAGCCACGTGTAAGTGAGGTCGCAGTTGTTTTTCAAAACGATGATGGAGAGCCTCCTTTTCAAAGGGATATATTAGTCCATCTTAAGCCAGACCAAAACAATCCTTTGGTTCCTAAGACACAATGAATTAGCATAGTGCACAGCAAACTTGATGCTCTTCTGCATCCGCTATTTTTTCCAAGAGGTGATCAAGGGTGGCATGAAAACCTAAACCAGCAAGGAACTTCAAGAAGAATTACACAGCTGCAATACTACAGTTTTCTTCTGTCTGTCCGAAATTACTTCAATCCTATTTTAAACGGTGGGAAACTGACACAACAGTACTTAGTAGTGTTGAGCGATACCTTCCGATATCGGAAAGTATCGGTATCGGAAAGTATCGGCCGATACCGTCAAAGTATCGGATCTAATCCGATACCGATACCCCATCCCAATGCAAGTCAATGGGACGAAAATATCGGAATTAAAATAAACCCTTTCTTAACTTGTAGGTTCATTCTACATGAAGGAAAACAACTAAAAATAATGTAGGATGTATTGGGGGACGTGGCGGAGACATTAAAGGCACAGAGGTTTAGCCCAATCTAATAGAATAGCAGGATTTTGTTTTGTTTTTTATGACGTTCGGCGTTAGAAAGATTTTGACTATGTTAAGTTTTTTTTTATTTTGTCAGATATTGATGTTTCACTACTTCCACGCCCTTCACCTTCTTTTTTACTTCTCCCACACTTTCTTCTTCATTATCCTCATCATCAGCTTCTTTGACATCAACTTCTTCACCTTATTCATCTTCTTCTTCATCTTCTACCTATTATTTTTTTTGTTAAATTGTTCATATTCTTTTTATTTTACTATTATCTTCTTTATATTCAACTTCTTCATCATATTCTTATTTGTGACAGGCATTCCCGTAGTTCCCAAGGACCACCAAGGACTTCCCAAGGACCACCTGACGTTGGTGGAACTCGGATACCCAGAGGGAGGCACCTAAGCCAAAGGCTCTGCCCAGAAACAGCTGACGGTGCTGGAACCAGGATGGGGACCTATTCAAGCTTGTCTTCCTAGAGCCCCAACTAGCGGTGTTGGAGCAAAGGGTCAGCAGGGGGAGCAGAGTGTAGGCCGAAGCCTGCACTGGAGGCATTTGTAGGTCTGTTGTGTCTGCATGGCATTTGCAGGACACGTTGCCGGCTACACAGCAGGGGAACAGCTGGCGGTGCTGAACCCCACTGACACATTGGCTGGTGTTTTTCTCTGTGCAGCTAGCAGTACCGGGCACCAACTGGCGGTGTTAGAGCCCAGGCTCTGCAGGGGGAGCAGAGTGTAGGCCGAAGCCTAATTGAACCAATTTTAAAGGTAACCTATAACCCCCCCTCAGGTGTTACAAAGTAGAAGAGCCATGCCTTATGCAGCAGTAGTGCTGCACAAGTCAAAGGTTGCTCTTTTAATTTTGTTCCTTGCACAAGCTGAATGAAACACGTACAACATTTTGGCCCTTATAGAGTCAATCTGTCTTGGAGGCGGGAGTTTCCTTTGTAATGAGACGCAGCACAGCTGGCAAAAATACCAACTTGGTGCTTGGCGTGGCCTCCTGAGCATCGCATTTTGCTGTTCAGGAGTCTGCGTTGTTGCGTTATCCCTTGGCCATGCGCTGCCCGTCTTCTGACATCATTTCATGTCGGCTGGTGCGGTTCGCGATGCCCATGAATCCCAGCCCCGCAGTGTCTTTACAGTGTTTCACACTGCGGGGCTGGGATTCATGGCCTGGCGCAGTACATATGTTCGCCTCTCGCTCGTGTCCTTACACCTGCTACAGACTGTGCGGCGTCAGCTGATCCCTTATCGCATGCCGCGGCCATGAAGCCGCACAGTCTGAAGAAGGCGGAAGGAGCTGAGTGACAGCTTGGTGAAGATATGCACTGCTCATGCCCGTCAATCACACCCTCGCAGTCAAAATAAATAAGACACCGAGGGGCATTGTGTCGGGCAGGGCGGCCGCAGAGGCGCAGCCAGCCAAACAATGATGTCAGAAGAAGGGCTGTGCTACCAAGGGGGTTGTTGCGTGTCACTACAAAGGAAAGTCACACCTCAGGGACGTTTTAATGGTCTCAGGGGACACATTGTAGACGTGTTCTGTTCCACGTGTGCAAGGAGAATAAGTTTATGAGCCACCTTGCACACATGCAGCATTACTGCTGTACAAGGTGGCTGTAAAACATACAAACACCTGGGGGAGGGGGGACAGGTTCCCTTCAATTTCAGTTCTTGTGTCTGCGTGGCATTTGCAGGACATGATGCCGGCTACACAGCTGGGGAACAGCTGGCGTTGCTGAACCCCACTGACACATTGCCTGGGGTTTTTCTCTGTGCAGCTAGCAGTACCGGGCCCCAACTGGCGGTGCTAGAGCCCAGGGTCAGCAGGAGGAGAGGGAGCAGAGTGTAGGCTGAAGCCTGCACTGGCGGCAGCTTTGTGTCTGCGTGGCTGTTGCAGGACACGTTGCCGGCTACACAGCAGGGGAACAGCTGGCGGTGCTGAACCCCACTGACACATTGGCTGGTGTTTTTCTCTGTGCAGCTAGCAGTACCGGGCACCAACTGGCAGTGTTAGAGCCCAGGCTCTGCAGGGGGAGCAGAGTGTAGGCCGAAGCCTAATTGAACCAATTTTAAAGGTAACCTTTAACCCCCCCTCAGGTGTTACAAAGTAGAAGAGCCACGCCTTATGCAGCAGTAGTGCTGCACAAGTCAAAGGTTGCTCTTTTAATTTTGTTCCTTGCACAAGCTGAATGAAACACGTACAACATTTTGGCCCTTATAGAGTCAATCTTTCTTGGAGGCAGGAGTTCCCTTTGTAATGAGACGCAGCACAGCTGGCAAAAATACCAACTTGGTGCTTGGCGCGGCCTCCTGAGCATCGCATTTTGCTGTACAGGAGTCTGTGTTGTTGCGTTATCCCTTGGCCATGCGCTGCCCGTCTTCTGACATCATTTCATGTCGGCTGGTGCGGTTCGCGATGCCCATGAATCCCAGCCCCGCAGTGTCTTTACAGTGTTTCACACTGCGGGGCTGGGATTCATGGCCTGGCGCAGTACAAATGTTCACCTCTCGCTCGTGTCCTTACACCTGGTACAGACTGTGCGGTGTCAGCTGATCCGTTATCGCATGCCGCGGCCATGAAGCCGCACATTCTGAAGAAGGCGGAAGGAGCTGAGTGACAGCCTGGCGAAGATATGCACTGCTCATGCCCGTCAATCACACCCTCGCAGTCAAAATAACTAAGACACCGAGGGGCGTTGTGTCGGGCAGGGCGGCCGCAGAGGCGCAGCCAGCCAAACAATGGTGTCAGAAGAAGGGCTGTGCTACCAAGGGGGTTGCTGCGTGTCATTACAAAGGAAAGTCACACCTCAGGGACGTTTTAATGGTCTCAGGGGACACATTGTAGACGTGTTCTGTTCCACGTGTGCAAGGAGAATAAGTTTATGAGCCACCTTGCACACATGCAGCATTACTGCTGTACAAGGTGGCTGTAAAACATACAAACACCTGGGGGAGGGGGGACAGGTTCCCTTCAATTTCAGTTCTTGTGTCTGCGTGGCATTTGCAGGACACGTTGCCGGCTACACAGCAGGGGAACAGCTGGCGGTGTTGAACCCCACTGACACATTGGCTGGTGTTTTTCTCTGTGCAGCTAGCAGTACCGGGCCCCAACTGGCGGTGTTAGAGCCCAGGGTCAGCAGGAGGAGAGGGAGCAGAGTGTAGGCTGAAGCCTGCACTGGCGGCAGCTTTGTGTCTGCGTGGCTGTTGCAGGACACGATGCCGGCTACACAGCAGGGGAACAGCTGGCGGTGCTGAACCCCACTGACACATTGGCTGGTGTTTTTCTCTGTGCAGCTAGCTGTACCGGGCCCCAACTGGCGGTGTTAGAGCCCAGGGTCAGCAGGAGGAGAGGGAGCAGAGTGTAGGCTGAAGCCTGCACTGGCGGCAGCTTTGTGTCTGCGTGGCTGTTGCAGGACACGATGCCGGCTACACAGCAGGGGAACAGCTGGCGTTGCTGAACCCCACTGACACATTGGCTGGTGTTTTTCTCTGTGCAGCTAGCAGTACCGGGCCCCAACTGGCGGTGTTAGAGCCCAGGGTCAGCAGGAGGAGAGGGAGCAGAGTGTAGGCCGAAGCCTGCACTGGCGGCAGCTTTGTGTCTGCGTGGCTGTTGCAGGACACGTTGCCAGCTACACAGCAGGGGAACAGCTGGCGGTGCTGAACCCCACTGACACATTGGCTGGTGTTTTTCTCTGTGCAGCTAGCAGTACCGGGCACCAACTGGCAGTGTTAGTGCCCAGGCTCTGCAGGGGGAGCAGAGTGTAGGCCGAAGCCTAATTGAACCAATTTTAACGGTAACCTATAACCCCCCCTAAGGTGTTACAAAGTAGAAGAGCCACGCCTTATGCAGCAGTAGTGCTGCACAAGTCAAAGGTTGCTCTTTTAATTTTGTTCCTTGCACAAGCTGAATGAAACACGTACAACATTTTGGCCCTTATAGAGTCAATCTGTCTTGGAGTTGGGAGTTCCCTTTGTCATGAGACGCAGCACAGCTGGCAAAAATACCAACTTGGTGCTTGGCGCGGCCTCCTGAGCATCGCATTTTGCTGTACAGGAGTCTGCGTTGTTGCGTTATCCCTTGGCCATGCGCTGCCCGTCTTCTGACATCATTTCATGTCGGCTGGTGCGGTTCGCGATGCCCATGAATCCCAGCCCCGCAGTGTCTTTACAGTGTTTCACACTGCGGGGCTGGGATTCATGGCCTGGCGCAGTACATATGTTCGCCTCTCGCTCGTGTCCTTACACCTGCTACAGACTGTGTGGCGTCAGCTGACCCCTTATCGCATGCCGCGGCCATGAAGCCGCACAGTCTGAAGAAGGCGGAAGGAGCTGAGTGACAGCCTGGCGAAGATATGCACTGCTCATGCCCGTCAATCACACCCTCGAAATCAAAATAAATAAGACACCGAGGGGCGTTGTGTCGGGCAGGGCGGCCGCAGAGGCGCAGCCCGCCAAACAATGATGTCAGAAGAAGGACTGTGCTACCAAGGGGGTTGTTGCGTGTCATTACAAAGGAAAGTCACACCTCAGGGACGTTTTAATGGTCTCAGGGGACACATTGTAGACGTGTTCTGTTCCACGTGTGCAAGGAGAATAAGTTTATGAGCCACCTTGCACACATGAAGCATTACTGCTGTACAAGGTGGCTATAAAACATACAAACACCTGGGGGAGGGGGGACAGGTTCCCTTCAATTTCAGTTCTTGTGTCTGCGTGGCATTTGCAGGACACGTTGCCGGCTACACAGCAGGGGAACAGCTGGCGGTGCTGAACCCCACTGACACATTGGCTGGTGTTTTTCTCTGTGCAGCTAGCAGTACCGGGCACCAACTGGCGGTGTTAGAGCCCAGGCTCTGCAGGGGGAGCAGAGTGTAGGCCGATGCCTAATTGAACCAATTTTAAAGGTAACCTTTAACCCCCCCTCAGGTGTTACAAACTAGAAGAGCCACGCCTTATGCAGCAGTAGTGCTGCACAAGTAAAATGTTGCTCTTTTAATTTTGCTCCTTGCACACGCAGAAAGAAACACGTATAACATTTAGGCCCTTAAGCAGTCAAACTCTTTTGGAGGCGTGAGTTCCCTTCGTAATGAGACGCAGCACAGCTGTCAAAAATCCCACCTTGGTGCTGGGCGCGGCCTCCTGAGCATCGTTATTTGCTGCACAGGAGTCTGCGCTGTCGTGTTATCCCTTGGCCTTGCGCTGTTAGCGCTGCCCATCTTCTGACATCATTTAATGTTGGCCGGTGCGGTTCGCGATGCCCATGAATCCCAGCCCCGCAGTGTCTTTACATTGTTAAAACACTGCGGGGCTGGGATTCATGGCCTGGCGCAGTACATATGTTCGCCTCTCACACTCGGGTCCTTACACCCGCTTCAGACTGTGCGGCGTCAGATGATCCCTTATCGCATGCCACGGCCATGAAGCCGCACAGTCTGAAGAAGGCGGAAGGAGATGAGGGACAGGCGAACATATGCACTGCTCATGCCCATCAATCACACCCTCGCAGTCCAAATAAATAAGACACCGAGGGGCGTTGTGTGGGTCAGGGTGGCCGCAGAGGCGCAGGCAGCCAAACAATGATGCCAGAAGACGGGCAGCGCTACCAAGGGGGTTGCAGCGTGTCATTACAAAGGAAAGTCACACCTCCGGGACGGTTAAATGGTCACAGAAGACACATTTTAGACGTGTTCAGTTCCACATGTGCGAGGAGAATAAGTTTATGAGCCACCTTGCACACATGCAGCATTACTGCTGTACAAGGTGGCTGGAAAACATACAAACGCCTGGGGGAGGGGGGACAGGTTCCCTTCAATTTCAGTTCTTGTGTCTGCGTGGCTGTTGCAGGACACGTTGCCGGCTACACAGCAGGGGAACAGCTGGCGGTGCTGAACCCCACTGACACATTGGCTGGTGTTTTTCTCTGTGCAGCTAGCACATCTGGGCCCCAACTGGCGGTGTTAGAGCCCAGGGTCAGCAGGAGGAGCAGGGGGAGCGGAGTGTAGGCCGAAGCCTGCACTGGAGCAAGTTGAAAGGGAACCTTTAACCCCCCCCCCAGGCGTTTGTAGCTGAAAGAGCCATCGTGTACAGCACTAATGCTGGAAAAGGTAAACTTAGCTCTTTGAATTGTGGTCCTTGCACATGCTGAACCTAACACTTATGAAATGTGTCCCCTCACAACGTTAAACCGTCCGGTAGGTGGAACTTTCCTTTGTCATGTGACACAGCACAGCTGTCATTCTTACCCTCTTGGCGCCGTGCACCGCCTCCACAGCGTTGTTTGAATCTGTCCCGGAGCCTGCGCTGTTAGGTTAGCCCTTGGCCATGCACACATTTTGCGCTGCCTGTCTTCTGACATCATTTGGTGTTAGGCTGGCTGCGCCTGTGCGGCCGCGCTGGCCGAGAGCCCGCCTCGCAGTGTCGTCAAATGTAATCCCACCGCGGGCCTGGGATCCGTGGCCATGCGCAGTGCATATCCTCGCCTCGCACTCCCCTTCCTGCGGCTTCTTCAGACTGTGCGGTGTCACAGCCGTGGCATGCTATTAGGGATCAGCTGACACCGCACAGTCTGAAGAAGGCGTAGGGAGATGAGTGAGAGGCGGAGGTTCAGATATGCACTGCGCATGTCCATGGATCTCAGGCCCCCAGTGGGATTAAATCAGAAGACAATGCGAGGCGGGATCTTGGCCAGCGCGGCCGCACAGGCGCAGCCAGCCTGACACCAAATGATGTCAGAAGACGGGCAGCGCAAAATGTGTGCATGGCCAAGGGCTAACCTAACAGCGCTGGCTCCGGGACAGATTCAAACAACGCTGAGGAGGCGGCGCACGGCGCCAAGGGGGTAAGAATGACGGCTGTGCTGCGTCACATGACAAAGGAAAGTTCCACCTACCGGACGGTTTAACGGTGTGAGGGGACACATTTCATAAGTGTTAGGTTCAGCATGTGCAAGGAGCACCACGAAAAGAGGCACTTTTTCCATTTGCATCATTACTGCTGCACAAGGTGGCTCTTTCAGTAACAAATGCCTTGGGGGGGGACATGTTCCCTTAAATTTAAGTTGTTGTGCCTGCGTGGCGGTCGCATGACACGTTGCCGTATACACAGCAGGGGAACAGCTGGCGGTGCTGAACCCCACTAACACATTGGCGAGGTGTTTGGCTCTGTGTGGACAGCACTTCTGGATAGCAACTAGTGGTGTTGGAGCCCAGGGACAGGAGGAGGAGGAGGTGGAGGAGATAAGAGGGATTGCCACACACACAGCTGGGGAACAGCTGACATTACTGAACCCCAATAACAGAGGAGCGACTGTTGGGACTGTGCGGACAGCACTTCTGGATAGCAACTAGTGGTGTTGGAGCCCAGGGACAGGAGGAGGAGGAGGTGGAGGAGATAGGAGGGATTGCCACACACACAGCTGGGGAACAGCTGACATTACTGAACCCCAATAACAGAGGAGCGACTGTTGGGACTGTGCGGACAGCACTTCTGGACAGCAACTAGCGGTGTTGGAGCCCAGGGACAGGAGGAGGAGGAGGTGGAGGAGATAGGAGGGATTGCCACACACACAGCTGGGGAACAGCTGACATTACTGAACCCCAATAACAGAGGAGCGACTGGTGGGACTGTGCGGACAGCACTTCTGGACAGCAACTAGCGGTGTTGGAGCCCAGGGACAGGAGGAGGAGGAGGTGGAGGAGATAGGAGGGATTGCCACACACACAGCTGGGGAACAGCTGACGTTACTGAACCCCAATAACAGAGGAGCGACTGGTGGGACTGTGCGGACAGCACTTCTGGACAGCAACTAGCGGTGTTGGAGCCCAGGGACAGGAGGAGGAGGAGGTGGAGGAGATAGGAGGGATTGCACACACACAGCTGGGGAACAGCTGACGTTACTGAACCCCAATAACAGAGGAGCGACTGGTGGAACTGTGTGGACAGCACTTCTGGACAGCAACTAGTGGTGTTGGAGCCCAGGGACAGGAGGAGGTGGAGGAGATTGGAGGGATTGCACACACACAGCTGGGGAACAGCTGACGTTACTGAACCCCAATAACAGAGGAGCGACTGTTGGGACTGTGCGGACAGCACTTCTGGACAGCAACTAGCGGTGTTGGAGCCCAGGGACAGGAGGAGGAGGGGGTGGAGGAGATAGGAGGGATTGCCACACACACAGCTGGGGAACAGCTGACGTTACTGAACCCCAATAACAGAGGAGCGACTGTTGGGACTGTGCGGACAGCACTTCTGGACAGCAACTAGCGGTGTTGGAGCCCAGGGACAGGAGGAGGAGGAGGTGGAGGAGATAGGAGGGATTGCCACACACACAGCTGGGGAACAGCTGACGTTACTGAACCCCAATAACAGAGGAGCGACTGTTGACTGTGCGTACAGCACTACCAGGCAACAACTAGCGGTGTTGGAGCCCAGGGACAGCAGGAGAAGCAGAGGAACACAATGTAGGCCGAAGCCTGATTGGAGAAAGTCGAAAGGGAACCTTTAACCCCCCCCAAGGCGTTTGTAGCTGAAAGAGCCAGCTTGTGCAGCACAAAAGATGCAAAAGGAAAAGGTGGCTCTTTTCATTATGCTCCTTGCAAACACAGAACTAAACACTTATAAAATGTGTCCCCTGAAACCGTGAGACCGTCCCGGAGGTGGGAATTTCCTTCGTAATATGACGCAGCACAGTCGTCTTTCTTACCTCCCCCGGCGCCGTGCCCCGGCTCCTCAGCGTTGTTTCATTCCGTCCCGGAGCCTGCGCTGTTATGTTATCCCTTGGCCAGGCACACATAGCGCAGCCCATCTTGTCATGATTCTCAATGGCGAGAGAACATAGCCCAGCATATATGAGAACTAGCTCTTGGAAGATGGAAACTATACTGACCATGAACTAAACCTGCCGCACAACTAGAAGTGGCCGGGTAGCATGCCTACGTTTTTTTATCCCTAGATGCCCAGCGCCAGCCGGAGAACTACCTAATCCTAGCAGAGGAAAAGACAGTCCTGGCTCACCTCTAGAGAAATTTTCCCAAAAGGCAGACAGAGGCCCCCACATATATTGGCGGTGATTTTAGATGAAATGACAAACGTAGTATGAAAATAGGTTTAGCAAAAATCGAGGTCCGCTTACTAGATAGAAAGAAGACAGAAAGGGCACTTTCATGGTCAGCAGAAAACCCTATCAAAACACCATCCAGAAATTACTTTAAGACTCTAGCATTAACTCATAACACCAGAGTGGCAATTTCCGCTCACAAGAGCTTTCCAGACACAGTAACGAAACAGCAGCTGTGAACAGGAACAAAATGCAAAAACACACAAGGACAAAAGTCCAACTTAGCTGGGAGTTGTCTAGTAGCAGGAACATGCACAGAAAGGCTTCTGATTACATTGTTGACCGGCATGAAACTGACAGAGGAGCAAGGTTATATAGCGACTCCCACATCCTGATAGGAGCAGGTGAACAGAGGGGATGATGCACACAAGTACAATTCCACAAGTGGCCACCGGGGGAGCCCAGAATCCAATTTCACAACAGTACCCCCCCCTCAAGGAGGGGGCACCGAACCCTCACCAGAACCACCAGGGCGATCAGGATGAGCCCTATGAAAGGCACGGACAAGATCGGAGGCATGAACATCAGAGGCAGTGACCCAAGAATTATCCTCCTGACCGTATCCCTTCCATTTGACCAGATACTGGAGTTTCCGTCTGGAAACACGAGAGTCCAAGATCTTTTCCACAACGTACTCCAACTCACCCTCAACCAACACCGGAGCAGGAGGCTCAACGGAAGGCACAGCCGGTACCTCATACCTGCGCAACAATGACCGATGAAAAACATTATGAATCGAAAAGGATGCAGGGAGGTCCAAACGGAAGGACACAGGGTTAAGAATCTCCAATATCTTGTACGGGCCGATGAACCGAGGCTTAAACTTAGGAGAAGAAACCCTCATAGGGACAAAACGAGAAGACAACCACACCAAGTCCCCAACACAAAGCCGAGGACCAACACGACGACGGCGGTTGGCAAAAAGCTGAGTCTTCTCCTGGGACAACTTCAAATTGTCCACCACCTGCCCCCAAATCTGATGCAACCTCTCCACCACAGCATCCACTCCAGGACAATCCGAAGATTCCACTTGACCGGAGGAAAATCGAGGATGAAACCCCGAATTACAGAAAAACGGGGACACCAAGGTGGCAGAGCTGGCCCGATTATTGAGGGCGAACTCCGCCAAAGGCAAAAAAGCAACCCAATCATCCTGATCCGCAGACACAAAACACCTCAAATATGTCTCCAAGGTCTGATTAGTCCGCTCGGTCTGGCCATTAGTCTGAGGATGGAAAGCAGACGAAAAAGACAAATCTATGCCCATCCTAGCACAGAATGCCCGCCAAAATCTAGACACGAATTGGGTCCCTCTGTCAGAAACGATATTCTCCGGAATACCATGCAAACGAACAACATTTTGAAAAAACAGAGGAACCAACTCGGAAGAAGAAGGCAACTTAGGCAAGGGAACCAGATGGACCATCTTAGAGAAACGGTCACACACCACCCAGATGACAGACATCTTATGAGAAACAGGCAGATCCGAAATAAAATCCATCGAGATGTGCGTCCAAGGCCTCTTCGGGATAGGCAAGGGTAACAACAATCCACTAGCCCGAGAACAACAAGGCTTGGCCCGAGCACAAACGTCACAAGACTGCACAAAGCCTCGCACATCTCGTGACAGGGAAGGCCACCAGAAGGACCTTGCCACCAAATCCCTGGTACCAAAGATTCCAGGATGACCTGCCAACGCAGAAGAATGAACCTCAGAGATGACTCTACTGGTCCAATCATCAGGAACAAACAGTCTACCAGGTGGGCAACGATCAGGTCTATCCGCCTGAAACTCCTGCAAGGCCCGCCGCAGGTCTGGAGAAACGGCAGACAATATCACTCCATCTTTAAGGATACCTGTGGGCTCAGAATTACCAGGGGAGTCAGGCTCAAAACTCCTAGAAAGGGCATCCGCCTTAACATTCTTAGAACCCGGTAGGTAAGACACCACAAAATTAAACCGAGAGAAAAACAACGACCAGCGCGCCTGTCTAGGATTCAGGCGCCTGGCAGACTCAAGGTAAATTAAATTTTTGTGGTCAGTCAATACCACCACCTGATGTCTGGCCCCCTCAAGCCAGTGACGCCACTCCTCAAAAGCCCACTTCATGGCCAAAAGCTCCCGATTCCCAATATCATAATTCCGCTCGGCGGGCGAAAATTTACGGGAAAAAAAAGCACAAGGTCTCATCACGGAGCAGTCGGAACTTCTCTGCGACAACACCGCCCCAGCTCCGATTTCAGAAGCGTCGACCTCAACCTGAAAAGGAAGAGCAACATCAGGCTGACGCAACACTGGGGCGGAAGAAAAGCGGCGCTTGAGCTCCCGAAAGGCCTCCACAGCATCAGGGGACCAATCAGCAACATCAGCACCCTTCTTAGTCAAATCAGTCAATGGTTTTACAACATCAGAAAAACCAGCAATAAATCGACGATAAAAGTTAGCAAAGCCCAAAAATTTCTGAAGACTCTTAAGAGAAGAGGGTTGCGTCCAATCACCAATAGCCTGAACCTTGACAGGATCCATCTCGATGGAAGAGGGGGAAAAAATGTATCCCAAGAAGGAAATCTTTTGAACCCCAAAAACACACTTAGAACCCTTCACACACAAGGAATTAGACCGCAAAACCTGAAAAACCCTCCTGACCTGCTGGACATGAGAGTCCCAGTCATCCGAAAAAATCAGAATATCATCCAGATACACAATCATAAATTTGTCCAAATAATCGCGGAAAATGTCATGCATAAAGGACTGGAAGACTGAAGGGGCATTTGAAAGACCAAAAGGCATCACCAAATACTCAAAATGGCCCTCGGGCGTATTAAATGCGGTTTTCCACTCATCCCCCTGCTTGATTCGCACCAAATTATACGCCCCACGGAGATCAATCTTAGAGAACCACTTGGCCCCCTTTATACGAGCAAACAAATCAGTAAGCAGTGGTAACGGATATTGATATTTAACCGTGATTTTATTCAAAAGTCGATAATCAATACACGGCCTCAAAGAGCCGTCTTTCTTAGACACAAAGAAAAAACCGGCTCCTAAGGGAGATGACGAAGGACGAATATGTCCCTTTTCCAAGGACTCCTTTATATATTCTCGCATAGCCGCGTGTTCAGGCACAGACAGATTAAATAAACGACCCTTAGGGTATTTACTACCCGGGATCAAGTCTATGGCACAATCGCACTCCCGGTGCGGAGGTAGTGAACCAACCTTGGGTTCTTCAAAAACGTCACGAAAGTCAGACAAGAATTCAGGAATCTCAGAGGGAATAGATGATGAAATGGAAACCAAAGGTACGTCCCCATGAGTTCCTTTACATCCCCAGCTTAACACAGACATAGCTCTCCAGTCGAGGACTGGGTTATGAGATTGCAGCCATGGCAATCCCAGCACCAAAACATCATGTAGATTATACAGCACCAGAAAGCGAATAACCTCCTGGTGATCCGGATTAACACGCATAGTCACTTGTGTCCAGTATTGTGGTTTATTACTAGCCAATGGGGTGGAGTCAATCCCTTTCAGAGGTATCGGAGCCTCCAATGGCTCCAAATCATACCCACAGCGTTTGGCAAAGGACCAATCCATAAGACTCAAAGCAGCGCCAGAGTCGACATAGGCGTCCGCGGTAATAGATGACAAAGAACAAATCAGGGTCACAGATAGAATAAACTTAGACTGTAAAGTGCTAATTGAAACAGACTTGTCAGGCTTCTTAGTACGCTTAAAGCATGCTGATATAACATGAGTTGAATCACCACAATAGAAGCACAACCCATTTTTTCGTCTAAAATTCTGCCGCTCGCTTCTGGACAGAATTCTATCACATTGCATATTTTCTGGCGTTTTCTCAGTAGACACCGCCAAATGGTGCACAGGTTTGCGCTCCCGCAGACGCCTATCGATCTGAATAGCCATCGTCATGGACTCATTCAGACTCGCAGGCACAGGGAACCCCACCATAACATCCTTAATGGCATCAGAGAGACCTTCTCTGAAAATCGCCGCCAGGGCGCACTCATTCCACTGAGTAAGCACAGACCATTTGCGGAATTTTTGGCAGTATATTTCAGCTTCATCTTGCCCCTGAGACAAGGACATCAAGGCCTTTTCCGCCTGAAGCTCTAAATGAGGTTCCTCATAAAGCAACCCCAAGGCCAGAAAAAACGCATCCACATTGAGCAACGCAGGATCCCCTGGTGCCAATGCAAAAGCCCAGTCTTGAGGGTCGCCCCGGAGCAAGGAAATTACAATCCTGACCTGCTGTGCAGGGTCTCCGGCAGAGCGAGACTTCAGGGACAAAAACAATTTGCAATTATTTTTAAAATTTTGAAAGTGAGATCTATTCCCCGAGAAGAATTCAGGCAAAGGAATTCTAGGCTCAGACATAGGTGCATGAACAACGAAATCTTGCAAATTTTGTACCTTTGTGGCGAGATTATTCAAACCTGTAGCTACACTCTGAAGATCCATTTGAAACAGGTGAACACAGTGCCATTCAAGGATAAGAAGGAGAGAAAGAGAGGAAGGCTGCAGTATAGGCAGACTAGCAAGTGATTCAATTAAGAGCACACTCAGAACTAGAGGGAAAAAATAAAAAAAAAAAAAAAATTGTAGCAGACTTCTTTTTTCTCTCCTTTCTCAGCCAGTAATTTAACCCTCTTTTTTTGGGCCGGTCAAACTGTCATGATTCTCAATGGCGAGAGAACATAGCCCAGCATATATGAGAACTAGCTCTTGGAAGATGGAAACTATACTGACCATGAACTAAACCTGCCGCACAACTAGAAGTGGCCGGGTAGCATGCCTACGTTTTTTTATCCCTAGATGCCCAGCGCCAGCCGGAGAACTACCTAATCCTAGCAGAGGAAAAGACAGTCCTGGCTCACCTCTAGAGAAATTTTCCCAAAAGGCAGACAGAGGCCCCCACATATATTGGCGGTGATTTTAGATGAAATGACAAACGTAGTATGAAAATAGGTTTAGCAAAAATCGAGGTCCGCTTACTAGATAGAAAGAAGACAGAAAGGGCACTTTCATGGTCAGCAGAAAACCCTATCAAAACACCATCCAGAAATTACTTTAAGACTCTAGCATTAACTCATAACACCAGAGTGGCAATTTCCGCTCACAAGAGCTTTCCAGACACAGTAACGAAACAGCAGCTGTGAACAGGAACAAAATGCAAAAACACACAAGGACAAAAGTCCAACTTAGCTGGGAGTTGTCTAGTAGCAGGAACATGCACAGAAAGGCTTCTGATTACATTGTTGACCGGCATGAAACTGACAGAGGAGCAAGGTTATATAGCGACTCCCACATCCTGATAGGAGAAGGTGAACAGAGGGGATGATGCACACAAGTACAATTCCACAAGTGGCCACCGGGGGAGCCCAGAATCCAATTTCACAACACCATCTTCTGACATCATTTGGTGTCAGGCTGGCTGCGCCTGTGTGGCCGCGCTGGCCGAGAGCCCGCCTCGCAGTGTCGTCTAGTGTAATCCCACCACGGGCCTAGGATCCGTGGCCATGCGCAGTGCATATCCTCGCCTCTCACTCCCCTCCCTACGGCTTCTTCAGACTGTGCGGCGTCACGGCCGTGGCATGCTATTAGGGATCAGCTGACGGCGCACAGTCTGAAGAAGGCGTAGGGAGATGAGTGAGAGGCGGAGGTTCAGATATGCACTGCGCATGTCCATGGATCTCAGGCCCCCAGTGGGATTAAATCAGAAGACAATGCGAGGCGGGCTCTCGGCCAGCGCGGCCGCACAGGCGCAGCCAGCCTGACACCAAATGATGTCAGAAGATGGGCAGCGCTAAGTGTGCCTGGCCAAGGGATAACATAACAGCGCAGGCTCCGTGACGGAATCAAACAACGCTGAGGAGCCGGGGCATGGTGCCAAGGTGGTAGGAATGACAGCTGTGCTGCGTCATATTACGAAGGAAAGTCCCACCTCCAGGACAGTTTTACGGTATCAGTGGACACATTTTATAAGTGTTAAGTTCTGCGTGTGCAAGGAGCTAAACAAAAATAGCTACCTTTTCTTTGTGCAGCATTACTGCTGCACAAGGTGGCTCTTTCAGTAACAAACGCCTTGGGGGGGGACAGGTTCCCTTACATTTCAGTTGTTGTGTCAGCGTGGCGGTCGCAGGACACATTGCCAGCTACACAGCTGGGGATCAGCTGACGATACTGAAACCCAATAACACTGGGTCGTATGTTTTGACTGTGCAGACGGCACTTCTGAGCCTCAACTGGCAGTGTTAGAGCCCAGGAATTTAAGTTCAGGTGGTAGAAAGATGAACACAACAGGAGACCTGGATAACGTAGACAGTCACCTAATTATTTAATCAGGAAGAGGAGTGGCAAATTCCTGCGAGATCCAGGCCTTGTTCATTTTCAGGAAAGTAAGCCGGTCAACGTTATCGGAGGATAGTCGCATGCGACGGTCAGTTAGTACACCACCTGCAGCATTAAAGACGCATTCCAATAATACACTAGCCGCAGGGCAAGCCAGCACCTCCAATGCATACTGGCTTAGCTCTGGCCATGTATCCAGCTTTGAGACCCAAAACTTGAAAGGTGAAGAGCCGTCTGGGAGTACAGCAAGAGGGCAAGACATGTAGTCTGTCACCATCTGACGGAACCGTTGCCTCCTGCTGACTGGAGCCGTCTGTGATGGTGTAGACTTTTGTGGCGGGCACAGAAAACTGTGCCACAGTTGGGCCATACTGGTCTTGCCTTGGGCAGAGGCACTGCTTCTGCTCCCTCTTTGTGCAGAGCCTCCACCACTGCCTGGACGCACTGAGCTGCTTTGTAATGCACTAGCAGCACTTCTCTCACTTGGAATGGAGAAGATGATGGAATTCACCAGTGTGTCTTGGTACTCCCGCATTTTTCGCTCCCGGTTCAACGGTGTGATGAGGCTTTCTACGTTGTCCCAGTAGCGAGGATCGAGGAGGGTGAACAGTGAACACCCAATAATCAGACATGTTGAGAATGTGGGCGATGCGGCGGTCGTTTCTCAGGCACTGCAGCATGTAATCCACCATGTGCTGCAGACTGCCAACTGCCCAAGAAACGCTGTCCCCTGCTGGAGGCGTGATCTCTGCCCGCTCGTCATCACCCCACCCTCGCTGTACACACTGAGTACTGGACAATTGTGTAACTCCCTCCTCTGGACGGATGTCTTCCTCCTCCATTGACTCCTCCTCATCCTCCTCATAAACTGTCCCCTGCCTACGTGTTTGTGAGGAACCACGTGGCGCTGACTGTCCAGAAGATGATGGAAATGGTGAATCCTCATCCTCCACCTCTTCCACAACATCATCCCTTAGCGCTTGCAGTGATTTTTCAAGCAGGCAGATAAGGGGGACAGTCATGCTGACTAGTGCATCATCTGCACTCGCCATCCACGTGGAATAATCGAAGGGACGCAAAACCTGGCAGACGTCATTCATAGTGGCCCACTCTGTGGTTGTGAAGTCTGAACGGCGCTGAGTGCGACTTCTTTGCGCCTGATGCAGCTGGTACTCCATTACAGCTTGCTGCTGCTCACACAACCGCTCCAACATATGTAATGTGGAATTCCACCTGGTAGGTAGGTCACATATGATGCGATGTTCCGGCAGGTGGTGTCGGCGCTGCAGAGCCGCAATGCGCACTTTTGCCGTGCTGGAACGCCGCAAGTGAGCACACTCTAGGCGGACCTTGTGCAGCAGTGCATCAAGATCCGGATAGTCCCACAAAAAACTCTGCACGACCAAATTGAGCACATGTGCCAGACATGGGATGTGAGTGAGGTTGCCGAGGCCCAGAGCTGCCACCAGATTTCGGCCATTATCACACACTACCATGCCTGGCTGGAGATTCGCTGGCACAAACCACACATCGCTCTCCTGCTTGATGGCATTCCAGAGCTCCTGCGCTGTGTGGCTTCGATTCCCCAAAGAAATTAATTTCAAGACGGCCTGTTGACGTTTGGCCACGGCTGTGCTCATGTCGGTCGTAACAGGTAAACGTTCATCACGGGTCCATGTGGAGGTGGACTGTGACGGCTCCTGCAGCGATGATTATGAGGAACTGGTGTAAGAGGAGGAGTCAATGCATACAGAATGGATTCCTGCAATCCTTGGAGTGGGCAGGACACGTCCTGCGCCACTCGCACGATCTGTACCCGGCTCAACGACATTAACCCAATGGGCAGTGAGGGAAAGGTATCGCCCCTGTCCATGTTGACTGGTCCACGCATCGGTGGTGAGGTGGACCTTGCTACTGACGGCATTCAGTAGCGCGTGTTTTATGTGTCCCTCCACATGCTTGTGCAGCACAGGGACGGCTTGCCTGCTGAAGTAAAAGCGGCTGGGCACATTGTACTGTGGGACTGCCAATGACATCAAGTCACGGAAGCTGTCAGTCTCCACCAGCCTGAATGACAGCATTTCCAGTGACAGAAGTTTGGCAATGCCTGCAGTCAGAGCCTGTGCTCGTGGGTGGTTTGACGAGAAAGGCCGCCTTTTCTCCCATGCCTGTACTACCGATGGCTGTACACTGGGCTGGGAGTGTGTGGATGACTGGGAAAGTGGTGCTGCGGGTGGAATTACAGCGGGTCTCTGGACAACAGGGCCAGAGGTTCTTCCACGGCGATCCTGGGAGGAAGCCGAACCAGCTGCGTGTGAGCTGGAGGAAGAGGCAACACGAGCTGAAGAGGTGGTAGCTGCCGCTGTTGGTTGGCCTAGCTCTTCAGTGTGTCTTTCTAACTCCGCTGCGTGCCTGGTGCGCACATGTTTCCACATGTTGGAGGTATTGAGGTTGCTGACATTTCGACCTCTTTTGACTTTGTGATGACACACCTTGCATTTGATATAGCAAATGTCATCTGCAACTGTGTCAAAAAAGGACCAGGCACTGCAAGTCTTGGGAGCGCCCTTTTTGGCTTTTGGAAGAGACATGCTCCTAACGGGTGCCAAAGCGGAGGCTGCAGGATCCGCAGTCTTCCCCCTCCCTCTCCCTCTTTGGGCCGTACGGGGAATCTCTTCCTCAGAGCTGCTCCCACCACCTTCCTGTCCCTCACGCCAAGATGGGTCAAGGACCTCATCATCTACACTACCCTCTGCCCCCAACTGCTCCTCCTGGGTAGTCTCAGCAGCAGAGCATGCACCAGAAAGTGGCACCTGAGTGTCATCAGCGGATGCGTCCTGCGATGTGGTGACCGGAGGCACTGGCCCACCCGCCTCTTCAGAGGAAGAGAGAAAAAGCAGTTGGGCATCACTGCACCCTGCCTCTTCTTCCATTTCTCCAATGCTGCTTGGCTGGCCCCCTGTTTCCAAGCCAAGAGATTCAGAGAACAGAAGTAGAGACGGCTCCTGTCCTGGGATCTCTGTCTGCCTGGGCAATTTGGCAGGTGGTGAAGAGACAGATGGCTGCTCTCCAGTGCTCTGTGTCTGAGAGGATGTGGCACTAATTGAAGTTGATGCATTAGCTGCCATCCATCCGACAACGGCTTCAATTTGGTCTTCACGCAGCAGCGGTGTACGGCGCTCTGCGACAAAGCTGCGCATGAAGGACTGTTCCCTGGTGAAAGTGGGTGCTGATGAGTCACCGGTGCCCGCAGCAGGCACAGAATCCCCACGTCCTCTCCCTGCTCCGCGCCCACGCCCACGTGCCTTACTCACTGCCTTCTTCATCTTGGTTGACTGATAAAGATAAGCAGAAAAGTACTAACGGCTTTGTGTGCTTATTCCTGAACAACTCCTAACAGGTATAAGAAACACTAATTTTCTAAAGTGTGGACTAGACTTTAATATGAGCTAATGAGGCCTACACAAATGTAAAGTGGTGTCACTGGTGTGTTTGGTGAACTTTATTATTTATTTATTTTTTGGGGGCTGAACTGACAACAGAGAGAGCTGCAGTCACACGGAGACCGTGCAGACAGCCGTAAACGGCGCTGCAAGGCCCAAGAACCCTCCTCTACGTTATCCTATGTAGTGTTTTTCCACAAGTTAGCTGGAGACGGGTGGAAAGACACTAATAGGAATTTTTTGAAAAAATGTGCAGCAGCCTGCACTACTTAAAACAAAAGGAAAATTGATTTTACGGTATGACGCAGTGAAGAACCCTGAGCTGGAGACAACCAGGCTATGGCTGCTCACAGACTACAGGGCGAGCTGCAGTCACACGGAGACCGTGCAGACAGCCGTAAACGGCGCTGCAAGGCCCAAAAACCCTCCTCTACGTTAGCCTATGTAGTGTTTTTCCACAAGTTAGCTGGAGACGGGTGGAAAGACACTAATAGGAATTTTTTGAAAAAATGTGCAGCAGCCTGCACTACTTAAAACAAAAGGAAAATTGATTTTACGGTATGACGCAGTGAAGAACCCTGAGCTGGAGACAACCAGGCTATGGCTGCTCACAGACTACAGGGCGAGCTGCAGTCACACGGAGACCGTGCAGACAGCCGTAAACGGCACTGCAAGGCCCAAAAACCCTCCTCTACGTTATCCTATGTAGTGTTTTTCCACAAGTTAGCTGGAGACGGGTGGAAAGACACTAATAGGAATTTTTTGAAAAAATGTGCAGCAGCCTGCACTACTTAAAACAAAAGGAAAATTGATTTTACGGTATGACACAGTGAAGAACCCTGAGCTGGAGACAACCAGGCTATGGCTGCTCACAGACTACAGGGCGAGCTGCAGTCACACGGAGACCATGCAGACAGCCGTAAACGGCGCTGCAAGGCCCAAAAACCCTCCTCTACGTTATCCTATGTAGTGTTTTTCCACAAGTTAGCTGGAGACGGGTGGAAAGACACTAATAGGAATTTTTTGAAAAAATGAGCAGCAGACTACACTACTTGAAAAAAAAAAAAAAAGAACAGTATGAGGCAATGAACCACCCTCCCTGAACTGAATACAACCAGCTATGGATGGCCTATGGCTGCACTCAGACTAGAGAGTGGGCTGCACTCACACACACACACACACACAGACCTTGGAGATCACTGTGAAAACAGCGCTACAAGGCAAAAGCAAGGTGATTAGTAGGTGAACACAGCGGTTGCTAAATTAGCCTTTGAAAAGCACAAAGAAGCAAATCGCTATCTCTAAACTGGCCCTCAGTCAGCAAACAGCGTCCTGTCACTAACTGAATTCACAGCAGAGTGAGCGCAAAATGGCGCCAGTGACTTTTAAACTGCATCATGACATCATTTCAGCAGCCAATCACAGCCTTGCCAGTAGTTTCAGGCCCTCCATGCTGAACAGGATGTGCCCACACTTGGAATCATTCTCATTGGCTGATTTCGTACAAATTTGTGCAGTTTGAATCCTGGGAACTTCCGATTCCGGTATCCGATACGCGGAAAGTATCGGATCTCGGTATCGGAATTCCGATACCGCTAAGTATCGGCCGATACCCGATACTTGCGGTATCGGAATGCTCAACACTAGTACTTAGTTGACGCATATGTTAAAATTAAAGCTAATCGTCTAAATTTAATAAGAATGAACCAAAAGCAACTTAAAGTTGAAGAAGTTGGAGAATATCCTCGTAAAGCAAATAGATGAAGCTGCGACTCAAGGAGAAGTCATTATTATGGGGGACTTCAACTACCCTGAAATAGATTGGGGAACAGAAACCTGCAGTTCCAGCAAAGGTAATCGGTTTTTGACAACTATGAGAGACAATTACCCTTCACAACTGGTTCAGGACCCAACAAGAAGGGGGGCACTGCTAGACCTAATACTAACCAACAGGCCAGACCGCATATCAAATATAAGGGTTGGGGGTCACTTGGGGAATAGTGATCACAAAATAATAATTTTTCATGTATCCTTTAATAAGATGTGTAATAGAGGGGTGACAAGGACACTAAACTTCAGGAGGGCAAATTTCCAACGGATGAGAGATGATCTTGGTGCAATTAACTGGGACGATATCCTGAGACATAAAAATACACAAAGAAAATGGGAGACATTTATTAGCATCCTGGATAGGACCTGTGCACAGTATATACCGTATGGGAATAAACATACTAGAAATAGGAGGAAACCAATATGGCTAAATAGAGCTTTAAGGGATGCAATAAGTGACAAAAAGAAAGCATTTAGAGAATTAAAGGAAGTAGGTAGTGATGAGGCACTAAATAAATACAGAAAATTAAATAAATTCTGTAAAAAGCAAATCAAGGCAGCAAAAATTGAGACAGAGAGACTCATTGCCAGAGAGAGTAAAAATAATCCCAAAATATTCTTTAACTACATAAATAGTAAGAAACTAAAAAATGATAGTGTTGGCCCCCTTAAAAATAGTCTGGGGGAAATGGTGGATGAGGATGAGGAAAAAGCCAATATGCTAAATGACTATTTTTCATCAGTATTTATACAAGAAAATCCCATGGCAGACAATATGATCAGTGATAACAAAAATTCCCCATTAAGTGTCACCTGCTTAACCCAGCAGGAAGTACGGCGGCATCTAAAAATCACTAAAATTGACAAATCTCCGGGCCCGGATGGGATACATCTCCGAGTACTGCAGGAATTAAGTACAGTCATTGATATACCATTATTTTTAATCTTTAAAGAGTCCATAATAACAGGGTCTGTACCACAAGACTGGCGTATAGCAAATGTGGTGCCAATATTCAAAAAGGGGACAAAAACTGAACTCAGAAATTATAGGCCAGTAAGCTTAACCTCTACTGTGGGTAAAATCCTGGAGGGCATTCTAAGGGATGCTATACTGGAGTATCTGATGAGGAATAACCTCATGACCCAGTATCAACATGGGTTTACTAGGGACTGTTCATGTCAGACTGATTTGATCAGCTTCTATGAAAAGTAAGTTCTGGACTCGACCAAGGGAACCCAGTAGATGTAGTGTATATGGACTTTTCAAAAGCTTTTGATACGGTGCCACACAAAAGGTTGATACATAAAATGAGAACAATGGGGATAGGGGAAAATATGTGTAAGTGGGTTGAGAGCTGGCTCAGGGATAGGAAACAAAGGGTGGTTATTAATGGAGCACACTTGGACTGGGTTGCGGTTAGCAGTGGGGTACCACAGGGGTCAGTATTGGGCCCTCTTCTTTTTAACATATTTATTAATGACCTTGTAGGGGGCATTCAGAGTAGAATTTCAATATTTGCAGATGACACTAAACTCTGCAGGGTAATCAATACAGGGGAGGACAGTTTTATATTACAGGATGATTTATGTAAACTAGAAGCTTGGGCTGATAAATGGCAAATGTGCTTTAATGGGGATAAATGTAAGGTCATGCACTTGGGTAGAAGTAACAAGATGTATAACTATGTGCTTAATTCTAAAACTCTGGGCAAAACCGTCAATGAAAAAGACCTGGGTGTATGGGTGGATGTCAAACTCATATTCAGTAGACAGTGTCAGGCAGCTGCTACAAAGGCAAATAAAATAATGGGATGTATTAAAAGAGGCATAGATGCTCATGAGGAGAACATAATTTTACCTCTATACAAGTCACTAGTTCGACCACACTAAAGGTACCGTCACATTAAGCAACGCTGCAGCGATATCGACAACGATGCCGATCGCTGCAGCGTCGCTTTGTGGTCGCTGGAGAGCTGTCACACAGACAGCTCTCCAGCGACCAACGATGCCAAAGTCCCCGGGTAACCAGGGTAAACATCAGGTTACTAAGTGCAGGGCCGCACTTAGTAACCCGATGTTTACCCTGGTTACCAGTGTAAATGTAAAAAAAAACAAGCACTACATACTTACATTGCCGTGTCTGTCGGGTCCCTCGCCTTCAGCTTCCCTGCACTGTGTAAGCGCTGGCCCTAAAGCACAGCGGTGACATCACCGCTGTGCTTTGCTTTACGGCCGGCACTGACACAGTCAGTGCAGGAAGCTCTGAGCAGCAGCGCGGATGCCGGGGGACGTGACAGACATCAGAGGGTGAGTATGTAGTGTTTTTTTTTTACTTTTACAATGGTAACCAGGGTAAATATTGGGTTACTAAGCGCGGCCCTGCGCTTAGTAACCCTATATTTACCCTGGTTACCATTGTAAAGCATTGCTGGCATCGTTGCTTTTGCTGTCAAACATGACGATACACGCCGATCTGACGACCAAATAAAGTTCTGGACTTTCAGCAACGACCAGCGATATCACAGCGGGATCCAGATCGCTGCTGCATGTCAAACACAATGATATCACTATCCAGGACGTTGCAACATCACGGATCGCTATCGTTATCATTGTTAAGTCGCTCAGTGTGAAGGTACCTTTAGAATACTGTGCACAGTTCTGGTCTCCGGTGTATAAGAAAGACATAGCTGAACTAGAGCGGGTGTAGAGAAGAGCGACCAAGGTTATTAGAGGACTGGGGGTCTGCAATACCAAGATAGGTTATTACGCTTGGGGCTGTTTAGTTTGGAAAAACGAAGACTAAGGGGTGATCTTATTTTAATGTATAAATATATGAGGGGACAGTACAAAGACCTTTCTGATGATCTTTTTAATCATAGACCTGAGACAGGGACAAAGGGGCATCTTCTACGTCTGGAGGAAAGAAGGTTTAAGCATAATAACAGACGCAGATTCTTTACTGTAAGAGCAGTGAGACTATGGAACTCTCTGCCATATGATGTTGTATTGAGTGATTCACTGCTAAAATTTATGAGGGGACTGGATGCCTTTCTTGAAAAGTATAATGTTACAGGGTATATACATTAGATTCCTTGATCGGGCGTTGATCCAGGGACATAGTCTGACTGCCGTATGTGGAGTCGGGAAGGAATTTTTTTCCCCAATGTGGAGCTTACTCTTTGCCACATGGGTTTTTTTTGCCTTCCTCTGGATCAACATGTTAGGGCATGTTAGGTTAGGCTATGGGTTGAACTAGATGGACTTAAAGTCTTCCTTCAACCTTAATAACTATGTAACTACTGCATTCTTCAAGAACATTTGCAAAAACAATCAATTAAAAAATGGAATTCCAATTGTTAAAACAGTAATTGTCCCATCATCGTTTGAAGGTAGCCCCCTCAACATGCAACAGTATTATCAAGATGCAATGGCAATAGTAACAAAGTATGGAAGACCTGACATTTTTGTGACAATGACCTGTAATCCTAAATGGCCGGAAATTACCGAAAATCTAGAACCCTGGCAAAAAGTTGAACACAGACCGGACTTAATCGCACGCGTATTTAGACTGAAACTCAGCAGCCTTTTGAAAGACGTCAAGAATGGGCTTTTTGGAACAGTCGTAGCAATGGTACACGTCATAGAGTTTCAGAAACGAGGTCTCCCACATGCGCATATACTAATTATCGTAGATGCAGATTCCAAGTTTCATACGGAGGAAGAAATTGACAACATAGTGTGGGCTGAAAATCCTAACCAAGAAAAGTATCCTGAACTGTATAATATTGTAGTCTCTCATATGGTTCATGGCCCATGTGGTGTAGCAAATCCAAAAAGTCCATGCATGAAAAAAGGAAAGTGTACAAAAGGGTTTCCAAAGGAGTTGAAACAGCACACTATTAAAGATTTGGATGGCTTCCCATCCTACCGGTGACAACACATTGATAGCATTGTTTGCAACAAAAAAATTATAAATAACTCATGGATAGTCCCATACAACCTGTACTTATCAAAACGCTACAACTGTCACATCAACGTAGAAATCTGTGCTTCAATAAAAAGTGTAAAATATCTTTTCAAGTACATCTACAAGGGACATGACAAAGCTAACATCGAAATACAACAGAAAACAGTCAATCACGATGAATCATCAACTTTTGTTGACTCAAGATACCTCAGTGCTCCAGAAGCTGCTTGGAGGATATTTGCGTTTCCAATGCATTCACAGTCCCATGCCATTATAAGTTTAGCTTTTCATTTACCAAATCAACAGCAGCTTTATTTCTTTGAAGATGCTGAAGTCAAAGATGACTCAAAAACTTTAAGCACGACGTCAACATTAATGGAATGGTTTTTGCTGAACCAACGTGACGAAAACGCAAGGCAGTATTTGTACCGAGAGATTCCAGAGCATTACGTTTGGAATAAAACTTGGAATCCTAGACAACAAGGAGTTAGCAGAATAATTGGACACATGTATGCTGTTAGTGTCAAGGGTCAAGAAAGATATTGCCTTCAGCTGTTACCACTCCATGTCAAAGGAGCTACAAGTTATGAGGATTTGAAAACAGTTAACGGAGTATTGCAGTATACATTTAAATCTGCAGCTTTGGCTTTAGGACATCTATTGGATGATACTGTGTGGAGACTTACTTTAGAAGACGCAGTTACCCTACATATGCCTAAGCAACTTTGTGAATTGTTTGCCTACATCTGTGTATTTGGACCACCTACAAATCCGGCTCAACTTTGAGCAAATTTTAAAGAACATCTAATCGAGGATTACTGCTTACATTTTCATAACAGAAGTGGAAATTCTCAAAATTGTGAATCTTATGCCATGCAAGATGTCCAAAATGTGTTACTACTGCATGGAAAAATGTTTTCAGACTTTAATTTGCCACAGCCTGCAATTCAAGTTCCACAAGTTCCAGAGTATGACGAAGCTTACGAATTATTGTTGGCAACAGAGAAAAGAAACTCCTTAAATGAACAACAACAGTTTGCATATGACACTATTGTGAGCGCTGTAGAAAACCAAGCAGATGCAAGGCCAAAATGTTTCTTTATTGACGGTCCAGGAGGGAGCGGTAAAACATACCTCTATGAAGTTTTAATGCATCACGTTAGAGGGTTGGGAAAAGTCGTATTGCCATCGGCTACAACAGGTATTGCAGCAAACCTTTTACGAGCAGGTCGCACTATCCATTCACTCTTTGGGATACTAGTTCCAGTCAATGAAATCTCTGTTTCCAGAATAAAACAAGACATATTTGCAGGAAGACTGTTAAAGAACGCAAATCTTTTCATACTTGACGAGTGCACCATGGCACCCAAATACGTTTTGAGCTTAATTGACAGACTTCTGCCTGAAGTAATGACTACAAATGTTGCTGAAAAAATGAAATTACGTTTGGGGGTAAAATTTTTGTCACTGGTGGAGATTTTAGGCAATGCCTTCCAGTCATACCAAATGGAATAAGAACAGATGTTATCGAGTCCAGCTTAAAATTGGCTGACCTTTGGAAACAGTTTAATAAACTCCAACTAATTAACAACATGTGGTCTTCTGACCCAGAGTATAGCAACTGGCTTCTTAAACTTGGTAACGGTGAACTTAGCAACAAATACAACCTTGGAGAAGACATTATTGAAATACCAGAAGACATGTTGTGCATTGACTGCATCGTAAGTGATGTTTTTGGACAATGCATAGAAATTGATGTGAACGACCAAAGTAGTGTTGAGAGGGCCTCTTCTCATGCAATTCTCTGTCCCAAGAACGATGACGTGGCTCTGCTAAATTCCCGTGTGATGGATAGAATGCCTGGAGAGTAGTGTTGAGCGATACCTTCCGATATTTGAAAGTATCGGTATCGGATTGTAACGGCCGATATCCGAAAAATATACCGATACCCGATACCAATACAAGTCAATGGGACACAAATATCGGAAGTGATCCTGGATGGTTCCCAGGTCTGAAGGAGAGGAGACTCTCCTTCAGGCCCTGGGATCCATATTCATGTGTAAAATAAAGAATAAAAATAAAAAATAGGGATATAGTCACCCTCTGACGCGCCCTGGTTGTAACCGCTGCAACCGGCAGCCTCCGTTCCTAAGAATGAGCGAGTGAAGGACCTTCGATGACGTGGTGGCTTGTGATTGGTTGCGTGACCGCTCATGTGACCGCTCACGCGACCAATCACAAGACCGCGACGTCATCGCAAGTCCTTCACTCGCTCATTCTTAGGAACGGAGGCTGCCGGTTGCAGCGGTTACAACCAGGGCGCGTCAGAGGGTGAGTATATCCCTATTTTTTATTTTTATTCTTTATTTTACACATGAATATGCATCCTGATCCTGATTCCTGATATCGCAAAAATATCGGAACTCGTTATCGGAATTCCGATACCGCAAATATCGGCCGATACCCGATACTTGCGGTATCGGAATGCTCAACACTACTGGAGAGTATAAGTTGTACAAAAGTGATGATTCAGTGGATGTAGATAATGAAGATGAATGAGAGCTTTATCCAGTTGAATTTTTAAATAGTCTTACGCTATCAGGAATGCCATCCCACAGACGACAACTCAAAGTTGGAACAATCATAATGTTGCTGCGGAATCTAAATACAAAAAAATGGTCTATGTAATGGAACTTGCCTTATTATTACTGGACTCCATTCTAGTGTCATTCAAGCAAGAGTGATCACTGGATCAGGAAAAGGAGATGAAGTGTTTATTCCACGCATTGATTTATGTCCTTCAGACACCGATCTTCCATTTAGGCTTCGGCGTTGACAGTTTCCAGTTAAACCAGCTTTTGCCATGACAGTAAACAAGAAAAATGAAAAAATCCTGTATGTGCACGGAGTGAGGTCAGAGACCCCTGGACGAAGCATTTCTTGCGAAACGTGCATCGGGTGTGGTGGGTCCTCAAACGCTCCCCTAACCTTGGTCCTTATGTGTTTGATATTATAGCATTTCTTACAGTGTTACATGTCTGCTCACTCCGTGCACATACAGGATTTGTACTATAGTGCGGTAGATATATCCCTTACATGGATATGTATGTATTTTTTACCTAACTTGCAAATATATGCATAATTGCACCTTATCACCCTGTATGACACGTGTATAGTACTAATCATTTCATTAATTTTTTACATATTGTGTGCTAATTTATTAAGACATTAAGAAGTAGGATATAGGGGTTGTAGTTCAGATGTACTCCACCTTTCTTTCCTGTATTGTGGGAATTGCTGTGCTTTTTATACATTTGTATGCGAATAAAGATATATGTATATTTTCTATCACGTTGCCTTGTGTGAAGCTGATTTTTTCGGTTTTCTATGTGCATTGCTTCATGGCCCCTTAGGGGATTTATTTAGGTGTTTTAATGACAATAAACAAGTCACAAGGTCAAACTCTACACCGTGTTGGCATATATCTACCGGAGCCTGTTTTTGGTCATGGACAACTCTACGCTTCATTTTCAAGTGTTAAAATGAGATCCAACGTCAAGGTGCAAGTTCTTCCTACCCCGTTACAAGGAAAGTTGCTTATAGGTAGTCAAAAGGTATTCACTAAAAATGTGGTGTACACAAATATTTTGGGTTGATATTGTTAACAAATATATTACTGTCAATGTACTTCTTTTGTTTGATGAGTTAAATTCAGTTAGATATTCATGTAATGGCTTATGTATTTTGATGATCTGTTTCATAATTTCATTCATTTGTATTAAGTTCTATGAGCAATAAAATTTAATGATAATAAATATATTTTACCCAGAAAATCCTGTGTATTCATTGCATTATTCTGAAATCTTCATAAATAAACTGCATACATATTCTAGAATACCCGATGCGTTAGAATCGGGCCACCACCTAGTAAACCATAATTATGGCAGGTAAGACAGATTTGCACAAATAAATAGCTAATAGTATCCATAGCCATGAAGTAAATTTGCTAAGGTGCTAATGCATGCGTGCAAAATATGACATGAAACACAGGGGAAAATAAAGAAAAATTGTTCAAGAAAAAGTGGCAATCCAAAAATTAATTCTCTTTTAACGTATACATGTGCACATAACTCTATTCAAATACCATAATGGTTGGTGGTTATTCATGTAAAGGTGCCAGGCAAAGTTAGCAAAAAATAAAAAATTAAGGGTGTCACATGGCTATGAGGATATGCAGCACAGAGTATGGCCGGGGTCACATTTGCGAGTGCAATGCGAGAAACTCGCATCAATACCCGACACTGCCGCCAGCACTCAGGAGCAGAGAATTCAACTGCATAGAAATGCATGCAGCCACACACTCAGGTCCGAGTGCCGGTGGCAGTTCTGGGTATTGATGCGCGAGACTCCCACGAGTTTCTCGCATTGCACTCGCAAGTGTGACCCTGGCCTATAAGTGTAAATACACTAGAGACAAAGTATGAAAGGGCTGAGAGTATATAGTCAGCTATAAAAAGCTATGGTTAGAATACATTGAAGGCTGGTAAGGAGTGCTAACATGTAAATTGCTAATACATTTGAAGTGTAGCTGCTCAGGCAGAAGAAACCCAGACGTGAATTGTTGCAATACAGCAGAGATGAGAGAAGAAAAAAATGTGTTTGCAAAAAGACAAATTTCATTTCTCCTGTTCTGTGTTAGTTACTTGTTTCTCTGGTAACTCCCCTTCATGTAAAATAATCTCTGGAGGCAGAGTTATCTTCAGGCACCATCCGCCCCAGAGCCTGGAAGAGGTCCATATAAAGTGATAAAAGATGATTTGTCAACAACAAGACATCTGATATGAGACACAAGTAGGACATTTTTCAGCATTCTATGGCCTGTATGCCCATATTAATAGTATGCTTAGGTCAAATGTGGCGACAGATTCCCTTTCTATTGTCTAAAATACTTATTTCATGCAATAAAATGCACATTAATTATGTAAAAATCATACAATATGATTTTCTGTATTTTTATTAAGATTCTGTCTCTCACGGTAAAAACTGCCTACAATTTTGTTGTAAAGACATATGTATGCATATAATGTTCTACAAACTTTTCTCAAATAATAAACTTTTCCTGTCAGAGCTGCATACAATTTACCATGCTGACTATTACATGCTGCTATAACTGTGTGAAAGTCTGGACTACTTTGAAGGTCAGTTATTTAGTCAAAGTTAATGCACATCCCTGTTGTTGTGGCTAGCTGTTGATGAACATTCCTCTCTGGCAAATAATTTTGCCACAAATTATTGGACTTTCAATGTAATATATTTTAATTTGCACTTATAATACTGGCATTAATGCTCACAGTGAAAGTAATCTTGGCCACAGAAATGGCCAATAAAACTCAATGCAGATATTTTCCACTGCTTTACATATTGGATATTTTGCATGTCTTCATTTTCCTAGGTATTTAGAAATATTTCAGTGCATTACCGGCATTGTGAAGCACCATGAATGAATGAATGAAGAAACTTTCAAATAACTGCCTTCAACTGGGATTGACATCATACCAGCAGAGAGCTTCTCATATTCTGACCATGTATTCAGCATATTCTCAAGAAAGTCAAACAAACAGATGTGTGTAACTGCGGCATATGCACCATCCCGAACACTTCCATTGCTTCCTCATCACCCATGTCAGACCAACCATAATGCCACAAAATATGTAATTACGGCACTCTTGTGTAAGGTGCCCAAGTAGGATGCTATCCCACGTAAATCTTTTAGAAAACTTTGCACTCAGGCAAATGAAAGAAGATAATTTTATTGTGTGCAGGCAATCAAAAATTAAAGAAGATGTTTTGGTCATACAATGACCTTCATCAGTTAGACAGATTGCAGTGTGTGGCATGTGCTGCTGATCCTAAGAGTTTGCTATTGTCTGTAACCCTGTCTATAACGTTACTGGCTATCCCTGTATTACCATATATTGACACTATACACAGATTCTCTGTGTATTATGTCATCTGTGATCACTGTATTATGTGTACAGTGACACTATACATTGTGTACTATATGCAAAGCTTCCGTGTACAATGGCACTTAAGGAAATATTAGTATTGTGTTTTTTTAATTAATGATCAATTTTGTAATATTTGGTTACTATGTGGTGCTCATATGTGGTCTGGTCATGGAGTGACAGTATTTGTACCTTGTATGTGGTATTATTCTGAAACTATGTGGTAGTAATATGTGGTTAGGTCATTGTAAGGTGGTATTTGTTCCTCAAAGGGGCCTGAAAATGTCACCAGTATGGGGGCCTGAAATTCTTGGAGGAAGCCCGGCTAGTGAGGACTAGAGATGAGCTAACCTTTAGGCTGCCGTCACACTAGCAGTATTTGGTCAGTATTTTACATCAGTATTTGTAAGCCAAAACCAGGAGTGGAACAATTAGAGGAAAAGTATAACAAAAACATATGCACCACTTCTGCATTTATCACCCTCTCCTGGTTTTGGCTTGCAAACACTGATGTAAAATACTGACCAAATACTGCTAGTGTGACCCAGCCTTAAAGGTTCGGTATGGCAGCGTCCCAATGATTGATGAACAAATTTTATTGAATTCAAAAGCAGGAAAGAACCAAACATATAGGCATCGCCTTAAGGGGGGCAAAAAAGCTTCCCAAACATCTCAAATTAGGGGAATACACCAGGAAAGTGGCATCAATTGACCCAGAGTACAAATACATTAGTTATGAATGCTCTAATATGGGTATACATGTGGAAAAAAGGGAATCAAGCGCCAACAGGTAAAATCACTTAACTTTAATAATATTCATTTAAAATAAAAATAGGCTATAATACATACAAAAAACGGATATACCGGAAGGAGAGTGCCTGTATAAACTGTATGCATTTCGAACACACAAGTGCTCTTAGGCTATGTGCACACGTTGCGGATTAGGCTTAGGAATTTCTGGTGCGGATTCTGTCTCTCCTGGCAGAAAACGCACCTGCGGTTTTTTGTGCGGTTCCGCAGCGTTTTTTTGTGCGTTTTTGCTGCGGTTTTCTTGCGGATTTGCTGCATTTTTTATCCCTGCGGTTTTCTATAATGGAGTGGGTACAAAAACGCTGCAGATTCACAAAAAAGAAGTGACATGCTACTTCTTTTAAACCGCAGCGTTTCCGCAGCGGATTTTCCACAAAGTGTGCACAGCATTTTTTTTTCTCATTGATTTCCATTGTACTGTAAATCAATTGCGGATCTGCTGTGTTTCTGCACTGCAAAAAACGCTGTGGATCCGCAGAGAATCCGCAACGTGTGCACATACCCTTAGTCTCAGTTGAGACGGGTATACCTTGACGTTTAGTAGAGCGGCTTAATATACAATTTTTGCAAAAAAAATGTATTAACCAAATACCCTATGTTTTTCCATCCTTTTATTAGCACATGTTGTTTACTGATATTTTTTGCAACAGAGTATTTTATGGTTTTACTGTGCTTTTTTGTGTGTTTCAGTTTCTTGGTGGTGTGAACAATGTCCCTACACGCTTGTTCACCATGTGCACAACTTATGTGTTTCTGTCTAAATCAATTGTTTTCTTGTTTTTACAAGACTAGGGAGGTTTCCACCCATCCTTGAGTCGTGCACATAAAAGCCGTTCTATTCTGCGTGTCCACATTGGACATTACCTTTCTGAATCCTGCTCATACAGATACTATACATATGACCAGGTTTTTAAGTACATCAGATAGGGATTACATACATTAATTAGGACGGCTCTAATACGGGTATACCTTGACGTTTGGTAGAGCGGCTTAATATACATTTTTTGCAAAAAAACGTATTAACCAAATACAGTACCCAGTGTTTTTCCATCTCTTTATTAGCACTTGCTGTTTACTGATATTTTTTGCAACAGAGTATTTTTTTGTTTTACTGTGCTTTTTTTTGTGTGTTTCAGTTTCTTGGTGGTGTGAAAAATGTCCCTACAGGCTTGTTCACCGTATGCACAGCTCATGTGTTTCTGTCTTAACCAGAGTACAAATAGTATAATTGTAACAGAGGTTGGAAAACTGAACTATTAAACACCAAGGGTTGGTGAACTAAACTACTACACACCAAGGAAAGGTGAAATAAAAGACTAGACATCAAGGTGTTACTAGACACCAAGCCTTTTATCTTCACCATCTCCAATCTGTTGGCTATGGAAATGCTGCCATTCTGCCTGGTGGATACAAACAATTTCCAAAATTTCCAAAAGTTGATGGTCATCGCAGTCCCCAGTACCAGTTGCCCAGTCACCATTACTTCTCAAAGAAAGCTGTACCTGTGCTACACCAGCATGTCGCTGACAACATAACCCATTCCCTGAAAAAATATATGTTTGTCAGGCTTCATTTTACCACTGACATCTGGATGAGCAAATATGGGCAGGGGCGTTACATCTTGCTGACTGAGCAAAGAATGACTTTGGTAGCTGTGGGGGCAGGTGTGCTGCTCCACAAGTCTTTAAATCCCCAAGGCTTGCAGAAGAAACCTCTGTATCTAACACTTCCTCCACTGCTTCTGCATCCTTCACCTCCTCTAGGGCCTCCACCTGCAACCTTAGCCTCTCCCTTAATGAGACATGCGTTCAAACAGTGCAGCGAGAATCCCCCCAACTTTTACTGCGCAGCAAGGGAAATCTGCAATCAGGCAGTGTTTAAATTAATATGCCTTGAAGATTGTGGTCGCTATCCAAGCCAAATTTAACCAATGACTGTCTCCACTGAACCTGGGAGCAGGGAGTGCTGTGTGCGATAATGGTGCCAATTTGGTGGCGGCCCTAAGCTGGGGAAGCCTCACACATGCCTTGCATGTCTCGCATATTTAACCTGGTGGTACAACAGTGTCCTGGCCACTAACCCAACATGGATACACTGGTGCAGAAAGGATAGTCGCTGTGTACTCACTTCCGCCAGTAGCACCCTGTAAATCATTGGCTTGGATTGCTACAGAGGTTTTTCTGGCTACCAGTTAACCATTTCATATGCAATGTGCTGAAACAGTGAAATTCCACTCTATACATGATGCAGCGATGATCCCTGGTACAGTATGTCCCTTTCATAGCCTGGACCAATGTAGTACAGACATTGTGCAAATTGTGCTTGTGGAGTGGGCACAAATAAAGAACCTCTGCACCATTCTGCACAGTTTTGAAATGGCTACCTAAGGTCCTCTGACGGACCAAAAATGTTTAATTTAATCTATTTGGTCTGGATGTACAATAAGGAAGAAATCATTTTTTTCAAACACTGAGTGCCAAGTAATTTTTTTGCCTGATGCCATCATCAGCATCACTATTCTGGTCATCTACATGCTGAAACACACTTTTAATAGTCATAAGGGAGAAGGTGGTGGTCCCAGAGGAAGAGGAGAAGCAGAGGAGGTTAAGGAAGAGATAGCAATATCTCTAAGATTTGGACTGTTATCGCCATAGGTGGGTGGATTACAGTGTTAGAGGGGGACTCATGGTACCAGCTAAAATGTTAGTGAAGGTTCTGGAGTCAAGGAACTAATGTAGGAGAATGAGGAGAAAGAGGTGATGGATAATGATTCTCTGTTGTCCTTGGTTGGCAAGAGTGGAGGGAGGAAGTAAGCTTGATTGTTACCCAACTACCAACACACGATAGACTTGGACATCATGTAAGCACCAGACACATGAGTGCCTTCTTGCTGCACTATTTGCAACATGATGCCCGTATTATAAGTATTAGAAATAGTGATGACTGCTCGGTTGTCACTCTATTAGATCCATGGTGCAAGAGTAAATTTTGCTAGATGCTTCCCCCTGGAAAGGGATGCACACATGCTGGAGTTTCGAAACACACTTGTAGACAATCTTAAAAGCGTTTTTTCCCAAGACAGCAGTCAGACACACTACGTGCATTGCAGTTATAGACTTCAACCCTGTGAACATCAACTCATCACCGCAAAAAAACATTAGCAGCATTGTAAGTAGCAGAAGCAATTTCTGTGAGTCGTTTCACAGATTTTTAAGACCAGCCCATGCACCAGAAGAACAGAGTACAAGTCTGACACATTGTGAACAACTGGAAAGAATGGTGGAGGAGTATCTCTAGCTCAATATCAATGCCATCAGGGAGAATTTGGATCCTTTTGCATTTTTGTCCTAAAAAATGGAGGAGTGGCCTGAGTTTGCCTGTCACGCCTTGAAGATTTTGTCATGACTGGCAGGGGCAGGCAGAGTTCACTCAAAACATGGCCTTAGCACTGCTGATAGTGTCCTTATAGATAAGGGCAACCAGCTGTCCCCTGAAAGTGTACATTAGACCTCCTAATTTTCATCACAGAGGATCTCCAATGACTTTTGCACCCCAGTAGCAGACAGGGCAAACTAGGCAATGGTGTAGTTTTTAGTGTGCTGCATTGATCTTGCATTATTGCAGTCACTGACACCTTTGTTGTGGCTTTTGTGCCTGCTGTTGCTACAGCTGATGATATTAATAACAGTTTCTGAAAATGTGGAGACTCCAAGTTGTGTCTCCATCTGGTTGGTTGCCTGTAGTGAATGAGGCGTCAGAGCCCGATTTTACTATTTTTAATCTCGGGAAATTGAGGACACTTTAGTGGTGTCTCGCCCTAATTTTTGGAAATGTTTGGTCTCCAAATTTGTCTCCTTCATGTGTGTTGTCTGAATTTGGCAGGATTCTCAGATCACTAGCCCTACAACTGTTACTCATCCACCTGTTAATGATTAATGTTTAAGATAGATATGCTTGTTCAAGCCCTGTCCGAGGCCCTGCCTCATACATTCAAGTTGCACTATTATACTATTTGTACTCTGGGTCTGTTGGGCAGTTGGAGAGTACCCCTTCTCTCTTTTAACCAGCTGTTTCACAACCCTAGGCGTAGACCTGTCAGTCACCAGTCACTATATTAATTTTTAGTATTTATTGGCTGAAATAGGAAAGAAATATATCTGGGTACCGTGTTAGCCAGTAGATATCTCTTGGCTGAAATAGTGTGGCTAGACCACAGAATTAGAACAAAAGATTTATATGCTAAAATGTGGACTGGCATTTCGACCACACAATTAGCACTAAAGATTTGGATGCTGAAATGTGGACTGGTGACGGGACCTCAGATTTAGCTCACAACATTTTGATTATGCAATGAGGCCTGGTGCCTGCACCAGAGTGTTAGCAAAAACTATTTTGATTATAAAATGAGGCCTAGGTGCCTGCATTAAAGTATTAGTCAAAACCATTTTTATTATAAAATGCATGGTGTCTGCCCCAGAATATTAAAATGATTATGATTGTAAAGTGCCATAGAATAAATGTCACTATAAAAATGTATAATAATAATAATGATTATGAAATTAGGCCTGATGCCTTCACCATAGTACTAGCCAAAACTATTTTGATTATGAAATGAGGCCTGGTGCCTGCACCAGAGTATTAGCGCAAAGGATTTATATTGTGAAATGAGGTCTAATGCCTTCATCAGAGTACTATCCCAAAGAATTTTGATTATGAAATGAGGCATGGTGCCTGCACCAAAGTATTAGCCCAAATAATTTTGATTATGAAATGAGGTATGATACCAGCACCAGAGTGTTAGTCCAAGCGATTTTGATTATGAAATGAGGCCTTGTGCCTCCACCAGAATATTAGCCCAAACAATTTTGATTAAGAAATTAGGCCTGGTGCCTGCACACCAATATTAGCCCCAGCGATTTTGATTAGGAAATGTGGACTCCTGCCTGCACCCCACTATTAACCCAAACGATTTTAATTAGGAAGTGTGGACTGGTGCCTGCATAACAATATTAGCCCCCAAAAATTTGATTAGGAAATGGAGCCCGGTGCCTGCATTCCAATATTAGCCCAAATGATTTTGGTTGGAAATGGGACCTGGTGCCTGCACCCCAATATTAGCCAAAACGATTTTGATTCAGAAATGAGGCCTCATGCCTGCACCACAATATTAACCCAGACAATTTTTATTAGGAAATGTTGACTCCTGTCTGCACAACAATATTAGTCCAGATTATTTTGATTAGGAAATGTTGACTCCTGTCTGCATCCAATTTTAACCCAAATAATTTTGATTAGGAAATGTGACCTCATGACTGCAACACAGTATTAGCCCATGATGATTATATTTAGGAAATGTCGACTCCTGCCTTCAAACCAATATTAGCCCCAAACAATTTTGATTAGGAAATGTAACCTCCTGACTGCAACACAATATTATGCCAAATGACTTTGAGAAATGTGGACTCCTTCCTGCATAACACTATTAGCAAAAACTAGTTAGATGCTGGAAGGTCAATATCACACAGGAGCCTATCAAAATACATGACAACTTGCAGCAGCAGCAAGAGCAGCCTCTCTGTGATGTTACACTGACAAAATTGTGCAAAAACATGTCCACTTTTTACATATGACTTCATCAGCCAACGAGAGAAACCCTTGTGTCTGGAAATTGTAGATGGTTTATGCACCCTGATTGAGTGCCGGAATATACACACATTAAATTAAATAAAAATAATAGTAACAGTCTGACACTCCTCTGACCTATGCCCATCCCTGCCCCTCATAAAACACGTCCCCCTGCTCATCATACAGCACCACTATCCAAAGCCAAAGTCCTAACAAAAGCATTAATGGAAACATGATCATTTACTAAACTGATCTCGAGTTTAGCCTGCTTTGAGGAAAAATGCTCGGGAATCCGAACATTAATCTGAATGTGCTACGTTAGTGCCAAATTTGAGATTGGCAAAGTTTCCAAACAAGTTCGTTCATCTCTAGATAGGACTGCTGGTGGAGTCACTGAAACAGAAAACTGCTATATGAGTTGAGATGCTAATCCAACATCATGGCATGCTTTCATATTTGCAACAAATACACAAATCAAAAGAAATGAATGCATATTTCCTATATTTAGTTTGTTTTTCAGTTTTCAAAGAGAAGATAATTAATCTGGATCTGCCATCAAATTTTTCACTATAAACTGCAAACATTAATAAATATATCTATTAAGATAGTTCAGGCTGGTTTATTTACTATTGAAATCCAAGTTTTAATGGCTGTATAGTTTTTAAATTAAAATTAGCTTTTTATGAGTCCAATTATGGCTGGACTTGTAATATTTTCTGATTAATATTAGGCAGGAGGAAAACATTTAAAAGGTCATGGGTCAGTAATTCTGTGATGTAAGGAGGTGTATGTATCAAAATGTGCTATTAATTTGTTTTGTTTAGATGATTTATTTGGTCAGATATCCTGAATTTTGGGGGGATTATATTGTAATTTATGATAGTGGTAACATTTCTTTGATATGACTAGCGTTTATTTGTGGAAAAAAACAGGAATTTGGAGAAAAAATTGGAATTTTCAAACTTTTAATTTTTCATGCCCATAAATCAGAGAGTCATATCGCAAAAAATAGTTAATCAATAAAATTTCCCACAAGTCTACTTTACATCAGCACAATTTGTGAAACATAATTTTTTTAGTTAGGAAGCTATTAGGGTTAAAAGTTGAACAGCGATTTCTCATTTTTACAACAGAATTTTCAAGACCATTTATTAAAAGAACCACCTCACATTTGAAGTGACTTTGAGGGACCTATATGACAGAAAATGCCCAAAATTGTCACTGTTCTAAAAACTGCACCCCTTATGGTACTCAAAACCACTTTCAAGAAGTTTATTAACTCTTTAGTTGCTTCACAGGAATTTTTGGAATGTGGAAGGAAAAAATAAACATTTTCATTTCTTTTTTAAAAATGTTCGTTTAGACTAATATTTTTTTACTTTTGTAAGGGTAATAGGAGAAAATGGACCATACAATTTGTTATGCAATTTCTCCTGAGCATGACAATACCCCATATGTGGTGGAAATCTACTGTTTGGGCACACAGCAGAGCTCAGAAGGGAAGGAGCGCCATTTCACTTTTTGAATGTAAAATTTGCTGACATAATTAGCGGACGCCATGTCGTGTTTGGAGAGCCCCTGATATGCCTAAACAATGAAAACCCCCCAAAATTACAACATTTTGGAGACTAGACCCATCAAGAAACTTTCCTAGATGTGTATTGAGCACCGTGAACCCACAGATGCTTCTCAGAAATTTATAACGTTAAGTCGTGAAAATGAAAAAAATCACATTGTTCTCAGATAAACCTTTTTTAGATTAAAATTTTGCATTTTCATAAGGGTAAAGAAGAGAAATTGTTCCATGCAATTTGTTGTGAAATTTCTCCTGAGTACGCAGATACGTGGGGGAATAATACTGTTTCGGTGCACAGCAGGTCTTGGAAGGGCAGGAGTGCATTTGACTTTTTGAATGCAAAATTTGCTGTAATAATTAGGGTGTTTTCCAGAAACAAGCAGCAGTGAATGTTGCTGAGTGAAAATTGCAAACTCATGTTGTACTTAGTGACCAGTACATTGCAGTCACCAGTACATTATGCCCAGCTCATGCTTCTGGATTCATGCACCTGTAAATTAGGCGGGCTCTCATTATTACAGAATTGCCAAACATATGGGTTGTGTGTGGTTTAGGCACACTGGGGCTCAGAAGGGAGGGGAGTAATTGGATTTGGGAGCAGAGAATTTGCTGAATCTCTTTTGGGGAGAGAGGAACCATTTAGCTTTTCCAGAGCTTCTGTGCTACCAGTAATGTGGAAGCTCCTTATATTTACATTAACAAATGACAGATCTGAGTGGGGACTTGTTTTTTTGTGGATTGAGTTGAAGTTTTTATTAAGAACATTTTACATAACGTTCTGAATCACATTTATCCGGCACTCTACACTGAGCACTTACATCAAGGTTTCCATCTAAATCTCCAAGTGACGTGACAAATGAAACCCCGATAGATCCATTCACTATAATGAGGCAGCAGAATTTCTCTGGTCTCCGACTGGCCTCTGTTCAGTGGTGTCCTTTTCAGAAGTGCACAAAACTGTGGCCGATGGCACTTTTATGCAATCCTAAAAAGACTGACATCGCCAGATCACAGGTCCTATGGCATCCACAGTGCCTCCATCTGCCTCAATATAGGGAATCGTTCAACGGGGATTCTGTCTGAATCACGTGTTTCAGAGATTAACATAGAAACTGCAGGTGTAAACGCTAAGCGTGGAGTGCAGGATAAATGTGCGTTGAGCCTATATGCGATATTTCGGAGGCAGAATAAAAAAATCAACAGCATGTGAAGAATTGGTTTTGTATAATTTTTATGCCTTTCCTCATGTGGTATAAGTGATTAGGCAACTTTATTCTTCAAGGCGGTAATTACAGAGATACCAGGTTTATTTTGGATTTTTATGTTTGACAGCTGTCTCACAGTAAAAGATGCTTTTACTGCGAAAACTAGTTTTTGCATCACCATATTTTGAGAGCTATAATTTTTCCATATTTCATCCGACAGAGTCATGTGAGGGCTTGTTTCTTTGTGGGACGAGCTGAATTTCTATTGGTACCATTTGCCATTTTCAGGCAAATGACATTTTTTGATTGCTTTCTATTCTGATTATTGGGAAAAAAAATGGACAAAAAAACAGCAATTCAGGAATTGCTTTTTGTCTTTTGTTTTTTTGTACTGTTCCGCGTGTGGTAAAATTGATAAGGCAGCTTTATTCTTCGGGAAAGTACGATTACAGCAATACCTCATTCATATAGTTTTTATGTTCTGGCACTTTTACACAATAAAAACTATTTTATAGAAAAAATAATTGTTTTTGCATTACTTTATTCTGAGAGTTATAACCATTTTATTTTTCTGCTGATGGAGCTGTATAGTGGCTTGTTTTTTGTAGGACAAGATGTAATTTTCATCGGTACGATTTTTATTTACATCCATCTTTTTTATTGCGTTATATTGCACTTTTTGTTCAGCAGTATGATGATAAAGCACTGTTTTTTGCCTACTTTTTTGAACTGTGTTAACTGAAGTAGTTAACTAGTGAGACAGTTTTATAGAGGGGGTCATTACGGACGTGGCAATGCCAAATATGTGTACTTTTATGGCTTAATTTTTTGTTTTTATAAATAAGTGTATTTATTGAAAAAATATTTCTTTCTTTTTTTCCTTTATTTGGGGATTTAAAAAAAACATATTTTTACACTTTGTAATATGTTTTTTTACTTTTTTACATTGTCCCATCCTGGGACATCACTGTACATTGTCAGATTGCAGATCTGATTCTCTGCAATACATCTGCACTGCTGAGTATCACAACAGGATCTGATAGGCAGGAAAGGAGGCATGTCAGCACCTGCTCTCAGCAGGCGCTCACAAGTCACCTTCCCTGCATGACCTAGAATGACTCCGCAGCCATCTTGGTGCCAGAGGTCTCTATGGAGACAATCAGGACAATGCAATCGCATCGTGTTGTCCTGATGGAAACATGCAGGGAGCCCCTATGCAATGCTCCTCTTTGTCGCTGTCACTACTGACAGCGGCATCAGAGGGGTTAAAGACCTGCAACTGGTGCTAGCATCGATCGCAGGTGTTACTCTGGGGTGTCATCTCTCACACAGAGCTGACACCCGCACGCGATCGCCATGGCGCTCAGCGTGAGGCTGCGCGATCCCCACACCATACATACACTGTGTTCCAAATTATTATTTAAATAATATTTCCTCATATTTTCTCTAAATTACCTACCTGAATTGCAGTCATTGTTATTTTCCAGTCATCTACTATTCTAGTATAATTGCAATGTTTTGGAACAAACTGCCTATGAAAACAGTATTTTTTAATAAAAAATAAACACTCAAAATGCATGTTCCAAATTATTATGTACAGCAGAGTTTTCAACCTTTTTTTTATTTTGAACAAAAAAATGGTCAATTGTGAAGTTATAAGCATTATCAGCATATTACAAAATGAAATCAAACAGTTTTCAAGTGAAAACTTTATTCTAGGTGATGTTACATGTGCACATAGGACCCCTTGTTCGAAAGAAGCCTCTGAACTCTCTCTTCCATTGAATTTGTCAGTTTTTGGATGGTTTCTGCTTCAATTGTTTTGCATGTGGACAGAATACCCTCTCAGAGCTGTTGCTTAGATGTGAACTGCCTCCTGCCATCATAGACACTCCTTTTAATGATGCTCCAGAGGTTCTCAATGGGGTTGAGGTCAGGGGAAGATGGTGGCCACACCATAAGTTTGTCTTCTTTTATGCCCATAGCAGCCAGAGATGCAGATGTGTTTTTTGCAGCATGAGACGGTGCATTATCATGCATGAAAATTATCTTGCTGCGGAAAGCACGGTTCTTCCTCTTGAACCATGGCAGGAAGTGTTGTTTTAGAAACTCCACATAGATTATGGAGTTCATCTTTACCCCTTCAGGGATCATAAAGGGGCCGACAATCTCTCTCCCCATGATTCCAGCCCAAAACATTACTCCACCTCCTCCTTGTTGGTGCCTTAGCCGTGTTTTCATGGGGTGTCCATCAACCAGCCATCCTCCACTCCATCCATCTGGACCATCGAGAGTTGCACAGTACTCATCGGTGAACAAAACATTTTGGAAGTCAGTCTTCATGTATCGTTTGGAGCCATTTCTGCTTGTGTGCAGTGGATAGAGGTGGTCGACAGGATGGCTTACGCACAGCTGCAAACCTCTGAAGGACCCTGCATCTTGTTGTTCAGGGACGTTGGAAGCACCAACAGCTTCAAAAACTTGTCTGCTGCTATGACATAGGCATTTTTGCAGCTGCTCTTTTAACCTTATGCAATTGCCTGTTGGAAAGAGTCCTCAATTTTTCCTTATCTGCACGCACACGTGTGTGCTGGGAATCAGCTACATACTTCTTGATTGTGCGATGATCACGATGAAGTGTCTTGGCAATGTTGATTGTAGTCATGCCTTGACCTAAATACTCCACAATTTGTGGCTTCTCAGCAGCCGACACTGTTATGACCTGGTGGGTACGGAGCGGTACTGAGATGACCTAGTGGGCAAAACAAAAGTAGTACTAGCTCTGAGGAGGTGGTAACTTTACTGACCGCAATCCCTACTCCTAACACCAACACTAGAAATAGCCGTGGAGCGTACCTAACTCTGCCTAGACGCCTCTGCACAGCCTAAGAACTAGCTACCCTGAAGATGGAAACGGAAAGCTATCTCGCCTCAGAGAAACCCCCAAAGGAAGATAACCCCCCACAAATATTGACGGTGAGTGGAGAGGGAAATGACAAACTCAGAAATGAAACTAGTTTTTTTAGCAAAGGAGGCCAGTACTATCTAAATAGACAGAGATAGAAAAGGTTACTGTGCGGTCAGTATAAAAACTAAAAATCCACGCAGAGTTTACAAAAATAACCACCACACCGACTCACAGTGTGGAGGGGCAAATCTGCGACCCCAGAGCTTCCAACTAGCCGGAATATTTCATAATGACAAGCTGGACAAAGAGACATAAATTGAACTGAACAAAAGGTCATAAGCAGGGAAACACCCAAAAACTAGCAGACTTATCTTAAGCTGGAAATGGACTAGCCAACAGAGAACTTCCAAGAAAGGACAGAATCCACAGGAAATACATTGACAGCTGGCATCCACTACAGCCAAAAGCCCAGTTAAATAACAAGGCCAGGAAACCGATTAGTGAACGCAGCTGCTAAGTTCCACTTGAAACCACCAGAGGGAGCCCAAGAGCAGAACTCCCAAAAATACCATTAGCAACCACAGGATGGAGCCCAAGAACGGAATTCACAACAGTACCCTCCCCTTGAGGAGGGGTCACCGAACCCTCACCAGAGCCCCCAGGCCGATCAGGACGAGCCAAATGAAAAGCACGTACCAAATCGGCAGCATGGACATCGGAGGCAAAAACCCAAGAGTTATCCTCCTTGCCATAACCCTTCCACTTGACCAGATACTGAAGTTCCGCCTTGAAAGACGAGAATCCAAAATCTTCTCCACCACATACTCCAGCTCCCCCTCAACCAACACCGGAGCAGGAGGGTCAACGGAGGGAACCATGGGCACCACATATCTCCGCAACAAAGATCTATGGAACACATTATGAATGGAAAACGAAGCTGGAAGGGCAAAACGAAAAGACACCGGATTGATAATTTCCGAAATCCTATAAGGACCAATAAAACGAGGTTTGAACTTAGGGGAAGAGACCTTCATAGGAACATGACGAGAAGACAACCAGACCAAATCCCCAACCCGAAGCCGGGGACCAACGCACCAACGGCGGTTAGCAAAACGTTGAGCCTTTTCCTGAGACAATGTTAAATGGTCCACCACATGAGTCCAAATCCGCTGCAACCTGTCCACCACAGAATCTACCCCAGGACAGTCCGAAGGCTCAACCTGCCCTGAAGAAAAACGAGGATGAAAACCGAAATTGCAAAAAAAAGGAGAAACCAAAGTAGCCGAACTAGCCCGATTATTAAGGGCAAACTCGGCCAACGGCAAGAAGGTAACCCAATCATCCTAAACAGCAGACACAAAGCATCTCAAGTAGGTCTCCAAGGTCTGATTGGTTCGCTCCATCTGTCCATTTGTCTGAGGGTGAAATGCCGAAGAAAAAGACAAATTAATGCCCATTCTACCACAAAAGGACCGCCAAAACCTAGAAACAAACTGGGTACCTCTGTCAGACACAATATTCTCCGGAATAGCATGCAAACGAACCACATGCTGGAAAAACAAAGGAACCAAATCAGAGGAGGAAGGCAACTTAGGCAAAGGTACCAAATGGACCATTTTAGAAAACCGGTCACAAACCACCCAGATGACAGACATCTTCTCAGACACAGGAAGATCGGAAATAAAATCCATGGAAATATGCGTCTAGGGCCTCTCAGGGATAGGCAAGGGCAAAAGCAACCCACTAGCACGAGAACAGCAGGGCTTAGCCCGAGCACAAATCCCACAGGACTGCACGAAGGAACGCACATCTTGTGACAAAGAAGGCCACCAAAAGGACCTGGCAACCAAATCTCTGGTTCCAAAGATCCCAGGATGACCAGCCAACACCGAACAATGGATCTCAGAAATCACCTTATTAGTCCATCTATCAGGAACAAACAATTTCCCCACAGGATAGCGGTCGGGTCTATCAGCCTGAAACTCCTGAAGCACCTGCCAAAAATCAGGGGAGATAGCAGAAAGAATCACCCCCTCCTTGAGAATAACAGCCGGCTCACGGACTCCAGGAGAATCAGGCAAAAAACTCCTAGACAAGATATCAGCTTTCACATTCTTAGATCCCGGAAAATACGAGACCACAAAATCAAAACGGGAGAAAAACAAAGACCACCGAGCCTGTCTAGGATTCAAGCGCTTGGCCGACTCAAGGTAAATCAGATTCTTATGGTCGGTCAAGACCACAACATGATGCTTGGCTCCCTCAAGCCAATGTCGCCACTCCTCGAATGCCCACTTCATAGCCAACAACTCCCGATTGCCGACATCATAATTACGCTCAGCAGGCGAAAACTTTCTGGAGAAGAAAGCACACGGCTTCAACACAGAGCCATCAGAGCTTCTCTGATACAAAACAGCTCCTGACCCAATCTCAGAAGCGTCAACCTCAACCTGAAAAGGGAGAGAAACATCTGGCTGATGCAACACAGGGGCAGAAGAAAAATGACGCTTAAGCTCCTGAAAGGCCTCCACAGCCGCAGAGGACCAATTCACCACATCCGCACCTTTCTTGGTCAAATCGGTCAGAGGTCTAACCACAGTCGAAAAATTAGCAATAAAGCGGCGATTAAAATTAGCAAAACCCAAAAATTTCTGAAGGCTCTTCACAGATGTGGGCTGAGTCCAATCATAAATAGCCTGGACCTTAACAGGGTCCATTTCAATAACCGAGGGAGAAAAAAATGAACCCCAGAAAAGAAACCTTCTGAACTCCAAAAAGGCACTTAGACCCCTTCACAAACAGTGTATTAGCACGAAGAATCTGAAATACCATCCGGACCTGCTTCACATGAGTCTCCCAATCATCGGAAAAAAACAAAATATCATCCAAATATACAATCATAAATTTATCCAAATACTCCTGGAAAATATCATGCATAAAGGACTGAAACACAGATGGAGCATTAGAGAGCCCGAAAGGCATCACAAGATATTCAAAATGGCCCTCGTGTGGAGGGGCAAATCTGCAACCCCAGAGCTTCCAACTAGCCGGAATATTTCATAATGACAAGCTTGACAAAGAGACATAAATTGAACTGAACAAAAGGTCATAAGCAGGGAAACACCCAAAAACTAGCAGACTTATCTTAAGCTGGAAATGGACTAGCCAACAGAGAACTTCCAAGAAAGGACAGAATCCACAGGAAATACATTGACAGCTGGCATCCACTACAGCCAAAAGCCCAGTTAAATAACAAGGCCAGGAAAACGATTAGTGAACGCAGCTGCTAAGTTCCACTTGAAACCACCAGAGGGAGCCCAAGAGCAGAACTCCCAAAAATACCATTAGCAACCACAGGATGGAGCCCAAGAACGGAATTCACAACACGACACATCCTTTTTCTTTCCCATTTTGGCCAAAAATGTAGGCTGCTTAATAATGTGGAACAGCCTTCTTAAGTAGTCTTGCCTTTATTTGGACACACCTGCCAACTAATTTGCACAGGTATCTGCAATTGCTTTCAGTGATATATAGAGCCCTGACACACATCACCATCAATGAGTTTAAATGACAAACAAAAAAATTCTAACCTTATCACTCCTAAATGCTTTGTGCATAATAATTTGGAACACAGTGTATACTGCTGTTTGCGGGAACGCAGCTCATGCAGAGCAGTATATGTACAGCGCATGTTGGTAAAGGGTTAAAGTCAAAGTACAAGAGCATGCTGAATATAAATTAAATATATGGAAGTATCCCCTGGTGAGATAATCCATCCTCTTTCACATTCTCTTAGGCTACTTTCACACATCAGTTTTTATCCTTCAGGCACAATCTGGACAATTTGTAAAAAAACTGGATCCGTCGCAAATAGTGAAAAACTGTTGCGCCAGATCTGGTTTTCTGGTGCATCAGGTTTTTTTTTTCACCCGGCAATTCAGTGACTTCCTGTTGTGAGGAGAGAGAGAGAGAGAAAGAGAGAGAGACCAGAACGGAAAATGTGCATGATTTGAATGTAGAATGCATGGAAAACCGGGTTCGGTGGACGGATTCTTCATTTCACATGTCAGTTTCATCCATTTTTGGTCTGATCAGTCGCTGTGCGGTCTTCCTCCGGACAGAAAAGATGTTTCCTCGACGTTTTCTCCGTCCGCCGGAAAACAATTTTTTTGATGGATCCGGCAAAAAACATATGAAATGTTGGGACATCAGGCACAATCCGGCGCTAATACAACTCTATGAGAAAAAACGGATCCGGCAGAAAAAAAACTAGCCGGATTGTGTCTGACGGTAAAAATCTGATGTGTGAAAGTAGCCTTAAGAAAGCAGCATTGTCCTGTGTGTCCTATGTTTTGTATAAGAAATGGTATGTATTGCAAAAGGAGAGGGATGCAAATGCTTATGCTAGCATGATGATAAAATTATAATACGAAATGAATGTATACCTGAATAAGGCCACATTCGCAAGTTGCATATTTGGTAAGTATTTTACATCATTATTTGTATGGTGAGAACAGGAGTGGAACAATCAGAGGGAAAGTATAATAGAAACACATGTACCATTTTTGCATTTTTCACCCACTCCTGATTTTGGCTTACAAATATTGATGTAAAATATTGACCAAATAATGAACATGTGTATGTGGCTTTAAAGAGTAATACAACTGAGGTGACCATATTAGAACAGTTTTAAATATGCAATTTTTGACTGTTTTTATCTTGGCAATATTTTGAGTGCATCATAACGATAAGTAAAGTATCAGCTGCAATATTTTTGCATTTTACTCCTAGCTTTATATAAAGGAGCATCACGATATGTACAAAAAACTACATGTGTGAACTTATGGCTGACCTTGTGCAAAGTCCCCAAAAGTCACTAAGGCTCTCTGCTTGTGTTTTTGTAAAGTAGATAGGAATCCAACAGTAAAAAACATAAGATTGGCTCCATATGCTATTATGCGTTCTACATTGCAGCTCCATGTAATGTAGAGGTTAAACGACACAAAAATACACCCATATGCTTGAGACCTATGGAACACTTCTATATCCTTGCAATCATACAGCTGCTTGAAGGTCTTTTATTCAGACAGAAAAGAGCAAGACAAACAATCTAAATCTCTCTCAGAAACCTCAAAAACTTAGTAACCTATACTGATATAGTAAAATCTTATCTAGACCAGATCTGTAAAAGAGAATATGACAGCCCTCCAATATTTTATTGAACACCACTTAAACAATGTGAGAATTTCATGGTGTGAGTCTGTGAATTTACCACATGTTCAGTGTTTTTATGTAGGTGTCAATTTTAGTTATACCAAATCGAGACACTAAAAATAATGTCCCCACTCTGCCTGTGGGTATTTAAATGAAAATAACAAGATCTTGTATTTTCAGATGAATAAAAAAAGATGTGGATATGAAGTCTGTCTCTGAGCTATGCAAGGAGTTAAAAAGATTCAGATATTCTTGCCTCATAACTTTCATTGCTGTCCGTGGGGATTAAGATGAAAACAACAGCTGACTGAATTTTCATAGAAGGACTTTTGTCCTCAATTCAAATAATATTCTCATTCTAAATTAATAGTATAATCATACACCAAATATTAAGACAATTTAATTATATAATATGTTCAAAATCCTATTTGTGTTATATATTCTAATAATCATTTTAATATAGTTCTACATTAATATGATCTCCAACATGTTAAACTGATTATGGAGTTTCCTAAATATGGGACCCCAAGCAATTGTGTAATATGTTTGAAACCTTGGCACAAAGTGTGTAACAGTTCGAAACATAGACAAGTCATTTGAATAATTTAGCCAAATATCAAACATATGTTATCAGTGGAACTTTGACTAAGCTTTTGTGAAACGAGCATCAGGTGTTTGGTAGGTAAGTCTGATACTCATCTGCTGACATTATTTTTGATACCCCCTTATACCTTATATACTTTTTATCTTGTGAAATATCTCTTTTGCACTTTAATCTAAACTAGCTTAGATATTGTGAATGCTTAGAGGTTGCACATATTTATTCATTTTATGTACATTTCTTTTGAGCATATCTAAACACATCTTTGTATCCTTAAGTGCCTCCCTTTCGGCTCACCCATCGACTTCTTGCTGTGTTTGTTCTACTATATATTTATATATATATATTGTAGGAGTTGTACTCACTCAGGTGAGATGGAAGGAAAGCTGGAGGCACGTTCCTTTAAAAGTTCATGTGGGTTTATTTGCTTCATAAACCCAGAAGCACCATCAAAAGGTAAACAGGATAAAGAGCAGGCAAAAACAAAGCATAAATGTTCTTTGCAGGGCTTTGCTCCACCAGGCCTGTGGGCACACAAGATGGGGGTAATGTCCAGCATGCAGGCTTGGTCTGGAGCCACACACACAGGAGTCCTTCTTCCTCCCAACACACTGACCATGTGCCAAACAACAGCCTCCTGTCAGGACTCTGAACATTTTGATTACCTTTTGTGCATCACTGCCCTTTTCCAAGATGGCGTCTTTGGTCTCATGTGCACTGTGTCTTCCTGCTATATAACTCCACCCCAGCCTTTAGTCTGTGCTAGAGTATTCTGCCTTGCAACCAGCTCCTGATGACTCCCTGGCTTTGCACCTGCACCTGCACCTGCTCCTGTGAACCTGTGTGGAGATCCTGCTACTCAGCTCTGAGTTTCTGCTGCATACCTGATGTAATCCTCCATCTGGCTGCTTGTGTTTGTTTCCATCTGCATTTGCTGGACATGTAAGCTGTTGCTGCTCTGCTTAAGCCTGAGACTTTTACCCAGGCCTCCCTGGTTGTGCTAAGCTATTATTTGAACTGCCTTATAAGCATATCTATCTGTGTTTGGACTACCAAGGACTTATTCGTGTCAAGTATCCTCAAGAATAATTGTGCTTCATAGACTTAATGCGTGATTGCATTTTCCTCTGAGGTTCCCTACAGACTGCTAAGCTGCGTTTAATATTTACACCAAGTGTTGTGGACTTGAGTTTCTCTCTGCACCTGTTTGAATCATCGTGTGATAATATAGACTTTACCACACCAAAAACTGTGTCCTGTAGTTGTCTTGTTCCATGCAAAGAGTCTCCTGAGTTATCCCTTATAAACATTACAGGATACTCTAGCCTCAAAAGAGGAGACCGCTGGAACAATGACTGCAGAAAGCAGACTAGAGCAGGTGTTCTCCATAATTAGATCACTGCAGAAAGATGTGGAAGGTCTGCAAAAGAAGTTTGGAAGCTTTGAACACAATCAACAAGTGTTTGGACAGACTTTGCAGGACTTAAGCACCCGCATGGCAGCCCAGGAAAACAAACTTGCTGGCATAGAGTCCCAGTATGGACGGGCTTTTCAGGACATAAGCACGCAAATGGCTGCAAAAGCGACTTAACCATCTGGGCAACCGCCACCAGCTAGCCCACCTAAGTTGCCCCCATTCAGATTTAATGGTGATCGCGACAAATTTCGCGGCTTTGTGAATCAAAGTATGCTATATTTTGATGTGCATGCTGACCGTTTTCCTAATGATAGATCCAAAGTATTGTGTGTAATAATGCTGCTGACCGCACGAGCGCTCGCCTGGGCGAATCCGATGATTGAGTCTCGTGACCCGCGGTTAAATAATTTGGACGATTTTTTGGCTGCTATGGCATTAATGTTTGATGATTCTAATCGCCGTGCAACCGCTGAATCTGCTTTATTGTCTTGACGCCAAGCTCAACGTTCTGTTATTGAGTATGCTACTGAATTCAGGAGATTAGCGGTAGATACTAATTGGGACAGTTATGCACAATTACCTATGTTTAAAAGGGGTCTGTATAGAATTGTAAAGGATGAATTAGCTCACTGTGAATCACCACAAGAGCTGGAAACATTTGTACAGCATTGTGTGCGCATTGATATTCGCCTTACTGAGTGTAGGCAGGAGATGTTTGCTGCATATAACCGTATTTCTAACTTTTCCCTTCCTTCCAAGGAGCCTGCAGGTAAAACATCTTGAGAGGTAGAGGAGTTTCCCATGCAAATTGATTCTGTTCAGAGGCGTGAGAGTAATGAGCGCCGGGAGCATCATCTTCGAGAAAGTCTATGTTTCTACTGCGGCCAGTCTGACCACTTTCTAATCAACTGTCCCAAGTGTCCCAAGCGGTCCAACAAGGTGCTAGCAGCAGTAGGGGAGTATGACAACTATGATGATGAATCTGACATCTCTGAATGTAGCCTGCCTTTAAACGCTGTATTCCATTCACTTTCTATGACTTCACCAGCCAAGGAGCTAAATGAAAAGAACTCTCACTGTTCTCTCCCAATTAAGATCCTGTGTACAGGACAGTGGATTTCTAGTACAGCTATGATTGACTCTGGTGCAGGTGGCAATTTTATGGATATCGCATTTGCCAAGGAACATGGTATTGAAATTCAGCAAAGAGCCTCTCCAATTACCATGGAAACAGTGGATGGGTCACCTTTAATCTCTGGGCCTGTGGATCAGGAGATCGCACCCCTTGAGATTTTGTTGGAGCCTAATCATCAAGAGCAACTCTCTTTCTTGTTAGTTTCTTCTCCTCATTTTCCTGTGATTTTAGGCATCCCTTGGCTGCGTTCTCAGAATTCAACTATCAACTGGGAGACCAAGGTGATTATCTTTCCAACAAGGAGCAACTCAGCATTAACTGAAGCTGTCCCCGAGTCCACAGCTACGGAACCACCGGTACAGGTATTTACTTTACCTTCAGCATATAAAGAGTTCTCTGACATGTGTGACAAGAAGATTGCCTATCAGCTTCCTCCACACAGGCATTATGACTGTCCCATTGATTGCTCCCTGGGGCAGCTATTCCTTTTGGTAACGTATATCCTTTGGCGGCACCTGAGCTTCAAGCCTTAAAGGAGTATGTTGATGAAAATCTGGCCAAAGGCTTCATATGTCCTTCTTCTTCACCAGCAGGGGCACCTATATGTTTTATAAAGAAGAAGGATGGGTCCCTGAGACCCTGTGTGGACTATCGAGAGCTCAATAAGGTAACCTTACGGAATCGTTATCCTTTGCCTCTGATTCCCGAATTACTGGAAAGAGTCCACCATGCTAAGGTGTTCTCTAACTGGATCTTCGTGGAGCTTATAATTTGGTGTGTAGTCGTCCAGGGGATGAGTGGAAGACAGCATTCCGATGCCGGTATGGACACTTTGAATATCTTGTGATGCCCTTCAGGCTTTGTAATGCCCCTGCAACGTTTCAACACCTTGCTAACTACATTTTCAGAGATTTGTTGGACCAGTTTGTAGTGATCTATTTGGATGATATACTAATCTTTTCTGACTCTCTACAGGAACATGAAGAACATGTCAAAACTGTTTTAAGACGTCTGAAAGAGAACCATCTGTATATTAAGCCAGAGAAATGCGAGTTTCATCATTCTGAGATACAGTTCTTAGGTTATATCATCCCTCCCCAGGGGCTGAACATGGAATCTGGTAAGATTCAGGCTATCCTTGACTGGCCGGTACCCAAAACATTAAGGAGGTCCACCGTTTTATTGGTTTTGCAAATTTCTACAGACGCTTCATTCGAAATTTTTCTGATATTGTCCGTCCCATTACTTCCTTGACAAAGAAGGAAAAGCACTTTAAGTGGTCATCACAGGCTCAAGAAGCTTTTGATCAGCTTAAGATCTGTTTCACATCAGCACCGCTGTTGATACACCCAGATCCAACACTTTCTTTCATTGTGGAGGTGGACGCTTCCGATAATGCTTTGGGGGCTATTCTCTTCCAAAGAACTGGAGAGAAGGGTCTGTTACATCGTTGTGCTTTCTTTTCCCGTAGACTAACCTCAGCAGAGAAGAATGACGACGTGGGAGAAATGGAATTACTGGCTATTATTGCGGCTTTCAAGGAATGGAGGCATCATCTGCAAGGAGCTGCACAACAGATCATAGTGCTAACCGATCATCGCAATTTAGAGTTCCTCAGATCTGCTAGATGTCTTTCTCCTCGTCAGGATCGTTGGAACTTATTTTTAAATCAATTCAACTTTGTTATCTCGTACCGTCCAGGTTCTCGTAATGGAAAGGCTGATGCTTCATCCCGAATCCATGCTGCGGATTCCGTACCTGGAGCCCCGTCCAAGACCATTCTATCTGATGCCAATTTCATCGGAGTTATCCACGATCAGGACTTGTGGAAGGAGTGCAGGGAGGCCTATGACGGTGATGTAATTCTGGCCAACCCACCTGTGGATATTAATCTTGTCTTTAAGGGTGGCATGTGGTTCAGAGATCAACGTATCTATGCCCCTGAGGTCGTCCGTCTGCAGGTCCTCAAGTTGGTACATGACTCCAAGTTGGCTGGTCACAGGGGGGTACAGAAGACACAAGAGTTCCTGAGCCGATTCTTCTGGTGGCCAACTTTCCTGAAGGATATTTTGATGCCTTCAGTGTCAATGTACAATTTTCAAAATCGTGAAAATACAGAAAAATCTTTAAATGAGAAGGTGTGTTTGGTCTTTACTGTGTGTATATATATATAAATATGTATATATATATATATATATATATATATATATATATATATATATATATATATATATATATGTATATATATATATATATATATATATATATATATATATATATATATATGTATATACACATTAGAACAAGCGCAGCGAAAAGTCGAGGGTGAGACGAAAGGGAAGACCTTAAGGATAAAAAGGTATACACTTTTCAACTTTGCAATAAAAATTGTGACATGTATAACAAATTATTATATGTGAAGCAAGAGATCAGACATTATCCCACTCTACTTCACATCCTTTTTACTAACTATCATAAAACTGGTTGCAGCAAGACACCTCTTCTACCTTTTTTTTTTCAATACGGTATTGTACAGTAATACACATCCCCTTGTAAGGGTTGTCGCATATGGCATTTGAGAAAGGAAAAGGAATACAATGAGCAGGGAATGGTTTATACATACATGCAATACATTACTTTTAAAATTAACCAAGTGGTTTTAAATTAAAAATTAGAAACTTGACACTGTTTTCAACTTCCTGATCAGGCCAAACTTTACAATTCTGAACAGTGTCACGTTTTGATATATATATATATATATATATATATATATATATATATATATATATATATATATATATATATATATATATATATATATATATATATATATATATATATATATAATTATTTTTTATTACACATTGGACAGTTTGATAAAAATATGATTGGCGTTTTCAAACTTTAAATTTTTATGCCATTGAACCAGATAGCTATACCACACAAAATAGATACCATTTACCATATGGTTACTTTCTATCAACACTATTTTTGAAACATTATTTTTTTGTCAGAAAGTTAGAAAGGTTAAAATTTAACCCCTTCCGACATCTGTCGTACCAGTATGTCAGATGTCCCCTCCCCCTCTTTGGTGTGGACTTCGGCGCTGAGGGAGGGATTCAGTGGAATTAGGCATTAGATTAGTAAAACTGTGCTTGCTATTTTTATATAAAAAATTAAAAGTGTTTTGTTTTATTTCAAATAAAATACTTTATTCTGGCTAACTTTATTTACCTTATAACTATAGGATTAATAATGGATGGATGTCTTATAGATGCCTCTCCATTAGTAATCCATGTGCTTGATATCACCTACAAAGGTGATATCAACCACACAAATATGAATTCCACTTGCCACTGCTACAGGGTAAATGGGAAGAGCCTGGCAAAGCTCCAGAATTGGCACATCTAATAGGTGTACTTTTGTGGGTGGCTGCGGGCTGCAATTTTTAGACTGCGGGCAATATCCATGACCCCTTATCAGCCTAAGCATTCCAGTCCCCAGCTGTCTGTTTTAGCTTGGCTGATTGTCAAAAATGGGGGGACCCCACACTGTTTTTTTTAATTATTTATTTAAATAATTAAAGAACACAGAGTGAGGACCCTCTATTCTTGATAACCAGCCTTGCTGAAGAAGACAGCTGAGGGTTGCAGACCCCAGCTATGAGCTTTGCCTGGCTGGTTATCAAAAATATGAGGGGACCAATGCCATTTAAAAAAATATATATATTTATTTACAGTGCATTTGCAGGCTGATAAATACTCTCATCATCTGCTTCTGCTCTCGCTGTTATTAGCAGCAGCAAGTGTCTGCTGATGGGAGCAGTTGTCCCTATCTTTTGCTGCATGAGAACTGCAGCTGTTGACCGGCAGTGATGATTTTACCGCTGATCAAAAGCGGTGTCAAATGAATGGGATCCGGTTTAGGGTCCTGGTACTGGTTTGGTACAGGAACCCAAACTTTTTGTAATTGTTCAGCTGAATCCACTGGAACCGAGCATCCAGATGTCCACCCATCTCTACTCTTGAGTAAGCCAAAGGACTGGAATTTGACTTTGGACCTCAAAATTGTCTGCAATAGAAAGCAGACACCATGTCTCATTGCAGAGCCCCTGGTGAGACCAAACAGTCAAATTTTAGGCTGGTTTCACATTTGCGTTTTTTTCCTATATTTAACATTAAAAACGCATGCGTTTTTTTGTATGTGTTTTGCCGCGTTTGACGACGCATGCGTTGTTTCTATGCTTGCGTTTGGTTGCAGAAATGCAACATGTAGTAATTTCTAGAGGCTTTTTTTGCCGCAAAAAAAGCATGCTTTTTTTTGCGGCAAAAAAACGTATTGCTGTCTATGTAAACGCATGCGTTTTTAAGCACATGCATTTGGTTGCGTTTTAAACGCATGCGTTTCATTAGAAAAAAACAAGAATACACACTGATAAGCCACCCCCCACCATCAAGGTGATAAAGGGATCCAAACCCTAACCCTAACCCTACCTCTAACCCTAACCCTAACCCTAGGGATCCTAACCCTAACCCTAACCCTAGGGATCCTAACCCTTACCCTAACCCTAACCCTAACCCTAACCCTACCCCTAACCCTAACCCTAGGGATCCTAACCCTAACCCTAACCCTACCCCTACCCCTAACCCTAACCCTAACCCCAACCCTAGCTATTTCTATTTATAGTGGGTTTTCTAGATGATTTTGATGATTGGCAGGTGTCACACACTTCTCAGCATGCATTTCAAAAACACAAACGCAGGAAAAAATGCATGTAAATGCGTCAAAATGCCGCTTTTTTTACCGCATGAGAAAACACATGCGTCTAAAAAACGCAGCGTTTGCACGTGTTTACGTGCGTTTTTTTCACCACCTGCGTTTGCTTTTTAAACGCTGCGTTTTTAAACGCAAATGTGAAACTAGCCTTATTTAGAGGTATGGTTAGCATCTTGAACCAGGAGGTGCTACACAGAATTATATACTGTTGAGGTGTGAAAATAAAAAAAATAAAAAAAAATCCTACAAGGATAAAATGGAGAGTACAGTAAATGCAATTTGTCGTGCAATTTCTCCTGAGAACACCAATACCCCATATGTGCTGGAAAACTACTGTTTTGTAATTTAAAAAAAACATATATATTTTTTAAGTATATCACTCAATCATTCTCAAAAGCATGAAAAATCTGATCTACAGCAGTTGGGGTATATTCTGGCCATGGAGGGGTATAATCTGGCCTAGGCCAATTTATAACCCAGGGTATAGTGCACTGCCTGGGGCACCTGTGCGCTGCCTGGGGCCTCGTGTGCTGCCTGGGGCCTTGTGCCCTGCCTGGGGCCCTGTGTGCTGCCTTGGACCCCATTCGCTTTCTCTGCCCCGTGTGCTGCCTGAGGCCCCTGTGCGCTGCCTGGGGCCTCGTGTGCTGCCTGGGGCCCTGTGCCCTGCCTGAGGCCCTGTGTGCTGCCTGGGACCCCGTTTGCTTTCTCTGCCCCGTGTGCTGCCTGGGGCCCCTGTGCGCTGCCTGGGCCCCGTGTGCTGCCAGGGACCCGGTTCACTGTCTCTGCCCCCCGTGTACTGCCTGGGGCCCCGTTTGCTGCCTGGGGTTCCATTATTGAGTATATCACTCAATGGTTATCAAAAGCCTGAAAAATCTGATCTACAGCAGCTGGGGTATATGCTGGCTCAGAGGGGTATAAACGGGCCTAGGCCAATTTATGCCCCGGGTATATTCTGAGCAGGGGGGTTAATCTGGCCTGTCACACTGGGACTTTATACTTGTATATTGCCATAGTACAAAGTATCCTCAATAAATCACAATTATATTGCGATCATACAACTTTAGACTTTCCGACCGCCCCATGTCATACACATATTACCTGTGTCTGCAGGGGTTAGGAGTTTCAGTGTGCCACCAGGCAGAACATTTCTTGTAGCGGCACAGACAGAGGTAATATGTGTATGATATGGGGCGGTCGCAAAGTCTATTGTGGATTCGTTTATAATAAAGAAATTGTTTTTTAAAATATTTATGTGGACACTTCTTAATCTGGCCATAGTCTATATATTGTGGGATTAGTATGCTGTATTTCAGTGCAAAGGCATTGCAATGCTTAATAGCAGTCAGTGTTACAATGGCATAATGCCTTTTAAACCATGCTTCTGGCATGGTCTAACAGGCCACTATAGCTGTAGATGTAGAGGTCATCATTTGATCTTGGGTTGCCATGACAACCAACAAAAGCCTGCAATTACATCATGGGGTGCCAATTGGAAGGGAGGCAGATCACCCTCCCATAGCTAGTCTTCTAAATACTGCAATCATTGTTTGCTGAATTCAGGAGGTTAAACAGCAGGGGGTGGTTTGGGCTTTAAACTACTGCCATGCATGCTTTACACTGATGCTCTGCAGTTATCACATCACATGGTCTAGCGCAACCAATCAATGGAACTACCACAGCTATTATAAATGCAGGAAAAAAATAAGGTGCACAATTTTTATGATTGGACAGTTTAAGGATAGGTAAAAGCGCTCAGCTCATTCCACCTAGGGATGGAAGAATGCCTAATCTGATTGTGGTGTACTACTTCAGTGCTAAAGCAGATTGAAAATGTGAGTGGTAGTCTCATTCTGTGAATGCTTATCTGAGGACTCAAATGATATATTGGGAAGTGCTGGATTGATTGGTATGAGATATACTGCAGTACCTTAAAGGGAATCGGTCACCCTCAAAATTGTATATGAGTTGCGGCCACCGGCATCAGGGGTTTATCTACAGCATTCTGTAATGCTGTAGATAAGCCCACGATGTAAGCTGAAAGATGAGAAATAGAGGTTATATTATACTCACACCGGGGGCGGTCCCTGTGCGGTCCGGGTCCGATGGGCGTCGCGGTCATGTCCAGTGCCTCCTATCTTCATACGATGACGATGTCCTCTTCTTGTCTTCTTGCCACGGCTAATACACAGGCGTACTTTGTGCAGGCGCCGGACCTCTCTGACCTTTCCCGGTGCCTGCGCACTGCAGTACTTTGCTCTGCCCTCAACAGGCCAGACAAACTGCGCCGGAGCCGGAGCCATGGCAAGAAGACAAGAAGAGGACATCATCGTATGAAGATAGGAGGCCCCGGACCCGGACCGCGCTGCCCATCGGACATGGACCACAGCGGGACCGCCCCTGGGTGAGTATAACATAACCTTTATCTCTCATCTTTCAGGTTACATCGGGGGCTTATCTGCAGCATTACAGAATGCTGTAGATAAGCCCCTGATGCCGGTGGCCACAGCTCATATACGATTTTGGGGGTGGCAGACTCCCTTTAATAATAACATTTTGTATTTTTCACACCGTAAAAAAGGAGGGCAGTATTAAACCTAAAAAACAAGAGAATTGCAGGGTTTTTTTTTGTCAGTACTCCTCCCTAAAAATTGTAATAAAAAGCCATGAACATCTTTTATGTGCTCCAAATTGTTATTAATATAATCATCTGCTAGTAATGCAAAAACAAGCTCTGTATCAATGGTACAGATTTCATTAAAATTCTACAAAAGCAAAAAAATATATTTTACAAACTTCTGCATTATTTTTCACCATTTAAATAAAGTAAAAACTCTGAAAGTTTGGTATGCAAGTAGAAAAAAATTCTAAAGTTTGTATACAAAAATTTTTTTGACCAGGAGACTCAATGTTTCAAAATAAATTTACCAGAATATGAACTATTTAAATGCAAGCCCCAAATAACATGGCAGAATTGCATTTTTTTCCACAGCACTGAACATATTTTTCTGGTAAATTGAATATTAAAATGGGTGGTGTTATTCAAACCTACAACAGAAAAATAAAGTTATGGCTCTAAGAAGGGAAGTAAAAAGACGATTGCTCAAAAAACTAAAACGGTCCAATCATTAAGGGGCTATATAAGGAGCTATTAAAAGTTACGGTGTTTGTCAAAGCAATCGTTTAGAATAGCCATATTGAATATTTGACATCAATATTTTTAGTTAAATTAGGAATACATGGAAATCTAAACAACATGACATTATTACATCAAGAATGTGACACCTGTTAAAAACATCCATGGTAATTAGTAAACCACAATGTGGTCATAAATTACATGAACACCTTTACAAATGGTGAAAAATATTATATGGGAAATAAAAATACAACCAAACAGGAAAAGAAGTACAAACCACTGGTATATAGAAACATATAAAACCATTATTAGTTCATCTTATTAAAAACTGTGGTCAACAGTTATGAGGACCAACTAGTATGAAAAACTGAGGTAATAAAAACTGAGGTATTCCACTCTAGATTATATACTTGTGGTTAACATTCTACAGAAAACCACAAAAGAAAGTGAGAATTGTTCAACCACTACATGAACTGATACATACATCCAGTCAAATTCGCACACAGTAACAGTATGGGAGTCACCACCGAACCTTAAGCCACAATTTACAATTTAAAAACTAATTCCAATTAAACAACAGTAATCAAAAGATAGACTACAATAATTTTTAGTTTACATTCTCTAAAATCTCCCTAGTTTTTATTCCCTAAATCAGTAAAGAAAACAAGGTATCAATGTTGTTGGTAGCAAGTCATTTGAAATTCGAATTACTTTAACATAACAGCAATATTTTAGATTTGCGTTGGATCGAATGCCTATAAATACACCTGGGCAGAATACTGTATGAGTCCTGTTCATAAATTTTTGGAGGAGACCAGAGCTCAGAAAAGATGTCTAGTGTTAAGCAAAAACATATACAAAGGTAGAAAATAAAAGCAAAATTGTTTCAGAAAATGCCAATTACTACGCATATTACATAAAACATTATTAAAAACGATAATACACTATCTTACTTACTAGAAATAAGATTTCCATATAATGTTGAAGTAATAATACTTAACCACATATAAAACTGTCACATAATTGCAGGGCACTAATGGGTTGTCATGAAGGGGCTAATGGTAATGCTCCATGACATAATGTTACATCACAAAATGTGTCTGGGTGTTTGAGGCAGACTCAATATGCAAATTGCCTCTTCAGAGAAAAAGAGGACTTAAACTCTATAGCGCCACCTGTTGGAAGTAGCGGATCCTACAAGTCATAATCAACCCTGTAACGAGTCGTGCAATATGACTTACGATAAAAGCCAAATCAGAGTCTCAATTCGCAGACACGGTGTTTCGGGCTATTGGCCCTCGTCAGTGCGAAGCATGAGAACTGATTTGGCTACTCAGGAACTGTGCCAGCTTCACACAAGGCAGATGCCAACCGGAAACTGACCTTGTCAGCAATGATTGGTGATGTCACAGATCACTGCTGTTAACCTCTGAAAAAAACACTATCACTGTTTAACAGAAGCATTTAAGCGCCAATGAGTTATTATGACAGAAAGGGATCTAATAAACATCCCTATCCCTGTAAGGTTATTTAGAAGACAGGGATTTTTACTATAGACATCAATACTGATCAGATATTCAAGTTCCCTATGATGACTGAAAAATAAAGTAAAAAAGCAGAAGTAAGGCTACTTTCACACATCAGGTTTTCTGTGTCAGGCTAATTCCAGCTAATTTTCAAAAAACCGGATCAGGCAAATGTTGCCACTGGATCAGGTTTTTTTCCCATAGACTTGTATTAGTGCCGGATTGCACCGGATGACATTGCGTTTCGTCCGGTTTTCGCCGGATCCGGCAAATCTGCCGCTTCGGGTTTCTGGAAAAAAACGTCCATAGCAACGTTTTTTTGTCTCCAGCGAAAAAGCCTGAAGCGCCGGATCCAGCGCTGTTTGCTAGAATGGAAGCCTATGGGAGCCGGAAGGTGCCGGATCCGGAAAAAGGCGGATCCGGCGGCCTGATCTGGTTTTTTAAACTGAGCATGCTCCAAATTTTTTTTTTATCCAATAATCTAGATATGCTAGCCGGATCCGTCAAAAAAACAGATCCGTCGCATCAGTTTTTCACAATCTGCACCGGATCCAGTTTTTCCAACATTCGCCTGACACTGAATACCTGATGTGTGAAAGTAGCCTAAATAGAAAAAAGTTTATACAAATACTAAAAAGTAAAAAAAAAAAAAAATGTGTAACCTTTATCTCACTACATATGATAAAATATAAAAAGTAAAAAAATACATATATGTTTGGTATTGCAGCATTTATAAAAGTCAGATCTATTAAAATAAAAAAATGACTAATTTATCTGGTAAATGAATTAAAGTAAATATTGAGAATTCAAAATTGCCAATTTTTTTGTTGTTGCACCTACCACAAAACTTCCACAAAAAACATCAAAACATAATATGCACTCCAAAAAAAAATAAATAGAAAAATCAGCTTACCGTTCAAAAAACACAAGCCTTCACACAGATCAATTGAATAAAAAACAAAAAGATGTGGGTCTCTCAAAATGGTGACACAAATCAATTTTTTTTACTAAGTTCAGAATTTTTTCAAGTCACTATAAAACCCCCCAAAAATATAAAAATTCAATATTGCCTTAATTCCTTACCGACATGTGAAATACTGCTACGTCATATGCCGGCTCCCTGACTTCGATGTGGGCTCGCACACCGACCCCCACATCTTTACCGCCACATAATGGTTGATGTCACCTGTTACAATTCATGCCTCTGTCAGAGGTTTTATCATTCAAAAGTATACCTTGTCCTTCCAAAAGAAAACGCCCTGATACATCTACATTGGTAGAAAAACAAATGGCAATTTGAAAAAAGGAGAAATAAAAATGAAAATGCAAAAATGAAAATTTGCTGCATCACTAACAATTTCAAATAAGGTAAGAAAAAAAAACATGCTCTTGCTGCTCAATCGTCACCTCTACACTGTCCTACCTGTATTTGGTGACATCCCATCTAGCACATGTAACCTCTGGTACTGTAGAAAGAAATTAACTGCTGAGCTTAAAGGGAACCTGTCACCCCAAAACTTGAAGATGAGATGCGGCCACTGGCATCAGGGGCTTATCTACAGCATTCTGTAATGCTGTAGATAAGCCCCCAATGTATCCTGAAAGATGACCCACCCAGGGGTGTTCCTGCTGCGGACCGGGTCCGATGGGCGTCGCGGTCTGGTCCGGGGCCTCCCATCTTCTTACGATGACATCTTCTTGTTGTCTTCATGCTGCGGCTCCGGCGCAGGCATACTTTGTCTGCCCTGTTGAGGGCAGAGCAAAATACTGCAGTGCGCAGGCATCGGGCCTCTCTGACCTTTCCCGGCGCCTGCGCACTGCAGCACTTTGCTCTGCCCTCAACAGGGCAGACAAAGTATGCCTGCGCCGGAGCCGCAGCATGAAGACAAGAAGAGGACATCATCCTATGAAGGTGGGAGGCCGAGGACCGAACCGCGACACCCATCGGACCCGGACCGCAGCGGGAACAGCCCTGAGTGAGTTTAATGTAACCTCTTCTTCTCATCTTTCAGGATACATGCTGTAGATAAGCTCGTCTTCGATTTTTGGGGTGACAGGTTCCCTTTAAAACACGGAACAGCAAGGGTAAGTATTTGTCTCAAATGGGTATTACATGTAAGTGTTCCTGAAGGAAGGTGTCTGGGCACATGACCAAGGAACTCTGAGAAGGTACTGGGTAAAGAGGAGTTAGGTCGCAGCAAGATTGTGGGAGAGGTAGGAGAGGAGAATGAGATTGCCTGGTGGGTGGTAGGTAGATGGTAGTAGATGGTAGTGCGGACCATGCTGTTGGAGCCACTCTGTAGTCTGGCAGTGATGATCTCCTGCTGATAAAACACTCATATTATTGAAACAACAGCACACAGCTTAATAAGTGACACATTACTTTAATCAGTGTCTCAGTCAGTAACTCATATTGCCATAAGACTAAATAGCAAAAAACCTGCTGACAGATTCCCTTTAAATAGAAAAAAATCCTGCTGACACATACCTTTTATGACTGGCTGCAGCAGTCACATGTTTTAGATGTGACATCATCATTGCAGCCCTGTAAAGACTGTTGAGGAGCAGCAGACAGGAGGCACTGTAGTAGCAATGGGCCAGAATCGATTGGGGGATGTTATTACTATATGGATAATGTTACTATGTTGGGGACAAAATGGGAAACTATTACTATAATGGGGCTGGAATTAGGGACATTCTTACTATACCAGCGCCAGAATAAGGGGCATTATTGCTATATTGGGGCCAGAAGGGTGGATAATATCAAAATAATGAGCCTGAATGTGGGCAGTATTACTATATTGGGCCAAAATGATGGATGTTATTACTGTATGGAGTTCAGAATAGAGGACGTTAATGCTATATGGGGCCACAATGGGGATACTCTTACTATATGATGCAAGAATCTGGGACATTATAACTATAATTCAGTCAGAATAGAGGACATTAATGCTATATGAGGGAACCAATGGGGATACTCTTACTATATGATGCAAGAATATTGGAAATTATAACTATAATTCAGTCAGAATAGGGGACATTATTACTCTATTGGGGCCAGAGTGGGGATATTATTTATATTTTGGGGGCAAAATAAGAAACATTAATTTTATATGGGTGCCAGAATGAGTAATATTATTAATATATTGGTGCTAGAATGTATGACATTGTTATTTTATTGCAATTAGAATATGAGAAATTATTACTATATTGAGGCCAGAATATAGGACATTATTACTATATTAGGGACAGAATATGAGACGTTATTACTATATTGGGACCAGAATGTGGGAAAATATTTTGATATTGGGGCCAGAATGAGGGGATATTATTATTGTATGGGTCCAATTGGGGACATTATTATCGTATGAGCCACAAGCTAAACAGAAGGATATATAAATTTGTAGAGAATTATTTAGTTTAACTTTCATTTTAGTCATTTACATATTTTTTCACAACTTTAATTTGTGCAAAAACATTGCGAAATGTCAAACTTTCAAGGCGTTTAATACCAGAAAAGATGGAAAAACTCCTTCATGAATTTGGCCCCATGTCTCCCTGAAAGAAAAAGGTATACATAATATTAGATATGTACATATATATAATTGATTTGTGCTTGACTAAAATGTCAAATATAATATTCTTAAGCTTATCACGTAGCTACGAAGCAGTGTATGCATCTCTGCTTTTCTTGCCCTGTACGTTGTTTACACTCGGTGGCTACTAAAGCTGGTAACAGCTCATCTGTAGATATTTCAGTCGTTGGACCCCACCAACCTGATATTGGTGACCATTCCTAAGTATTAAGTTCATCAATATCAAAGTAGTGAGGTCCAATGCCTGAAATATTTACAGATATAATGAAGCAGCGCCAAAGAACTAAACTGTGGCCCACAGGAGAACGGGATAATCCTTCGGTGGGTCTATGTGCAAGAGTGGGACACCAACCTGTTATGTGAGCAGTACTTGGCACTATATACTTGAATTACTATGTACAGACAAAGGCAGCATCTTATTTATTTAACAATCTATCGAGTTTATTGTTATATATATTTGAGATTGAGGATAACGGCACATTTGCATCTAGTTAAAAAGTGGGGCCTTGGATTTGGTTACTGGTGGGCCCTTGGCAAACCAGTCCGACACTGCCTGCTGGTACAACACAATATACTGTATATAGGAAAATAAGCAGCACTCAAATATGTTATGGAAAAATAAAATATGTTTTTATTAACCTATGCAACAGCGTCTCATTCCTATAACAGAAACGTTTCTAACAATGAAGTGTTGACATAGGGGCTAATTAAAATACCTTTACTTTTTCATTTCTGTCTGGATTGCTAGATAGATAGATAGATAGATAGATAGATAGATAGATAGATAGATAGATAGATAGATACATTAAATGAGAACTTTTCTTTAACAACATTTTGGCTAAATTAATTTTCATTGCATTAAATATCTTACTTTGACTTCAGAACTATAAAGTACAATGTTTTTTCCTAATTCAAACTAACTTTAATATTACAGCACATAATGTGACTGCTCCCTTCACGAAACAAAATTACATTTAGTCTCTAAAAAGGAAAAGAGATACTATCTCTAGACATTTCTTTTAATGTGACAGGGTTAAATCCTATCTCTAAAAGCAAGACTTTTGCTTATATTAATCCATTACATTTGCATAAATCTGCTCTAAAGATAAGTGAATGATCTCAACCAGCCTCTATATTTTAGAACTGATTGACCAAAGTAAAGTAACTATTAAAGCATTGCATGTAAAGGATTTCTTCTTTAATTCTTTGATATTCTTGCTAGATAAGCTAATTTATTTAGTAACATTTGAAAGTTTAATTCTGATTTATGTATTTTAATTAGTATGGTATGCCAAGCCTCTATGGATTTGTAGCTTTATCTCTTGATAAATCTGGGTGTCTTTGAATTCTTTGACATCAGTTATGGTAAGCATCAGGACCTGACAGTCAGCTACCATGTAAGAAAGGTTGTAAGTCTTCACATTGATGTAAGTGAGATAAAAGACAGCAGTCACATATTAAATCACTTAGCAGCTAAAGAGATACTGTATGAAAATTAACTCATGGTAGAGTAATGTTAATCTGACAAGGTGATAATTAAAGACTCTGGATACATGTCTTCCACATTGGAATGTCATTAAGAAGATGTGATTAGGATGTTGAAACTTGAGAATATGGTTTGATAAAAGCATATTATTAATACAAATTTATAGGATCTGTAATGTATACTAAAAGGCTTCCTCCAGGAAGTAACACTGAAACTGGAGAATAAAAGCTTGTACTTTAATGTTGTGTAGCAATTAGTGTCTTACCAGTGAACTGTACATTTAATACAAATTATAATACTGAATGAATTCTTCTGGTAAATAGAACCAGATGAAGGAATGCCGTTGGAAAATAAATGCAACTACTTTAAATGCAGTCCATAGTCCATTAACTAATGTAATAGAAACAAGAGGTAAAACTATGCTGCTGATTTTACTCTACTAAGTAAGCAAAAGAAACTTGTCTGGCCCTGATCCAGGGTTGGCTTCTCCAAAATGACTCTACCAACAACCAACTCATCAACTTCTTCAGATAGTACAAGAGTTATCACTGGAAATCTAAATTGCCAGAGACAGGTATATATTGGATAGGGGAGGGGTCAATATTGAACAGCTGAGATCATACAAGCAAGGAGGCTTCAGAGACTCCAAACTGAACAGATTAACCCCTGCACTGCTAACAGAAACCTGCACCATTTAATATAAAGGATAAGTGTTTCTGATCAGTGCACGTGAAATCAGATGCTGTGGTTCTCTGACACCTCTCTGCCATTGTAAACCCATGACAATAGAGTTTGGGCAAGAAAAGATGCTGAGGAATAGTGGGGAAATAGTGAGTAGTGATTGTGGCCGGACAGGTGAGTGGTGAGTTATTAGTTTTGTTTTTTTAAACATTTTGCCGGCCCCTTTACAATGCAGAAAAATAGCAGCCAGTTGAAGTGTGTGGAGCAAATTACAAACCAGCAAAGTAAAAGTCAGTTACACGCAAACAAATTTGTTATTCTTTAGTAAGGTCTCAATTGTAAAATTTCCATGTATTACCCAATCTTGGTCAACTGACAGCTAGAGATCAGTGGATAATTCTGGAGAGGATCCAGTTCAAGTCAGATTTCCTAAAATTTGTGGTTTCACATGAATTAAACAGTTTGCAAAAAAATAACTTGCTCAGCACCATTTCCCACACAGCTGAAGCATTAGAGAGCAGGCTAGCATCATTTTGTGTACATGTGTGGGCCTCCCCCTAATGCCCTGCAGTTATGGCATCTTAAGGATTATCATACCTTGTACAGTGGTGGTTAGTACCTGGGCCGTCACAGATCAGCTATTCCCAATTGAAAAAAAGCATAATCGCATATGTACTGTGTATGTAATTAATATGGTCTAGGTTATCCTGATATTCAAAAAAAAATCCATTTGAAAATGGCACCCACCGTGCCTGCGCAACAGCACCTATTGATATATATAGTTGCTACTGTGCAGGTGCCGGTGACACCATCTTGCTAAAGAAAATACATTTCCTCCTCCAGCCGGTGCAGCCGGCGTCTGTGCAGTAACAGCTATCGGCGATCATCATGCATGGCCCTCTCATCCCTACTCTGGAATGCATGGCCCCCTCATCCCCATCCTGGTATGTATGGCCCCTCATCCCTAGCCTGGTAGACATGTCCTCCTCATCCCCATCCTGGTAGGCGTGGCTCCCTCATTCCTTTCCTAGTAGGCACGGACCCCCTCATCCCCATCCTGGTATGCAGGGCCCCAATCTTCATCCTGGTACGCATTGCCCCATCCTTATCCTGATATGACTGTCCCCCCATAAGACACACCTAGGTTTTAGAGGAGGAAATTAAAAAAAATTGAAGCAAAAAATGTGGTCAATTATGTACTTAATATCCCCTATCTTGGTATATATGGTCCCCTCATCCCCATCCTGGTTTTACTGGCCCCCTCATCCTTATCCTGTTGTGCATGGCCCCCTTATCCCTATCTTGATATGCATGGCTCCCTCGTCCCTACCCTGGTATGCATGGCACCCTCATTCCTATCCTGGTATGATGGCCCCTCATCCCCATGCTGGCATGCATAGCCTCCTCATCTCTGTCCTGGTATGCATGACCCCCCTATCCCTAGCCTGGTAGGCATGTTCCCCTTTTCCCTAGCCTGGTACGCATGGCCTAGTCAGTCCTATACTGTTAGGCATGGTCCCCCTCATCCTATCTTAGTATGCATTGCCCCCATCTCTATCCTGGTATGTATAGACCATCCTTATGCCGGTATGATTGGCCCCATCCACATCCTGGTATACATGTCCCCCTCATCCCAATCCTGGAATGGATTGTCCCCATCTCCATCCTGGTATGTATAGCCCATCCTTATCCTGATATGATTGGCCCCATCCACATCCTGGTATACATGTCCCCCTCATCCCAATCCAGGTATACAGGGACCCCATCCCCATCCTGTATGCATGGCCCCCATCAGAAAAACATTAAAAAATAAACCATTATACTTACCTTTCCTGCGCTCTCTCACAGCATCTTGTTTTCAAAACCTAGGTGTGGAATACAGTGAATATTCATTTCTCCTTAGCATCGGGCACAGAAGTTAGCTGCAGCCACCAGCTCCTGTCTCATGTGACCAGCTGCTCTGCCTTTGATGCTCCCACACCTCACCGCCACAGCTAAAGCAAGTACATCCAGACTATAAGATGCACCACCCATTTTCCTCAACATTTTTGGAAGAAAAAAATGTGTCTTATAGTCTGAAAAATACGGTAGTATTGCATAACAAACTGTAGCTTTCATTTGTGCTTTTTTTGTGGTGACTTTTGATCACTTTTTATTAATTCTTTGAAAGAGCAGCACAAATAAGCAGCAAGTTGACTTTATCATAAATAAAATGTTCATTTTTAGTACTTTGTAGAGAATCCTTTACAGGCAATGACTGCCTGAAGTCTGTAAGCCATGGACATCACCAAATGCTGGGTTTCTTCTGTGTTGCATTGTCATGCCTTAACAGCAGCTGACTTCAGCTGTTGCTTGTTGGTGAGTTTTTCAGCCTTGTTTTGTTTGAAGCATGTTAAATGCATGCTCATTGAGATCAATTGACTGACTCGGACATTGCAGAATATTTCACTTATTTGCTTAAAATACCTCCTGGGTTGTTTTCACAGTATATTTTGTATCCAAATGAAAAAAAGAGATCTCTTCCAGCTCCTTTGATAAAAAATTAATATTCCTTTATTTAGAAAATCCTTAAAATTTCCATGTGAGAATCCAGGAGATCTCTTTTTTTCATTTGTCTACAACCACGTCAACCAGGACAGACTTCCGCGCACCTGTGCTTCTAACGGTGAGCTGGCTTTTTTTCTATGTGTTTCATTCTATATTTTGTATCCTTGTTCATTTGTACTATAAGGCGCTGTCCAACCAACTTGCTGAATTTGGTTGAATCTGAGCAGAAAGTATAGCCCTGTACATTTCAGAATTCATCCACCTGCTTCTGTCTTTAATCACATCATCAATAAACACCATCGAGTGATCCGATGCCTTTGGGAGCCATGAATGCTCATGTCATCTTTCTGCCTAGACCAAGCTTTACTAGGGTAAGTGGTGTGCCTTGGATCATGAGCAGTTTCTGGTACAGATTGGTCGTCATTTCATCTGTCCGCAAAATTAATTTTCCAGTACTGGGCTGGCTTCTTTAGATGTAGTTTGTTAAAGTCCAATCTGGCCTTTCTTTTTTTTAAGGCAGTTTAATGGATTGCACCTTGTTTTGGACCCTCTGTATTTGTTCTCATGAAATATTTTTATGGTAGACTTAGATACTGAAACACCTACTTTCTGGAGAGTGTTGTTCAATTGGGTCAATGTTGTGAAGTGGTTTTTCTTCACCATGGAAAGAATTCTGTGATCATCCACCATTATTGTTTTCCATTGACGTCCAGGCCTTTTTGAAGTCCCAAGCTCACCAATGTGCTCTTTTTTTGCAGAATGTACCAAACTGCTGATTCTGCCTCTCCTAACATTACTGCTGCCTTTCTGATTGAGTTATTATTTCTTTCATTTTTTCAGCTTAGTGATGGTCTGTTTCTCTTCCATTGAACGTTCCTTTGATGGCATGTTATGGGCTCACAGGAATAGCTTCCAAATGCAAATGCCACACTTGTAATCATCTCCAGACCTTTTACCTACTTAATTAATAATGGATCAACAAGCGAAAAGCTCATGCAGACAATTAGAGAACTTTTGATATAATTACTTTTTATCCCTTTAAAATGAGGCAGCTACATATTTTAAAAATCTGCAGTTCCTAAACACTTACTATACTTAGGATGTAGGTATCCTCAAGAGGTATTTTTGTCTTTGCGTTTTTGTTTTTTGCTCCCCTTTTTCCCAGAGCCATATCCTTTTTTATTCTTTGGTCAAAATGGCCATGTGAGGGCTTGTTTTTTTGGGAGACAAATTGTACTATTGAATGGCACCATTGGTTTTAACATATCATGTACTGGAAAACAGGGAAAAAAATTCCAAGTGCAGTGAAATTGCAAAAAAAAGGGCAATTCCACAACTGTTTTTTTGGATTTCTTTTACCATGTTCAGCAAATGCTAAAACTGACCTGCCATTATGATTCTCCAGGTCATTACAAGTTCATAGACACCAAATATGCATAGGTTCTTTTTTATTTAAATGGTGAAAAAAAAAACTTTGGTAAAAAAACAAAAAAATAAATGGCGCCATTTTCCGAGACCTGTAGCATCTCCACTTTTCATGATGCTTTGCTGGGTGAGGGCTTATTTTTTGCATGTTGAGCTGACATTTTTATTGATACCATTTTGGTGTAGATACGATCTTTTGATCACCAGTTATTGCATATTATTGCAATGTAGTGGCAACCAAAAAAACCCGCAATTATGATGTTTTGAATATTTTTCTCATTACACTTTTTTGAGATCAGTTACATTTTTTATATTGATTCTGAACTCAGCAATACCAAATACCAATAGCAATGTGTATATTTGATTTTTTTATTTTTTATTTTTTTGAATGGGGTGAAAGGGGGTGATTTGAACTTTTATTTTTTTATTTTTAATATTTTTACAAACTTTTTTACTTTTTGCATGCTTCAATAGTCTCCATGGCAGACTAGAAGCTGCACTACTTTAATCGGCTCTGCTACATACGGGTGATGATCAGATCGCTTGTGTGTAGCAAAAATGCTCTTTTGATATGAATGCTGAGTGCCGATCACTGGACGGTGCTCATAGCAATCTATGACAACCATAGAGTTCTGCTGGAGACCTCTGGTTGTCATGCAAACCCATTGGTGACCCGTGATGACGTGACGGGGTTAATGATGGATGGAATTTCTGGTGCACTTCGGGAAAGCGCAAGGTAAATGACACTGTCAGATTGACAGAGGCATTTTACTAGTTAACAGCAACATGTGGATCGCCCGCGACTGTTAGAGGCACATGTCAGCTGTTCAAAACAGCCTACATGTGCCGGGAAATATGTGGGCTCAGCGCCGGAGCCCACATCAAAAGGAGGAATTCCCACGTGGGTGTACTATTACACCCAAAGTCGGAATGAGGTTAAAGCTGGAACTCTGCACTTTAAGCCCATATTGATTATATAACTATATTCTGAATATGTTTTGGTAAACAGCCAAAATGCCAAAACTTATGTCACTGTCCAAATATTTATGTACCTGACTGCAGCTTAGTCAGGGCTTGTTTTTTTCCCAATACAGACATGGACAAAAATAATTTAATCTGAAATTGTTTTTAAATTATTTTTTTTTATAAATTCACACAAAAATATCACTTAAAAACCAAAATAATAATTGCTTTTTGTGAGAGGTGAGCTGATCAGTAGTGTTGAGCGATACCGTCCGATACTTGAAAGTATCGGTATCGGATAGTATCGGCCGATACCCGAAAAGTATCGGATATCGCCGATACCGATACCCGATACCAATACAAGTCAATGGGACACCAAGTATCGGAAAGTATCCTGATGGTTCCCAGGGTCTGAAGGAGAGGAATCTCTCCTTCAGGCCCTGGGATCCATATTACTGTGTAAAATAAAGAATTAAAATAAAAAATATTGATATACTCACCTCTCCGGAGGCCCCTGGACATCACCGCTGGTAACCGGCAGCCTTCTTTGCTTAAAATGAGCGCATTTAGGGCCTTCCATGACATCACGGCTTCTGATTGGTCGCGTGCCGCTCATGTGACCGCCACGCGACCAATCACAAGCCGCGACGTCATTCTCAGGCCCTAAACTCCTCATTCTAGGAATTTAGGACCTGAGAATGACGTCGTTGCTTGTGATTGGTCGCGTGGCGGTCACATGAGTGGCACGCGACCAATCAGAAGCCGTGACGTCATGGAAGGTGCTGAACGCGCTCATTTTAAGCAAAGCAGGCTGCCGGTTAACAGCGGTAAGGTGCAGGGGCCTCCGGACGGGTGAGTATATCAATATTTTTTATTTTAATTCTTTATTTTACACATTAATATGGATCCCAGGGCCTGAAGGAGAGTTTCCTCTCCTTCAGACCCTGGGAACCATCAGGATACCTTCCGATAATTGGTGTCCCATTGACTTGTATTGGTATCGGGTATCGGTATCGGCGATATCCGATACTTTTTGGGTATCGGCCGATACTATCCGATACCGATACTTTCAAGTATCGGACGGTATCGCTCAACACTAATTACAACATAAACATAAGTTGTAAAAAAAAATTACTTACCTCACCGCTCACCTGTCCATCCCCTCTGCTGCTCACTTGCCATCATTTTGCTGAACCATAAATGTCTGGAAATAGTTTCTGAAACAAAAAATTATACTCACCACTGATGTGTTCATTCCCTCCTCTGCTAGCCAGCCAGTCCTTATAGCCATCTCTGCTTTCACTATTGCTCACCAAATCTTTCATTCTGCTCACTCTAGGCCAGGACGCCCAGCCGCAACCAGGCCCTAGAGGGCACTGCGTGCTGCATGTTATGATTTAATGGGTGGGTATGGACATGTGAATGTTGCAGGGAGTATAGGTTGTTTCTTTTAACTTTTGTCAGCCATCTATGCTTCAGCAAAATGGCAACCAGCCAGTCAACCGCTATGTGTACACACACATAGTGAATGCACACAATGCAAATTTAGAGAAATCAACATTCTCAAAATGTGGATTTTTCGAGTAATTGAGCAGAATCCAATTCTACTCAAATTAATTTGCTCATCTCTATCTTCAATGCAAACACATAATAATCTTAATAATATCAAAATGACCTATACACATATAGCTATGGATAAATGGATGTTAACTGTTTTTCATTGTTGCACTGTGACAAACACTCCCTGTTTGTCCCAAACACCTAAAGCATTGTGGCTCAGTGTTTAGAACTTTAGCCATACAATGTTGGGGCCCTGGGTTCAAATCTAATCAAAGACAACATCTGCAAGTAGTTTGTATGGTCTTTCTGTGTTTCTGTAGATTTGCCCTGGGTTCCACGGATTCCTCCCACTCTCCAAGGACATACTGATAGGAGATTTAAATTGGGAGCTTCAGTGTAGACAGTGATAATGATATCTGTAAAGTAAGTAATGGTAAACAGCGAACTAGTCTGAACTGGTGCATAACCAAAAACAACTTAGGCTAGGTTCACATTGCGTTAATGTGTGCACGCTAATGGACAGCGTTGCACGGTGAAAATGTCGCAATTAACGCCGTGCAACGGGTCCGTTAGCGCACCCATTGACAGCAATGTGAAGTTTCCCTCTAGCGCATCGCAAGCGCGTGGCTTTTTCGGCTCGCGCTAGCGATGTGCCGTTCTTCTGTGGTGCGCCTCGGACGCTGCTTGCAGCGTCCGCGGTGCGCCCGAGGTCCGTTCCCCGCTCTCGCAGATCGGGGATCTGCGAGAGCGGGGACATTAACGCGACTCCTAGCGCGGCCCCTAAATAAACATTGCATTAGCGCAATCCGCTAGCGCTAGCGCTAAACGGATTGCCCTAACGCAATGTGAACCTAGCCTTACAGAGCAAATAGATGAATGGCTGCACTCAATTGTACTAAAGCAAGGGAATGAGTGATACATGAAATGTTAATAGCATAATGGCTTGTGAAATCTATGAAAAAACACATGAGATGCTTAGCACAAAATTTGGCCAAAAAATATGAGCTCAACCACCAACGTCAAGGTAATCTCATGAATCGGATGGGTCCCTGACCTGTCTGCCTAGTGTGAACACTTACCTCTGGCTAATATCATGGTAAAGCCTGCATTTATAGGAAGTTCGGAACCAACTGTGCTTGGATGTAGTTAAAATCCCAGCATGGTGAAGGGCGCGGGCGTTCAAGTCAGATAAAATAGTATATAGCAAGTAATGCTAAACTGACTGAACAGCTAACTAGTCTGAACTGGTGCATAACCAGAAACAACTTACATAGCAAATAGATGAATGGCTGCACTCAATTATACTACAGAAGGAAATGTGCGATACATGAAATGTGAATAGCATAATGGCTTGTGAAATCTATAAAAAAAACACATGAGATGCTTAGCACAAAATTCGGCCAAAAAATGTGAGCCCATCCACCAACGTCAGGGTAATCTCATGTGTTTTTTCACAGATTTCACAACCCATTATGCTAATGCTAAATAATGCCATGTATGGTAGTAACAATGGCACACCTATCAACCTGAATACTTAGGCAGCATGTAACTGCTTGAATCAGCTTATAAGGCTAGGTGCGTATGACATCAAAGGTGCATGCCTTATTACCATAGTAACTCAATTTGCACAAGAAGTGTAATTACAGCTATTAAAAATTAAAGCAGATGCTTTATGGCCTAGAGATGAGGCCTGCTTAAGTTTTTGCAGGAAATAACACATTGAACCAAGCACTCCACTAATCAGCCTATGACGGTTTTAATTCCAGCAGCATCCTATCTACCCATATAAACATAAGCTATAAGCCCATGAGAGGGGTCACATTAGATTAGATTCCCAGCAATGAACTTAATTGGTCAATTATGAAGCAGCCACTTCTGCTTTTTGATGACTCTGCTGGCTGTGTTCTGTGGGGCATCCTGTTGTGAATTCTGTTCTCGAGCTCCCTCCTGTGGTTATGAATGGTACTTCGGTGAGTTCTGTGTTGTGAATTAGACTTTTTGGCTCCCTCTTGTGGTCACTAGTGATATGACTCTGGGATTGTCTTTCTTCAGTTTGGCACTCACCTGGGTCGTTAGTCCAGGGGTGTCGCTATATAAACTTCCAGGATCCTTAGTCCAGTGCCTGGCATCGTTGTAATCAGATCCTTCTGTTGCTCCTGTCTGCTGGTCCTGGTTCTTGCAAAATTAAGCTAAGTCTTGCTTCTTTGTTTTTTGGGTTATTTGCTTTGCTTCTATTTTTGTCCAGCTTGTACTAAATGTGAGTTCTGACCTTGCTGGAAGCTCTAGGGGACTGGTGTTCTCCCCCTGGCCGTTAGTCGGTTCGGGGGTTCTTGAATATCCAGCGTGGATATTTTAATAGGGTTTTTGCTGACCATATAAGTCATCTTACTATATTCTGCTATAAGCTAGTGGGCCTCTCTTTGCTAAATACCTAGCTCATTCTTATGTTTGTCTTTTCCTCTTACCTCACCGTTATTATTTGTTGGGGGCTTGTATCCAACTTTTGGGGTCTTTTCTCTGGAGGCAAGAAAGGTCTTTCTTTTCCCTTCTAGGGTTAGTTAGTTCTCCGGCTGGCGCGAGACGTCTAGAACCAACGTAGGCACGTTCCCCGGCTACTGCTATTTGTGGTGCTAGGATTAGATATATGGTCAGCCCAGTTACCACTGCCCTATGAGCTGGTTTTTTGTGTTTGCAGACTTGGTATTTATTCCTGAGACCCTCTGCCATTGGGGTCATAACAGTATGCCAGGCCGACATTGAATGTTTAATGCATTGCAGAAGTGGGATAATAAGAAAGGAAATTCTGATTTTTTATTTTTTTTTCCTCTCTTCCTCCCCTTTACCTCTGAGTGGCTTGAGCTTGCTGCAGACATGAATGTCCAGACCTTGATTACAAGTGTGGACCAGCTTGCTGCTCGTGTGCAAAGCATACAAGATTTTGTTACCAGTAGTTCTATGTCTGAACCTAAAATACCTATTCCTGAACTGTTTTCTGGAGACCGATTTAAGTTTAGGAATTTCAGGGATAATTGTAAATTGTTTCTATCTCTGAGACCCCGTTCATCTGGAGACTCAGCTCAGCAAGTTAAAATTGTTATCTCTTTTTTACGGGGCGACCCTCAGGATTGGGCTTTCTCGCTAGCGCCAGGAGATCTGGCATTGGCAAATATTGATGCGTTTTTTCTGGCGCTTTACGAGGAACCCAATCTTGAGGTTCAGGCAGAAAAAGCCTTGCTGGCTATTTCTCAGGGCCAGGATGAAGCTGAAGTGTATTGCCAAAAATTTCAGAAATGGTCCGTGCTTACTCAGTGGAATGAGTGTGCTCTGGCCGCAAATTTCAGAAATGGCCTTTCTGAAGCCATTAAGAATGTGATGGTGGGTTTCTCCATTCCTACAAGTCTGAATGATTCCATGGCGCTGGCTATTCAAATTGACCGGCGTTTGCGGGAGCGCAAAACCGCTAATCCTCTGGTAGTGTTGTCTAAACAAGCACCTGATTTGATGCAATGTGATAGAATTCAGACCAGAAATGAGCGGAAAAATCATAGATGTCAGAATGGGTTGTGTTTTTACTGTGGAGATTCTACACATGTTATATCAGCATGCTCTAAACGCCTAACAAGGGTTGTTAGTCCTGTCGCCATTGGTAATTTGCAACCTAAATTTATTTTGTCTGTGACTTTAATTTGCTCATTGTCCTCTTACCCTGTTATGGCGTTTGTGGATTCAGGTGCTGCCCTGAGTCTTATGGATCTGTCATTTGCCAAGCGCTGTGGTTTTGTTCTTGAGCCGTTGGTTAATCCTATCCCTCTGAGGGGTATTGATGCTACGCCATTGGTGGAAAATAAACCGCAGTTTTGGACACAGGTAACCATGTGCATGACTCCTGAACATCGGGAGGTGATTCATTTTCTTGTTCTGCATAAAATGCATGATTTGGTCGTTTTGGGTTTGCCATGGTTACAGACTCATAATCCAGTCTTGGATTGGAAGGCAATGTCTGTGTCAAGTTGGGGCTGTCAGGGTATTCATGGTGATTCCCCGCCGGTGTCTATTGCTTCCTCTACTCCTTCGGAAGTTCCTGAGTATTTGTCTGATTATCAGGATGTGTTCAGCGAGTCCAGGTCCAGTGCTCTGCCTCCTCATAGGGACTGTGACTGTGCCATAGATTTGATTCCAGGTAGCAAATTTCCTAAGGGAATACTATTTAATCTTTCTGTACCTGAGCATACCGCAATGCGTTCGTATATCAAGGAATCTCTGGAGAAGGGGCATATCCGTCCTTCCTCTTCCCCTCTTGGTGCGGGATTCTTTTTTGTGGCCAAGAAGGACGGATCTTTGAGACCTTGTATTGACTATCGGCTTTTGAATAAAATCACTGTTAAATTTCAGTATCCTTTGCCTCTGTTGTCAGACTTGTTTGCCCGAATTAAAGGTGCCAAGTGGTTCACCAAGATAGATCTTCGTGGTGCGTACAACCTTGTGCGCATTAAGCGAGGAGATGAATGGAAAACCGCATTTAATACGCCCGAAGGTCATTTTGAGTACTTGGTGATGCCTTTTGGGCTCTCTAATGCTCCTTCAGTGTTTCAGTCCTTTATGCATGATATTTTCCGGAAGTATCTGGATAAATTTATGATCGTTTATCTGGATGATATTCTGTTTTTTTCTGATGACTGGGACTCGCATGTAGAGCAGGTCAGGATGGTGTTTCAGGTTTTGCGTGAGAATGCTTTATTTGTTAAGGGCTCAAAGTGTCTCTTTGGAGTACAGAAGGTTCCCTTTTTGGGGTTTATTTTTTCCCCTTCTGCGGTGGAGATGGACCCAGTCAAGGTCCGAGCTATTCATGATTGGACTCAACCCACGTCAGTTAAGAGTCTTCAGAAGTTCTTGGGTTTTGCTAACTTCTACCGTCGTTTTATTGCTAATTTTTCTAGCATTGTTAAACCTTTGACGGATATGACCAAGAAAGGTTCTGATGTTGCTAACTGGGCTCCTGCAGCCGTGGAGGCTTTCCAGGAGTTGAAGCGCCGGTTTACTTCAGCGCCTGTTTTGTGCCAGCCTGATGTCTCACTTCCCTTTCAGGTTGAAGTGGATGCTTCGGAGATTGGGGCAGGGGCCGTTTTGTCGCAGAGAGGCCCTGGTTGCTCTGTGATGAGACCTTGTGCCTTTTTCTCGAGGAAGTTTTCGCCTGCTGAGCGGAATTATGATGTTGGCAATCGGGAGTTGTTGGCCATGAAGTGGGCATTTGAGGAGTGGCGTCATTGGCTCGAGGGTGCTAAGCATCGTGTGGTGGTCTTGACTGATCACAAAAATCTGATGTATCTCGAGTCTGCTAAACGCCTGAATCCTAGACAGGCCCTCTGGTCATTGTTTTTCTCCCGTTTTGACTTTGTGGTCTCGTATTTACCAGGTTCAAAGAATGTGAAGGCGGATGCTCTTTCAAGGAGCTTTGTGCCTGACTCTCCGGGAGTCGCAGAACCGGTTGGTATTCTTAAAGAGGGAGTTATCTTGTCAGCCATTTCTCCGGATTTGCGTCGTGTGTTGCAGAGATTTCAGGCTGGTAGACCTGACTCTTGTCCACCTGACAGACTGTTTGTTCCTGATAAGTGGACCAGCAGAGTCATTTCCGAGGTTCATTCCTTGGTGTTGGCAGGGCATCCGGGAATTTTTGGCACCAGAGATCTGGTGGCTAGGTCCTTTTGGTGGCCTTCCTTGTCACGGGATGTGCGGTCGTTTGTGCAGTCCTGTGGGACTTGTGCTCGAGCTAAGCCTTGCTGTTCGCGTGCCAGCGGGTTGCTCTTGCCCTTGCCTGTCCCGAAGAGGCCTTGGACACACATTTCCATGGATTTCATTTCAGATCTCCCGGTGTCTCAGGGCATGTCTGTCATCTGGGTGGTATGTGATCGCTTTTCTAAGATGGTCCATTTGGTACCTTTGCCTAAGCTGCCTTCCTCTTCCGATCTGGTTCCTGTGTTCTTTCAGAATGTGGTTCATTTACACGGCATTCCTGAGAATATTGTGTCTGACAGAGGATCCCAGTTTGTTTCCAGGTTCTGGCGATCCTTTTGTGCTAGGATGGGCATTGAGTTGTCGTTTTCGTCTGCCTTTCATCCTCAGACTAATGGACAAACGGAGCGAACTAATCAGACTCTGGAGGCTTATTTGAGGTGTTTTGTTTCTGCGGATCAGGATGATTGGGTGACCTTCTTGTCGTTGGCTGAGTTTGCCCTTAATAATCGGGCTAGTTCCGCTACATTGGTTTCGCCATTTTTCTGCAACTCTGGTTTTCCATCCTCGTTTTTCCTCGGGACATGTGGAGCCTTCTGACTGTCCTGGGGTAGATTCTGTGGTGGATAGGTTGCAGCAGATCTGGAATCATGTGGTGGACAACTTAAAGTTGTCACAAGAGAAGGCTCAGCGTTTTGCCAACCGCCGCCGCGGTGTGGGTCCCCGACTTCGTGTTGGGGATTTGGTATGGCTGTCTTCTCGATTTGTTCCTATGAAGGTCTCCTCTCCTAAATTTAAGCCTCGCTTCATCGGTCCTTACAAGATATTGGAAATCCTTAATCCTGTGTCCTTTCGCTTGGATCTTCCTGTGTCGTTTGCCATTCACAACGTGTTCCATAGGTCTTTGTTGTGGCGGTACGTTGTACCTGTGGTTCCTTCTGTTGAGCCTCCTGCTCCGGTGTTGGTTGAGGGCGATTTGGAGTACGTGATGGAGAAGATCTTGGATTCTCGTCTCTCCAGGCGGAGGCTTCAGTATCTGGTCAAGTGGAAGGGCTATGGTCAGGAGGATAATTCCTGGGTGGTTGCCTCTGATGTGCATGCGGCCGATTTAGTTTGTGCCTTTCACGCTGCTCATCCTGATCGTCCTGGTGGTCTTGGTGAGGGTTCGGTGACCCCTCCTTAAGGGGGGGGTACTGTTGTGAATTAGACTTTTTGGCTCCCTCTTGTGGTCACTAGTGATATGACTCTGGGATTGTCTTTCTTCAGTTTGGCACTCACCTGGGTCGTTAGTCCAGGGGTGTCGCTATATAAACTTCCTGTATCCTTAGTCCAGTGCCTGGCATCGTTGTAATCAGATCCTTCTGTTGCTCCTGTCTGCTGGTCCTGGTTCTTGCAAAATTAAGCTAAGTCTTGCTTCTTTGTTTTTTGGGTTATTTGCTTTGCTTCTATTTTTGTCCAACTTGTACTAAATGTGAGTTCTGACCTTGCTGGAAGCTCTAGGGGGCTGGTGTTCTCCCCCCGGCCGTTAGTCAGTTCGGGGGTTCTTGAATATCCAGCGTGGATATTTTAATAGGGTTTTTGCTGACCATATAAGTCATCTTACTATATTCTGCTATTAGCTAGTGGCCCTCTCTTTGCTAAATACCTAGCTCATTCTTATGTTTGTCTTTTCCTCTTACCTCACCGTTATTATTTGTTGGGGGCTTGTATCCAACTTTTGGGGTCTTTTCTCTGGAGGCAAGAAAGGTCTTTCTTTTCCCTTCTAGGGTTAGTTAGTTCTCCGGCTGGCGCGAGACGTCTAGAACCAACGTAGGCACGTTCCCCGGCTACTGCTATTTGTGGTGCTAGGATTAGATACATGGTCAGCCCAGTTACCACTGCCCTATGAGCTGTTTTTTTGTGTTTGCAGACTTGGTATTTATTCTTGAGTTGGAGTATGTGGTGGAGAAGATTTTGGATTCTCGTATTTCGAGACGGAAACTTCAGTACCTAGTCAAGTGGAAAGGTTATGGTCAGGAGGATAATTCCTGGGTAGTTGCCTCTGATGTTCATGCTGCCGATCTTGTTCGTGCCTTTCATTTGGCTTGTCCTGTGCAGCCTGGAGGCTCTGGTGAGGGTTCGGTGACCCCTCCTCAAGGGGGGGGACTGTTGTGAATTCTGTTCTCGAGCTCCCTCCTGTGGTTATGAATGGTACTTCGGTGAGTTCTGTTCATGGACTTCCTCTGGTGGCTGTGAGTGGAGCTGCTGGTTCTGAGATTCCTTCTCCAGCTGATCTCGTTCAGGCCTTGGCTGGCTGCTCTATTTAACTCCACTCAGAGCTTTACTTGATGCCAGCTGTCAATGTCCTAGTACTGGTTCAGTTCTCTTGGATCTTTCAGATGACCTGTCTATTTCAGCAAAAACTAAGTCCCTGCTAGCTTATTTGTTACCACTGTGTTTTTGTCCAGCTTGCTATTGTGATTTAATCTTGTTAGCTGGAAGCTCTGGGATGCAGAGTGGCACCACCGCGCCGTGAGTCGGTGCGGTGGTTTCTTTGCACACTCTGCGTGGTTTTTTGTTAGTTTTTTATGCTGACCGCAAAGATACCTTTTCTATCTTCTGTCTGTTTAGTTAGTCTGGCCTCCTATGCTGAAATCTATTTCATTCCTGTGTTTGTAACTTCCATCTTAACTCACAGTCAATATACGTGGGGGCTGCCTATTTCTTTGGGGAATTCCTCTGAGGCAAGGTAGGCTGTATTTTCTATCTTTAGGGGTAGTTAGCTCTTAGGCTGTGAAGAGGCGTCTAGGCAGAGTCAGGAACGCTCCACGGCTATTTCTAGTTGTTGTGATAGGATTAGGGGTTGCGGTCAGCAGAGCTCCCACTTCCCAGAGCTCGTCCCGTATTGCTAGTTTGCTCATCTGGTCATTTCTAGTGCTCCTAACCACCAGCCAAACATAACAGCATCCCCTTGGCCCTGTCCACAATTGGAAGAGATTGAGTGCACTGATACCCAATCACTTGATCTGTTGGAGAATGAGTACATTGGAGGGGTGGTGCAAATAGTCACCACAGCACATCTCTCGTGATGATGAAACACAGATGGCAACTGCTGCAACTTTCTGCTGTGTGTTGTCCAGCGAGGAGGGCAGATGTGAGGACTGGGTGGAACATCATGCAGAGGAATATTATTATTATTATTTTTTTAGATCACGATAGTTTCCATGGTGCTGTCCATGAGAAGGGGTTACATACAAAACCCAAATAGAAATTACAATGAAAGAGCTAACAGTAACAGACAGCTCACCCTAACCTTGTGTCTTTACCTTGTACAACATAATGGGGATGATAGTTCCAAATATAGGGGATAACCAAGTGTGTTAAAACACAGAATTCTACAGGATGGGGTATACTTAGGAGGGCTCTTGCAGGCAATTAGATGAGGAACATACAACAGTGGAGGAAAGAAGGAGGTCTTGGGTGAACCAGAGATGGGAGCTATTGGGAAATTCGTTCATAGTTGCATGAGGGAGACAGATTATGGACAGCATTGTAGGACAGTGTCAGTAGCTTAAAGTGGATATGTTGTGAAATTGGGAGACAATGAAGGGATTTGCAGAGGGGAGAAGCGGATAGATAATGAACACAATAGTGGATTAGTAAGGCAACAGAGTTATGGAGAGACTGTAGAGGTGTGTTCATGTGATGGTGATGATAAGGTCCTAGACCCCACATAGAGTCAAGGCAATCTGAATGACATGGGTAGTTTGGAGGAAGAGGTGATGGTTATACTGCTCCAGCTGTACAGCAAACAAGGGAGCAAAAACAGCAATGCCTACCCCTATCCATTAAGTTGGCTGCTACTGTGCACTGCAGCCAGCCCATATACTATTCTCTGTCCATGTTGCCTCTTCCTCTTAATATGCTTCCTTCACATCTCCTCATCTGGTCAGAAAGTGCTGGCTGTCTGTCTGCACTTTTGGCATTCTCTCCCTGCTGCTGCTAGCCAGTCTGCGGTGCAGTGTCACTTCTGCCTTCTTCAATCCCGTTTCATATGCGACATAACCGCAAGGTGTACCTTCCCCTTGCATATGCTGGAGAGACTATGTGAAGAGCAGCACACAATAGTGAAGTTTGATCTGCAGCATGCACAGGTGAGTCGCTCTGCGAAACAACACCAATTCAAGGCCAATGAGTGGGTGTGTGTGCGGGATGTGTGTGCCATGTTGCGCTGCTTCTAGCACTCTACGAACAAGTCCAGCACTGATGAAACCATCATCAGCGTTACTGTCCCATTTCTAGGTTTCCTTGAAAAACTGTTTCAGGTGATGATGGATCAGGTGATGGCACAGTAAGTAGGAATAGGAGGAGGAAGATTAGTTCAGATGTATATGTGGTAGTCAGATTATGGACAGCTTTGTAGATCCTTGTTAGTAGCATAAAGTGGATACATTGTGGAATTGGGATTTGCAGAGGGGAGAAGAGGAGTAGTAGTGAGGACCGAAGCGGATTGTCAGGGCAGCAGAGATAAGGACAGACTAGAGAGATGTAATGATGCGATGAGGGTGATGAGGTCCAAGACTCCACATGGAGTTAAGGTCATCCAAATTTGGAGGAGAGGTGATGGTAATGATTTCCCAGTTGCACAGCAAAAGAGGGAGCAGGGTGCAAAAGCAAAGCGGGTGGCCCCTAGCCAGTAAGTCGACTGCTGCAGGCCACCGCACTGACGAATTGAGCGCACCAAAGCAAGCTCAAAGGAGCTTCCTGGAAATACATACTGTAATTGCTTTGTGTTACGCTTGTGCCCAGACTGGGTGGCACGAGCGCAGGATTGTGGCTCCACTGTGTACAAATCAGACTACCCTGGAAGGGGTGTGACTAAGCAGCTACCTTGGTGTTCACTGGAGCCTCTGATGATGAGGTCAGGATGTGCGGCAGGAAGATGCCAGGTACCACTCCAGGGCGGCATCTATCTGTGGCAGCTGATCCCACTGAGGGAAAAAACACAAGAGACAGGTGCGAGCAAGTACTGATAGGCACGACTGGTACTACGGCAGGCACAGCTGGCACTCTGGCCTGCAGGCACTCTGGCAGGCATGTGGGCATGGCTGGTCCTCTAGGCAGTCAGGCTGGCATGACTGGCACTCTAGGCAAGCAGGCGGGAATGGCTGGCACTCTAGGCAGGCAGGCAATGCTAGCGGGACTGGAACTGGTTCGGGTAGGACAGGAACATAGGCAGGTACGAGTAGGGAACAGATAGGAACCAGTTCAGACTGGAGGGACAGGAACTGTTTCAGGAGACACGGGAACACAGGTTGGAATGAGTAGTATAATGGAGCAGGTAGGAACCAGTACAGACTGGAGGGACAAGGACACATAGGGCACGGAGTGAGAGAAGAGCAAAGCTGCACAATGTGGAGAGCAGGACAGACCCAGAAGAGGTGAGACAGGAGCAACTAGCAGAACTGTAGGAGGAAGAGCAAAGAGAAGAACCACAGGAGGTGGAGCAAAGAGCAGAAGCACAGGAGGTGGAGCAAAGAGCAGAGCCGCAGAAGGCAGAGCAAAGTGCAGAAGCAGAGAACACAAGGAAACACACAGCGGAATAGAAAAGGCTGCAGACAGGGATACAAATGGATACAGGTAAGTTCAGACAGGGTCAGGAATGGGACAAGGCACAGAAACAAGGATTCATACCAGGGTATGAAGCCCCCCTGGGTGGCTGAAATAAGAGACACAGGACACAGGTACAGGCAAGGGTACGAAGCCCCATTGGGTGGCTGAAATGAGAAACAAAGGTACAGGCAAGGGCACGAAGCCCCCCTGGGTGGCTGAAACTAGGGACAAAGGACACAGGACCTGGCAACTTAGCAGCAAGACTCTGAGTAAATACATTGCTATGGCATCCTCCTAAGGGTGGGAATGCCTTAAGTACTTGATGCATCCTGGAAATTGGCAGGGGACACCTTAGGAAGGAGCACACAGTCACTTTAAGAAACAGGAATTGCTGGGGCCGCCACCCTAAGCATACATCGAAGAGGTATGCAACAAGCAAGGACATGAAGCCCAGAGCATGAAGCCAGCAGAGGACAGATCTCACAGCATGGCCTGGAGTGGTGAGTAAGAGGAGAGATGGGAAGCCATGTAGTGATGCCGGCAGGGATGTTACACTTTGCACACTGTGCCATCAGAGACTGAAGTGAGGCATAAATGCTCTTAACCTGAGCAGCACCTTTGTGATGAATCACATGAATGCAAAACATGATCTGCAGTGAAAAAACAGGAAAGATCTGAGCCTCCTCCTGCTCCCTCCTCTGCTGCAGTCTCGGCCTCTTTCTTACCCTCCTGAGCAATAGGGTCACTTTTCTCCCCACAAAGAGAGGATGTGACATTACCATCACTGATAGTGTCACCGAGCATCTCCACACCATCCCATTGAAGCATTCAGCTGTACATCCCCAAAACACTGTATGCCATATTCCCAATGTGAGCTCACAAGTGAATTTGAAAGAGCTAGCAATACATTTGGATATTGGGAACTGCAATTTGTGGTTCCAGGCAGGCCATCCCTACCCTGCACGAATGTGTTTCAGAAAAAATCAGGTGTGCACTTTGCAACACCATAATAATAGATTATGGCTGCACACATCTGTGCTAAAATAAGGAAGTTTGAAATATAAGGAATAGGAATAGCATAACGGCTTATGAACTTTATGAACAAACATGAGATTTTAGCACAAGATTTGGCCAAATATTGTGAGCCCATTCACCAACGACAAGGTAATCTCAGATTGAATGGGTAACTACACTGCCTGCCTGGTGTGAACACTTACCTATGGTCTCTGAGCTACTGCCCAATGTGAACACATGCTTGTGGCTAATGACATGATAAAGCCTACTTATATAGGGAGGCTCAGAACCAATAGTGTTAAGATGTAATTAAAAATCACAGGTATGGTGAAGGGCGGGACGTTCAAGTCAGAAAATAGTATATAATAAAAATAAGTAGACTGACTGAACAATACATATAATAATTATAAATGCTGGTGCATAGCCAAAAAAGATACAAACATAATAATAGATTATGGCTGCACACATCTGTGCTAAAATAAGGAAGTTTGAAATATAAGGAATAGGAATAGCATAACGGCTTATGAACTTTATGAACAAACATGAGATTTTAGCACAAGATTTGGCCAAATATTGTGAGCCCATTCACCAACGACAAGGTAATCTCAGATTGAATGGGTAACTACACTGCCTGCCTGGTGTGAACACTTACCTATGGTCTCTGAGCTACTGCCCAATGTGAACACATGCTTGTGGCTAATGACATGATAAAGCCTTTGCAACACCATCAGAGTAAAGGTCCACATAACCACTGATGCATAGACCAGTAAGAGCAGGCAGAGATGTTATATCTCTCTAACTGCCCACTGGGTAAATGTTGTGGTAGCTGGGCCAGAGGCAGAAAGCATTTTGGTACATGTCTTACCACCACAGAGGTTTGCTGGATGTTTTTTGGATGTTTCTCTGCCCATGTTGCCTCCTCCTCCCACTCCATTTCCTCCAGTGCCTCCTCATCCAGTCAGCTTAACATCTGAACCACCAACTTCAGCAGAGCCAGGGGTAAACTACAGCAGGCTGTTCTGAAATCCATCTGTTTGTGGGACAAATCCCAAACTGTGCAGGAGATGTGGATGGGGATTAAAAAACAGACAGATGTGTAGATAGTGCCAAAAAAACTCAAGCCTGGCCTGGCGGTCTGCAATAACAGGCAAAATCTTGTAGCAAGTCTGGGCCTAGCCAATTTGACGCACATCCCTTTCCTGGCGCATGTGCTGAATTTTTTGGTGCGGACCTTAAGTAACACAGAAATGTCAATGCAACTCACTCGGGATTAATGGGTTAGAAAATAAAAAAGGTATACATGAACTATTGAAATCATCTGTGTTAAGCTAGACAGAGTATAGCCAGAAATCAGAACCAAAACACCGAGAGAAAATGTGTGACTCCTGTGGTTCGACAGAAAGATAAGCCGACTACAAAACAACAAAGTGGGCAGAGTACACCTAGAGTCTGTTTTGCATAGTAACCCCACAGAGGCTTTTTCAGAGTAATTCCACAGAGACATGTGCCGAGTACACACATAGGTTTTTTGGCACAATATTTCCATAGACACGGTTGCAGAGTAGAATACAGTGGCAGAGTATAAATATTTTTGAGGCACACTACTTGTACAGAAACGGATGTAGTGTTCACACATGCTTTTTGGCACAGCACTCCCAGAGAGCAGAGTTATAGAGTACACACAGAGGCTTTTTGTTACATTTCACACAAAGGCCTTTAGGCACAGTACTCCCAGAGATAGGGTTGCAGAGTAGACACAGAGGATTAAAGGCACAGGGGGATATAGCCAGCGCACCAGCAGCTTTTGTGGGTGCATGGAACTTCGTCCTGACTTGCTGTGATAAGAAGATAAACTTGCGATGTTCCAGCTCCTTCAATGAAATTCAAAATGTATTCAAAATGATTATAATATTTTTTTCGGGGCTCCTGAACCGCACTCATGGCAGGAAAGATAAAGCAATGCGTTTCGATCTCAGATCGATCTTTATCACAGCTGATATTCTTCAGGAACTGAACTGCTTTAAATTGAGAGATAACCAATAAATTCATTCAAACATATCATGTGACACACTGTAGGTCCTCATTACACATACATATATATATACTCCCATATAAAATAATCGGCAAAAAGGTTGATAAAACATTTAGACACTAAAATTTGCACACCAGTCATTAATATAATGCTCCACAATCACTGAATAATTGAACCTCATTGAACCACAAATTTAGCACTCTAGGCATCTGAACCCTAATTGCAAACCGGACATCCTGTTAAAAGTCCATACTTGGGGTTTGTTACCTGACACTAGATGAACGGTACTAACCGAAAACTTTACAGTTCGGGTTCAATCGTCCCTAGTAACAAATAGCTAAAATGTGTGTATCAGTGTGCGGCATTGTGCTGATTAAAATATTAATTCATTTATCAAGTGTGACATGCACCATTTAATTTATTTTAACGAACAAAATTGGGACTAGAGTCTAAGTTGGCATGCATGCAAAATATAGGAGCATGTTCACATTGGCTATTAAACAGACAAAACCTAATACAGAGACAAAATGAACATAAACACTGCTGTAAGTAAAAGGAATAGTGCATATACATAGCATAGGGTACTTAGTAAAACTGTTCTTAATTAAAAAAAAAGCATAAAGGCCATCCCACCAGTGTCAAAGTGTACCCAAATCGGGATGGTCCTAACCTCTAATATTAAAACTGTATCATGTGTCAAAGTGATGTCAATGTGAATAAGGGCTGAGCAGGATCGGGCTGAGCATATATCTAACATAGTCAACAAAAAAGTATCTTCTTAGGAGCAGTTAAAGGGAACAAATCACATTGAATAATGCTATTAACGTGCAGATATGGGGCTAATCTGTAGGTTAATAGCGTTAGATTGGAGCCTGGAAACTGTATTAAAAGTGGGGTTCCCAGGATAAAAATAACTCAATTGTTACTAATAAGAGGACAGGTGTTCCGGGATGGCTGTAGGCACCTCTCATAGCTTTGCATTGTCGCACTGCAGAGTTGACAGTCAGTCAAAGTGCCATGGCTTGTTTACAGTCACTACGCTGGCTCACCTGTATGAGTGAAAGCCTGGCCTGCAGCTCCTGGAAGAAAAAAAGGTAATTTTCAGCCAAGAGACTCACTTTCAGTAAGTTGGCCAGTTTGGATGATAACACGATATCAGGCTGCACTACTGTAATAAAGAATCCATGGGACCAAGATGAGGTGAATGGTTTTTATTTCCACAGTAAGTTGGCTGAGCACCTTTCTAAGGCTAGGGTCACATTGCGTTAGGCAATCCGTTAAGTGCATAGCGCTAGCGGATTGCGCTAACGCAATGCTTCTCTAGGGTCCGCGTTCGGCGTCCCCGCTAGCGCAGATCCCCAATCTGCACTAGCGAGGAACGGACCTCGGGCGCGCCGCGGACGCTGCAAGCAGCGTCCGAGGTCCGTCACTCAAATGACGGCACATCGCTAGCGCACGCCCAATGTGGACGGGCGCTAGTGACGTGTTCACCATTACAGGCTATGGCGGCATTAACGGACTACGTTAACACCGTGTTATGCCGCGGTGTAACGTAGTCCGTTAAACGCGGTCACATAACGCAATGTGACCCTAGCCTAACTTTTGACCAGCAGATTAATCCTATAGCTTCAGGTTTACAGCATTATCCAAACAGACAATTTTTTTAGGCCATCAGTTGAAATAGCAGATATTATTTTTCACTAAGGGACAGGATTTCTTTCTAATTACTGCTAGATTTCATCTGGTGTTATGACTTTCCATGGCTAATTACACCTCTCCTTCTTGTTGTATTGAATACTTTTTTCCTGTGTCATTTCTCATTATCACACACAGCTTAATTCATGGACATCTATGGCTTGATCTCTTTACCTGTGTGGATTGGATGGATTGTTAAAGACATCTGGTGAGAATTTTATGTGAATAGCACCGTTAGAAATATAATCACTTAGAAAATTGGTGCTGTGTTCAATACTTATTTCACATATATATATATATATATATATATATATATATATATATATATATATATATATATATATACACGGTATATATATTCACTGCTCAAAAAAATAAAGGGAGCACTAAATAAACACAATGTACTGTAATTCCAACTCATTCACATTTCTGTGAAATAAACATGTTCAGTTCTGAAGCAAAAATGAATGTGAATCAATTTCTCCTGCTGTTGTGGAAATGCAACTGACAACAGGTAGAAATGATAGACAATTAGCAAGATAAGCCCTATAAAAGAGTGGGGGGGGGGGGGGTGACCACAGATTATTTCTCTGTTCTCATCCTTTTTGACTGTTGTTTTGGTCACTTTTGCCTTTTGTCATTGCTCTCACCCCTAGAGGTACTGTACAGTAGCATTAGGCGGTGTCTACAACCTAAACAGAAGTTGTTCAGGTAGTGCAGCTCATACACGATGGCACATCAATGCAAGTTGTGAAAGGAGGGTAGCTCTGTCTATCAGCACAGTGTCCAGAGCATGGAGCAGATAGCAGGAGACAGGCCATAACACCAGAAGACATGGATGGGGCTGAAGGAGGGCAACAGCCTAGCAGCAGGACTGCTACCTCCTCCTTTGTAAAAGGAGGAACATAAGGATTAGTGCTAGAGCCCTGCAAAATGACCCCTAGCAGGCCACTAACTTCCATGTTTCTGCTCAAACTGTCAGAAACAGTTTCAGGGCCCAATGTCCACAAGTGGGTGTTGTACTAACAGCCCAATACCACGCTGGGCGATTAGCATTTGCCAGAGAAGACCAAGATTGGAAGATTGGACACTGGTGCCCTGTGCTCTTCACAGATGAGAGCAGGTTAACATTGAGCACATATGACAAATGTGTCTGGAGACGCTGTGGGAACGTTCTGCTGCCTGCAACATCCTCCAGCATGACCGGTTTGGCAGTGGGTCAGTAATAGCGTGGGGAGGCATTTCTTTGGAGGGCCGCACAGCCCTCCATGTGCTAGCCAGTGGGCCCTTGGTTCCTTCTAATGCATGACAACGCTAGGCCTCATGTGGCTGAAGTGTGTCAGCAGTTCCTGCATGATGCAGACATTGATTCTAGAGACTTGCCTGCCCATTCCCCAGACCAGAATCTAATCGAGCACATCTGGAATATCATGTCTCGCTCCATCCACCAACGCCACATTGCACCACAGACTATATAGGAGTTGACAGATGCTTTAATCTAGGACATCCCTCAGGAGAACATCCACTGCCTCATCAGGAGCATGCCCAGGCATTGAAGGGCAGTCATACAGGAATGTGGAGGCCACAAACACTACTGAGCATCATTTCTTTGTCTTGAGACATTTTCATTGAAGTTAGATCAACCTGTAATTTTATTTTCCACTTTGATTTTGAGTATCATTACAAATCCAGACCTTCCTAGGATATTAAGTTTGATTTACATTGATCATTTTTATGTTTTACTGTTCTCAAAGCAATCCACTATGTAGTGAATAAAGATTTTCAACTGCAATATTTCATTCAGTGTTATCTAGGATGTGGTATTTCACCTCTGTCACTTGCTCAGTGTGAAACTGCTCTAATCCATGAAGAGAACAGTGCGCCAATGTTGAATCTTCCAATCTTGGTATTCTCTGGCAAATGCCAATTGCCAATCGGGCTGTAAGCGCAACATCCACTTTTGGACATTGGGCCCTCATACCACACTCATGGGGTCTGTTTCTGGCAGTTTGAGCAAAGACATGGATGTTAGTGGTCTGCTGAAGGTCATTTTGCAGGACTCTGGTACTGCTCCTCCTGTTGCTTCTTGCACAAAGTAGGAGGTAGCAGTCCTGCTGCTGGGTTGTTGTCCTCAAACTGCTCCATGCTCTGGACACTGTACTCAGTTCAGCTCACATTGATATACCATTGTGGATGATCTGCACTGCCTGATCAACTTCTGTAGGTTGTACCATAGACACTACCTCATACTACTGTACCTCTAGGGGTGAGAGCAATGACAAAAATGCAAAAGTGACCAAAACAACAGTCAAAAAGGATCAAAACAGAGAAATGGTTTGTAGCCACTCCTTGTAGAACCACTGTTTTATAGGGGTTGTCTAGCTAATTGCCTATCATTTCTACCTTTTGTCAGTTCCATTAGCACAATAGCAGTAGAAATTGATTCACAATCAGTGATGGTTCATTACTGGACAGGCTGATATTACAGAAATATGATTGAGTTGGAGTTACATTTTGTTATTTAAGTGTTCCTTTTACTTTTTTGAACAGTGTATATATATACAGTGTATATATATATATATATATATATATATATATATATATATATATATATATATATATACAGTATATATATATATAAAAATAGATCCATTTTCAATCCCTCTGATTTCAGGGCAGTGGTCAAAGTCATGTATAGGAAGGGGCACAGCACAGACATGACTGAACGTTCTTTCCTATTCTGTCTGCACATTGCCTCCCTGTTGTAGTACTGCACCGCCCCCATCCCGCACCCACACCCCAACTCTCAGCTTCTGACTTGGTGCTGAAAAGAAGCTGATAGTAACAATTTAGGGACTATGCATTAAGTGTAATTAATGCAGTACATTAAGTGATCACTGCAGAAGCAAGGGATCCACTTTGTGGGTGAAGTCCGGAAGAATTGTCTAATGTGTGTTTCTTATCTTCTCCCCTTCCACCCTTTGCTAGCACTTTATACATTGATTTCATTTTTGTGTAATTTGATTTTACCACCACTACAGGTTTGATTATATCAACTTAAAAGCAAGTGTGAAGTAATTCTGCATGAAAACTAGGTAGTGATTCTGTTTAATAGAGAAAAGCCCCACAATTAACTTGTATAAATCTTGCTTTAATTCATTAAATAATGATAGCGTAGGAGGTATGCTTTGTAACGCACGCACAGTATAATTTTTCCTTAAAATAATTTTATGAATCTTTAATAAATTGCACGTTTCATTTCATGGTGTTCTCTGATACTTCCTTTAATAAACATAAAATGAATAAGATTATTGCAGCGAATATTATACCTTGCAGAATCTGGCCACAGTCCCAGACACAGGTCATAAAGTCCATCTGTGTCTTTGTCTTGGTTTTTGCATCTTCATTTGACTTTTTCCAGTACTTGCACTGTAGGCATCTGTCAGACTTAACATACATAATTAATCAGTATGCTGTTTCAATGGTAGTTAAAAAATCCTAAATTGGACATAGGACGTCACATTGCTTATTTTGTATGATGAGTAAGGTATGTTTGCAGTTAGCTGGTATATGTCATGTCGGACGCTGTTCATACTAGGGCGTCCGACAGACAGCGGTAATTCCGCTTTTGTCCACTATGCGCTTAGTGGCGTCGGCTAGTTTTTATCTAGCTGGTCCGGGGTTAATTTAGCTGGTGCTCGGATTGGAGGCTGGGTCACGCCCACTGCCTTTAAATTGTTCTTCTGAACATTGGGCGTCGCCGATTATAGCTTCTGTCTTGTGCTTGGTTATCTCGGTCTGGAGTGGTGGTCTAGGAGAAGGAGTATCGTATCTGGTGGTGTATTTCCCTTTGTCGTCTTTTCTCCTTCCTTTATTTGTATTTGTTTTGCCCTGTGCACTTATAGTGTATTCCTGTGTGACTGCGGCGTGGTGTATATTTTCTGTTATCCTTGTCTGTGCTAACTGTGGGTATTGGTGTGTGGTCTCATCACTATGTGGTGGGTGGAGGTTTCAGCCTAGGGTTGAAACAGGAGACAGGGTGAGGGTGGAGGCCCAGACATGCACACCATCAGTGTAAACTCTGGGAGAGGGTCAGTCAGGGTTTCCCAGAGTTGAGGGAGATCGCAGGGGCCTGGGTTATTAGCTCTTGCCTACCTAGGCTTCCCGTGACAGTATAGTAATTAGTGTTGAGCAATACCTTCCGATATCCAGAAGTATCGGTATTGGATTGGATCGGGATATCGCCGATACCGATACCCGATGCCAATGCAAGTCAATGGGACAAAAATATCGGAATTAAAATAAACCCTTTCTTTCCTTGTAGGTTAATTCTACATGAAGGAAAATAACTAAGAATAATGTAGGATGTATTGGGGGAGGTGGAGGAGACATTAAAAGGCATACAGAGACACAGAGACCGTGCAGACAGCCATGAACGGCACTGCAAGGCCAAAAAAAGCTCCTCTATGTAATCCTATATAGTGTTTTTCTACAATCTAGCAGGATACGGATGGAAAGCCACTAATAGGATAAATTTGAAAAAATGTGCAGCAGGCTGCACTAATTGAAAAAATGACAATGGAACGGTATGAGGCAGTGACGCACCCTGAGCTGACTACAACCAGCGGTGGCGGCAGAACAGACTACAGAGTGAGCTGCACTCACACAGAGACCGTGCAGACAACCATGAACAGCGCTGAAAGGCAAATACAAGGTTCTCACACAGCGGTTGCTAACTTAGCCTGGGTAAAGCACAATGAAGCAAATCACTATCTCAAAACTGGCCCTCAGTCAGAACACAGCGTCCTGTCCCTAACTGAATTCACAGCAGAGTGAACCCAAAATGGCGGCGGCGACTTTTATAGTGCATCATGACATCATTTTAGCAGCCAATCACAGCCATGCCAGTAGTTACATGCCTAACCTGCAGAACAGGATGTGCCCACACTTCTAATGATTCCTCATTGGCTAAATTCTGGCTCTTTGAATTATGGGAACTTCCGATTCTGATATCCGATATACTGAAAGTATCGGAACTTGGTATCGGAATTCCGATACCGCGAATATCGGCCGATACCCGACACTTGCGGTATCGGAATGCTCAACACTAATAGTAATATGCCATGATGACACAAACTAAATGTTTGTTAATATTAAAGATGAGCAGATCATTTGAAAATTTCAAAATCACAGGACTTGCCCAGGGCCTCAAAAAATTGGATTTGAAACAAATAAATTTGACTGAATCGCAAAATAAAAAGATCCATAATTGGCTGGAAAACATGTGTAGAATACGGTGAATTACACAAGAAGTCAATTAAACATATATTGAGCTCTGTAACAACAAAAAACAAAAAACAAATGACTTCAACCTAATTAGCTGATGGGATGGCTGCTACTTTTTCTAATCAAAATTATGTTAAATAAGTACCCTATATTGTGTTAATGCACTATTGCTGTTTGTTTACTGCAGGGTTTTGCTTATTATGTTTTTATTTTTGGTTTTGTCTTTTAAGTGGCCAGTGTGAACATGCACTTACATGCTGCATGCACCCCAACTTATATTGAATTAATCTCTTTAGGGTGAATCTTAATTGAGGAACACATTGGGAGAAACCATTATGGGAGAGACTATTGTGTGACATCTGGATCATGACATCCTACAGGCTTATTACAGTGGAAGACTCAGCCTGCTACGAGTGGTGAGATTGTTCATGTTTCACTGTTGTGTATAATCAATCTATTGAAAGTAAACCAATTTGGGACACGTGTAATTACACACTTTATGGGTCGAATTAGCTTTGTAATACAACCTGATAGCGAATGTTGATGGCATTTCCCCCTGTTGGTTAAGAAAATGTGGCACCTGTACTATATTCTGCCAGTGCCTATTCCTCATAGGGTTCATGATATTTAACCCCTTCCTGACCTTTATGGTCATGCATCATGAAAACCTGTGCCAATTCGACCTGTGACGCAGCATATGCGTCATGGTCGGATTGCGTTCCTGCAGGCCAGGTGAAAGGGTAAACTGTAATTTCACCCTACCTGCAGAAACAGGGGGAGTGGTACTTGAGCCCAGGGGGGTGGCTTCGCCCCCCCGTGGCTACGATCACTCTGATTGGCTGTTGAAAGTGACGTTTCACTTTCACTTTCAATCAGAGCGATAGTAATATTTCACCAATGAAAATTGGAAGAGTCTCCCTCAGCAAGAAGATCGTTGGGTACAGCCGGGACCAGCTGCTTGGAAAGCATCACCAAACCAGGGATTCAAGCTTGAGGAGGATGATTTGCATATTCCAGGTGCCTTCTGGGTAAAGCGAAGAGTCTCCCTCAGCAAGAAGATCGTTGGGTACAGCCGGGACCAGCTGCTTGGAAAGCATCACCAAACCAGGGATTCAAGCTTGAGGAGGATAATTTGCATATTCCAGGTGCCTTCTGGGAAAAGCGAAGAGTCTCCCTCAGCAAGAAGATCGATTACGGCGTGCAAATTTTTGCCTGTAGGACATTATTGCAAGAAAGCTTGGCTGAGTAGGTTACACAAGAAGGAAAACACACAGCAAGTCAGCAGGATCTAGGAGCAACATGGCAGATGTCACAACCTACATGGTGAGCTGCAGCATGTGCTACATGTTTACAGATCGACCAGAAGAAGAATCCAATTTCACCTGTCAGAAGTGTAGACTAGTGGCCCTTTTAGAAGAAAAGGTGCGGGGTCTGGAAGAAAGAATAACAACTTTGAAACTCATCAAAGAGAATGAAGACTTCCTAGACAGAACAGAAGCATCTCTACTGGTCACAGAAGGTGAAAAAAGTGTCAGAGAACCTCCAAAAGCAGATGAGTGGAAGCATGTGACCAAAAGAAGCAAGAAGACCATGGAGAAATCACCAACCACACAACTGAAGAACCGATATCAAATCTTTGTAGAGGATGAAGATGGCACACCTAAGGATGAAGCACTACCAGCAAGCAAAAAAGAAAAGGGTACACAGCAACAAGTGACAGCAAAAAGTACAGCCAAGAAGCAACGAAGAGTGGTGGTGGTGGGAGGCTCACTACTGAGAGGCACAGAAGCAGCCATCTGAAGACCGGACATAACCGCAAGAGAAGTATGCTGCCTTCCAGGTGCGATGATCAAGGATGTGACCGATAGGATACCAAAGCTCTTCAGCTCCATGGACGTCCACCCATTTCTTCTGATACATGTTGGCACCAATGACACGGCAAGGAAGGACCTACCGACAATCTGCAAGGACTTTGAAGAGTTGGGGAAGAAAGTAAAGGAACTGGATGCACAGGTAGTTTTTTTTTCTATCCTTCCAGTAGACGGGCATGGCACCAGGAGATGGAACAGGATCCTTGATGCGAACAACTGGCTAAGACAATGGTGCAGACAACAAGGATTCGGATTCCTGGACCACGGTGTGAATTACTTGTACGATGGACTCCTCGCCAGAGAAGGACTACACCTCAACAAACCTGGGAAACACACATTCGCCAGAAGACTCGCTACACTCATCAGGAGGGCGTTAAACTAGAAGAAGAGGGGACGGGAAGAAAAACATTAGACTCGAACAAAGAAGACCCAGGAAAACATACTCAGAAGGGAGGTAAGAACATTTCTAAAACAATCCACAGTGAGGAGATTGGAACAAAACAAAATCCTCTAAACTGAATGCTCGCAAATGCCAGAAGCCTGACAAACAAGATGGAAGAACTAGAAGCAGAAATATCTACAGGTAACTTTGACATAGTGGGAATAACCGAGACATGGTTAGATGAAAGCTATGACTGGGCAGTTAACTTACAGGGTTACAGTCTATTTAGAAAGGATCGTAAAAATCTGAGAGGAGGAGGGGTTTGTCTCTATGTAAAATCTTGTCTAAAGTCCACTTTAAGGGAGGATATTAGCGAAGGGAATGAGGATGTCGAGTCCATATGGGTCGAAATTCTTGGAGGGAAAAATGGTAACAAAATTCTCATTGGGGTCTGTTACAAACCCCCAAATATAACAGAAATCATGGAAAGTCTACTTCTAAAGCAGATAGATGAAGCTGCAACCCATAATGAGGTCCTGGTTATAGGGGACTTTAACTACCCGGATATTAACTGGGAAACAGAAACCTGTGAAACCCATAAAGGCAACAGGTTTCTGCTAATAACCAAGAAAAATTATCTTTCACAATTGGTGCAGAATCCAACCAGAGGAGCAGCACTTTTAGACCTAATACTATCTAATAGACCTGACAGAATAACAAATCTGCAGGTGGTCGGGCATCTACGAAATAGCGACCACAATACTGTACAGTTTCACCTGTCTTTCACTAGGGGGACTTGTCAGGGAGTCACAAAAACACTGAACTTTAGGAAGGCAAAGTTTGACCTGCTTAGAGATGCCCTTAATCTGGTAGACTGGGACAATATCCTCAGAAATAAGAATACAGATAATAAATGGAAAATGTTTAAGAACATCCTAAATAGGCACTGTAAGCGGTTTATACCTTATGGGAATAAAAGGACTAGAAATAGGAAAAACCCAATGTGGCTAAACAAAGAAGTAAGACAGGCAATTAACAGTAAAAAGAAAGTATTTGCACTACTAAAGCAGGATGGCACCATTGAAGCTCTAAAAAACTATAGGGAGAAAAATACTTTATCTAAAAAACTAATTAAAGCTGCCAAAAAGGAAACAGAGAAGCACATTGCTAAGGAGAGTAAACCTAATCCCAAACTGTTCTTCAACTATATCAATAGTAAAAGAATAAAAACTGAAAATGTAGGCCCCTTAAAAAATAGTGAGGAAAGAATGGTTGTAGATGACGAGGAAAAGGCTAACATATGAAACACCTTCTTCTCCACGGTATTCACGGTGGAAAATGAAATGCTAGGTGAAATCCCAAGAAACAATGAAAACCCTATATTAAGGGTCACCAATCTAACCCAAGAAGAGGTGCGAAACCGGCTAAATAAGATTAAAATAGATAAATCTCTGGGTCCGGATGGCATACACCCACGAGTACTAAGAGAACTAAGTAATGTAATAGATAAACCATTATTTCTTATTTTTAGGGACTCTATAGCGACTGGGTCTGTTCCGCAGGACTGGCGCATAGCAAATGTGGTGCCAATATTCAAAAAGGGCTCTAAAAGTGAACCTGGAAATTATAGGCCAGTAAGTCTAACCTCTACTGTTGGTAAAATATTTGAAGGGTTTCTGAAGGATGTTATTCTGGATTATCTCAATGAGAATAACTGTTTAACTCCATATCAGCATGGGTTTATGAGAAATCGCTCCTGTCAAACCAATCTAATCAGTTTTTATGAAGAGGTAAGCTATAGGCTGGACCACGGTGAGTCATTGGACGTGGTATATCTCGATTTTTCCAAAGCGTTTGATACCGTGCCACACAAGAGGTTGGTACACAAAATGAGAATGCTTGGTCTGGGGGAAAATGTGTGTAAATGGGTTAGTAACTGGCTTAGTGATAGAAAGCAGAGGGTGGTTATAAATGGTATAGTCTCTATCTGGGTCACTGTGACCAGTGGGGTACCGCAGAGGTTGGTATTGGGACCTGTTCTCATTAACATATTCATTAATGATCTGGTAGAAGGTTTACTGTTATGACCCCAATGGTGAGGGTCTCAGAGGAACGTGGAAGTCTGCAGAATACAAAAATCCAGCTCATAGGGCAGTGGTAACTGGGTTGACCATATATCTACTCCTAACGCCAACACTAGAAGTAGCCGGGGATCATTCCTACGTTGATTCTAGATGACACGCGCCAGCCGGAGAATCTAGCTACCCCTAGTAGAGGAAAACATAGACCTTTCTTGCCTCCAGAGAAGGGGACCCCAAAGCTGGATAGAAGCCCCCCACAAATAATGACGGTGAGGTAAGAGGAAATGACAAACACAGAAATGAACCAGGTTTAGCACAGAGAGGCCCGCTTACTGATAGCAGAATAAAGAAAGGTAACTTATATGGTCAACAAAAACCCTATCAAAATCCACACTGGAAATTCAAGAACCCCCGAACCGTCTAACGGTCCGGGGGGAGAACACCAGCCCCCTTAGAGCTTCCAGCAAAGGTCAGGATATAGATTTGGAACAAGCTGGACAAAAATACAAAACCAAAACAAATAGCAAAAAGCAAAAGGCAGACTTAGCTGATATAACTGGAACCAGGATCAGTAGACAAGAGCACAGCAGACTAGCTCTGATAACTACGTTGCCAGGCATTGAACTGAAGGTCCAGGGAGCTTATATAGCAACACCCCTAACTAACGACCCAGGTGCGGATAAAAGGAATGACAGAAAAACCAGAGTCAAAAAACTAGTAACCACTAGAGGGAGCAAAAAGCAAATTCACAACAGTACCCCCCCCTTAGTGAGGGGTCACCGAACCCTCACCACGACCACCAGGGCGATCAGGACGAGCGGCATGAAAGGCACGAACTAAATTGGCCGCATGAACATCAGAGGCGACCACCCAGGAATTATCCTCCTGACCATAGCCCTTCCACTTGACCAGGTACTGAAGCCTCCGCCTGGAGAGGCGAGAATCCAAGATCTTCTCCACCACGTACTCCACCTCGCCCTCAACCAACACCGGAGCAGGAGGCTCAGCAGAAGGAACTACAGGCACAATGTACCGCCGCAACAAGGACCTATGAAATACATTGTGAATAGCAAACGACACAGGAAGATCCAGACGAAAAGATACAGGATTAAGGATTTCCAATATCTTGTAAGGCCCAATAAAACGAGGTTTAAATTTGGGAGAGGAGACCTTCATAGGAACAAAGCGGGAAGAAAGCCATACCAAATCCCCAACGCGTAGTCGGGGACCCACACCGCGGCGGCGGTTGGCAAAGCGCTGAGCCTTCTCCTGTGACAACTTCAAATTGTCCACCACATGATTCCAGATCTGCTGCAACCTATCCACCACAGAATCCACCCCAGGACAGTCAGAAGGCTCCACATGCCCCGAAGAAAAGCGAGGATGGAAACCAGAGTTGCAGAAAAAAGGCGAAACCAAGGTGGCGGAACTAGCCCGATTATTAAGGGCAAACTCAGCCAACGGCAAGAATGTCACCCAATCGTCCTGATCAGCAGAGACAAAACACCTCAAATAAGCCTCCAAAGTCTGATTGGTTCGCTCCGTCTGTCCATTAGTCTGAGGATGGAAAGCAGACGAAAACGACAAATCAATGCCCATCCTACTACAAAAGGATCGCCAGAACCTGGAAACGAACTGGGATCCTCTGTCTGACACAATATTCTCAGGGATGCCGTGCAAACGAACCACGTTCTGGAAAAACACAGGAACCAGATCGGAAGAGGAAGGCAGCTTAGGCAAAGGAACCAAATGGACCATCTTGGAGAAGCGATCACATATCACCCAGATAACGGACATGCCCTGAGATAGCGGAAGATCAGAAATGAAATCCATGGAGATATGTGTCCAAGGTCTCTTCGGGACAGGCAAGGGCAAGAGCAAACCGCTGGCACGAGAACAGCAAGGCTTAGCTCGAGCACAAGTCCCACAGGACTGCACAAATGACCGCACATCCCTTGACAAGGAAGGCCACCAAAAGGACCTGGCCACCAGATCTCTGGTGCCAAAGATTCCCGGGTGACCTGCCAACACCGAGGAATGAACCTCGGAAATGACTCTGCTGGTCCACTTATCCGGGACAAACAGTCTGTCAGGTGGACAAGACTCAGGCCTATCAGCCTGAAATCTCTGCAACACACGTCGCAGATCCGGAGAAATAGCTGACAAGATAACTCCATCTTTAAGAATACCAACAGGATCCGCGACTCCAGGAGCATCAGGCACAAAGCTCCTAGAAAGAGCATCGGCCTTCACATTCTTTGAACCTGGTAAATACGAGACAACAAAATCAAAGCGGGAGAAAAACAATGACCAGCGGGCCTGTCTCGGATTAAGGCGTTTAGCAGACTCGAGATACATCAGATTTTTGTGATCAGTCAAGACCACCACACGATGCTTAGCACCCTCGAGCCAATGACGCCACTCCTCAAATGCCCATTTCATGGCCAACAACTCCCGATTGCCCACATCATAATTTCGCTCGGCAGGCGAAAACTTCCTAGAGAAAAAGGCACAAGGTTTCATAACAGAGCAACCAGGGCCTCTCTGCGACAAAACGGCCCCTGCCCCAATCTCCGAAGCATCCACCTCAACCTGAAAGGGAAGTGAGACGTCAGGCTGGCACAAAACAGGCGCCGAAGTAAACCGGCGTTTCAACTCCTGGAAAGCCTCCACGGCAGCAGGAGCCCAGTTAGCTACATCGGAGCCCTTCTTGGTCATATCCGTCAAAGGTTTCACAATGCTAGAAAAATTAGCGATAAAACGACGGTAGAAGTTAGCGAAGCCCAAGAACTTCTGAAGACTCTTAACTGACGAGGGCTGAGTCCAATCAAGAATAGCTCGGACCTTGACTGGGTCCATCTCCACAGCAGAAGGGGAAAAAATGAACCCCAAAAAGGGAACCTTCTGTACACCAAAGAGACACTTTGAGCCCTTGACAAACAAAGAATTTTCACGCAAAATTTTAAAGACCAACCTGACCTGCTCCACATGCGAATCCCAATTATCAGAAAAAACCAAAATATCATCCAGATAAACAATCAAAAATTTATCCAGATACTTCCGGAAAATGTCATGCATAAAGGACTGAAAAACTGAAGGCGCATTGGAGAGCCCAAAAGGCATCACCAAGTACTCAAAATGACCTTCGGGCGTATTGAATGCGGTTTTCCATTCATCACCTTGCTTAATGCGCACAAGGTTGTACGCACCACGAAGGTCTATCTTGGTGAACCACTTGGCACCCTTAATCCGGGCAAACAAGTCAGACAACAGCGGTAAAGGATACTGAAATTTGACAGTGATCTTATTTAAAAGCCGATAATCAATACAAGGTCTCAAAGATCCGTCCTTTTTTGCCACAAAAAAGAATCCCGCACCAAGAGGGGAAGAAGACGGACGAATATGTCCTTTCTCCAGAGACTCCTTGATATATGAACGCATAGCGGTATGTTCAGGTACCGACAGATTAAACAGTCTTCCCTTAGGAAATTTACTGCCTGGGATCAAATCTATAGCACAGTCACAGTCCCTATGAGGAGGCAGTGCACTGGACTCAGACTCACTGAAGACATCCTGATAATCAGACAAATACTCCGGAACTTCCGAAGGCGTAGAAGAAGCAATAGACACGGGCAGGGAATCCCCATGAATACCACGACAGCCCCAACTTGAGACTGACATAGCCTTCCAGTCCAGGACTGGATTATGGGTCTGTAACCATGGCAGCCCTAAAACAACCAAATCATGCATTTTATGTAAAACCAGGAAACGTATCACCTCGCGGTGTTCAGGAGTCATGCACATGGTAACCTGTGTCCAATACTGCGGTTTATTTGCTGCCAATGGTGTAGCATCAATACCCCTAAGAGGAATAGGATTTTCTAATGGTTCAAGAGTAAAACCACAGCGCTTAGCAAATGAGAGATCCATGAGACTCAGGGCAGCACCTGAATCTACAAACGCCATGACAGGATAAGATGACAGTGAGCAAATCAAAGTTACAGACAGAATAAATTTAGGTTGCAAATTACCAACGGTGACAGGACTAACAACCTTAGCTATACGTTTAGAGCATGCTGAGATAACATGTGTAGAATCACCACAGTAGTAGCACAAGCCATTCCGGCATCTATGAATTTTCCGCTCATTTCTAGTCAGGATTCTATCACATTGCATTAAATCAGGTGTCTGTTCAGACAACACCATGAGGGAATTTGCGGTTTTGCGCTCCCGCAACCGCCGGTCAATTTGAATAGCCAGTGCCATAGTATCATTCAGACCTGTGGGAATGGGAAAACCCACCATAACATTCTTAATGGCTTCAGAAAGGCCATTTCTAAAATTAGCGGCCAGTGCACACTCGTTCCAATGTGTCAGCACGGACCATTTCCGAAATTTTTGGCAATACACTTCAGCCTCGTCCTGCCCCTGAGACATAGCCAGCAAGGCCTTTTCTGCCTGAATCTCAAGATTGGGTTCCTCATAAAGTAAACCGAGCGCCAGAAAAAACGCATCAAGATCAGCCAATGCCGGATCTCCTGGCGCCAGCGAAAAAGCCCAATCCTGAGGGTCGCCCCGTAAGAACGAAATAACAATTTTTACTTGCTGAGCAGAATCTCCAGATGAACAGGGTCTCAGGGACAAAAACAATTTACAATTATTCACGAAATTCCTAAACTTAAACCTGTCTCCGGAAAACAGTTCAGGAATCGGTATTTTAGGTTCTGACCTAGGATTTCTGATAACATAGTCTTGTATGCCCTGCACACGAGTAGCCAGCTGGTCCACACTTGTAATCAAGGTCTGGACATTCATGTCTGCAGCAAGCATAGCCACTCTGAGGTAAAGGGGAAAAAGAAAAAAAAAAAACTCAGAATCTTCTTTCTTATAATCCCTCTTCTGCAATGCATTAAACATTTAATACTGGCCTGGCAAACTGTTATGACCCCAATGGCGAGGGTCTCAGAGGAACGTGGAAGTCTGCAGAATACAAAAATCCAGCTCATAGGGCAGTGGTAACTGGGTTGACCATATATCTACTCCTAACGCCAACACTAGAAGTAGCCGGGGATCATTCCTACGTTGATTCTAGATGACACGCGCCAGCCGGAGAATCTAGCTACCCCTAGTAGAGGAAAACATAGACCTTTCTTGCCTCCAGAGAAGGGGACCCCAAAGCTGGATAGAAGCCCCCCACAAATAATGACGGTGAGGTAAGAGGAAATGACAAACACAGAAATGAACCAGGTTTAGCACAGAGAGGCCCGCTTACTGATAGCAGAATAAAGAAAGGTAACTTATATGGTCAACAAAAACCCTATCAAAATCCACACTGGAAATTCAAGAACCCCCGAACCGTCTAACGGTCCGGGGGGAGAACACCAGCCCCCTTAGAGCTTCCAGCAAAGGTCAGGATATAGATTTGGAACAAGCTGGACAAAAATACAAAACCAAAACAAATAGCAAAAAGCAAAAGGCAGACTTAGCTGATATAACTGGAACCAGGATCAGTAGACAAGAGCACAGCAGACTAGCTCTGATAACTACGTTGCCAGGCATTGAACTGAAGGTCCAGGGAGCTTATATAGCAACACCCCTAACTAACGACCCAGGTGCGGATAAAAGGAATGACAGAAAAACCAGAGTCAAAAAACTAGTAACCACTAGAGGGAGCAAAAAGCAAATTCACAACAGTTTACACAGTAAAATATTGATATTTGCAGATGATACAAAACTATGTAAAGCAGTTAATACAAGAGAAGATAGTATTCTGCTACAGATGGATCTGGATAAGTTGGAAACTTGGGCTGAAAGGTGGCAAATGAGGTTTAACAATGATAAATGTAAGGTTATACACAAGGGAAGAAGGAATCAATATCACCATTACACACTGAATGGGAAACCACTGGGTAAATCTGACAGGGAGAAGGACTTGGGGATCCTAGTTAATGATAAACTTACCTGGAGCAGCCAGTGCTAGGCAGCAGCTGCCAAGGCAAACAGGATCATGGGGTGCATTAAAAGAGGTCTGGATACACATGATGAGAGCATTATACTGCCTCTGTACAAATCCCTAGTTAGACCGCACATGGAGTACTGTGTCCAGTTTTGGGCACCGGTGCTCAGTAAGGATATAATGGAACTAGAGAGAGTACAAAGGAGGGCAACAAAATTAATAAAGGGGATGGGAGAACTACAATACCCAGATAGTTTAGCGAAATTAGGATTATTTAGTCTAGAAAAAAGACGACTGAGGGGCGATCTAATAACCATGTATAAGTATATAAGGGGACAATACAAATATCTCGCAGAGGATCTGTTTATACCAAGGAAGGTGACAGGCACAAGGGGGCATTCTTTGCGTCTGGAGGAGAGAAGGTTTTTCCACCAACATAGAAGAGGATTCTTTACTGTTAGGACAGTGAGAATCTGGAATTGCTTGCCTGAGGAGGTGGTGATGGCGAACTCAATCGAGAGGTTCAAGAGAGGCCTGGATGTCTTTCTGGAGCAGAACAATATTGTATCATACAATTATTAGGTTCTGTAGAAGGACGTAGATCTGGGGATTTATTATGATGGAATATAGGCTGAACTGGATGGACAAATGTCTTTTTTCGGCCTTACTAACTATGTTACTATGTTACTATGTATTACAATCCAGCCATGGCCGATGCTGAAATAGCATCAGCCATGGCTGGAGATCGCGATCTGCCCCCTCCACCACCACTGATCTCCTCCCCTCCGTCCTCCGTCCTGTCATTGCTGTCCACCGCTCTCCTCCATCCTCCTGTCTGCTCCCCATGCAGTCCGATCCCCCTGCTGTCCGATTCCCCCCTCATACTTACTGACCTCCGGTGTCCCTCCCGATGCCCGTCCGTCTGCTCTATGGGCGCCGCCATCTTCCAAAATGGCAGGCACATGCACAGTGCGCCCGCCGAATCTGCCGGCCGGCAGATTCATTACATTTTGATCGCTGTGATGGTTCTATCACAGTGATCAAAATAAAAAAATAAAAAAATACCCCTCCTTTATCACCCCCATAGGTAGGGACTATAATAAAATAAATATTTCTTTTTTCCACTAGGGTTAGGGCTAGGGTTAGGGTTAGGGCTAGGGTTAGGGTTAGGGCTAGGGTTAGGGTTAGGGTTAGGGCTAGGGTTAGGGTTAGAATTAGGGTTAGAACTAGGGTTAGGGTTAGAATTAGGCAATGTGCACTGTCATGGTTCCCAATGGCAAGGGAACGTAAGAAACATAAGTAACGAACGAGCTCTCGGGTGATGGAAACTCGAGTTGACCGTGAGCTAAATCTACCACACAACTAACAGTAGCCAGGGAGCATACCTACGGCTTCCTATATGCCACGCGTCAGCCGGAGGACTAACTACGCCTGGTAGAGGAAGAAACAGACCTGGCTTACCTCTAGGGAAATACCCCAAAAGATGATAGCAGCCCCCCACATGTAATAACGGTGAATTAAGAGGAAAAGACATACACAGTATGAAAGTAGATTTAGCAAAGAGAGGTCCACTTACTAGATAGCAGAAGGATACAAAAGAGGACTTCACGGTCAACTGAAAACCCTTTCAAAAACCATCCTGAAATTACTTTAAGACTCCTGTGTCAACTCATGACACAGGAGTGGCAATTTCAGCCCGCAAGAGCTTCCAGCTACAGAGAATTACAAAAACTGCAAACTGGACAAAAGGTACAAAACAAAAGGACAAAGTCCACTTAGCTGATCAGCAGACTAGTAGCAGGAACATGCAACCGAAGGCTCTGGTTACAATGCTGACCGGCAAGAAAATGACTGGAGAGCAAGGCTAAATAGGAAACTCCCAAACACTGATGGAAGCAGGTGAACAGAAGCAGCAAAGTGCAAAAAAGTCACCAGTACCACCAGCAACCACCAGGGGAGCCCAAAAAGCGGATACACAACAGTACCCTCCCCTTAAGGAGGGGGCACCGAACCCTCACAAGAACCGCCAGGGCGATCTGGATGAGCCCTATGAAAGGCACGAACCAAATCCGAGGCATGAACATCAGAGGCAGTTACCCAAGAATTATCTTCCTGACCATAGCCTTTCCATTTAACCAGATATTGAAGTCTCCGTCTGGAAATACGGGAGTCCAAGATCTTCTCTACGACGTACTCCAATTCACCCTCCACCAGCACAGGAGCAGGAGGTTCAGTAGAAGGAACCACCGGTACCTCATATCTCCGCAACAACGACCGATGGAACACATTATGGATAGCGAAAGATGCCGGGAGGTCCAAACGAAAGGAAACAGGATTAAGAATCTCCAAAATCCTATAAGGACCGATGAACCGAGGCTTAAATTTGGGAGAAGAAACCCTCATAGGGACAAAACGGGAAGACAACCACACCAAGTCCCCAACGCGAAGGTGGGGACCAACACGACGACGACGGTTAGCAAACTGCTGAGTCCTCTCCTGGGACAATTCCAAATTATCCACCACTTGTCCCCAAATCCGATGCAACCGATCCACCACCGCATCCACTCCAGGACAATCCGAAGATTGAACCTGACCAGATGAAAAACGCGGATGAAACCCTGAATTGCAAAAGAAAGGAGAAACCAAAGTGGCAGAACTAGCCCGATTATTAAGAGCAAACTCCGCCAACGGCAGAAAGGCAACCCAATCATCCTGATCCGCAGACACAAAACACCTCAAATAAGTCTCCAAAGTTTGATTAGTTCGCTCCGTCTGGCCATTGGTCTGAGGATGGAATGCAGACGAAAAGGACAAATCAATGCCCAACCTGGCACAGACTGCCCGCCAAAATCTAGACACGAACTGGGTACCCCTGTCAGAAACGATGTTTTCCGGAATACCATGCAAGCGAACCACATTTTGAAAAAACAGAGGGACCAACTCAGATGAGGAAGGAAACTTAGGCAATGGCACCAAATGAACCATTTTAGAAAAACGGTCACACACCACCCAGATGACAGACATCTTCTGAGAAACAGGGAGATCCGAGATAAAGTCCATAGAGATGTGCATCCAAGGCCTCTTCGGAATAGGCAAGGGCAACAACAACCCACTAGCCCTAGAACAACAAGGCTTGGCCCGAGCACACACATCGCAAGACTGCACAAAAACATGCACATCTCGAGACAGGGAAGGCCACCAGAAGGATCTAGCCACCAAATCTCTGGTGCCAAAAATTCCCGGATGACCTGCCAGAGTAGAAGAATGAACTTCCGAGATGACTCTAGTGGTCCACTCGTCAGGAACAAACAGTCTACCAGACGGACAACGATCAGGTCTATCCGCCTGAAATTCTTGCAAAGCACGTCGCAAATCTGGAGAGACAGCAGACAAAACCACTCCATCCTTAAGGACACCAGCAGGTTCAGAATTCCCAGGAGAGTCAGGCTCAAAACTCCTAGAAAGAGCATCTGCTTTCACATTCCTAGAACCCGGTAAGTACGAGACCACAAAATTAAACCGGGAAAAGAACAACGACCAACGTGCCAAACTCTGAGGATCCATCTTTAAACAGGTGAGCTCAGAGCCATTCAAGGATTATAAGGAGAGAAAGGCAAAGGCTGTAATTAAAGCTGAAATACAACTGATCCAACTATGGAGCAAGCATAGAGGAAAAAGGGAAAAAAAAATAAAAAAAATTTACAGACTTCTTTTTTCTCTCCTTTCTTCTGCCAATAAGTTTAACACAGGCCGGTCATACTGTCATGGTTCCCAATGGCAAGGGAACGTAAGAAACATAAGTAACGAACGAGCTCTCGGGTGATGGAAACTCGAGTTGACCGTGAGCTAAATCTACCACACAACTAACAGTAGCCAGGGAGCATACCTACGGCTTCCTATATGCCACGCGTCAGCCGGAGGACTAACTACGCCTGGTAGAGGAAGAAACAGACCTGGCTTACCTCTAGGGAAATACCCCAAAAGATGATAGCAGCCCCCCACATGTAATAACGGTGAATTAAGAGGAAAAGACATACACAGTATGAAAGTAGATTTAGCAAAGAGAGGTCCACTTACTAGATAGCAGAAGGATACAAAAGAGGACTTCACGGTCAACTGAAAACCCTTTCAAAAACCATCCTGAAATTACTTTAAGACTCCTGTGTCAACTCATGACACAGGAGTGGCAATTTCAGCCCGCAAGAGCTTCCAGCTACAGAGAATTACAAAAACTGCAAACTGGACAAAAGGTACAAAACAAAAGGACAAAGTCCACTTAGCTGATCAGCAGACTAGTAGCAGGAACATGCAACCGAAGGCTCTGGTTACAATGCTGACCGGCAAGAAAATGACTGGAGAGCAAGGCTAAATAGGAAACTCCCAAACACTGATGGAAGCAGGTGAACAGAAGCAGCAAAGTGCAAAAAAGTCACCAGTACCACCAGCAACCACCAGGGGAGCCCAAAAAGCGGATACACAACAGTGCACACGGTGCGGACTTGGCTGCGGATCCGCAGCGGATTGGCCGCTGCGGATTCGTAGCAGTTTTCCATCAGGTTTACAGTACCATGTAAACCTATGGAAAACCAAATCCACTGTGCCCATGGTGCGGAAAAAAACGTGCCTAAACGCTGTGCTGTATTTTCCGCAGCATGTCAATTCTTTGTGCGGATTACGCAGCGTTTTACACCTGTTCCTCAATAGGAATCCGCCGGTAAAATCTGCACAAAAAACACTGGAAATCCGCGGTAAATCTGCAGGTAAAACGCAGTGCCTTTTACCTGAAAACATTTTTTAAAAATGGTGCGGAAAAATCTCACACGAATCCACAACGTGGGCACATAGCCTTAGGGTTAGGGTTGGAATTAGAGTTAGGGTTGGAATTAGGGCTAGGGTTGGAAATAGGGTTAAGATTAGGCTGTGGTTAGGGTTATGGTTAGGGTTAGGGGTGTTTTGGGGTTAGGGTTGGGATTAGGGTTAGGATTAGGGTTAGGGTTGGGATTAGGGTTAGGGGTGTGTTGGGGTTAGGGTTGTGGTTAGGGGTGTGTTGTGATTAGGTTTGTGATTAGGGTTATGGCTAGAGTTGGGATTAAGGTTAGGGGTGTGTTGGGGTTAGTGTTGGAGTTATAATTGAGGGGTTTCCACTGTTTAGGCACATCAGGGGTCTCCAAACGCAACATGGCGCCACCATTGATTCCAGCCAATCTTGTATTCAAAAAGTCAAATGGTGCTCCCTCCCTTCCGAGCCCCGACGTGTGCCCAAACAGTGGTTTACCCCCACATATGGGGTACCAGCGTACTCAAGATAAACAGGGCAACAATTATTGGGGTCCAATTTCTCCTGTTACCCTTGTGAAAATAAAAAATTGCTTGCTAAAACATAATTTTTGAGGAAAGAAAAATTATTTTTTATTTTCATGGCTCTGCGTTGTAAACATCTGTGAAGCACTTGGGGGTTCAAAGTGCTCACTACATATCTAGATAAGTTCCTTGGGGGGTCTAGTTTTCAAAATGGGGTCACTTGTGGGGGTTTTCTACTGTTTGGGCACATCAGGGGCTCTGCAAACGCAACCTGATGCCCGCAGACCATTCCATCAAGTCTGCATTTCAAAAGTCAATACTTCCCTTCCGAGCCCCGACATGTGCCCAAACAGTGGTTTACCCCCACATATGGGGAATCAGTGTACTCAGGACAAACTGGGCAACAACAATTGGTGTCCAATTTCTCCTGTTACCCTTGTGAAAATAAAAAATTGCCTGCTAAAACACCATTTTTGAGGAAAGAAAAATGATTTTTTATTTTCACGGCTCTGCGTTGTAAACTTCTGTGAAGCACTTGGGGGTTCAAAGTGCTCACCACATATCTAGATAAGTTCCTTGGGGGGTCTAGTTTCCAAAATGGGGTCACTTGTGGGGGGTTTCTACTGTTTAGGCACATCAGGGGCACTGCAAACGCAACCTGATGCCCGCAGACCATTCCATCAAGTCTGCATTTCAAAAGTCACTACTTCCCTTCCGAGCCCCGACGTGTGCCCAAACAGTGGTTTATCCCCGCATATGGGGTATCAGTGTACTCAGGACAAACTGGGCAACAAATATTGTGGTCCAGTTTGGGGTGCAAAATTTTGTGCCTGTAGCTGCGACGGTTCAGATGCCAATCCCCGACATACACACACACACACACACACACACAAACGCACACACACATATACACATTCAGCTTTATATATTAGATGGAATAACATTGTTAATTTGCTACATAACTACTGATATGTCTGCATGTTATGTTAATCGTCAGCACTTGTGTTATATGCTATTTTAAAAATAATCTATTTAAAGTTAATTTTTATTTTCTCAAGTTGCTTTTACTTGCTCAAATCTCTCTTGTGGTTTTCGCTTTTCCTTATCCCTCTATATTTGATTGTTTCTATCTTGGGTTTTGTCCATCTGTGACTTTGTCTAAGTTTTTGCATCTTCATTTGACTTTGACTTTTTTCAGTACTTCCACTGTAGGCATCTGTCATACATAACATACATAATTAACTAATACAGTTTCAAAGGTAGTTAAAAAATCCTAAATTGTACAGATCACGTCAAATTGCGTATTTTGTATGATGAATAAAAGGTATGCTTGCTGGTAGCTGGTATAGTAATATGCCATGAAACAAACTAAAGATTTGTTAATAATAGAAATGAGCAGATCATTTGAAAAATTCATAACCACAGGCCTTGCGCCAGATCCCCAACCAAAAAATTTGATTTGTGGCAAATAAATTTGATCAAATTGCATAATAAAAAGTACAACTGACCCTAGGAGATAGGGAGAAAAAAGGGGAGCAGGCGCCGCACACGATCTAAGTGTAGTAAAAACTGTTGCTAAATTGCACGCTATAATAGTTGTACTCACCAGAAACAGGCGAAATGAGGCATAAACAGGATCCCACAGGAATCCCGAGGAGGCGGACTGCAGCTCAACCAGCTGGGCTCACGGGAGGCTTCAGACAACCGTGGTGAAAGCAATCAATAGACGGAGAGATACCCAGATAGTTGTTGGAGCTTCCGTCACAAGATTCTTGTGGATATCAAAAATAATCATTTATTTCAGAGTTACAGGATAAAACATCACGCTTCGACTCCAACGTCCCGCAGTCTTTTTCAGGTTATTAAAAAAAATATATCATACATAAAAGTTTTTTTTTTCTGTCTCACTTTTTTTATGGAGGATTAGCCTCCTTTTCATCTGGCTGGATGTGGCTATAGAGCTCCACCAACATTCTGCTTTTTTGGTTTCTTGTGAAGTAAGCTGTATATAAAGCAAATGTGATATACTTTTATATATGATATATATTTTAAATAACCTGAAGAAGACTCTGGGATGTTGGAGTTGAAATGTGTTGTTTTATCCTGTAGCTCCTAAAAAATATATTATTTTTGATATCCACGCGAATCTTGTGACGGAAGCACTGACAACTATCTGGGTGTTCCTTTGTCTATTGATAATAAAAAGTCCATAATTGCCTGGAAAATATGTGAAGAATATTGTGAATTACACTTGAAGTCAAATGAACATATATTGAGCTGTGCAGTAAAAAAACCAGCTTTTTAACCCCTTAGTGACGGAGCCAATTTGCAGCTTAATGACTAGGCCAATATCTACAATTCTAACCACTGTAACTTTATGAGGTTATAACTCTGTAATGGTATAACGGATCCCGCTGATTCTGTTTTTTTTTGTGACATATTGTACTTCATGTGGCAAAATTTCTTTGATATTACTTGCATTTATTTATAGAAAAAAAGGAAATATGGTGAAAATTTTTATAATTTTGCAATTTTAAAACCTGCCCTTAAATCAGAGAGATATGTCACATAATATAGTTAATAAATAACATTTCCCACATGTCTACTTTACATCAGCACAATTTTGAAAATTTTTTTTTTTTGCTAGGAAGTTATAAGGGTTAAAATTTGACCAGTGATTTCTCATTTTTACAACAAAATTTACAAAACCATTTTTTTAGGCACCATCTCACATTTAAAGTCACTTTGAGGGGTGTACATATGACAGAAAATACCCCAAAGTGACACCATTCTGAAAACTACACCCATCAAGGTGTTCAAAACCACATTCAAGAAGTTTATTAACCCTTTATGTGCTTCACTGGAACTGAAGCTATGTGGAAGGAAAAAAAAATTAACATTTAACTTTTTTTACAAACATTTTACTTCAGAACCAATTTTTTATTTTCACAAGTGTAAAAAGAGAAAATGAACCACAAAATTTGTTGAGCAATTTCTCCTGAATACAACGATACACCATATGTGGGAGTAAACCACTGTTTGTGCGCACCACAGAGCTTGGAAGAGAAGGAGTGCATTTGACTTTTTCAATGCAGAATTAGATGGAATTGAGATCGGACGCCATGTCGTGTTTGGAGAGCCCCTGATGTGCCTAACCAGTGGAAACCCCCAAGTGACACCATTTTGAAACTAGACCCCATAAGGAACTTATCTAGATGTGTGGTGAGCACTTTGATCCCCAAAGTGCTTCACAGAAATTTATGCCATAGAGCCGTGAAAATAAAAAAAAAATATTTTTTCCAGAAAAATGATGTTTTCGCCCCTAAATTTTGATTTTCACAAGGGTAACAGGAGAAATTAGACCACTAAAGATGTTGTGCAATTAGTGCTGAGTACACCAATACCCCAGTTGTTGGGGTTAACCACTGTTTGGGTGCACGGCAGAGCTTGGAAGAAAAGGAGTGCCATTTGACTTTTTCAATGCAGAATTAGATGGAATTGAGTTTGGATGCCATGTCTCGTTTGGAGAGCCCCTGATGTTCATAAACAGTGGAAACCCCCAGAAGTGACACCATTTTGGAAACTAGACCCCTTATGGAACTTATCTAGATGTGTGGTGAGCACTTTGAACCCCCAACAGAGCCTGCAAAGAGATATTAAGCAGTTTAGGCCAGAAACAGTGTCACCAGCAGCATCAGTACAGTCAAGAATTAAGACACAGTGGGTAGCCAGAGGGTGTGTAGCTGGCTTGACTATGCAGTGACTGCATCAGGAGTACTGCAGTAAAGAATTAAGATGTGCAAGCAAGAACATTCTTGGCAGTTCGGGGTCAGCAAAAACAGACCTGGCAGCAATAGTAGCAGAGAATAGATGATATTATGGACAGGGAGTAGATACCCGCTAAAGTGTTGTTCATTGGCACTGGCATCAGCAGACGGGTGTAATCTGCCATTAACAGACAGTCAGAAAGGTAAATAGAAGGTATGAGTACACCTCATTCTACTTAATGTGCTTCCGATTAGGTGATCACCTGAACCAAATTATTATTATTTATTATTATTTATTATTATAGCGCCATTTATTCCATGGCGCTTTACATGTGAGGAGGGGTATACATAATAAAAACAGGTACAATAATCTTGAACAATACAAGTCACAACTGGTACAGGAGGAGAGAGGACCCTGCCTCACGAGGGCTCACAATCTACAAGGGATGGGTGAGGATTCAGTAGGTGAGGATAGAGCTGGTCGTGCAGTGGTTTGGTCGATCGGTGGTTACTGCAGGTTGTAGGCTTGCCGGAAGAGGTAGGTCCTCAGGTTCTTTTTGAAGGTTTCAATGGTAGGTGAGAGTCTGATATGTTGTGGTAGAGAGTTCCAGAGTAGGGGTGATGCACGAGAGAAATCTTGTATGTGATTGTGGGAAGAGGAGATAAGAGGCGAGTAGAGAAGGAGATCTTGTGAGGATCGGAGGTTGCGTGCAGGAAAGTACCGGGAGACGAGGTCACAGATGTATGGAGGAGACAGGTTGTGGATGGCTTTGTATATCATGGTTAGGCTTTTGTACCGGAGTCTCTGGGTAATGGGGAGCCAGTAAAGGGATTGACAGAGGGGAGAGGCCGGGGAATAGCAGGGGGACTGGTGGATTAGTCGGGCAGCAGAGTTTAGAATAGATTGGAGGGGTGTGAGAGTGTTAGAGGGGAGGCCACAGAGCAGGAGGTTACAGTAGTTGAGGTGGGAGATGATGAGGGCATGGACTAGGTTTTTTGCAGATTCTTGGTTTAGGAATGTACGGATCCGTGAAATATTTTTGAGTTGAAGGCGGCAGGAAGTGGAAAGGACTTGGATATGTGGTTTGAAGGAGAGATCAGTGTCAAGGATTAGCCCCAAGACAGTGAGCTTGTGGGACTGGGGAGAGTGGGCAGCCGTTTACTGTAATGGATAGGTTCGTTGGGGGGCTCACATGAGATGAGGGAAAGACAATGAATTCTGTTTTGTCTATGTTAAGTTTTAGAAATCTAGCGGAGAAGAAGGATGAAATAGCGGATAGACATTGAGGGATTCTGGTTAGTAGGGTGGTGATATCTGGTCCAGAGATGTAGATCTGTGTGTCTTCAGCATAGAGATGATACTGATGATTCTATGAGCTGTCCCAGGCCAAAAGTGTAAATGGAGAAGAGCAGGGGCCCTAGAACTGAACCTTGTGGGACTCCGACAGATAGAGGGCGAGGTGAGAAGGTGGTGTGTGAATGGGAGACGCTGAATGTTCGGTCAATTAGGTATGATGAGATCCAGGATAGGGCCAAGTCTGTGATGTCAAGGGATGAGAGGGTCTGTAGTAATAGGGAATGGTCCACTGTGTCAAAGGCAGAGGACAGGTCTAGGAGGAGGAGGATAGAGTAGTGTCGCTTGCTCTTGGCGGTTAATAGGTTATTGGTGACCTTAGTTAGGGCAGTTTCAATGGAGTGGTGTGACCGGAAGCCTGATTGTAAGCGGTCGAAAAGGGAGCAGGAAGATAGATGGGAGGATGTTGTGAATTCTGCTCTTGGGCTCCCTCCGGTGGTTATAAGTGGTAGTGCTGCTGTCTCTGGATCGCAGCATTTATCAGGTGTGTCCACTTTTTGTAATTCTGACTGGGCTATTTAGTCTTGCTTGACCCTTTAGTCAGTGCCAGTTGTCCATTGTTCTTGGAGGATTCACATCCCTGCCTGGTCTCTTCTGCTTTGCTGTTCATTTCAACAAAGATAAGTTCTGGCCTTGATTTCCTGCTGTCCACATGCTGTGGGCCTTATTGTTCAGTTCTTTTCCATGTTTTTGTCTAGTCCAGCTTGGTCTGTATTAGGATTTGTTTAGCCAAGCTGGTATCTCTGGAGATGCAGATATACCCTCCATATCTTTAGTTAGATGTGGAGATTCTGTATTTTCTGTGGTGGATATTTTCTAGTGTTTTAATACTGACTGCATAGTACTCTGTCCTATCCTTTCTATCTAGCTAGAAGTGGCCTCCTTTGCTAAATTCTGATTTCAGTCTGTGTATGTTTTTTCCCTCTCCTCTCACAGTCAATATTTGTGGGGGGCTGTCTATCCTTTAGGGATTTTCTCTGAGGCAAGATAGTTTTCCCGTTTCTATCTCTAGGGGTAATTAGTCCTCCGGCTGTGTTGAGATGTCTAGGGAGTGAAAGGTACATTCCACGGCTACTTCTAGTTGCGGTGTTAAGTTCAGGGTCTGCGTTCAGTACAGGTACCACCTTCTCCAGAGTACGTCCCATGCTGCTCTTAGGTCACCAGATCATAACAGGAGGACAGCTCAAGATGGACGTGTTGTTCCAGTAGTTTTGAGGCATAGGGGAGAAGTTATATAGGGCGATAAACCAAATCTTATTTAATGAAGGAAAGTATAAAAACACAGCTGTGGTGTTCACAATCCTCTTGCAATAGGACAAGCTGGATGGCAAAACAAGTGCTAGTAATATCTCAAAAGTAATAGGAATGAAAAAATAACTTTTAACCATGACAAAGGAGTTGAAAAGAAAAGTGTTGAGTGAGGAAAAGAAGGGCTCAATTCTGACTTTACTAACAAAGGGACACAGTGAGCGTCATGTTACCTCCATCCTTAAAATTTCTAAGACGGCAGTCTATTACAGCAAGGTCAAGCAGCAGACATTGGGGACAACAAAGCTGCAGACCTGCAGAGGGTAAAAACGACTCTCCACTGACCGGGATGACCCGGTGCAATAAAGATGCACTAGTGAGTTTCTTTGCATGAAATGCACCACTCGGGGATTAAATATTGCTTACCTTGGTGACCCAACATTTTGCTATATATTTTGTCCTGATGGACATCTAGCTACAGGAGAGGGTCCTATGTGTGGCAAACAGATGGACCTGATGAGATTGATTAAGGGTCTATTCTGTAGAGATAGTCAATGGATATTGTGACTAGTTGCATTCTGTGGAGGAATCACTAAAAGGGCGACATTAGGTTGTTTATGATTGCCCATTAAAACCTGATCAAACAAAGGAAGGCTTTTGGAACATATTATATGTTGCACAAGAGTGTATTTAAGAATCAGTCTTTTCGCATATAAGGGGTTTATACAGTAAGCACCCCATCAATTATGTGAACTCCACATTTTTTAGTGTTGTATGTCTTATGCACCTTGCACTTTCGAGTGGTTATTATTATAATTTTTTGGACATATTTTAGAACATTTACATTAAAAGTTACTTTTTAATCCAAAACGCTGATATAAGATAAGCAGTATACTCTGACTGAGTGTCTGTCTCCAGTGGGCAAACACACCTAAAAATAATGCACGATAGAGCACTCTGTCATCAGCACCATTATAACCTATGGCCCCATCAGTGCATACGCTCGAATCTTGTTTTGTGTGGTTTGGATGTAAGCCCTAATGGGACCAGTGAACAGGTGACAAAATGCAGTGTAACATCACCCTTAGTGCACACCTGCGTAAAACTTTTCCACAGTATTGTATCCAAAAGCATTTATTTTTATACATGTTAAGAAAACTGAAACTTGGCAAGATTTTGCTTTTTTTGCTTTTCCTTAGATTAAATATTTGCCCTAATAAGTACATTAGTACATTAGTCTGTTTTTGGAAAACAGCATGCAGAGCCTGACAATATTATGCTAAATCAATGGTGATAATTATGATATTTTGCTTACTTTCAAATCATGCTATATATTCAGTAATGCATCCATCTTACATTTTAGAATTCCATAATGTTAGCAAACCACACAGTAATGGCTGTTGATCTGTTTATAAAATGAAATACTTGTTTTGAAGCTTTCAGAAAAATCAGACAGTTGGGGAAAGAGGACTGATAATAACCTTACAGAGGATTTGAATGTACTTCTGGCAAAGTGCTGCTGAATATTGAATATCAGCCACATTAAATTTCATGTTAATGCCTTCTTTTGTGCCAGTGCCGTACCAGCTGCCAATTTTATTCTTGTTTAACAACCTATTTGTTAACACGTTGTATAGTGGCTCCAAAGTGCCTTACTGAAACAAAGCAGTAGTGCAATTTTCATGCCAGGCTCAAGGTAGAGTGTACATATACTTTGTGGCCTTGTACTTGACTTTACGTTGTAAGATGTTACACTATAAATGATTAATGAAAGTAAATTTGTGAACCCCTTTGGTTACTTAAAAGTATTTTTACATTGATTTACCATAACATTGATCTGACCTTCAACTCAGCCCTAATAAAAGGTAAAGTGAAGATGGTCACGAAATAACTTGCTAAAACACTGCACTTTCCTATGTTTTATTGAACAAATTGATTCAGCATTCGCTCAATGTTGGAAGTAAAATAATCTCACTTTAGAGAATACTATAGTTATTTTTCCAGGAGTTTGCATCCGACAAAATAAAATTTCTGCTAGGTAAAAAAAAAAAAAAACAACAGTAAACAGGGATTACAAGTTGCTGAGATGTTTTCAGTTTCGGAAACAAATGTATAACTAGTAAATACCAACAACTTGCTTCTAAGCTAGTCAAACAAACCTACGGTTTGAAAAAAAAAATCATTTTTTTCTAGATTCCAAAATAACTGTGATTCATCTTCTATAAATCAAGCAAAAAATGACAGCTGGCTCACAAGGGGACAGGAAAGAGTTAAAAAATAGACAAAAAAGAAATAAAAAAAGTACCTCTCTTTTGCTCTCACATTGTCCAAGCAGCTCCTGTGTACAAAGTTTTTTTTCACTCTATATTTATAATGGTCTACAGTTTTGAAAGACCCTAGCGCACAATGAGACACATTCAGTTCATGTAGAATAAAGTCTTCTGGCCAAATTGGAATGAACTGCTGAATTCAAATTTCTACAGACTTGTTCATCTCTAATAGCAAAGACTCATTAGTTTTGCTACTTTGTTATACATGTATAATTAAAGGGAATCTGTCAAAAAGTTTTTGCTACTTCATCTGAGAGCAGAATAACGTAAGAAAAGATATCCTGATGATTAGTGTTGAGCATTCCGATACCGCAAGTATCGGGTATCGGCCGATATTTGCAGTATCGGAATTCCGATACCGAGTTCCGATATTTTTGTGATATCGGAAATCGGAATCGGAAGTTCCCAGTGTATGGTTCCCAGGGTCTGGAGGAGAGGAAACTCTCCTTCAGGCCCTGGGATCCATATTCATGTGTAAAATAAAGAATAAAAATAAAAAATAGGGATATACTCACCCTCTGACACGCCCTGGTTGTAACCGCTGCAACCGGCAGCCTCCGTTCCTAAGAATGAGCGAGTGAAGGACCTGCGATGACGTCGCGGCTTGTGACTGGTCGCGTGAGCGGTCACATGAGCGGTCACGCGACCAATCACAACCCGCGACGTCATCGAAGGTCCTTAACTCGGCATTCTTAGGAACGGAGGCACCGCTAAGAGCAGGGGCCGCCGGAGGGGTGAGTATATCAATATTTTTTATTTTTATTCTTTATTTTATACATGAATATGGATCCCAGGGCCTGAAGGAGAGTCCTATCTTGTGTCCCATAGATATGCATTGGGTATCGGTATCGGCGAGATCCGATATTTTGCCGGTATCTGCCGATCCAATCCGATACCGATACCTTTGCATATCGGAAGGTATCGCTCAACACTACTGATGATGTATTACTTAGTTTACAGGGTGCAGCAGCTGTGAAACAATAAGAGTTTTTAGATTGAGCAGAGATCAGAAAGTTGAACCACCCACATATCAGCTTTCTCTGTACATTGTCTATTGACAGTAAGCTACTTGTCACAAGAAGGGGGCGTGATTGGACTACTTGGAAGGAACCAGTCTGGGCAGTGATAATCTCCCGGTGATAAAACATTCTTTGTATAGAAAGAACAGCACATGGCCTAATAAGTGATATTTCCATGAAATCTGTGCTTCAACTCCTACATCATGCTTTCCTCAGATACATAGCAAAAACTTGATGACAGATTCAATTTCTAGCTTTTTATGTCACCCAAATTTGCAGAACATGATTAACATAATTGTACTAAAAATAAACTAGTGAGTATATTTGCACTATTTAGGTAGCCCTGGAGGGTCAATCAAGGACTTTTATTAATATACTTTATACAAAGAACAAGCACTGCCTGTCAGAGTGCTGTAGGTTTACAGAGAATGAGCAAGCCGCTTCCATTTGAATCAAATTCATGGAACATTTTTAGGAATTTACTAATTTTAGATTAGTTTTATACAAATTGCTTAAATTGCTCACTACGTTTTACATACTAGAGGAAAGGCCAACATGACCTCAGTACTTCTCCACAATGCCTTACCTTTATCACCTCACATGATAGAGTATGCACAGCCAATAAGGAGGGATAGCACATCTTAAAAAAGAAGTAGGGAAGAAAAGCCCTGAAAAACTGTATAGATAAAACAGATGGACTGTGACAACACCACAGTGAACAACAGTTTGCATTTGTTTATGTTCAGTTATACACAGTTTCACTCTTTGTTTCATTGCGGCCATTTGGCAAATACAAAAAGTTCATTTTTTTTCTCATTAATGCACCCCATCTTGACTGATAAAAACAGAAATGTAGATTTCTTTGCAATTTTAATAAAGAAGAAAAACTGAAATATCACATAAGTATTCAGACCCATTGCTCAGACACTCATATTTAAGTCACATGCTGTATATTTCCTTGTGATCCTCTTTGAGATGGTTCTACTCCTTCATTGGAGTACTGCTCTGTTTAATTAAACTGATAGCACTTGATTTGGAAAGGCACACACCTGCCTATATAAGACTTCACAGCTCACAGTGTTTGTCAGACCAAATGAGAATCGTGAGGTCAAAGGAACTGGCCAAGGAGCTCAGAGACAGAATTGTGGCAAGGCACAGATCTGGATAAGGTTACAAAAGAATTTCTGCAGTACTCAAGGTTCCTAAGAGCACAGAAGCCTCCATAATCCTTAAATGGAAGAAGTTTGAGACTACCAAAAGTCTTCTTAAGCCTGGTCATCCAGCCAAACTGAGCAATCGTGGGAGAAGAGTCTTGGTGAAAGAGGTAAAGAAGAACCCCAATATAACTGTGGCTGAGCTCCAGAGATGCAGTCGGGAGATGGGAGAAAGTTCCACAAAGTCAACTATCACTGCAGCCCTCAACCAGTCTGGCCTTTATGGCAGAGTGACCCAACGGAAGCCTCACCTCAGTGCAAGACATATGAAAGCCCTCATAGAGTTTGCAAAAAAACACATGAAGGACTTCCAGACTATGAGACATAAGATGCTCTGGTCTGATGAGATGAAGATAGACCTTTTTAGTGATAATTCTAAGTGGTATGTGTGGAGAAAAGCAGTCACTGCTCATCACCTGCCCAAATCAATCCAAGCAATTAAATATGGTGGTGGCAGCATCATGCTATGGGAGTGTTTTTCAGCTGCAGGGACAGGATGACCGGTTTTTAATTGAAGGAAACATGAATGTGGCCAAGTACAGAGCTATCTTGGATGAAAACCTCTTCCAAGAGTGATCTGGACCTCAGACTTGGCCAAAGGTTCACCTTCCAACAAGACAATGACCCTAAGCACACAGCTAAAATAACAAAGGAGTGGCTTCAGAACAATTCTGTGACCATTCTTGACTAGCCCAGCCAGAACCCTGACCTAAGTCCAATTGACCATCTCTGGAGAGACCTGAAAATGGCTGTCCAAAAACATTCAGCATCCAACCAGACAGAGCTGGAGAGGATCTGCAAGGAAAAATGGCAGATGATCCCCAAATGCAAGTGTGAAAAACTTGTTGCATCATTCCCAAGAAGACTCATGGCTGTACAAGCTCAAAAGGGTGCTTCTACTCAATACTGAGCAAAGGGTCTGAATACTTATTGTTAGGACTGGCGGAACGCACCGAGTAAATAGTGAGATGATATTTGGTGTGTTCGCAGCCCGGGGTCCACCGTGCAGGAGAGTTTCCTATCCTTCAGACCCTGGGAACCATTCCGATACTTTGCATCCCATTGAAATGCATTGGTATCGGGTATCGGTATCGGCAAGATCCGATATTTTGCCAGTATCGGCCGATACTATCCGATACCGATACCAATGCATATCGGAAGGTATCGCTCAACACTAGTGGCAACATATTTTTTGGTATATCTAGCCATCCCCTGATAAACTTATAAATCTCTCATCAAGAGACTAGAATCCCGATTCATCAAGACTGATCTTGATGATGGGGCATGTTGTTTTCAGATGCACCTCATTCATTTAGTGCTGCACGCCTCTAAATGATTCAAGTGTGTCTGAAAAGTGGAGTGTGTCTTTGTGTACCTTTCAACAAATCTCACTCCAGCCAAGGACATTAATGTCATTTCTTGTGCAAGGTAGAAAATCCCATCATAAATTAGATGAGCCCCTGACATAATGCTCCATCTACTCTCTTCCCATTGCTCAGCTATGGCCATTTTAGTATAGCTGAGCGAAACTTACATGAAAATACTAAAAGTTGCACAATTTTTTGCCTAATCTCAAGTTGCGAAGTTGTTTTGTCACTTAGCAAAGTATTTTATTGCAGATTTCTGTCAAAAGAACTTTGACAGATCAGATACAAAATGTGAAACCAGGGAATTCAACAAAGACAATGGATGTATTGCCAAATTTTTAACACTAAGGTTCGGATATGGCTTTAAAGGAGGCTACTACTTGCGATATAATTCAATTTTATTTCAAAGTACAAGATTAAAGAAATTATATGATTGCGTACACTTTTACGCAATCATATAATTTCTTTAATCTTGTACTTTGAATATATGTATATTTTAACATACAAAGGTTAAGTACATATAAAGAATAAATACATATAAAGATTAAGTACATATACTCACATCATCACCAAGGAGCTTTTAAACATTATCCATCTGGAATATCAGAGAAGCAACTACCAAGACAGGGAAACTCCTGGAAAATTCACAACACTGCATTGGCGTCCCCACTTATATAGGTATCACAACATTGTACACGTATAAGTACAGATACCCAACTTTGTGCTTCTCTCTTAGGCTACTTTCACACATCAGGTTTTTGCCGTCAGGCACAATCCGGCGAGTTTTGAAAAAACAGACCCTTTTTTTTTTGCCTGATCCATTTTTTCTCATAGAGTTGTATTAGCGCCGTATTGCGCCTGATGGCCACACGTTTCATCCGTTTTTTGCCGGATCCATCAAAAAAGCTGTTTCTGGCGGATGGAGAAAATGTACATAGGAGTGTTTTTTCTGTCCGGCAAAATACGCCCAGCGACTGATCCAGGGAAAAACGTATGAAACTGAGATGTAAAATGATAAATGTGGCCTCCGAATCCGGTTTGTCATGCATTTCTCCATTCAAGTCATGCACATTTTCCATTCTGGGGTCTCTCTCTCTCCATTTTCCCCAGAAGTCCAAACTATACCCCGCATAAATTAAAAAAAAATGGATCCAGCAAAAAAACGGATCCTTTGCATCAGTTTTTCACGATTTGCAATGGATCTGTTTTTTCAAAAATTCACCAGATCCTGCCTGACGGCAAAAACCTGATGTGTGAAAGTAGCCTTAAGGCTGAGTCACACATAACGATATCATTGCAACGTCACACTTTTGGTGATGTAGCAACGATCCCACTAACGATCTCGTTATGTGTGACAGCGACCAATGATCAGGCCCCTGCTGGGAGATCGTTGGTCGATGGGAATGATCAGGACCTTTTTTTGGTCGCTGATCACCCGCTGTCATTGCTGGATCGGTGTGTGTGACGCCGATCCAACGATGTGTTCACTTGTAACCAGGGTAAATATCGGGTTACTAAGCGCAGGGCCGCGCTTAGTAACCCGATATTTACCCTGGTTACCATTGTAAAAGTTAAAAAAACAGTACATACTCACATTCTGATGTCTGTCACGTCCCCCGGCGTCCACAGGGTTAAAACTGCTTTCGGTAAGAGCGCTGCTAATATGCATGCGCTGCTGCCGAGAGCTTCCCTGCACTGACTGTGTCAGCGCCGGCTGTAAAGCAGAGCACAGCGGTGACGTCACCGCTGTTACTGCCGGTGCTGACACATTCAGTGCAGGGAAGCTCTCGGCATCAGCGCATGCATATTAGCAGCGCTCTTGCCGAAAGCAGTTTTAACCCTGTGGACGCCGGCGGGGGACGTGACAGACATAAGAATGTGAGTATGTAGTGTTTTTTTTTTACTTTTACAATGGTAACCAGGGTAAATATTGGGTTACTAAGCTCGGCCCTGCACTTAGTAACCCGATGTTTACCCTGGTTACCCGGGTGCTGCAGGGGGACTTCGGCATAATTGAAGACAGTTTAAACGATGCCAAAGTCGTTCCCCTGATCGTTGGTCACTGGAGAGAGCTGTCTGTGTGACAGCTCCCCAGCGACCACACAACGACTTACCAACGATCACGGCCAGGTCATATCGCTGGTCGTGATCGTTGGTAAGTCGTTTGGTGTAACGGTACCTTTAGTCAAGTTCTCCAGCCTAATTTAGTGATTTGCACTATGTAGTAAGTCTAGTTCATTCTTGCATTCCAGTGGCCAGCTTTTGAGTTGAGATTAATCAGAGATACAAGGCAAACATCAGAAAATGGGCTAATAAACCCACACAATTCAAAAGCTCCCAAGATAAAATAAGTCCACAGCAGACAGAGGTTAAATAAACTTCCATGTTTTACAATAACAAACAACAAACATAGAACTGTTTGTGAGGTAAAACCTTCAGACAATTAGAGTAAACATTTCTCAAGATTTTGTCACTATGAGCATTTTCTGTCTGTGAATGTATGACCAGCAATGCTGCTCTGTCATGGTGTGAATTCATCCTGTATATTTCAATATGGACTCAAAATATAAATTTTTTGTTCACACTACATTAGATCTGTCTGAATTTCAGTGACTTACCTCTGCAGGATCTCTCGCTGAGAGAATAAAAGGTCTGTAATAATATGAGGCTCTTCCTTTTGTTCTTTTTAATTTTAATAACTGTTTTTATTTGTGTGTAAATATTTTGTTGCAACATTATCTTTATCACTACTGAATTTTAACATTATGTTGGAAAAAATAAATTTGGACAATTTACTACTGCACCTCCTGAAATCAAGAAATTGTTCCTCAATTAGAATGTTTCAATACAAAACCCGTGATCTTTGGGATACATTTAAATATAGAGGTTACCAAATAAATGTCCTAAATGAGGCATTTAAATGTGCAGGTAAATGTGATAGGATATCCCGACTAAAACCATAGCCAAAAAAAAGAGAATGAACTTGAGGGATTTGACTTATTGGGAATTTTGAAAATAGATTTGAGGACAGAAAAAGAATACTTCGAAAAAAAAGCTGGGATATTCTGAGCTAATCCAGACATAGTTGCAGATAGTGCCCTATACATATTAATTTCATTTACGAAGAGAAGGTCATCAGGGAACCAATTTGCGAGCAAAAACCAAGTATAAAAGGTATGAAACTGGTCACTTTTCTAATTGTAAAACAAAAGTAATTGTCCACAAAATGAACAAAATGTGTATTGAGGAGACTAATTGTTGATCATGTTGGGGACAGTATTCATGCCATGGAAACACCTATCTTGAGACATATTAGATAGGTACAATTGTGGACACTTAATTCCTTTAGATTCTGTGAAATTAAAGTGGTAATATGCTCCCAAAGAGGGGGCGGTGGTGGGGAACCAAGACTTTTCAAAAAGAAGCCAGATGAACAAATGATCTGGATACAGTGAAATCACATTGCCTAAACCATCAGTTACATTTTGGGTGTTTTCCCTAAATTTCTTAACTTTTAATATACTATGCGTCTTGTATATGCATCCAATATACACCACGTGAAATATACTTGAAGCACATATAGTATGTCTCTGAAGGATGCCTGAAAATGCAAATACATAAAAATCATTGTTCTATTTTCAATTATATTACGAATATAGCATATTCTACTATAGCAAAGCTCTATGATTTAATATATTAATTTTTTTACCATGACATACCACTTGAATGAACACTTAACCCAATGATCCTGATGGGTTATGGTTAGTGTTGAGCGATACCTTCCGATATCCAGAAGTATCGGTATTAGATTGGATCGGCCGATATTCAAAAAATATCGGATATCGCAGATACTGATAACCGATACCAATGCAAATCAATGGGACAAAAATAACGGAATTAAAATAAACCCTTTCTTTCCTTGTAGGTTAATTCTACATGAAGGAAAACAACTAAGAATAGTGTAGGATGTATTGGGGGAGGTGGAGGAGACATTAAAGGCATAGAGGTTAGGCCAATAAAATGGAATAGCAGGAATTATTATTATGTTAAGATTTTTAATATTTTGTCAGATATTTATGTTTCAGTACTTCCATGCTCTTCACCTTCTTTTTTACTTCTCCCACACTTTCTTCCTCATCATCCTCAGCAGCAGCATCTTTTTCATCAACATCTTCTTCACCTTATTCATCTTCTTCTTCACCTTCTTCCTATTATTCTTTTTTTTTACATTCTTCATATTCTTTTTATTCAACTATTATTCTTCCTCATATTCAACGTCTTCATCTTCTTCATATTCTTCTTCTTCATCATATTCTTATTTGTGACAGGCATTCCTGTAGTTGTTATCTATAAAAGTTTGAAGATTACACCTTCCGTTCTGCTTGTCACAAAAGATTTACAACAGGATTTGTCCGCGTTCTGTGTGGCCTGCAGCAGCAGGTTTTTTCCAGGGGCACCACGAGGAGGAACGGACTCACCCCCATACACTGCTTAGTCTTCTTCTGCTTATAATTTAGATAATATCTTTTGCTCTGATTTTTAGTCTTATGCTTAATGTTCTTCTGCTTTTTGTTCTGCAGCTTCTTGTTCTTCTGCTTCTCGGTCTTCAGGGTCGTCTTCTCCAGGGTTGTCGTCTCCGGGGTCCTCGTCTTCTTCTGGGTGGTCTTCAGGGTCATCTCCAGGTTCGTCGTCTCAGGGGTCGTCACCTCCGGAGTCGTCGTCGTCTTGGGGTGGTCTTCAGGGTCATCATCTTTAGGGTCTTGAATTTGGAAATGAAGCAGAAGGTACAAGAAGGCTGAGGAACTGCCGAGAACCAGCTGACGGTACTGGAACCTGGATGGCTACCCGAAGGTACATGAGCCAATGGAACTACCGAGGACCAGCTGACGGTACTGGAACCCGGTTACTAAGCAGGAGGTACCCGTGCCAGAAAGAATTACCAAGGACCACCAGACGTTGGTGGAACTCAGATACCCAGAAGGAGGCACATAAGACAAAGGCTCTGCCTGGAACCAGCTGACGGTACTGGAACCAGGATGGGGAGCAGAAGGTACAAGAGCAAAACACACTGCCGAGAACCAGCTGATGGTACTGGAACCCGGATGGGGAACCGAAGTTACAAGAGCCAATGGAACTACCGAGGACCAGCTGATGGTACTGGAACCCGGTTACTAAGCAGGAGGTACCCGTGCCAGAAAGAATTACCAAGGACCACCAGACGTTGGTGGAACTCAGATACCCAGAAGGAGGCACCTAAGACAAAGGCTCTGCCTGGAACCAGCTGACGGTACTGGAACCAGGATGGGGAGCAGAAGGTACAAGAGCAAAAGACACTGCCGAGAACCAGCTGATGGTACTGGAACCCGGATGGGGAACCGAAGTTACAAGAGCCAATGGAACTACCGAGGACCAGCTGATGGTACTGGAACCCGGTTACTAAGCAGGAGGTACCCGTGCCAGAAAGCGCTACCAAGAACTACCATACGTTGGTGGAACTCGGATCCCCAGAAGGAGGCACCTAAGCCAAAGGCTCTGCCTGGAACCAGCTGACAGTACTGGAACCAGGATGGGGAGCAGAAGGTACAAGAGCAAAAGACACTGGCGAGAACCAGCTGACGGTACTGGAATCCAGATGGGGAGCCGAAGTTACAAGAGCCAATGGAACTACTGAGGACCAGCTGATGGTACTGGAACCCGGTTACTAAGCAGGAGGTACCCATGCCACAAAGCACTACCAAGGACCATCAGACGTTTGTGGAACTCGGATACCCAGAAGGAGGCACCTAAGCCAAAGGCTCTGCCTGGAACCAGCTTATGGTACTGGAACCAGAGGGACCTATTCAAGCTTGTCTTCCTAAGAACCAGGTAATGGTGCTGGAACTCAGATAGGCAGCAGAAGGTCCACAGGAAAAAAATAATGCTAGGCCATGAGCCGGCCGTAGTTATCGAAAACTCACAGTCCTACAGGGGGAGCTTGTCGTATTGGCATTACATAACCAGCCTTCATTGCCAGTTCTCGCAGCTCACATAGGATGCACATAAACTGCAGGCACCATAGAGTTGGCTAACCCGACCGCAACACGACAGGACAACGTATTGGAAGCAAAGTGACCTTGACACTACCCAGAAACTCCTGGCGTGCTGGAACCGGGCTGGCCAGGAGGGAGTTCCTGTGCCAAAGACACTTCTGAGCAGCAACTGGCGGTGTTGGAGCCCAGGGATTACATGAGAAACAGAGTGTAGGCTGATGCCTAATTGGAGCAAGTTGAAAGGGAACCTTTAACCCCCCAGGCATTTGCAACTAAAAGAGCCAGCTTGTGCAGCATTAATGCTGCACAAGTAAAAGGTGGCTCTTTCAATTATGCTCCTTGCACACGCTGAAGTTAACCCTTATAAATTGTGTCCCCTCATACCGTGAAACTGTCCCGGAGGCGGGACTTTCCTTCTTAATGAGACGCAGCACAGCCGTCATTCATATCCCCTTGGCGCCGTGCGCCGCCTCCTCTGCATTGTTTGAATCTGTCCCGGAGCCTGCATTGTTGTTATCCCTTGGCATTGCGCAGTTAGCGCTGACTGTCTTCAGACATCATTTGTTGTCAGGCTGGCTGCGCCTGTGCGGCCGCCTTGCCCGAGATCCCGCCCCGCAGTGTCTTCTGATTTATTCACACTGCGGGGCTGGGATTCATGGGCATGCGCACAGCATATATTGGCCTCTCACTCATCTCCTTCCGCCTTCTTCAGACTGTGCTGCGTCAGCTGATCCCTAATCGCATGCCACGGCCGTGACGCATCACAGTCTGAAGAAGGCGGAAGGAGATGAGTGAGAGGCCAAGATATGCACTGCGCATGCCCATAAATCCCAGCCTCGCAGTGTTAATAAATCAGAAGACACTGCAGGGCTGGGATTCCTGGGCATGTGCAGTGCATATTTTTGCCTCTCACTCATCTCCTTCCTCATTCTTTAGACTGTGCGGTGTCAGCTGATCCCTAATCACATGCCACAGCTGTGACACGGCACAGTCTGAAGAAGGTGGAAGGAGATGAGTGGGAGGCCAAGATATGCACTGCGCATGCCCATGAATCCCAGCCCCTCAGTGTGAATAAATCAGAAGACACTGACACAGGGCGGGATCTCGGGTAGGGCGGCCGCACAGGCGTAGAAAGCCTGACAACAAATGATGTCAGAAGACGGGCAGCACTAACTGCGCATGGCCAAGGTATAACAAAACAGTGCAGGCTCCGGGACAGATTCAAACAACGCTGAGGAGGTGGCGCCTGGTGCCAAGGGGTATGAATGACGGCTGTGCTGTGTCTCATTAAGAAGGAAAGTCCCGCCTCCGGGACGGTTTCACGGTATGAGGGGCCACATTTTATAAGTGTTTAGTTCAGCGTGTGCAAGGAGAATAACTAAAAGAGCCACCGTGTCCAAATGCAGCATTAGTGCTGCACAAGGTGGTTCTTTTAGTTACAAACGCCTGGGGGGACAGGTTCCCTTTAATTTATGTAGTAGTGTGAGTGTGGAGGGAGCAGGAGAAATTGCCAGATACACAGCTGGGGATCAGCTGACGTTACTGAACCCCAATAACATGGCAGCAAGTGTTGACTGTGCAGACAGCACTTCCGGGCAGCAACTGGCGGTGATGGAGCCCAGGGTCAATGCTAGAAGCAGAGTGTAGGCCGAGGCCTAATTGGAGCGAGTTTAATATCAGTTGTAGTCTTAGTGTGGAGGGAGCAGGAGAAATTGCCGCACACACAGCAGGGGAGCAGCTGGCGTTACTGAACCCCAATAACACTGGAGCAAGTGTTGACTGTGCAGACAGCACTTCCGGGCAGCAACTGGTGGTGTTGGAGCCCAGGGTCAATGCTAGAAACTGAGTGGAGAACTTGCCGCACACACAGCAGGGGAGCAGCAGGCGTTACTGAACCCCAATAACAGAGGAGCAACTGTTGACTGTGCAGAGAGCACTTCTGAGCAGCAACTGGCAGTGTTTGAGCCCAGGGTCAATGCAAGAAGCAGAGTGTAGGCTGAGGCCTAATTGGAGCTAGTTTAATATCTTTTGTAGTGTGAGTGTGGAGCTAGCAGGCCAAATTGTCGGATACACAGCTGGGGTTCAGCTGACTTTTCTGAAACCCAATAACACGGCAGCAAGTGTTGACTGTGCAGACGGCACTTCCGAGCAGCAACCGGCGGTGTTGGAGCCCAGGGAATAAAGGAGAAGCAGAGTGTAGGCTGAGGCCTAATTGGAGCAAGTTGAAAGGGAACCTTTAACCCCCCAGGCATTTGTAACTGAAAGAGCCACCTTGTGCAGCACTAATGCTGCACAAGGAAAAGGTGGCTCTTTTAGTTTTGCTCCTTGCACATGCTGAACTAAACACTTATAAAATGTGTCCCCTCATACCATGAAACCGTCCCGAAGGTTGGACTTTGCTTCGTAATGAGATGCAGCACAGCCGTCATTCATACCCCCTTGGCACCAGGCGCTGCCTCCTCATCGTTGTTTGAATCTGTCCCAGAGCCTGCGCCGTTATGTTAAACCTTAGGCATGCGCAGTTAGCGCTGCCCATCTTCTGACATCATTTGGTGTCAGGCTGACTGCGACTGTGCGGCCGTGCAGCCTGAGATCCCGCCCCGCAGTGTCTTCTAATTTATTCACACTGCAGGGCTGGGATTCCTGGGCATGCGCAGGGCATATCTTTGCCTCTCACTCATCTCCTTCTGCCTTCTTCAGAAGTCAAGGCGTCACGGCTGTGGCATGCGATTAGGGATTAGCTGACGGCGCACAGTCTGAAGAAGCCAGAAGGAGATGAGTGAGAGGCGAAGATATGCACTGCGCATGCCCAGGAATCCCAGCCCCGCAGTGTGAATAAACCAGAAGACATTGCGAGGCGGGATCCCGGGCAGCGCGGCCGCATAGGGACAGTCAGCCTGAGACCAAATGATGTTTAACATAACAGCGCAGGCTCCGGGACAGATTCAAACAACTCTGAGGAGGCGACGCCCCTCGCCAATGGGGTATGAATGACGTCTGTGCTGCGTCTCATTATGAAGGAAAGTCCCACCTCCGAGACGGTTTCATGGTATGAGGGGACACATTTTATAAGTGTTAAGTTCAGCGTGAGCAAGCAGCATAACTAAAAGAGCCACCTTTTCCTTGTGCAGCATTAGTGCTGAACAACGTGGCTCTTTCAGTTACAAACGCCTGGGGAGGACAGGTTCCCTTTAATTTCTGTAGTAGTGTGAGTGTGGAGGTAGCAGGAGCAATTGCCGGATACACATCTGGGGATCAGCTGACGTTACTGAAACCCAATAACACTGGGTCATGTGTTGACTGTGCAGACAGCACTTCTGAGCAGCAACTGGCGGTGTTGGAGCCCAGCAATAACAGTTCAGGTGGTAGAAACATGAACACAACAGGAGACCTGGATACTGTTGCCAACCAATTATTTAATCTGGAAGAGGAGTGGCAAATTCCTGCGAGATCCAGGCTTTGTTCATTTTCAGAAAAGTAAGCCGGTCAACGTTATCGGAGGATAGTCACAGGCGACGGTCTGTTAGTACACCACCTGCGGCACTAAAGATGCGTTGCGATAATACACTAGCAGCAGGGCAAGCCAGCACCTTGAATGCATACTGGCTAAGCTCTGGCCATGTATCCAGCTTAGAGACCCAAAACTTGAAGGGGAAGAGCCGTCTGGGAGTACACTGAGAGGGCAAGACATGTAGTCTGTCAACATCTGACGGAAACGTTGCCTCCTGCTGACTGGAGCCGTCTGTGATGGTGTAGACATTTGTGGCGGGCACACAAAACTTTCCCACAGTTGGGCCATACTGGTCTTGCCTTATGCTGAGGAACTGCTTCTGCTCCCTCTTTGTGCAGAGCTTCCTCCACTGCCTCGACGCACTGAGCTGCTTTGCAAAGCACTAGCAGCACTGCTCTCGATTGGACTGGAGAAGATGATGGACTGCACCAGTGTATCTTGGTACTCCCGCATTTTATGCTCCCGGTTCAACGGTGTTATGAGGCTTTGACAGTTGTCCCGGTAGCAAGGATCTAGGAGGGTGTACACCCAAAAATCAGCCGTGTTGAGAATGTGGGCGATGCGGCGGTTGTTTCTCAGGCACTGCAGCATGAAATCAACCATGTGCTGCAGACTGCCAACTGGCCAAGAAGCGCTGTCCCCTGCTTGAGGCGTGATCTCTGCCTGCTCTGCATCACCCCACCCTCACTCTTCATACTGACTACTGGAGGATTGTGTAACTCCCTCCTCTGGACAGATGTCTTCCTCCTCCATTGACTCCTCCTCATCCTCCTCACAAAGTGTCCCCTGCCTAGGCCTTTGTGAGGAACGACGTTGCACAGACTGTCCAGAAGCAGATGGCGTTTGTGACTCCTCATCTTCCACCTCTTCCACAACATCATCCCTTAGCGCTTGCAGTGTTTGTTGAAGCAGGCAGACAAGGGGGTTAGTCATGCTGATTTAGTGCATCATCTGCACTCGCCATCTGCGTGGAATCATCGAAGGCATGCAAAACCTGGCAGATGTCCTTCATAGTGGCCCACTCAGTGGTTGTGAAGTCTGAACGGCGCGCAGTGCAACTTCTTTGCACCTGATGCAGCTGGTACTCCATTACTGCTGGCTGCTGCTCACACAACCGCTCCAACATATGTAACATTGAATTCCACCTGGTGGGTAGGTCACATATGATGCGATATTCCAGAAGGGGGAATCGGCGCTGCACAGCTGCAATGCGCGATCTTGCCATGCTGGAACGCCGCAAGTGAGCACACTCTAGGCGGACCTTGTGCAGCAGTGCATCAAGATCCGGTTAGTCCCTCAAAAAACCCTGCACGACCAATTTGAGCACATATACCAGACATGGGATGTAAGTGAGGTTGCCTAGGGCCAGAGCTGCCACCAGATTTCGGCCATTGTCACACACTACTATGACTGGCTGGAGATTCGCTGGCACAAGCCACACGTCGCTCTCCTGCTTGATGGCATTCCAGAGCTCCTGTGCTGTGTGGCTTTGATTCCCCAAAGAAATTAATTTCAATACAGCCTGTTGACGTTTGGCCACGGCTGTTCTCATATCGGTCGTAACAGGTAAACGTTCACGGGTCCATGTGGAGGTGGACTGTGAAGGCTCCTGCAGCGCTGATTCAGAGGAACTGGAGTATGAGGAGGAGTCAATGTGTACAGACTGGATTCCTGCAATCCTTGGAGGTGGCAGAACACGTACAGCGCCACTCTCACGATCTGTACTTAGCTCCACAACATTTACCCAATGGGCAGTGAGGGAAAGGTATCATCCCTATCCATGGTGACTGGTCCACACATCGGTAGTGAGGTGGACCTTGCTACTGATGGCATTTAGTAGCGCATGTTTAATGTTTCCCTCCACATGCTTTTGCAGGGCAGGGACAGCTTACCTGCTGAAATAAAAGCGGCTGGGCACGTTGTATTGTGCGACTGCCAATGCCATCAAGTTACGGAAGCTGTCAGTCTCCACCAGCCTGAATGACAGCATTTCTGTCAAGGGACAGTAGTTTTGCAATGCCAGCATTCAGAGCCTGTGCTCGGGGGTGGTTTGCCAAGAATGGCCGCCTTTTCTCCCATGCCTGTGCTATCGATGGCTGTAGACTGGGCTGGGAGTGTGAGGATGACTGAGAACGTAGTGCTGTGGTTGGAATTACACTGGGTCTTTGGACAACAGTGCCAGTGGTTCTTCCATGGCGATCCTGTGAGGAAGCCGAACCAGCTGTGTGTGAGCTGGAGGAAGAGGCTACAACACGAGCTGAAGAGGTAGTAGGTGCCGCTCTAGGTTGGCCTAGGTCTTCAGTGTGTTTTTGTAACTCCACCGTGTGCTTGGTCCGCACATGTTTCCACATATTTGTGGTATTGAGGTTGCTGAGACTTTTCCCTCTTTTGACTTTCTGTTGACACAGCTTGCATTTGACAAACCAAATGTCATCTGCAAATGTGTCAAAAAAGGACTAGGCACTGCAAGTTTTGGGAGTGCCCGTTTTGGCTTTTGGAAGAGGCATGCTCCTAAAGGGTGCTGAAGTGGAGGCTACAGGCAATACAGTCTTCCCCCTCCCTCTCCCTCTTTGGGCCGTTCGGGGAATCTCTTCCTCAGATCTGCTCCCACCACCTTCCTGTACCCAGGGGTGAACCTAGCCTCTCTGCTGCCTGAGGCGAAAGGAAAAATGGCGCCCCCCCCCACACAAACACACAGTCCCTGACTCACTGCCTGTGCACACACATCCCTCCACCGAACCCGGTAATCGCCGCTCGCAGTAGCATACCAGCAGAGGTGTATCTAGGGTTTCTGGCACCAGGGGCAACAATTCATTTTGGCCCCCCTCCCCCCCCTCCACCAAGGACATATGCGATTTGCACACTTAGTCATGTACCCACGAGCTCCTCTCCCTAATGCTCTCAATGTTCAGTGAAAAACTGAGCTGAGAGAAACGGGAAGAGAAGCTCGTTGTCACAGGACCATGAGTATGAAAATCGCATATGAGTGAAGTGTCCATGTGACGACTGGAACCTGCAGAGCTGAATCCTGACATCGCAGCTTCTGAATTCTCACAACTAATGCACTGCACACTTTTAGGATTCTCCCTGGCCGGTGGACGGTCATGTCAGCACAAGCATGTGATTTGTATACTTCTGACCACATTCCGACTAGACGTGCCCAGCCTCGCTCAGTTCATTTTCATAGAGTGAGGCCACACATGTCTAGTCAGCACGTGACCGCATGTATGTAAATCGCCAGCACCAGAGAATCCTGACAGCGTGCAGTGCGCACTGTGAGAAGTCAGAAGTCTGCAATCACAAAGAATGACTGCAGACTCATTACAAACCTGGACATCCCCTGTAATGCTCCTAACATAAATAAAAACATGATAGTTAGTCAGTATCACAAATAACATTTACATCCAGGTACCTTATACAGTAGATGACATTGTCTCTGGAGTCATTCTCCTTTTCTTCATCTTATCCAGACCCCATGATGCGTTTTCTCATCCACAGCCGTCCCTGCAGACTTCCATCTTCTCCGCTCTTTTGCAGAAAGTCTCCACATGTTGCCCTTAAAGATACAATTGTCATTATAATGCTCCTGAATGAAAAATTGCCCCTCACTATATTGTCTGCACAAAATATGACCCCCACACTGTCCCTCTTATGGTACATGCTCTTCACACTGACCTCTCCTTTCTATACACACTGTGTCCCCCCTATAGGGCCTAGTATTTATACTCCATATTTATACTCCATCCTCCCACCCTGTGTGCGTGGCTCCCCATCCTCCCACCCTGCGTGCATGGCTCCCCCATCCTCCCACCCTGCGTGCGTGGCTCCCCCATCCTCCCCTGCGTGTGTGGCTCCCCCATCCTCCTCCCCTGCGTGCGTGGCTCCCCCATCCTTCTCCCCTGCGTGCGTGGCTCCCCCATCATTCTCCCCTGCGTCCATGGCTCCCCATCCTTCTCCCCTGCGTTCATGGCTCCCCCATTCTTCTCCCCTGCGTTCATGGCTCCCCATCCTTCTCCCCTGCGTTCATGGCTCCCCCATCCTTCTCCCCTGCGTGCATGTCTCCCCATCTTTCTCCCCTGCGCTCATGGCTCCCCCATTCTTCTCCCCTGCGTTCATGGCTCCCCAACCTTCTCCCCTGCATTCATGGCTCCCCCATTCTTCTCCCCTGCGTTCATGGCTCCCCATCCTTCTCCCCTGCGTTCATGGCTCCCCATCCTTCTCCCCTGCGTTCATGGCTCCCCATCCTTCTCCCCTGCGTTCATGGCTCCCCATCCTTCTCCCCTGCGTTCATGGCTCCCCATCCTTCTCCCCTGCGTTCATGGCTCCCCATCCTTCTCCCCTGCGTTCATGGCTCCCCCATTCTTCTCCCCTGCGTTCATGGCTCCCCCATTCTTCTCCCCTGCGTTCATGGCTCCCCATCCTTCTCCCCTGCTTTCATGGCTCCCCCATTCTTCTCCCCTGCGTTCATGGCTCCCCGATTCTTCTCCCCTGCGTTCATGGCTCCCCCATTCTTCTCCCCTGCGTTCATGGCTCCCCCATTCTTCTCCCCTGCATTCATGGCTCCCCATCCTTCTCCCCTGCGTTCATGGCTCCCCATCCTTCTCCCCTGCGTTCATGGCTCCCCATCCTTCTTCCCTGCATTCATGGCTCCCCCATTCTTCTCCCCTGCGTTCATGGCTCCCCATCCTTCTCCCCTGCGTTCATGGCTCCCCATCCTTCTCCCCTGCGTTCATGGCTCCCCCATTCTTCTCCCCTGCGTTCATGGCTCCTCCATTCTCCCCTGCGTTCATGGCTCCCCATCCTTCTCCCCTGCGTTCATGGCTTCCCCATTCTTCTCCCCTGCGTTCATGGCTCCCCATCCTTCTCCCCTGCGTTCATGGCCCCCCCCATTCTTCTCCCCTGCGTTCATGGCTCCCCATCCTTCTCCCCTGCGTTCATGGCTCCCCATCCTTCTCCCGTGCGTTCATGGCTCCCCCATTCTTCTCCCCTGCGTTCATGGCTCCCCATCCTTCTCCCCTGCGTTCATGGCTCCCCATCCTACTCCCCTGTGTTCACTTGACCCCGGAGTTAAAAAAAAACAAAACAAACCTAGCAGCGCAAATCCAGTTACAGAATCTGTCGCCCCCTCTCTTCTGCCGCCTGAAGCAAAGAGATCAAGTCGCCTCATGGTAGTGGCATCCCTGCCTGTACCTCACGCCATGATGGGTCAAGGACCTCATCATCTACACTACCCTCTTCCACCAACTGCTTCTCCTGGGTAGTCTCAGCAGCACAGTATGAACTAGAAAGTGGCACCTGAGTCTCATCATCAGATGCATACTGAGGTGTGCTGACCAGAGGCACTGGCCCACCCGCCTCTTCAGATTCAGAGAGACAAAGCTGTTGGGCATCACTGCGTACTGCCTCTTCCATTTCTCATATGCTGCTTGGCTTGACCCCTCTTTCCAAGCCAAGAGATTCAGAGAACAGAAGTAGAGATGGCTCCTGTCCTGGGCTCTCTGACTGCCTGGGCAATTTGGCAGGTGGTGAAGAGACAGATGGGTGCTCTTCAGTGCTCTGTGCCTGAGAGGATGTGGCACTAATTGAAGTCGATGCGTTAGGTGCCATCCATCCGACAACGGCTTCAATTTGTTCGTCCTGCAGCAGCGGGGTACGGCGAGCTCCTACAAAGCTGCGCATGAAGGACTGTTCCCTGCTGAAACTGGGGGATGATGAGTCACCGCTACCCGCAGCAGGCACAGAATCCCCACGTCCTCTCCCTGCTCCACCTCCATGCCCACGCCCACGTGCCTTACTCCCTGCCTTCTTCATCTTGGTAGACTGATAAAGATATGCAGAAAAGTACTAAGGGCTTAGTGTGCTTATTCCTGAACAGCTGCTAACAGGTATAAGAAACACTAATTTTATCAATTGTGGACTAGACTTTAATATGAGCTAATGTGGCCTACACAACTGTAAAGTGGAGTGCTTGGTGAACTTTATTAACTTTTTGTTTTTTTTCACAGAACAGACTACAGAGTGAGCTGAACTCACACAGAGACCATACAGACAGCCGTGAATGGCGCTGCAAGGGTAAAAAATGCTCCTCTATGTGATTCTATATAGTGTTTCTCCACAATCAGCAGGATACAGATGGAAAGCCACTAATAGGATAAATTTGAAAAAATGTGCAGCAGGCTGCACTAATTGAAAAAAGGACAATGGAACAGTATGAGGCAGTGACGCACCCTGAGCTGACTACAACCAACAGTGGTGGCTGCAGAACACACTACAGAGTGAGCTGCACTCAGACACACAGAGACCTTGCAGACAGCTGTGAACAGCGCTGCTAGGCAAAAACAAGGTTCTCACACAGCGGTTGCTAAATTAGCCTGGGTAAAGCACAATGAAGCAAATCGCTATCTGAAAACTGGCCCTCAGTCAGAACACAGCGTCCTGTCCCTAACTGAATTCACAGCAGAGTGAACCCTAAATGGCGGTGGCAACTTTTATAGTGCATTGTGACATCATTTCAGCAGCCAATCACAGCCATGCCAGTAGTTACATGCCTAACATGCAGAACAGGATGTGCATACACTTCTAATGATTCCAAATTGGCTGAATTAAATGAAACTGGCTCTTTGCATTATGGGAACTTCCGATATATCTGAAAGTATCGGAACTCGGTATCAGAATTCCGATACCACGAATATCGGCCGGTACCCGATACTTGCCGTATCAGAATGCTCAACACTAGTTATGGTTCAATATTATTCTACACATATATTAGCTATGGTGGCCTTTTTCATAAGAATATTTGAAAAAATGTATTTAATTAATTTAAAATTAAGCTACACTGATAAAGGAGAGAAGCATATAAGTCTTACACAATTATTTATGCAATAAAGTTGCTGAATCAAAAAATCTAAGTGATTGATTTTACTATATTGAAATTATATAAATATTATTATTATTATTTATAGAGCACCATTGATTCCATGGTGCTGCTCATGAGAAGGGTTTACATACAAAATACAAATATCACTTACAGTAGACATACTATCAATGATAAACTGGAACAGAGGGAAGAGGACCCTGCCCTTGCGGGCTTACATTCTACATGTACAGTACTGCTTACCATTATTGGCACCCATTCATTTTTTTTCACAGACTGTATAATATCTTCAGAAATAATTGGAAATGTACTAAAAATATGTCATTACTTTAAGAAATGAAGGTCAGTCAGTCTGAAAAATTGAGAAAACTTTGAAAGTGTCCCCAAGTGCAGTGGCAAAAACCATCAAGCACTACAAAGAAACTGGCTCACATGAGGACCGCCCCAGGAAAGGAAGACCAAGAGTCACCTCTGCTTCTGAGGATAAGTTTATCTGAGGCACTAGCCTCAGAAATCGCAGGTTAACAGCAGCTCAGATTAGGGACTTGGTCAATGCCACACAGAGTTCTAGCAGCGGACACATCTCTACAACAACTGTTAAGAGGAGACTTTGCGCAGCAGGCCTTCAAGGTAAAATAGTTGCTAGGAAACCGCTGCTATGGACAGGCAACAAGCAGAAGAGACTTCTTTGGGCTAAAGAACACAAGGAATGGACATTAGACCAGTGGAAATCTGTGCTTTGGTCTGATGAGTCCAAATTTGAGATCTTTGGATCCAACCACCGTGTCTTTATGCCACGCAGAAAAGGTGAACGGATTGACCCTACATGCCTGGTTCCCACCGTGAAGCAAGGAGGAGGAGGTGTGATGGTGTGGGGGTGCTTTGCTGGTGATACTGTTGGGGATTTATTCAAAATTGAAGGCATACTGAACCAGCATGGCTACCACAGGATCTTGCAGCAGCATGCTATTCCATCCAGTTTAGGTTTAGTTGAACCATCATTTATTTTTCAACAGGACAATGACCCCAAACACACCTCCAGGCTGTGTAAGGGATATTTGATCAAGAAGGAGAGAGATGGGGTACTACGCCAGATGGCCTGGCCTCCACAGTCACCAGACCTGAACCCAATTGAGATGGTTTGGGGTGAGTTGGACCGCAGAGTGAAGGCAAAAGTGCCAACAAGTGCTAAGCATCTCTGGAAACTTCTTCAAGATTGTTGGAAGACCATTCCCGGTGACTACCTCTTGAAGCTTATCAAGAGAACGACAAGAGTGTGCAAAGCAGTCATCAAAGCAAAAGAAGGCTACTTTGAAGAACTTAGAATATAAGACGTAATTTCAATTGTTTCACACTTTTTTGTTAAGTTTATAATTACACATGTGTTAATTCATAGTTTTGATGCCCTCAGTGTGAATGTACAATTTTCATAGTCATGAAAATACAGAAAAATCTTTAAATAAGAAGGTGTGTCCAAACCTTTGGTCTGTACTGTATATATGTAAATACTGTATACTTTGTATATATTGTGACAAAGTCACTGGCAAAGTGCAGGAGGGGAGATACATTTCACTGAGGCTACTGACCTCAGTGATTTAATACACAGAAGGTTGCTACAGCACACTATATGTTGAGAGGGGTTAAGCGGCTATTTTAAGTGCTGGGTTGTAATAGCGGTTGGAGGTTGTCCAAGTTATTTCCACCTCACAGCTTGATCTGGGGTTTAAATAGTCGGCCTCCTGAGGAATTCAGGGTTCAGTGGGCCTGGGGAAGCTAACTCCAGAGAAGTGTTCATGTTTGTGTTATCCTGCACTGCGTGTTTTTTTTCCTAACCCTGAGCTTGCTACCACCGCTACCACAATGACTGTGCTTTATGTTACCATTTTGTTTTGTTCTCCTGTTTTTTAATAAAGGGTCATGTTTATTTTTACTTCACCATGGTTTATGCCGCATAATATATAATAAACCAGTGAATATCTTAAAGGGAATCTGTCACCCCAAAATTGGCTTATAAACTAAGGCCACCAGCATCAGGGGCTTATCTACAGCATTCTGTAATGCTGTAGATTAGCCTCAGACATACAGTGGGGCAAAAAAGTATTTAGTCAGTCAGCAATAGTGCAAGTTCCACCACTTAAAAAGATGAGAGGCGTCTGTAATTTACATCATAGGTAGACCTCAACTATGGGAGACAAACTGAGAAAAAAAAATCCAGAGAATCACATTGTCTGTTTTTTTATCATTTTATTTGCATATTCTGGTGGAAAATAAGTATTTGGTCAGAAACAAACAATCAAGATTTCTGGCTTTCACAGACCTGTAACTTCTTCTTTAAGAGTCTCCTCTTTCCTCCACTCATTACCTGTAGTAATGGCACCTGTTTAAACTTGTTATCAATATAAAAAGACACCTGTGCACACCCTCAAACAGTCTGACTCCAAACTCCACTATGGTGAAGACCAAAGAGCTGTCAAAGGACACCAGAAACAAAATTGTAGCCCTGCACAAGGCTGGGAAGACTGAATCTGCAATAGCCAACCAGCTTGGAGTGAAGAAATCAACAGTGGGAGCAATAATTAGAAAATGGAAGACATTCAAGACCACTGATAATCTCCCTCGATCTGGGGCTCCACGCAAAATCCCACCCCGTGGGGTCAGAATGATCACAAGAACGGTGAGCAAAAATCCCAGAACCACGCGGGGGGACCTAGTGAATGAACTGCAGAGAGCTGGGACCAATGTAACAAGGCCTACCATAAGTAACACACTACGCCACCATGGACTCAGATCCTGCAGTGCCAGACGTGTCCCACAGCTTAAGCCAGTACATGTCCGGGCCCGTCTGAAGTTTGCTAGAGAGCATTTGGATGATCCAGAGGAGTTTTGGGAGAATGTCCTATGGTCTGATGAAACCAAACTGGAACTGTTTGGTAGAAACACAACTTGTCGTATTTGGAGGAAAAAGAATACGGAGTTGCATCCATCAAACACCATACCTACTGTAAAGCATGGTGGTGGAAACATCATGCTTTGGGGCTGTTTCTCTGCAAAGGGGCCAGGACGACTAATCCAGGTACATGAAAGAATGAATGGGGCCATGTATCGTGAGATTTTGAGTGCAAACCTCCTTCCATCAGCAAGGGCATTGAAGATGAAACGTGGCTGGGTCTTTCAATATGACAATGATCCAAAGCACACCGCCAGGGCAACGAAGGAGTGGCTTCGTAAGAAGCATTTCAAGGTCCTGGAGTGGCCTAGCCAGTCTCCAGATCTCAACCCTATAGAAAACCTTTGGAGGGAGTTGAAAGTCCGTGTTGCCAAACGAAAAGCCAAAAACATCACTGCTCTAGAGGAGATCTGCATGGAGGAATGGGCCAACATACCAACAACAGTGTGTGGCAACCTTGTGAAGACTTACAGAAAACGTTTGACCTCTGTCATTGCCAACAAAGGATATATTACAAAGTATTGAGATTAAATTTTGTTTCTGACCAAATACTTATTTTCCACCACAATATGCAAATAAAATGATAAAAAAACAGACAATGTGATTTTCTGGATTTTTTTTTTCTCAGCTTGTCTCCCATAGTTGAGGTCTACCTATGATGTAAATTACAGACACCTCTCATCTTTTTAAGTGGTGGAACTTGCACTATTGCTGACTGACTAAATACTTTTTTGCCCCACTGTATCCTGAAAGATAAGAAAAACAGATTATATTATACTCATCCAGGGGCGGTCCCGATTCTGTTCCGGGTCCGGTGCCTCCCATCTTCATACGATGTCGTCCTCTTCTTTTCTTCCTGCCGCAGCTCCTGTGCAGGCATACTTTGTCTGCCCTGTTGAGGGCAGCGCAAGCTACTGCAGTGTGCAGGCGCCGGGAAATATCAGAGAGGCCCAGCACCTGCGCACTGCAGTACTTTGCTCTGCCCTCAACAGGGCAGACAAAGTACGCCTGCACAGGAGCCGCTGCAGGAAGACAAGAAGAGGACACGCAACTGCTGCAGTAAAAATGGTGTATAATATTTCCCTGCTCAGAACAATTTGAAGGACTAAGAGCAAAAATAATATTATTTGCCCTGAAAAGAGGTTTTGGTATGAGTTGCAGTCTGCAGCATAGCATAAAGGACTTGCCATTCAGCCTATCCTGTCCTACACAATCCTCTCAGCACAATCTCTCCCAGAGTGCTGCTAACAACAGTATTACTATTAATTATAATTAACCCTAAGAAGAACTGTTGTTGAAATTCACAGAAATATAATAAGTAACTACAATTCTGTGCCTCTCTCATCAGTACCTCTGCCTATGCTGTCAGCCAATCACAGTAATGCCAAAACCAAGATGGCTACTGCATTACAATGACTTTCAGGCCATCCCCACATGTTCATTATCTGCCTACAAAGTGCCAAACTTGCATTGCGGGGACTCGAGCTCCCAATCAATCATTCAAGAAACACTCGCCGAGTAATGAGCATCCCAAGCTCACTGATGCTCTAGCGAGCAATGAGTAGTGGCAAGCATTCTTGCTCATCACTAACCCCTACCCATAAATTAAATTGTTACTTCAATTGTGCATTTTTTATGGTGTGCATATTTTTGCAACTACATTATTTTATTTTGTTACTTTACTTTTTTAACCTGAAAAGATATTAACCCTGTTTCCACCAAAGCCTGTTTTCACCTTCATGACTTGGCAACATTTTCCAATTCTGACTATTGTCACTTTATGAGATGATAACTCTGAAATGCTTCAATGGATGCCCCTGATTCTAGATTACTTTATGATAGTGGTAAAATTTCTTCATTATAACTTGCATTTATTTGTGAAAAAAAATGAAAATGTTGATGATTTAGAAAATTTAGAAATTTTGTCATTTTAATTCTTAATTTACAAAACCATTTTTTTAAGGACTGCATCACATTTGAAGTGACTTTCAGGGGCCTATATGACAGAAAAGCGTCAATATTGACACCATTCTAAACACTGCTCCCCTCATTGTGTTGAAAACCACATTCAAGAAATGTATCCACCTTTCAGGTGCTTCCCAGGAATTTTTCCAATGTGGAAAAAAACGAACATTTTTTTTTTAACCAAAAAATGTAATTTAGACCAACATTTCTTTATTGTTACAAGCGTAACAGGAAAAAAAATCAACCCTCAAAAATGTCAACCCTGTTGACAAAGCCACACCGCGAAACGCGCGTCCGGGGCCGCCGGGTGAAGTGCAGACTACTCCCCTTTGAATTGGCCATGGGTAAGCATGCAATTTTAATTACCAATATGTTGTAATGGTGGGCTGTGGACCTGGTGCTCTATAGGGGCACTGGATACTGTGTATTTTACATTGCCTGTGATAGTGTCCCAGTCTATACCATCTCCTTACCTCTGTGCTATTACTCATGGTTGGGATGTATCATGTAGTGTACATTTGACCTGGCTACCATTGAGTCTCCCCCCTTTTTGATACCTCTGCTTTATTGCGTTACTGTTTATTGGATATGATAATATTGATTAGATTTTAACATCTGTTATTGTGTAAATTTATTTAATAAAAGTTTGTTTTGGTTTTTAATATGATGATCTGGATTTACTTACTCCTTTCTTCGTGGTTTACCTCAAATTTGTTGTGCAAATTCTTTTGAGAATGTTGATACCCCATATGTGGGGGGAAAGTACCTGTTTAAGAACATGACAGAGCTCGTAAAGAAAGGAGTACCGATCGTCATTTTCAATGCGAAATTGGCTAGAATCGAGAGAGGATGCCATTTTGTGTTTGTAGAGCCCTTTATGTTCCTAAACAGTGGAAACCCCCAACAAGTTATCCCATTTTGGAAACTAGACCCCTCAAGGAATATATCTAGATTTGTGTTGAGCACCTTGAACCCCCAGTTGCTTCAGAGATGTTTATAATGTTTTGCTGTGAAAATAAAAAAATCTCATCTTTCCCGCAAAAATGTTATTTTAGCCCCAATATTTTTATTTTCACAGGGGCAAAATTTGATGGAAACGAGAGCAGAGAGACATTTCATGTCTGGAGAGCCCTTGTTTTGCCTAAACAGAGGAAACCCCCCCACAAGTTACCCCACTTTGGAAACTAGACCCTTAAGGAGTGTATCTAGATGTGTGGTTAGCACCTTAAACCCCCAAACACTTCACAGAAGTTTGTAAAGTCGAGCTGTAAAATTAAAAAAATCACATCTTTCCCACAAAAATATTATTTTAGATACAATTTTTTTTATTTTCACAAAGGTAACAGGAACAAAATGGAACCCAAAATTTGTTGTGCAATTTCTCCTGGGTATGCTGGTACCTGATATGTGGGGGAAACTAACATTTGGGTGCATGGGTGCATGGGTGCATGGCAGGGTTCAGAAAGGAAGGATTGACGAACTGGAAAGCAGACTTTGATGGAATGGTCTGCGGGTGTCATGTCACCTTTGGAAAACTTCTGACGTGTCTAAACAGTGGAATCTGCTCACAAAAAAAACCACTTTGGAAACTAGACCCATCAAGGAATTTATCTAGACATGAGGTGAATACCTAGAAACCCCAGGTGCTTCTCAGAATTGTACAATGTTGAAATGAAAAAATGTGAAAATGAAAAAAAAAAAAAAAAAATTCCCTCAAAAATGTCGTTTTAGCACCCAATTGTTTCATTTTCTCAAGGATATCAGGAGATAAAAGATGACAAAATATGTTTTGCAATGTCTTCATAGTAAAACAATACCTCCTTTGTGGTCAAAATCTACTTTTGAGGTACAGTACAAAGCTCAAAAGGGAAGAAGCGCCGTATCATTTTTTAGAATGGTTTTAGAGTGCCATTTTACATTGGCAGAGCTCCTGAAGTGCTAGAACAGCAGAAATCTCTCATATAAAAGCTCATTTTACAAATTACTCATCCCAATGAATTCATCTAGGGTTGCAGTGATCATATTGACACCACATGTGCCTCACAGACTTTTATACCATTTGGCAAATAATACAAATTAATTACATTTTTACCACCAAAATTTGGTTTTAGCCCTAGATTTTACTTTTTTCACACAGGGAAGTAGGAAAAAATGGCACCAAAATGTTTCATACAATTCTGATGAATGTGGAAATATGTGGCTGCACAGTTCTGCCTAGCCACACGGCGAGACTCGCTGTTTGCCTCCTGGAGCGCAGATTTTGCTTGAATAGTTTGAGGATTCCATATACAGACCCCCTAAGTGCTGGAAGAGTAGCATTCTCCCTCAAGTGACCCCACTTTGGAAATTATATCCCTTTGGGAATTTATCTACAGGTGTAGTGATGATTTTGAATGTTGGTTGTTTTCCAGAGACATGCAGCAGTTGATATTGCTGAGTGAAAATTGCAAACTGCTGTTGTTGTCCCCAGTAGGTTGTAGTCCCCAGTAATTTGTAGTTCCCAGTACGTTGTAGTGCCCAGCTCATGCTTCGGAATACATGTACCCGCAAATTAGGTGGGCTTCCATTGCTACATAAATGCCAAACATGTGGACACTAAATATGGTTTAGGCAAAATCTGAGCATCAGATGGGAGGGTGGCATTTGGATTTGGGAGCACAGAATTTGCTAAATTTCTTTTGGGGAGCAAGGAGCCATTTCGCTATTCCAGAGTAATTTGTGATACCAGTAATGTAGAAGACCTCTATATTTCCATTGCCAGATGATGGACCTGAGTTCTGACTTGCTTTTTTGAGAATTAAATTAAAACTTTTATGATGAACATTTTACATAACGTTTGGGATCACATTTATCCTGCGCTCTATCTGCGTTATATTGTGGTTTCCAATCTCCAAGTGACCAGATGAAACCCCAGAAGGATCCATTTACTATATTTAGGCAGCAGACTTATTTGGGACTCCATCTGGCCTTTGTTCAGCAATGTCCTTCTTTTCAGCAGTGCACAAAACTGTGGTCAACGCCACTTTCATGCACGCCTAAAAAGACAGACACTGCCAGGTCACATGTCAGACAGCGTCTACAGTGCCTGCATCTGCCTCATTATAGGGAATCTTCTGCCTGGGCTGAAATCATCTGAATCATGCATGTATTACAGAGATTTACATGGAAACCCTAGTGTAATCGCTCAGCTCAGAGCACAGGATAAATGTGAGCCAAGCCATACTGCAATCTTTGGGTTGAAGAATGAAAAAATCAACAGGAGGTGAAGAATTGGTTTTATTTTTGTTTTGCACCTTTCCTGGTGTGGTATAAGTGATTAGACAACTTTATTCTTTGGGCTCTAGTGCAATTACAGGTCAGTACAATTGCAGCCAAGCCACATTTATGTAGTTTTTTTGCTTTGTTTTGGCGCTTTTACACAATAAAAACTATGCTATAGAAAAATTTTTTTTGCATCTTTGTATTCTGCAGAGATTTAACTTTTTTATTTTTCTGCTGATGTAGCTGTATGATGTTTTCAGAGACACCATTTTTATTTACATTTGTCTTTTCAATCGCGTTTTATGCTACTTTTTGATAGGCGATATGATAATAAAGCATAATTTTTGCCTCATTTTTTATTTATTTATTTTATGGTGTTCACTGAAGATGTTGTATGTCTGCCACTAAGTATATGGAGGCAGGGAAAAGTAACATGAGTTATTTGGAATCTTGAAGGGATTTTACTAAAGGCGACTGTTATGCAAAATCTTTCCCAGCCATGTGAGGTAGCAATTTCCAGGCCGAGGTTGATCATAAGGTTTTAATCAAGCTTCTTTACACACAGTATTACTTCTCTGCATACATTGTCCGTACACAGCACAGTACACAATACCTTCTTATTCGGTGATGTGGGGGAGGGGAAGGGTGAGTCCAACCCTAGGTCATTTTCCTCACTCTTTTACTGTTGCATAACAAATTGCTCTTGACTTGTCTCTCCACTTCTGACAATAGTTGCTCCCAAGCCTTTAGGCTATGTGCACACGTAGCAGATTTTTTGCGTTTTTTTTTCACGGTTTTTCGCTATAAAAACGCTATAAAACCGCGAAAAAAAAAGCTCACATTAAGCATCCTATTTAATAGAATGCAATCCGCATTTTTTGTGCACATGCTGCATTTTCGTCCTGAGCGGAATCGCATTCCAGAAAAAAATGCAGCATGTTCATTAAATTTGCGGAATCGCGGGGATTCCGCACACCTAGGAATGCATTGATCTGCTTACTTCCCGCATGGGGCTATGCCCACCATGCAGGAAGTAAGCAGATCATGTGCAGTTGGTACCCAGGGTGGAGGAGAGGAGACTCTCCTCCACGGACTGGGCACCATATAATTGTTAAAAAAAAAAAGAATTAAAATAAAAAATCATGATATACTCAACCTCTGATGGCCCCGGAGCCTTCCCGCCTCTCAGCGGTGCACATGGCCGCTTCCGTTCCTATAGATGGTGTGTGTGAAGGACATGCGATGATGTTGCGGTCACATGACCGCGATGACGTCGCAGTCACGTGACCGCGACATCATCGAAGGTCCTGCACACACACCATCTATAGGAACGGAAGCCGCTGAGGAGATCGGCTGTTTGCGGAAGGTGAATATAACCATTTTTTTAATTATTTTTAACATTCTATCTTTTACTAGTGATGCTGCATAGGCAGCATCAATAGTAAAAAGTTGGTCACACTTGTCAAACACTATGTTTGACAAGTGTGACCAACCTGTCAATCAGTTTTCCAAGCGATGCTACAGATCGCTTGGAAAATGCTAGCATTCTGCAAGCTAATTATGCTTGCAAAATGCTAGTTTTCTGCGTGAATATGCATGCCAATTCCGCATGCGATATACCCGCGGCAGGAGCTGCAGAATTGCCGCGGAAATTTCCACGGCAATTCTGCAACGTGTGCACTTAGCCTAACAGCTAGACAAGTCCAGTCCCTCATTAGTGCTGTGTCCTGTCCTGCATCTCCATGCAGCAACATGGCACACCCAAAGACTTTCATAGTAATCCTTTGGGCTATGAGGCTATGATACCAAATCTGGGTACTTCTTTTTCCATACAAATATATATTTATGGGTAGAAAAAAAATGACAGTACCCTGAAGCAATAGGGATTTTTTTCCTATTGGTTATTTTTGATCACTGTAATAGACCCTCTCACACTTATCAAAATAGTTAGTTTTCACCCCCATAGTTAGAAAAAAATTGTAAAATAAGAATTTTTTTTCATTCTTTGCAGATAGGGTGGTGTTGGAGTTGTATTTAGGGTTAGGATTGGGGTTAGGGTTGAGGTTTGGGTCAGGGTTGTGAGTAGGGTTGTGTTAAGGATAGGGTTGGGGTTAGTGTTGCCTAATGGTTAGGGTTGGGGTTAGGATTGTGTTAGGGTTGGAGTTAGATTTTTTTTTAATAATGTCAATATGATGGCTAGCGTTCAGTGCAAATGCTTGCCACTCGAGTTTGCATCAGGTGATTGGGTATGCCAGGAGTATCATGGATCCCCACTTTTTGGGGGGATGTCTAACAGCCATAAAACATGTGGGGCAGGGACTCGAGCATGTTACTCGATTACCCTCGATATTTGATGCATACTCGAGCACCCGATGCAAACTGGAGTAGCGAGCACTTGCGCTTAACACTAATGATGACATAGTCAATACGACAACCTAATGTTATCAAATTCTGTGTCATGCCTGTGGGTTCAAAATGCTCACTATATCACTGTGTAAAATCCTTTAAGGGTGTGGTTTCCAAAATGGGGTCACTTGGGAGGATTCCACTATTTAAGAACATCAGGGGCTCACCAAATGCAACATGGCATCCTCTCTCGATTCCAGCCAATTTTGCACTGAAAAAGTCAAACAGTGCTCCTTTCCTTCCAAGCCTTGCTGTATGCTCAAACCGTGGATTTCCCCCACATATGGGGTATCGACGTACTCAGGAGAAATTACAGAACAAATTTTGTGATCCATTTTCTCTTTTTACCCAAGTGAAATTAAAATTTTGGGTTTACAGTACATTTTTTGTGAAAAAGTTAAATATTATTTTTTTTCCACATTGCTTCAGGTCTCATGAAGCAACGGAACTGATAAACTTCTTGAATGTGGTGGTTTTGAGCACCCAAATGGGTGCAGATTTTATAATGGTGCCACTTTTTGATACTTTCTGTCATATAGCTCCCTCAATGTCACTTCAAATGTGATGTGTAACCTAAAAAAAGGTTGTATAAATTTTGTAGGATAGAGAAATCGCTGGACAACTTTTAACCCTTGTAATGTCCTAACAAAAAAAATGTTTCCAAATTTGTGCTGATGTAAAGAAGACATATGGCAAATATAATTTATGAACTATTTTGTGTGACATAACTCTGATAAAAGGGCACAAAAAATAAAAATTTCTGTTTTTTTCAAAAATACTGTAACTGCAAGTCATATCGAAGACATTTTAACGCTATCATTTAGTACAATATTCCCACCCCCCCAAAAAAAAAAAATCAGTGCAATCGGTTGAAAAATCCCAGAGTTATTACCACATTAAATGACAGTAGTCACAATTGTAAAAATTGGCTTGGTCATTAAGGTCAAAATTGGCTCGGTCACTAAGGGGTTAAGTTGCACTACAAATGCATATAGTTATTTTTTTGACAGATCTAGGTGATTGTCCTCAACCATAGTGAGATTCTGTGAACATGCTATATTTGTTTACTATTGATTCCAATAAAGGTTGCTCGGTGAGTACAGGTAAACAGTTCCATTATGTCAGTATGGTAGATTGCTCTTAGAAACAAAAGGAATGCACAGTGAATTTATCAATGAAAAAGTTTATGAATTACAAGGTATAACCAGGCATGCTATATGACTGAATGAACTCATGTACTCGAAATTGGTCCAGCTATTGTAAAACATTTTAGGTGTGAGAGAATGAAACATGATAACCTAAGAGCTCCCACAGAGACTTAGATTAGAGCAATCCTGAACAGTTATTAAATCTTTAGTTGAGGCTTTAACATTTCAAACAAATACCAAGCACATTGTTCTTTATCCCCAAACAAACCTCTCTGTTCCAGATTTTTCTCATAATCTCTTTAGAGCCAAATTATTTTACAAGCAATGCAATGTTCAATAATATTTAATCACTCCCTAAAGATGCTTAACACCTCATAAAGATGTCATGAAGCCCTTTTAATTTCCTGGCACAATTCTGCCCATCTAGTCTCATAATAACAATAAACCTTTAATAATTGTACTTGAATTAAAGCCAGTCTTCTCACTAACTGCTTCCTCTATTTTCACATACTTTATTATGAAATGTTCACAACTGTAAAATGTAAAGGTATAAATGCTTAGAGACCAAATTGATTATTATTATGATTCTTGACTTTCTTTAATAGCTATGCGCACATTATTGCTTTCATTAGATATTAAAATTGCATGTCAATAGACATTGTTTTTAAAGCTACACCTTACAATAAATCCTTTTTTATTGTTTGTCTTGTGTTTGATTGTGCTTGCTTATTTAGATTATGCTCTAAAAGGTCTGTATTATTTGCTTTGCTTCAAATATCACGAAAATTGATCACAAACATGATTCCTAAAACATGGACTTGGCTGTCCGGGGCCAGCTCCAGGTTTTCATGGGCCACGGGCGAAAGAGTCTCATTGGGCCTCTTTAACACAGCCATGATTCATGATGCACAGTTATAAAATATTGGTATAGAACAATGCCAGAGATTTCACTTACTTCTTTCATTACATGAGTGATATCGATTGTAAATTCTAAAATAGCTCAACACCTGCAAATTCTCGCAGCACACAGTGCTTGCGCTGAGGGGATTCAAATGTCTACAGTCACACAAAGTGACTGCAGACTTTTAATTTTGGAACTCCAGTCCTCCATACAGTTATATGGGCACACATTGTCCTCCATACAGTATTATGGGCTGCACATAGTCCTCCATGCAGTATTATGGGCAGCACATAGTCCTCTATACAGTATTATGGGTGCCACATAGTCCTCCATATAGTATCATGGGCATCACATAGTCCTCCATACAGTATTATGGGCTTTCACTAAGCATGTTACTTATGAAGGTAACTGCTTGCACCAGAATTTTTTTAGGGGCTTCATCGTAAAAGGGGTAAATACATATGCACATGACAATTTTCTATAAGTATGGTTGTATTTACTCCCCAGAGAGTTTTGTTTTCTCTGCAAAAGGCTTTACTGCTATTACAGCAACTGTTACCTGCATTTGATCTACTATCTGATCTGAAGAAGGCCAGTATAGGCCAAAACATTAATCACATAAGTTAATTCCTTTTCTACGTGCAGTAAACTTATATAATTTCAACATCAAAATATTGGAGTGCCAAATTCCTTTTTTTGCTATTTATCGGGTGGAACCCTATCTGAGCACCGTACAAATGTGCCACACAGCCTTTTTGTACATGCCAATTTTCAGTTACTTGATATCATAAATATACTTTTCTCACTTTACCAAGCTAGACTATTTAGTTCTGATGCATCACACACATTGGTTTACAAAAATAATTAAGCACAGGTTGCAATGTAACAAAACAGGTAAAAATCCAAGGAGAGTGAATACTTTCAAAAAGCCACTGTAGATATGGTAATTGGTGCCGAGTCCGACTGCATATTATGCATATATCTGAGGTCTGATTCTTCTGGAAGAAAGCAGCTGGGACTTTCTTTAATACGCGACAGGAATACAGGTTTGTCATTATAGATAGTTATGGAAAATTCACATTTGTAGATTAGTTAATGGTCTGTTGGCCGCACTTAGTTTGTTGTCTCTTTTTCATGCCAGCTTGGTGGACAGTAAAAAACTGCAAAGCCAATTAATGGGAGTCATCTCTACACAAGGGCACTAATGATTATCTCACTGCTGTCCTCACTTTTGAAACCTTTCCTTTATTTTGTCAATTGTTTGAAATGTTACAAATGTGTTAAACAAATGCAAATGTACCTGTTGTTGAACCTAAATCCTTGAGTGGAATTGAAAATTTATAAGCTGTAGGGGGGGACCCCAAGTGAAAATGAGAGTTTTCCTTTGAAGGTTTTTTCTAGGAAATATAAATGAAGACCTGCTTCAAATTGATCTCCCTGACTTGCCAGTGTCCAAGGATAATTTTGGGATAGCCAAACTCAGAGACCGCAATATCCAATGCGTGTGACAATGTAAAAGTTACAAAAATGATGTTGTCAAGACTCTATTTGGGTGTCCCAGGGCTAGGGGCTCGTTCCTTGTTCCTAACGGTGGGCGCCGTAACTTGCTCTGTTCCCAGGATTACTTCTGATGGTGAAGACACCGGGGCTACGAACGCTGCCTTAGCTACTTGATTCGCTTTCAGTCTGTACCCTTCCCTTACCCAGGGAAAAGGTGAGTAGTAGTGTACTGTAATACACCATCCAAACTAACAAAGTAATATGGAACAGGATTAATGAAAAATACCAAACATACAAATATACACAAACATACAACAGAGGATGGGGTTAAATCAAAGTAGGAAAAGAAATGGAATTATCACACACTCAAAACTTAGCAACAGTCACAGATTATTCCGCCAAATGCCTTCTCCAATAATAAGCACTAACAACCTCCAGTCAACCTCCAGCTATGCAGCAAAAGCGAACTCTAACAATGAGTGCAAGCCAGAGGCCAGTTTATACAGGAGATGTGAGTGGTTAACAGTGCATTGCTGAGAGCCTTAAGACAGGAAAGCTCCCAGGAGCTCTCAACTAAGCACACTGACCCCTGCACTGCTAAAGGAAATTTGCACCATTTAATAAGTACAGTGGTTATGGAAGGTATTCATACCCCTGTAAATTTTTCTCTCTTTGTATCTTTGCAGCCATTGGATAAATTAAAAAAGTTCCATTTTTTCCACAATAATGTACACTCTGCACCCCATTTTGACTGAAGAAAACAGAAATGTAGTAATGTTTGCAAATTTAATAAAAAAGAAAAACTGAAATATCACATGGTCATAAGTATTCAAATCCTTTGTTCAGACACTTGTATTTAAGTCACTGTCCATTTCCTTGTGATCCTTCTTGAGATGGTTCTACTCCTTCATTGGAGTCCAGCTGTATTTAATTAAACTAAAAGGACTTGATTTGGAAAGGCACACACCTGTCTATATAAGACCTCACAGCTCACAGTGCATGTCAGACCAAATGAGAATCATGAGGTTAATGGAACTTGCTAATGAGCTCAGAGACAGAATTGTGGCAAAGCACAGATCTGGCCAAGGTTACAAATAATTTCTGCAGTACTCAAGATTCCGAAGAGCACAGTGGCTTTCATAATCCTTAAATCGAAGAAGTTTGGGACCTGGCCATCTAGCCAAAATAAGCAATCGTGGGAGATGAGACTTGTGAGAGAGGTAAGGAAGAACCCCAGGATCACTGTGGCTGAGCTCTAAAGATGCAGTTGATTGATGGGAGAAAGTTCCAAAAAGTCAACTGTCACTGCAGTCCTCCACCAGGGCCTAAAAAGCAGAGTGACCCTAATGTAGCCTCTCCTCATTGCAAGACATATGAAAGGCCATATAGAGTTTGCAAAAAAAAACCTGAAGGACTCCCAGACTATGATAAATATGATTCTCTGGTCTGATGAGGAAGATAGACCTTTTGGGTGATAATTCCAAGCACGTTGTGTGGAGAAAACCAGGCACTGCTCATCACCTGCCAAATACAATCCCAACAGTGAAACATGGTGATAGCAGCATCATGCAACGGGGGTGTTTTTCAGTTGCAGGGACAAGATGACTGGTTGTCATTGAATGAAATATTAATGCGGCAAAGTACAGAGCTATCCTGGATGAAAACCTCTTCCAGAGTGCTCTCGACCTCAGACTTGGCCGAAAGTTAATCTTCCAACAAGACAATGACCCGTAGCACACAGCTAAAATAACAAAGGAGTGGCTTTAGAACTACTCTGTGACCATTCTTGATTGGTCCAGCCAGAGCCCTGACCAAACTCAATTGAGCATCTCTGGAAAGACCTGAAAATGGCTGTTCAGCAACGTTCACCATCTAACCTGATGAAACTGGAGAGGATCTGCAAGGAAGAATGGCAGAGGATCCTCAAATCCAGGTGTGAAAAACTTATTGCATCATTGCCAAGAAGACTCATGGCTGTACTAGGTCAAAAGGGTGCTTCTACTCAATACTGAGCAAAGGGTCTGAATATTTATGACCATGTCATATTTCAGTTTTTCTTTTTTTATAGATTTGCAAAAATTACTACATTTCTGCTTTTTTCAGTCAAGATAGGGTTCAGAGTCTACAATAATGAGAAAAAAAATGAACGTTTTTGAATTTACCAAATGGCTGCAATGAAATAAAGAGTGAAAAATTTAAAATGGCATGAATACTTTTCGTACCCACTGTAGGTGAAATGCTTCTAATCAGTGCAGGAGTAGGAGAAATCAGACGCTGCAGTCTTCTGGCTCCTCTCTGTCGGGTTTATGTCTTTTGTGAGGGAACACTTAGTGCAATCTCAGAAGAGAATAACCCTGCAATAAAAATTACACCTTTTTATCAAAACAAAAGAGTGCCAAGTCTTTTACTTTACATTTCTGTAATAACTCTAGGAAACTGAGTACTATCCCAAAAGTTGACACTAATCCAGTATGTCAAGTGAACTAGCTGACTAATGGTTTGGCAATGCCCCATTTACAGTATTTTATTTAGGAGTGTTACACCCATGTCCAAACAAGGTGGGTATGATGTATAATAGAACAAGGGAAAAGTGTGTTACCCTCTATACTATGTAAACAAACCAGCCAGGCAGTTTAGTAGCAGGAAACTGTGTATTGTCTCCTCTCCTTTTAGCCCTCCAGGTATTAGTGTTGACCCTGGCTATTCACCTACAATGCACAGGTATGATATAACAGGGCAGAGAGTCCACAAGAGGTTGTCTCCATTGCTGTCAGTAAAGCAATTATTTTGTTTAGGAACTGTGCACTAGGCCCAGATTTGATGAGCCAGGTTTTGTCTAGTTAGCAGTCAGCAAGCTTAGGACTTGTTTTGCATCCTCTGTATTTTTTTAACTGTTGTAAACAATAAAAGAGGTTGTGGCCCAAACCTGCCTGGTGTGAACTGTGCTTTGGGGTGTCTGAAGTGCCCCTCTGACTCAATAGATGGAGAACCTGTGAGCTGCTTTCCTAATTCTTTCACACAGCATAAGCGACTTCTTCTGGAAAAATGTTGCCATATTGAACCTTCTAAAAACCGACAGGTACCTTATAAATAAGTCATAGAAACAGAGAAAGGCAGAGAACTAGGCCACCGTGATAGACTATATCAAGAAAATTACAGTTGTGTCACCCATATCTAGTTAAAATTCATATAGATAAACAGGTATGAAACCTACAAAGTGAATATTTAGTTTTATATAACTTGTTTTAGACCACTTTATTTGCAGCAATCAAAGGCTTCCTTCTTTTATCACTGAATGGTATGAATACCTGATTAATCCTATGTTCTCTTTGTTGTCTGTTTTATTCACATGGTTGACAGAGGTAATTTACCTTGGGGAAAGGTAGTTTAGCTTTATTTTGTTGTGAAAACAACAGGGAAAGTAAAGCCATGAGTCTTAGGGTACCGTCTCACAGTGGCACTTTGGTCGCTACGACGGCACGATCCGTGACGTTCCAGCGATATACATACAATCTCACTGTGTCTGACACGCTACTGCGATCAGGGACCCCGCTAAGAATCGTACGTCGTAGCAGATCGTTTGAAACTTTATTTTGTCGCTGGATCACCCGCTGTCATCGCTGGATCGGCGTGTGTGACGCTGATCCACCAATCTGTTCGCTTGTAACCAGGGTAATAAGCTGCGCTTAGTAACCCAATGTTTACCCTGGTTACCATTGTAAATGTAAAAAAAAAAAAACACTACATACTCACATTCCGGTGACAGTCACGTCCCTCGCCGTCAGCTTCCCGCACTCCACTGTGAGCGCCGGCCGTAAAGTAAAAGCAGAGCATAGCGGTGATGTCACCGCTGTGCTGTGCTTTACGGCCGGCACTGACATAGTCAGTGCGGGAAGCTGACGGCGAGGGACGTGGCAGACACCGGAATGTAAGTATGTAGTGTTTTGTTTTTTTACATTTACAATGGTAACCAGGGTAAACATCGGGTTACTAAGCGCGGCCCTGTGCTTAGTAACCCGATGTTTACCCTGGTTACCCGGGGACTTCGGCATCGTTGGTCGCTGGAGAGCTGTCTGTGTGAGAGCTCTCCAGCGACCACACAATGACTTACCAACGATCACGGCCAGGTCGTATCACTGGTCGTGATCGTTGGTAAATCGTTTAGTGTAACGGTACCCTTATTCATTGGGAATCGAGGACTAATACTTCAGTGTAGTCCCTACAAGAGAACACTGATGAGAACAAAAGGCATGGCAATGCTATACACTTATATTCTCAAAAATGGAGTCAGAATGGGACTATGTGTGGCATAGTATAGTATAGTATAATAATGTGGCCAAAATTGTTGGTACCCTCGTTTTATAACAGAAAAACCCACGATAGTCACAGAAATAACTTGAATCTGATAAAAGTAATAATAAATAAAAGATCTATGAACATGAACAAATGAAAGTCAGACATTACTTTTCAGCCATGCTTCCACAGAATAAAAAAAAACCTCATGAATTAGGCCTGGACAGAAATGATGGTACCCCTGAAAATAATGTGACAAAAGGGACATGTTAAATTAAGGTGTGTCCACTAACCAGCACCACAGGTGTCTACAATCTTGGATTCATGGAATGGGCCTGCATATAGGGCTACAGATACTCACTGTACTGTTTGGTGACATGGTGTGTATCACATTCAACATGGACCAGAGGAAGCAAAGGAAAGAGTTGTCTCAGGAGATTAGAAAGAAAATTATAGAGAAATATGTTAAAGGTAAAAGTTATAAGATCATCTCCAAGTAGATTGATGTACCTGTGACTACAGATAAAGGCAAGGAAAACAGAACAAGCACAGTCTGGTAAACCATCTTATCATGATGAACCAGTACAATATAGATAGGAGGTAACTAGTGCCTGTATAGAGGATGTCAAAGGACACACCAAATATTGCTACAGCAACAAACTACAAAAAAATAGGTGCAAGAAAACGTCCAAAATAAGCAAAAAATCTTTATTAAATATATTAAAAGTATCACGACAAGGGATACAGAAATAGTGGGAAAACAAGTGCAGATAACATGTACCGTACGCCTGGAGACAGATCACACCTCACCGCAAATCAGCAGCTAGGCAGAACAATAAATGCACAGGGTATTTCCAATTTACTGGCTGCTCCATTTTAAAGATCACTAAGTGTACCATATACCAGACTCAGAAGCATATACCAGTCAGTGCATGGAACATAATGTGAATATACAATGTAAAAGATGTCCTACCAGCTGCTGACGTGGGGAGAGCGTCCACTCCAGACCCACCCCAACGCGCGTTTCGGCGATGTCCTTCCTCAGGGGGCGTGTCAAGTCACCTACCGCATTGTATTTTTATATTGCCTATAATTAAGGATAACTAATGCGCAGGGGTGCCGCACAATCAGGGCGCCAGACCGGAGCCGGAAAACATGGGCCCATGTGATCCGATGCCGGGCCGCGTCCCGGAAGTACGGCAACAACCCCATGCGCATGACCGGAAATACTGGTGCGGCCATGATAGAAAGGGGAATGCCGCAATATACGTGAGAATATGCCCACAGCATGGACCAAAACAACAATGCGGCCGTTTTACAAGATGGAAAAAGTACCCAAACATGTAAGTCAAATAACAAAATGTGAATATGACATCCTATGCGCACAACTAAACACATAGTGTGATGTAAGGGGCCATGCAACACAGAATGTGGCACCACAGGAAATGGTATCTAATAGCATCTATTTCTAACTATACTGCATAATACATAATAACATATAGCAAAATGTAAACGTATAATAAATATTCAGCATGGTCCATAACCCAACATTATTACATAATCCTATAACAACAATAATATGTATATAAAAAAAGGGGGAATATGAAACACATTACCAGATATGTCATAATACAGCTATAGTACAAAACAGTACAACGCATATATAGAACACAGCATTTTATCTATATAATATGCATACAAAAGATGACGAACATTAAAATAACAAATCATGGAGTACACAATAAAAAGGCTACATATAAAGTTGGTCCAACGATGATCCTCCAATACACCGGAACTAATTTGCAGGTAGATGACGAGACAACGAGCATGATAGTGCTAACAAGTAAAAGATAATAAAAAGAACAAATAAAGACAAGAATTAAAATATTTAAAATGCCAACAGTACAGAAATCCGCACGATTAGCCAACCCTTGGAAACAGCCCGATTTACAGAAAAGGGACAAAAGAGAGACATTCATTAAGGCCATATGGGTGAATTGTATTCAACCGCCAAATCCATTTGGCCTCCATCTGACTGAGACGTTTAGATAGATTTCCCCCACGTATATTAATTTTGATACAATCAATGCCATGTACTCGAAGAAGAGCACTATTACATTTGTGTAATAACTTAAAATGGCGAGGGATTGTTTTGAGGGTGGTTGGTTCCGTGTGAGTGGCCGCCACCTCAATGCCCAAAACGTGTTCTCTGATACGCACTTTAAGTTGTCTCGATGTGAGGCCTATATATATAAGCCCACAAGGACATGTGGCAAAATATACCACATACCTTGTAGTACATGTTATATGATGGTTAATTTTATACAACTTGGTCCCATCAAAATTCCTAAATGTATCAGCACGATCTATGTTTGGGCAGGCCGCAGACGCAGCCACCGCACGGAACACAACCCACCCGTCTTGGGAATCTATCCAAAAATGTCACTTTTTGATAATTATCATAATGACTGGAGACCAAAAGGTTGCGTAGATTTTTACCCCGTCTATACGCCACCGATGGTTTATCTGGAATGATTTTGGCAAGGGTAGCGTCCACTTTAAGTATAGGCCAAGCATTTGAAATAGCAGAATAGACCCTGTCGGACTGCGAGTTGAACGTAGTGACAAAACGTGTCACCTTTTTATTGGAAGAGGATTGAGCTCGAGAGTTATCATAGAGGAGATCATGCCTAGAGGAGTATTTGGCCCTATGATATGCCCGTTTGAGCACACGCCGGCTATATCCCCTAGCAAGGAAACGTTGTTTCAATTCCTCTGCCCTAAATTCAAAATCTGCATCCGTGGAACAAATCCTCCGGATACGGAGAAACTGGCTAATGGGGACTGACCTGATCATGTGCCTAGGATGTCCCGATGTGGCATGAAGCAGGGTATTTGTGGCAGTTTCTTTTCTAAATACATCTGACTGTAACATGCCACAAGAATCCCTACTTATAGTCACATCAAGGAAATCAAGTGTGGTTTCACTAGAACAAAAGGTAAGATGGATGTTACGGTCGTTGCTGTTCAATGTATCCACAAACTGCGCAAGGTCGAACGGAGTGCCCTGCCAGACAAAGAAGATATCGTCGATGTAGCGTGTCCATAACAGGACACGCTCAATCGACCCCAATCTGTCAGACAGGAAGAGATCCCTCTCCCACAGCCCCAGGAAGAGCCCGGCATAGGACGGTGCAAAGGCCGCCCACATGGCGGTCCCCTGAAGCTGCAGGTAGAAGCAACCCTTAAATGTAAAGAAATTATGGGTGAGGGTGAACTCCAAAAGCTCCAGCAGAAGTGTACGGGTGCCTATGGACAAAGATGACATATCCAAAAAGAATTTCACAGCCGCTATACCATCACTGTGTTTGATGTTTGTGTACAGTGATTCCACATCCGCTGAAGCCATTAGAGTATCACCCTCAAGATACAGTCCGTCGACCCTGCGCAGAAAGTCCCCCGTATCCTTCAGGAAGGAAGGGAGGCCCATAACCAAAGGTTGGAGATAATAATCTATCCATTTGTTTGTATTTTCCATGAAATTGCCCACCCCAGATATAATAGGCCTGCCAGGTGGTGTGGCGGAGTTTTTGTGAATCTTGGGGAGCAGGTAAAGAGTAGATATCGTAGGTTCAGGAACTACCAAGGCCAATGCAAGGTCTTTGGTTATAATGCCGTCCTCAAGTGCCCTTTGGATAATGATTTCCAACTGAGATGAATAAGCTGAGAGGGGGTTATAGGAGAGTTTCCTATAACAAGTTACATTATTTAACTGGCGAAAAGCCTCCCTCTCATACATCTCTCTGGGCCTGCCTAGCTGCTGATTTGCGGTGAGGTGTGATCTGTCTCCAGGCGTACGGTACATGTTATCTGCACTTGTTTTCCCACTATTTCTGTATCCCTTGTCGTGTTACTTTTAATATATTTAATAAAGATTTTTTGCTTATTTTGGACGTTTTCTTGCACCTATTTTTTTGTAGTTTGTTGCTGTGACTACAGTTGCACATATTATTCTGAAATTTAAGTTCCATGGGACTGTAGCCAACCTCCCTGGACATGGCCGCAGGAGGGAAATTGATGTCAAATCAAAGAGAAGGAAAATACGAATGGTAACAAAAGAACCCAGAAAAACTTCTAATCAGATTGAAGGTGAACTTCAAGCTCAAGGAACATCAGTGACAGATCGTACCTGTATCTATCATTGTATGAGCCAAAGTGGACTTTATGGGAGACAACAAAGGAGGACACCAATGTTGAAAAAAATCATAAAATAACCAGACTGGATTTTTGTCAAACTACATGTTGACAAGCCACAAAGCTTCTGGGAGAATGTTCTATGGACAGATGAGACAGAAATTGAACTTTTTGGTTAGGCACATCAGCTCTATGTTCACAGATGAAAAAATGAAGCATATCAAGAAAAGAACACTCTCCCTACTGTGAAACATGGAGGAGGCTCTGTTATGTTCTGGGACTGATTTGCTGCATCTGGCACAGGTTGTCTAGAATCTGTGCAGGGTACAATGAAATCCCAAAATCCCAAGACTATCAAGGGATTCTAGAGAGAAATGTGCTGCCCAGTGTCTGAAAGCTTGGTCTTAGTCACAAGTAATGGGTCTTGCAACAAGATAATGACCCAAAACACACAGCTAAAAACACCCAAGAATGGCTAAGAGGAAAAAATTGGGTTATTCTGAAGTGGCCTTCTATGGGTCTTGACCTAAATCCTATTGAGCATCTGTGGAAAGTGCTGAAACATGCCGTCTGGAAAAGGCAACCTTCAAACACGAGACAAATGGAGCAGTTTGCTCTTAAGGAGTGGGCCATAATACCTGTCGAGAGGTGCAGAAGTCTTATTGACAGTACAGGAATCGTTTGATTGCAGTGATTGCCTCAAAAGGGTGTGCAACAAAATATTAAGTTAAGGGTACCATCATTTCTGTCCAGGTCTATTTCATGAGTTTTATTTTTTTTTAAAAATTCTGTGGAAGCATGGTTTAAAAGCAATGTCTGACTTTCATTTGTTCATTTTCATAGATTTTTTTAAATTTATTATTACTTTTGTCAGATTCAAGTTATTTCCGTGACCATTTTGGGTTTTTCTGTCATTAAACGAGGGGTACCAACAATTTTGACCTCGTGTGTATATAGTTGGAAATGCCTGTTACTTATAAACCTCTGGTCTAGAGGATTCCCCTGCAGATTGAATGGGTCTAGAAATAAGGATGAAGCTACTGAGGAAACTGGTCAAGTGGTGAAGTAGTGAAATGGACTTATAGCCCATTTCACTACAACATATTTTAGGTCACATGTTGATGTTACTGGTTATATGTTTCATCAACTAGTGATTTCATAAATTAATATGATGATGTCCAAGTAGTTCTGATTCATCTAATCTTGAGAAAGACAACTGTAGCTTTCCGGGTAGAACAGTCAGAATTTTATATAACTCCACCAGATATTTATATGTCGCTATCTCGTTTTTGAAAATATGGACTGAAACAGGACTGACAAGTTATTAATGTAAAATTTAAGAAAGCTACTTAACTGTGTAAATAAAATTATTTATCACTTTCCTATTTATGTCAACTTTTTATAGTCAAGCAGAAAAATATTCTCTGAACTTTTGATGACAGTTGCACAATAAGAAACATTTTCAAAACTAGAAAATAAAAGAATAATCTGCTATTCCATATGTTACTGCTAAAAATTCATTTTTATTTACTATGTTTTTTATGAAGCGTTTCAGCACAGGCTGTTCTTATAATTATAAATATTATGTTATGCATAATATATTACTCTGTTAAGTAAACTAAACTGTGATAATACCCAAGGATAGGAGAATAAAAAATGACTTTGCAGAATTACTCATTTTTACATTTAAATCTCATTAATAAATGTTACAATTCAGAAGCAGGAAAGAAACTGTACAAAATGGGTCACATTAGAAATAAACAATAAATAATACAATCAAGATAAATGAGAAGAGCTTGTATTCGCCAATTAAAAGGACAAGTGACAATTTAATCACATTCTCCATGAGTTTATCTTAATATCTGGAAACAAACATCATGGCCAATGTCAGCATAAAATACCTAAGGATTGTTTGTGGATTTAAGTAGGTACTCCTGGGATGTTTTTTCTATCATTTAGGAACATTAGCTGATTATACCATTTCAGTTTGACAGCTGACTGATTTTTAACAGGCAAAAAAGCACAACTAATGGATGAGAGCAGACGTAAAAGCTGGCAAACTTATCAATCACTGTAAATCCAAGCACTAAAGGTGGTAAATGGGTTCAACAGTCAGAGTATGAAGTCGATATGCATGTTTCCCACCAGTAATGAGTAAAAACATATTCTTTCTTCTTTCTAAGCAGGAGAGCAATATATTAATGATTAAATATCATTGAAGTTATGTACAGCATCACTGGAAATGACTAATGAGTAATGAATAGATACTTCTTCAGACTTATGTTTCAAAGTTGCTTCAATGTTCTTTTGCTCTTAAATTAATTGACTTATATTAATCTCCAGTTGGTATAGGAAAAACATAATGAAATGCGCTGATTAGAGATGAGCGAGCACTAAAATGCTTGGATGTTCTTAACTTGAGCCGAGCAATTCTTTATGCTCGAATGCTCGTATTGAATAACGAGTATCATGAGAGTCAGTGGGATATCCAAGCATTTTTCCAGCAAACCCTACAAAGAGGTCTGGGGGCAGTTAAAATGTTGAAATGGATGTAAAAGGTGCTGAATGGAAGGAGAACAGAATGAGGAAGACCCCTGGAAGAAATTGTGACTCCCATATTGCTGCTGAGAACAATGGTGTCACACTGTATTGCTACAAACAGCACCCCTATATGGAGTTCCCTTCTCCCTCCATGTAGAGATGCAAGCCCTGACCCTACAGCACCCCCTGTCTGCTCCTGTGCAGGCCACACAGTGTTTCAATGGTGCACCTAGTGTTTGCGTGCTCCCTTGCTCTTAAAGAAGATGTAATACTTGAGCTGAGCAATATCATACCAATACATTTTTTAACAATTTTTCAGAGGGTTAGGTGCTACCAAAATGTACCCAAGAACATGTAATACTTTGTGGATGGGTAATATAATGCCCATTTTATTTTTTATCTAATTTTTTGCAGGTTATATATCACCAAAATGTACCCAAGAACACGTAACACAGTGTGGATGAGCAATAGAATACGAATACATTTTGGAGGGTTAGATACCACCAAAATACACCCAAGAAAATGTAATACTGTAAGGAAGAACAATATAATACAGATAAATGAATGAACAATTTTTTTCAAGGGTTATATACCACCAAATTGTACCCAAGAACAGGAATACTGTATTGATGGGCAATATAATACCAGTTGGCATTGAGGAAGCTTCCCTCTGCTGCTAGCATTATCTGATGATAATTTTTTCAACAATGGCCTTTCTAGTAAAGTAATATTTTAGAAGACCTCTCCCCCTCAGGAAGGAGAGATGCAATGTTCTCCCTCTAGCCTGGTTCTAGCACGGTGAACAGCCAGTACTCTTTTTTAGCTAAGATAAATATAATGCGAGGGTCACAGGAAAGGCATTGGACCAAAAAGTCTGCCATGTGTGCCAAGTTCCCTACAGCAAACATTTCAGTCTCCACCATGATGATGACTTTCCATCTCCTCAACCTCTTCCTCCTCATTTCTCTCCTCAGCCCATCCATGTAGGAGAGATGGGACAATGATTGTGTGGGTACTATCCTCTGTTGTGCTAACCAACACCTATTCCTCCTTCTTGTCCTCAGTCTCCACCTTCTCATTGTTTTACAATACATGCTGAGCAGATGTGATGTGGCTGTGCTGGGTAGTATCTCTCTGTCTCATGTCTTCCTCCATCTCCACCTGCTCCGCATGCATAGTTTCATGTTTTCTTGTGTGTACTTGTGAGTAGCAACTGTTTAAATAGGCACATAAGAGGGATCGTTGCACTGACTATGGCTTCATCGCTGTTCGTGATCTTTGTGCCATCCTCAAAGTCTTGGAAAACTGCACAAATATTCGTCATCCATGCCCACTGTTCAGTTGTTATGTGCAGAGGCTGACCAGAATACTGATGGCCGTGTTAGAGCTGGTACTCAAAAACTGGTCTTTGCTGCTCACAAAGCCTTGTCAGCATGTGTAGTGTGGAGTTCCAGCATGTGGGTAGGTTGCACACCAGTCTGTGGGCTTGCACTTACATGCACTGCTGCAGTACTGCCAGAGTGGCAGCAGCTGTAGCCAACCTTTGGAAATTGGCGCTGACTCAGCATACCTTCACCAGAAGTTCTGGCAATTCTGGGTAGGTTTTAGAAAACCACTGAACCACCAAGTTAAGCACATGTGCAAAGCATGGTTATGAAAATTATCACACATGACCATTCCTGGCAGAGCCTCCGGTTTCCGGTTGATGTGGATGATATGTTCTAAGATAACACATCAGAGATGAAGGATGAGGAGGAGCAGGAGGGAGTTCAGAAACTGATATATAAGGTGGAGGAAACCCTGACAGAAGCAGGGTCAGCAATCCTTGGCATCGGGTGCACATGTGCCATGCCAGGGTGGGATTCGGCCCCAGCCTCCACAATGTTCACCCTGCGTGCTGCCAGTGAAATGCAGCATCCCTGGCCACAAATGCTTATCTGTGTGATTGTCAATAAGTGTACAATCCTAGTAACTGCATTGGTAAGGGTGCGGGTAATGTTCCTGAACACATGCTGGTACAAGGTGAGAACACCACATGGGGAGATTAAGTGATGGCTGGGGACCGAGCACCGAGGGACAGCTGCTGACTAGTGTTGAGCATTCCGATACTGCAAATATTGGGTACCGGCTGATATTCGCTGTATCGGAATTCCGATACCGAGTTCCGATATTTTTGTGATATCGGAAATCGGAATCGGAAGTTCCTATAAGTTCCCAGGCGTTTGCGGTGCGTATGGTTCCCAGGGTCTGGAGGAGAGGAGACTCTCCTTCAGGCCCTGGGATCCATATTCATGTAAAAAATAAATAATAAAAATAAAAAATATGGATATACTCACCCCTCTGACAGACCCTGGACCTCAGCGGTGCAACCGGCAGCCTCCGTTCCCAAGAATGCAGTGAGTGTAGGACCTGCTATGATGTCGCGGCTTGTGATTGGTCGCGTGAGCGGTCACATGAAGGTCCTTCACTCTGCATTCTTAGGAACGGAGGCAGACGCTTGCAGCGGTGACAGCCAGGGCTTGTCCGAGGGTGAGTATATCCATATTTTTTATTTTTATTCTTTATTTTTTACATGAATATGGATCCCAGGGCCTGAAGGAGAGTTTCCTATCCTTCAGACCCTGGGAACCATCCAGGATCACTTCCGATATTTGTGTCCCATTGACTTGTATTGGTATCGGGTATCGGTATCGGCGATATCCGATATTTTTTGGATATATCGGCCGATCCAATCCGATACCGATACTTTCAAATATTGGAAGGTATCACTCAACACTACTGCTGACATAAGTCAGAAATCATCTATGTCAACATGTCCAAATGGCAAAATTTCCATGGAAAGCAGCCTAGAGGAATGACATTTTAGCCTTTGGGCCTCTAACTGGTTGGCAGCAATCTTTCCCTTTCACTCCAAGGCTTGGGGTTGGGACAGCTGAATGCTGTGCTGCTACAATAATTTGTAAGAGCCTGAGTGAAATCAGAATATGCAAGGATAGGTGCAGGGTGGGAGGCATCTGCTCCAGTGTCATGGACAGGGGATTGGGAAGCACCTAGCATGGGGGAAGAGACAGTGTTGTCACCCGATGGCACAAACTGTAGACCTAGGACCACCGAGTCAGGTGCTTAGATTACATGTGCCTGATCATGCTGGTGGCTAGATTCTTAGCGCTCAGGCCCCTGCGGATCTTGGCATGTTATAGGTTGCAAATGACCATTTTTTTGCCACAGAACTCTCTTAAAGTTCCAGACAGGGGAACACAACTCTTAGATGGACAAATTCAAGCGTGTCAGTTCTCTGTGAAACAGCTGCACACCTTTTCTCTCTGGTCACATTAGTGCCTCTTCCTGCCAATTTTGATGCTACTGATCATTTCCCTTCAGCACAGCTGGCCTCACTCTGCATGCCAGCTTGCCAGGTTGGGTTGGTGACTTTGTCATCCATCTCCTCATCTTCCACCTATGCACACTGGTTCTCCTGACTTTTTGATTGACAACAACAAGCTGACTTATTGCCAATTGTGTCTCATAAACATCTTCCTTCGTAGACAAAATTTGCCATTCCTCACAGTCATCTTCTTGTGGCCATGGCTGCTCTAAGTTTTGTACATCACTAAACAGTATGTCCTCCTGTCCCTCTTTGAACACGCAGGGTGAAGGGAGACCATCAAGAAATGATGTTGTAAAGAGGTCCTTCATGTGTCCGTGTGTGGGATCACTAGTCTCCTGGGGCTCAACATGGTGGGAGGAAGGAGGATCAGGGTGAGGATTATGTGATCTAGACTGTTTGCTGATGAGACTGGACTGTGTGAAAGCTTGGAGATGCATTATTTGTTATACAACAGACCATCTGTTTGCACTGTTCTGGCTTCAGAAGTGATGTACAGTGCATCCCTGTAAAGTGGGACAGGAAACTATGTGTTGTGGATGCTCATGTTTCTTGTTCTCCAGCAACAGGCATTGCTGCACTTGCTCCACATCCTCAGTGTCTGAGTGCACCATTAGCAGCACTTCCACTTCCCCATCCCTTACCACTAGCCTTACTCATTTACCAATTGCTTTGTCTCTTTAACCCCTTTCTGACATTAGACGTATCCCGTCGAGGTGGGGTGGGTCCGTATGCCCTCCGACAGGATAGTACGTCATAGCGATCGGCCGCGCTCACGGGGGCCGCTCACTATGTGCCAGGAGCGGTCACGGACATTAACCCCCGGCACACTGCGATCAAACATGATCGCAGTGTTCCGGCGGTATAGGGAAGCATCGCGCAGGGAGGAGGCTCCTGCAGGCTTCCCTGAGACCCTCGGAGCAACGCAATGTGATCGCGTTGCTCCGAGGGTCTCCTACCGTCTTCTCCCTGCAGGCCCTGGATCCAAAATGGCCGCGGAGCTGCATACGGGTCCTGCAGGGAGGTGGCAGGCGCCGGGAAGCCTCGGGGAGTGCTGACAGTGCACAGCAACGTGTCAGATCAGCGATCTTACACTATATCATGATGCCCCCCCGGGGCAATGTTATAGCATAAAAAAAAATATTTACATGTGTAAAAAAAGTTTTAAAAAATTCCAAAAAAAAGGAAAAAATATTGTTGCCATAAATACATTTCTTTATCTAAATAAAAAAAACAATAAAAGTACACATATTTAGTATCGCTGCGTCCGTAACGACCCAACCTATAAAACTGTCCAACTAGTTAACCCATTCAGTGAACACCGTAAAAAAAACGAGGCAAAAAACAATGCTTTATTATCATACTGCCGAACAAAAAGTGGAATAACACGCAATCAAAAAGACAGATATAAATAACCATGGTACCGCTGAAAATGTAATCTTGTCCCGCAAAAAACGAGCCACCAAACAGCACCATCAGCGAAAAAATAAAAAAGTTATAATCCTCAGAATAAAGCGATGCAAAAATAATTATTTTTTCTCTAAAATAGTTTTTATCGTATAAAAGCACCAAAACATAAAAAAAGATATAAATGAGGTATCGCTGTAAATATACTGACCCGAAGAATGAAACTGTTTTATCAATTTTACCAAATGCGGAACGATATAAACACCCCCCAAAGAAATTCTTGAATAGCTGAATTCTGCCTCACAAAAATCGGAATAAAAAGCGAACAAAAAATGTCACATGCCTTAAAATGATACCAATAAAAACATCATCTTGTCCCGCAAAAAACAAGACCTCAGATGACTCTGTGGACCAAAATATGGAAAAATTATAGCTCTCAAAATATGGTATCGCAAAAAATATTTTTTGCAATAAAAAGCGTCTTTTAGTGTGTGACGGCTGCCAATCATAAAAATCTGCTAGAAAACCCGCTATAAAAGTAAATCAAACCCCGCTTCATCACCCCCTTAGTTAGGGAAAAATTAAAAATTAAAAAAAAATTATTTATTTCCATTTTTCCATTAGGGTTAGGGCTACGGTTAGGGTTGGGGCTAGGATTAGGGCTAGGGTTAGTGTCATGGTTCCCAATGGCAAGGGAACGTCAGAGAACATAAATAACAGAACAGCTCTTGGGTGATGGAATCTCGAGCTGACCGTGAGCTAAACCTACCACACAACTAACAGTGGCCGGGTGGCGTACCTACGTTTTATCCCTAGACGCCTAGCGCCAGCCGGAGGACTAACTAACCCTAATAGAGGAAAAGACAGACCTGGCTTACCTCTAGGGAAATTCCCCCAAAAAGGAGACAGAAGCCCCCCACATATATTGACGGTGAGTTCAGAGGAAAAGACATACGCAGTATGAAGGTAGGTTCAGCAAAGCGAGGTCCGCTTACTAGATAGCAAGAAGATACAATAGGGAACTTCACGGTCAGCTGAAAACCCTATTAAAGTACCATCCCGAAATTACTTTAAGACTCATATGTCAACTCATGACACCGGAGTGGCAATTTCGGCCCACAAGAGCTTCCAGCTACAGAAAAATAACATAACTGTGAACTGGAACAAAAATGCAAAACAAACTTAGGACTAAGAGTCCAACTTAGCTGATAGTAGTCTAGAAGCAGGAACATGCAACAGAAAGGCTCTGGTTACATTGATGGCCGGCACTAGAATAACTGAGCAGCAAGGCTAAATAGGATACACCCATATCCTGATGGAAACAGGTGAACAGAGAAAGTGAAGCACACAAGTCCAGTACCACCAGTGACCACCGGGGGAGCCCAAAAACCAAACTCACAACAGTACCCCCCCCTCAAGGAGGGGGCACCGAACCCTCACAAGAACCACCAGGGTGATCAGGACGAGCCCTATGAAAGGCACGGACCAAATCAGAGGCATGAACATCAGAGGCTGTCACCCAAGAATTATCCTCTTGACCGTAGCCCTTCCACTTGACCAGATACTGAAGTTTCCGTCTGGAAACACGGGAGTCCAAGATCTTCTCCACAACGCACTCCAATTCACCCTCAACCAACACCGGAGCGGGAGGCTCAACGGAAGGCACAACCGGTACCTCATACCTGCACAATAATGACCGATGGAAGACATTATGGATAGAAAAAGATGCTGGGAGGTCCAATCGAAAGGACACGGGGTTAAGAATCTTCAAAATCTTATACGGGCCGATGAACCGAGGCTTAAACTTAGGAGAAGAAACCCTCATAGGGACAAAACGAGAAGACAACCACACCAAGTCCCCAACACGAAGACGAGGACCAACACGACGACGGCGGTTAGCAAAATGCCGAGTCTTCTCCTGGGACAACTCCAAATTGTCCACCACCTGTCCCCAAATCCGATGCAACCTATCCACCACAGTATCTACTCCAGGACGATCCGAAGACTCCACCTGACCGGAAGAAAAACGAGGATGAAACCCCGAATTGCAAAAGAAAGGAGAAACCAAAGTGGCAGAACTAGCCCGAATATTGAGGGCAAACTCCGCCAACGGCAAAAAGGCAACCCAGTCATCCTGATCCGCAGACACAAAACACCTCAAATAAGTCTCCAAGGTCTGATTAGTTTGCTCAGTCTGGCCATTAGTCTGAGGATGGAACGCAGACGAAAAAGACAAATCAATGCCCATCCTAGCACAGAACGCCCGCCAAAATCTAGACACGAAATGGGTCCCCCTGTCAGAAACGATATTCTCCGGAATACCATGCAAGCGAACTACATTTTGAAAAAACAGAGGAACCAACTCGGATGAGGAAGGCAACTTAGGCAAGGGCACCAAATGAACCATCTTTGAAAAACGGTCACACACCACCCAGATGACAGACATTTTCTGAGAAACAGGGAGATCAGAAATAAAATCCATAGAGATGTGAGTCCAAGGCCTCTTCGGAATAGGCAAAGATAACAACAATCCGCTAGCCCGAGAACAACAAGGTTTGGCCCGAGCACAAACATCACAAGACTGCACAAAAACTCGTACATCTCGAGACAGGGAAGGCCACCAGAAGGACCTAGCCACCAAATCCCTGGTACCAAAGATCCCGGGATGACCTGCCAACACAGAAGAATGAACCTCCGAGATGACTCTACTGGTCCAATCATCAGGAACAAACAGTCTACCAGGCGGGCAACGATCAGGTCTATCCGCCTGAAACTCCTGCAAAGCCCGTTGCAGGTCTGGGGAAACAGCAGATAATATCACCCCATCCTTAAGGATACCTGTAGGTTCAGAATCACCAGGGGAATCAGGCTCAAAACTCCTAGAAAGGGCATCCGCCTTCACATTTTTAGAACCTGGTAAGTATGAGACCACAAAATTAAACTGAGAGAAAAACAACGACCAGCGCGCCTGTCTAGGATTCAGGCGCTTGGCAGACTCAAGATAAATCAAATTCTTGTGATCGGTCAATACCACCACCTGATGTCTAGCCCCCTCAAGCCAATGACGCCACTCCTCAAAAGCCCACTTCATAGCCAAAAGCTCCCGATTACCAATATCATAATTTCGCTCGGCGGGCGAAAATTTTCGAGAAAAGAACGCACAAGGTCTCATCACGGAGCAGTCGGAACTTTTCTGCGACAAGACCGCCCCAGCTCCGATCTCGGAAGCATCGACCTCAACCTGAAAAGGAAGAGTAACATCAGGCTGACGCAACACAGGGGCGGAAGAAAAGCGGCGCTTAAGCTCCCGAAAGGCCTCCACAGCAGCAGGGGACCAATCAGCAACATCAGCACCCTTTTTGGTCAAATCAGTCAAAGGTTTAGCAACATCCGAAAAACCAGTTATAAATCGACGATAAAAATTAGCAAAGCCCAAAAATTTCTGAAGGCTCTTAAGAGAAGAAGGTTGCGTCCAATCACAAATAGCCCGAACCTTGACAGGATCCATCTCAATGGAAGAGGGGGAAAAAATGTACCCCAAAAAAGAAATCTTTTGAACCCCAAAAATACACTTAGAACCCTTCACACACAAGGAATTAGCCCGCAAAACCTGAAAAACCCTCCTGACCTGTTGGACATGAGAATCCCAGTCATCCGCAAAAATCAAAATATCATCTAGATACACGATCATAAATTTATCCAAATATTCACGGAAAATGTCATGCATAAAGGACTGAAAGACTGAAGGGGCATTTGAAAGACCAAAAGGCATTACTAAATACTCAAAATGGCCCTCGGGCATATTAAATGCGGTTTTCCACTCATCCCCCTGCTTAATTCGCACCAAATTATACGCCCCACGGAGATCAATCTTAGAGAACCACTTAGCCCCTTTTATTCGAGCAAACAAATCAGTCAGCAGTGGCAGAGGATACTGATATTTGACTGTAATTTTATTCAAGAGTCGATAATCAATACACGGCCTCAAAGAGCCATCTTTTTTAGATACAAAGAAAAAACCGGCTCCTAAGGGAGATGAAGAAGGACGAATATGTCCCTTTTCCAGGGACTCCTTAATATATTCTCGCATAGCAGCATGTTCAGGTACAGATAGATTAAATAAACGACCCTTTGGAAATTTACTGCCCGGAATCAGATCTATGGTACAATCGCAATCTCTGTGAGGAGGTAGTGAACCAAGCTTAGGCTCCTCAAAAACATCACGATAATCAGATAAAAATTCCGGAATCTCAGAGGGAATAGATGACGAAATGGAAACCAAAGGTACGTCCCCATGAGCCCCCTGACATCCCCAGCTTAACACAGACATTGCTTTCCAGTCAAGGACTGGGTTATGAGATTGTAACCATGGTAATCCGAGCACCAAAACGTCATGTAGATTGTACAACACAAGGAAGCGAATCATCTCCTGATGGTCTGGATTCATACGCATAGTCACTTGTGTCCAGTATTGTGGTTTATTACTAGCCAATGGTGTAGAGTCAATACCCTTCAGAGGTATAGGAACTTCCAGAGGCTCTAGATCAAACCCACAGCGCCTGGCAAAGGACCAATCCATTAGACTCAAAGCGGCGCCAGAGTCGACATAGGCATCCGCGGTAATTGACGATAATGAACAAATCAAGGTCACAGACAGAATAAACTTAGACTGTAAAGTGCCAATTGAAATAGACTTATCAACCTTTTTTGTACGTTTAGAGCATGCTGATATAACATGAGTTGAATCACCACAATAGAAGCACAACCCATTTTTTCACCTAAAATTCTGCCGTTCGCTTCTGGACAGAATTCTATCACATTGCATATTTTCTGGAGCCTTCTCAGAAGACACCGCCAAATGGTGCACAGGTTTGCGCTCCCGCAAACGCCGATCAATCTGAATAGCCATTGTCATGGACTCATTCAGACCTGTAGGTGCAGGGAACCCCACCATAACATCTTTAATGGCATCAGAGAGACCCTCTCTGAAATTCGCCGCCAGGGCGCACTCATTCCACTGAGTAAGCACAGACCATTTACGAAATTTTTGGCAGTATATTTCAGCTTCATCTTGCCCTTGAGATAGGGCCATCAAGGCTTTTTCAGCCTGAATCTCTAAGTGAGGTTCCTCATAAAGCAACCCCAAAGCCAGAAAAAACGCATCCACATTGAGCAACGCAGGATCCCCGGGTGCCAATGCAAATGCCCAGTCTTGAGGGTCACCCCGCAGCAAGGAAATTACTATCCTAACCTGCTGTGCGGGATCTCCAGCGGAGTGAGATCTCAGGGAAATAAATAATTTACAATTATTTTTGAAATTCAGGAAACGAGATCTATCCCCGGAGAAAAATTCTGGTATAGGAATTCTAGGTTCAGACATAGGAGCATGAATAACAAAATCCTGTAAATTTTGAACCTTCGTAGCAAGATTATTCAAACCTGTAGCCAAACTCTGAGGATCCATTTTAATCAGGTGAGATCAGAGCCATTCAAGGATTAGAAGGAGAGAGAGAGACAAAGGCTGCAATTAGAGCAGAAATGCAACTAAGTCAACTATAGAGCAAGCTCAGAGGGAAAAAAAAAAAAAAAAATCTGCAGACTTCTTTTTCTCTCCTTTCTTCTGCCAACGGTTTTAACACTGGGCCGGCCATACTGTCATGGTTCCCAATGGCAAGGGAACGTCAGAGAACATAAATAACAGAACAGCTCTTGGGTGATGGAATCTCGAGCTGACCGTGAGCTAAACCTACCACACAACTAACAGTGGCCGGGTGGCGTACCTACGTTTTATCCCTAGACGCCTAGCGCCAGCCGGAGGACTAACTAACCCTAATAGAGGAAAAGACAGACCTGGCTTACCTCTAGGGAAATTCCCCCAAAAAGGAGACAGAAGCCCCCCACATATATTGACGGTGAGTTCAGAGGAAAAGACATACGCAGTATGAAGGTAGGTTCAGCAAAGCGAGGTCCGCTTACTAGATAGCAAGAAGATACAATAGGGAACTTCACGGTCAGCTGAAAACCCTATTAAAGTACCATCCCGAAATTACTTTAAGACTCATGTGTCAACTCATGACACCGGAGTGGCAATTTCGGCCCACAAGAGCTTCCAGCTACAGAAAAATAACATAACTGTGAACTGGAACAAAAATGCAAAACAAACTTAGGACTAAGAGTCCAACTTAGCTGATAGTAGTCTAGAAGCAGGAACATGCAACAGAAAGGCTCTGGTTACATTGATGGCCGGCACTAGAATAACTGAGCAGCAAGGCTAAATAGGATACACCCATATCCTGATGGAAACAGGTGAACAGAGAAAGTGAAGCACACAAGTCCAGTACCACCAGTGACCACCGGGGGAGCCCAAAAACCAAACTCACAACAGGTTAGGGTTAGGGTTAGGGCTAGGGTTAGGGCTAGGGTTAGGGTTAGGGCTAGGATTAGGGCTAGGATTAGGGCTAGGGTTAGTGTTAGGGCTAGGGTTAGGGTTAGGGCTAGGGTTAGGGTTGGGGCTAGGGTTAGGGTTAGGGCTAGGGTTAGGGCTAAGGTTTGTATTACATTTACAGTTGGAATTAGGGTTAGGGGTGTGTCAGGGTTAGGGGTGTGGTTAGAGTTATGGTTGGGATTAGGGTTAGGGGTGTGGTTAGGGTTTGGATTAGGGTTACAATGTGTTGGGGTTAGGGATGTGGTTGGGATTAGGGGTGTGTTTGGGATTAGGGTTAGGGGTGTGTTTGGGTTAGGGTTTCAGTTAGAATTGAGGGTTTCCACTGTTTATGCACATCAGGGGCTCTCCAAACGCAACATGGTGTCCCATCTCAATTCCAGTCAATTTTGCATTGAAAAGTCAAACGGTGCTCCTTCCCTTCTGAGCTCTGCCATGCGTCCAAGCAGTGGTTTACCCCCACATATGGGGTATCAGCGTACTCAGGACAAATTGCACAACAACTTTTGGGGTCCAATTTCTTCTCTTACCCTTGGGAAAATAAAAAATTGGGGGCAAAAATCATTTTTGTGAAAAAATATGATTTTTTATTTTTACGGCTCTGCATTATAAACTTCTGTGAAGCACTTGGTGGGTCAAAATGCTCACCACATATCTAGATAAGTTTCTAAGGGGGTCTAGTTTCCAAAATGGTGTCACTTGTGGGGGGTTTCAATATTTAGGCACATCACATCAGAGGCTTTCCAAACGCAACATGGCGTCCCATCTCAATTCCAGTCAGTTTTGCATTGAAATAGTCAAATGGCACTCCTTCCCTTCCGAGCTCTGCCATGCGCCCAAACAGTAGTTTACCCCCACATATGGGGTATCCGAGTACTCAGGACAAATTGTACAACAACTTTTATCATCCAATTTCTCCTGTTACCCTTGGTAAAATAAAACAAATTGAAGCTGAAGTAAATTTTTTGTGAAGAAAAGTTAAATGTTCTTTTTTTTTTAAACATTCCAAAAATTCCTGTGAAACACCTGAAGGGTTAATAAACTTATTGAATGTGGTTTTGAGCACCTTGAGGGGTGCAGTTTTTAGAATGTTGTCACACTTGGTTATTTTGTATCATATAGACCCTTCAAAATGACTTCAAATGTGATGTGGTCCCTAAGAAAAAAAATGGTGTTGTAAAAATGAGAAATTGCTGGTCAACTTTTAACCTTTATAACTCCCTAACAAAAAAAAAATTTGGCTCCATAATTGTGCTGATGTATAGAAGACATGTGGGAAATGTTACTTTTTAAGTATTTTGTGTGACATATCTCTGTGATTTAAGGGCATAAAAATTCAAATTTGGAAAATTGCAAAATTTTCTAAATTTTAGCCAAATTGCTGTTTTTTTTACAAATAAACGCAAGTAATATGAAAGAAATTTTACCTATGTCATGAAGTACAATATGTCTCGAGAAAACATTGTCAGAATCACCAGGATCCGTTGAAGCATTCCAGAGTTATAACCTCATAAAGGGATAGTGGTCAGAATTGTAAAAATTGGCCCGGTCATTAAAGTGCAAACCACCCTTGGGGGTAAAGGGGTTAAACCATTTTTTTTAAATGCAAATAAAAAATGTGGTCACTGTCTGCAGTCAAAACCTTTTTTTCGGAGTTTAATACCACCGTTATGTTCCACAAAGCACATAATACTGTATGGATAAGTAATTGAATTAAGAATAACTTTACACCCTTTTTGTGAGTGCTATGTACAGACAAAATGTATCACGGACCACTTATTTTGTATGGATGAGGAAATTAATCCAAAAAAGTTTTAAAGCTTTTCATAAGTGTTAGATATCACAAAAATGTTCATCCCAGCACGGAGTACTGTATGGGTGAGTAATGTAACCCCCAAAAAATTAAAAAAACTTTTTTGAAGAGATGAATATCACATTACTGTACTCCACACAATGGAATACTGTATAGATGAGCAATTGTCCCCCCCCCAAAAAAAAAGTAAGAAAGCAATAACTGCAATCAATTACTTCATATAGTCATCATCAAGCTTCTTAAACCTCTCAACTGAAATTTTGGACCACTCTTATTTTGCAAACATCTCAAGGTCTCTCATACATGAAGGGTGCCTTCTCTCAACAGCAATTTAGAGATCTCTCCAAAGGTGTTCAATGATATTTAGATTATGACTCATTGCTGGCCACTTCAGAACTCTCTAGTGCTGTGTTTTCATACATTTCTGGGTAGTTTTTGAAGTATATTTTAGGCTATTGTCCTGCTGGAAGACCCATGACCTAAGACACAAATCCAATTTTCTGACACAGGGCATTATATTGTGAACCAAAATCCTTTGGTAATCTTCAGATTTCATGATGCATTGCACAAAGTCAAAGCATCCAGTTCCAGGGTGTCAGGCTGTGATGGTCTTCAGTAAGGAAGGGGGCTTCAAACTGTCCCTGGAGCTGGGATCATAACTATCCTTGTCCCGTGGTTACTTTTGAAGTTAGAGAGGCCCAAGTCTACGACCTTACTATGCTCCTGCTAAAAAACTGATCTGTTCCCTCCCATGCCTCATGTGGCATGGGACAGAAATGTATGGTAAACAAGACACAAAGATAAAACAGAGATAACATAAAATCACTATCATACAAAAGCACTAACCAACAATAGGGAGCAGGATAGGGACAGGGAGGAATAAAATAGGTGAGAATGGGGACCAGGAGATAAACACACATGTACTACAGCAAACCACAGAGCACTACTACAACAACTCTACTCCAAACACTTAGCTTTATCACACAGTGCAGTCAGACAAATATTTCACCCACAGGGACAAGAAAGACTGGCCTGTTTTTATAGGAAGTGGTAATTACCAGGCAGCTGAAATTGAGCTGCATGTTTTGAAAAGGGTTGTTAACCTCTTCAGCACCTGCAAAACTCTAAATCCATTTTGTATGGGACACAGCTCACACCATCTCTAAAGAAAACCTGCAATTCATTACCCTATGTGACCATTTAAGTCCAGGTCTTCCAAGGGGATGTGACACCCTCGTGACATGTTTATCGCCACCCAATGCCTGTTGGGGTTCTTCAATTTTCATGCAACAGGATGTGGAAGAGAAGGAAGAAGAGAAGGATAATGTCAAGTAGCGCGTGTATCGCATCTTCTCTGGGACCTGCTTTTGCTTCATTTGCTTCTGGTATCAGGTGCCACAGTATTCATTCTATTTGTGGCACCGTTAATAACATTTTTAAACTGCCGGTGAGCATGGCTGTAATCCAATGGCCAGAGGAGCATGAGTGGAGCACAGCAAGTAGAAGTCAATGTTCTTGGAAGTAGTAATTTAATTAGTAGGTACTATCCGGAGAGGAATGAGAATGGTCTGGGTAAGACAATTCACAGGAGCTGGAGATTGGGACTAGACTAAAGGCTGGACACAGTATTCAAGCAATGAATTACATTTCCATGTGATAGGCTTTAACAGCTAAAAAAAACATATGGATCCCCTTCAAGCTTGACATGATAGAATAGGTGGGTTTTTTTTCTGTCATTGCAACAACCGGACATACTTCAGCAAATAGATATACACCATCTGAACAGCAAGGTTCAGTCATGTCTAAACCATGTCCTTTGTCAGGCAGTTACCCTGAACCCCAATCCCATTGAGTTCTGGGTCAAAAGAATGGACAAGTGGTAATAAGTGGCCCAGTTTGCTATAGGTGGACTATCATGTAAAGCCGCCAGTGTAATGTCAGAGAGAGTGTTCCGTGTGGCTGGTGTCTTTGGTATAGCCATTTGGACAAGGTTATTGACCACAATCATGGAAAATATAACATTTTTCAAAATGAATCAGGCATGAATCAGTGCTCATTTTTATTTACCCAGGGCTGACGTCAATGATTAAGTTGGCCGCACCATGTGTCTTCCTGTCCAACAACTGTCTTCGACATTCTTCTGCAGTCCTGATGTCCTACTCTCTGCTGGAAGTATATTCCCTTTCCATAATGTTATTTACACTGTAATATTGCTACTTCCAGGGATTTTTTTTGCTAATTGTAGTGTCACATATTTTTTTGCCTGCCTTATCCTAATGAGTGTGGCCTAAACAACCGCTGTGGAGCCATGACAACTACATATTTCCTGGCTACCCACTAAGTTTTATATTGCTAGTGTCATGACTCTGGACAAGATGGTGCCATATCCATCCTGGTCAGGTCAGGGTTAATTTTAGTACGCCTCTCTTTGATTCTGGGGTGTCTATTTAATGTTGGCAGTTCCTGGATTGTGTGTCTGTGATACTTCTGTATACTCGGCGTGTGGTTGCTGACCCAGGTTCTTGCCCGTAAACGTTGTGCCCCTGTGCTACTATACCTTGCTCTAGTGTGCGTTGCTGTGTATGACTCGGTTTTGTTCTCTGACTTCCATCTTTGCATTCTGCTTTGTACTGCTCTATCTTTCCTGGTTATCAGACCCCTTGGCTTCTCCCTATTTACTCTTTGCCTTATCCCTAAGGTACTTCACTCCCTCCTGGCTATAACCCTTGGCTCTATTTGACTACGTTTTCTGTCTGTGCCCTGCACACTCTGTGTTCAGTGTCATTCCCTACACTCATGTGCCGTGGCTCCGCCCCCCTGGTCAAGTCACTGCTCTGTGCCAGGTCCTGTGCTCACTGCATTATAAGTACAGTCCTTGAGTTCGGCGTGACTTGTTTTTGCACTCACTATGTTTATTTGTGCCCTCCTGATAGCACCCCCTAGGCAGTGCTAGTGACACCTTAGGTGTCATGACAGCTAGACTGCACTTCTGCTGCCAATGGTACTGGCGCTGATCCCGCCAGATATCTTATTACCTTCCCCATTTTAATTATCTACTAAGCAGCTTCTACCTCTGTCGCCAGGGCCATGTCAACCCACATGTCCTGGTTGTATGGGTTGTATGCAACTTCTGCCACTGCATAGTCCTGCCACCCACACATCTCCTGTTTGCCCACAGTATTGTAAACTTCTTGAATGTACTTCTGCTGCCAGGGTTGCCATTCTTGGCCTAACACTGTCATACATCTCTTTACCTGCATTATTCTAACTGTCTACTGTTTGGCTTCTGCTTCTGCCCCCAGTTCCATGCCAGCAACACAACTCCTGAACGCCTGCTGTGTTTTACAGTGCAATATCCAAGTGCTGCTGCTGGGCTTTTCCTGCCAGCTATCATCTTGCCTGCCTTGTCCTGCTTTTCTACAATGTGGCTTTTGTCGCTGCCTGTGCCACTGCAAAGCCATGTCCTCCACATAGCTACTGGCTGCACTCTGTTTTATTGTTTTAGTTCTACTACCTTCAAAGTATCACTATTTTTTAAAAATAGTCTTCATCCTAATACGTAAAGGCCTTTGCCTAATTGGGAGTAATAAAATATTAAAAAAAACACTGAGACTTAATTTATATCTTCCTATAAATTCTTCCAACTCAACTATTTTGTCTCGCTCTAAAATCTTTTCTTAAAAAAATATTCCTTTATTCTGTGCATTCACTTGTGAATTGTTTCAAATAAATACAAAGCTAAAACATTTTTTTTAATATCCCAGAATCACTTATTGGAACAAATAAATGCTGTGCATTTTACCCAAAAAGAACCATGGAGAAAATCCCAGATGCCAAAATGTGATAGATAGGGTTGAGCGAAACGGGTCGTTCATTTTCAAAAGTCGCCGACTTTTGGCTAAGTCGGCGTCTCATGAAACCCGATCCGACCCCTGTGCTTGTCGGCCATGCGGTACGCGACTTTCGCGCCAAAGTCGCGTTTCAATGATGCGAAAAGCGCCATTTCTCAGCCAATGAAGGTGAACGCAGAGTGTGGGCAGCGTGATGACATAGGTCCTGGTCCCCACCATCTTAGAGAAGGGCATTGCAGTGATTGGCTTGCTGTCTGCGGCATCACAGGAGCTATAAAGGGGCGTTCCCGCCGACCGCCATCTCACTGCTGCTGATCTGAGCTTAGGGAGAGGTTGCTGCCGCTTCGTCACAAGCAGGGAGAGCGTTAGGCAGGGTCCATAAACCACCAAACCGCTTGTGCTGTAGCGATTTCCACTGTCCAACACCACCTTCGGTGTGCAGGGACAGTGGAAGCTAAATTTTTTTTTTTTCTCTCAGCGCTGTAGCTCATTGGGCTGCCCTAGAAGGCTCCGTGATAGCTGTATTGCTGTGTGTACGCCACTGTGGAAACCAACTGCTTTTTTCAAAGCACATATCCTCTTGTTCCTTCCTTTCTGCACAGCTATCTTTTTTGTTTGTCCACACTTTTTATTTAATTTGTGCATCAGTCCACTCCTATTGCTGCCTGCCATACCTGGCTGAGATTACTGCAGGGAGATAGTAATTGTAGGACAGTCCCTGTTTTTTTTTTTTTTTTGTGGGAGATTAAGATTGGCATTTCTGCTAGAGTGCCATCCCTGTGTGTGCCATCTCTCACTCAGTGGGCCATAGAAAGCCTATTTATTTTTTTCCTTGATTTGGGTTTTAAAATCTACCTTAACAAAAAAACACTACATCAATCAGTGGGAGAAAAATATTGGCCTCAGTCAGGGCTTGTGTGCCACTCCTGTGTGTGCCATCTCTCATTCAGTGGGCCATAGAAAGCCTTTTTTTATTTTATTTTATTATTTGGTTTCTAAAGTCTCCCTGAAAAAAAAAATAAAAAAAAAAACAGTGGGAGATTAATATTGCCCTTTCAGCTTGTGTGCCAGTCTTGACTCCTGGGTGTGCCACCTCTCTCTCTCAAATTGTGGGCCATAGAAAGCCTATTTATTTTTTGCTTTATTTTGGTTCTAAAATCTACCTTTAAAAAATCACTACATCAATCAGTGGGAGAAAAATATTGGCCTCAGTCAGGGCTTGTGTGCCACTCCTGTGTGTGCCATCTCTCACTCAGTGGGCTATAGAAAGCCTATTTATTTTTTTGCTTGATTTGGGTTCTAAAATCTACCTTTAAAAAAACACTACATCAATCAGTGGGAGAAAAATATTGGCCTCAGTCAGGGCTTGTGTGCCACTCCTGTGTGTGCCATCTCTCACTCAGTGGGCCATAGAAAGCCTATTTATTTTTTGCTTGATTTGGGTTCTAAAATCTACCTTTAAAAAAAAACTACATCAATCAGTGGGAGAAAAATATTGGCCTCAGTCAGGGCTTGTGTGCCACTCCTGACTCCTGTGTGTGCCATCTCTCACTCAGTGGGCCATAGAAAGCCTATTTATTTTTTTGCTTGATTTGGGTTCTAAAATCTACCTTTAAAAAAAACACTACATCAATCAGTGGGAGAAAAATATTGGCCTCAGTCAGGGCTTGTGTGCCACTCCTGTGTGTGCCATCTCTCACTCAGTGGGCCATAGAAAGCCTATTTATTTTTTGCTTGATTTGGGTTCTAAAATCTACCTTTAAAAAAAACACTACATCAATCAGTGGGAGAAAAATATTGGCCTCAGTCAGGGCTTGTGTGCCACTCCTGACTCCTGTGTGTGCCATCTCTCACTCAGTGGGTCATAGAAAGCCTATTTATTTTTTTGCTTGATTTGGGTTCTAAAATCTACCTTTAAAAAAAACACTACATCAATCAGTGGGAGAAAAATATTGGCCTCAGTCAGGGCTTGTGTGCCACTCCTGTGTGTGCCATCTCTCACTCAGTGGGCCATAGAAAGCCTATTTATTTTTTGCTTGATTTGGGTTCTAAAATCTACCTTTAAAAAAAACACTACATCAATCAGTGGGAGAAAAATATTGGCCTCAGTCAGGGCTTGTGTGCCACTCCTGACTCCTGTGTGTGCCATCTCTCACTCAGTGGGCCATAGAAAGCCTATTTATTTTTTTGCTTGATTTGGGTTCTAAAATCTACCTTTAAAAAAAACACTACATCAATCAGTGGGAGAAAAATATTGGCCTCAGTCAGGGCTTGTGTGCCACTCCTGTGTGTGCCATCTCTCACTCAGTGGGCCATAGAAAGCCTATTTATTTTTTGCTTGATTTGGGTTCTAAAATCTACCTTTAAAAAAAACACTACATCAATCAGTGGGAGAAAAATATTGGCCTCAGTCAGGGCTTGTGTGCCACTCCTGACTCCTGTGTGTGCCATCTCTCACTCAGTGGGTCATAGAAAGCCTATTTATTTTTTTGCTTGATTTGGGTTCTAAAATCTACCTTTAAAAAAAACACTACATCAATCAGTGGGAGAAAAATATTGGCCTCAGTCAGGGCTTGTGTGCCACTCCTGTGTGTGCCATCTCTCACTCAGTGGGCCATAGAAAGCCTATTTATTTTTTGCTTGATTTGGGTTCTAAAATCTACCTTTAAAAAAAACACTACATCAATCAGTGGGAGAAAAATATTGGCCTCAGTCAGGGCTTGTGTGCCACTCCTGACTCCTGTGTGTGCCATCTCTCACTCAGTGGGCCATAGAAAGCCTATTTATTTTTTTGCTTGATTTGGGTTCTAAAATCTACCTTTAAAAAAAACACTACATCAATCAGTGGGAGAAAAATATTGGCCTCAGTCAGGGCTTGTGTGCCACTCCTGTGTGTGCCATCTCTCACTCAGTGGGCCATAGAAAGCCTATTTATTTTTTGCTTGATTTGGGTTCTAAAATCTACCTTTAAAAAAAACACTACATCAATCAGTGGGAGAAAAATATTGGCCTCAGTCAGGGCTTGTGTGCCACTCCTGACTCCTGTGTGTGCCATCTCTCACTCAGTGGGCCATAGAAAGCCTATTTATTTTTTTGCTTGATTTGGGTTCTAAAATCTACCTTTAAAAAAAACACTACATCAATCAGTGGGAGAAAAATATTGGCCTCAGTCAGGGCTTGTGTGCCACTCCTGTGTGTGCTATCTCTCACTCAGTGGGCCATAGAAAGCCTATTTATTTTTTGCTTGATTTGGGTTCTAAAATCTACCTTTAAAAATAACACTACATCAATCAGTGGGAGAAAAATATTGGCCTCAGTCAGGGCTTGTGTGCCACTCCTGACTCCTGTGTGTGCCATCTCTCACTCAGTGGGCCATAGAAAGCCTATTTATTTTTTTGCTTGATTTGGGTTCTAAAATCTACCTTTAAAAAAAACACTACATCAATCAGTGGGAGAAAAATATTGGCCTCAGTCAGGGCTTGTGTGCCACTCCTGTGTGTGCCATCTCTCATTCAGTGGGCCATAGAAAGCCTATTTATTTTTTTGCTTGATTTGGGTTCTAAAATCTACCTTTAAAAAAAACACTACATCAATCAGTGGGAGAAAAATATTGGCCTCAGTCAGGGCTTGTGTGCCACTCCTGTGTGTGCCATCTCTCACTCAGTGGGCCATAGAAAGCCTTTTTTTTTTTATTTTATTATTTGGTTTCTAAAGTCTCCCTGAAAAAAACATTTTATCTTATTTGGTTTCTAAAGTCTCCCTGAGAAAAAAAATAAAAAATAGGTGGGAGATTAATATTGACATTTGTGCTTGAGTGACAGTCCTGCGTGTGTGTCATCTCTGTGATTTGGTGCCACAGTAAACAGAGTGTGTAACATTGTGCCTGATTTTCCTTGTGGTCTCACCAACCTGTTAAGGGATATTGAAATCATACTGAAGTTATAGCTCAACGTGTAAGTTGGTGGACAGCAACAAATAAAATTAATTTGGTTAAGTTTTTCAAACAATGAGGAAGTCTGGTGCAAGAGGTCGTGGCCGTGGGCGTTCATTGTCAGCTGGTAATCATGGTAGTGGTAGTGGAGCATCAGGTGGTCGTGGGGATAAAAATATTCCATCTAAGTCTGGAGCTGTGGAGGCTGTTTCGTCGTCTGGCTACACAAGGCCTCGAAAGCTTTCTTTTCTGGGAGTAGGAAAACCTCTTTTAAAGCCGGAGCAGCAACAGCAAGTTTTGGCTTACATTGCAGACTCAGCCTCTAGCTCTTTTGCCTCCTCTTCTGAAACTGGTAAATGTAAAAGCAGTGCATCGCTTGTGGATGTTCACGGTCAGGGACAAGTCACTTCCTTGTCCTCCTCAGCAAAAACAACAACAAGAGAGAAGGATGCAGCAGGCGACACAACGGGTTACTCCATGGAGCTCTTTACACATACCGTCCCTGGCTTAGAAAGTGAAACACTTAACAGGCCATGCCCATTACAAGTAGATTCTGACATGGAGTGCACTGATGCACAGCCACAGCCAGAGTACTATGCTGCTCCATTGACTGAGACCACAACATTGCCCTCTCAGGGTACTGATCTGCAATCAGACCCTGATGAGACTATGTTGCCCCGCCACGAACGTTATACCACCGACCGACACAGTGACACAGACGAAGTTGCACACGAGCTCGAAGAGGAGGTAATAGATGACCCAGTTGTTGACCCCGATTGGCAGCCATTGGGGGAACAGGGTGCAGGCGGCAGTAGTTCAGAAGCGGAGGTGGAGGAGGGGCCGCAGCAGGCATCAACATCGCAACAGGTTCCATCTGCCGGGCCCGTATCTGGCCCAAAACGCGTGTCAAAGCCAAAACCTGTTGGAGGACAGCGTGGCCATCCGGTTAAAGCTCAGTCTGCAATCCCTGAAAAGGGATCCGATGCTAGGAAGAGTGCAGTCTGGCATTTTTTTAAACAACATCCAATTGATCAGCGCAAAGTCATCTGTCAAAAATGTTCAACTAGCTTAAGCAGAGGTCAGAATCTGAAAAGTCTCAATACTAGTTGCATGCATAGACACTTAACCACCATGCATTTTCAAGCCTGGACTAACTACCAAACGTCCCTTAAGGTTGTAGCACCCTCGGCCAATGAAGCTAGTCAGCAACGCAACATCCCTTCCGTCACTGTAAGGCCACCATTTTCCGCACCACTGGCAGTATCTGTGCAGGTTTCTTTGACAGCCAAAAGCAGTCAGGGTCAGGGAATCACCAGTTTTGTAGGAGGAAATATTGCATCTAGGGCACCGGCGGAAACAATACCGTCTCCAACCGTCTCTCAGTCTGCCAGGTCCACCGGCACACCCGCAAGTTCCACGATCTCCATCTCTCCAGTTCAGCTCACACTACATGAGACTCTGGTTAGAAAAAGGAAGTACTTATCCTCGCATCCGCGTACACAGGGTTTTAACGCCCACATAGCTAGACTAATCTTGTTAGAGATGATGCCCTAACGGTTAGTTGAAAGCGAAGCTTTCAAAGCCCTGATAGAGTACGCTGAACCACGATACGAGCTACCCAGTCGACACTTTTTTTCAAGAAAAGCCATCCCAGCCCTGCACCAGCACGTTAAACAGCGCATCGTCCATGCACTCAGGCAATCTGTCAGTACAAAGGTGCACCTGACTACAGATGCATGGACCAGTAGGCATGGCCAGGGACGTTATGTGTCCATCAAGGCACACTGGGTGAATGTGGTGGATGCAGGGTCCACAGGGGACATCAATTTCGGGACAGTTGTGCCTAGCCCACGGTCTAGGAAACAGTTGGCTGTAGGCGTTCGCACCCCCTCCTCCTCCTCCTCCTCGTCCTCCTGCAGAAGCTACAGCTCTTCCACAGACAGCAGTCGGCCAACCACTCCATCAGCAGATGACACTGTTGCACACCAGTTGTCCCATTATGGGCCAGCTACTGGCAAGCGTCAGCAGGCTGTATTGGCTATGAAGTGTTTGGGCGACAAAAGACACACCGCGGAAGTTCTGTCCGAGTTCTTGCAACAAGAAACGCAGTCGTGGCTGGGCACAGTAGATCTTGAGGCAGGCAAAGTAGTGAGTGATAACGGAAGGAATTTCATGGCTGCCATCTCCCTTTCCCAACTGAAACACATTCCTTGCCTGGCTCACACCTTAAACCTGGTGGTGCAGTGCTTATTGAAAACTTATCCTGGGTTCTCCGACCTGCTCCTCAAAGTGCGTGGACTTTGCTCACATATCCGACGTTCGCCTGTACACGCCAGCCGTATGCAGACCTATCAGCGGTCTTTGAACCTTCCCCAGCATCGCCTAATCATCGACGTTGCCACAAGGTGGAACTCCACACTGCACATGCTTCAGAGACTGTGCGAACAGAGGCGTGCTGTTATGTTTTTGTGGGAGGATACACATACACGGTCAGGCAGTTGGATGGCAGACATGGAGTTGTCAGGTGTGCAGTGGTCGAAGCTACAAGACATGTGTCAAGTCCTTCAGTGTTTTGAGGAATGCACACGGCTGGTTAGTGCAGACAATGCCGTAATAAGCATGAGCATCCCCCTAATGCGTCTGCTGATGCAAAGTTTGACGCACATAAAGGAGCAGGCGTCTGCACCAGAGGAAGAGGAAAGCCTTGATGACAGTCAGCCATTGTCTGGTCAGGGCAGTGTACAGGAAGAGGTAGCGGGCGAAGAGGAGGTGGAGGACGAGGAGGATGATGGGGATGAGTATATTTGTAATGCGGAAGCTTTCCCGGGGGCACTGGAAATTGGTTGCGTGGCAAGGCCGGGTTCTGGTTTTTTGAGGGACACAAGTGACGTAGATTTGCCTGAAACTGCCCCTCAACCAATCACAACCGGAGATTTGACAACTGGAACTTTGGCCCACATGGCGGATTATGCCTTACGTATCCTAAAAAGGGACACACGCATTACGAAAATGATGAACGATGACGATTACTGGTTGGCCTGCCTCCTTGATCCACGCTATAAAGGCAAATTGCAAAATATTATGCCACATGAGAACTTGGAACTAATATTAGCAACCAAACAATCAACTCTTGTTGACTGTTTGCTTCAGGCATTCCCAGCACACAGCGCACGTGATCGTTCTCACACGAGCTCCAGGGGGCAGCAGACTAGGAGTGTTAGGGGTGCACACATCAGAAGTGGCGTTGGACAGAGGGGTTTTCTGACCAGGTTGTGGAGTGATTTTGCTATGACCGCAGACAGGACAGGTACTGCTGCATCAATTGAAAGTGACAGGAGACAACATTTGTCCAGTATGGTTACTAACTATTTTTCATCCCTTATCGATGTTCTCCCTCAACCGTCATTCCCATTTGATTACTGGGCATCAAAATTAGACACCTGGCCAGAATTGGCAGAATATGCATTGCAGGAGCTTGCTTGCCCGGCAGCAAGTGTCCTATCAGAAAGAGTATTCAGTGCTGCAGGTTCAATATTAACCGAAAAAAGGACTCGTCTGGCTACCCAAAATGTTGACGATCTAACATTCATTAAAATGAACCACAACTGGATTTCGAAATCTTTTGCCCCACCTTGCCCGGCCGACACCTAGCTTTCCTATGAAAAGCTCTTGCCTGTGAATTACTTTTCTAATGTCTAATTTGCTGCAGCTGATTGTACAGCATACGACATGTTTACACCTCCCTAAATGGCCAAACTCCCCACACGGGGCCGTGGTATCGCGACTTGGCGCAAGCACCCATGAGACTGCTGTTTGTCTGAAGAGGTGGGTGTGCTCGCTTTTGGTTGACGGCATTGCTACTGGGTCCCTCATAGTACAATGTAGTGTCTCTGGCGGTGGTGGTGCGCACCCAACGTCAGACACACCGTTGTAACATGAGGGGCCCTGGGGCGGTCCCGCCGGCCTCAAGAGAGTTCCCCCCTCCCCCAGCTCAAACTGTGCTCTACCACGTGCAAAATTATGTCGCACAGCTCCACCAATCTTTAGTCTATTCGCTGACATCATTCAATGTCTGGCACTGACAATACAAATTTGTAGACATCTATGATGCAACTTAAAGTAGTCTGTGTGTGTGTCCTATATTGGCACCATTAAATAGTTACTGCCAAATTACTATGTCAGAAACTCAGCAGATGAGCCCACCCCTGTACCTAAGTATGCCACCTTTTTTTTTTTTTGGTTGTTTTGCGAGACATTAACATCTATTTATATTTTGGGAGTACTGGGACAGACACTCCTTGCAATACTCCTCCACTGACCACAATGCTGCCTGTGTATCCATGTAACCGATGTAAAACTGCCATGAGCCTATTGTTTGTTATTTTAGGCCTTTGATAGCCTGTCTGCGGTCCCTACTTTAAATACTCCTCCACTGACCACCAAGCTGCCTGCCCGTGTATCCATGTAACCGATGTAAAACTGCAGTATTTTGCTTATAAAAAAGAAAATACTGGAGAGATATCAAATGCAGACATTTTAACATTAAAAACAAAAACACATACAACAAAAAACTGGTACAGTACAAAAATTGGCCACCAGCTACAAAAACTTTCTCCTGCAAGTAGTTAACTGAAAGGTTTTTTTCCATTGAAAACACAGATATGGCATCCACCGAGTGTTGTCCTGTCGCGTCTTCTTTATATTATTGCCAAGAAGCTGCAACTGAATAAAGCTGAGCTTCTACCTTCTGCCTCTTATTAACTGCTTTTTTTAAAAAAAATTGGCCACCAGCTACAAAAACTTTCTCCTATAAGTAGTTAACTGAAAGGTTTTTTTCCATTGAAAACACAGATATGGCATCCACCGAGTGTTGTCCTGTCGCATCTTCTTTATATTATTGCCAAGAAGCTGCAACTGCATAAAGCTGAGCTTCTAACTTCTGCCTCTTATTAACTGCTTTTTTTAAAAAAAATTGGCCACCAGCTACAAAAACTTTCTCCTACAAGTAGTTAACTGAAAGGTTTTTTTCCATTGAAAACACAGATATGGCATCCACCGAGTGTTGTCCTGTCGCGTCTTCTTTATATTATTGCCAAGAAGCTGCAACTGCATAAAGCTGAGCTTCTACCTTCTGCCTCTTATTAACTGCTTTTTTTAAAAAAAATTGGCCACCAGCTACAAAAACTTTCTCCTACAAGTAGTTAACTGAAAGGTTTTTTTCCATTGAAAACACAGATATGGCATCCACCGAGTGTTGTCCTGTTGCGTCTTCTTTATATTATTGCCAAGAAGCTGCAACTGCATAAAGCTGAGCTTCTACCTTCTGCCTCTTATTAACTGCTTTTTTTTAAAAAAAATGGCCACCAGCTACAAAAACTTTCTCCTACAAGTAGTTAACTGAAAGGTTTTTTTCCATTGAAAACACAGATATGGCATCCACCGAGTGTTGTCCTGTCGCGTCTTCTTTATATTATTGCCAAGAAGCTGCAACTGCATAAAGCTGAGCTTCTACCTTCTGCCTCTTATTAACTGCTTTTTTTAAAAAAAATTGGCCACCAGCTACAAAAACTTTCTCCTACAAGTAGTTAACTGAAAGGTTTTTTTCCATTGAAAACACAGATATGGCATCCACCGAGTGTTGTCCTGTTGCGTCTTCTTTATATTATTGCCAAGAAGCTGCAACTGCATAAAGCTGAGCTTCTACCTTCTGCCTCTTATTAACTGCTTTTTTTTAAAAAAAATGGCCACCAGCTACAAAAACTTTCTCCTGCAAGTAGTTAACTGAAAGGTTTTTTTCCATTGAAAACACAGATATGGCATCCACCGAGTGTTGTCCTGTCGCGTCTTCTTTATATTATTGCCAAGAAGCTGCAACTGCATAAAGCTGAGCTTCTACCTTCTGCCTCTTATTAACTGCTTTTTTTTAAAAAAAATGGCCACCAGCTACAAAAACCTTCTCCTGCAAGTAGTTAACTGAAAGGTTTTTTTCCATTGAAAACACAGATATGGCATCCACCGAGTGTTGTCCTGTCGCGTCTTCTTTATATTATTGCCAAGAAGCTGCAACTGCATAAAGCTGAGCTTCTACCTTCTGCCTCTTATTAACTGCTTTTTTTTTAAAAAAAATGGCCACCAGCTACAAAAACTTTCTCCTACAAGTAGTTAACTGAAAGGTTTTTTTCCATTGAAAACACAGATATGGCATCCACCGAGTGTTGTCCTGTCGCGTCTTCTTTATATTATTGCCAAGAAGCTGCAACTGCATAAAGCTGAGCTTCTACCTTCTGCCTCTTATTAACTGCTTTTTTAAAAAAAAAAAAAATGGCCACCAGCTACAAAAACTTTCTCCTACAAGTAGTTAACTGAAAGGTTTTTTTCCATTGAAAACACAGATATGGCATCCACCGAGTGTTGTCCTGTCGCGTCTTCTTTATATTATTGCCAAGAAGCTGCAACTGCATAAAGCTGAGCTTCTACCTTCTGCCTCTTATTAACTGCTGTTTTTTTAAAAAATTGGCTGTTCCGGCCTACTAAAGGTGTCTGCCCCTGCCTGGTGTTGTCCTCAACTGAATAAAGCTGAGCTTCTACCTTTTGCCTCTTATTAACTGCTGTTTTTTTTTTAAATTGGCTGTTCCGGCCTACTAAAGGTGTCTGCCCCTGCCTGGTGTTGTCCTCAACTGAATAAAGCTGAGCTTCTACCTTTGGCCTCTTATTAACTGCTGTTTTTTTAAAAAATTGGCTGTTCCGGCCTACTAAAGGTGTCTGCCCCTGCCTGGTGTTGTCCTCAACTGAATAAAGCTGTGCTTCAACCTTCTGTTCCAAATTACGATTGTTAAAAATGAAATTGGCTGTTCCGGCCTACTAAAGGTGTCTGCCCCTGCCTGGTGTTGTCCTCAACTGAATAAAGCTGTGCTTCAACCTTCTGTTCCAAATTACGATTTTTAAAAATAAAATTGGCTGTTCCGGCCTACTAAAGGTGTCTGCCCCTGCCTGGTGTTGTCCTCAACTGAATAAAGCTGTGCTTCAACCTTCTGTTCCATATTACGATTTTTAAAAATAAAATTGGCTGTTCCGGCCTACTAAAGGTGTCTGCCCCTGCCTGGTGTTGTCCTCAACTGAATAAAGCTGTGCTTCAACCTTCTGTTCCAAATTACGATTTTTAAAAATAAAATTGGCTGTTCCGGCCTACTAAAGGTGTCTGCCCCTGCCTGGTGTTGAAGCTGCAACTGCATAAAGCTGAGCTTCTACCTTCTGCCTCTTATTAACTGCTGTTTTTTTAAAAAATTGGCTGTTCCGGCCTACTAAAGGTGTCTGCCCCTGCCTGGTGTTGTCCTCAACTGAATAAAGCTGAGCTTCTACCTTTGGCCTCTTATTAACTGCTGTTTTTTTTTTAAATTGGCTGTTCCGGCCTACTAAATGTGTCTGCCCCTGCCTGGTGTTGTCCTCAACTGAATAAAGCTGTGCTTCAACCTTCTGTTCCAAATTACGATTTTTAAAAATAAAATTGGCTGTTCCGGCCTACTAAAGGTGTCTGCCCCTGCCTGGTGTTGAAGCTGCAACTGCATAAAGCTGAGCTTCTACCTTCTGCCTCTTATTAACTGCTGTTTTTTTTAAAAATTGGCTGTTCCGGCCTACTAAAGGTGTCTGCCCCTGCCTGGTGTTGTCCTCAACTGAATAAAGCTGAGCTTCTACCTTTGGCCTCTTATGAACTGCTGTTTTTTAAAAAAATTGGCTGTTCCGGCCTACTAAATGTGTCTGCCCCTGCCTGGTGTTGTCCTCAACTGAATAAAGCTGTGCTTCAACCTTCTGTTCCAAATTACGATTTTTAAAAATAAAATTGGCTGTTCTGGCCTACTAAAGGTGTCTGCCCCTGCCTGGTGTTGAAGCTGCAACTGCATAAAGCTGAGCTTCTACCTTCTGCCTCTTATTAACTGCTGTTTTTTTTAAAAATTGGCTGTTCCGGCCTACTAAATGTGTCTGCCCCTGCCTGGTGTTGTCCTCAACTGAATAAAGCTGAGCTTCTACCTTTGGCCTCTTATTAACTGCTGTTTTTTTAAAAAATTGGCTGTTCCGGCCTACTAAATGTGTCTGCCCCTGCCTGGTGTTGTCCTCAACTGAATAAAGCTGTGCTTCAACCTTCTGTTCCAAATTACGATTTTTAAAAATAAAATTGGCTGTTCCGGCCTACTAAAGGTGTCTGCCCCTGCCTGGTGTTGTCCTCAACAGCATAAAGCTGAGCTTCTACCTTCTGCCTCTTATTAACTGCTGTTTTTAAAAAAAATTGGCTGTTCCAGCCTACTAAAGGTGTCTGCCCCTGCCTGGTATTGTCCTCAACTGAATAAAGCTGTGCTTCAACCTTCTGTTCCAAATTACGATTGTTAAAAATGAAATTGGCTGTTCCGGCCTACTAAAGGTGTCTGCCCCTGCCTGGTGTTGTCCTCAACTGAATAAAGCTGTGCTTCAACCTTCTGTTCCAAATTACGATTTTTAAAAATAAAATTGGCTGTTCCGGCCTACTAAAGGTGTCTGCCCCTGCCTGGTGTTGTCCTCAACTGAATAAAGCTGTGCTTCAACCTTCTGTTCCAAATTACGATTTTTAAAAATAAAATTGGCTGTTCCGGCCTACTAAAGGTGTCTGCCCCTGCCTGGTGTTGTCCTCAACTGAATAAAGCTGTGCTTCAACCTTCTGTTCCAAATTACGATTTTTAAAAATAAAATTGGCTGTTCCGGCCTACTAAAGGTGTCTGCCCCTGCCTGGTGTTGAAGCTGCAACTGCATAAAGCTGAGCTTCTACCTTCTGCCTCTTATTAACTGCTGTTTTTTTTAAAAAAATTGGCTGTTCCGGCCTACTAAAGGTGTCTGCCCCTGCCTGGTGTTGTCCTCAACTGAATAAAGCTGAGCTTCTACCTTTGGCCTCTTATTAACTGCTGTTTTTTTTAAAAATTGGCTGTTCCGGCCTACTAAAGGTGTCTGCCCCTGCCTGGTGTTGTCCTCAACTGAATAAAGCTGTGCTTCAACCTTCTGTTCCAAATTACGATTTTTAAAAATAAAATTGGCTGTTCCGGGCTACTAAAGGTGTCTGCCCCTGCCTGGTGTTGTCCTCAACTGAATAAAGCTGAGCTTCCACATTCTGGCTTTCGGCCTATACTATCAGATATTAAACTGCATTTGGCCTACTAGTGTGGTTAGGCCCTTGAAACAGTGTCTGCTGCTCTTGGGTTTGCTACTCCACTGAACAAAGCAATGCCGCCTGTTTAGTCCTGTTACCAATTTTGAACTGCATTTAGCCTACTTTATTCTTTGGCCCTATATCTGTTTCCTCCTCATCCTGCCCATTGCCCAGCCACTGCTAGATGAGTCTGCTGGTACATTGACCTAGACCACTACATTCCCCTTGTACTCTACACAGCCAGAATCTGACCCTGCTGAAAGTAAGGTTCCCCTTCCCGCATGTTATACCACCTTACACAGGGACAAAGAGGAAGGTGCAGATGAAAGTGCAGGTTCCTTCATCAGGTGGGGGGGCATACTCGTTGGCGACGTCACTGGCACAGGGCCCCTCAGAGTACGCAAAAGTGTCGCTGCTGGTGGGAGGCGCCCCCGCCATGCAAGCACACCGCCGTACTTTGAGGGGCCCTGTGCCAGTGCCAATGCGAACGAGTGGGCCCCCCCTGCTTGCTCAGGATCACAGCACTTGCAACGTTGAAATACTTACCTCTCCCTGCAACACCGCCGTGACGTAGTCCGCATTTCCTGGGCCCACGAAAAACTTGAGCCAGCCCTACTCCCCCCACAACTTTTGCCAAATGACCCCCAATTTCCTATGCCCAACTATTATTATAAAGTTAATTAAGATTGACAAGCTTCAGAAACAAGAATGGATGTTTTTGGCATTAAAATGGGCACTGTAGGTGTTTTCCTGGCCTCCACTCACTGCCGACTATGCTTCCCCATTGACTTGCATTGAGTTTCGTGTTTCGGTCGATCCCCGACTTTTAGCGATAATCGGCCGACTGCACTCGACTCGACTCTGGACAAAGTCGGGTTTCACAAAACCCGACTCGATCTTAAAAAAATGAAAGTCGCTCAACCCTAGTGATAGATGCTATGCCTCAAGAGGCAGGAATATTTGTGCAATGTTTTAACCCCTGCATGCCTTTAGATGTAGCCATACATCCAGGTCGGTAGGTTCTTATCGACCTTTGACATATGGATACATCCTGGTGATTTTGCAAACACAGAGGATGTGCGCTAATGATCCGCTACCAGGTGTTCAGCAATTCTGACAGCTGACCCCTGACACTCAGTGCCAGGGAAGGTGTATGTGCAGCACCAGCATCAATCACAGTATTTACAAGGCAGGCAGTATTTTTTTTAGAAACATTTTTAAAAATATTTCTTTTAAAAATGTATGAAAAAAAAGTACACATATTTGATATCTCCACGTTTGGAATGACTCGACCTATAGAACTGTTCCACTAGCTAACACCATTAGTGAACACCATAAAAAAATTAATAAAAAAGGAGGCAGAAGACTATTCTTTGTCATCATACCGCCAAACAAATAAAATGTGATCAAAAAGACGAATAAATAAAAATGGAACAGATAAAAGCAAAAGGCAATCCATCATACAGCTCCATTAGCAGAAAAATAAAAAAACATAGCTCTCATAATAAAGCGATACAAAATAATTGCTTTTTAAATTGTTTCATTGATTAAAATTACCTTAATGACCAAGACAAATTTTTGAATTCTGATCACTGTAACTTTATCTATATATATATATAATTGTCTAAGGTCCACTTCCGCCTGTCTGTTTGTCTGACACGGAAATCCCGCGTCGCTGATTGGTCGTGGCCGGCTGGGCGCGACCAATCAGTGACAGGCACAGTCCGGCTGTGAATTGGCCCCTCCCTACTCCCCTCCAGTCAGTGCCCCCTCCATACTCCCCTCCAGTCAAAGCCCACATAGCGTTTTAGCAGTCCATTAAACGGACTGCGTATACCGCAGCATAACGCGGTGTAACACAGTCCGTTGATGCTGCCATTAACCCTGTAAGTGTGACCAAATTTTACTATTGATGCTGCCTATGCAGCATCAATAGTAAAAACATATAATGTTATAAATAATAATAATTAAAAAATCAATATATTCTCACCTTCCGGCGTCCCTGGCAGCCTTTCCCACTCCTCGCAACGCTCTGGTTCCAAGAATGCATTGCTGCAATGACTCCAGATGACGTAGCGGTCTCGCAAGACCGCTACATCATCACGGGTTATTGCCGCAAGGCATTACTTGGAACAGAGAGTCGCGAGTAGCTAAATCGCTAAAGGCCTGGGCTGGATCCGGGGGCTGCCCGAAGGTGCATATACAGTTAGGTCCATATATATTTGGACAGAGACAACATTTTTCTAGTTTTGGTTATAGACAATACCACAATGAATTTTAAACAAAACAATTCAGATGCAGTTGAAGTTCAGACTTTCAGCTTTCATTTGAGGGTATCCACATTAAAATCGAATGAAGGGTTTAAGAGTTTCAGCTCCTTAACATGTGCCACCCTGTTTTTAAAAGGACCAAAAGTAATTGGACAGATTCAATAATTTTAAATAAAATGTTCATTTTTAGTACTTGGTTGAAAACCCTTGGCTGGCAATGACTGCCTGAAGTCTTGAACTCATGGACATCACCAGACGCTGTGTTTCCTCCTTTTTGATGCTCTGTCAGGCCTTCACTGCGGTGGTTTTCAGTTGCTGTTTGTTTGTGGGCCTTTCTGTCTGAAGTTTAGTCTTTAACGAGTGAAATGCATGCTCAATTTGGTTGAGATCAGGTGACTGACTTGGCCATTCAAGAATATTCCACTTCTTTGATTTAATTAACTCCTGGGTTGCTTTGGCTTCATGTTTTGGGTCATTGTCTATCTGTAGGATGAAACGACGACCAATCAGTTTGGCTGCATTTGGCTGGATCTGAGCACACAGTGTGGCTCTGAATACCTCAGAATTCATTCGGCTGCTTTTGTCCTGTGTCACATCATCAATAAACACTAGTGACCCAGTGCCACTGGCAGCCATGCATGCCCAAGCCATCACACTGCCTCCGCCGTGTTTTACAGATGATGTGGTATGCTTTGGATCATGAGCTGTACCACGCCTTCACCATACATTTCTCTTTCCATCATTCTGGTAGAGGTTGATCATGGTTTCATCTGTCCAAAGAATGTTCTTCCAGAACTGTGCTGGCTTTTTTAGATGTTTTATAGCAAAGTCCAGTCTAGCCTTTTTATTCTTGATTCTTATGAGTGGCTTGCACCGTGCAGTGAACCCTCTGTATTTACTTTCATGCAGTCTTCTCTTTATGGTAGATTTGGATATTGATACGCCGACCTCCTGGAGAGTGTTGATCACTTGGTTGGCTGTTGTGAAGGGGTTTCTCTTCACCATGGAGATTATTCTTCTATCCTCCACCACTGTTGTCTTCCGTGGACGCCCAGGTCTTTTTGCATTGATGAGTTCACCAGTGCTTTCTTTCTTTCTCAGGATGTACCAAACTGTAGATTTTGCCACTCCTAATATTGTAGCAATTTCTCGGCTTGTTTTTTTCTGTTTTCGCAGCTTAAGGATGGCTTGTTTCACTTGCATGGAGAGCTCCTTTGACCGCATGTTTACTTCACAGCAAAACCTTCCAAATGCAAGCACCACATCTCAAATCAACTCCAGGCCTTTTATCTGCTTAATTGAGAATGACATAACGAAGGGATTGCCCACACCTGTTCATGAAATAGCCTTGGAGTCAATTGTCCAATTACTTTTGGTCCCTTTAAAAACAGGGTCGCACATGTTAAGGAGCTGAAACTCCTAAACCCTTCATCCAATTTTATTGTGGATACCCTCAAATGAAAGCTGAAAGTCTGAACTTCAACTGCATCTGAATTGTTTTGTTTAAAATTCATTGTGGTAATGTCTATAACCAAAATTAGAAAAATGTTGTCTCTGTCCAAATATATATGGACCTAACTGTATAACTGTTTTTTATTTTAATAATTTTTTTAACAGGGATATGGTGCCCACATTGCTATATACTATGTGGGCTGTGTTATATACTGCATGGGCTGTGTTATATACTTTGTGGGCTGTGTTATATACTACGTCACTGTGCTATATACTACATGGGCTGTGCTATATACTACGTGGGCTGTGTTATATACTGCGTGGGCTGTGTTATATACTGCGTGGGCTGTGCTATATACTATGTGGGCTGTGCTCTATACTAAGTAGCTGTGCTATATACTAGGTGGCTGTGCTATATACTACGTGAGCTGTGTTATATGCTACGTTGGCTGTGAGACTCTTTCGCCCGGAGCCCTCAAAAACCTGGAGCTTGCCCTGGCTTCACTGATTGGTCGCACACGGCTGGGAACAATCAGCGACAGACGCAGTCCAGCCGCGAATTGGCGCGGGATTTGAACCACACTTCGCTAATTGGTCACGTCCGGCCAGCCGAATCCTGTGTATTCATTGCATTATTGTGAAATCTTCATAAATAAACTACATACATATTCTGGAATACCCGATGCGTTAGAATCGGGCCACCATCTAGTGTTGATATAAATGTGAAATGCTTCAACATTCTACTGATTCTGACATTGTATTTTCATGACTTATTGTACTTCATGACAGTGGTAAAATTTATTCTATATGACTTGTGTTTATTTGTGAAAATATCGGTAATTTGCAAAAAAAATTTGAAAATTTTGCCATTTTCAAACATTTAATTTTATGCCCTTAAATTAGAGAGTTCTGTCACACAAAATATTTCAGAAATAACATTTCCCACATGACTACTTTACATCAGCACAATTTTTAAACTTTTTTTTGCTAGGAAATTATAAGGGCTAAAAGTCTACCAGAAATTTCTAATTTTTACAACAAAATTTACAAAACCATTTTCTTAGGGACCATCTCACATATAAAGTGACTTTGGGGGCCTATATGACAGAAAATACCAAAAAGTGAAATCATTCTTAAAACTGCACCCCCTAAGGTACTCAAAACAACATTCAAGAAGTTTTTTAACCCTTCCCGTGCTTCACAGGAGCTAAAGCAATGGAGAAAGAAAAGATGAACATTTAACTTTTCACAAAAATTTAATTTTAGCTTCAAATTTGTTATTTTCACAAAGGTAACAGGAGAAAACGGACCCTAAAATTTGTTGTGCAATTTCCCCTGAGTATGCTGATGCCTGGTATGTGGGAAAAATCCACTGTTTGGGCTCACGGCAGGGCTTGGAAGGGAAGGAGCACCATTTGACTTTTTGAATGCAAAAACGTCTGGAATATAGAGCGGATGCCATGTCGCATTTGGAGAGCCAATGATGTGCCTAAACAGTAGAAACTACCCACAAGTGACCCCATTTTGGAAATTAGAACCCTTAGGGAAATTCTCTAGATGTGTCATGAGTACCTTCAATCCCCAGGTGCTTCATAGATGTTTATAATGTAGAGCTGTGAAAATAAAAAAATCACAATTTTTTATTTTCTCAAGGGTAAAAAGAGAAAATAGTAACTGCATGCATGGCCTGCAACCATGCCAATGCTATTTATCATTAAAAACTGAAATAATCTGCTGATGATTGCTAGCCCCTGACAATCATAGCAACAAATAATGATGAAACGCTTAGGGTTCCATCGATCCACATGGGTGTTATTTGTTCTGATGCAAATGGGAGTACTTCACTCCACAGTACAGCTCCTTTTGTACCTACTCCCTGGGGATTCCAATCTATTGCACTAATGGTATTTTTCTAAAAGACAGGGAAAGTACTTTATCAGACTTTATTAATAAGCTGTATGTATTGCTGTTAAAATCTCCCTATTGTCCAAATAGAAACACGGTTCTGATATATAAACACAATGACTAGGAGACAGCATTAATAACAAATATAACTAACTTGATGGAGACCCGATGCTATCGCATCGGGAGGGCGGTAACGTCATGATGGGGGCAGGCATTGCAGCATTGAGAATTTCTCCCCCCATGGGCTCACCCACCTATCCACTCTCTCTTTCCCCATGTTCTGACTTCTCCCATCTGTGCTCTCTTCTTTGACCTGTCTACCCCAAGTGCTATCACCCCTGTTTCTTTCCTTTCTGTGCTGTGTTCTCTCCTGAAAGACAATACTGACATTACAGCAGGAGATCACAGAGGATACATTTTGTGAGGTAAAATATTTTTTAAAAACAGTCAGTGAAATATTTTACCTCACAAAATGAATCCACTGTGATCCCCTACTGTAAAGTCAGTATTGTCTTTTGCTTCCTCCCATGCCCAGGAGATGTAGTATGCTCCATACATGGTCAGACACAGTCTATTTTTAAAATGAACTTTCATTCGTGGGAAAACCGCTTTAATGTGACCGGCTTCCTTTGCCTGTAGACACGTCGCACACCTGCCGCCAGAATTCACACAGGCGCAGTAAATCAGACTGCCACCATTTTTGTGCAGACAGATAGCGGCAGTCACATTAAAACTGTGCATGTGCTCCTCCTGAACAAGGATGGCAGCAATCAGTGAATTATTTGGCTGATCCCGGTGGCGGCATGTTCACGACGGTGTTCCACTGGTGGTACAGCGCAAGAAGCTGCGTGAGTGTGTGAGTGTGAGTATTCAAGTGTGATAGTGTGAGTGTGTGTATGAGTGAGAGTGTGTGAGTGTGTGTTTGAGTGTGAGTGCATGTGGGCGTCTTTGTGAGTGTGAGTGTGTGAGTGTGAGCATGTGAGTGTGAATGTGACTGTGAGTGTGAGAGTGTGAGTGTGTGTGTGAGTGTGTGTGGTGAGTACGGTGTACAGAGTGCGTGTGTGGTGCGACGGTGTTCCGCTGGTGGTACCGCGCAATAGGTTGGTACCAGCAGTAGTTAACATATTGAGACACCCATCAATTGGGTGTCCCAATATGGCAGTTGGTGAACTTCCTCCGCTTGGAATTCTGGGATATGGTGACATCTAGATAGAACAGGAAATTAAAACATTACAAAGCAATTATATAAATAGATAAGCTGTATGAATTATGCCCACTAGAATACAGTGTGTTGCTGTTAAAACTTTTCCAACGCCTATATTTGAGCATTGTTCCAACATTTTACTGCAGCGTTTTGAATTCAACATTAGCAATAAATGTGATCATATGCTGTCTGCTCTACTCGCTAAAATAACAGCAACTAAAGCATCCCTTACTCACTGAATTAATCAGCTATTAATAACGCACTCATACAACTTCTGTGCTATCTTTGTATGCTTTATATTACAATTAGAGCATCACCCTTATTGATATTCCCATAATAGATTGATATAAGCACAGTGAAGAATCAGATTTTTAGTCATTTTCATTATTCTATTAAAAGTCACATTTTAAGATTTTTCACTCCAATTGGAATAGTCAGTGAGCACAGGATAAATGTCTTCCAAAACACTATGTAGAATATTCCTAACAAAAGCTTCAACTCAATCCAGAAAAAAAGCAAGTCCTGACTCAGGACAATCATCTGTCAATGTAAATCTAGAGTGCTTCCATGTTACTGTTAGCACAAAGGCTCTGGAAAAGCAAAATGGCCCTTTACCCCCAAAAGAAATTCAGAAACATTTGCGCTCCCAAATACAAATGCCCCCCTCCCTTTTGATCCCCAGTGTGCCACTTTTAGCATCCACATGTTTTTCAATTTTGTAGCTATGAGAACCCTACTAATTTACTGCTGCATGTGTCCAGAAGGATGAGCTAGGCACAATATACTGGCACTACAACGAACTGAGCATTATAACGCACTGGGCACTAAAATGTACTGAGCACTACAACTGCAGTTTTCAATTTTCAGTCAGTAACATCCACTGCTGCTTGTTTCTGGAAAACACCCATAGAGACTCACAATCACTACACCTGTAAATAAATTCCAAAAATGGGTATAATAATCAACAAGGGGTCACTCGTGGGGCAGATAGGGGCTCTGTGTATCTGGATATAGAGTCCACAAACTATTCTAGGAAAATCTGCACCGCAGGAGGCAAATAGTGCTCCATTCCCTGCACTTCCCTGCATTCTCTCACTTTAAGGCTACACAGTACTGTGCAGCCACATATGGGGCATTTCTACATTCAGCAGAAATTATGGGACACATTGTGGTGCCATTTTTAACAATTTGACAGTGTGAAAATGTAAAATCTTGGGCTAAAAAAACATTTTGGTGGTAAAAAGTTAATTATTTTTTCTTCACTGCCCAAAGGTATAATATTATGTGACACACATGTGGTGTCAATATGATCACTGCACCCCTAGATGAATTCATTGAGAAGTGTAGTTTGGAAAACTGGATCTCTTATGTGGAGTTCTGTTGTTCTGGCATCTCGGAGGCTCTGCAAATGTGACATGGCACCCTAAAAAAAATGAGCTTTACACTGTGCGGCAAAAGATTTTTTTAATCACATATGAGGTATCAGTGTATTCAGGAGAAATTGCACAATGCATTTTTGAGTCCATTTTCTTCTACTATCCTTTAGAAAATGAAAAAAAAATTGAAGCTAAAACAATATTTTTGTAGGAATTTTTTTTCACTTTCACAAATCAACGTTGTAAAATTCTTTGAAGCACCTGGGGGTTCAAGGCGCTCACCACACATCTTAATAAATTCCTTGAGGGGTCTAATTTCCAAAATGGAGTCACTTGTGTGTGATTTCACTGTTTACGCACATCAAGGGATTCTCCAAATGTGACAAGACACCCATAGACCATTCCATCAAAGTCTGAGTTCCAAAATGTCACTCCTTACTTTCTGAACCCTCCCATGCACCCAAACAGTAGTTTTCCCCCTACATATGGAGTATCTGCATACTCAAGAGTAGAGATGAGTGAACATTTGCCAATCTCAAATTCGGCAGAACATTCGGATTTGTGTTTGGTTTCCTGAGCATGTATCCTCAAAGTCGATCACAGACCAGTAAATGATCATGTTCCCACTAATGCTTTTGTTTTGACTTTGTATAGGATAGTTGTGCTGTATGATGATTAGGGGGATATGTTTTGTGAGAGGAGGGGATGTGTCTAGGTCAGAGGAGAGTCACAGTGTAGCTTTTTTTATAACTTTTATTTTTGTTCTGTAATAACTTAATGTTTGTACAGTCCAGCATCAAATCAGGGTGCAGAAACCATCCACAATATCATAACACAAGGTCTTTTGTGAATGGCTGCTGAAGTCACATGTCCCTGTCCATATAAAAAGCAGACATCTTGTTTTGCTGTCTCCATTTTCACAGTGTAACAGTGCAGAGAGGCCGCTCCTGCTGCTGTTGAAAGTAAACTTGAAAGCCAGATAGGATCCCTTCCTGTCCTGTATGAAATCCATCTTCCAGCATCTAACTAGATTGTGCTAAAACTGTGTTGCAGTCAGTAGGCCCCATTTGCTAATCTAAACCATTTAGGCAAAAGCTGTGTTGCAGTGAGGAATCAAGAGGTCATATGTCCTCATAAAAATCATTATGCCTTATATTGGGGTTCAGCCAGGAAGCCCTATTGATTAATCCAAATTGTTTGGGATAAAACTGTGTTTCAGGAATCAGAAGGCCACATTTACTCTTAAAAATCATTATTACTAATATTGGGGTGCAGCCAGAAGACCCTATTTGCTAATCCAAATCTTTTGTGATAAAACTGTTTTGCAGTGAGGAATCAGGAGGCCACATTTCCTCTTAAAACTTGTTAGGTCTAATATTGGGGTTCAGCCAGGAGGCCCTATTTGCTAATCCAAATTGTTTGTGATAAAATTGTGTTTGAGGAATCATCAGCCCACATTTCCCCTTAAAAATTGTTAGGCATAATATTACGGTTCAGACAGGAGTCCGTATTTGCTAATCCAAAGCATTTGTGATAAAACTGTGTCGCAGTGAGGAATCAGGAGACCATATTTCCTCTTAAAAATCATTAAACCGAATATTGGGGTTCAGCCAGGAGGCCCTATTGGCTAATTCAAATCTTTTTGTATAAAACTGTGTTGCAGTTAGGAATCAGGAGGCCACATTTCCTTGTAAAAATCATTAGTCCTAACATAGGGGTTCACCCAGGAGGCCCTATTTGCTAACCCAAATCCTTTCTGATAAAACTGTGTTGCACTGAGATATCAGGAGGCCATATTTCCTCTTAGTAATTGTTAGGCCTGATATTAGGGTTCAGCCATGAGGCCCTTTTGTTAATCCAAATCATTTGGTATAAAACTGTGTTGCAATGAGGAATCAGGAAGCCACATTTCCACTTAAAAATTGTCAGACCTTATATTGGGCTTCAGCTAGGAAACCATATCTGCTAATCCAAATTGTTTGGGATAAAACTGTGTTGCAATGAGGAATCAGGAGGGGACATTTCCTCTTAAAATTGCTAGGCCTAATAAAAGTATTTAGCTAGAATGCTCTATTTGCTAATCCAAATCATTTGGGATAAAACTGTGTTGCACTGAGAAATCAGGAGGCCCCATTTGCTCATCAAAACCATTAGGTATAAGGGTGTTGTTCAGGCACACTATCTGAGAAAATAAATAGTGATTGTTCATTCAGTAACAGGTGACTGACTGGTGTGGGCCTAAGGTTGTAAAATAGCAGGTTACAAGAGGGCAAGGGTGCATACAACATGAGTGGGAAAACGTGATGTCATGGTGTAAAGGGGACACATAGTGATGCAACCACAACAAGTACTGCATCCTCAGTGCCAACTCTGGCTGTGGACAGCAATGGTCTTTTTTGAGACTGCAAAGGATGACCCAGCTCACTTTATCTGCCAAATTTGCAAAAAAAAACAGTAGAGGCAACAAATGCAATAATTTAACAGCTACATGCATGAACTGGCACATGTGCGGTCAACAAGTCTGGGAACTAGCGGGCCTTGTCATCCCATCAATAATATCTGCTGCTTCTTCCTCCTCCATTCCAAGTGTTCTCACACAGGTCTCTGGCCTCAAAAACTCCACTTGTTTACCTCTTATAGTCGGGGTGAGTGAGAGCCCATAATCTGTTATGGAAGGTGACATGCCTGCTGTTTTTGTGTCACCTCGCAAACACACCTTTCTCAATCCACCATAACATCTCAGCCTGCACCTCACTCACAGTCCAGCAGTTTGTCCTTTTTACCCTGCTCCACCTTCTCTCAGCACAGCAGCCAGCCCTTGCTCCCACAGATGTGGTCACATAAAAGATTGCTTCCTCCTACACATGGCAAAGTTAAGAGCTTAAACTCCATTATCTCCAACCTGTTGGCAATGGAAATGCTGCTTTTTTTGCCTGGTGGATACAGATGATTTTTGAAAGTTGATGGCCATCACTGTCCCCCTGGACCAGTTGTCCTGTCTTGGTTACTTCTCTAAGAAAATAGTGTCTGCGCTACACCAGCATGCCGCAGACAACATCACCCATTCCCTGAAAAAATCTATCTCTGATGGGGTGCATTTTCCATTCACACCTGAACAAGTAAACATGGGCAGGGTCGTTACATCTTGCTGATTGGGCACCGGGTGACTGGTGGATGTGGGGGTAGGTAGTCAAGGGTCTGCTCCACAAGTATTGGAATCCCCAAGGCTTGCAAGATAATCATCTGTATCTAACACATCCTTCACTGCTTGTGGCTCCACCACCTCCTCTAGGACCTCCACATGTGCCCTCAAACTCTCCTTTAATTTAAAGAGACAAGCGTTCCAACAGTGCTGAGAAAATTCCCCCATTGCCAAACTTCACAGCCATGGATCACCGCAATCAGGCAGTGTAAAAATTGATATGCTTTGGAGATTGCAGTCACACAGCTAAAGAGTTGTGGACAGCTGTCCAGAGCAATGGCTGTCTTCACTGAACTTGGAGCCAAGGAAGGCCGTATGCGAAAATTGTGAAAACCTGTTGACAGCCCTACCCTGGAGCAACCTCAAACATGTGCCTTGCATGGTTCATGTCCTCAACCTAGTGATACAGAAATTTCTTTGCCACTACCCATGGCCTGACTGTGCTATTGCGGAAAGCAAGGTCGCTCTGTGCTCACTTCTAATGATCGCGCCCCGTCTGTCATCAGCTTGCATCACTACAGAGGCCTTTCAAACTACTGATAAAACAATTGATTTGTGATGTTCTGATATGGAGGAATTCCATGCTGCACATGTTGTAGTGACTGTGGCAGCAGCGATGAGCCCTAGTGCAGTATATCATTTTGCATAGCCTGGGTCTGCACAGTATGGGCATTGTGCAAATCAACCTTGTTGAGTGGGCACAAATGAAGATCGTCTGCCCTCTACACCTTCTACACAGTTTCAAAATGGCTACTAAGATGGTTAGTGCTGACAAGGCCATCATCAGTTTCACTATTCCGGTCATCTACATGTTGGAGCACACTAGTCTGCTTGAGGAGGTGGTGGTCCAAGAGAAAAAGGTGGAAGCAGTGGAGGATGTGGTAGGGATAACAATATCTCTAAGTTCCAGACTGTCATCGCACAGGTGGTTTCCAGGGGTGGGTGAATTAGAGCGATTAGGGTTTGCTCATGGTACTAGACAAACTGTTAGCGATCCGATGAACAAATTAAGCGGGATGAGGAGGAAGAGGTTGTTGACACACAACAGTCAGGAGATAAAGAGGATAATGATCCTCTCTCTGTTGTTTATGGTTAGCGGGAAGTGATGGAGGAAGCAACTTTGAGTGTTACCCCACCACCAACACACCATGGACTTTGACCTCATGGTAGCACCCGACACATGAGCACCTTCTTGCTGCACTACCTTCAACGTGACGCCTGTATTCTTAAGGTTAGAAATAGTACTGATTATTGGATTGCCACTCTGTTAGATCCACGGCACAAGAGTAAATTTTGCCAGATGCTTCCCCCCTGGAAAGTGACACGCGCATGCTGGAATATCAAAACAAACTTGTAGACAATATTAAGAGTTATTTTCCCCAATACATCAGTAAGGAGCACAGTGTGCATCGCAGTTCTAGACTTCCAACCCTGAGAATGTAAAGGCGTCATCGCAAAAGCATTAGCATTAGCAGTGTAAGTGGCATAAACAATTTATGTGAGTCATTTCACACATTTTTTAGACCAGCCTATGCACCAGCAGAACAGAGTACACGTCTGACACATTTTGAATGACTCGAGAGGATGGTGCAGGAGTATCTTAAGCTCAATGTCAATGCCATCAGGGGGGATTTGGAACCTTTTGCATTTTGGTCTTGAAAAATGGAAGAGTGGCCTGAGCCCACCTACCACGCTATGAAGGTTTTGTCATGCCTGGCAGCCAGCGTTCTACCAGAACAAGTCTTCAGTGCTGCTGGTGGGTCCTGATGGATCATCCAGCAGTCCCCTGAAAGTGTAGATTGACTAACTTTCATCAAAATGAACAAGTCATAGATCTCCAATGACTTTTGTACCCCAGTCATAGACTGGACATACTAGGTGATGGTATTGTTTTTAGTGTCATGCATTAATCTCGTGTTATTGCAATCTGTGACACATTGGTCATAGATTCTACACCTGCTGTTGTTGCTATTACTGCTGCTGATACAATTTTTGGAAGTGAGGAGACTCAAAGTTGGGTCTCCATCTAGTTTATTGCCTGTAGTGGAAGTGTGCCACAGGCCTATTATACTGTTTCTACTGTGTGGAAATTAATGGCATTTTAGTGGTGTGTGACAATATTTTTTTGACATGTGGAGACTCGAAGTTGGGTCTCCATCTGGTTGGTAACCTGTCGTGAAAGGTGAATAAATGGGCTATTTTACCGTTTCTGCTCTGCGGAAATGAATGCCACTTTAGTCCTGTGCAACAATATTTTTTTGAAATGTGGAGTTGGGTCTCCATCTGGTGGATTGCCTGTAGGGGAAGGTGTTTCGGAGGCCTATGATACTGTTCCTACTCTGAGGAAATTGAGTGGTGTTTGACAATAATTTTTTGAAATGTGGAGAATCCAAGTTGGGTGTGTTGCCCGTAGAAGTAGAGCTCACAGAGAGACAGGCCTGCACTTACTTTCACTCGACTACCTTTTGTTACTAACTTTATGTTTTTCTACCAATTGTACTGTATGAAACACATGTTTGGGCATCTGAGTGTGGCTGGGGGGGTAATTGGAGCTGTTGCATGAGGTATTAGGGTTCCCAGCAAGGAAGGGTTAGACCGCTTCCTTTACCACCAGGTCTTAATTTAAACTTCAATTCCAAGCTGTAAATTCCAGGCCTGATACCTCATGCATGGCTCATGGCTGACTGCTGCTGTGCCATTAGCAAATTTCTACAGTGGCTCAATTGATGCCACTTTCATGAGTCTGTCCCTAATTTTAGCTGTTTGGGAAGCTTTTTGTCACTCTTAAGGTGCTTTGCATATATTTGGTTTTGCCTCCCATTGAATTTAATGGGGTTCGAGTACATTCGTCGAACTGTTCAGTGAATATGTTCGGCATACATTGAGACGTTTGACAAACCGAACCTAACTGAACCTTTAAAGGTTCACTCATCTCTGCTCAGGATAAAATGCATAACAAACATAAGTTTCATTGTCTCGTGTTACTATTATGAAAATGCAAAATATGGTGTTAAAAAAAACTGTTTTGTGTGAAAAAAATGTGATTTTTTTTTTTTTCTTTTCATTGCTCAACATTATAAACTTCTGTGAAGCACCTGGAGGCTCAGGGTGCTCACCTGCCATCTAGATAAGTTATGTGAAGGGTCTAGTTTCTAACATATTGTAATTTGTGAGGGGTTTCCATTGTTTAGGCATATCAGAGGCTCTGCAAACACGACATGACATCCGCTATTTATTCCAGCAAATTTTGCATTCAAAAAGTCAAATGGCACTATTTCCCTTGTAAGCCCTGCTTTGTGCCCAAACAGCAATTTTCCTCCACATATGGGTTATCAGTGTACTCAGTAGAAATTGTGCAGCAAATTGTATGTTCAATTTGTTCTGTTATTCTTAAAAAAAACAGAATTTGGTCCAAAAGTCCATTTTTTGTAGTAAAAATTTGATTTTTTTAAAATTTTTTATGGCTCAATGTCATACATTTGAAGCACGTGGGGGTTTAAGGTACTCACCTCACATCTAGATAAGTTCAGTGAGTGGTCTAATTTCAAAATTAGTGTCAGTTGTTAGCAGTTTCTACTGTTTATGCACATCAGGGGCTCTCCAAATGCGACATGACGTCCACTAATTATTCCAGCAAATTTTACATTCAAAAAGTCAAATGGTACTCCTCCTCTTCCGAGCCCTGCTGTGCACCTTTTTTTTTTTTTTTCTCCCACATACTGGGCATCGGCATAATCAGGAGAATTTGCACAACAAATTTTGGTATTCATTTTTTCCTGTCACCCTTGTGAAAATAAAAAATGTTGTCTAAAGTAATTTTTTTGTGAAAAAAAAGTTAAATGTTCATTTTTCCTTCCACATTACATTAATTTATTTAAAGCACCTAAAGTGTTAATGCATTTCTTGAATGTGGTTTTGAGCACCTTGAAGGGTGCAGGTTTTAGACTGGTGTCATTTTTGGGTATTTTTTGTCATATAGGCCCCTCAAGGTAACGTTAAAACTATGTTATCACATAGTAGCTGAATATGTCTAGCACTGCTAATTCCATTATTATATAGCACAGTCTTGGAAGAAAAAAGTGTGGCAGCACTGCCTCATGTGCGAGATAAATCGTGGAATTCAGAATTTACATGGAGAGCCTGATATATCCAGGAGGTGCTCGCATCCAGAAAGAAGATAATAATATGCAATGAAAAAATAGAAAAGAATGCGGCAACACTCACCGGACCTGTGATACGGACTTGTCCTTTTTATTGAAGCAATGTGAACATATCTTCACGGCACGGGGGAGACAACAGCAAGTGAGGTGAGCGGGGAGAGGACGACGGCCGTTTCACGCCAAAACCGGCGCTTCCACGGGTCCACACTGAAAGGAAGTGACGCCCGGGGAGGTAAGTGTAAAACACCACCCTCCCAGCATGGCTAACCCCAATCAGCGTGAGCGACATCAGGTGCAAATTAAAATACTAATTAAAAACATACATGTAAATATAAATCTAAAACAGGGATTACATAGATCACAATATGTCTTCACCCTGAAGGTGGCTGAGTCCACTGGAGTACAAATCTCGCAAACACATAGTCATTTCTACTCCTGCTGTGATTATTCGGTGTACGTATTTATAACAAAGAAATATTATTTCTAACAATTTTTACCGATATTTGGGCGAATTTCAATGCGGAGATATCGAATAACTGTGATTAAACGCTGTACATCTATCAATTTGTCTATATCTATGGCCTGCTAGCCAAAGAAATACATATGTAAATATATAGTATCAGGACCGGACTATTATATTACAGATCAAAATGTAATAGTTATTATATCCATCTGTCTCACAAGAACACTGACATATCTATTTTCTCATTTAAGCCAGCTGGACCTGTAGCTTTGGTCCTCATAATCCATTTAGCTTCCCGCTGTAGTAATAATTTTTGTAAGTCTCCTCCTTGTTTAGGTAAAAAGACCTTCTCATTACCTGCAAAGGTTAATACGTTGGGATTACCTCCATGACATTCCTGGATATGTTGAATTAACCTGGGAACGCCTTTTCCAGAATCTATAGATTTATAATGTTCCCTAAAACGGACATAAAGTTTTCTTATCGTTTTCCCAATGTAAAACCTTTTGCAGGGACAGAAAACAACATATACTACAAAATCTGTTTTACATGTGATCAATTGTTTAACACTATGTCTACAGGGGCCGATATTCAGAACAGCATCCTGAATGTGGAAATCGCAGAAACGACATTGTCCACATCGATGTCGCATTTTAACAATGATGCTGATTTAAAGTTGGAATGGGAGAACATTATGACCAGGTGCTCCCAAGATTTATTAAAATTGGTCCTAAAATCCAATATGCAAAATTATGAGAATGTGAATGCTGAGATATTAAAAACACAGTCCGAACTAAAGAGCAGAATGACCGAGAACCAATGGGTGACATTCAATAAAAAATTAGATTCTAAACTCACGTTAATGCAGATCGATATTAAATCAAAGAAACAAGACAAATTTTTACGAGATAAAAATGACTATGACTCCGGGAAAGTTTTTACATGGAATAAATTGCCGAATAAAAACAGAGAAAATAAAGAGACACGAACCCATGAAGGGGGCTTTAGACAACCTAAACGTAAATTTCGAAAACGGAATCACGGTACTAAGAGAGACTATTTAACCACTGAGTCGGACTCCAGTCTCAGTGAAAGTGGCACTAATAACATCGATTCCTCTGAAGAAGTGAATTCAGAATTTCCCTCTTCCTCTTCACTCCCTTTAGGAGGAAAACCCGGAGAGGTCAACGTAAACACCGCCCCAAGAGGACGGAACAAGAGGAAATTTGTCTCCTGGAGATAGACGCAGTGCACAATGCAGATTGCGTTATAAATTTGACCCAACGTGAATTGGATCCTGTACATTTATCCTTATTGTCAAAAGGCCTGAATTTTTGTATACCTGTTACTTTTGATTTTTCTACCTTTCAGACTGACTTATTTAAAGCCACCAGAAAAATCCATCTACATAAATCCTTCTCTACAAATACTGTTAATCCTGTGGTTCGAGAAGGTGAACAACCTTGTCACGTGGGAGCTCTCGGTTTCATGGCCGGAGATAAAGAGGGAGTTTTGGCAGACATGCGAGAGGATGCTATGCTCCTCCTAAGTATTACCGACAAAACAAATGAAATTGGGGATTCCATACCTGTCATCACTGGTCCTTTCCTGGGTGGAATTCCCTCAACATACATGCCCCCTATTTCTCCTGGAAACATGGTGGACCTATTCGAAACATTGGTATTAAAGGACATGGAGGCCCTCATGTATAAGAAATCACCCCCTAATTTGACTGTGGCTGAAAGAAAAGCTTTAAAAGACATGGCAGAGTGGACAGACGTGATAATACGCCCAGCCGATAAAGGGGGCAAAGTGGTATTGATACCCAGGGAGGTTTATATAGCAGAAGCTCATAGACAGTTATCGGACACAAATGTTTACGTTCAATTAAAGGGAGATTGCACACAAAAATATAAAGGGGAACTCTGCTCGTTCTTGCGAAAAGCAGTTGAGAACAAAATAATTACACAAAATAAAGCCGAGAAACTACTTCCCCAATTCCCCAAAAAACCTCATTGGTACTATCTCCCGAAAATTCATAAATCTGTCACATCCCCCCCTGGGAGACCTATCGTGTCAGGGATCGGATCATTAACTGAGCCACTTTCCCAGTACATTGACTGGTTTTTACGTCCCCTTCTAAAAGATATCCCCTCATACATTAAAGACTCAGATTCTTTTTTGAGACAGATACAGGAGGTCAATTGGCAGCCGGGGTTCTCCTTGGCATCCATAGATGTGGTCAGTCTGTACACTAACATCCCACAAGATTTAGGCATCCGTTCCATCAGACGCATTTTAGATACCACTAATAATAGTCCGGGATACGTGGACTTTGTTTGTGAGGGTCTCCAATTTGTCCTTACCCACAATGTCTTCAGTTTCCTTGACACTTGGTACAGACAGACCACTGGGACTGCCATGGGGACCCCGGCTGCATGTACTTTCGCCAATCTATTTATGGCGGTTTTTGAGGAGGACTATGTATACTCCAATCTAAACATCCATCTTGAACACATCAGAACTTATCTAAGATATGTTGATGATGTGTTCCTGATATGGGATGGAACTGAGACTGAATTCGTTCAATTTGTTGATTTCCTGAATACAAAAAATACTATGGGGATGTCCTTCACCTCAAATTTTGGCGGCGAGAAATTGGAATTTTTGGATGTGGCAATTAAGATCCAGGACAATAAGTTATGTACGTCCATTTTTCGGAAACCAACGGCCATTAATTCACTTTTACATTTTAATAGTTTCCATCCCCCCCACGTGAAAAAATCATTGCCCTATAGCCAACTATTGAGAACCAAAAGAATAAATAACACCTCTAGTGGTTTTCATGAACAATCAGAAGAAATGTGTCAACGATTTCGTGACAGAGGATACCCAGAGCACATCCTAAAAAATGGCTGTTGAACGGGTTAATACCCAGTCAAATACTACACATATCAAACACAGCCCACCTAAACGTTTTAATTTCTGTTTCCAATATAGTTCTATGGATAGAGAGATCAGATCCGTAATAAGGAAACATTGGCACATCTTGGAGAGAGATAGGGATCTGGCCGGTATAGCTGCCGGTGGACCCCTTATCTCCAATAAACGAAGTAAAAGAGTAAGGGATGTACTAGTCAGAAATCGTATAGTGGACAATAAAACCACTTGGTTAGAACGGATGACTCCCAAAGGGAACCATCGATGTGGACAATGTCGTTTCTGTGATTTCCACATTCAGGATGCTGTTCTGAATATCGGCCCCTGTAGACATAGTGTTAAACAATTGATCACATGTAAAACAGATTTTGTAGTATATGTTGTTTTCTGTCCCTGCAAAAGGTTTTACATTGGGAAAACGATAAGAAAACTTTATGTCCGTTTTAGGGAACATTATAAATCTATAGATTCTGGAAAAGGCGTTCCCAGGTTAATTCAACATATCCAGGAATGTCATGGAGGTAATCCCAACGTATTAACCTTTGCAGGTATTGAGAAGGTCTTTTTACCTAAACAAGGAGGAGACTTACAAAAATTATTACTACAGCGGGAAGCTAAATGGATTATGAGGACCAAAGCTACAGGTCCAGCTGGCTTAAATGAGAAAATAGATATGTCAGTGTTCTTGTGAGACAGATGGATATAATAGCTATTACATTTTGATCTGTAATATAATAGTCCGGTCCTGATACTATATATTTACATATGTATTTATTTGGCTAGCAGGCCGTAGATATAGACAAATTGATAGATGTACAGCGTTTAATCACAGTTATTCGATATCTCCGCATTGAAATTCGCCCAAATATCGGTAAAAATTGTTAGAAATAATATTTCTTTGTTATAAATACGTACACCGAATAATCACAGCAGGAGTAGAAATGACTATGTGTTTGCGAGATTTGTACTCCAGTGGACTCAGCCACCTTCAGGGTGAAGACATATTGTGATCTATGTAATCCCTGTTTTAGATTTATATTTACATGTATGTTTTTAATTAGTATTTTAATTTGCACCTGATGTCGCTCACGCTGATTGGGGTTAGCCGTGCTGGGAGGGCGGTGTTTTACACTTACCTCCCCGGGCGTCACTTCCTTTCAGTGTGGACCCGTGGAAGCGCCGGTTTTGGCGTGAAGCGGCCGTCGTCCTCTCCCCGCTCACCTCACTTGCTGTTGTCTCCCCCGTGCCGTGAAGATATGTTCACATTGCTTCAATAAAAAGGACAAGTCCGTATCACAGGTCCGGTGAGTGTTGCCGCATTCTTTCTATTTTTTCATTGCCCATTATTATATAGTGTGAGGCTGGGAGGGAGATCATATACGAGGGCCAGAATGTGTCCTCCAGGATGCATATAGAGACATATTAAACCCGCTAGAGCGCATTTTGGTTTCAGCAAAACGTCTGCGATTATACGGCAAAGTAAAAGTGAGTATGGATTTGGTCAAAGTAGTTTACCAAGTAAGATTTTAGGAAAATCCGGCATAGGCTTTTATTTTTGGAGAGGTTTGGTAGAAGGGCGAATCTCTCCATCCATTCTGGGTTTTGAGAGCGGAAATATGTCCAATATTCCCATTCAAACTCTCAGTTTTGTCTTGGGTGGGTCAGTATTGTTTTGCATGCTGCAGAGCAGAAGGTTCTGTGCAACTCAGGCCTGTGTGAAGCTAACATAGAGGCAGTCACTTATATAAAAATAAAAAAACAAAGTTATTCTCACTTTATGCCCACTCCATTGAAGCCCTGGTCCCCTGTAAAAAAATATAAAATAATAAACAACAATAATGCAAATCTATCACCCATTCCATTGAAACCCTTGTCTCCTGTAAAAAAAAAGAAAAAGGAATTCAACCATATCTCTCACCATTCTGACATAATGTCCCATGCCATAATTCATGTCAGCGATAAGTGGTTATCAACCTGGATGGTATAAAGATAATACCCTCCAGGCTAAAAACCATGGGAGAATGAGCTGCTGCGAGCGCAGCATCAGTGACTAGCAGTGATGTCATGGAGGTTATTGCAGGTCACTGAGTCTGTGTTCCCAGGTCACTTTGCTGTGAGCTGGGCTGACGAATAGCAGTGACCTCAGTAAGAACACCGCTATCATCGTCAGAAAAAGTCTTATAGTACAGCTCTGAGCTCAGTAAGTTTACTGCAGTTCACTATGAGAAATTTCTTATGGTGAACTGCAGTAAACTCACTGAGCAGAGAGCTGCAACATGAGACTTTAACTCACTGTGCTATCAGTGATCTCACTGAGGCCACCACAGTTCATTGGACAGGCACACAGCAAAGTGAGCTGGGAATGCAGCTTCCATGACCTGCAGTAACCTCGATGACTTCATTTCTAGTTACTGATGCTGCACTTACAACAGTTCATTCTCCAGTGACTTTCAACCTGGACGATCACATTTTGGCATTGTCCAGGTTGAAAATCACTTATCGTAGACATAGATTATGGCTTTGGATAGTCTGTCCGATAGTTGAGAGATATGGTTGTTTTCTTATTTGTTTTTTTTACAGGAGACCAGGGCGTTAATAGAATTGGCATTAGGTGAGTGTTTTTGTTTTTGATTAGTTTATACTTTTTACAGGGGACAATGGCTTCAATAGAATGGGCATAAGGTGAGTATAACTTACTAGCCTGAGAATACCAGCCACTAGCTGTCTGCTTTAATTAACTTATTGTCAAAAATGGGGGGTATCCCACATTATTTATTTAAATAATTTTAAAAAACGGCATGGGGACCCCTTTATTCTTGATAACCAGTAATGACAAACCTGACAGCTGAGAGTTGCAGCCCACAGCTGTCAGCTTTGACTGGCTGGTTATCAAAAATAGAGGGGAACCCACTTCATTATTTTGTATTTAATTATTTTTAGCCCAGGAGCTGGCTGATGAATTCTGCCATCAGCCCCTGCATACTAACACCATTATCAGAGACAGCAGGAGTAGGCTGATGGGAGCAGTACTCCCAATATGTGACGCCTGGGACCGAAAGTACACTTTTTACCTCCAGTCACAGCTGCTGGATCATGCTGTCATCTGGAAACTGCAGTTCTCAGACCAGCTGTAATAATTTTACTGCCCATCAGAGCCATTGTTTGCTGCGCTGTCATGCAGATAACAGCTTGGCAAACAATGGATGGCTGGGCACCCCATTCAACTGAATGGGTTTGGGTACTATTCTGGTACCTGAACTAAACTTTTTTTAACTGTTCAGCCGAACCCACCGGACCACAATATCCAGGGTTTTACCCATCACTACTTAAGAACTATGATAAAGCTAGTAACTTGGTACCAGAATGCTGTAACATTCTTGTTAAGAAATGCATATTGGGATTTCTTAAGGTAAGCAGCACCACTTCGTATGGAATGCTGTCTGACATTTGAATAGCAAATACATTCTGAACTGATAATAATAAAGTGAAAACAGCTGGCATAAAAAGCATTCTTCTGGTGCATGAAACAGGTGGGAACATTATACATCTCACACCAATTTCAAAATTATGAAAGTAAAATCACAAGTTATCATAAAAAAACCTGTGTGCTGTCATACCTGCTGCTAAAAATGCTAATAATAGGTTCAGATACAACAGGAGATGTGATAACTCAGTTCCAACTGATTATCCAGTAAGTATTACATTTCCATTTTTGAAAACAGTAAAAAATTAATTTGTATTTGTTAATTTTAGCTATTTCAATAATAAATAAAATTATTTCTAGCTATTCAATCTAATGCATTGAACATAGCCTTTATGTAGCTTTGAGTATTTTTTTTTAAATTAAGGAGGTTTTTGTCACTTCAAGGACTCCACATTATGGGTGTCAGGACTGAGCATTCCTACATGAACAGTTTCCTGGAAAGTGGATTGGTCATCGTGGACCAGTTGAATGGCCACCAAGGTTTCCCGATCTGACCCCCTTAGACTTTGGGATCATCTGAAGGCAATTGTCTATGCTGTGAAGATACGAGATGTGCAGTATCTAAAACAAAAGATACTGGAAGCCTGTGCTAACATTTCTTCTGCGGTGTTGCTATCAGTGTGTCAAAAGTGGGAGAAGAGGGTTGCATTGGCAATCCAACACAATGGACAGCACTTTGAACACATTTTATAAGTGGTCATAAACTTGTAAATAACTCATGAAAGAAAAGTTATGTTAAAACCAAGTACACCATTGTTTTTCTTTTGAAATTCTCAATAAGTTTTATGTGTCACATGACCCTCTACCCATTGGAAAAAATAAAGTTTGATCCAAAATGGCCAACTTCAAAATGGCCGCCATGGTCACCACCCCCTCCCATATACTAATGTGCCACAAATAGGAAGTTGATATCACCAACCATTCCCATTTTATTTAGGTGTATCCATATAAATGGCCCCCTCTGTATATTCAAATGGCCTATTATATCTTAACATGACTTCAATTCTCCTTTCATATAATGCCATGTAGCTATCACAACACATGATATAGCGCCAATCAGGAGAGACTATCATAACCCGTATAAAAGCCTAAGCAGAGATTGAAGCAACCATTTTAGGGTCATTTTAGGATAGTGAGAGCACATGAGAGCTTTAAGCTACCGTATATACTCGAGTATAAGCTGAGATTTTCAGCCCAAAAAAATGGGCTGAACGTGCCCATCTCTGCTTATACTCGAGTCATGGAAGGCGGGAGGGTCGGCGTGTGAGGGGGAGCGATGCCTGTCAAATACTCACCTGCTCCCAGCGCTCCTGGCGTGGTCCCCGCATGTCCCACAGTTTTTGGGCACTGCAGCTTCTTCCCCTGTTCAGCGGTCACTGGTACCGCTCATTAAAGTTATGAATATGGACTCCACTCCCATAGGGGTAGAGCCGCATATTCATTGCTGTAATGAGCGGTGCCATGTGACCACTCACTACAGACAGAAGCTGCCACTCCCGGAGACGTGGGACATGCAGGGACGGCGCCAGGAGCGCCGGGAGCAGGTGAGTATGTCATATTCACCTTGCCGCGATCCACTGCCACCTCATCTTCCGCGTCCTCTGCAGTGACTGTTCAGGTCAGAGGGCGCGATGACATATAAGTGTGCATGCTGCCCTCTGCCTGAACAGTCAGTGCAGAGAGATGGGACGCTGAGGAGCAGCGGGCAGCGACGAGAGGTGAGTATGTCATTTTTTTTTTTTTAGTGCAGTAGCAGCAACATTACATGTGGCACAATGCTATATGGATCGTCTATGGGTCCATAAAGAACTGCATGGAGCATTATATGGGGCATCTATGGGGCTATAACTGCATGGAGCATAATATGGGGCATCTATGGGGCCATAACTGCATGTAGCATTATATGGGGCATCTATGGGGCCATAACTGCATGGAGCATTATATGGGGCATCTATGGGACCATAACTGCATGGAGTATTATATGGGGCATTATATGGGGCATCTATGGGGCCATAAAGAACTGCATGGAACATTATATGGATCATCTATGGGGCCATAACTGCATGGAGCATTATATGGAGCATCAATGTGGCCATAACTGCATGGAGAATTATATGGGGCATCTATGGGGCCATAAAGAACGGCATGGAGCATTATATGGAGTAGGGTTGTGCGACTTTTATTTTTATAGCATCGGGTCGGGTTTCACGAAACCCGACTTTCTCAAAAGTCGGGTTGAGTGAAATCGGCCGATCCTGTAAAAAAGTCGGGGTCGGCCGAAACGCGAAACCCAATGCAGTGCAATGGGATACTATGGTTCCCAGGGTCTGAAGGAGAGGAAACTTTCCTTCAGGCCCTGGGATCCATATTTACGTGTAAAATAAAGAATTAAAATAAAAAAATTGATATACTCACACTCTGACGCGCCCTGGTAGTAACCGGCATCTTCCGTTCCTAAAAATGGCGCTTGAAAGACCTTTCGAATGCTTCACGGCTTGTGATTGGTCGCGGCAGCCCACGTGACCGCTGAGCGACCAATCACAAGCCAGTGACGTTATTCTCAGGTCCTGTTCTGGTTCTCAGGTACATGAGAATTACGTCACGGCTTGTGATTGGTCGCTGAGCGGTCACGTGGGCCGCCGCGACCAATCACAAAGCCGTGACGTCATCGGTAGGTCCTTCACGCGTTCATTCTTAAGAAGGAAGGCTGCCGGAAAGAAGCCGAGGGTGAGTATATTCCTATTAGGCATATACTCACCCTCGTACATGCCCTGCTTCTTTCCGGCAGCCTTCCTTCTTAAGAATGAACGCGTGAAGGACCTACCGATGACGTCACGGCTTTGTGATTGGTCGCGGCGGCCCACGAGACCGCTCAGCGACCAATCACAAGCCGTGACATAATTCTCATGTACCTGAGAACCAGAACAGGACCTGAGAATAACGTCACCGGCTTGTGATTGGTCGCTCAGCGGTCACGTGGGCCGCCGCGACCAATCACAAGCCGTGAAGCATTCAAAAGGTCTTTCAAGCGCCATTTTTAGGAACGGAAGATGCCGGTTACCAGCGGCGATGTCCAGGCTGCGTCGGAGAGGTGAGCATATCAATATTTTTTATTTTAATTCTTTATTTTACACTTAAATGTGGATTCTGATACCGATTTCCGATATCGCAAACATATCGGAACTCGGTATCGGAATCCCGATACCAGATTCAGCAGATCGCCGACCTCATGGCCGACCCCACACAGGGGTCGGGTCGGGTTTCATGAAACCCGACTTTGCCAAAAGTCGGCGACTTCTGAAAATGGTCGACCCGTTTTGCTCAACCCTAATATGGAGCATTACATGGGGCCATAAAGAACTGCATGGAGCATTATATGGAGCATCTATGGGGCCATACAGAACTGCATGGAGCATTATATGGGGCATCTATGGGGCCATAATGAACTGCATGGAGCATTATATGGAGCATTACATGGGGGCATCAAGAATTGCATGGAGCATTATATGGAGCATCTATGGGGCCATAAAGAACTACATGGAGCATTATATGGGGCATCTATGGTGCCATAAAGAACTGCATGGAGCATTATATGGAGCATCTATGGGGTCATAAGGAACTGCATGGAGCATTATATGGGGCATCTATGGGGCCATAAAGAACTGCATGGAGCATTATATGGAGCATCTATGGGGTCATAAAGAACTCCATGGAGCATTATATGGGGCATCTGTTGTGAATTCTGCTCTTGGGCTCCCTCCGGTGGTTATAAGTGGTATTGCTGCTGTCTCTGGATCGCAGCATTCATCAGGTGTGTCAAGTTTTTGCAATCCTGACTGGGCTATTTAGCCTTGCTTGACCCTTTAGTCAGTGCCAGTTGTCCATTGTTCCTGGAGGATGCACATCCCTGCCTGCTCTCTCCTGCTTTGCTGTTCATTTCAACAAAGATAAGTTCTGGCTTTGATTTTTGCTGTCCACATGCTGTGGCCTTATTGTTCAGCTCTTTTCCATGTTTTGTCTTGTCCAGCTTGGTCTGCATAAGGATTTGTTCAGCCAAGCTGGTATCTCTGGAGATACAGATATACCCTCCATATCTTTAGTTAGCTGTGGAGATTTTGTATTTTCTGTGGTGGATATTTTCTAGTGTTTTAATACTGACCGCATAGTACTCTGTCACTGTTATGAACTGGTGGCCTAGGAGCAGCATGAGGAACACTCTGGAGAAGGTGGAACCTGTACTGACTGCAAACCCTGAACTTAACACTGCAACTAGAAGCAGCCGTGGCATGTTCCTAACACTCCCTAGACACCTCGTCACAGCCGGAGGTCTAAATACCCCTAGAGACAGAAAAGGGAAAACTATCTTGCCTCAGAGAAAATCCCCAAAGGATAGACAGCCTCCCACAAATATTGACTGTGAGAGGAGAGGGAAATAACACACGCAGACTGAAATCAGGATTTAGCAAAGGAGGCCGTACTAGCTAGATAGAAAGGATAGAACAGAGTGCTATGCGGTCAGTATTAAAAACACTAGAAAATATTCACCACAGAAAGTACAAAATCTCCACATCCAACTAAAGATATGGAGGGTATATCTGCATCTCCAGAGATACCAGCATGGCTGAACAAATCCTTGCACAGACCAAGCTGGACAAAACAAAACGTAGAAATGAACTGAACTATTAAGCCCACAGCATGTGGACTGCAAAAGCAAAGCCAGAACTTATCTTTGATGAAAGGAACAGCAAGCAGGAGAGACCAGGAAAGGATGTGAATCCTCCAGGAACAATGGACAACTGGCACTGACTAAAGGGTGAAGCAAGACTAAATAGCCCTGTCCAAATTGCAAAAAGTGAAAACACCTGATAAATGCTGTGATTCAGAGACAGCAGCGCTACCACTTACAACCACCGGAGGGAGCCCAAGAGCAGAATTCACAACAGTCCTATTCTTTCTATTTAGCTAGAAGTGGCCTCCTTTGCTAAATTCTGATTTCAGTCTGTGTATGTTTTTTCCCTCTCCTCTCACAGTCAATATTTGTGGGGGGCTGTCTATTCTTTGGGAATTTTCTCTGATGCAAGATAGTTTTCCCTTTTCTATCTCTAGGGGTAATTAGTACTCCGGCTGTGTCGAGATGTCTAGGGAGTGATAGGTACATTCCACAGCTACTTCTGCTTGCGGTGTTAAGTTCAGGGTCTGTGGTCAGTACAGGTACCACCTTCTCCAGAGTACGTCTCATGCTGCTCTTAGGCCACCAGATCACAACAGTACAACTGGCCAACAATGAGTTAACCGCATCTCAGAAGAAGGGAAGGAAAGTGCTGAGCCATTTTTTTTTCTGTAGTCTGTTGTGTTTTTTTTTTTCCTCTTTACCTCTGGGTGGCTCAGGAGTTCGGCGCTGGTATGGATGTTCAGGGATTGGCTTCTCGTGTGGATCAACTTGCTGCTAGAGTACAGGGTATTTCCGATTATATCGTTCAGACTCCGGTTTTAGAGCCTAGAATTCCAACTCCTGATTTGTTTCTTGGGGACAGGTCCAAATTTTTGAGCTTTAAAAATAACTGTAAACTGTTTTTTGCTCTGAAACCCCGTTCCTCTGGTGATCCCATCCAGCAGGTTAAAATTGTTATATCTCTGCTGCGTGGTGACCCCCAGGATTGGGCATTTGCCCTGGAACCTAGGAATCTGGCGTTGCTTAATGTAGACACCTTTTTTCAGGCACTTGGGTTATTGTATGATGAACCTAATTCAGTGGATCATGCTGAGAAGACCTTGTTGGCCCTGTGTCAGGGTCAAGAAGCGGCAGAATCTTATTGCCAGAAATTTAGAAAATGGTCTGTACTGACTAAATGGAATGAGGATGCCTTGGCGGCAATTTTCAGAAAGGGTCTTTCTGAGTCCGTTAAAGATGTTATGGTGGGGTTCCCCACGCCTGCTGGTCTGAGTGATTCTATGTCTCTGGCCATTCAGATTGATCGGCGCTTGCGCGAGCGCAGAGTTGTGCACACTATGGCATTGTCTTCCGAGCGGAGTCCTGAGCCTATGCAGTGTGATAGGATTGTGTCTAGAGCTGAACGACAAGGATTCAGACGTCAGAATAGGTTGTGTTTTTACTGCGGCGATTCTGCTCATGTTATTTCTGATTGCCCTAAGCGTACCAAGAGAATCGCTAGTTCTGTTACCATCAGTACTGTACACCTAAATTTCTGTTATCTGTGACCCTGATCAGCTCATTATCGTCATTTTCTGTCATGGCATTTGTGGATTCAGGCGCCGCTCTAAACTTAATGGATTTAGAATTTGCCAGACGTTGTGGTTTCCCCTTGCAGCCTTTGCAGAGTCCTATTCCTTTGAGGGGCATTGATGCTACACCGTTGGCTAAAAATAAACCTCAGTTTTGGATACAGCTGACCATGTGCATGGCGCCAGCCCATCAGGAAGATTGTCGTTTTCTGGTGTTGCATAATTTGCATTATGCTATTGTGCTGGGTTTCCCATGGTTACAGGTGCATAATCCGGTAGATTGGAAATCTATGTCTGTGACTAGTTGGGGTTGTCAGGGGGTTCATGGTGATGTTCCTTTGATGTCAATTGCCTCCTCCCCCTCTTCTGAAATTCCTGAGTTTTTGTCAGATTTCCAGGATGTATTCAATGAGCCCAAGTCCAGTTCCCTTCCACCGCATAGGGACTGTGATTGTGCTATTGACTTGATTCCAGGCTGTAAGTTCCCTAAGGGCCGACTTTTCAACCTGTCTGTGCCAGAACATACCGCCATGCGGAGCTATGTTAAGTAGTCCTTGGAGAAGGGGCATATTCGGCCATCTTCTTCACCATTGGGAGCAGGTTTTTTTTTTGTTGCCAAAAAAGATGGCTCCTTGAGACCCTGTATTGATTATCGCCTCTTGAATAAGATCACGGTCAAATTCCAATACCCTTTGCCTTTGCTTTCTGATCTGTTTGCTAGGATTAAGGGGGCTAGTTGGTTTACTAAGATTGACCTTCGAGGGGCATATAATCTTGTTCGTATTAAGCAGGGTGACGAATGGAAAACTGCGTTTAATACGCCCGAAGGTCATTTTGAATACCTTGTGATGCCATTCGGACTCTCTAATGCTCCATCTGTGTTTCAGTCCTTCATGCATGATATATTTCGGAATTATCTTGATAAATTCATGATTGTATATTTAGATGATATTTTGATTTTTTCAGATGATTGAGAGTCTCATGTGAAACAAGTCAGGATGGTATTTCAGATCCTTCGTATTAATGCCTTGTTTGTGAAGGGGTCTAAGTGCCTCTTTGGAGTACAGAAGATTTCTTTTTTGGGCTTCATTTTTTCTCCCTCATCTATAGAAATTGATCCGGTTAAGGTTCAGGCCATTCATGGTTGGATCCAGCCCACATCCGTGAAGAGCCTTCAGAAATTTTGGGGCTTTGCTAATTTTTATCGCCGTTTCATTGCCAACTTCTCCAGTGTGGTTAAACCCCTGACCGATTTGACGAAGAAAGGCGCTGATGTGATGAATTGGTCCTCTGCGGCTGTTTCTGCCTTTCAGGAGCTTAAACGCCGATTTACTTCTGCCTCTGTGTTGCATCAGCCGGATGTTTCTCTTCCTTTTCAGGTTGAGGTTGACGCTTCTGAGATTGGGGCAGGGGCCATTTTGTCTCAGAGGAATTCTGATGGTTCCTTGATGAAACCGTGTGCCTTCTTTTCTCGAAAGTTTTCGCCTGTGGAACGCAATTATGATGTCGGCAATCGTGAGTTGTTGGCTATGAAGTGGGCATTTGAGGAGTGGCGACATTGGCTTGAGGGGGCCAAGCACCGTATTGTGGTCTTGACCGATCATAAGAATCTTATTTACCTCGAGTCTGCCAAACGGCTGAGTCCTAGACAGGCCCAATGGTCCCTGTTGTTCTCCCGTTTTGATTTTGTGGTCTCGTATCATCCGGGTTCTAAGAATGTTAAGGCTGATGCCCTCTCTAGGGGCTTTTTGCCTGATTCTCCTGGGGTCCTTGAGCTGGTTGGCATTCTGAAAGAAGGGGTGATTCTTTCTGCCATCTCCCCTGATTTACGACGGGTTCTTCAGGAATTTCAGGCTGATAAACCTGACCGCTGTCCAGTGGGGAAACTGTTTGTTCCTGACAGATGGACCAGTAAAGTGATTTCGGAGGTTCATTGTTCTGTGTTGGCTGGTCATCCTGGGATTTTTGGTACCAGAGATTTGGTTGGTAGGTAATTTTGGTGGCCTTCTTTGTCACGGGATGTGCGTTCTTTTGTGCAGTCCTGTGGGACTTGTGCGTGGGCCAAGCCTTGCTGTTCCCGCGCTAGTGGGTTGCTTTTGCCTTTGCCGGTCACTGAGAGGCCTTGGACACATATTTCTATGGATTTTTTTTGGATCTTCCGGTTTCCCAGAGGATGTCGGTTATCTGGGTGGTTTGTGACCGGTTTTCTAAGATGGTTCATTTGGTACCTTTGCCTAAGTTGCCGTCCTCTTCTGATTTGGTTCCGTTGTTTTTTCAGCATGTGGTTCGTTTGCATGGCATTCCGGAGAATATTGTGTCCGATAGAGGTTCCCAGTTTGTTTCTAGGTTTTGGCGGTCCTTTTGTGCTAGGCTGGGCATTGATTTGTCTTTTTCTTCCGCGTTTCATCCTCAGACTAATGGCCAAACCGAGCGAACTAATCAGACTTTGGAAACCTATTTGAGATGCTTTGTGTCTGCTGATCAGGATGATTGGGTGGCTTTCTTGCCATTGGCCGTGTTTGCCCTTAATAATCGGGCTAGTTCTGCTACCTTGGTTTCACCCTTCTTTTGTAACTCTGGTTTTCATCCTCGTTTTTCTTCGGGGCAGGTTGAGCCTTCTGATTGTCCTGGGTAGGGTTGAGCGAAACGGGTCGTTCATTTTCAAAAGTCGCCGACTTTTGGCAAAGTCGGCGTCTCATGAAACCGAGCCGATCCCAGCATTGCATCGGCCATGCAGTACGCGACTTTCGCGCCAAAGTCGCGTTTCAATGACGCGAAAAGCGCCATTTCTCAGCCAATGAAGGTGAACGCAGAGTGTGGGCAGCGTGATGACATAGTGCCTGGTCCCCACCATCTTAGAGAAGGGCATTGCAGTGATTGGCTTGCTGTCTGCGGCGTCACAGGGGCTATAAAGGGGCGTTCCTGCCGACCGCCATCTCACTGCTGCTGATCTGAGCTTAAGGAGAGGTTGCTTCCGCTTCGTCAGAAGCAGGGAGAGCGTTAGGCAGGGTCCATAAACCACCAAACTGCTTGTGCTGTAGCGATTTCCACTGTCCAACACCACCTTCGGTGTGCAGGGACAGTGGAAGCTACATTTTTTTTTTTCTCTCAGCGCTGTAGCTCATTGGGCTGCCCTAGAAGGCTCCCTGATAGCTGTATTGCTGTGTGTACGCCACTGTGGAAACCAACTGCTTTTTTCAAAGCACATATCCTCTTGTTCCTTCCTTTCTGCACAGCTATCTTTTTTGTTTGTCCACACTTTTTATTTAATTTGTGCATCAGTCCACTCTTTATTGCTGCCTGCCATACCTGGCTGAGATTACTGCAGGGAGATAGTAATTGTAGGACAGTCCCTGTTTTTTTTTTTTTTTTGTTGGAGATTAAGATTGGCATTTCTGCTAGAGTGCCATCCGTGTGTGTGCCATCTCTCACTGAGTGGGCCATAGAAAGCCTATTTATTTTTTTCCATGATTTGGGTTCTAAAATCTACCTGAAAAAAAAAACACTACATCAATCAGTGGTAGAAAAATATTGGCCTCAGTCAGGGCTTGTGTGCCACTCCTGACTCCTGTGTGTGCCATCTCTCACTCAGTGGGCCATAGAAAGCCTTTTTTTTTTTTTATTATTTGGTTTCTAAAGTCTCCCTGAAAAAAAAATAAATAAATAAATAAACAGTGGGAGATTAATATTGCCCTTTCAGCTTGTGTGCCAGTCTTGACTCCTGGGTGTGCCACCTCTCTCTCTCAAATTGTGGGCCATAGAAAGCCTATTTATTTTTTTCCTTGATTTGGGTTCTAAAATCTACCTTTAAAAAAACACTACAACACTACATCAATCAGTGGTAGAAAAATATTGGCCTCAGTCAGGGCTTGTGTGCCACTCCTGACTCCTGTGTGTGCCATCTCTCACTCAGTGGGCCATAGAAAGCCTATTTATTTTTTTGCTTGATTTGGGTTCTAAAATCTACCTTTAAAAAAATCACTACATCAATCAGTGGGAGAAAAATATTGGCCTCAGTCAGGGCTTGTGTGCCACTCCTGACTCCTGTGTGTGCCATCTCTCACTCAGTGGGCCATAGAAAGCCTTTTTTTTATTATTATTATTTGGTTTCTAAAGTCTCCCTGAAAAAAAAAAAAAAAAATAAAAAAACAGTGGGAGATTAATATTGCCCTTTCAGCTTGTGTGCCAGTCTTGACTCCTGGGTGTGCCACCTCTCTCTCTCAAATTGTGGGCCATAGAAAGCCTATTTTTTTTTTCCTTGATTTGGGTTCTAAAATCTACCTTTAAAAAAATCACTACATCAATCAGTGGGAGAAAAATATTGGCCTCAGTCAGGGCTTGTGTGCCACTCCTGACTCCTGTGTGTGCCATCTCTCACTCAGTGGGCCATAGAAAGCCTTTTTTATTATTATTATTATTTGGTTTCTAAAGTCTCCCTGAAAAAAAAAATAAAATAAAAAAACAGTGGGAGATTAATATTGCCCTTTCAGCTTGTGTGCCAGTCTTGACTCCTGGGTGTGCCACCTCTCTCTCTCAAATTGTGGGCCATAGAAAGCCTATTTATTTTTTTCCTTGATTTGGGTTCTAAAATCTACCTTAAAAAAACACTACATCAATCAGTGGTAGAAAAATATTGGCCTCAGTCAGGGCTTGTGTGCCACTCCTGACTCCTGTGTGTGCCATCTCTCACTCAGTGGGCCATAGAAAGCCTATTTATTTTTTTGCTTGATTTTGGTTCTAAAATCTACCTTTAAAAAAATCACTACATCAATCAGTGGGAGAAAAATATTGGCCTCAGTCAGGGCTTGTGTGCCACTCCTGACTCCTGTGTGTGCCATCTCTCACTCAGTGGGCCATAGAAAGCCTATTTATTTTTTTTATGATTTGGGTTCTAAAATCTACCTGAAAAAAAAAAAACTACATCAATCAGTGGTAGAAAAATATCGGCCTCAGTCAGGGCTTGTGTGCCACTCCTGACTCCTGTGTGTGCCATCTCTCACTCAGTGGGCCATAGAAAGCCTTTTTTTTATTATTATTATTATTATTTGGTTTCTAAAGTCTCCCTGAAAAAAAAATATAAAAAAAACAGTGGGAGATTAATATTGCCCTTTCAGCTTGTGTGCCAGTCTTGACTCCTGGGTGTGCCACCTCTCTCTCTCAAATTGTGGGCCATAGAAAGCCTATTTATTTTTTTCCTTGATTTGGGTTCTAAAATCTACCTTAAAAAAACACTACATCAATCAGTGGTAGAAAAATATTGGCCTCAGTCAGGGCTTGTTTGCCACTCCTGACTCCTGTGTGTGCCATCTCTCACTCAGTGGGCCATAGAAAGCCTATTTATTTTTTTGCTTGATTTGGGTTCTAAAATCTACCTTTAAAAAAATCACTACATAAATCAGTGGGAGAAAAATATTGGCCTCAGTCAGGGCTTGTGTGCCACTCCTGACTCCTGTGTGTGCCATCTCTCACTCAGTGGGCCATAGAAAGCCTATTTATTTTTTTCCATGATTTGGGTTCTAAAATCTACCTGAAAAAAAAAACACTACATCAATCAGTGGTAGAAAAATATTGGCCTCAGTCAGGGCTTGTGTGCCACTCCTGACTCCTGTGTGTGCCATCTCTCACTCAGTGGGCCATAGAAAGCCTTTTTTTATTTTTTATTATTTGGTTTCTAAAGTCTCCCTGAAAAAAAAAAAAAAAAAAAAAACAGTGGGAGATTAATATTGCCCTTTCAGCTTGTGTGCCAGTCTTGACTCCTGGGTGTGCCACCTCTCTCTCTCAAATTGTGGGCCATAGAAAGCCTATTTATTTTTTTCCTTGATTTGGGTTCTAAAATCTACCTTTAAAAAAATCACTACATCAATCAGTGGGAGAAAAATATTGGCCTCAGTCAGGGCTTGTGTGCCACTCCTGACTCCTGTGTGTGCCATCTCTCACTCAGTGGGCACTGGGCCATAGAAAGCGTTTTTTTTTTATTTATTTATTATTTGGTTTCTAAATTGTCCCTGAAAAAAACATTTTATCTTATTTGGTTTCTAAAGTCTCCCTGAGAAAAAAAAAAAAAAAAAAATAGGTGGGAGATTAATATTGACATTTGGGCTTGAGTGACAGTCCTGCGTGTGTGGCATCTCTGTGATTTTGTGCCACAGAAAACAGAGTGTGTAACATTGTGCCTGATTTTCCTTGTGGTCTCAACAACCTGTTAAGGGATATTGAAATCATACTGAAGTTATAGCTCACCGTGTAAGTTGTTTGACAGCAACAAATAAAGTTACTTTGGTTACGTTTTTAAAACAATGAGGAAGTCTGGTGCAAGAGGTCGTGGCTGTGGGCGTTCATTGTCAGCTGGTAATGATGGTAGTGGTAGTGGAGCATCAGGTGGTCATGGGGATAAAAATATTCCACCTAAGTCTGGAGCTGTGGAGCCAGTTTCGTCGTCTGGCTACACAAGGCCTCGAAAGCTCTCTTTTCTGGGAGTAGGAAAACCGCTTTTAAAGCCGGAGCAGCAACAGCAAGTTTTGGCTTACATTGCAGACTCAGCCTCTAGCTCTTTTGCCTCCTCTTCTGAAACTGGTAAATGTAAAAGCAGCGCGTCGCTTGTGGATGTTCACGGTCAGGGACAAGTCGCTTCCTTGTCCTCTTCAGCAAAAACAACAACAAGAGAGAAGGATGCAGCAGGCGACACCACGGGTTACTCCATGGAGCTCTTTACACATACCATCCCTGGCTTAGAAAGTGAAACACTTAACAGGCCATGCCCATTACAAGTAGATTCTGACATGGAGTGCACTGATGCACAGCCACAGCCAGAGTACTATGCTGCTCCTTTGACTCAGACCACAACATTGCCCTCTCAGGGTACTGATCCGCAATCAGACCCTGATGAGACTATGTTGCCCCGCCACGAACGCTATACCACCGACCGACATGGTGACACAGACGAAGTTGCACACGAGCTCGAAGAGGAGGTAATAGATGACCCAGTTGTTGACCCCGATTGGCAGCCATTGGGGGAACCTGGGCAGGCAGCAGTAGTTCAGAAGCGGAGGTGGAGGAGGGGCCGCAGCAGGCATCAACATCGCAACAGGTTCCATCTGCCGGGCCCGTATCTGGCCCAAAACGCGTGTCAAAGCCAAAACCTGTTGGAGGACAGCATGGCCATCCGGTTAAAGCTCAGTCTGCAATCCCTGAAAAGGGATCCGATGCTAGGAAGAGTGCAGTCTGGCATTTTTTTAAACAACATCCAATTGATCAGCGCAAAGTCATCTGTCAAAAATGTTCAACTAGCTTAAGCAGAGGTCAGAATCTGAAAAGTCTCAATACTAGTTGCATGCATAGACACTTAACCACCATGCATTTTCAAGCCTGGACTAACTACCAAACGTCCCTTAAGGTTGTAGCACCCTCGGCCAATGAAGCTAGTCAGCAACGCAACATCCCTTCCGTCACTGTAAGGCCACCATTTTCCGCACCACCGGCAGTATCTGTGCAGGTTTCTTTGCCAGCCAAAAGCAGTCAGGGTCAGGGAATCACCAGTTTTGTAGGAGGAAATATTGCATCTAGGGCACCGGCGGAAACAATACCGTCTACAACCGTCTCTCAGTCTGCCATGTCCACCGGCACACCCGCAAGTTCCACGTTCTCCATCTCTCCAGTTCAGCTCACACTACATGAGACTCTGGTTAGGAAAAGGAAGTACTTATCCTTGCATCCGCGTACACAGGGTTTTAACGCCCACATAGCTAGACTAATCTCGTTAGAGATGATGCCCTACCGGTTAGTTGAAACTTCTTTCAAAGCCCTGATGGAGTACGCTGAACCACGATACGAGCTACCCAGTCGACACTTTTTTTCCAGAAAAGCCATCCCAGCCCTGCACCAGCATGTTAAACAGCGCATCGTCCATGCACTCAGGCAATCTGTGAGTACAAAGGTGCACCTGACTACAGATGCATGGACCAGTAGGCATGGCCAGGGACGTTATGTGTCCATCACGGTACACTGGGTGAATGTGGTGGATGCAGGGTCCACAGGGGACATCAATTTCGGGACAGTTGTGCCTAGCCCACGGTCTAGGAAACAGTTGGCTGAAGGTGTTTGCACCCCCTCCTCCTCCTCGTCCTCCTGCAGAAGCTACAGCTCTTCCACAGACCGCAGTCGGCCAACCACTCCATCGGCAGATGACACTGTTGCACACCAGTTGTCCCATTATGGGCCAGCTACTGGCAAGTGTCAGCAGGCTGTATTGGCTATGAAGTGTTTGGGCGACAACAGACACACCGCGGAAGTTCTGTCCGAGTTCTTGCAACAAGAAACGCAGTCGTGGCTGGGCACAGTAGATCTTGAGGCAGGCAAGGTAGTGAGTGATAATGGAAGGAATTTCATGGCTGCCATCTCCCTTTCCCAACTGAAACACATTCCTTGCCTGGCTCACACCTTAAACCTGGTGGTGCAGTGCTTATTGAAAACTTATCCTGGGTTCTCCGACCTGCTCCTCAAAGTGCGTGGACTTTGCTCACATATCCGACGTTCGCCTGTACACTCCAGCCGTATGCAGACCTATCAGCGGTCTTTGAACCTTCCCCAGCATCGCCTAATCATAGACGTTGCAACAAGGTGGAACTCAACACTGCACATGCTTCAGAGACTGTGCCAACAGAGGCGGGCTGTATTGTTTTTGTGGGAGGATACACATACACGGGCAGGCAGTAGGATGGCAGACATGGAGTTGTCAGGTGTGCAGTTGTCCAAGATACAAGACATGTGTCAAGTCCTTCAGTGTTTTGAGGAATGCACACGGCTGGTTAGTGCAGACAATGCCGTAATAAGCATGAGCATCCCCCTAATGCGTCTGCTGATGCAAAGTTTGACGCACATAAAGGATCAGGCGTCTGCACCAGAGGAAGAGGAAAGCCTTGATGACAGTCAGCCATTGTCTGGTCAGAGCAGTGTACAGGACGAGGTAGCGGGCGAAGAGGAGGTGGAGGACGAGGAGGATGATGGGGATGAGTATATTTTTAATGCGGAAGCTTTCCCGGGGGCACTGGAAATTGGTTGCGTGGCAAGGCCGGGTTCTGGTTTTTTGAGGGACACAAGTGACGTAGATTTGCCTGAAACTGCCCCTCAACCAATCACAACCGGAGATTTGACAACTGGAACTTTGGCCCACATGGCGGATTATGCCTTACGTATCCTAAAAAGGGACACACGCATTACGAAAATGATGAACGATGACGATTACTGGTTGGCCTGCCTCCTTGATCCACGCTATAAAGGCAAATTGCAAAATATAATGCCACATGAGAACTTGGAACTAATATTAGCAACCAAACAATCAACTCTTGTTGACCGTTTGCTTCAGGCATTCCCAGCACACAGCGCACGTGATCGTTATCACACGAGCTCCAGGGGGCAGCAGACTAGGAGTGTTAGGGGTGCACACATCAGAAGTGGCGTTGGACAGAGGGGTTTTCTGACCAGGTTGTGGAGTGATTTTGCTATGACCGCAGACAGGACAGGTACTGCTGCATAAATTGAAAGTGACAGGAGACAACATTTGTCCAGTATGGTTACTAACTATTTTTCATCCCTTATCGATGTTCTCCCTCAACCGTCATTCCCATTTGATTACTGGGCATCAAAATTAGACACCTGGCCAGAATTGGCAGAATATGCATTGCAGGAGCTTGCTTGCCCAGCAGCAAGTTACATAGTTACATAGTTACATAGTTATTAAGGTTGAAGGAAGACTGTAAGTCCATCCAGTTCAACCCATAGCCTAACCTAACATGCCCTAACATGTTGATCCAGGGGAAGGCAAAAAAACCCCATGTGGCAAAGAGTAACTCCACCATGGGGAAAAAAATTCCTTCCCGACTCCACATACGGCAATCAGACTAGTTCCCTGGATCAACGCCTTATCAAGGAATCTAGTGTATATACCCTGTAACATTATACTTTTCCAGAAAGGTATCCAGTCCCCTCTTAAATTTAATTAATGAATCACTCATTACAACATCATACGGCAGAGAGTTCCATAGTCTCACTGCTCTTACAGTAAAGAATCCGCGTCTGTTATTATGCTTAAACCTTCTTTCCTCCAGACGTAGAGGATGCCCCCTTGTCCCTGTCTCAGGTCTATGATTAAAAAGATCAATCAATTACATATTCCTTTGAAAAATAGCACAAAGAAAAATGAAGTGTAGAAAAAAGGATATATTTAAAATATGATTTTATTAGACAAATATTAAAATTTTAACAAAGACTGTTACCAGTAAGGAAAACACAAGTGTGGAGAGGGAAAGGGGGAGGGGTTGTGAGCCACCAGACTAAAGCCCCCGTCTCACTAAGCGAGATCGCTAGCGAGATCGCTGCTGAGTCACAAGTTTCGTGACGCAACAGCGACCTCCGTAGCGATCTCGCTTTGTGTGACACGTAGCAGCGACCAGGCCCCTGCTGTGAGATCGCTGGTCGTGTCGGAATGGCCTGGACCTTTTTTTGATCGTTGAGGTCCCGCTGGGTAGCACACATCGCTGTGTTTGACACCTTACCAACGACCTCGTTGACGACTCAGACACTGAATCGTCATAATAGCTCCCATGTGAGATCGTTGTACAGGTCGCTACAGGTCGCTGGTGAGATGTCAAACAGTGAGATCGCAGCTGCGATCGTTAGTAAGATCTCACTGTTTGACATCTCACCAGCGACCACATAGCGACGCAGCAACGATCCCTGACAGGTCGTATCGTTGTTGGGATCGCTTTAGCGTCGCTAAGTGAGACGGGGCCTTAAAAGTAGAGAACAAAACTGCACTGCATCATATAAGGTTAGAGGAAGTAAACCCGATATTAAGATGCTGGTAATTATATTAGAGAAAACAGGCTAGGTATACAAAAAATGTTATATAATTAATCACAGGGAACCCCAAGAAATCCCAAAAAAATCTTGTTACTAAATTGGTATATAGATGTGGAATGAATATATATCTATCCGGATAGGCAGGGTAACCTGCTATATGAACCTGAAAGGTATATCCACAACAAGTACCAAGGTGGAGATATTCCCACCAAAGAGACAAGTATAATAGGGGAAAAGGGTTTACCTGTGGTGCAAGATAAGAAAGGTGATGCCTAGCACTGATGATGCAGGTGCAGATGGTTCCCCGGTGCCCGACAAGCGCTGTTTCGCCGTAGCTTCTTCAATAGGGGCGAGTCCTATTGAAGGTAAACCCTTTTCCCCTATTATACTTGTCTCTTTGGTGGGAATATCTCCACCTTGGTACTTGTTGTGGATATACCTTTCAGGTTCATATAGCAGGTTACCCTGCCTATCCGGATAGATATATATTCATTCCACATCTATATACCAATTTAGTAACAAGATTTTTTTGGGATTTCTTGGGGTTCCCTGTGATTAATTATATAACATTTTTTGTATACCTAGCCTGTTTTCTCTAATATAATTACCAGCATCTTAATATCGGGTTTACTTCCTCTAACCTTATATGATGCAGTGCAGTTTTGTTCTCTACTTTTAGTCTGGTGGCTCACAACCCCTCCCCCTTTCCCTCTCCACACTTGTGTTTTCCTTACTGGTAACAGTCTTTGTTAAAATTTTAATATTTGTCTAATAAAATCATATTTTAAATATATCCTTTTTTCTACACTTCATTTTTCTTTGTGCTATTTTTCAAAGGAATATGTAATTGATTGATATTATGAAGTGCTTCTTAGCCCTATAAAATAAGGACTATGGGAAGATTAAAAAGATCATCAGAAAGGTCTTTGTACTGTCCCCTCATATATTTATACATTAACATAAGATCACCCCTTAGTCTTCGTTTTTCCAAACTAAATAGCCCCAAGTGTAATAACCTATCTTGGTATTGCAGACCCCCCAGTCCTCTAATAACCTTGGTCGCTCTTCTCTGCACCCGCTCCAGTTCAGCTATGTCTTTCTTATACACCGGAGACCAGAACTGTGCACAGTATTCTAAGTGTGGTCGAACTAGTGACTTGTATAGAGGTAAAATTATGTTCTCCTCATGAGCATCTATGCCTCTTTTAATACATCCCATTATTTTATTTGCCTTTGTAGCAGCTGCCTGACACTGGCCACTGAATATGAGTTTGTCATCCACCCATACACCCAGGTCTTTTTCATTGACGGTTTTGCCCAGAGTTTTAGAATTAAGCACATAGTTATACATCTTATTACTTCTACCCAAGTGCATGACCTTACATTTATCCCCATTAAAGCTCATTTGCCATTTATCAGCCCAAGCTTCTAGTTTACATAAATCATCCTGTAATATAAAATTGTCCTCCCCTGTATTGATTACCCTGCAGAGTTTAGTGTCATCTGCAAATATTGAAATTCTACTCTGAATGCCCCCTACAAGGTCATTAATAAATATGTTAAAAAGAAGAGGGCCCAATACTGACCCCTGTGGTACCCCACTGCTAACCACGACCCAGTCCGAGTGTGCTCCATTAATAACCACCCTTTGTTTCCTATCCCTGAGCCAGCTCTCAACCCACTTACACATATTTTCCCCTATCCCCATTACTCTCATTTTATGTAACAACCTTTTGTGTGGCACCGTATCAAAAGCTTTGGAAAAGTCCATATATACTACGTCCACTGGGTTCCCTTGGTCCAGTCCTGAACTTACCTCTTCATAGAAGCTGATCAAATTAGTCTGACATGAACGGTCCCTAGTAAACCCGTGCTGATACTGGGTCATGAGGTTATTCCTCTTCAGATACTCCAGCATAGCATCCCTTAGAATGCCCTCCAGGATTTTACCCACAGTAGAGGTTAAACTTACTGGCCTATAATTACCGAGTTCAGTTTTTGCCCCTTTTTTGAATATTGGCACCACATTTGCTATACGCCAGTCCTGTGGTACAGACCCTGTTATTATGGAGTCTTTAAAGATTAAAAATAATGGTCTATCAATGACTGTACTTAGTTCCTGCAGTACTCGGGGGTGTATCCCATCCGGGCCCGGAGATTTGTCAATTTTAGTTATTTTTAGACGCCGCTGTACTTCCTGCTGGGTTAAGCAGGTGACATTTAATGGGGAATTTTTATCACTAGTCATTTTGTCTGCCATGGGATTTTCTTTTGTAAATACTGATGAAAAAAAGTCATTTAGCATATTGGCTTTTTCCTCATCCTCATCCACCATTTCACCCAGACTATTTTTAAGGGGGCCAACACTGTCATTTTTTAGTTTCTTACTATTTATATAGTTAAAGAATATTTTGGGATAATTTTTACTCTCTCTGGCAATGAGTCTCTCTGTCTCAATCTTTGCTGCCTTGATTTGCTTTTTACAGAATGTATTTAATTTTCTGTATTTATTTAATGCCTCCTCACTACCTACTTCCTTTAATTCTCTAAATGCTTTCTTTTTGTCCCTTATTGCGCCCCTTACAGCTCTATTTAGCCATATTGGTTTCCTCCTATTTCTAGTATGTTTATTCCCATACGGTATATACTGTGCACAGGTCCTATCCAGGATGCTAATAAATGTCTCCCATTTTCTTTGTGTATTTTTGTGTCTCAGGATATCGTCCCAGTTAATTGCACCAAGATCCTCTCTCATCTGTTGGAAATTTGCCCTCCTGAAGTTTAGTGTCCTTGTCACCCCCCTACTACCCATCTTATTAAAGGTTACATGAAAACTTATTATTTTGTGATCACTATTCTCCAAGTGACCCCCAACCCTTATATTTGATATGCGGTCTGGCCTGTTGGTTAATATTAGGTCTAGCAGTGCCCCCCTCCTTGTTGGGTCCTGAACCAGTTGTGAAAGGTAATTGTCTCTCATAGTTGTCAAAAACCGATTACCTTTGCTGGAACTGCAGGTTTCTGTTCCCCAATCTATTTCAGGGTAGTTGAAGTCCCCCATAATAATGACTTCTCCTTGAGTCGCAGCTTCATCTATTTGCTTTACGAGGATATTCTCCATTGCTTCCATTAGTTTTGGAGATTTATAACAAACCCCTATCAGTAATTTATTATTTTTTCCCCCTCCCCTTATCTCCACCCACAGGGACTCTACATTTTCATTAGATTCACCTATATTATCACGCAGGATGGGTTTTAAGGTCGATTTTACAAACAGACACACCCCACCCCCTCGCTTATCTGTACGGTCATTTCTGAAAAGGCTATAGCCCTGCAAGTTAACAGCCCAGTCATGGCTCGCATCCAGCCACGTCTCAGATATCCCCACCATGTCATAATTATGCTCCAACAACATTAGTTCTAATTCATCCATTTTGTTGGCGAGGCTTCTGGCATTAGTATACATGCACTTGATGTTACTCTCTGTACCTCTATTCTTTCCTAAATTACTAACTGTTCTAACCCCACCCCCCATGCCACCGCCACCCCCAACTTCCTTATTTGTGCCCAGGTCTCTATCTGCACTATCTTCCCCTCCTATAAAATGAATACCCTCCCCCCCAATCCCTAGTTTAAACACTCCTCCAACCTTCTAACCATTTTCTCCCCCAGCACAGCTGCCCCTTCCCCATTGAGGTGCAGCCCGTCCCTAGCGTAGAGCCTGTAGCCAACTGAGAAGTCGGCCCAGTTCTGCAGGAACCCAAACCCCTCCTTCCTACACCAATTCTTGAGCCACTTATTAACCTCCCTAATCTCCCGTTGTCTCTCTGGCGTGGCACGAGGTACAGGCAGTATTTCGGAAAATACCACGTTGGAGGTCCTTGCTTTCAGCTTGCAGCCTAATTCCCTGAAATCATCTTTAAGGACCTTCCACCTACCTCTAACTTTGTCATTTGTGCCAATGTGCACCATGACCGCTGGGTCCTCACCAGCCCCTCCCAGTAATCTGTCCACCCGATCAGCGATGTGTCGGACTCGAGCGCCAGGTAGGCAGCACACCGTCCGACGATCCCTCTCTTTGTGACAGATTGCCCTATCTGTTCCCCTAATAATTGAGTCCCCCACTACCAGCACCTGTCTGGCCTGCCCTGCTCTCCTTTTTCCCTCCTTACTGGAGCAGTCACTCCTCCGGCTTTCAGAGGACATGCCTGGCTGCAGCAGTGCTACCCCTGTACTGGCACCCCCCTCATCTGCCAACTTAGCAAACTTATTGGGGTGTGCCAGATCAGGACTAGCCTCCCTGGCACTCTTCCCTCTACCCCGCCTTCTATCTGTCACCCAGCTAACTGCCACACTGTCCTGCAGCTCCATCCTACCATCCCCCTCCTCATCTATCCCATTGAGCGTCTGCTCTGTGAGCAGAAGACTCCTCTCCATATTGTCTATGGATCTCAGTGTTGCCAGCTGCACATTTAGATCCAGTATCTGGGTTTCCAAATGCACAATGTGCTCACATCTCGCACAGCAGTATGCACCCTCGACCGGCTGGTCAAGGACTGCATACATGTGGCAAGATGTACACTGGATGGCATTAACAATTGTGGAGCACATTTCCTAATGGGGATTGCACCACACAGAAACGTTAATTAAAAATAAATACAAAGTATTAATTAAACCAAAAAAAAACAAAAACAGAAGAAATTTCTCCCTTGGAAACTCCCTGATTCCAAAGTCACTGAATCACAAGTCACACACTTACCGCCGTTCACACTTACACTCAGGTCACACTCAGCTCGCTCACACTCGCTGTGCTGAAGATTTATAGATTTTTTTTTTTTTCTCTATCTCCCAACAGCAACAGTGTCCTATCAGAAAGAGTATTCAGTGCTGCAGGTTCAATATTAACCGAAAAAAGGACTCGTCTGGCTACCCAAAATGTTGACGATCTAACATTCATTAAAATGAACCACAACTGGATTTCAAAATCTTTTGCCCCACCTTGCCCGGCCGACACCTAGCTTTCCTATGAAAAGCTCTTGCCTGTGAATTACTTTTCTAATGTCTAATTTGCTGCAGCTGATTGTCCAGCATACGACATGTTTACACCTCCCTAAATGGCCAAACTCACCACACGGGGCCGTGGTATCGCGACTTAGCGCAAGCACCCGTGAGACTGCTGTTTGTTTGAAGTGGTGGGTGTGCTCGCTTTTGGTTGACGGCATTGCTACTGGGTCCCTCATAGTACAATGTAGTGTCTCTGGCGGTGGTGGTGCGCACCCAACGTCAGACACACTGTTGTAACATGAGGGGCCCTGGGCCTGTACCGCCGGCCACAAGAGAGTTCACCCACCCCCAGGTCAAACATTGCTCTACCACTTCCACAGTTATCTCTCACACTTCCACCAATGTTTAGTCTATGCGCTGACATCCTTCCATACCTGCCACTGACAATACCATTGTGTTGACATGTATGATGGTACTTAACATAGTCAGGGGCAGTGTCCTCTATTTACCACAGTAAATACTTTGCGCTAAATTAGTAGGTCTGAAACAACGCAGAGGATCCCACCCCTGAACCTAATGATTGCACCCTTTAGTGTTTTTGTTTTGTTTTAATGCGAGACATTCACATTTATTTGTTGTTTTGGACTACTAACTGGCAACTAAGTAACTGTAACTCATTACAATCGGCCTCCACTGACCTGACCACTGCTGCCCGTGTACCCCTGGAACCAATTATAAAGTGCCTACAGCCAGCCCATTTTAGTGTGTTAGGCCTTCGAAGCCTGTCTGCGGTCCCTCCTTCCACTAGGCCTCCACTGACCAGACCACTGCTGCCCGTGTACCCCTGGAACCAATTATAAAGTGCCTACAGCCAGCCCATTTTAGTGTGTTAGGCATTCGAAGCCTGTCTGCGGTCCCTCCTTCCACTAGGCCTCCACTGACCTGACCACTGCTGCCCGTGTACCCCTGGAACCAATTATAAAGTGCCTACAGCCAGCCCATTTTAGTGTGTTAGGCCTTGGAAGCCTGTCTGCGGTCCCTCCTTCCACTAGGCCTCCACTGACCAGACCACTGCTGCCTGTGTACCCCTGGAACCAATTATAAAGTGCCTACAGCCAGCCCATTTTAGTGTGTTAGGCCTTCGAAGCCTGTCTGCAGTCCCTCCTTCCACTAGGCCTCCACTGACCAGACCACTGCTGCCCGTGTACCCCTGGAACCAATTATAAAGTGCCTACAGCCAGCCCATTTTAGTGTGTTAGGCATTCGAAGCCTGTCTGCGGTCCCTCCTTCCACTAGGCCTCCACTGACCTGACCACTGCTGCCCGTGTACCCCTGGAACCAATTATAAAGTGCCTACAGCCAGCCCATTTTAGTGTGTTAGGCCTTGGAAGCCTGTCTGCGGTCCCTCCTTCCACTAGGCCTCCACTGACCTGACCACTGCTGCCCGTGTACCCCTGGAACCTATTTTACAGTGCCTACAGCCAGCCCATTTTAGTGTGTTAGGCCTTCAAAGCCTGTCTGCGGTCCCTCCTTCCACTAGGCCTCCACTGACCTGACCACTGCTGCCCGTGTACCCCTGGAACCAATTATAAAGTGCCTACAGCCAGCCCATTTTAGTGTGTTAGGCCTTCGAAGCCTGTCTGCGGTCCCTCCTTCCAGTAGGCCTCCACTGACCTGACCACTGCTGCCCGTGTACCCCTGAAACCTATTTTACAGTGCCTACAGCCAGCCCATTTTATTGTGTTAGGCCTTCGAAGCATGTCTGCGGTCCCTCCTTCCACTAGGCCTCCACTGACCTGACCACTGCTGCCCGTGTACCCCTGGAACCTATTTTACAGTGCCTACAGCCAGCCCATTTTATTGTGTTAGGCCTTCGAAGCCTGTCTGCGGTCCCTCCTTCCACTAGGCCTCCACTGACCTGACCACTGCTGCCCGTGTACCCCTGGAACCTATTTTACAGTGCATAGAGCCTATTTTTTAATTTTATTTAATATTAATAAAGCCATGATGGACTACGCTGTACCACGCTATGAGCTACCCAGTTGACAATTCTTTTGCGAGAAAAGCCATCCCACCCCTCCACCAGCATGTTAAAGACCACATTGTCCTTTCATTCTGTCAATCTGTGAGTCCAAAGGTACACCTGACAACAGAACAGACACATGGAGCGGTAGGCATGGCCACGGAAGGTTACGTGTCCTTTGTGGCGCAATGGGTTAATGTATTGGATGCATGGTCCACACAGGGGACAGCCTGGTAAGTCTGTCTGCAGTCCCTAATTCAATTTGTCCTCAACTGAATAAAGCTGCGCTTCTACCTTCTGGCTCTTATTAACTACTGTTTTTTTAAAAATTGGCTGTTCCGGCCTACTAACGGTGTCTGCCCCTGCCTGGTGTTGTCCTCAACTGAATAAAGCTGAGCTTCCACCTTCTGGCTCTGATTAACTGCTGTTTTTTTAAAAATTGGCTGTTCCGGCCTACTAACGGTGTCTGCCCCTGCCTGGTGTTGTCCTCAACTGAATAAAGCTGAGCTTCTACCTTATGGTTCTTATTAACTGCTGTTTTTTTTTAAATTGGCTGTTCCGGCCTACTAACGGTGTCTGCCCCTGCCTGGTGTTGTCCTCAACTGAATAAAGCTGAGCTTCTACCTTATGGTTCTTATTAACTGCTGTTTTTTTAAAAAATTGGCTGTTCCGGCCTGCTAACGGTGTCTGCCCCTGCCTGGTGTTGTCCTCAACTGAATACAGCTGAGCTTCAACCTTCTGGCTCTCATTAAGTGTTTTTTAAAAAACAAAATGGTGGTTAGGGCCTACTAACGGTTTCTGCCACTCCCTGGTGTTGTCCTCAACTGTATAAAGCTGAGCTTCAGTCTTTAGGCTTTTGGCCTATAGTAGCAGATATTAAACTGCATTTGGCCTACTAGTGTGGTTGGGCACTTAAAACAGTGTCTGCTGCTCCTGGGTTTGCTACTCCACTGAACAAAGCAATGCCGCCTGTTTAGTCCTGTTACCAATTTTGAACTGCATTTAGCCCACTTTATTCTTTGGGCCCATATCTGTTTCCCCCTCATCCTGCCCATTGCCCAGCCAGTGATAGATGAGTCTGCTGGTACATTGACCCATAATGCAACATTCCCCGTGCACGCTACACTGCAAGATTGTGACCCTGCTGAAAGTCAGGTCCCCCTTCCCGCATAAAATACCACCTTACACGGGGACAAAGAGGAAGGTGCAGATGAAGGTGCAGGTTCCTTCATCAGGTGGGGGGAGGAATACTCGTTGGCGACGTCACTGCCACAGGGCCCCTCATAGTACGCAAAAGTGTTGCTACCGGTGGGAGGCGCCCCCGCCGTGCAAACACACCGCTGTACTTTGATCGGTGACTACCCGGATAACGGTGCAGCTACGACACTTAAGTAAGCCCACCACGAAGTCCATCCCGACCATCTCCCAGGGCCTGTCTGCCACTGGCAGGGGGTAAAGTAGCCCAGCAGGCCGTTGCCGAGTAGACCGATTCTTGGCGCAGGAGACACATGCCCGAATATTATCCCCGACGTCACGAGCCATATGCGGCCACCAATATGTTCTCGCCAGAAGCTCAAATGTCCTCTTGATCCCGAAATGTGTACCCTCCTTGGACAAAGGAGCCCAACAGAGAAACTCCGGTCGCAAATTTGATGGTACAAAAGTCTTGCCCGGGGGAACAGACTCTAGTGAATCCGGAGCCACGGTTCTCAGGCTCTCAGAAGGGACAATAAGCCAAGGCTCCTCCTCCTCTGATGACACTACGGAGCGGGAGAGAGCGTCTGCACAAATGTTCTTCAACCTGGAGAAAAAAGTTAGGGTGAAATGGAAACGGGAGAAGAACAGGGACCATCTGGCTTGGCGAGAATTTTGCCGCTGGGCTGTCTGTTAGTACACAAAATTTTTTTGGTCTGTAAAAACTTTAGGAGGTGTCTCCACTCTGAGAAAGCCAACTTCATGGCTAGCAACTACCTGTCCACGATGGAATAATTCCTCTCCGCTGGTGAGAAGGTCTTGGAGAAGAAGCAAGGATGCTTCCGACCTTGAGCATCCTTTTGGAAGAGGACTGCTCCAGCACCAACGGATGAGGCATCCACCTCTATTATAAATGGCTTATCTACATCGGGGTGATGTAGGATGGGAGCGCTAGCGAAGTGTGACTTAATAGTGAGTAGGGCCTTGGAGACCTCCTCCGACCACAACTTGGGATTTGCTCCCTTCTTGGTGAGGGCAACCAAGGGAGCTACCAAAGATGAGAAGTGTGGGATGAACTGGCGATAGTAATTAATGAACCCCATAAAGCGCTGCACTGCTTTAAGAGAATGGGGTTCTTGCCAGTCCATTACAGCCTGTAGCTTGGCAGGATCCATAGCCAATTCCTGGTCAGAGATGATATAGCCAAGGAAAGGCAAAGACTCCTGCTCAAACACACACTTCAGTTTGCCCGTAAGAGGTCAAAAACTTTGCAAACATCTCTCTGATTGGAGTCAATATCTGGAGAGTAGATGAGAATATCATCCAGATAGACTACGACCGAGGTGGTGAGCATCACCCGGAAGATGTCGTTCACAAAGTCTTGGAAAACGGCTGGGGCATTACAGAGTCTATCAAAGAGCTCAGATATCAAGGGCAAAGGATACTTATTCTTAAGTGATGGCGTTAAGACCCCAGTAGTCTATGCATGGACGTAGTTCTCCCCATATTGACAGCAGCATCAGAGGGGCTAAACGCCCACGATCAATGCTAGCAGGGCATCACCTCAAATATTGAGTTGACACCCACATTTGATCGTGACGGTGCTTTGTGTGAGCTCATATGATCCCACAGCACTGTACATATATGGTGCATGTTGGGAAGGGGTTAAGAAAGAAGTGTGTAAAGACAGAAGACACAACCTTCAAAGAAATCATGCATTTTGGAAATTAAGAAAAGTAAACACTGAATCAGAAGGCAAACATTTTAATAAAATTCACAATACTAATAACAATACCACACACAATACAATACAACCACTCACCGATTCATCAAACCTACATACTAAAGATGACCTGCTAATAGTTGTTATCACATTTTACTGTCTTTATAAGTATAACAGCAGCTCTAGAATGTTGTCTTTATGTTGTTTTTTATCTATTTTGAAACACTACTGCTTTTGACAGAACAAACTTGACATTTAAGTCTGTCTTAAAATATTGTGCACAGGGCAACAACTCAGAGTACAAAACCAGCACTAAAACTACATATAAATTATGCAAAAGGAATCAATGAAGAAAGTAATGCAATAAAAGGAACAAATAATGTCATGTCAAATGCATACAGGTTGCTGGGGAGAGGATGTATGCCTACAAAAAAGTGCTGAATGATTGCCCACTGTCCTTAAAAGGTGATGATACCTATGGTGATAATTACAATCAGTTCCTTCTATAAAATCTTGCAATGGCTTTAAAATATAACACATTAAGTAGCAATGAAGAAAGTGTTTAAGTAGGAAAGATGGATATGCTTCTTAGACCAGCTAATTTTCCTTACTGCTCAGTTCACAGATCTGGGGGTATGACCTAGAATAATGGCCCAACAGACGGAACTTGATAACATTTCACCTGAGAAGAGCTGACAAGTGTCCATTCAGTTTTTATTATATATAACAGTAAAGGCATAACAATCATTTCCAAACCATGAAATCTTTGAGATCTCTTAGAGCCACAATTACAAAAAATATATAATGTGACTCATTAGAAACACATATATAAGACACTTTATATGCGTGTCCCGAGGAACACTCCGGTATAAAACATCAGAAAATATAAAAATAAGTATTTTGCTTATAAAAAAGAAAATACTGGAGAGATATCAAATGCAGACATTTTAACATTAAAAACAAAAACACATACAACAAAAAACTGGTACAGTACAAAAACTGGCCACCAGCTACAAAAACTTTCTCGTGCAAGTAGTTAACTCAAAGGTTTTTTTCAGTTGAAAACACAGATATGGCATCCACCGAGTGTTGTCCTGTCGCGTCTTCTTTATATTATTGCCAAGAAGCTGCAACTGAATAAAGCTGTGCTTCAACCTTATGGCTTTCGGCCTATAGTATCAGATATTAAACTGCATTTGGCCTTCAACTTTGGTTCCGGCCTACTAACGGTGTCTGCCCCTCCCTGGTGTTGTCCTCAACTGAATAAAGCTGTGCTTCAACCTTCTGTTCCAAATTAAGATTTTTAAAAAAGAAATTGGGTGTTTAGGGCCTACTAACGGTGTCTGCCCCTCCCTGGTGTTGTCCTCAACTGAATAAAGCTGTGCTTCAACCTTCTGGCTCTTATTAACTGCTGTTTTTTAAAAGATTGGTGGTTCCGGCCTACTAATGGTGTCTGCCCCTCCCTGGTGTTGTCCTCAACTGAATAAAGCTGTGCTTTAACCTTCTGTTCCAAATTAAGATTTTTAAAAAAGAAATTGGGTGTTTAGGGCCTACTAACGGTGTCTGCCCCTCCCTGGTGTTGTCCTCAACTGAATAAAGCTGTGCTTCAACCTTCTGTTCCAAATTAAGATTTTTAAAAAAGAAATTGGGTGTTTAGGGCCTACTACGGTGTCTGCCCCTCCCTGGTGTTGTCCTCAACTGAATAAAGCTGTGCTTCAACCTTCTGTTCCAAATTAAGATTTTTAAAAAAGAAATTGGGTGTTTAGGGCCTACTAACGGTGTCTGCCCCTCCCTGGTGTTGTCCTCAACTGAATAAAGCTGTGCTTCAACCTTCTGTTCCAAATTAAGATTTTTAAAAAAGAAATTGGGTGTTTAGGGCCTACTAACGGTGTCTGCCCCTCCCTGGTGTTGTCCTCAACTGAATAAAGCTGTGCTTCAACCTTCTGGCTCTTATTAACTGCTGTTTTTTAAAAGATTGGTGGTTCCGGCCTACTAACGGTGTCTGCCCCTCCCTGGTGTTGTCCTCAACTGAATAAAGCTGTGCTTCAACCTTGTGGCTCTTATTAACTGCTGTTTTTTTAAAAGATTGGTGGTTCCGGCCTACTAACGGTGTCTGCCCCTCCCTGGTGTTGTCCTCAACTGAATAAAGCTGTGCTTCAACCTTCTGTTCCAAATTAAGATTTCTAAAAAATAAATTGGGTGTTTAGGGCCTACTAACGGTGTCTGCCCCTCCCTGGTGTTGTCCTCAACTGAATAAAGCTGTGCTTCAACCTTCTGTTCCAAATTAAGATTTTTAAAAAAGAAATTGGGTGTTTAGGGCCTACTAACGGTGTCTGCCCCTCCCTGGTGTTGTCCTCAACTGAATAAAGCTGTGCTTCAACCTTCTGTTCCTGATTAAGATTTAAAAAAAAATAATAATGTTTAGGGCCTACTAACGGTGTCTGCCCCTGCCTGGTGTTGTCCTCCACTGAACAAAGCTGAGCTTCTACCTTCTGGCTGTTATTAAGATTTAAAAAAAAAAAAAAATGTTTAGGGCCTACTAACGGTGTCTGCCCCTGCCTGGTGTTGTCCTCCACTGAACAAAGCTGAGCTTCTACCTTCTGGCTCTTATTAAGATTTAAAAAAAAAAAAAATGTTTAGGGCCTACTAACGGTGTCTGCCCCTGCCTGGTGTTGTCCTCCACTGAACAAAGCTGAGCTTCTACCTTCTGGCTCTTATTAAGAAAAAAAAAAAAAATGTTTAGGGCCTACTAACGGTGTCTGCCCCTGCCTGGTGTTGTCCTCCACTGAACAAAGCTGAGTTTCCACCTTCTGGCTCTTTTTTTTTTCTTTAAATTGCTGGATGGGGCCTAATAGCTCTGTTTGCTCCTCCCTGGTGTTTGTCCTCAACTAAAAAAAGCTGAGCTTCAACCTTCTGGCTTTCGGCCTATAGTATCAGATATTAAACTGCATTTGGCCTTCAACTTTGGTTCCGGCCTACTAACGGTGTCTGCCCCTGCGTGGTGTTTGTCCTCAACTGAATAAAGCTGAGCTTCAACCTTCTGGCTTTTGGCCTACAGTAGCAGATATTAAACTGCATTTGGCCTATTAGTGTGTTTGGGCCCTTAAAACAGTGTCTGCTGCTCCTGGGTTTGCTATTCCTCTCAACAAAGCAATGCCGCCTGTTTAGTCCTGTTACCAATTTTGAACTGCATTTAGCCTACTTTATTCTTTGGCCCTATATCTGTTTCCTCCTCATCCTGCCCACTGCCCAGCCACTGCTACATGAGTCTGCTGGTACATTGACCTAGACCACTACATTCTCCTTGCACTCTACACAGCCAGAATCTGACCCTGCTGAAAGTCAGGTTCCCCTTCCCGCATGTTATACCACCTTACACAGGGACAAAGAGGAAGGTGCAGATGAAAGTGCAGGTTCCTTCATCAGGTGGGGGGGCATACTCGTTGGCGACGTCACTGGCACAGGGCCCCTCAGAGTACGCAAAAGTGTCGCTGCTGGTGGGAGGTGCCCCCACCATGCAAACACACATCGCTGTACTTTGAGGGGCCCTGTGCCAGTGCCAATGCGAACGAGTGCCCCCCCCTGCTTGCTCAGGATCACAGCACTTGCAACGTTGAAATACTTACCTCTCCCTGCTCCACCGCCGTGACGTAGTCCACGTTTCCTGGGCCCACTAAAACCTTGAACCAGCCCTACCCCCCACAACTTTTGCCAAATGACCCCCAATTTCCAGTGCCCAACTATTATTATAAAGTTAATTAAGATTGACAAGCTTCAGAAAACAAGAATGGATGTTTTTGGCATTAAAATGGGCACTGTAGGTGTTTTCCTGGCCTCCACTCACTGCCGACTATGCTTCCCCATTGACTTGCATTGGGTTTCGTGTTTCGGTCGATCCCCGACTTTTAGCGATAATCGGCCGATTGCACTCGACTCGACTCTGGACTAAGTCGGGTTTCACAAAACCCGACTCGATCTTAAAAAAATGAAAGTCGCTCAACCCTAGTCCTGGGGTGGACTCTGTGGTTGACAGGTTGCAGCAAATTTGGGCTCATGTTGTTGACAATTTGGTGTTGTCTCAGGAGGGGGCTCAGCGTTTTGCTAACCGTCGTCGGTGTGTTGGTTCCCGGCTTCGGGTTGGGGATTTGGTCTGGTTGTCTTCCCGTCATGTTCCTATGAAGGTTTCTTCCCCTAAGTTTAAGCCTCGGTTTATTGGCCCTTATAGGATTTCTGAGATTATCAATCCAGTGTCTTTTCGTTTGGCCCTTCCAGCCTCTTTTTCCATCCATAATGTTTTTCATAGATCATTGTTGCGGAAATATGTGGTGCCCGTTATTCCCTCTGTTGATCCTCCTGCCCCGGTGTTGATTGATGGGGAGTTGGAGTATGTGGTTGAGAAGATTTTGGATTCTCGTTTTTCGAGGCGGAAGCTTCAGTATCTTGTCAAATGGAAGGGTTATGGCCAGGAGGATAATTCTTGGGTTGTTGCCTCCGATGTTCATGCTTAGGATTTGGTTCGTGCCTTTCATTTGGCTCATCTGGATCGGCCTGGGGGCTCTGGTGATGGTTCGGTGACCCCTCCTCAAGGGGGGGGTACTGTTGTGAATTCTGCTCTTGGGCTCCCTCCGGTGGTTATAAGTGGTAGTGCTGCTGTCTCTGGATCGCAGCATTCATCAGGTGTGTCAAGTTTTTGCAATCCTGACTGGGCTATTTAGCCTTGCTTGACCCTTTAGTCAGTGCCAGTTGTCCATTGTTCCTGGAGGATTCACATCCCTGCCTGCTCTCTCCTGCTTTGCTGTTCATTTCAACAAAGATAAGTTCTGGCCTTGATTTTTGTTGTCCACATGCTGTGGCCTTATTGTTCAGTTCTTTTCCATGTTTTGTCTTGTCCAGCTTGGTCTGCATAAGGATTTGTTCAGCCAAGCTGGTATCTCTGGAGATGCAGATATTCCCTCCATATCTTCAGTTAGCTGTGGAGATTTTGTATTTTCTGTGGTGGATATTTTATAGTGTTTTAATACTGACCGCATAGTAGTCTGTCCTATCCTTTCTATTTAGCTAGAAGTGGCCTCCTTTGTTAAATTCTGATTTCAGTCTGTGTATGTTTTTTCCCTCTCCTCTCACAGTCAATACTTGTGGGGTGCTGTCTATTCTTTGGGAATTTTCTCTGAGGCAAGATAGTTTTCCCTTTTCTATCTCTAGGGGTAATTAGTCCTCCGGCTGTGTCGAGATGTCTAGGGAGTGATAGGTACATTCCACAGCTACTTCTAGTTGCGGTGCTAAGTTCAGGGTCTGCGGTCAGTACAGGTACCACCTTCTCCAGAGTACGTCTCATGCTGCTCTTAGGCCACCAGATCATAACAGGCATCTATGGGGACATAAAGAACTGAATGGAGCATTATATGGGGCATCTTATGGGGCCATAAAGAACTGCATGGAACATTATATGGGGCATATTTGTATATGGAGCATCTTTTGGGGCCATAATGAACTGTATGGAGCATTATATGGGGCCTATTTTGTATGGAGCATCTTATGGGGCCATAATGAACTGTATGGAGCATTATATGGGGCTCCTGATTCAATATGGATATTCAAAAACACTTAACCTACTGATGTCTCAATTAATTTTACTTTTATTGGTATCTATTTTTATTTTTGACATTTACTGGTAGCTGTTGCATTTTCCACCCTAGGCTTATACTCGAGTCAATAAGTTTTCCCAGTTTTTTGTTGCAAAATTAGGGGTCCCGGCTTATACTCAGGTCGGCTTATGCTCGAGTATATACAGTAAGTAGCAGTGATAGGTAATGTGCTGAATAACTACAGCACTAAAATTTGGATTAGTTGTCAGTGCATAATATATAGATTAATTTGATAGCTAGAGAGTGGGATAGAAGAGGTGCTAGCAGAAGAACCACACTCGGTGTGATTTCTCAGTGATATAATAGTTGACATCTGCTACATTTGAATTTCGGTGGTGTATTTGTTTCTTCATAATGCACCAAAAAGGAGAAACAAGACGATACAATAGTGCTTACAGAAAAAAAATTGTGTCAGAATATGTGCTTGCTTTTTCCGAGTTACTGTGCTGAGTTTTTCTATTTCATGTGCAATCACTTTTGTGCACTGGGAATAATGTTTTTTTTTTATAAAGCTACATTTTTTTTCTAAAATTAAGACATTTATCCATGATGGTCTAACTCACAATTTTTAAAATCTTTACAACAAAAAACAATTTTGCAAGTGCTGGCTCTTAATTCATGTACATATCTAGCATTTCTTAAATTGTCATTTTTGGCAAGAGAGTAGTTAATTTGTTTGAAACATGTCAAATTTCCATGATGTTCAACCAATGGATAGGAAAGGATAAAAATATAAATTATATGTATTGCACAACCACAATGCATGGTGTGTACTGCAGATGAGCTAATCTTTCTCTCCTGATCCCAAGAGTCAATCAAAAGGATTAAACATTCACAAAATAAGTTTACACATATACGGTACATAATTACCGTAAATACTCGTGTATAAACTGAGTTTTTCAGCACTCTTTTTGTGCTGAAAATACCTCCTCGACTTATACTCGAGTCATTGTACAGAAAGCCAGCAAGGGGGGTGGTAGAGCAGTGGGTGCCATGAGCCGGCGCACACATCATACTTACATACCTTCGTGCCCTCGGTGCTGGCACTGCATCTCGTTCCAGCCACCGGTGCCTGCCTGCAGTTCTTCCTGTGTTCAGAGGTCATGTGCCACCGCTCATTAATGTGATGAATAAGGACGCGTCTCCTCTTCCATAGGCATGGAGTGCATATTCATCACCTTAATGAGCAGTTCCACATGACCGGTGAGCACAGGAAGAGCTGCAGGCAATCGCGGGCGGCCGGAACAAGATGCAGTGCCAGCTCCCAGGGCGTGCAGGTAGGTGAGCATGTTGTTTTTTTTTGTTTTTTTTTCAATAGGACACATGCACACATGGATAGGGGATAAGGAGGCATGCATACAGGGATGGAATGGGGGAGGCATGCATACAGGGGCAGGGAAGGGGAAACATGCATAAAATGACAGGGACAGGGGAGACATACAGGCAGCGACAGAGATGGGGAGGCATTCATACCAGGACAGGGAAGGGGGAGGCATGCATGCAATGACAAGGACAGGGAAGGCATGCAGACAAGGACAGGGATGGGGAGGCATTCATAACAGGACAGGGAAGAGGGAGCCATGCATACCAGGATAGGGATAAGGGGACAATGCATACCTGGCTTATACTCGAGTCAATAAGCTTACCCAGTTTACCATGGCAAAAGTAGGTGCCTCAGCTTATACTCGGGTCGGCTTATACTTGAGTATATACGGTATTTATGTTCTTTTCTTCTAAAAAAAACTTTTTTAAAACCATGAACGATTCCTGCTGTGACCAGCTCTTGAGGTAGACAATTCCACTGATTAACAGTTCCTATGGTATATGTTAGAGCTGGCAGAATGCACCAAATAATATGAAGGAAGATATATGGTGTGTTCGCAGCCCGGGGTCCACTGTGCAGAGATGACACCTGCTGCTCGGTAATGGCAGACTATATGGAGGTATAATGTGAACACACATGGGTTAAATTCACCCGGTAAGAAAGGAGGCAAACCTTGTTCCTTCACAGGGCCGCAATACCGCTGAGTGAACACTAGTGTTAGGTCACAGGACTCTGCCCCAAGGACACAGGGTTAGAGTCCCTCTAGACCACTAGCGCTCAGTGCCGCAGTGGCAGACGCTGCTGACATGATGCAGTATAATCGTGCCTTGGGCAGGATGGCATAAACTGGTGCTAGTCAGCTCTAACACCCAAACCACTTACAACAACGCTAGGGAGGGGATTGATTAGGTGCTTTCACCCGATGTCAAACACTCATCCACACACATGATATAAGTCTCATACTAGTGCATGGCCGAGAGGCCATGCAAACCTTTTATAGCGGCATCCTTCCGGGACCTTCCCAGTGGTCCAATCAGGGCCGCTTCAGGACCTGGGCATGTGACCGCCCGACCTCCACTGGGAGGTCATCTTATGGGCATGCTCAGTTGAGAAAAAGCAGGACTTAGTCCCAGGAATGTCTGCTTGCCAGTGACCACTCTTGATTATAATAGCATAACCAGGAATGACAGTGGTAACCAGATGCACAGCATCAGCTTGGGCAAGACTCTGGGACCAGCTTTTTTATAGAGAGGGCTCCTCTGCGGATGGGGAAAAATGGGAGACTGTAGAGGACATGGTTCGAAATTCCCCCTATGCAGCAGCGGGAACTCGACGCCTAGCATTGCAATGAGCAGTGCATTACCACAGCTATGTATAGCAGAAATCTCCAACTCTTAAGAATACCGTCCATGGGCCAATGGGCGGGATGAATGATATGCTTCCAGCCGAATCATGTTAGATACCACTGTCAGTGATTGACAGTGGGATTTAACTGGTTAACAACAGCGACTGTTATAGGCACATAATGGCTGATTAAATTGGTCATTATGTGCGGGGAAAGATGTGGACTCAAAAGCGGGGACAGGACTTTTGACATAAATGTACATCAAAAGTCATGAATAGGTTAAAGCAATAACACATAGGAACAATTAAAAAATACAGTTCAATTTCAAAATCATATATGATAATCAATCCTACAAACAAACGGAAGCAAATGCCAAATGATTCTTGAAAGAATTATTTACATACTTTATTTAACATATATAGTGCAATACAATTTAAAAGATAGGGGATACAAATACAAAAAATAACTACATGCACCAGGATATATAAATTATCTCATATCAATTAAATTATGTATAACATTTTTTCTATCTCAAAGAATGTTGACCCATAGTTTCAAGTATAGTAGATAGTAAAATTTAATGATATAAGGGTCACATAAAAATTAAGTAGACAAATGGGGAGTTCTGAAGAAAATATGAGATGGCTATTTAGGCCTAGTTATCAAATAATAATTGTTAACTAGATCCCATAGGAGTCCCTAGACATGTCAGTTTGCTTTCCTTTAAGATGATAATGCTTACATGATCATTCATAGCGGCTTTAATAAGTTATTAATTGTCCCAAACATGATAAAGTGCAAAGTGCTTAACCCTTTCTGCCAGCTGATGGGATAGTACGTCAACTGGCAGTATCCCCAGCTTTGAGATGGGCTCCGGCGGTGAGCCCACCTCAAAGCCGCAACATGTCAGCTGTTTTCAACAGCTGACATGTGCGTGCAATGGGCGCGAGCGGAATCGCGATCTGCCCGAGCCTATTATCTAGCTAAATGCCGCTGTCAAACTCTGACAGCAGCATTTAACAAGCGCTGACGGCTGCGCGGCCGGAAGTACGCGCACCGATGACATGATCGAGGGTCAGCAGTGCATTACCATCACAACCAGAAATCTCCTCAAGACCTCCATGGCTGTTGATGGCAGATTGCTTTGAACACCACCCTGTGGTCGGCGCTCATAGCAAGCCTGTAATTCTGCTGCATAGAGGTGATGTGTGCATCATGTCTATGAAGCAGAGGCAATCAAGTAGTGGATGCTTCTAGCCTCCCATGGAGGCTATTGAAGCATGCCAAAATACAAAAAAAGTGTTTAAAAATATAAAAAAATTAAAAAAAATTAAAAAGTTCAATCACCCCTATCGCCCCAATCAAAATAAAACATTAAAAAAATCAAAAAACACAACAAAATTCACCCTAGCAAATTCATGTCCACAAATAACCATATAACCAATGTCAAAAGTGAACATATATCAAATAATCACATGAAAGATATATATATGTTAAAAAATGATTTTATTACCAAAATTTATTACAAAAAAGAAAAAACGACAACAAATAATACTACAGTATTTTACAAAATGTATAATTAATGAGGAGACCAGATCCATATAATAAAAAAGATACTAGAAAAATATATAATTCATATACATATATGTGACCTTCCAGAGTGCAAAAACAAAAAACAATAGATGGCGCTATAATAGGCCTTCTATCCCAATAAAGTGCATATGCATCAATAATAATAGTCTAACCCAGACAATAAAGTGCATAAATCTCTGAAAAAATACTAGTACCAGTGTGAAGATGATCTGTGGCCCTCCAGGACTCCGACCCCTGGGGTCGGAGTCCTGGAGGGCCACAGATCATCTTCACACTGGTACTAGTATTTTTTCAGAGATTTATGCACTTTATTGTCTGGGTTAGACTATTATTATTGATGCATATGCACTTTATTGGGATAGAAGGCCTATTATAGCGCCATCTATTGTTTTTTGTTTTTGCACTCTGGAAGGTCACATATATGTATATGAATTATATATTTTTCTAGTATCTTTTTTATTATATGGATCTGGTCTCCTCATTAATTATACATTTTGTAAAATACTGTAGTATTATTTGTTGTCGTTTTTTCTTTTTTGTAATAAATTTTGGTAATAAAATCATTTTTTAACATATATATATCTTTCAGGTGATTATTTGATATATGTTCACTTTTGACATTGGTTATATTAAAAAAATCAAACCAACACATATTTGCTATTGCCGTGTTCATAATCACCCAATCTATCAATTACGCTAAATGGCGTAACGAGAAAAAAATCAAAATGCAAAAATTACATTTTTTTGGTCACCGCGACATTGCATTACAATTCAATAACGGGCGATCAAAAGAACATATCTGCACAAATGTGGTATAATTAAAAATGTCAGCTCGGCACGCCAAAGATAATCCCTCACTCGACCCCAGATCATGAAAAATGGAGACGCTACGGGTATCGGAAAATTGCTCCACTTTATTTATTTTTTTTAGCAAATTTTGGAATTTTTTTTACCACTTAGATAAAAGAGAACCTAGACATGTTTGGTGTCTATGAACTTGAAATGACCTGGAGAATCATAATGGTAGGTCAGTTTTAGCATTTAGTGAACCTAGCAAAAAAGCCAAACAAAAAAATCAGTGTGGGATTGCATTTTTTTGGCAATTTCATCGCACTTGGAATTTTGTTCTCGTTTTATGTTACATGACATGCAAAAACCAATGATGTAGTTCAAAAGTAGTTCAATATGGCCCCTCACATGGCCATATTGATGGAAAAATAAAAAAGTTATGGCTCTGGAAAGAAGGTTGAGGGAAAAAAGAAAACCGACAAAAGCTCCTGGGGTTAAGGGGTTAATATAGGTCAAATATCATAGCTGAGGAGTAAGTAATGATGCAATGTGCAAACATGTGGGTAACACAAAGGGAGGAAGGATAACTTATAGAGATAAATTATACATGACTTGTGGATGAAGCACGGAGCCCCAAAGCACGTTTCGCGGTAGCTTCTTCCTGGGAGGTTTCTGTGTCTGATCTGAGTATGGTTTAATTAAGATTTAATAAAGGAGTCTGTTTCATTCTATCAATTAAAGGACTTTTTCTGTGTGTGTGTGTTTTTATACAATATGACTATGGTGCTAGTAATGGGGGCATCTTATAGATGCCTATCTATTACTAACCTTGAGGCTTAATGTCACCTGACAATACAAAGGTGACATTAACCCCCTCAACTAACACCCCACTTGCCATAGATGCTGGGCAAGTGGGAAGAGGGAGGATAAGTGCCAGAATTGGTACATCTTGTAGATGAACCTTTTCTGGGATGACTGAGAGCTGATGTTTTTAGCCTGGGGGTAGGGCAGTATCCATGGCCCCTTCCTAGGCTATTAATAGCAGCTCACAGCTGTCTGCATAGCCTATCCTGGTTATTAATTACTAGATGGTGGCCCGATTCGGGTATTCTAGAATATGTATGTATGTATGTACCGTATTTTTCGCTTTGTAAGACGCTCCGGATTATAAGATGCACCCCAAATTTTGAGGAGAAAAATAGGAAAAAACTTTTTTTTTATAAATTGGACTGAACCCTTGGCTTATAGTGGGATTATTCCCCTGTTGACCCAACTAAACCATGAAATACTCTATGAGAGGTACATTGATGAAGGTCTAATCTATGACCGAAACGTCATACTGTATGTACTCTCTTTATATTAAATTCACTTGCATCTGACCACGTGTGTGCCAAGTTTATCTATAACTCTGTACGGTTTGGGCACCTACTTGAGCACCACAAACGTATAGTAGTGCCTACGGTTACTTTCACATACGTTCCTGTATGACTAACTCCGGGAAAATGGCTGCCGGAATCTCAAGAGATGAGATCTCAGTGCTGAAATCTCATCTCCCGAGATTCCAGTGGCCACTTTCCCGGAGTCAGTCATACTGGAACTAACTCCGGGAAAATTGCCGCCGGAATCTCGAGAGATGAGATCTCAGCGCTGAAATCTCATCTCCCGAGATTCCGGCGGCCATTTTCCCGGAGTTAGTCATACTGGAACGCATGGACGAACTGCCGGGGGGCTCTGGTCTTTCACAAAATGTCGCCAGAGCCCCCCGCAGCACCGGAGCCTCCAGCATCACCCGAGGCAGCAGCGGACAACCCCGGCAGCGGCGGCGGGCGACAGCGGCGGCGGGCGGTAGCGGCGGCGGCCACCCCCTCATCCCAGCCTGTAATGGTAAGCGGTATATCCGCTTTGTTAGATGCACCCACATTTCCCCTCCAAATTTGGGGGAAATAAAGTGCGTCTTACAAAGCGTAAAATACGGTATATAGCAGCCACATAGTACATAGCACAGGCCACGACATATTCTAGAATACCCAATGCGTTAATACAGGCCACACAGTATATAACAGTGGCCACGCAGTATATAACACAGCCCAAACAGTATATAACATTGCCCACGTAGTATATAACACTGCCCACGTAGTATATAACATTGCCCAAGTAGTATATAGCAGCCATGCAGTATATAACACAGCACACATAGTATATAACATTGCCCACATAGTATATAACACTGCCCACGTAGTATATAGCAGCCGTGTAGTATATAACGCAGCCCACGCAGTATATAACACAGCCCATGTAATATATAGCACAGCCCATGCAGTATATAACACAGCCCATATAGTATATATCACTGCCCAAGTAGTATATAGCAGCTATGTATTATACAACGCAGCCCATGCAGTATATAACACAGCCCACGTAGCATATAGCAATGTGGGCACCATATCCCTGTTAAAAAAAAATAATTAAAATAAAAAATAGTTATATACTCACCCTCCGGCGTCCAGCGAAGCTCTGTCGATGCGCACGCAGCTGCCGCCAGCTTCTGTTCCCAGGATGCATTGCGAAATTACCCAGATGACGTAGCAGTCGCGTGCCTCGGCGGATGACGGAAGGTGAGAATAGCAGTTTTTTTGTTTTTTTATTACTTTTAACATTAGATCTTTTTACTATTGATGCTGCATAGGCGCATAGGCAGCATCAAAAGTAAAAAATTGGTCACACAGGGTTAATAGCAGTGTTAACGGAATGCGTTACCCGCGGCATAACGCGGTCCGTTAAAGCTGTCATTAACCCTGTGTGAGCGCTGACTGGAGGGGAGTATGGAGCGGGTGCCGGGCACTGACTGGACGGGAGAAGGGAGGGACTAATTCTCGGCCAGGCTGTGGCCGTCGATGATTGTCTCGGCATCCAGGACAGGCAGCTGGCGAGACCAATCAGCGACGCAGGATTTCCGTGGCGGAAGTTGCAGACAGACAGACAGGAAGATGGAAGTACCCCTTAGACAATAATATAGTAGATAGGAGGACCTTACTTAACTTTTTTGAGGTGTCCCCCATTTTAATAGCCAGTAAAAGCTGTGAGCTGATATTAATATCCTGGTAATCTCCATGGGTATTATCATCAGCCCCCAGCCATCTGCTTTCCCTCTCCTGGTTAAGAAAGTTACGCTGGAGCCTTCGCCATTTTTGTTTCAGAAAAATAATCTTTTCAGAATTAAATACATGTACAGTAAGCTGCACACGCACTGCTCCAATTGTATATGTCACTGACATATATATATATATATATATATATATATATATATATATATATATATATATATATATACATACAGGTGCTTCTCTCAAAACTAGAATATCATGAAAAAATAATTTATTTCAGTTTTTCAATGCAAAAAGGGAAACATATATTATATAGAGCCATGTTTATTTCTGTTAATGTTTCTGTTAAAATCCAAAATGTTGGCCTACTAAAATGTATGTTCAGTAAATGCACTCAATTCTTAGTCGGGGCTCCTTTTGTATCAATTACTGCATCAATGCGGAGTGGCATGGAGGTGATCAGCCTCTAGCACAGCTGAGGTGTTATGGAATCTCAGGTTGCTTTGATAGCAACCTTCAGCTTGTCTGCATTGTTGGGTCAGGTGTCTCTCATCGTCCTCTTGAAAACACCCCATAAATTCTCTATGGGGTTAAGGTCAGACGAGTTTGCTGGCCAATCAAGCAGTGATACTGCTGTGTTTTTAAACCAGGTATTGGTACTTTTGGCAGTGTGAACAGGTGTTTAGTCCTGCTGGAGAATTAAATTTCCATATCCAAAAGCTTGTCGGCAGAGGGAAGCATGAATTGCTCTAAAATTTTCTGGTAGACTGCTGTGCTGACTTTGGTCTTGATAAAACAGATCGGACATGCAATAGCAGTTGACATGGTTCCTCAAACCATCACTGATTGTGGAAACTTCACACTAGACCCCAAGCAGCTTGGATTGCGTGCCTCTCTACTCTTCCTCCAGACTCTGGGACCTTGATTTCCAAAAGAAATGCAAAATTTACTTTTATCTGAAAACAACACCTTGGACCAATGAGTAACGGTCCAGTTCATTTTCTCCTTGGCCCAGGTAAGACACTTCTGGCATTGTTTATTGGTTATGAGTGGCTTGACACAAGGAATGCGACACTTGTAGCCTATGTCCAGCAGCAGTCCACACCTTGTGAATCTCCCCCAAATTTTTGAATGGCCATTTCTTAATCCTTTCAAGGCTGCAGTTATCCCGGTTGCTTGTGCACCTTTTTCTACCACACTTTTTCCTACCACTCAACTGTCTATTAATATGCTTGGATATAGCACTCTGTGATCAGCCAGCTTCTTTAGCAGTGATCTATTGTGGCTTACCCTCCTTATGGAGTGTGTCAATGACTGCCTTCTGGACACCTGTCAAGTAAGCAGTCTTCCCCATGACTGTGAAGCCTACTGAAACAGACTAAGTAGCCTTTTTAAATGCTTAGGAAGCCTTTGCAGTTTTTGTTAATTATTTTAATTTACTGATGTAATGACTTTTGGGTTTTCATTGGCAGTAAGCCATAAGCATCAACTACAACAGAAATAAACACCTAATAATAATAATAATAATTTTTATTTATATAGCGCCAACATATTCCCCAGCGCTTTACAGTTTAACAGTTTCAAACACAACAGTCATAAGTAACAACGTTAACAATACAATAATTAAAGCAAAATAAGACAACCCTGCTCGTGAAAGCTTACAATCTACAATCAGGTGGGGGAGCTACAAAGTACAGGTGTGTATTTACAATGATGTATTTACAATGATGGTCCAGCCATCTTTAGGGGGTGGGGGATAGATGGAAGTAGTTACAGGGCTATACACACAAACATAATATGCCTTTGATTAGTGAACGTGATAGGCCGCTCTGAACAAATTTGGTTTGAGGGAGCACATAAAACTATGCAAATTGCGGATGTTCCTAACAACTTGGGGTAGAGCATTCCAGAGGAATGGTGCAGCATATGAGAAGTCTTGGAGTCACGAGTAGGAGGTACAGATTAGTGCAGAGGTTAGTCGAAAGTCATTTGCAGAGCGCAGTGGTCAGATAGGCCGATAGACCAAAATGAGGGAGGAGATGTAAGGGGGTGCCGCACTGTGGAGAGCTTTGTGGGTGAGAACAAGTACTTTGAATTGTATTCTATAATGAATGAGCAGCCAGTGTAACGACTGGCGAGAGTGGACACGCCTGAATACCGATTAGCTAGATGGACAACCATGGTTGCTGCATTAAGGATGGACTGGAAAGGGGAAAGTCGAGTAACGGGGAGGCCAATTAATAGAGCATTGCAGTAGTCCAGGTGGGAGTGGATTAAAGCGGCAGTGAGGGTTTTTGTTGTTTCCATGGTGAGAAAAGGGCGGATTCTAGAGATTTTCTTTAGGTGTAAGAGGCAAGAGCGGGCAAGAGATTGTATATGGGATGTGAAGGAGAGATTGAAGTCAAACATAACACCCAGACAGTGCGCCTACTGCCGGGGTGTTATTATGGTGCCACCTGCAGAGAGGGAAATGTCAGATTTAGGGAGGTTAGTAGACGGCGGGAGCAGAAGAAGTTCAGTTTTGGAGAGGTTGAGTTTTATATAGAGAGTGGACATGATGTTGGAGACTGCGGAAAGACAGTCACTGGCTTTCTGTAGTACAGCAGGGGAAATAAATCACTATTCTATTCTAACCTGTCAAGCTGTGATTTTACTGTACAGAGCAGATGAATTGCTGGCTTTTCAATGGAGATTGGTGCAAAAAATCAGACAGCACTCGCATGGTCCGAGCGCTGTGCGATTTTTTTATTTTAACTCCTTGCCATCTGATTAAATTTGCATTGAATGCATAAATTGTGAATCGAGTTTTTACCCAGCATTAAGTGAATTTACTCTAATCAAATTCTTATATATTTATTCATAGTAAAATATAGTAAAATATGTTCCTGTCTGCCACCAACTGAGCTTTGCAAAACTGTATTTTCTTTGACCAGTTCTTAAATAATTCTTACTGCTTCTACTAGGAAAAAATTCATACATATTCTTGTAAATATACTAACAATATCCCTGATTTCTCATAAGCATACACTAGCCCTTTTTAACAGTGTAAGATTCTTAATTTCTGTTAATTGAAATAATTAACCAAGCTGCTAGAGCCAACAGTGACCCTATTTTCTTAATTTGTAGCATCAAGAATATATAGATGCAATACATATATGCATAAAAGATATATTTTGCTTTACTGCATTGACATTTTTAATTGCCTTTTACAGTCACACATTATATTAAAATATTTTCCTTTGTTCTCAGCAATACCACTTTAGGGTAGTGACAACCTATTATTTTTTACATATTACATGCCATCTCTATAGGGGACCTGCAGGAATCGGTAATTATATCCTTTGCAAATGAGCAAAATGGCTTTATTTCAACAAAAGTGTACCAAGCATGAATAAAATAACTTTTTTGTAGTATATATTTGACTTGAAACTATATACGCTTTTAGAATGTACTTTATTTATTTCATAAGACAATTTTTGTAACGCATATTTCTGAACGCTTTTAGTACACTGCATACTTATATTTATTTTATAACAATATGTGGAGAGTGGAAAAATAAATTGATTAAATATGTTAAGAAATGCAAAATGTTAAGTCTTACACATTATATAAAAATTACAGATTTGAGATTGCTAGAATATGTCATTATAATCTATTTGGCTTTAGCTATATGGTTGTAAATTTTGGCCAATTGCAGAGCAAAGAAAATGTTAGGGTACCGTCTCACAGTGGCACTTTTGTCGCTACGACGGTACGATCCGTGACGTTCCAGCGATATCCATACGATATCGCTGTGTCTGACACGCAGCAGCGATCAGGGACCCTGCTGAGAATCGTACGTCGTAGCAGATCGTTTGGAACTTTCTTTCATCGCTGGATCTCCCGCTGTCATCGCTGGATCGTTGTGTGTGACAGCGATCCAGCTATGCGTTCGCTTGTAACCAGGGTAAACATCGGGTTACTAAGCGCAGGGCCGCGCTTAGTAACCCGATGTTTACCGTGGTTACCAGAGTAAAAGTAAAAAAAAACAAACAGTACATACTCACATTCCGGTGTCTGTCCCCCGGCGTTCTGCTTCTCTGCACTGTGAGCGCCGGCCAGCCGGAAAGCGAGCACAGCGGTGACGTCACCACTGTGCTCGCTTTCCGGCTGGCGCAGACACAGTGCAGAGAAGCAGAACACCGGGGGACAGACACCGGAATGTAAGTATGTACGGTATTTTTTTTTTTACTTTTACGCTGGTAACCACAGTAAACATCGGGTTACTAAGCGCGGCCCTGCGCTTAGTAACCCGATGTTTACCCTGGTTACCCGGGACCTCGGTATCGTTGGTCGCTGGAGAGCGGTCTGTGTGACAGCTCCCCAGCGACCACACAACCACTTACCAACGATCACGGCCAGGTCGTATTGCTGGTCGTGATCGTTGGTATATCGTTATGTGAGACGGTACCCTTAGTCAAAATTGCACATGGCTTTCATAGTGCCACTGGAAAAAATTAACACTATCAGAACTTGGGTGATTGGGTATAAGGTATTTGAGTTATACTAGTGACATGCCAAAAAATTCTCTTCTTTAACAGAGTTAATTTTATGAATAATTTTTATAAATATGTATTTTATTTAACCCCTTCACCTGACAGCCTAATTTCACAAACATGGCAAATTTTACAATTCTGGCCAGTGCCAGTTTATGTGGTAATAACTCTGGAGTGCTTCAATGGATCCCAGTGATTCTGAGAATGTTTTCTTTTGTGAGATATTGTACTTCAGGATAGTGGTAAAATGTGTTTGATATGAGGTTAGAAGGGTTAAAGTGGTTGTTCGCTATTAAGACAACCCCTTCTTTAACTAAATTTTGGCCCCTAAACAAAATTAAAAAAATATATACTTACCACCCGTGCTGATGGCATTTCAGCAATAGCAGCACTCGCAGTCCCAGAGCTTTGCTGTGGTGGAATGACAAGTGGTGCCCAGCGCCCTATCAGAACTAATTTCACTGTCCCCACCTTTGATGGATTGAGCATGAAGAGTGAGCCAGGACTGCAGCTGATATCTGACTTTCTCTTCCTCTTCATGTTTAATCCATATAAAGGCGGAGACAGTGACGCCAGTGCTTATTGGACGCCGTGCACCACAATAAATTTCATCGCACCAGAGCTCCGAGACCGCGAGTGCTGACACCACTGGAGCGACGCCAGTACAGGAGATAAGTATAGATTTTTTTATTTTGTTGGGGACAAACATTTAGTTCAAGAAGGGGCTGTCCAAGTAGTGAACAACCAATTTAAAAGTTGATAAGCAATTTCCAATTTTTCCAACAACATTTGCAAAACCATTTTGTAGGGACCACATCATATTTGAACTGACTTAGGGGCCTCTATAACAAAAAATACATAAACTGACACCATTGTAAAAATGGTACCCCTCAAAGTCTTCAAAACCACATTCAAAAAGTTTATTAACCTTTCAGATGTTTTGCAGGAATTAAAGAAATGTGGAAGAAAAAATTAACATTTTACTTTTTTTCATACAAATTTTATTTTAGCCTCAAATGTTTTATTTTTACAAGGGTAACAGTAACAGGAGAAAAAGACACCAACATTTGTTGTGCTATTTATCCTGAGTACAGCGATAACTCATATGTGTGGTAACAGGGCACATTTGACTTTTTGATCTAAAAATGGCTGGAATTGAGAGTGGACACCTTGTCACTTTTAGAGAGCCCCTATGTGTCTAAACAGTGTTAATCCCCCACAATTGAACCCATTTTGTAAATGAGACCCCTCGAGGAATTTATCTTGATGCATGGTAAGCATTTTGAACCTCCAGGTGCTTCACAGAAGTTTAAAATATTGAGGCAAAAAAATAAAGATAACATTTTTCCCAAAAATTTTTATTTGGCCCCCATTTTTTTTATTTTCACAAAGGTAAAAGAAAAAATGGATCACAAAATTGGTTGTGCAATTTCTCCTGAGTATGCCAATAGCCCATATTTGAGAGAAAACTACTGTTTGGGCACATGGCAGGGCTCAGAATGGAAGTAGTGACATTTTGGAATACAGGCTGGTAGTTGTGCTGCTCTTGTTGATTCTGGCATGGCAGATGTTGCAAATTGCCTTTTTTAGGTTAACTGGACTGTCTTTAAAAAAGCATCAGACTCGGGAACACCTAGTCTTTCGTCTGGCAACTTCACTCATGTTGATGCTCTGGGGAACAGTGCCTTTTGTGCAACCCCACTGTCTTATCTTGCCTGTCTTATCTTGCCTGTGGTAGTGCTGTGAATCCTTTGATCTCTGTGCTGCTGTCCTCACTCTGCATGTCACTGTTAGATGCCAGGATTCTCCCTATGCACAGGGTAGATCCCAAGCCTTGCCTGCATCAGCGGTCTCCCATTCATCTTTGGCCAATCTGGGGGATGCTGAGCATAGACATTGGTAGGCAGCAACAAGCAAACGCTCTGTAGTCTAAGTCCAGAAATCACTCTACTGAGCATGCTCGTTATGTGGCGATGTCTCATTGGTGGTTGGTCATCAGCTGCTCTGGTGATGTGGCAGCTCCGGATTGGCCAGTGTGCAAGGTCCTGTCTGACTGGTCATGAACTGAACATATAAAAGGGTCTCAGAGGCGCACGCGGGTGCGCTAGTATCAATCATTTTCTATGTGTGTATGAGACATTACAACAGTGTGGTCTTTGTCGGCATGCGCTCATGGTTGGCGGTAAGTCGTTAGAATTCTGGTTCTCTGGTGAAGAGTTTGTCTGCGTGAATTCAGAGCTGGCGTCTAGCCATTAACATTCTGGCACCGCTGGAGAGGAGTTGGTTGAGTGCTTTGCTGACTATGTGACCACTGGTTGCTACTTACCCCAAGAGTGGGCTTCGATCTCCTGTGAGGTTAACACGGATCCTATCTAGTGCCATCTATACCATTACTGAGTGCAAGTGACAAAGATCTATTGCAGAGCATCTATTCATCACTATGTGTGCGAGTGACACAGATCTATTGCAGAGCATTTATTCTGTTTTTGTGTGTGGGTGATAAAGCTTCTTGTGCTGTTCACTGAGTGAAGTTTAACTCAGTGCGTGCTATCAATCACTTGCTGTGTGTTCCATCATTGTACATATTAGCTGCAGTTTTTCATCTCTGCACATTAAATTTATTTAGTGCAATCTGCCAACCCAAACAGTTACCTTTCCAGGTTGGGTCAGTGACTTCATTATCCACCACTTTGTTTTCCACTACCGCCCCCTAGACCTCCACCAGATTTGCTGACTTAACATCACTTGTTGTCAAATGTGTCTCATCATCATTCACATCTTGCAACAGTAATTGCATTTTCCCACTGTCGCCTTCTGGTGAGCATGGCTGCTCAAATATTTGGACGTCGCTACATGCAAAATCCTCATATCCAGCTTGAAAAGGCCAGGGTGAGAGGCCAGAATCTATAAATGGAAATGTGAATAGCTCTTCAGAGTGTCCAAGTGTGGGATCACTTGAATCCGGGCACTCGGCATGGTCAGAGGAAGGAGGATCATCGTGAGGATTATGTGGTCCAGAATCATGGCTACTGAATCTGGACCATGTGGAAGACAGCGTGATGCTGGCAAACTGACATGAAGCATTATCTGCTATCCATCCAACAACCTTTTCACACTGGTCTGGCTTCAAGAGTGGGGTTCTGCGCCCCCCTAAAAAGATGGAAGATAGATTGACATGATGTGTGTATTTGTTGTGCTATCGCAGCAGGCACAGTTTCACCTTACCTACGGCCTCAGAAACTGCGCTCACCATCATCATCATGTCCACTTCCAATTTTAAATTATCTATGATATATGCCTTTTGAGAAAACTTGGCAGGATTGGTATCACAGGAAAATGTTCCCACCTCAGATGCTTGGTTAGCAATAGAATTGCTTTATTGCTATTACAGTGTAACATGTCCATGTCTTGTTGCATGCTTTTGACAAACAACTGGTGCTGTATAAATAATATTTCCTTGCTGAAAACATTTTGCAGGATTAGTATCGCAGGAATATTTACACACCACAGATGAACTTGATAGAGTGCTTGCGCTATAGTGATGCTATTGCATTCAACAAAATCTGGCTGTATGCTTTTGATGCACAACTGGTACAGTATAAAAGGTGTATAATATTTCCCTGCTGAAAAAACTTTGCAGGATTACGATTGCAGGAAAATTTGCACTCCTCAGATGGACCTCTTTCACTGCTTGCACTAAATAGTGATGCTATTGCAATCAACCAAATCTGACTGTATGTTTTAAATGCACAACTAGGGCAGTATGAATGGCATATAATATTTTCCTGTTCAGAACAATTTGCATTATTAGGAGCAAAACTAATATTATTATTAGTGATGAACTAATTTGTTCAGAAAACAATCGCCAAACATAAATTCGGCACAAATATGGCACATTCGGATTCATGATCGGAAACACGAGCAAAATTTTATATAATTAGTAACATTTGGTAAAAGTGCGAGAAAATATTTGCATTCCCACAAATGTATTTTCAGCACTTTTGAAATGGTAATGGTGGTGTATCATAAGCGTTTTGCATGTGTTGATGAGGGGAGGGGGTTTGTGAGCTCAGAGGTCCAGCATTCCTGTAAACTTTTTCTTTTTGTTCCTAACTTTATGTGTGCACATTGTGATTAGCCAATCAGGGGGCAAGAAACATCCACAATGTCCTCACACCGCGGCTTGTGTCATTGGCTGCTTAAATCACATGTCCCTCTCCATACAAAGAGAGGACTTGTTGTTTTAGCACCATTTTCACACTGTAACAGCTCAGAGAGGCTGCTCTTGATGCTGTCACTGTTAGCAGCAACATTTTAGCTAATTAGATAGGCAGTTGTATATCAGTTAGATAGTGTAGCTAAATAGTGTCCAGTGTGGCTGTAAAATTTACCCTCCGGAATTTTGTTCTGCCCATTACTGAGGTCCACAGACAAAGCCAGCAAGGCACATATCCTACAAGTGTGTTGTCCACTGCTTCTATTGTGCTCCATGCACAAGTATACCAGTCTAAAAAAAAAAATTTCACTAGCTAAATGTGAAACAACCAGCTGTATCCCAGATTTTAGCTAGTTAGCTAGGTGATTGTATATCAGTCAGATAGTGTAGCTAGCTAGTGTCCAGGGTGACTGTTAAATTTACCTTCCAGCATTTTTTTGGGCCATTACTGAGGTCCACGGACAAATCCTGCAGGGCACCTGTCTTACAAGTGTGTTGTGCACTGCCCCTATTGTGCTCCATGCACGAGTATAGCATTCAAAATAATATTTTTTCTCTTGCTAAATGTGAAACCGCCTTCTGTATCCCACCTTGTCAATTAGTGCTGTTGTGATATGAAACTGTCTGCAGACCTAAGGGACATTAAAAAAATTATAATTTTTCAGTTGCAAAAAGTTAGACAGCCCTCCGTATCACAGTTTGCCATTTTTTCGTGTTGAAATTAAGCTGTCTGCAGATCTCATGCACATAACCAAAGAAATGTTCTGTTGCTAAATGTCATACAGTAGGGGACCTGACTTTAAAATAGCTTGCAACATCTAGTGTGTTATAGAGCCTGATCCAGAGGTCTCAAAAAACTTCTTGTGTTCCTAACATCATACCGTAGAGGACCTTTCTTTAAAATAGTTTGCAGCATCTAAGGTGTTATAGAGGCCTGATCCAGAAGCCACCAAAAAATTGTAGTGCTCCTATCGTCATACAGTAGGGGACCTGACTTTAAAATAGTTTGTAGCATCTGATATGTTATAAAGGCCTGATCCAGATGCCACAAAAAAAATTCTGTTCCTAGTGTCATACAGTATGGAACCTGACTTTATGTGCTGCATGTGTTCCAACTCAGGCCAAGCTCAATTTTTGTGTTTTTTCTTTGTATTTTTGCATTCTGTGCAAGCCGGGTGTGGCATCTCTCTCCTTAACTGGAAATTACATTTAAAGGCTTCCTTAGACTGGTGTCCACTGCTTGGGACCCTGTCCTTTTGTCTGCTATTATTCACACAATGAGGTCACCTCTGACATATGGTAAGATTTTTAATATTAGTCAGTGTAGGACCGGCCCAATAACAGTCAACTTATCGACTGTGGGATGCTTTTATGCTATTTTTTTAATCAAAAACAGTATTACTAAGAACTCTGTGTTATTTAAATGCACTTTTGCTTTTTACTTATTTACTTACAGCAGGGCTTTTGCTCATTTTATTTCTTGTAGGTTGTGTATATTTTATGGCCAATGTGAACATGTGTTTATGTGCTGCATGTATACCAACTCAGGCCAAGCTCAATTTTTTGTATTTTTTCTTTGCATTTTTGCATTCTGTGCAAGCCGGGGTGTGGCCTCCGTCTCCTGAGCTTGAAATTACATTTAAAGGCTTCCCTAGACTGGTTGGGACCCAGTCCTTTTGTCTGCCCTTATTCACATACTGAGGTCAACTCTGACACATGGTAAGGTTTTTAATATTAGACAGTATAGGACCGCCCTGATCAGAGTCACCTTGTCAACGGTGGGATGGCTTTTATGCTATTTTTGATCAAAAACAGTATTACTAAGAACTCTGTGTTATTTAAATGCACTTTTTCTTTTTACTTATTTAGTTACAGCAGGGTTTTTGCTCGTTTTGTTTCTTGTAGGTTTTGTATGGTTTATGGCCAATGTGAACATGCGTTTGTCATGATCTCTGCAGGCAGAGATCATAGCAAGCCTATAGAGGGACAAGCTCTCGGAAGATGGAACTATACTGACCATGAACTAAGCCTGCCGCGCAACTAGAAATAGCCAGGTAGCATTTCCTATTTATCGCTAGATGCCCAGCTCTGGCCTAAGACCTAAATAGCTAGCAGAGGGAAATATAAGACCTGGCTCACCTCTAGAGAAATATTCCAAAGAAGACAGTAGCCCCCCACATATAATGACGGTGAGTTCAGATGAAACAACAAACGCAGCAGGAAAATAGTCTTAGCAAATTTGAGGTCCGCTTACTAGATAGCAGAAGACAGATAGTATACTTTCATGGTCAGCAGAAAAATACTAACAAAACACCATCCAGAGATTACCTTAAACTCTGGCATTAACTCATAACGCCAGAGTAGCAATCCCTGATCGACGAGAGCTTTCCAGACACAGTAACAAAACTTCAGCTGCGAACTGGAACAAATAGGCAAAACAAAACATGGACAAAAGTCCAACTTATCAGTAGTTGTCTAGAAGCAGGAACAAGCACTGAGAGGCATCAGATAACATTGTTGACCGGCAAGAAACCACCAGAGAAATGAGCTTAAATAGCGACACCCACTACTGATGGAATCAGGTGAAACAGGAAAGAGGATGACAAGTCCAATTCCACAAGCGGCCACCGGGGGAGCCCAGAATCCAAATTCACAACAGTACCCCCCCCTCAAGGAGGGGGCACCGAACCCTCACCAGATCCACCAGGGCGACCAGGATGAGCCCTATGGAAGGCACGAACAAGATCAGAAGCATGAACATCAGATGCATTGACCCAAGAATTATCCTCCTGGCCGTAACCCTTCCAGTTGACCAGATACTGGAGTTTCCGTCTGGAAACACGAGAGTCCAAAATTTTCTCCACAACGTACTCCAACTCACCCTCAACCAACACCGGAGCAGGAGGCTCAACAGAAGGTACAACAGGTACCTCATACCTGCGCAATAACGACCGATGAAAAACGTTATGAATGGAAAAGGACGCAGGGAGGTCCAAACGGAAAGAAACAGGATTAAGAATCTCCAATATTCTATAAGGGCCGATGAACCGAGGTTTAAACTTAGGAGAAGAGACCCTCATAGGGACAAAACGAGAAGACAACCACACTAAATCTCCAACACAAAGCCGAGAACCAACACGACGATGACGGTTGGCAAAACGCTGAGTCTTCTCCTGGGACAACTTCAAATTGTCCATAACCTGCCCCCAGATGTGATGCAATCTCTCCACCACCGCATCCACTCCAGGACAATCCGAGGATTCCACCTGACCGGAGGAAAATCGAGGGTGAAACCCCGAATTACAGAAAAACGGGGACACCAAGGTGGAAGAACTGGCCCGATTATTGAGGGCGAACTCTGCCAATGGCAAAAAAGCAACCCAATCATCCTGGTCAGCAGAGACAAAACACCTCAGATATGTCTCAAGGGTCTGATTAGTCCGCTCGGTCTGGCCATTAGTCTGAGGGTGAAAAGCAGATGAAAAAGACAAATCTATGCCCATCCTAGCACAGAATGCCCGCCAAAATCTAGACACAAATTGGGTACCTCTGTCAGAAACAATATTCTCAGGAATACCGTGCAATCGGACAACATTCTGAAAAAACAGAGGAACCAACTCAGAAGAAGAAGGCAACTTGGGCAGAGGAACCAAATGGACCATTTTAGAGAAACGGTCACAGACCACCCAGATGACAGACATCTTCTGGGAAACAGGCAGATCTGAAATAAAATCCATCGAGATGTGTGTCCAAGGCCTCTTAGGAATAGGCAAGGGCAACAGCAGTCCGCTAGCCCGAGAACTACAAGACTTGGCCCGAGCACAAACGTCACATGACTGCACAAAGACTCGCACATCTCGTGACAGAGAAGGCCACCAGAAGGATCTTGCCACCAAATCCCTGGTACCAAAAATTCCGGGATGACCTGCCAATGCAGAAGAATGTACCTCAGAGATGACTCTGCTGGTCCAATCATCCGGAACAAACAGTCTATCAGGCGGACAACGATCCGGTCTATCCGCCTGAAACTCTTGCAAGGACCGCCGCAGATCAGGAGAAACGGCCGACAAAATTACTCCCTCCCTAAGGATACCTGTGGGTTCAGAATTACCAGGAGAGTCCGGGTCAAAACTCCTAGAAAGGGCATCTGCCTTAACATTCTTAGAACCCGGTAGGTATGACACCACAAAATTAAAGCGAGAAAAAAATAAAGACCAGCGCGCCTGTCTAGGATTCAGGCGTCTGGCAGTCTCAAGATAAATCAAATTTTTGTGGTCAGTCAATACCACCACCTGATGCCTAGCCCCCTCGAGCCAATGGCGCCACTCCTCAAACGCCCACTTCATGGCCAAAAGCTCCCGATTCCCAACATCATAATTCCGCTCTGCGGGCGAAAATTTGCGAGAAAAGAAGGCACAAGGCCTAATGACGGAGCAGTCGGAACCTTTCTGCGACAACACTGCCCCAGCTCCGATCTCCGAAGCGTCAACCTCAACCTGAAAAGGCAGATTCACATCAGGCTGACGCAACACAGGGGCAGAGGCAAAACGGCGCTTAAGCTCCTGAAAGGCCTCTACAGCATGAGGGGACCAATTAGCAACATCAGCGCCTTGTCTGGTCAAATCAGTCAGTGGTTTAACGACATCCGAAAAACCAGCAATAAATCGGCGGTAAAAGTTGGCAAAGCCCAAAAATCTCTGAAGACCCTTAAGAGAGGAGGGCTGAGTCCAGTCACAAATAGCTTGCACCTTGACGGGATCCATCTCAATGGAAGAGGGAGAAAAAATATACCCCAAAAAGGAAATTTTCTGGACCCCAAAAACACACTTAGACCCCTTCACACATAAAGAATTAGACCGCAGAACCTGAAAAACTCTCCTGACCTGCTGGACATGAGAGTCCCAGTCATCAGAAAAAATCAGAATATCATCCAGATATATTATCATAAATTTATCCAGAAAATCGCGGAAAATATCATGCATAAAAGACTGGAAAACTGAAGGGGCATTAGAAAGACCAAAAGGCATGACCAAATACTCAAAGTGGCCCTCGGGCGTATTAAATGCGGTCTTCCACTCATCCCCCTGCCTGATCCGCACCAAATTATACGCCCCACGAAGATCAATTTTAGAGAACCACTTAGCACCCTCTATACGAGCAAACAAATCAGTAAGCAATGGCAATGGGTATTGATACTTAACAGTGATCTTATTCAGAAGCCGATAATCAATACATGGTCTCAAAGAGCCGTCTTTTTTTGAGACAAAGAAAAACCCAGCTCCCAAGGGAGAAGAAGATGGACGAATATGTCCCTTTTCCAAAGACTCCTTTATATATTCCCGCATAGCAGCATGTTCCGGCACAGACAAATTAAACAAACGACCCTTTGGATATTTACAACCCGGTATCAAATCTATGGCACAATCGCACTCACGGTGCGGAGGTAACGACCCCAGCTTGGGTTCGTCAAAGACGTCTTGATAATCAGAGAGGAACTCAGGGACTTCAGAGGGAATGGACGACGAAATAGAAACCAAAGGTACGTCCCCATGAATACCCTTACATCCCCAGCTCAACACAGACATAGCTCTCCAGTCCAAGACTGGGTTGTGAGACTGCAACCATGGCAATCCCAGTACCAAATCGTCATGTAAATTATACAGCACCAGGAAACGAATAATCTCCTGGTGATCCGGATTGATACGCATGGTTACTTGTGTCCAGTATTGTGGTTTATTATTAGCCAATGGGGTGGAGTCAATCCCCTTCAGAGGAATAAGAGTCTCCAAAGGCTCTAAATCAAAACCACAACGATTGGCAAAGGACCAATCCATAAGACTCAGAGCGGCGCCAGAGTCAACATAGGCGTCCGTGGCAATGGATGACAAAGAGCAAATCAGGGTTACAGACAAAATAAACTTAGACTGAATGGTGCCAATGGAAACAGACTTATCAAGCTTCTTTGTACGCCTAGAGCATGCCGATATAACATGAGTAGAATCCCCACAATAGAAACACAATCCATTCTTCCGTCTAAAATTCTGTCGCTCGCTCCTGGACAGAATTCTATCACACTGCATACTTTCTGGCGTCTTTTCCATAGACACCGCCAGATGGTGCATCGGTTTGCGCTCCCGCAGACGCCTATCAATCTGAATAGCCATTGTCATGGACTCATTCAGACCTGCAGGCAAAGGGAACCCCACCATAACATCCTTAACGGCATCAGAGAGACCTTCTCTGAAAGTTGCCGCCAAGGCGCACTCATTCCACTGAGTAAGCACAGACCATTTACGGAATTTTTGGCAGAAAACTTCAGCTTCGTCTTGCCCCTGAGATAGTGCCATCAAAGTTTTTTCTGCCTGAAGTTCCAAATGAGGTTCCTCATAAAGCAAGCCCAAGGCCAGAAAAAACGCATCCACATCGCGTAACGCAGGATCCCCTGCTGGCAATGAGAAGGCCCAATCTTGAGGGTCACCCCTGAGCAAGGAAATCACAATCCTAACCTGCTGAGCAGGGTCTCCAGCTGAACGAGACTTCAGGGACAAATAAAGCTTACAATTATTTCGGAAATTCTGGAAGCTAGCTCTATTCCCTGTGAAGAACTCCGGCAAAGGAATTCTCGGCTCAGATACCGGAGCATGTACCACAAAATCTTGTAAATTTTGTACTTTCGTGATGAGATTATTCAAACCCGCAGTTACACTCTGGAGATCCATTATTGTCAGGTGCACACAGAGCATACAGAGATTAGGAGGAGAGAGAGAAAAAAGACTGCAGCAAGGCAGACTGGAGGAAAAAAAAAAAAAAATTCCAGCAGACTTCTTATAACTCTCCTTTCTCAACCTGGGTCTTTAACACTTTATGGGCCGGTCAAACTATCATGATCTCTGCAGGCAGAGATCATAGCAAGCCTATAGAGGGACAAGCTCTCGGAAGATGGAACTATACTGACCATGAACTAAGCCTGCCGCGCAACTAGAAATAGCCAGGTAGCATTTCCTATTTATCGCTAGATGCCCAGCTCTGGCCTAAGACCTAAATAGCTAGCAGAGGGAAATATAAGACCTGGCTCACCTCTAGAGAAATATTCCAAAGAAGACAGTAGCCCCCCACATATAATGACGGTGAGTTCAGATGAAACAACAAACGCAGCAGGAAAATAGTCTTAGCAAATTTGAGGTCCGCTTACTAGATAGCAGAAGACAGATAGTATACTTTCATGGTCAGCAGAAAAATACTAACAAAACACCATCCAGAGATTACCTTAAACTCTGGCATTAACTCATAACGCCAGAGTAGCAATCCCTGATCGACGAGAGCTTTCCAGACACAGTAACAAAACTTCAGCTGCGAACTGGAACAAATAGGCAAAACAAAACATGGACAAAAGTCCAACTTATCAGTAGTTGTCTAGAAGCAGGAACAAGCACTGAGAGGCATCAGATAACATTGTTGACCGGCAAGAAACCACCAGAGAAATGAGCTTAAATAGCGACACCCACTACTGATGGAATCAGGTGAAACAGGAAAGAGGATGACAAGTCCAATTCCACAAGCGGCCACCGGGGGAGCCCAGAATCCAAATTCACAACATGCGTTTATGTGCAGCATGTCCACCAACTTAGGCCAATCTCATTTTTTGTGTTTTTTTCTTTGCATTTTTGCATTCTGTGAAAGTCGGGTGTGGCCTCCCTCTCCTTAACTGGAAATTACATTTAAAGGCTTCCTTAGACTGGTGTCCACAAGTTTGCACCCTGTCCTTTTGTCTGCTCTTATTCACACACTGAGGTCTCCTCTGACATATGGTAAGATTTTTAATATTAGACAGCGTAGGACCGTTCCGATGAGTCACCTTATCGACTGTGGGATGGCTTTTATGCTATTTTTTTTTTTTTATCAAAAACAGTATTACTAAGAATTCTGTGTTATTTAAATGCACTTTTGCTTTTTACTTACTTAGTTACAGCAGGGTTTTTGCTCATTTTATTTCTTGTAGGTTTGTATATTTTATGGCCAATGTGAGCATGTGTTTATGTGCTGCATGTATACAAACTCAGGCCAAGCTCAATTTTTGTATTTTTTTCTTTGTATTTTTGCATTCTGTGCAAGTCGGGGTTTGGCCTCCGTCTCCTGAGCTAGACATTATACACATATTATATATTATTTTTATTATACAGTATATATATATATATATATATATATATATATATATATATATATATATATACACACTCACCGGCCACTTTATTAGGTACACCATGCTAGTAACGGGTTGGACCCCTTTTGCCTTCAGAACTGCCTCAATTCTTCGTGGCATAGATTCAACAAGGTGCTGGAAGCATTCCTCAGAGATTTTGGTCCATATTGACATGATGGCATCACACAGTTGCCGCAGATTTGTCGGCTGCACATCCCAAAGATGCTCCATACAAGGCAGGATGGATCCATGCTTTCATGTTGTTTACGCCAAATTCTGACCCTACCATCCGAATGTCGCAGCAGAAATCGAGACTCATCAGACCAAGCAACGTTTTTCCAATCTTCTACTGTCCAATTTCGATGAGCTTGTACAAATTGTAGCCTCAGTTTCCTGTTCTTAGCTGAAAGGAGTGGTACCCGGTGTGGTCTTCTGCTGCTGTAGCCCATCTACCTCAAAGTTCGACGCACTGTGCGTTCAGAGATGCTCTTAGGCCTACCTTGGTTGTAACGGGTGGCGATTTGAGTCACTTTTGCCTTTCTATCAGCTCGAACCAGTCTGCCCATTCTCCTCTGACCTCTGGCATCAACAAGGCATTTCCGCCCACAGAACTGCCGCTCACTGGATTTTTTTTCTTTTTCGGACCATTCTCTGTAAACCCTAGAGATGGTTGTGCGTGAAAATCCCAGTAGATCAGCAGTTTCTGAAATACTCAGACCAGCCCTTCTGGCACCAACAACCATGCCACGTTCAAAGGCACTCAAATCACCTTTCTTCCCCATACTGATGCTCGGTTTGAACTGCAGGAGATTGTCTTGACCATGTCTACATGCCTAAATGCACTGAGTTGCCGCCATGTGATTGGCTGATTAGAAATTAAGTGTTAACAAGAAGTTGGACAGGTGTACCTAATAAAGTGGCCGGTGAGTGTATATATATATATATATATATATATATATATATATATATATATATATATATATATAATATTTATTATATTATATTATATATTATTATTATTATATATTATATATGTAATATTATACACCTTTTATACTGTACCAGTTGTGCATCAAAAGCATACAGCCAGATTTTGTTGAATGCAATAGCATCTCTATAGCGCATGCACTCTACCAAGTTCATCTATGGTGTGTAAATATTCCTGCGATACTAATCCTGCAAAATGTTTTCAGCAAGGAAATATTATTTATACAGCACCAGTTGTTTGTCAAAAGCATGCAACAAGATAAAGGCTTCCCTAGACTGGTGTCCACTGGTTGGGACCCAGTCCTTTTTTCTTCCCTTATTCACACACTGAGTTCAACTCTGACACATGGTAAGGTTTTTAATAATAGACAGTGTAGGACCGTCCAGATCAGAGTCACCTTGTCGCCGGTGGGATGGCTTTTATGCTATTTTTGATCAAAAATGGTATTACTAAGAAATCTATGTTATTTAAATGCAATTTTGCTGTTTACTTGTTTAGTTACAATAGGGTTTTAGCTCATATTGCTTCTTGTAGTTTTTTTTAAATGTTTTATAACATCTAGTGTATTATAGAGGCCTGATCCAGAGGTCACCAAAAAATTCTTCTGTTCCTAGTGTCATACAGTAGGGGAACTAACTTTCAAATTGTTTGCAGCATCTACTGTAGTATGCTATAGAGACCTTATCCAGATGTCACCAACAAATTATTTTGTTCCTAACATCAAAGAGTAGGGGACATCAGACTTTCACTTTGTTTCTAACATATCTTCCTTGTCATACAGGTCTCATCCACACTAAAACAATTCTCTTTTATGACTAATGCGATTCAGCACACATATTTCACCTTGGAATTTACTGTCACCGAAATTCAGCTGTTTGCAGAGGTGGTGCAGAGTTTAAGGCCATGTGCAGACGTTCAGTATTTTTCGCGTTTTTTTTGCATTTTTCGCTATAAAACGTGATAAAAACGCGAAAAAAACGCTTACATATGCCTCCTATTATTTACAGTGTATTCCGCATTTTTTGTGCAAATGTTGCATTTTTTTTCCACAAAAAAATCGCATCGCGGAAAAAAAAGCAACATGTTCATTAAAATTGCGGAATTGCGGGGATTCCGCACACCTAGGAATGCATTGATCTACTTACTTTCCGCATGTGGCTATGCCTACCATGCGGGAAGTAAGCAGATTATGTGCGGTTGATACCCAGGGTGGAGGAGAGGAGACTCTCCTCCACAGACTGGGCATCATATAATTGGTAAAAAAAAAATAATTAAAATAAAAAATAGTCATATACTGACCTTCGATGGCCCTGGAGTCTTCCCGCCTCTCAGGTGCACGCTGCCGCTTCCGTTCCTATAGATGGTGTGTGTGAAGGACCTGCGATCACGTCGCGGTCTTGTGATTGGTCGCGTGACCGCTCATGTGACCGCTCACGTGACCGCGACGTCATCGAAGGTCCTGCACACACACACCATCTGTAGGAACGGACGCCGCTCAGGAGATCGGCTGTCTGCAGGTGAGTATAACCATTTTTTTTATTATTTTTAAACATTCTATCTTTTACTATTGATGCTGCATAGGCAGCATCTATAGTAAAAAGTTGGTCACACTTGTCAAACAGTATGTTTGACAAGTGTGTCCAACCTGTCAGTCAGTTTTCCAAGGGATGCTACAGATCGCTTGGAAAACTTTAGCATTCTGCAAGCTAATTTCGCTTGCAAAATGCTAAACAAAACGCGAAAAAAACGGAAAAAAAAAGAAAAAAAAATGCAGATTTCTTGCAGAAAATTTACGGTTTTCTTCAGGAAATTTCTGCAAGAAATCCTGACTTGTGCACATACCCTAAAATCTATTTTTTTGTTGCAAATACTGTGCTCCTACAATAGTATCTCAGCAACATGCCTGGGAAAAAGCGAAGCCGTGAAGGAAGGGGAATTAGCCTTGGTGTTAAAGGTGTATGGAAAGGAAAGAAAGCTAGGGAGCCAGCCCACTGATCGTTTTTTTTCGTTTTTTCGTTTTTTCTGTTAAAGGTGTACATTGGGTAAGTGCTAAAGTTAGTGAAAGCATTAGTGAGCCAACAACATCACATCCTATGCAAACACATCTGACAACTTCTGTTACTGGATGGGCTACTCCACTACCTTTCTTTGGCAGATGCACAGCTGTACACCTTGTTGATGAGGCCCATAAAGAGCATGTGCTCGAGTGGATGGCAAGCGCAGCTTCAGGTGGCCTCTCAATATAACACCCATTACAGTCCGCGGAAGTGGCACCCAAATTCCCCTTGTTTCCCCACATGTCTCAAGTCTCCAATTGTACAACTGACTGTACAAAACCACAAATGGGTGAGTCTCAAGAGCTGTTCACACATTCTTTGCCATGGTTAGCAGAAGTGTACACAAAAGCTTCACCGATTCAAGAGGAGGAAATCTGCAATTCACAGAAAAAAAAAATTCTTTTGGAGTACACATTATTTAGCAAGATCACAGAAAAAGACCCCAATGAACTATATTAAAATATAACCTTTATTTATTATTTTGAAAATATCAACTGGTGCACAAAAAAAACAATTTCATCACCAAATATCAAAAAGAAACTACATAGAGAAGGCCACAGGGGGGTGCCTGGTACTATGTTTAATACTAACTGTACCCTAGCTGCCAGCGAAGTTGGCACTATTGTTCCTGTGCATATGGTGCCCCCGCTCACGGACGGCTGTCCCTTCTACCCCTGAAAAACCCTATAGGGTAGGATGGAAAAACTCAAAAAAGTGAATCCAATGTAAAAAATACCAAAAAATCAAGAGCAGTGTTAGGGGAAAGAAAGGTACAGGTCCTTCTCAAAAAATTAGCATATAGTGCTAAATTTCATTATTTACCATAATGTAATGATTACAATTAAACTTTCATATACTATAGATTCATTATCCACCAACTGAAATTTGTCAGGTCTTTTATTGTTTTAATACTGATGATTTTGGCATACAACTCCTGATAACCCAAAAAACCTGTCTCAATAAATTAGCATATTTCACCCGACCAATCAAATAAAAGTGTTTTTTAATACCAAACAAAAAAACCATCAAATAATAATGTTCAGTTATGCACTCAATACTTGGTCGGGAATCCTTTGGCAGAAATGACTGCTTCAATGCGGCGTGGCATGGAGGCAATCAGCCTGTGACACTGCTGAGATGTTATGGAGGCCCAGGATGCTTCAATAGCGGCCTTAAGCTCATCCAGAGTGTTGGGTATTGCGTCTCTCAACTTTCTCTTCACAATATCCCACAGATTCTCTATGGGGTTCAGGTCAGGAGAGTTGGCAGGCCAATTGAGCACAGTAATACCATGGTCAGTAAACCATTTACCAGTGGTTTTGGCACTGTGAGCAGGTGCCAGGTCGTGCTGAAAAATGAAATCTTCATCTCCATAAAGCATTTCAGCCGATGGAAGCATGAAGTGCTCCAAAATCTCCTGATAGCTAGCTGCATTGACCCTGCCCTTGATGAAACACAGTGGACCAACACCAGCAGCTGACATGGCACCCCACACCATCACTGACTGTGGGTACTTGACACTGGACTTCAGGCATTTTGGCATTTCCTTCTCCCCAGTCTTCCTCCAGACTCTGGCACCTTGATTTCCGAATGACATGCAAAATTTGCTTTCATCAGAAAAAAGTACTTGGGACCACTTAGCAACAGTCCAGTGCTGCTTCTCTGTAGCCCAGGTCAGGCGCTTCTGCCGCTGTTTATGGTTCAAAAGTGGCTTTACCTGGGGAATGCGGCACCTGTAGCCCATTTCCTGCACACGCCTGTGCACGGTGGCTCTGGATGTTTACACACCAGACTCAGTCCACTGCTTCCTCAGGTTCCGGTCACCTCTTCTCGTTGTACAGCGTTTTCTGCCACATTGTTTCCTTCCAACAGACTTACCATTGAGGTGCCTTGATACAGCACTCTGGCAACAGCCTATTTGTTGAGAAATTTCTTTCTGGGTCTTACCCTCTTGCTTGAGGGTGTCAATGATGGCCTTCTTGACATCTGTCAGGTCGCTAGTCTTACCCATGATGGGGGTTTTGAGTAATGAACCAGGCAGGGAGTTTTTAAAAGCCTCAGGTATCTTTTGCATGTGTTTAGAGTTAATTAGTTGATTCAGAAGATTAGGGTAATAGGTCATTTAGAGAACCTTTTCTTGATATGCTAATTTATTGAGACAGGTTTTTTGGGTTATCAGGAGTTGTATGCCAAAATCATCAGTATTAAAACAATAAAAGACCTGACAAATTTCAGTTGGTGGATAATGAATCTATAGTATATGAAAGTTTAATTGTAATCATTACATTATGGTAAATAATGAAATTTAACACTATATGCTAATTTTTTGAGAAGGACCTGTATACTCCAGGCACGAGACTGGTGGTCTGCCTATCTAACTACCTTATTCTCACCCCACCTATCAGCGGAGGTTGGCATCCTTTTTTATGATGAGTCTGGCACCTCGACGGCTATCCCAAATTGACCCTAGTCAGGTAGTGTCATGTAGCAATCACTAAGAGGGTTGGGGCACACTCACATGGAAGCGATATTCAAATGCACAGCAGCCGTTTCTTCATTTAAACAAGTCCAGCCCTTTTTATTATACAATCATAAACCACTATAGCCATGTGAACCTCACAGACCTGACATACAGTCCATTCACAACTGCGGTTATGACCGCACAGTTCAATAACTGACCCCCGTCAGTGCACATAGTTCTCCATGCTCTGTGTTACCTGCTTAATGGACTGGCTTCATATTGGTGGACTGGCTTCATATTGGTGGACTGGCTTCATATTGGTCCAGTCACTATTCCAGACCTTCAGTAGCTTTCTGGACTTTCAGGAGCTTCGTCCAGCTCCAGACTCTCACATGGCCTTTTTCCTCTCTCCATGTGTCACGTATCCAGGACCTATCTAGCATCACATGAACACACCCCCTGGGAGGTATGTGGTTAATCAGTCCCACCAATCATTTTCTGTTTAACCCTTAAATCCAGCCCTTTTGAAATATACAGGTTTGTGGGACAACAAGACCCAGCAACCTGTCCTGAATTCAGATTGAAGCAGACCTCTGTCTGTGCGATACATACATGTTTCTCAATACACTACTTGGTACATCACAGTAGCTATAAGGGAAATCAAATAATAAGTAGCCAGTAAAGTACTAGAGAACTTCCGGACATGTAAACCAAGACTACAGACTTCAAGCGTAATGTCACTAATGCTCATCAGGGGAAAACATTTGGTGCATACTGCAGTAAAGGCAAAATAGATTCAGCAGATGTCAACACTTGCATTGCACTTATAATATATCAGAGAGACTCCCCAATTTTACTCTCCGCACAGCTCCCCAGATAGCATCCCCATAAATGGGACCAATTCAAACATCCTAAATAGAATCAAAAAGATCCTCTTCACTGTAAACCAGGTCCATACACCAATAAAGCATGTATATCAAAAGTATCCAGAAGGGACTCACACTACGTGCTGAGGACTTCATCTTTTCCTACAGTAGGTACGGAAAGTATTCATTTTTCACTCTTTGTTTCATTGCAGCCATTTGGTAAACTCAAAAACGTTCAGTTTGTTCCTCATTAATGTACACTATGCACCCCATCTTGACTAAAAAAAAAACAAATGCAGACATTTTTGCAAATTGATTACAAAAGAAATATCACATGGTAAGAAGTATTCAGACCCTTTGCTCAGTATTGAGTAGAAGCATCCTTTTGAGTTATTAGAGCCAAGAGTCTTCTTGGGAATGATGCAACAAGTTTTTCACACCTGGATTTGGGGATCCTCTGTCATTCTTCTTTGCAGGTCCTCTCTGGTTCTGTCAGGTTGGATGGCCATTTTCAAGTCTCTCCAGAGATGGTCAATTGGATTTAGGTCAGGGTTCTGGCTGGGCTAGTCAAGAATGGTCACAGAGTTATCCTGATGCCACTCCTTTGTTATTGTCAAGCAGCTGCAGTGCAGTACAGCGCAACCTTCACCAGGGGGAGCTTTATTGGGAAGCGAGACTGCACACACTGAGCAGCTGAACAGATGCCACCTAGTGGCAAGAGAGTAGTCAGAAAAAGCCGACTCAGGGCACAAGATAACACGTCAGTACAAAAAGGAGTAAAACAGAAAGGATAGTCAGGACGTAGCAAGAGATCAGTAAACCGGGATGAGCAAAATATGGTACAAAAGGGAAAAATCCAAACAGAGTCAATAGCCAAGCCAGGAGATCAGAATCAGGGAATCAAGCAGAACAGACAAACGCAGGGAAAGGGCAGACAGAGGGAGATAACAAACACAGGACAAGTCAGGGTACACAGCAGGACAAACCAAGGGTTTCCAGAGTCAGGTTCACAAGCCGAAGACAGAACTATAGCTGACACTACCCTCAGGATACCTGGGAGCTAAATAGCAAACCCGAGCCCAGAATGAGGAAGAGCAAGTTAACCCTAAATATGATCCACCCAGAGAAAGAGCAGACAGGACTAAACTCCGGAATTGATCAGGACAGTACCCTCCTCTCAAGGGGGGCCACCGGACCCCCAGGTTTTCCAGGATAACGTGCATGAAATGCTCGGACCAGTTAATTAGCATGGACAGATCGTGCCGGAACCCAAGATCGATCCTCAGGACCATAACCCTTCCAATGGACCAAGTACTGAATAGAACTACGGACCATGCGAGAATCTACAATCTGTTCCACTTCATACTCGGTCTGACCATCCACAGAGACAGGAGGCGGAGGGGATGGAGGCCCAGCAGAGGATGTTAAAAATGACTTAAGAAGGGACTTATGGAACACATTGGGAATCCGAAGCGTTGGAGGAAGTCGTAAGCGAAAGGCAACTGGATTGATCACCTCAATGATCTCATAAGGACCAATAAACCTGGGACCTAGCTTAGCCGAAGGAACCTTGAGACGAATGTCCTGGTAGACAACCACACTTTATCTCCCACCAGGAACATATGTCCCACAGACCGTCGCTTATCTGCAAAAAGTTTATGTTTGCCCTGAGCCTCTCCGATGTTCTTCTGGACCTCCCTCCACACCTCCCCCAATCGTTGCACTGCTGTATCAGCCCCTGTACATCCTGAATCCAGCCTAGAAAATTCACCAAAATGAGGGTGAAAACCGTAGTTACAGAAGAACGGGGAGGTGCCCGTGGACTGGTTAACCCGATTGTTAAATGCAAACTCAGTCAGGGGCAACGAAGAACACCAATCATCCTGCCGAGACGTAGCAAGACACCTCAAAATCTGTTCAAGAGACTGATTGGTCCTCTCCGTCTGACCGTTAGTCTCAGGATGGTAAGCAGAGGAGAAAGTCAAACACCCAATTTTTTACAAAAAGCCCTCCAAACTTTGGACACAAATTGTACCCCTCTGTCAGAAACCACATTCAAAGGCACACCATGCAACCGTACAACATGCTCAATAGACAGCTTAGATAATGTTTCAGCATTAGGCAATCCTGCCAGAGGTACAAAATGCGCCTGTTTACTGAATCTGTCAACCACTACCCAGATTACAGTTTTGCCATTAGAAGAAGGGAGGTCAGTGATAAAATCCATGGACAAATGAGTCCAAGGTCTATCTGGAATTGGCAATGGCACCAATTCCCCGGCCTGCCTGTTATGGGAGCTCTTAGCACGGGCACAGGTATCACAAGCAGACACAAACACAGTGACATCAGAGGTCATGGAGGACCACCAAAACAGCCTAGCAATAGCTTTCTGGGTGGCAGAGATCCCTGGGTGTCCACTGAGAGCAGAATCGTGGAACTCCTGGAGAACCCTCAATCGGTACTGAACTGGGACAAAAAGCTTATTGTCAGGCAAAGAGGGAGGAGCAAGAGACTGAGCCTTTCGAATCTCCTGCTCCAATTCAGAGGACACCCCTGCAAAAACCACCCCGTGCTGAAGAATGGAGGAAGGAGGTTCGGGGGGTGATATCGGATCAAAACTGCGAGATAAGGCATCAGCCTTGACATTCTTGGAACCAGGCCGAAAAGTGATAGAAAAATGAAAATGAGAGAAAAAAGCGACCATCTAGCCTGTCTAGGAGTTAACCGTATGGCAGTTTCAATATAAGACAAGTTCTTGTGGTCAGTAATCACCGTGATCCGATGAACTGCCCCCTCCAAAAAATGCCTCCATTCTTCAAAAGACAATTTTATAGCCAATAACTCCCGGTTCCCAACATCATAGTTCCTCTCAGCAGAAGAAAACTTCCGGGAGAAAAAGGCACATGGTCTTAAATTGGTCAAAGTAACGGGTCCCTGAGACAACACCTCCCCTACTCCCACCTCTGATGCGTCCACCTCCACAATGAATGTTTCAGATGGATCGGGCTGAACTAATACAGGAGCAGTCATAAAAAGCTTTTTTAATGTAATAAATGCTTCAACTGCCAAGGATGACCAAACTTTGAGATCAGCCCCCTTGTGAGTGAAATCGGTGAGTGGCTTGACTACCTGAGAAAACCCCTTGATGAATTTTCGATAATAATTGGCGAAACCCAGAAAACGCTGCAACCCCTTGAGGTCTCTGGGTTGCACCCAATCAACAATGGCCTGTACCTTTCCAGGATCCATCCAAAACCCATTGGCAGAAAGGATGATCCCCAGAAAAGAAAGCTCCTGGACACAAAACAAACATTTCTCGGGTTTAGCGAACAGAGAATTTCCCCGTAACCTGTGAAGAACAGCACGTAAATGACCAATGTGGGATTCCTTGTCAGGCGAGAAAACAAGGATATCATCCAGGTATACAACCATAAAGTGCCCGATAAAATCAGAAAATACATCATTCATGAAATTTTGAAACACCGCGGGCGCGTTAGTGAGACCGAAGGGCATGACCAAGTTCTCAAACAGACCCTTGGAGGTGAGAAATGCCGTTTTCCACTCATCCCCCTCCTGAATACGAATAGGGTTATATGCTCCCCTAAGATCCAGTTTGGAAAACCACTTAGCCCCAGACAATTGGTTATAGAGATCAGGAATGAGTGGGAGAGGGTAGGTATTTCTCACCGTAATTTTATTTAGTTCCCAGAAATCGAGGCATGGACGTAAACCACCATCTTTCTTCTTGACAAAAAAAAATCCCGCAGCCACAGGTGAGACAGAGGGACGGATGTGACCTTTGTGAAGACTTTCAGAGATATAATTTTTCATGGCAATACATTCCGGGCCAGAAAGATTGTACAAACGGGCTTTGGGCAATTTAGCACCCGGAATAAGATTGATGGTACAATCATAAGAACGATGGGGTGGTAAGACCTCAGCCTCTTTTTCGGAGAACACATCCCCAAAGTCCTTTAGGTACTCCGGAATACCCTCCAGACTAATGGTGGACACAAACACAGCAGAAAGACAACCATTGGAACAATTAGGACCCCATTTAACAATATCACGAGATCCCCAGTCTATAACAGGATTATGCCTCTGCAGCCAGGGGAACCCCAACACCAGTCCCGCAGGAAGATTACTCATAACATAACATGAAATTCGTTCCTGGTGCAAGGACCTCACCTTGAGGAGGAACTCCTCAAAGACAAATTTAAGGACATTTTGAGCCAACGGTGTCTTATCAATGGCAACGATATGGATGGAAGCCTCTAGCCTAACTGTCCCTAACTTTAACTTGGACACCAGACTAGAGTCAATGAAGTTCATGGAAGATCCACAGTCCACAAACGCTGAAGTGGATGCAAAACCACCTCCAGAACACAGTTCCACCTCTAACAAAACTTTTTGAAATGACGAAAATGGTACCTTAGAGTCTGGATGGCCTCCAAGACCATCACCTAGACTCAGCAGCTTGTTACTCGATGGACAAGAGGGGCAGTCCTTCTTCCAATGTCCCGGATCTCCACAATAAAAACATAATTTCCCATCACGTCGCCATTTCCTTTCCTTCTCCTTGAAATTGGTGGCACCAATTTCCATTGTCTCCTTGAATGACATCGCCTCAGACTTGGCAGGAAAAACAGGAATCTCACGCTGGAAAATTCTTCTCTCCCGTAACCTCCGGTCCATACGAATGGCCCGGGTCATGGCCTCTACCAGGGAACTGGGTGGTGTATGAAGGGCCAGTGCATCCTTGAGATGATCTGAAAGTCCTCTCTCAAACAGGCACCTCAGAGCAGAGTCACCCCAAGACACATTAACGGACCATCGCCTAAACTCATTGAGTTCATTCTGGGAGAGACTCATGATCATGTCCTCTGCTACCCTGACCCGGTCTGGTTCATCATAAATCAGTCCCAAAGCCTCAAAGAATCTGTCCACAGACAAACGTTCAGGGGCAGAAGCAGGTAAAGAGAAGGCCCATGACTGAGGTCCCTCCCGCAGTACATAGTTACATAGTTACATAGTTATTAAGGTTGAAGGAAGACTGTAAGTCCATCTAGTTCAACCCATAGCCTAACCTAACATGCCCTAACATGTTGATCCAGAGGAAGGCAAAAAAAACCCATGTGGCAAAGAGTAACTCCACCATGGGGAAAAAAATTCCTTCCCGACTCCACATACGGCAATCAGACTAGTTCCCTGGATCAACGCCTTATCAAGGAATCTAGTGTATATACCCTGTAACATTATACTTTCCAGAAAGGCATCCAGTCCCCTCTTAAATTTAATTAATGAATCACTCATTACAACATCATATGGCAGAGAGTTCCATAGTCTCACTGCTCTTACAGTAAAGAATCCGCGTCTGTTATTATGCTTAAACCTTCTTTCCTCCAGACGTAGAGGATGCCCCCTTGTCCCTGTCTCATGTCTATGATTAAAAAGATCATCAGAAAGGTCTTTGTACTGTCCCCTCATATATTTATACATTAAAATAAGATCACCCCTTAGTCTTCGTTTTTCCAAACTAAATAGCCCCAAGTGTAATAACCTATCTTGGTATTGCAGACCCCCCAGTCCTCTAATAACCTTGGTCACTCTTCTCTGCACCCGCTCCAGTTCAGCTATGTCTTTCTTATACACCGGAGACCAGAACTGTGCACAGTATTCTAAGTGTGGTAAGGAAATGAGCTCCAGGGGGAGCTTTATCGGGAAGCGAGACTGCACACACTGAGCAGCTGAACAGATGCCACCTAGTGGCAAGAGAGTAGTCAGAAAAAGCCGAGTCAGGGCACAAGATAACACGTCAGTAAAAAAAGGAGTAAAACAGAAAGGATAGTCAGGACGTAGCAAGAGATCAGTAAACCGGGACAAGCAAAATACGGTACAAAAGGGAAAAATCCAAACAGAGTCAATAGCCAAGCCAGGAGATCAGAATCAGGGAATCAAGCAGAACAGACAAACGCAGGGAAAGGGCAGACAGAGGGAGATAACAAACACAGGACAAGTCAGGGTACACAGCAGGACAAACCAAGGGTTTCCAGAGTCAGGTTCACAAGCCGAAGACAGAACTATAGCTGACACCACCCTCAGGATACCTGGGAGCTAAATAGCAAACCCGAGCCCAGAATGAGGCAGAGCAAGTTAACCCTAGACATGATCCACCCAGAGAAAGAGCAGACAGGACTAAACTCCGGAATGGATCATGACAGTTATTTTATCTGTTTGCTTAGGGTCATTGTCTTGTTGGGAGGCGAACCTTTGGCCAAGTGTGCGGTCCAGAGCACTCTGGAAGAGGTTTTCATCCAGGATATCTCTGTACTTGGCTGCATTCCTGTTCCCTTCAATGACAACCAGTTATCTTCTACCTGCAGCTGAAAAACACCACCATAGAATGATACTGCCACTACCATGTTTCACTGTTGGGATTGTATTGGGTAGGTGATGAGCAGTGCCTGATTTTCTCCACACATACCACTTAGAATTATCACCAAAAAGGTCTATCTTCGTCTCATCAGACCAGAGAATCTTATTTCTCATAGTCTGGGAGTCCTTTATCTGTTTTTCAGCAAACTCTTTGTTTGCTTTCATATGTCCTGCACTGAGGAGAGGCTTCTGTCGGGCCACCCTACCATTAAGGTCTGACTGGTGGAGGGCTGCAGTGATAGTTAACTTTGTGGAACTTTCTCCCATCTCCCTAGTGCATCTCTGGAGCTGAACCACAGTGATCTTGGGGTTGTTCTTTACCTCTCTCACCAAGGCTCTTCTCCCACGATTGCTCAGTTTGGTTGGACAGTCAGGTCTAGGAAGACTTCTGGTGGTCACAAACTTCTTCCATTTAAGGATTATGGAGGACACTGTGATCTTAGGAACCATGAGTAGTGTTGAGCATTCCGATACCGCAAGTATCGGGTATCGGCCGATACTTGCGGGTATCGGAATTCCGATACCGAGATCCGATACTTTTGTGGTATCGGGTATCGGTATCGAAACAACATTAATGTAAAAATGTGTAAAAGAGAGAATTAAAATAAAAAAATATTGCTATACTCACCTCTCCGACGCAGCCTGGACCTCAGCGAGGGAACCGGCAGCGTTGTTTGCTTAAAATTCGCGCTTTTCCTTCCTTACGTGAAGTCCCGGCTTGTGATTGGTCGCGTGCCGCCCATGTGGCCGCGACGCGACCAATCACAGCAAGCCGTGACGTAATTTTAGGTCCTTCAGGATTTTAAAATTACGTTCTGGCTTGTGATTGGTCGCGTCGCGGCCACATGGGCGACGCGACCAATCACAAGCCGTGACGTCACGGGAGGCTGGACACGCGCGCATTTTAAAATGCATATACATGCTTTGTTTTTATGTCATGTCGTATAGCCTGGGCTAATGCGGTACGGATGTGGCGCATATCATGTTTACAGAGTGGGCACAGATTTAGGACCTCTGCACCCTTCTGCACAGTTTCAAAATGGTCACTAAGATGGATAGCGCTGAAGATGCTGTCAACAGCTTCACTATTCCGGTCATCTTTATGCTGGAGTAGACTTTGAATAGCCTGTGGGAGGAGATGGTGGTCCCAGAAGAAGAGGAGGAAGCAGAGGAGGATGTGGAAGGGATAATATTGTCTCTAAGTTCCAGACTGTCATTACACAGGTGGGTACCAAGGGAGGGTGGATTGCTGAGATCGAGTGGGGCTGGTGATAATAGCAAACTGTTATCAAGGGTGCAAGATCCGAGGAACACATGGAGGAGGAAGAGGTGATGGAACAGCAACTGTCAGATGAAGAGGATAATCCTCCCCTCTCTGTTGTTTGTGGCTGGCTGAAGGGGATGGAGGAAATGATCTTCATTGTTACCCAACCACCAACACAGCATGGGCTTGGAAATCTGGTTGAGCCAGAAATATGTGAATCTTCTTGCTGCACTAATTGCAACATGATCCCTGTTTGTATGTAGTTCTGATTAGGAATACTACTGACTACTGGGTTGCCACTCTGATAGATCTCTGTTATAGAACCAAATTTTGCCAGTTGCTTCCTGCCCTGAAAAGGGACCCACCGAATGCTGGAGTATCGAAACACGCTTTTGCACAACCTTAAGAGAACTTTTCCCCACGGCAGCAGTGAAGCACCCAATTCACATCTTGGCTCAAGACTTCCAACATCCGGCACATCAATTCGTCAATGCCAAAACATTAGCAGCAACAGCAGTGGTGTAAGTGGAAAAAGCTATTTCTGTGAGTCCTTTGACACTTTTTTAGACCAGCTCATGCTCCAACACAACAAAGTCCAAGTCTTACATGTGGTAAATGAATGAAGAGGAAGGTGAGAACATCATCTAGAACTGAATATCAATGCCATCAGGGAGGGTTTGGACCCTTTCACATTTTGGTCTTCCAAAATGGATGAGTGGCCTAAGCTCATCTCACATGCATTGGAGGTTTAATCCTGCACAGTAGCCAGCGTTCTCTCAGAATGTGTCTTCAGCGCTGCTGGTGGTGTCTTGACGGATAAGCACAATATAGACCACCTAACTTTCATTAAGATGAACAAGTCACGGATCTCCAAGGAGTTTTGCACCCCAATCGCAGACTGTACAGACTAGGCGATATTGCATTTTTAATGTGACGCATTAATGTCACATAACTGTACTATGTGATATGTTTAGTGTGGCTTCTATGCCTGCTGTGGCTACTGCTTCTGTTAACACAAATTTGTGGACATGTGAACAGTCATGGTTGATCTGCATTTGCTGAGTTAACTGAAGTAGAGGACGTGTCGGTTACAATTATACTATTTCTATTCTTGCAACATTTATTCCACTTTGAGGGTGTAAGTCCCTCATTTTTTAAAATGTGAAAACTCCAGGTTGGGTGTCCATCTGCTGGATTCGGTGTAGTGGAAGACCTGTCGGTCCCTATTGTACTTTTTCTACTGTGCTGAAATTTATGCCACTTTCGTATTGTCTGGCAATATTTTTTGGAAATCTGAACACGCCTGGTTGGGTGTCAATCAGCTGGATTGGGTGTAGTGGAAGACCTGCCGGTCCCTATTATACTATCTATACGGTAGTGAAATTGATGCCACTTTTGTGGTGTCTGCCTATGATTTTTGGAAATGTGAACACTCCTGGTTGGGTCTCCTTCATGCGTGTTGGCTGTAGCAGTAGGCCTCTGAGACTTTCATGCCTCCTCTTCCTTGGAGTCAACTACCCGTGTTACTATCCTTAGATTTTTCTGACAATAGTAGTCTAGTATTCTACCAAATGTATATGATATTTGTGCTACCTGATTGTGGCTGAGTGTGGCTATCCTGAAATTTTTCTGACAATGGTAATCTATAAAACTGATATTTGTGCCACCTGAGTGTGGCTAAGCATGAAAGCAGGTTGAGCTGTTGCATGTGGTATCAGGGCTCCCAGTACAGGAGGGCTACAATGATCCCTCACCCACCTCATCTTACTGTGATGTTCAATTGAAATCTGTAAATGCTGTCCCAGACCCCAATACATCATACCTGGCTGATTGCTGCAGTGACATTCTACAATTTGTACTGTGGGTGAATTCAGGCCACTTTCCTGGTGTCTGTCCCTCATTTCATGTGTTTTGGCAGCATTTGGGGCCATTATAAGGTGTTGTGCATGCGTTTGTTTTTGTCTCCCATTGACATCAAATGGCGTTCGGTTATGGTCGGTGAATATTCAACGAATTATTCGCCGAATATTGCAAATTCCGCAATCGTAATCCAAACTGAACATTTAAATATTCCCTCATCTCTAATTATTATTCCTAAGAAGGGCTTTGGGTATGAGTTGCAGTAGAAAGGGTGTGCAATCCAATCTATCCTGTCCTACACTATTCCTTCTGCACAATATCTCCCTAAGAGAGTATGAATATTGATTATAATTAGTTCTAATAAGGGCTTCTGTTGCAGCTGAAAACTTTTTTAGTGGTATATAATCTCTGCCTATACGCAGCTAAAACTATGTCCATGGCTCAGCAGCACCTCTCGCTGTGCTGCCTGTTTCCACTGGTAAACTGTGCTGAACATATCCAATCACAGTAATGCCACTACCACCATAGCTAAGGCATTACAGTGACTGGTAGGCAATTCCCACATGTTTATTGGCTGCCAAACAAGCACCAAACATGCGAGGTGGTAACTCAAGCTTGCGCTCGAGCATTCAAAAATACTCACAAAGTAATGAGTATCTCAAGCATACTGATGCTAGAGTGAGTAAAGAGCAGTGTCAAGCATGTTCACTCATCACTAATTAACATTCCTAAAAGGCTCAATAGTAACACAGAAATACTTCAAAAATCATTTCTGGGTTAAAATGTGATTGCATGTGATTGCATGTGTGGGTTTTCTAGAAGCCTATGAGTAAAGAATTTATGGGATTCTTAGTTCTTGAGATACTGTAGAGTGAAAATTCTTGTATTATATTTACACTGAAATCTTTGATCTAATGTATTGCGAAAAAAGAAAACCTTTCTTAATATATTTGTTAATTGTAGCATTTATTCTTGCTTTACATTGACAATATTGCTATGATTTATATAGGATGCTATAACTTTTACTATTTTTTATGTATCTTAATGAAAATAACACTATGAATATGAAGTTTATCAGTAAATTTGGAGACACCCTCCTGGACTTCCATGACATTCTCAACAGGGTTAAAAATGGAAAACTAGTTGCTATTAACCACAGAAAACCTACCGCTATAAATTCAGTATTTCTTTATAAAAGTGCACATCCTCTACATGTTAAAAATCTGTCCCTTTCAGCCACTTTATTTGACTTCATCATATTAACAATGATGATAGTTAAGCAGATTAATTGAAAAAAATAGTAGTTTCCAATGTGTATACGCAGAAAAACATTTCTGCCATTCAGAAAGCCTTTGTTTATAAACCAACATAACAAAAAGAGAATAGTGCTTTTCTTTTCTTTTAAACATAGTCCTATCAATTCAGTGATTTACTCATTAATATTGAGAAATTGGCATTTTAAAACTATTTACCCCTATCTTAGAGAGGCAGCTAACTCCAAGCAGTAATTTCCTATAAGAGGAATCCTAATATTAAGGATTGTTTATTAGGGAGTTGGTTCTGTAATAGTACACCTACTTGGTGAGATAAAAATATGCCAAAGAGAAATTATAAATGCAGTAACTGGAACTTCTGTAAAGATAACATAGGATGTAATCACTAGAGATGAGCAGTGTTCGAGTTGAACTGTTCGCCAATTTCAAATTCGAGCTGTTTTGGGCGGTGTTCGTGTCGTTCGACGAACCCGAACAATTTACTTAAAATTCGGCTGTTCGAGTCTCTGTTCGATAACTGTTCATTCACCAAAAGCCCAGCTTGATTTGCACATTAAAACTGTTTATCATTGTTAATGGACTGTTTCAGTGTATAGTGGGTGGGGCGGGCAGGGGACAGATCTGTGCTGAAATAACGCCGATCTCCATTTTTTTTTTAATTCCCGCATTTACAGAGGGGCGGTGCAGACTCTCAGCCTATCAGCAGTGTGCACACACACGGCAATGTGCATGTGATGCACACAAGCAAGGGCATGTGTCATTGGCTGTGTATGTCACATGTCCTTGCCCTATAAAAACCAGCCATTTGCCCCGTCACCACCATTTCCTCACTGCTGCAGCTTAGTGTTAGACGGCACCACTGCTGCTGTGGGCGTTATACAGTCAAAGAGTCTTTTTTGCCAGTGAATAGGTTTAGGGAGTAGGGAGTAAATCGTTTTGGGGTTTTGGGCTTAGAAGCAGTGTCTGCACATCAGCAGAGTAGCCCGCCTGTGAAACAAACTATACCGCCTGTGTATCTCAATTTTTACTGCATCTAATCCAGTTTGGCCACTCAGTTCTGCTCGGTTTTCATCCATCGGTTGTTGTGCCAACAACTACAGATACAGAGTTGCCAATTAGTTAAGCACTAAAATGAGTGGCAAAAGGCCTGCTGCTGGTGGAATGGGGAATAGGCGTGTTGGAAAGGGAAAAAAAGGTCGTGTCCGTGAGGTAGGTGGTAAAGCAACAGTAACATCTGCAGAAGAAAGACCATCTTCCAGCCAAAGTAAGATGTCTACTTCTTTTCGTGGACAATCTGATATGATCCCTTTCTTACAACCATCGCTAAAAGCATCGCCAAAAATTCCAGATGAGGCATAAAAACAGCAGGAGCTTGAACGGATATCAAGTGCTCGTTCAAGTGGGCTCTCCTCCATGTCAACTTCAACATCACAACTACTCCAGTCCTCAGAATTGTCATCCCAAGTACACTTGCTTCCTCACAGCTCCCAAGTCTCCAGCTGTCCATCTGAGCATGGGGTAACACACATGGTTGAGTCTGTAGAGCTGTTTATGTATACTATAGCCTGAGAATCAGAGGTCTGCCCCAGAGCTTCTGTGAATCCAGACGAGGAAATGATCTGCACTGATGCCCAGAATCTTTGTTAGTCGGATCCAGGCCCAGATGAAGAAGGTTCTAAGCATAATGTAGACCCTCGATCCCAAACTGTAACTCCTCTTGGTGGAGAAAATGAGGAAGATGATGATGAGACTGAGATACCTGATTGGAACGAAAACTTGACTTTTCGGTTGGGGCAGGAAGAGGTTGGCTCTGAGGACAACGGGTGTGAGAACACACAGGATGATGATGACAAGGTTGTAGACCCCACTTACTGTCAACCCCCAGTCCGCCAGTCCATGAGGTCAGCAGATGAGGTGGAGGAGGATGCTAGTGACAAATCTGACGATGAGGTAACGGTGCGCCTTCCTGGACAGAGATGGAGTACTGGAAGCACATCATGAACTGCATCCTCAACCCCAACTGTGCCTCAGACCAGAAGTCATGGTGCCTCTTCAGGTCGCACGGGCTCTAAGCCTTGCATAGCCTGGGCATTTTTGGACATAGCAAAGGATGACCCAACTCATGTTTTCTGTAAGATTTGTCAACAAAATCTCAGTGGAGGCCAAAAAATCACTAGCTTGAGTACTTCATGCATGAACTGTCACATGGATATGAGGCATAAGTTGCAGTGGGAAGCTCACTGTGCTAGAATGCTGCCTAGTGGGCCGGGTCAACCACCGTCTGCCCCATCAAGTGCATCCGTGTCCTCTTTATCCTTTGTGACTGTGGGGACTGCAGTCGCACTTGGTTTTGTATGCAGACCTTCCTCCTCTTTACCTGCAACAGCCAGTGTGATTGGTAGGTCGTCAGGACATTTGCAAGTGGAAACACCTGCTGGTGTTGAGCGCTCTCCGACATCGACACCACATTTTGATCAAGGCAACATAACATCTCTGCCTGCACCTTCCTCACAGACCAGCAGTTTGCCAGGGACACCCTACTCAACTCCACCTAAGCAGGGCAGCCAGCCCTCAGTCCCTCAGATGTGGACAAGTAAAATACCATTTCCTCCTAGCCATGACAAAGCTAAGAGGTTGAAGTTCTCCATCTGCAAGCTGTTGGCTACAGAAATGCTGCCTTTCCGCCTGGTGGACACAGAGGATTTTTGAGACCTTATGTCCGTCGCAGTGCCCCGGTACCAGATGCCCAGTTGCCACTACTTCTCAAAGAAAGCTGTGCCTGCGCTACACCAGCATGTCACACACAACATCACGGCTTCCTTGATAAACTCTGTGTGTGACAGGGTGCATTTCACCACAGACACTTGGACGAGTAGACATGGACAGGGGCGTTACATGTCGGTGACTGGGCACTGGGTAACTATGGCGACATCAGGAGAAGGGGCTGCTGTCCAAGTCTTGCTGTCCCCACGAGTTGCTCGTCGATCTTCTGCATCTAGAAGTTCCTCCACTGCTTCTGCCTCCTTAACCTCCTCTCGGTCCTCCACCTGCACCCAAAGCCTGTCTGGTAATGCCACCCATGTTGTAACTGTGCAGAAGGAATCCTGCACACCTCCTCACTATGCTGTCACCAGGGCTCAACGGCATCAGGCAGTGTTTACATTGAAATATCTGGGAAATGTGAGTCACACAGCTGAAGAGTTGTGGTCAGCTCTGGAGACTGAGTTCCATCAATGGCTGTCTCCACTCAACCTGCAGCCAGGGAAGGCTGTGTGCGACAATGCTGCAAACCTGGGTGCGGCCCTTTGCCGGGGCAATGTCACACACGTGCCTTGTATGGCTCAAGTTTAGAACCTGGTTGTCCAGCAATTTTTATCCCACTATCCCGGACTAGATAGGCTTCTGCAGAGGGCACGGTCACTGTGTGCTCCCCTCCGCCATTCGCATCCCGCAGCTCAACGACTTGCATCTCTACAGAAGTCGTTGGGCCTGCCAGTTTACCGGCTGAAATGTGATGTGCCCACATGGTGGAATTCAACTCTGCACATGTTGCAGCGACTGTGGCAGCTCCGACGAGCCCTGGTGCAATACGTTATGATGTATAGCCTGGGCCAACGAGATCAAGAGGTGGGGAAAATCACGCTGCAGGAGTGGTCTCAGATCAGGGACCTATGCACCCTTCTGCACAGTTTTGAAATAGCAACAAAGATGTTTAGTGCTGACGATGCCATTATCAGCATGACCATTCCAGTGATTTACATGCTAGAGCACACCTTAGACAGTGTCCGTAGTCAGGTGGTGGAACAAGAGGAGGAGGAGGAGGAGGAGGAGGAGGAACAGGAGGAGTCGTATGCGGAAGGGATCATATCTCCAAGGTCAAGAAGGTTGGCAGCACCAAGGCGGCTGGCATTGGAGGCTGGAGGAGAAGGATTACCGAAGGCGCATTGTAGCAGCCAAACTGTTGAGGAAGGTGCAGGAGTCGAGGAAGAAGTGGAGGATGAACTGGCGCTGGGCATGGAAGACTCATCAGATGAGGGAGACCTTGATCAAATTTCTGTTGTGCGAGGTTGGGGGGAGAGGGCAGACGAAGGAAGCATGATTCTCACCTCGCCACCACCAAGACAACAAGAACTTGGTCCTCCTGGATGCGCAAACACATGAGTGCCTTCTTGCTGCACTACCTGCAACATGACCCACGGATTGTCAGAATCCGAAGTAATGCCGACCACTGGGTTGCCACAAAGCAAATTTGGTGAAATAATTCCTGCTATAGAAAGGGATTCACGCATGCAGGAGTATCAGCAGAGACTGTTACAGAATCTAACATCTGCTTTTCCACAAAACACCAGTGGTGCACGTAGTCAATCTCTGAGTTCTAACTTGCCAACCGTGGGACTATCGAGTCAACACTCTAACCGTAACAGTAACATCGTATCTGGTGGTAACAGCAATTTTTTTCCAATCGTTTCAAGATTTTTTTTAGACCATCCTTTGCGAGGCCACAGGAGACAAGAAGTCTGACGCATGGAGATCTTTGAGATCTTGTCATGCCCGGCAGTCAGCGTTCTCTCTGAACGTGTGTTCAGCGCTGCTGGTGGTGTGCTGACAGATAAGCGCATGCAGCTGTCCAGTGACAATGTAGACAGACTAACGTTCATCAAGATGAACAAATCCTGGATCCGCAAGGACTTTTCTACCCCTGTGTCATCTTGGGGAGACTAAAAGCTTGATGATTTTTGAAAATCACCTCACCAACCATTTTAAAAAACTCTGACGAAATTGATGCCACTTAAGTGGTGTCTGTGGCCGAATTTTTTGAAAAAATGGAGACTCTTTTATTTAGTCCCCTTGCTGAGTAAGCTACACCGCCTGTTTACCTAAGTACTATTTTTAACGGCATCTGGCCCAGGAAATCAATTTGGGCCTAGTAGAATTTAGTGCTACTCAGCAGAGTACCCCACCCATGAAGCAAGCTACACTGCCTGTTTACCTAAGTACTATTTTGTAATGGCATTTAGCCATGGAAATCCTTTTGGGCCTAGTAGAATTTAGTGCTACTCAGCACCCCACCCATGAAGCAAGCTACACCACCTGTTGATCTAATTACTAATGTTTAACTTCATCTAGCCCAGGAAATCGTTTTGTACCTAGCATTTTGTGCTACTCAGCACAATACCCCACCCATGAAGAAAGCTACACCGCCTGTTTACCTAACTACTATTTTGTAACGGCATCTGGCCCAGGAAATCCTTTTGGGCCTACTAGAAATTTCTGCTACTCAGCAGAGTACCCCACCCATGAAGCAAGCTACACCGCCTTCTTTCTTTCTCAATCTAATCCCTCAGCTCTGGGGTGTCCACTCTCCTTTTAGCTCTCTCCTTCTCACAGGTGGACTACCACGTGTTTTCACACTGTGGCAAATCTTTTGGGCCCAGGCATAAGAAGTCATCAAGGTAATGGATAATATGTACCACCTTACAAACGTCCATGACGACACATTTAAGGAAGCAACTAATCGCCTCAAATAGTGAGCAGGATATGGAGCACCCCATGGGCAAACAGAGATCTATGTAGTATGCTCCTTCACAGAAGCAGCCCAATGGGAGGACACTATTCGAAGGCACAGGTAGTAACCGGAATGACCCCTCAATGTCTGTTTTGCCCATTAGGGTGCCCCTTGCCAACTTCTTGACCCGCCTGATTGCCTCGTCAAAGGAGGTACAATACATAGTACTGTACTTGGTTCCGTGTTGATGTTGTTGTTTACTGACCTGCCCCTTGGATATGACAAATGGTGGATTAGTCTGAATGTATTGGGTTCATTTTTTGGCACAACTCCCAATGTGGGTACCACTACGTCTTCTAAGGAAAGTGTTCTGAACGGACCCGACGCCATTCTACCTAAAGATATTTCTTTTTTTTTTCAAGACGTCTGGGTGTTGGTAGAGTGAGTTTAGATTTTTACTCCAGCCTTTCTTGATTTTAGAATGGCATGACATGCCTATATCTGTGTCTCCTCCTCCTCCTTTAACTCCTCCACCTCTTTTCTTTTTGCATGACTATATGTAGTTGTGACTTTTCCATATGTTTGTTGTGTCTTCTGAGCAGTTTTTCAGCTTTTCGACACCTTTTAAGGTGTTTTCCATGTGTTTTCCATGTGTTTGTATGTGTTTGTGTTTGCCTGCCATTGGTTTCAATGGGGTTCGACGGTGTTCATCGAACGTTCGACGAACAGTTCGTCGAACATCTCCCTGTTCGATGAACCGAACCGAACCTGAACACTAGGGAGGTGGCTCATCTCTAGTAATCACCTGGCTATAGATGGACTGACACATGTAGTAAAAGACTACTGTAATTTTCTACTTTCTTATTCTCTGCATGAATAATAAAGCAGTTTGTTGCTTGCATATTATATTTAAAGAACATTTTGCATCTATTGCATCAGATGTAAACTTTCCATATTTTTTGATCATGTCCAAACAGTCCATGTCGACAATTCTGGCATTTTCCCATTTTCTGCTTAGAAAAAGTTCCTTCTCTTTCTAGATGTGGCGATAGACACAAAGAGAAACACACTGGATTATACAAACAAAAGCAATGGGAAACCCAAGTCTTGACTAATAAAAATGACACAGCCTTTTCTTTTACATAAATGACTTTATGTGTTTTTAAAATGTTTAGCATTCTTTATCTATTTTTCTATTTGTGTATTTAATTATCCTTAACAATGAAACAATTACCAGTAGAGGAAAGCCTTAAGGTACCTTCACACTAAACGACTTTGCAGCGATAACGATAGCGATCCGTGACGTTGCAGCGTCCTGGATAGCGATATCGTTGTGTTTGACACGCAGCAGCGATCTGGATCCTGCTGTGATATCGCTGGTCGTTGCTGAAAGTTCAGAACTTTATTTGGTCGTCAGATCGGCGTGTATCGTCGTGTTTGACAGCCAAAGCAACAATGCCAGCGATGTTTTACAGTGGTAACCAGGGTAAACATCGGGTTACTAAGCGCAGGGCCGCGCTTAGTAACCTGATGTTTACCCTGGTTACCATTGTAAATGTAAAAAAAACAAACAGTACATACTCACCTTCTGCTGTCTGTCACACGTCCCTCGCCGTCTGCTTCCCGCACTGACTGTGAGCGCCGGCCGTAAAGTGAAAGCAGAGCACAGCAGTGACGTCACCGCTGTGCCCTGCTTTCCGGCCGGCACTCACAGTCAGTGCGGGAAGCAGACGGCGAGGGACGTGTGACAGACAGCAGAAGGTGAGTATGTACTGTTTGGTTTTTTTTACATTTACAATGGTAACCAGGGTAAACATCGGGTTACTAAGCGCGGCCCTGCGCTTAGTAACCCGATGTTTACCCTGGTTACCCGGGGACCTCGGCATCGTTGGTCGCTGGAGAGCTGTCTGTGTGACAGCTCTTTAGCGACCAAACAGCAACGCTGCAGCGATCGGCATCGTTGTCGATATCGCTGCAGCGTCGTTTAGTGTGAAGGTACCTTTAGAATAACATCACTTTATTGCTTCAAGATTGGGCAAAAGGTGTCAATCAGAACAAAATGACTGTAGCCTTAGTGAGTGCTGCACATCTCTCACATGATATCCTATTTTCTCAAAGAAAATTAAAATGTACTGTATACTTTATTTGTGAGTGCTGTCCTCTTCTTTATATGTTGATGCTTTGATTTAACATCTTTCTCATGTAAGAAGAGGCACTGGACTGGGGGTACCTTTCCAGAACTGTCAGGACTGTCATCTTTGTTGTCTGGGGAAAAATTTAGAGACCCAGACCAACCTTTGCACTGGGCAGCAGGGGGCGTAGCTAGGATAAAAAGGAGAGAGCGCGCAAAAAGGAGGAGAGACTTGGCAGGAGCACGCTACATGCAGCAGGGGAAGTTTGGTGCTCCGTTCTCTGAGCACCGTGGCAGCGTAGGCCCACTCTATATTATCCCTTTAATATCTATATAATATCCCTATATAATCCCTGCTGCCACTTTCAGAGACTGTGACTGGAGAACTGTATTTTGCCGGTCGGGTCCCACTACTCTAGGTATCAGATGCTACGGGACAGTAACTAACGAGCACATGCAGCCTAAGAAACATCAGGTGATTTACAGAGAACTGTTACCTTTCTCACCCGCCTATTTCTGCATAGCTTTGTTAAGCCCCGGCAGTGTTGGAGACCAGTCTTCACTCTCAACCCAAATCCTGGACCCTGGACCCCATGCAAGATGTAAAGAACCCATCGCCATCACCAGGAACTGGATCATCAATGCCAGCAGGACAACACTGGATTCATCACGTGCTGACTGCGTTGGCATCACCATTAGAACCTAAGACTCTGCAGTCAGGAAGCCGTCAGACTGATAAGTTAACCCTTAATGAACAGTTGTTATATATTTGCCCTTATTACCTCTCCCAGCACACTTATTGTGCTCCTATCACCTGCCATACCCATGCCTCTACTTTCCCCTTCCTGCATGTAAATATGATTACTACATCCCTAAACTAATTAATTGAGAGGTGTAGTCTGTAAAATGGGGTCTCTTATGGGTGGTTCTGCTGTTTTAGCCCCTCATGGGCTCTCACAGTGTGTCATGGCACCTTCAAACCATAACAGTAACATCTGGAGCTTCTTGCCATCTGAGCTTTGCACTGTGCCTGAAAAATATTTCTTGATTGCATGTAGGGCATTGGCGGACTCAGGAAAAATGCACCTCAGTTTGATGTAAAAAAATTCTATTAGCTCTTATAAAAATTAAAATCTTGGGACTAAAACAACATTTTTGTGTGGAAAATGTGATTTTATTATTTTCACTGCTCAACGTTATAAACGTCTGCGAAGCACCTGGGGATTCCAGATACTTATCATGCATCTAAATACATTCCGTGAGGAATCTATTTTACAAAATGGGGTAACTTGTGGGGGGATTCCACTGATTTGGCACATCAAGGGCTCTCTAAATGGGACATGACGTGCACTAGTGATAAAAGGAATGACGCTCCTTACCTTCCAAGCCCTGCCGTGCGCCCAAACAGTAGTTTTCTCTCTCATATGGGGTATCGGCATGCTCAGGAGAAATTGCACAACAAATTGTATGGGACAACCTCTCCTGTTCCCCTTATGAATATGCAATATTTTGTGCTGAAAACATATTTGTGGGTAAAAATATATATTTTTTTTAATTTACGGCTTAACGTTATAAGCTTCTGTGAAGCACCTGAGGGTTCAATATGCTCACCATACATCTAGATCAGTTCCCTGAGGGGTCTACTTTCCAAAATGGTGTAACTTGTGGGGTATTTTCACTTTTTAGGCACATCAGAGGCTATCCAAACACGACATGGCTTCCGTCAAATAGTGCTTCTTCCCTTCTGAGCTCTGCCGTGTGATCATACAGTGGTTTTCTCCCTCATATGGGGTATGGGTGTACTCAGGAGAAATTGCACTACAAATTTTCGGGTCCATTTTTTCCTTTTACCCTTGTCAAAATAAAACATTTTGGGGAAAAAAAGTAAAATATTCATTTTTTTCCACATTTCAAAAATTCCTGTGAAGCACCTAATCTATATATATAATTGTCTAAGGGTTTTTCCGTCTGTCTGTCTGTCTGTCTGTCTGTCTGTCTGTTCTGGAAATCCCGCGTCTCTGATTGGTCGAGGCCGCTAGGCCTCGACCAATCAGCGACGGGCACAGCATGGCGACGATGATGTCATAATGGAAATCCCGCGTCTCTGATTGGTCGAGGCCGCCAGGCCTCGACCAATCAGCGACGGGCACAGTATCGACGTAGATGTCATAATGGTTGCCATGGCAATGATGATGTCATAAAGGTTGCCTCGACCAATCAGCGACGGGCACAGTCTGCCGCGAATTCTGGAATCATCATTGTCCATATACTACGGGGACATGCATATTCTAGAATACCCGATGTGTTAGAATCGGGCCACAATCTAGTGGGTTAATAAACTTCTTGAAGGTGGTTTTGAGCACCTTGAGGAGTCCAGTTTTTAGAATGGTGTCACATTTGGGTATCTTCTATCATAAAGACCCCTCATAGTGACTTCAAATGTGATGAAGTCGCTAAAATAAAAATGGTGTTGTAAAAAATAGAAATGCGAAATGTTCACCATTTTAGCCAAATTTTCATTTTTTCACAAAAAAATGCAATTCATATCAAATAAATTTTACCACTATCATGAAGTATACTGTATGTCACCAAAAACACTCTAAGAATCACCAAGATCTATTGAAGCGTTCCAGCATTATTACCTCACAAAGGGACATTGGCCAGAATTGTAAAAATTGGCCTGGTCATTAATGTGTAAACCACCCTCGGGGGGTAAAGGGGTTAATTTAAATTGTGTACATTCCTCATATATTGAAAATCAGTCTCCATATAGATAATAATCCTTGGTTCTTGGAATTATCCAACAAATTACCCTAAATGTCTTGACTCTTGAGGCTTTAAAATTGAAAATACATTCTAATATGTAAAAGACTGTGCTTGTCATATCATATTGAAATTGAGGGCTGTTTCTATAGCTCGAATGGAACTATAGAAATAGTTAGTAGTTATGTGATATTAATTGGGTTTACTAGACAAAACAAAAGAATAATAAAACTTTAAGGATAATTGAGAACATTAAATGCAAAAATTAAATTTCCTTTCTATTCTATTGGATAGCAGTAGTAAACTGATTATTCAGTGATGGTAAAAATCTATTTCCTCTCTGCCACAAGTATGGGCTTTATTAGTAAAGTTAGAATGAATAATTAATGGAGGAGGCAGAAGTAATGAGGATTGTATAAAAGCTAAGAAAGACACATTTTTATAAGATTGGATAACATTTAATTTTAATTTTTAATTTTTACAACATAATAATCACCTTGAGAGTTAAAAACATTTCAACATTTAATGGGAACCTGGCAGCTGATTTATGCTACCCGAACCTTGGGCTGTTTTAATAATAATCTAGCTCCCATTTTCAGTCAGTAGAAACCAGAAAAAAATTGTGTACTTGTTTGTGCTGCTAATTATAGAAGACGCCAATTTCAGAAAGTTACATAGACCTGTATGGTTTTTCCTGAGGAAGAAGCATATACTTCGAATAATACCACAAGTCTATTTAATTTTCTGAAATTGGAGTCTTCTGTAATCAGAAGCACAAATAAATCCAAAGTTATCTTCTAATTTCTGCTGCAATTGGTCTGACGACCTGTGGATCCACAGCAACTGAACAACACATTAAAACACATAATTCTACGGATCAGGTTAGCATAGTTTTTCTTGCCTATTTACTTCATTTTCAGTCAGGTATGTATTACTCTGTAATGCTGGTGCATTTAAGAAAAGCATACATTTTAAAGTCAGTCTAGGGCCATGCGGCTCAGGAGACAAGTCCAAGAATCCAGACGTGAATGCAATTAAAGATGTACACTAGTACTTTAAAGATTAAGGCAACGTGTAGCAGCATGATGATGTAACCTGATCAAGCTACTGATGTCAATACTGAAGTGCAGTAGCGGTGAGATGCAGGGAAGGTAAACATTTCATAGAGGAGCTGAAGAAACTATGAACTTTTATTGCATATGGAATAGGTGAGATAGGGTTTCTGTGAGGTCAAAGTATGGTGGTTACATTATACAGAGGGCAGATACATATATATGAAGGAGGGAAAAGGATAGAGAAGTTTAGTTTGGGGTAACAAGGTGATGGGATAGCGTGAAAAGGTGATACATTCTGCAGAGGAGACAACCTGGAGGGAGTAAGCTGTGGAGAGATAGCATTGAGAGATTGTTATTGATGAGCAAACCCGAACAGGAAAGTTTGGGGTGCTTATCGAATACCTAGTGTCCGTTACCAAACCTTCAACACAGACTTTTTACTGCATGTCCAGTTTCCTGTTCGGGTTTGCCAGTCTAATAAAGCGTGCTGAAAGGCTGCAGCGCAGCCATTCAACATGCTTTTAGAGTGTGGGCACTTCCAGAGCCATCACAGCCATGATAAGCATTGGCATGGCTGTGATTGGCCAGCTCAACGTTACCAGGATTGTATAAAGGGCGGACTACGAGTGCCTCCACCATTATGTGCTCTCATTAGTGTAGGGATAGAATGCAGCTGAAGTGAGGGACAGATTATGACAGCATACACTGCAAAAAAAATTTGCTTTATGTACTCTGCAACCCATATCTGTGTTAGTACTGTGCCATAAGCAGCTGTTTGTACTCTGCTCCCCCGCCTGTGGAATTACTGTGCTAAAATCCACTATGTGTACTGTGCACCACCCTGCCTGTGAAAGTACAGTCCTTTATGCTGCTGTGTGTACTCTACAAACCTGTCTGTGAGAGTACTGTACTAATGTCCACTGTGTATACTCTGAACCCCCGCCTGTGGGAGTACTGTCCTTTGGCCGTTGAGTTTTCTAATAGGCTGATAAATAAATAATTGGCATCAGACGTCTCATTGCTATTAGTATTCCAAATAAATATTTTTTCAGGACCAATGTGTGTTTTCTAGTAGTTTTGCAAATGCATACATTGCATCATTCATCTCATTGCCATTTGTGTGCCAAAACATAATTAAACAGGTATGTGTTTTTTACTACTCTAGGATATAAATAATCGTGTACCTGCTGTGTCTTTTCTAGTAGTGTAGCAAATTAATAATTTGCCTCAGCCATTTCATTGCTACTTCTGGGCCCAAAAAATAATTTGTCTGAATTGGGGTGTATTTTTAGTAGTCTGGGAAATAAATAATTTGCATCAGTTGCCTAGTTGCCATTTTTAGGCCATAGAAATGTTTTTTTTTCAGTACCGCAATGTCATTTCCAGTAATGTGGCAAACAAATAATTTTCATCAGCTCTCTCATTGCCATTTCTAAGCCCAAAAGCTTACTTTTCTGAACTGGCGTGTTTTTTAGTAGCCTGGGTAATAAATAACTGGCATCAGCTGCCTAGTTAACATTTCAAGACCAAAGAAATAATTTTTCAAGACCGCTTATTGTTTTCTAGTAGTTTATGCAAACAAATATATTACATCTGCCATCTTTTTGCTATTTATAGGCCAAAGAAATAATTTTTGTTGACTGGTTTGTATTTTTTACCAGTCTGAGAAATAAATAATTGGTGGCAGCAGTCTCATTGACATTTATAGGTGAAATCAATAATTTTACTGTACTACTGTGTATATACGAGTAGTGTGTAAAAAATAATTGTACTCTGCAGCGCTTTTTTGCAAGTAGTGTTGTGTCTAAAATAAGTACACTCTACAGCGGTTTTTGAGAGTAGCGAGTGTAAACAATTATTATTTTCTACAGCTGCTTTTTGAGAGTGGTGTGTGTAAAATATAAGTTTACTCTCCATCATTTTTTTGCTAGTAGTGTGTGTAAAAAATAAATTTTCTCTGCAATGTTTTTTTGTGAGTAGTGCATTTAAAAATTGTTTTACTTTGCAGCGTCTCTTATCCATTTATGGACTGAAAAATTATTTTATTCTATTGCTGTGTTTATTCAAGTAGTCTTTCTAATAGGTTGCTATGCTCTGCAGCAATTTGTTTGTGAATAGTTTGTCTTAAATTAATTTGTACTCTACCGCTGTATCTTTACAAGTTGTAGCTGTGCCTAAAAAATAACTGTGCCTTTAAGCCTTTGCAACCCTGCCTCTGGGAGTAATGTGCCCAAAAGCCTCTGTGTGTGCTGTGCCATAAGCCTCTGGGAGTACTGTACCAAAAAGCCAATTTGTGTACTTTGCAGCTGGGTCTGTGCAAATAGTGTGCCTAAAAATAATTATACTCTACTTAGTTTTAGTTCATTGCAGCAGATCAAGTGGAGGCAATGTAGCATAAATGTGGGACACGCATTTTGTGCAGGGAGCACTGTAAGAGGTAATTAATTATATAGAAGGACCCTGGACCCATTGAAGCGCAGTCGGCGCGAAACGGCCGTCGTCCTGTTTGCTCCTTGCACCTTCGTGTACACCCGCCGCCCTAGAGGTATGTCCTCACCCCACTAAGTGGGAGAATAAAAGGACTTTTAAACGCATCGCTTGGTGAGTGCCACTATTTCTTTTTTTCTTCATATTTCTCATTATGGATAACTTTTTGGTTGAGTACCGCAGTGTGAGTTGAAACCACCACCACTTCATGGTCACATGAGATATTGGCTTGTTCAGCATTTTGTCCTACCATCCATCGAATATTGCCTTACCTAGTGCCATTCTATTTTTTTCTTTTTTTCTTTTTTTTTGTGGACAATTATATAGAAGGACAACATGGGCAGTTATTTTTCTAAGAATGACATTATAATGACACTATTATTAAGAACATTGTGACCTAATGTGCTGCACAAGGTTCGAGAAGAGGGAAGTCGCTAAAGATGAGCTTTGAATTTGAAATATGAATATGTTGTCTAGATTACAAGGAGAAGAAAGAGATTAGATTGACTCCACTCCAATCAGAGAAGGTACCTGTATATAAACTAGGTAATTCATCTAATCAGTAGTGTGGTTTCTGTATGGTCTACAGTCTGATGGATAATAACAACCCCCAGTATTTCCTTGCCATTATTAATGACATATTGGGAGCCGTAGTTTCATGCTATAGAAAATTAAATAGTGTGGCAGGCCATAAATTCATAAATTGCAATTGATTACTGTATAAGCCTGGTGATGCAAACATGGACTAAGACTGATCCTGGTGCAGTATTTGTTTACTGATATTAGATCTAATGATGTCTTTCTGGGCTGTTATTATTTCTGATTTCATATTGATATAACAGTATATAACTTGTCAGATGAAGTGCTACAAGGATATGTTAAAGGAACCCGTCATGTAATTTCTGCTGCCCAACCGTGGACAATATGAATAAGAGCCTAGATGCATGATTGAAGCCAGGTATATTTTCTCAGAAACACTCAGAGAAGATCTGACCAGGGATCAGAGCCAGAGACAAGAGAGACCAGGAGCGTCACTTGGTGGTGCCAGACTAATCTTATTACTTGCTATGTTTCCCAGCCGGACCTTCAAGCAATCAAGGTTCAAGTCCCCTGTAAATAAATAAAACAGAGTTTTTAAAAAATATAAAAAAATAATAATGTCAAAATATTCTCTTATCTGCCATTAAAAATATAGAAATTATTTGGTATCACCACATTCATAACTCTGGCCAATCAACATTATCAAAATCTAAAATTAATTAACTCATACAGCAGTGATAAAAAAATAGCAAATCCAGAATTCTGTTTTTTTACATCTCGCCTCCCTAGAAACGTGAAATAAAAAGCAATCAAAATATTGTATTTACTGCAAGATTATATGAATAAAAATGTCAGCTCGTCATCCAAAAGCAAGATGTCCATGGATTTACATTAGAAATAGATGTTCTAGCATTATCAATAAAATCTATGAGTTCAAGAGGCTGTTAAGAATTAGCTCAAACCCTTAATGGACGATATGAATTTGTATAGTGTGATAATTCATTTGGAGCCAACCACTGAGCTCCTGTAGATCTGCTGTGAATAGAAGGAAGAAACTGTATTTCATATAACTAGGTTTCACCATCGTCGGTATGGCAAAAACATAACATTTTGGGTAAATACGCTTCATCTGAAATGTCTGTTGTGGTAAATGCTCTCAAAATTAGAAAGGTCCAGGACTTGGGGTAGACTTTCTCAGAGCACAAAAAGGCAAACCAAGACCAAGTATTGTGTAGTGTGAGTGGTATAACAAACTAAGGCTACTTTCACACTAGCATTTTTGGTAGCATGTCGCAATGCTTCGTTTAGGAGAAAAAACGCATCCTGCAAAGTTGTCTGCAGGATGTGTTTTTTCCCCATAGACTAACATTACCGATGCATTGCGACGCAGTGCCACACGTCGCAACCATCGTGCGACGGTTGCATCGTGTTTTGGTGCACTGCCGCCACAAAAAAATGTTACATGTAACTTTTTTTTGTGCGTCGGGACCGCCATTTTCGACCGCGCATGCGCGGCTGAAACTCCACCCCCTCCTCCCCGTACCTTGCAATGGGGCAGCAGAAGCTTAAGAATCTTAAGACTGCTTCCGCTGCCCACGTCGGGCATTTTTGTCACAGTATGCATCGGTACGTTGGGCCGACGCAGCGTGACGGCCCCGTACCGACGCTAGTGTGAAAGAAGCCTAAGCTGTCATTTGTGTTCATGAGGAATAATAATATTTCTAGCCATTATATTATTTGTATCCAGCATTTTCATCAGTTTTCACCTCTGGATACTCCTCTAGTTTTCTATTGTCTCTCAGCTAGTGGGTGGAGACTAGTTGCTAAAATACTTTCTGACACTTCAGTGAACTAACATCTACTTTTGAGAGTGAATAATAAGCTCAGGAAGAAGAGGGGAAAGTAAAAGATGAGGCTCATATTGTAAAGTTTACTTTTTTATTGTACAATTGATTTGTGCAAAGCTTGTTGAAACAGATGGTATCATTTAGTATTACAAAGATTATATATATATATATATATATATATATATATATATATATATATATATATATATATATATATATATATATATATATACTTGTGGTGTATACAAATCTCAAACTCTGGTGTTTTATCCTTATATTCTTTACACTAGCAGATAGTATGTAAACCTGTGTTCTCTTTTATTAGTACCATCCAAAATTTGACTTGATTTGTAATTTCACTAACATATTTTTATGAATTTCTTTATAACCTCATTCATATTTGTTTCTAAATTCTAAGGTCGGAAATAGTTGAGAAAATGCCCCACAATACTTTATGTTTCAATTTGCAAGAGCCAAATTGAGCTGTCTTTATTATTTTTTCCATACATGCTCTGCAACTAATAATAATGTTAATCATCTCATTATTAATTCACTGTTAATATAGCATTATAGCTGAGAATATTTTATGTCAGTGGTTAGTCTGTGGTAAATCCTCGCTGTTATTTTGTCATTTATCACCTGCTGTTTTGCCTTACTGTGAACATCCTGCCTGCCCTGTACTGTCTTCAGTGCATAGACCTTCTGTGACTTTAATGTACTTAGAACAAAGCCTCCAAAGTGCCTCTATCAGGAGAATTTTGGCAACTTGCCCCCTTTATATTCAAGCCATTTTGCTGCCTGTCACTCAGTGCTTTACAAATTAAACTCAAAGGAGAGGTAAAAATGGGTCTATGAACTTTTTTTTCTGGGAAGAATATGTTAATAAAGCAACATCAGCAGGAAGCAGGTTGTCTCTGAAAGAGTTTTGTCAACTCTGAATTAATTTTCTGTGTTAAGGCACATGGGGTGCATCTAGAGCCAGTCTCTGGTAATTAATCCTAGCTTTTGACACAGACACATTTTCTTACACACAACCCATGTATAACAGATGTGGGAACACATCTTTTATTGAGCTTTTTTTGACAATTAAGTTCATTTTGACTTTGATTCACAGTGCATACATTCATTTATTTTGTTAAATAAAAACGCTTTGTTGTCAGCAACGTATTTTAACACAGTACACTGACAATAAATTATTCAGAGTGCTAGGTGTTACTAGGTGCTAAATATACACCACTGAAAAAAATACTTCTCAAATGCAATGATAGGGTGCTATAACTGTCATAAAATGCATATATTCAGTGACATGATTTATTTATCATGTGCAAATTACTTCACTGCTGCATACGATTAGTTATGTTAGCTATATCTGAGGAAGACTATGGCTACTATTCCTGTGCACAATATCCCTAGCATACATAAGCAAGGACATATTGAATAGCCTATCAATTTGGAAATTTTTGAATTGCTGCCTTGTCATTAGCATCATCATCTCAGCCCATTAGAGATTATTACCATGCTCTCATGGAAAGTAGTTAAATTACTAAGGCTACCCTTGTTCACTCCTCAAGCTACTTTTCACAGCAATGCACAAATTTTGCATGAAGATATGTTACTGAGAAATGAGTATTCCAAAAAGCTTTGAAGTTTCCTGGTAGTAAGAATCTGTCCTTAAGAATCTAAATTCATAGGATGCTGAAAAGCCTAAGCGGATTAGGTAGGTATTGCCATATTATCAGTTTTCTATTGGTGTGCTCAAACAATAATTATCAAACTTCATGTATAATTACTACTAGATAATAGTGACTACAAATGAGTGAATCAAGTCACAGAGGATTAAGTTTTAACACTAATTTACTGAAATTTTCTGAAATTGATGCTTCCATGCAAATTTGAACACTTTGAGATGCAATTTGCAATTTGCCAAGTATTTAAAAAACTTGTCAAGCACCATTGCTGAGCGGGTTAAAATAATTTTGCATGGCCATGCTCACTTCTACACAATACAATACGGATTGGACATCTATATAATCCCTAATTAATCCTTAATCCCTACTGAGTAAGTTTGCACCTCCGGATTCCACAGGTAAGCGAAATACATATATAAAATTTAACATCACAGGAAGTCCATCAGTCTTTCCTGAGGCGGAAAAATAGGGTGCTCAGACCAAGACAGAGGCCATGTGCACACGTTCAGTATTTTTCGTGTTTTTTCCGCATTTTTTTCGCTATAAAAACGTGATAAAAATGCGAAAAAAATGCTTACATATGCCTCCCATTATTTTCAGTGTATTCCGCATATCTTGTGCAAATGTTGCATTTTTTTCCGCGAAAAAATCGCATTGTGGAAAAAAAAGCAACATGTTCATTAAATTTGTGGAATTGCGGGAATTCCGCACAACTAGGAATGCTTTGATTTGCTTACTTTCCGCATGTGGCTATGCCCACCATGCGGGAAGTAAGCAGATCATGTGCGGTTGGTACCCAGGGTGGAGGAGAGGAGACTCTCCTCCACGGACTGGGCACCGTATAATTGGTAAAAAAAAAAGAACTAAAATAAAAAATAGTCATATACTCACCTTCGATGGCCCCCGCAGTCTTCCCACCTCTCAGGTGCACGCTGCCGCTTCGGTTCCTATAGCTGGTGTGTGTGAAGGACCTGCGATGATGTCGCGGTCACGTGACCGCGACGTCATCGAAGGTCCTGCACACACCATCTATAGGAATGGACGCAGCTGACGAGATCGGCTCTCTGCAGAAGGTGAGTATAACCTTTTTTTTATTTTTTTTATTATTTTTAACATTCTATCTTTTACTATTGATGCTGCATAGGCTGCATCTATAGTAAAAAGTTGGTCACACTTGTCAAACACTATGTTTGACAAGTGTGACCAACCTGTCAATCAGTTTTCCAAGCGATGCTACAGATCTCTTGGAAAACTTTAGCATTCTGCAAGCTAATTACGCTTGCAAAATGCTAAGAAAAACGCAAAAAAAATGGGAAAAAAACACAAAAAGAAACATGCGGGTTTCTTGCAGAAAATTTCCAGTTTTCTTCAGGAAATTTCTGCAAGAAATCCTGACGTGTGCACATACCCAGACACTTGTTTTAGATACAAAAGAAACTTGTTTAATTGGTCATTATCTACTCACAAAGGTTTTTTGGCTGTGTATCTGCCTTCATCAGGTAAAGACCAGTGTAACAAACAAGGGGTATTTAGGCCATGTGCACACGTTAAGTATTTTTCGCGTTTTTTTCGCGTTTTTTCGCTATAAAAACGTGATAAAAACGCAAAAAAAACGCTTACATATGCCTCCTATTATTTTAAGTGTATTCCGCATTTTTTGTGCAAATGTAGCCTTTTTTTCCGCGAAAAAATCGCATCGTGGAAAAAAAAGCAACATGTTCATTAAAATGCGGAATTGCAGGGGATTCCGCACACCTAGGGGTCCATTGATCTGCTTACTTCCCGCACGGGGCTGTGCCCACCATGCGGGAAGTAAGCAGATTATGTGCGGTTGGTACCCAGGGTGGAGGAGAGGAGACTCTCCTCCACGCACTGGGCACCATATAATTGGTAAAAAAATAAGAATTAAAATAAAAAAACAGTCCTATACTCACCCTCGATGTCTTCCCGCCTCCACTGCATGCTGTCGCTTCGGTTCCTGTAGCTGATGTGCGGTGAAGGACCTCGCCGATGACGTCACTGTCCTGTGATTGGTCGTGAGCGGTCATGTGACCGCTCACGTGACCGTGACGTCACGGAAGGTCCTGTGCGCACAGACCAGCTATAGCAAGAGGAACGGACGCCGGTGAGGAGATGTCTGGGTGAGTATAAGCATTTTTTTTATTTTTTTTATTATTTTTAAACATTCTATCTTTTACTATAGATGCTGCATAAGCTGCATCTATAGTAAAAAGTTGGTCACACTTGTCAAACAGTATGTTTGACAAGTGTGACCAACCTGTCAGTCAGTTTTCCAAGCGATGCTACAGATCGCTTGGAAAACTTTAGCATTCTGCAAGCTAATTACGCTTGCAGAATGCTACAAAAACGCGAAAAAAACGGAAAAAAAACGCAAAAAAAAAATGCGGATTTCTTGCAGAAAATTTCCGGTTTTCTTCAGGAAATTTCTGCAAGAAATCCGCAACGTGTGCACATACCCTAAAAGAGAGCTAAATCAATTATCTAATTTGAACAAATTAACCCCTTCCCAGATTGAAATCAAATAGTTTGATAGCTGCATACAATAGCTGATTGAGAAAAGAGAAGGTTTCGATTCAGGATAATGGGGTATTAAATGGGCAGAAGTGTATTCATTACAACTTAGAAACAAAACAAATAAAAGGCAAATGAACATTAAAAATTGTAAAAGAATAAAAAAAAATATTTAAAAACATTTCTGCTGATTTAACACCAAAAAGCTGGGAAGATAAAATATATAAATATATTTTCATGTTTTATTTTTAATTTTTTAGTAACTGTTTATCAATGGTAAAATAAGTGTGGATTGCTCAAAACATGACTACAGGGAATAAAAAGCAAAATTATACAGTTTTGATAAAAGATCTCAGGGAGCCTAAATGAAAAACATTCTCTTTTCCCTTACACACAGAATATAAAGCATGAAACAAGGGAAAAATCAAATTTCCAAAAACCACATTTTAAAGATTAAGATTGAGGCCCTCTGGGTGTAAACACCCCAACTTGAAAATCCAGTAATTTTCCCTATTGATGCATTGTCTATACCTGTCATTTTCGGTGTCAGATATGTGGTCAATGATTGTCACCTTTAATTGTTTATGATCTTTCTGATGTTCAGTTAGGAAGTGTTTTGAAATGCTATGTAGTAGAAACTAGGGATGAGCGAATATACTCATTACTCGAGATTTCTCGAGCATGCTCGGGGGTCCTCCGAGTATTTTTTAGTGCTCGGATTTTTAGTATTCATCGCCACTGCTGAATGATTTACATCTGTTAGCCAGCTTAATTACATGTGGGGATTCCCTAGCAACAAGGCAACCCCCACATGTACTTATGCTGGCTAACAGATGTAAATCATTCAGCTGCGGCAAGAAAAACTAAATCTCCGAGCATTAAAAAATACTCGGAGGATCCCTGAGCATGCTTGAGAAATCTCGAGTAATGAGTACACTGCGTGCAGAATTATTAGGCAAGTTGTTTTTTGGATCACATGATACTTTTTATGTATGTTGTCCTACTCCAAGCTGTTCAGACTTGAGAGCCAACTACCAATTAAGCAAATCATGTGATGTGCATGTCTGTAATGAGGAGAGGTGTTGTCTAATGACATCAACACCCTATATAAGGCAACTTAGGCAACTTCCTTCCCTTTGGCAAAATGGGTCAGAAGAGAGATTTGACGGGCTCTGAAAAGTCCAAAATTGTGAGATGTCTTGCAGAGGAATGCAGCAGTGTGGAAATTGCCAAACATTTGAAGCATGATCACCGAACAATCAAGCGTTTCATGGCAAATAACCAACAGGGTCGCAATAAGCATGTTGGGCAAAAAAGGCTCAAAATAACTGCCCATGAATTGAGGCAAATCAAGCATGAAGCTACCAAGATGCCATTTGCCACCAGTTTTGCCATATTTCAGAGCTGCAACGTTACTGGAATATCAAAAAGCACAAGATGTGCGATACTCAGGGACATGGCCAAGGTAAGGAAGGCTGAAAAATGACCACCTTTGAACAGGAAACATAAAATAAAATGTCAAGACTGGGCCAAGAAATATCTTAAGACTGACTTTTCAAAGGTTTTATGGACTGATGAAATGAGAGTGACTCTTGATGAGCCAGAGGCTGGATCAGTAAAGGGCAGAGAGCTCCACTCCGACTCAGACGCCAGCAAGGTGGAGGTGGGGTACTGGTGTGGGCTGGTATCATCAAAGATGAACTTGTGGGACCTTTTCGGGTTGAGGATGGAGTGAAGCTCAACTCCCAGACCTACTGCCAGCTTCTGGAAGACAACTTCTTCAATCAGTGGTACAGGATGAAGTCGGTATCGTTCAAGAAAAACATGATTTTCATGCAGGACAATGCTCCATCACATGCCTCCAACTACTCCACAGCGTGGCTGGCTAGTAAAGGTCTCAAAGAAGAAAACATAATGACATGGCCACCTTGTTCACCTGATCTGAACCCCATAGAGAACCTGTGGTGCCTCATAAAATGTGAGATCTACAGGGAGGGAAAACAGTCCACCTCTCAGAACAGTGTCTGGGAGGCTGTGGTGGCTGCTGCACGTAATGTTCATCGTAAACAGATCAAGCAACTGACAGAATCTATGGATGGAAGGCTGGTGAGTGTCATCATAAAGAAAGGTGGCTATATTGGTCACTAATTTTTGGGGGTTTTGTTTTTGCATGTCAGAAATGTTTATCTCTAAATTTTGTGCAGTTATATTAGTTTACCTGGTGAAAATAAACAAGTGAGATGAGATTATATTTGGTTTTTATTAAGTTGCCTAATAATTCTGCATAGTAATAGTTACCTGAACAAACAGATATCCTCCTAAGATAGCCAAATAAAAAAAAAACACTCCAACTTCCAAAAATATTAAGCTTTGATATTTCTGAGTCTTTTGGGTTGATTGAGAATATAGTTGTTGATCAATAATAAAAATAATCCTCTAAAATACAACTTGCCTAATAATTCTGCACTCAGTGTATATTCGCTCATCACTAGTAGAAACCCATTTTTGATATTTTTTTGCCTGTGTTTATTGAGGCGTGCATGCATGACCTGAATCGTGCAACCCATGGTGCAGGCAGCAGCTCATTCACCAGTGGTTTTCGGCCTGGACGGTCGCATCTTGTCACCGTGCAGGTTGAAAACTGTTTATCCCCCAGACATGGATTACGGCATGGGACAGAACAACTAACAGGTATGGTACATTGTTGTTTTTTTTATTTTACTTTTATTGCAGGAGATCGATGGCTTTGATGGAATTAAGCGTTTAACCCCTTTCTGCCTTTGGACATACTATCTCATTCATGTACCCTGGGCCCGTCTGACCATGGATGGGATAGAACGTCATGGGTGATCAGCCGCGCTCATGGGGGGTGCGGCTGATCGCGGCCAGGTGTCAGCTGATTCTCACAGCGGACAACCGGCACTAAGTGCCAGGAGCAGTCACGGACTGCTCCTGGCTCTTTAACCCCCAGAACACTGCCCGGGACACAGCAGGTGCGCGATGATATGATGTCATCATGCACCCGCAGTGTCAGAGGCAGAGCGGGGAATGATGGGAGAGGGAGCATCAGCAGGCGCCCTCTCCTCCATCATTGCATTGAACTATACCGGCGTCATAGATGCCGGTATAGTTGAATGCGGCGGCACTGGCGGGGGGAGGGGCGGGGGGAAAGAGTGCAGTGGCCCACTACTAGCACTGGCCCTTCTGGCATTTGCCAGAAGTGCCCGATGGCCAGTCCGGCCCTGCCCTTACATTAGTTATCGCTTGGCTGTGCGCATGCGCGCTGTTGTTCACCGGGTCCAGTGCATGGTTGGGTATCTTTATGTCTCCTGTGCATGCCTGAGGATTTTTGTTTCTCCCTGCACGTGCACAGTAATACATGACGCCCTGCTGTTGCTTCAGGACCTGCTGCACACATTGCTCATGTGCTGCATATACAAATGCGAGTGGTCAATTGTGATCATGTGTGCAGTTACATGATGTTCTATGCTGTTGCTCCAGGACTTGCCACATTTACTGAGCATGCTCCACATATTCCAATGCGATTGGTCAGTTGTGACCATGTGATTAAGCAACAGGGCTATTTTAAGGTCCATGTGATGCACTTAGACTATCCACTTGAGAAAGCTGCGTTCTAGCCAGTGAAATGCGCATCGGGATCCGACATCCGGCTTGAGGTTACCATTATATTGCCTCATTAGCATTGGTAAGCCTTTACTTTTGTATTTATGTATACCACACTTTGTGATTTACTTTTTCACATATCTATTTATTTGTAGTGGCTCCTTTGGAGGTGATAATCTGATTATGGCCGTGCATTGGTAATTGATCTTTTTACCTTTAATGGGTGACCCTTACCTTCTTGTACTGTCTTGAAGTCCATGTCATAGTGTTATATTGTTTTAAAAAAAAAAAAAAAACTTTTTTGATACATAATAAAATTATCTTAATTTATAAATTATCACCTGGTACTCCGTTCTCTCCTTATTTCTCATGTATTTTTGGAGTGAGTATAGATCTTTAAGGAAGGGGGGCGGGGGTTCCACTTGGTGCCCTCTCCCCTGGCATTGATTATGCAGCTGGATTCCTTATTACATTGTCAATAGAGCCTGAGAGCATTTGAGTTTTTCCTGCTTCTAGAAAGGTGTGAGCAGCCGGGGAACCCAACGAGCAGATAACCTTATGCATGCGAAGATGGCCTTGGATGATTTTTTCCACAGACCCCTAACTAATCTTGAAATTTTTGGCTAGATGGCATATGGTTATGCAGCGATTTTCAAAAATTGAGACCTCCACTTGCTGGATGGTGTGTTCATCGATACCAGTATGGGGTCGCCCTTGAATTGGAGCTGTTTGCACCGAAGTCCGACCACATTTGAATTAATGATGCCAGTTCTTGACTGCATCATATGAAAGGGAATAATCACCATAAACCTCTTTCATCTCATCAAATGTTTCCTTTGATGTGCGGTCGTTCAAGTAAAGGAACTTGATGACTGCTCTGTATTCTACTGGGTCCATTATCAAACCTCACACCACGACAGCACCTGGAAAATCAAGACTGTTATCAGTTAAGAGTTGCAAATAGGCATATAACCTATAGAGTCTTATATTATTGCACATGTGCAGTTTCAGCGTCCTGTGATAAATGGAAGTGGATCAGGGGAATCTTTAATGAAGGCCCCTTGTATTTCTTCAATGAAATATACTCTTTTGCAAAAATAAAAGAACAGGGAAACCATACATAATTTGTATTGCTTGTACTGAACAATGAAATAAAAGTCATACATTATTTTTGCTTTACAGTAAAAAACATAAGCATAAAACACAAAAAAATAAAGGAAGCATTGCAGTCTTTTCTTCATTCTATGTGGCAATGTCAACAGAAAAAATAAATATGTTATGGCTATATGAAATTGGCAACTCAAAATCAAAAATATTACTGCAGTCCTTAAGACCAATATTGATATGGTTAAAGGAAACCTGTAAGCAGGATTGTGCTCAGTAACCTACAGACAGTGTCAGGTTGGTGATGTTATAATGATTAAAATGATACCTGGGTTTATTGCTAGAGGAAAATTTACAGTAAAATGAAGGTACTTAACACACAAATTGGCCAATATATATGAGCCCAACAGAAATGTCAATGCATACCTTATAGTTGGGTCCCTGTCCTGATAAGTTAACTCTCTTGAACTAAAAAACTTACAATATAATTGGCAGGAAGGAGCTAGCTAGCACATTGGCCATTTTATCTGCTAAAGGTACCGTCACACTGAGCAACTTTCCAACGAGAACGACAGCGATCCGTGATGTTGCAGCGTCCTGGATAGCGATCTCGTTGTGTTTGACACGCAGCAGCATTCAGGATCCTGCTGTGACATCGCTGGTCGGAGCTAGAAGTCCAGAACTTTATTTCGTCGCTGGATCACCCGCTGTCATCGCTGGATCGGTGTGTGTGACACCGATCCAGCGATGTGTTTGCTTGAAACCAGGGTAAACATCGGGTTACTAAGCGCAGGGCCACGCTTAGTAACCCGATATTTACACTGGTTACCATTGTAAAAGTAAAAAAAAAAACACTACATACTTACATTCCTGTGTCTGTCACGTCCCTCGCCGTCAGCTTCCCGCACTGACTGTGAGCGCCGGCCGTAAAGTAAAAGCAGAGCACAGCTACCTGGTTACCCGGGAACTTCGGCATCGTTGGTCGCTGGAGAGCTGTCTGTGTGACAACTCTCCAGCAACCACACAACGACTTACCAACGATCACGGCCAGGTCGTATCGCTCTTCGTGATCGTTGGTAAATTGTTTAGTGTAACGGTACCTTTAGTTACTTCTTTTTGCTGTAAATTTTCTTATAGCAATAATGCATTTCCAATTTTCCAAAATTCCACATGGATATAATATAGCACTTAACCAATAGTGTTGAGCGATACCTTCCGATATCCAGAAGTCTCAGAATCGGATTGGATCGGCCGATATCCAAAAAATATCGGATATTGCCGATACCGATACCAGATGCCAATTCAAGTCAATGGGACACAAATATCAGAATGTAAATAAGCCCTTTCTGTGCTTCTACATCCTGTCCTGGAGGGGGGAAGAGTGAGAGCGGTGCGTGGGCAGACACTGTGCATGTCTGTGTGTGCGGGTGGGGTCAGTGCGGGCTGCCGGGGCTCTGTACGGGCCTGCCGGAGCTCTGTGCTGCCTGCCGGGGCTATGTGCTGGCTGCCAGGGCTCTGTGCGGACTTGCCGGGGCTCTGTGCGGGCTGCCGGGGCTCTATGTGGGCCTGCCGGGGCTCTGTGCTGCCTGCCGGGGCTCTGTGTGGGCTGCTGGGGCTCTGTGCAGGCTGCCGGGGCTCTGTGCAGGCTGCCGGGGCTTTGTGCGGGCTGCCAGGGCTTTGTGCGGGCTGCCAGGGCTCTGTGCATGTGTGCAGGCATCGTCCCATTGGACGATGCCTGCTACAGTGACAGTGATTGACACATTAGCCAATGATGGGACAGTAGTAGTCCCATCATCCGGCTAATGTGTTAAATGTAAAAAAAAATACATACATACTACATACATACATACTACATACATACATGCATACATACTACATACATACTATATACAACATGCAACGTACATACAACATACATACTGATAGGACTAGTGGAATGCACCAAATAATTAGAAAGATAGAGTAAGGTGCTTTCGCAGCCCGGGGTCCACCGTGCAGAGATGGAACCTGCTGCTAAGTAATGACGGACTATATGGCGGTACAATGTGGATACACACACGGGTTAACTTCACCCTGTGTGAAGGAAGCGAACCCGGTTGTGTCACAGGGCCACGGTACCACACCAAGAGCGCAAACAAGGAGTCTCAGAACTCAATCCCAAGACACAGGATTGGAGTTTAAATAGACCTCTTGCGCTCGACACCGCAACTGGGGTGTCAGAGTGAAAGAAATAATATTAATAAAGATGCACAAGAGTGCGTGCGGTGCCAGACTGGCGGACGCCACTAACCACCCAGGCTTGGGTCAGGAAAGCGCTGTGAAAGCGTACGGTGCCGCAATGGCGGTCACAGCAATAGATGCTGTTTTATGTGCTGATGGTTAAGTCGGGCGCTAGATGGCAATCATCCACCTTATGCGAGCAGTCATACAATTGGGATGGGATATTTAAGAACGACTTGCACTCATCAACACACACACGAACACAAATGTACCTTTTATAGCTGCAGCATGTACAGGACCTTCCCAGAAGGACCAATGGGAGGCTGCCACAGAAGTTGAGCACCTTCAGGACCTTCCTGGAGGACCAATGGGATCTGCTTCAGTATCTGAGCATGTGACCCTCCATCTCCAATGGGAGATTTTGCCCTGGGCATGCTCAGAAGGGGAAAAGCAGGACTTAGTCCCAAAAGCATCTGCTCACCACTGCCCAGCACTGGCTTCAATGACAGAAGCTGGAAAAGCAGCAGTAACCCTATGCACAGAGTGAGACTGAGCAAGATGCTGGGACCGACGTCTCTGCTGAGCAGACTCCACTGCGGCTGGAGAAGAATGGGAGACCGCAGCGGAGATGGTTCGAGATTCCCCCTGTGCAGAGGCGGGAACTCGACACCCAACATTACCCCCCTCCTTGGACCTCGCTATGCTCGAAGGCAGCAATGAGCTGTGTAGCTTGAATGTGTTCAGCAGGCTCCCAGGACCTGTCCTCTGGGCCATAACCCTTCCAATCCACCAAATAGAATATTTGCCACGTACCACCTTGCACCCCAAAATAGCGTTCACCTCGTAATCGTCCGTAGATGAACCCGGTGTCCCAGCAGATGACTCGGAAAACCGGGACATGTACACGGGCTTCAAGAGGGACACATGAAAGGTGTCGGTGATACCCAGGCGTGGAGGAAGGACCAGACAACAGACCACAGGGTTAACCTGTTGGAGGACCTTTAAGGGACCCAAGTAGCGAGGTGCAAACTTAGTGGACTCAACGCGCAGCCTGATGTTATGGGCGGAGAGCCACAATAAGTCACCAGGAGCAAAGGTCGGAGCGGGGTGCCGATGAGCATTGGCGGAGGACCTCATTCTCTCCTTGGAGGCCCGAATGGCATCTCGAGTGCGGTCCCAAATGTCCCGTGCCTCGACAGCCCAGTCTGCCACCCTGGAGACGGCAGAAGACATGGGCACAGGGACACGCGGATGCTGGCCGTAATTTAGGAGTAATGGAGTCTGACCGGTGGAGTCGGCTAAGACGTTGTTTAGCGCAAATTCTGCCCACACTAGCAAGGATGCCCAGTCATCCTTCCTGGCAGAAACAAAATGTCGTAAATATGTGTCCAGGGTCTTGTTTGCCCTCTCTACAATCCCATTTGTCTCGGGATGATATGCCGAAGAGAGATTCAACTCAATACTGAGTCGAGACGCAAACTGGGGACACCGGTCACTGACAATTTTGTCCGGCATACCGTGTAGGTGAAAGATATGTTTGATGAACAATGCAGCCAGAGCCCATGCAGAAGGTAGCCGTGGAAGAGGCACCAAGTGCACCATTTTGGAAAAATGGTCGGTGATCACCCAGATAATGGTGCAGCTACGAGACTTGGGTAAGCCCACCACAAGTGTCATGATTCTCAATGGCGAGAGAACATAGCCCAGCATATATGAGAACTAGCTCTTGGAAGATGGAAACTATACTGACCATGAACTAAACCTGCCGCACAACTAGAAGTGGCCGGGTAGCATGCCTACGTTTTTTTATCCCTAGATGCCCAGCGCCAGCCGGAGAACTACCTAATCCTAGCAGAGGAAAAGACAGTCCTGGCTCACCTCTAGAGAAATTTTCCCAAAAGGCAGACAGAGGCCCCCACATATATTGGCGGTGATTTTAGATGAAATGACAAACGTAGTATGAAAATAGGTTTAGCAAAAATCGAGGTCCGCTTACTAGATAGAAAGAAGACAGAAAGGGCACTTTCATGGTCAGCAGAAAACCCTATCAAAACACCATCCAGAAATTACTTTAAGACTCTAGCATTAACTCATAACACCAGAGTGGCAATTTCCGCTCACAAGAGCTTTCCAGACACAGTAACGAAACAGCAGCTGTGAACAGGAACAAAATGCAAAAACACACAAGGACAAAAGTCCAACTTAGCTGGGAGTTGTCTAGTAGCAGGAACATGCACAGAAAGGCTTCTGATTACATTGTTGACCGGCATGAAACTGACAGAGGAGCAAGGTTATATAGCGACTCCCACATCCTGATAGGAGCAGGTGAACAGAGGGGATGATGCACACAAGTACAATTCCACAAGTGGCCACCGGGGGAGCCCAGAATCCAATTTCACAACAGTACCCCCCCCTCAAGGAGGGGGCACCGAACCCTCACCAGAACCACCAGGGCGATCAGGATGAGCCCTATGAAAGGCACGGACAAGATCGGAGGCATGAACATCAGAGGCAGTGACCCAAGAATTATCCTCCTGACCGTATCCCTTCCATTTGACCAGATACTGGAGTTTCCGTCTGGAAACACGAGAGTCCAAGATCTTTTCCACAACGTACTCCAACTCACCCTCAACCAACACCGGAGCAGGAGGCTCAACGGAAGGCACAGCCGGTACCTCATACCTGCGCAACAATGACCGATGAAAAACATTATGAATCGAAAAGGATGCAGGGAGGTCCAAACGGAAGGACACAGGGTTAAGAATCTCCAATATCTTGTACGGGCCGATGAACCGAGGCTTAAACTTAGGAGAAGAAACCCTCATAGGGACAAAACGAGAAGACAACCACACCAAGTCCCCAACACAAAGCCGAGGACCAACATGACGACGGCGGTTGGCAAAAAGCTGAGTCTTCTCCTGGGACAACTTCAAATTGTCCACCACCTGCCCCCAAATCTGATGCAACCTCTCCACCACAGCATCCACTCCAGGACAATCCGAAGATTCCACTTGACCGGAGGAAAATCGAGGATGAAACCCCGAATTACAGAAAAACGGGGACACCAAGGTGGCAGAGCTGGCCCGATTATTGAGGGCGAACTCCGCCAAAGGCAAAAAAGCAACCCAATCATCCTGATCCGCAGACACAAAACACCTCAAATATGTCTCCAAGGTCTGATTAGTCCGCTCGGTCTGGCCATTAGTCTGAGGATGGAAAGCAGACGAAAAAGACAAATCTATGCCCATCCTAGCACAGAATGCCCGCCAAAATCTAGACACGAATTGGGTCCCTCTGTCAGAAACGATATTCTCCGGAATACCATGCAAACGAACAACATTTTGAAAAAACAGAGGAACCAACTCGGAAGAAGAAGGCAACTTAGGCAAGGGAACCAGATGGACCATCTTAGAGAAACGGTCACACACCACCCAGATGACAGACATCTTATGAGAAACAGGCAGATCCGAAATAAAATCCATCGAGATGTGCGTCCAAGGCCTCTTCGGGATAGGCAAGGGTAACAACAATCCACTAGCCCGAGAACAACAAGGCTTGGCCCGAGCACAAACGTCACAAGACTGCACAAAGCCTCGCACATCTCGTGACAGGGAAGGCCACCAGAAGGACCTTGCCACCAAATCCCTGGTACCAAAGATTCCAGGATGACCTGCCAACGCAGAAGAATGAACCTCAGAGATGACTCTACTGGTCCAATCATCAGGAACAAACAGTCTACCAGGTGGGCAACGATCAGGTCTATCCGCCTGAAACTCCTGCAAGGCCCACCGCAGGTCTGGAGAAACGGCAGACAATATCACTCCATCTTTAAGGATACCTGTGGGCTCAGAATTACCAGGGGAGTCAGGCTCAAAACTCCTAGAAAGGGCATCCGCCTTAACATTCTTAGAACCCGGTAGGTAAGACACCACAAAATTAAACCGAGAGAAAAACAACGACCAGCGCGCCTGTCTAGGATTCAGGCGCCTGGCAGACTCAAGGTAAATTAAATTTTTGTGGTCAGTCAATACCACCACCTGATGTCTGGCCCCCTCAAGCCAGTGACGCCACTCCTCAAAAGCCCACTTCATGGCCAAAAGCTCCCGATTCCCAATATCATAATTCCGCTCGGCGGGCGAAAATTTATGGGAAAAAAAAGCACAAGGTCTCATCACGGAGCAGTCGGAACTTCTCTGCGACAACACCGCCCCAGCTCCGATTTCAGAAGCGTCGACCTCAACCTGAAAAGGAAGAGCAACATCAGGCTGACGCAACACTGGGGCGGAAGAAAAGCGGCGCTTGAGCTCCCGAAAGGCCTCCACAGCATCAGGGGACCAATCAGCAACATCAGCACCCTTCTTAGTCAAATCAGTCAATGGTTTTACAACATCAGAAAAACCAGCAATAAATCGACGATAAAAGTTAGCAAAGCCCAAAAATTTCTGAAGACTCTTAAGAGAAGAGGGTTGCGTCCAATCACTAGGGTTGAGCGACTTTCATTTTTTTAAGATCGAGTAGGGTTTTGGGAAACCCGATTTTGTCCAGAGTCGAGTCGAGTGCAGTCGGCCGATTATCGCTAAAAATCGGGGATCGACCGAAACACGAAACCCAATGCAAGTCAATGGGGAAGCATAGTCGGCAGTGAGTGGAGGCCAGGAAAACACCTACAGTGCCCATTTTAATGCCAAAAACATCCATTCTTGTTTCTGAAGCTTGCCAATCTTAATTAACTGTATAATAATAGTTGGGCATAGGGAATTGGGGGAAAGTTGTGGGGGGAGTAGGGCTGGCTCAAGTTTTTCGTGGGCCCAGGAAATGCGGACTACGTCACGGCGGTGTTGCAGGGAAAGGTAAGTATTTAAAAGTTGCAAGTGCTGTGATCCTGAGCAAGCAGGGGGGGCCCACTCGTTCGCATTGCCACTGGCACAGGGCCCCTCAAAGTACGGCGGTGTGTTTGCATGGCGGGGGCGCCTCCCACCAGCAGCGACACTTTTGCGTACTCTGAGGGGCCCTGTGCCAGTGACGTCGCCAACGAGTATGCCCCCCCACCTGATGAAGGAACCTGCACTTTCATCTGCACCTTCCTCTTTGTCCCTGTGTAAGGTGGTATAACATGCGGGAAGGGGAACCTTACTTTCAGCAGGGACAGATTCTGGCTGTGTAGAGTACAAGGGGAATGTAGTGGTCTAGGTCAATGTACCAGCAGACTCATTTAGCAGTGGCTGGGCAATGGGCAGGATGAGGAGGAAACAGATATAGGGCCAAAGAATAAAGTAGGCTACATGCAGTTCAAAATTGGTAACAGGACTAAACAGGCGGCATTGCTTTGTTCAGTGGAGTAGCAAACCCAAGAGCAGCAGACACTGTTTCAAGGGCCTAACCACACTAGTAGGCCAAATGCAGTTTAATATCTGATAGTATAGGGCGAAAGCCAGAATGTGGAAGCTCAGCTTTGTTCAGTTGAGGACAACACCAGGGAGGGGCAGACACCTTTAGTAGGCCGGAAAAGCCTATTGCATTTTTTAAAATGGTAATTTGGAGCAGAAGGTTGAAGCTCAGCTTTATTTAGTTGAGGGCAACACCAGGGAGGGGCAGAAGCCGTTAGTAGGCCCTAACCACCATTTTTTTTTTTTTTAAAACCACTTAATGAGAGCCGGAAGGTTGAAGCTCAGCTTTATTTAGTTGAGGACAACACCAGGGAGGGGCAGAAGCCGTTAGTAGGCCCTAACCACCATTTTTTTTTTAAAACCACTTAATGAGAGCCGGAAGGTTGAAGCTCAGCTTTATTTAGTTGAGGACAACACCAGGGAGGGGCAGAAGCCGTTAGTAGGCCCTAACCACCATTTTTTTTTTAAAACCACTTAATGAGAGCCGGAAGGTTGAAGCTCAGCTTTATTTAGTTGAGGACAACACCAGGGAGGGGCAGAAGCCGTTAGTAGGCCCTAACCACCATTTTTTTTTTTTTTAAAACCACTTAATGAGAGCCGGAAGGTTGAAGCTCAGCTTTATTTAGTTGAGGACAACACCAGGGAGGGGCAGAAGCCGTTAGTAGGCCCTAACCACCATTTTTTTTTTAAAACCACTTAATGAGAGCCGGAAGGTTGAAGCTCAGCTTTATTTAGTTGAGGACAACACCAGGGAGGGGCAGAAGCCGTTAGTAGGCCCTAACCACCATTTTTTTTTTTTTTAAAACCACTTAATGAGAGCCGGAAGGTTGAAGCTCAGCTTTATTTAGTTGAGGACAACACCAGGGAGGGGCAGAAGCCGTTAGTAGGCCCTAACCACCATTTTTTTTTTAAAACCACTTAATGAGAGCCGGAAGGTTGAAGCTCAGCTTTATTTAGTTGAGGACAACACCAGGGAGGGGCAGAAGCCGTTAGTAGGCCCTAACCACCATTTTTTTTTTTTAAACCACATAATGAGAGCCGGAAGGTTGAAGCTCAGCTTTATTTAGTTGAGGACAACACCAGGGAGGGGCAGAAGCCGTTAGTAGGCCCTAACCACCATTTTTTTTTTTTTTAAAACCACTTAATGAGAGCCGGAAGGTTGAAGCTCAGCTTTATTTAGTTGAGGACAACACCAGGGAGGGGCAGAAGCCGTTAGTAGGCCCTAACCACCATTTTTTTTTTAAAACCACTTAATGAGAGCCGGAAGGTTGAAGCTCAGCTTTATTTAGTTGAGGACAACACCAGGGAGGGGCAGAAGCCGTTAGTAGGCCCTAACCACCATTTTTTTTTTTTTTAAAACCACTTAATGAGAGCCGGAAGGTTGAAGCTCAGCTTTATTTAGTTGAGGACAACACCAGGGAGGGGCAGAAGCCGTTAGTAGGCCCTAACCACCATTTTTTTTTTAAAACCACTTAATGAGAGCCGGAAGGTTGAAGCTCAGCTTTATTTAGTTGAGGACAACACCAGGGAGGGGCAGAAGCCGTTAGTAGGCCCTAACCACCATTTTTTTTTTTAAAACCACATAATGAGAGCCGGAAGGTTGAAGCTCAGCTTTATTTAGTTGAGGACAACACCAGGGAGGGGCAGAAGCCGTTAGTAGGCCCTAACCAAAGTTGAAGGCCAAATGCAGTTTAATTTCTGATACTATAGGCCGAAAGCCAGAAGGTGGAAGTTCCGATTTAGACAGTGGAGGACAATTTGAATTAGGGACTGCAGACAGACTTAGTAGGCTGTCCCCTGTGGACCATGCATCCACCACATTAACCCATTGCGCCGTAATGGACACGTAATCTTCCGTGGCCATGCCTACAGGTCCATGCGTCTGTTGTCAGGTGCACCTTTGTACTCACAGATTGCCAGAGTGCATGGACAATGCGGTCTTCTACATGCTGGTGGAGGGTTGGGATGGCTTTTCTCGCAAAAGAAGTGTCGACTGGTTAGCTTGTAGCGTGGTACAGCGTAGTCCATCATGGCCTTATTAATAGTAAATAAAATATATAACTAGGCTCTATGAACTTTTAAATAGGTTCCAGGGGTACACGGGCAGCATTGGTGTGGTCAGTGGAGGAGTATTGCAAGTAGGGGCTGCAGACAGGCTATCAAAGGCCTAAAATAACAAACAGTAGGCAGTCATGGCAGTTTTACATCGGTTACATGGATACACAGGCAGGCACTCCAGGCAGCATTGTGCTCAGTGGAGGAGTATTGCAAGTAGGGGCCGCAGACAGGCTATCAAAGGCCTAAAATAACAAACAGTAGGCAGTCATGGCAGTTTTACATCGGTTACATGGATACACAGGCAGGCACTCCAGGCAGCATTGTGGTCAGTGGAGGAGTATTGCAAGTAGGGGCCGCAGACAGGCTATCAAAGGCCTAAAATAACAAACAGTAGGCAGTCATGGCAGTTTTACATCGGTTACATGGATACACAGGCAGCTAGGTGGTGAGTGGAGGAGTATTTAAAGTAAGGACCGCAGACAGGCTATCAAAGGCCTAACATAACAAACAATAGGCTCATGGCAGTTTTACAGCGGTTACATGGATACACGGGCAGGCAGCTTGGTGGTGGTGAGTGGAGGAGTATTTAAAGTAGGGACCGCAGACAGGCTATCAAAGGCCTAACATAACAAACAATAGGCTCATGGCAGTTTTACAGCGGTTACATGGATACACGGGCAGGCAGCTTGGTGGTGAGTGGAGGAGTATTTAAAGTATGGACCGCAGACAGGCTTCGAAGGCCTAACACAATAAAATGGGCTGGCTGTAGGCACTTTAAAATTGGTTCCAGGGGTACACGGGCAGCAGTGGTCTGGTCAGTGGAGGCCTAGTGGAAGGAGGGACCGCAGACAGGCTTCGAAGGCCTAACACAATAAAATGGGCTGGCTGTAGGCACTTTAAAATTGGTTCCAGGGGTACACGGGCAGCAGTGGTCTGGTCAGTGGAGGACTAGTGGAAGTATGGACCGCAGACAGGCTTCGAAGGCCTAACACAATAAAATGGGCTGGCTGTAGGCACTTTAAAATTGGTTCCAGGGGTACACGGGCAGCAGTGGTCTGGTCAGTGGAGGACTAGTGGAAGGAGGGAGCGCAGAAAGGCTTCAAAGGCCTAAAATAACAAACAATAGGCTCATGGCAGTTTTACAGCGGTTACATGGATACACGGGCAGGCAGCTTGGTGGTCAGTGGAGGAGTAGGGACCGCAGACAGGCTATCAAAGGCCTAAAATAACAAACAATAGGCTCATGGCAGTTTTACAGCGGTTACATGGATACACGGGCAGGCAGCTTGGTGCTGAGTGGAGGAGTAGTGCAAGGAGTGTCTGTCCCAGTACTCCCAAAATATAAATAGATGTTAATGTCTCGCAAAACAACCAAAACAAAAAAAAAGATGGCATACTTAGGTACAGGGGTGGGCTCATCTGCTGTGTTTCTGACATAGTAATTTGGCAGTAACTATTTAATGGTGCCAATATAGGACACAGACACAGACTACTTTAAGTTGCATCATAGATGTCTACAAATTTGTATTGTCAGTGCCAGACATTGAATGATGTCAGCGAATAGACTAAAGATTGGTGGAGCTGTGCGACATAATTTTGCACGTAGTAGAGCCCAGTTTGAGCTGGGGTAGGGGGGAACTCTCTTGAGGCCGGCGGGACCGCCCCAGGGCCACTCATGTTACAACGGTGTGTCTGACGTTGGGTGCGCACCACCACCGCCAGAGACACTACATTGTACTATGAGGGACCCAGTAGCAATGCCGTCAACCAAAAGCGAGCACACCCACCTCTTCAGACAAACAGCAGTCTCACGGGTGCTTGCGCCAAGTCGCGATACCACGGCCCCGTGTGGGGAGTTTGGCCATTTAGGGAGGTGTAAACATGTCGTATGCTGTACAATCTGCAGCAGCAAATTAGACATTAGAAAAGTAATTCACAGGCAAGAGCTTTTCATAGGAAAGCTAGGTGTCGGCCGGGCAAGGTGGGGCAAAAGATTTTGAAATCCAGTTGTGGTTCATTTTAATGAATGTTAGATCGTCAACATTTTGGGTAGCCAGACGAGTCCTTTTTTCGGTTAATATTGACCCTGCAGCACTGAATACTCTTTCTGATAGGACACTTGCTGCCGGGCAAGCAAGCTCCTGCAATGCATATTCTGCCAATTCTGGCCAGGTGTCTAATTTGGAGGCCCAGTAATCAAATGGGAATGACGGTTGAGGGAGAACATCGATAAGGGATGAAAAATAGTTAGTAACCATACTGGACAAATGTTGTCTCCTGTCACTTTCAATTGATGCAGCAGTACCTGTCCTGTCTGCGGTCATAGCAAAATCACTCCACAACCTGGTCAGAAAACCCCTCTGTCCAACGCCACTTCTGATGTGTGCACCCCTAACACTCCTAGTCTGCTGCCCCCTGGAGCTCGTGTGAGAACGATCACGTGCGCTGTGTGCTGGGAATGCCTGAAGCAAACGGTCAACAAGAGTTGATTGTTTGGTTGCTAATATTAGTTCCAAGTTCTCATGTGGCATAATATTTTGCAATTTGCCTTTATAGCGTGGATCAAGGAGGCAGGCCAACCAGTAATCGTCATCGTTCATCATTTTCGTAATGCGTGTGTCCCTTTTTAGGATACGTAAGGCATAATCCGCCATGTGGGCCAAAGTTCCAGTTGTCAAATCTCCGGTTGTGATTGGTTGAGGGGCAGTTGCAGGCAAATCTACGTCACTTGTGTCCCTCAAAAAACCAGAACCCGGCCGTGACACGCAACCAATTTCCTGTGCCCCCGTGAAAGTTTCCGCATTAAAAATATACTCATCCCCATCATCCTCCTCGTCCTCCACCTCCTCTTCGCCCGCTACCTCGTCCTGTACACTGCCCTGACCAGACAATGGCTGACTGTCATCAAGGCTTCCCTCTTCCTCTGGTGCAGACGCCTGCTCCTTTATGTGCGTCAAACTTTGCATCAGCAGACGCATTAGGGGGATGCTCATGCTTATTACGGCGTTGTCTGCACTAACCAGCCGTGTGCATTCCTCAAAACACTGAAGGACTTGACACATGTCTTGTATCTTCGACCACTGCACACCTGACAACTCCATGTCTGCCATCCTACTGCCTGCCCGTGTATCCTCCCACAAATAAATAACAGCACGCCTCTGTTCGCACAGTCTCTGAAGCATGTGCAGTGTTGAGTTCCACCTTGTTGCAACGTCTATGATTAGGCGATGCTGGGGAAGGTTCAAAGACCGCTGATAGGTTTGCATACGGCTGGCGTGTACAGGCGAACGTCGGATATGTGAGCAAAGTGCACGCACTTTGAGGAGCAGGTCGGAGAACCCAGGATAAGTTTTCAATAAGCACTGCACCACCAGGTTTAAGGTGTGAGCCAGGCAAGGAATGTGTTTCAGTTGGGAAAGGGAGATGGCAGCCATGAAATTCCTTCCGTTATCACTCACTACCTTGCCTGCCTCAAGATCTACTGTGCCCAGCCACGACTGCGTTTCTTGTTGCAAGAACTCGGACAGAACTTCCGCGGTGTGTCTGTTGTCGCCCAAACACTTCATAGCCAATACAGCCTGCTGACGCTTGGCAGTAGCTGGCCCATAATGGGACAACTGGTGTGCAACAGTGTCATCTGCCGATGGAGTGGTTGGCCGACTGCGTTCTGTGGAAGAGCTGTAGCTTCTGCAGGAGGACGAGGAGGAGGAGGAGGGGGTGCGAACGCCTACAGCCAACTGTTTCCTAGACCGTGGGCTAGGCACAACTGTCCCTAAATTGATGTCGCCTGTGGACCCTGCATCCACCACATTCACCCAGTGTGCCGTGATGGACACATAACGTCCCTGGCCATGCCTACTGGTCCATGCATCTGTAGTCAGGTGCACCTTTGTACTCACAGATTGCCTGAGTGCATGGACGATGCGCTGTTTAACATGCTGGTGCAGGGCTGGGATGGCTTTTCTGGAAAAAAAGTGTCGACTGGGTAGCTCGTATCGTGGTTCAGCGTACTCCATCAGGGCTTTGAAAGCTTCGCTTTCAACTAACCGGTAGGGCATCATCTCTAACGAGATTAGTCTAGCTATGTGGGCGTTAAAACCCTGTGTACGCGGATGCGAGGATAAGTACTTCCTTTTTCTAACCAGAGTCTCATGTAGGGTGAGCTGGACTGGAGAGCTGTAGATCGTGGAACTTTCGGGTGTGCCGGTGGACATGGCAGACTGAGAGACGGTTGGAGACGGTATTGTTTCCGCCGGTGCCCTACATGCAATATTTCCTCCTACAAAACTGGTGATTCCCTGACCCTGACTGCTTTTGGCTGGCAAAGAAACCTGCACAGATACTGCCGGTGGTGCGGAAAATGGTGGCCTTACAGTGACGGAAGGGATGTTGCGTTGCTGACTAGCTTCATTGGCCGAGGGTGCTACAACCTTGAGGGACGTTTGGTAGTTAGTCCAGGCTTGAGAATGCATGGTGGTTAAGTGTCTATGCATGCAACTAGTATTTAGACTTTTCAGATTCTGACCTCTGCTTAAGCTAGTTGAACATTTTTGACAGATGACTTTGCGCTGATCAGTTGGATGTTGTTTAAAAAAATGCCAGACTGCACTCTTCCTAGACTCTGATCCCTTTTCAGGGATTGCAGACTGAGCTTTAACCGGATGGCAACGCTGTGCTCCAACAGGTTTTGGCTTTGACACGCGTTTTGGTCCAGATACGGGCCCGGCAGATGGAACCTGTTGCGATGTTGATGCCTGCTGCGGCCCCTCCTCCACCTCCGCTTCTGAACTACTGCCGCCTGCACCCTGTTCCCCCAATGGCTGCCAATCGGGGTCAATAACTGGGTCATCTATTACCTCCTCTTCGAGCTCGTGTGCAACTTCGTCTGTGTCACTGTGTCGGTCGGTGGTATAGCGTTCGTGGCGGGGCAACATAGTCTCATCAGGGTCTGATTGTGGATCTGTACCCTGAGAGGGCAATGTGGTGGTCTGAGTCAAAGGAGCAGCATAGTACTCTGGCTGTGGCTGTGCATCAGTGCACTCCATGTCAGAATATACTTGTAATGGGCATGGCCTGTTAAATGTTTCACTTTCTAAGCCAGGGACGGTATGTGTAAAGAGCTCCATGGAGTGACCCGTTGTGTCGCCTGCTGCATCCTTCTCTCTTGTTGTAGTTTTTGCTGAGGAGGACAAGGAAGCGACTTGTCCCTGACCGTGAACATCCACAAGCGACGCGCTGCTTTTACATTTACCAGTTTCGGAAGAGGAGGCAAAAGAGCTAGAGGCTGAGTCTGCAATGTAAGCCAAAACTTGCTGTTGCTGCTCCGCCTTTAAAAGCGGTTTTCCTACTCCCAGAAAAGAGAGCGTTCGAGGCCTTGTGTAGCCTGACGACGAAACTGGCTCCACAGCTCCAGACTTAGGTGGAATATTTTTATCCCCACGACCACCTGATGCTCCACTACCACTACCATCATTACCAGCTGACAATGAACGCCCACGACGACCTCTTGCACCAGACTTCCTCATTGTTTTAAAATCTTAACCAAAGTAACTTTATTTGTTGCTATCAAACAACTTACACGGTGAGCTATAACTTCAGTATGATTTCAATATCCCTTAACAGGTTGGTGAGACCACAAGGAAAATCAGGCACAATGTTACACACTCTGTTTTCTGTGGCACAAAATCACAGAGATGACACACACGCAGGACTGTCACTCAAGCACTAATGTCAATATTAATCTCCCACCTAATTTATTTATTTTTTTTTCTCAGGGAGACTTTAGAAACCAAATAATATTAAAAAAAAAAAAAAAAAGGCTTTCTATGGCCCACAATTAGAGAGAGAGAGGTGGCACAACCAGGAGTCAAGACTGGCGCACAAGCTGAAAGGGCAATATTACTCTCCCACTGTTTTTTATGTTTTTTTTGTTTTTTTCAGGGAGACTTTAGAAACCAAATAATATTAAAAAAACCAAAAAAAAAAAAGGCTTTCTATGGCCCACTGAATGAGAGGGAGAGAGGTGGCACACCCAGGAGTCAAGACTGGCACACAAGCTGAAAGGGCAATATTACTCTCCCACTGTTTTTTTAGGTTTTTTTTTTTTTTTCAGGGAGAATTAGAAACCAAATAATATTAAAAAAAAAAAAAATAGGCTTTCTATGGCCCACTGAATGAAAGGGAGAGAGGTGGCACACCCAGGAGTCAAGACTGGCACACAAGCTGAAAGGGCAATATTACTCTCCCACTGTTTTTTTATGTTTTTTTTGTTTTTTTCAGGGAGACTTTAGAAACCAAATAATATTAAAAAAACCAAAAAAAAAAAAGGCTTTCTATGGCCCACTGAATGAGAGGGAGAGAGGTGGCACACCCAGGAGTCAAGACTGGCACACAAGCTGAAAGGGCAATATTACTCTCCCACTGTTTTTTTAGGTTTTTTTTTTTTTTTCAGGGAGAATTAGAAACCAAATAATATTAAAAAAAAAAAAAATAGGCTTTCTATGGCCCACTGAATGAAAGGGAGAGAGGTGGCACACCCAGGAGTCAAGACTGGCACACAAGCTGAAAGGGCAATATTACTCTCCCACTGTTTTTTTAGGTTTTTTTTGTTTTTTTCAGGGAGACTTTAGAAACCAAATAATATTAAAAAAACCAAAAAAAAAAAAGGCTTTCTATGGCCCACTGAATGAGAGGGAGAGAGGTGGCACACCCAGGAGTCAAGACTGGCACACAAGCTGAAAGGGCAATATTACTCTCCCACTGTTTTTTTAGGTTTTTTTTTTTTTTTCAGGGAGAATTAGAAACCAAATAATATTAAAAAAAAAAAAAATAGGCTTTCTATGGCCCACTGAATGAAAGGGAGAGAGGTGGCACACCCAGGAGTCAAGACTGGCACACAAGCTGAAAGGGCAATATTACTCTCCCACTGTTTTTTTATGTTTTTTTTGTTTTTTTCAGGGAGACTTTAGAAACCAAATAATATTAAAAAAACCAAAAAAAAAAAAGGCTTTCTATGGCCCACTGAATGAGAGGGAGAGAGGTGGCACACCCAGGAGTCAAGACTGGCACACAAGCTGAAAGGGCAATATTACTCTCCCACTGTTTTTTTAGGTTTTTTTTTTTTTTTCAGGGAGAATTAGAAACCAAATAATATTAAAAAAAAAAAAATAGGCTTTCTATGGCCCACTGAATGAAAGGGAGAGAGGTGGCACACCCAGGAGTCAAGACTGGCACACAAGCTGAAAGGGCAATATTACTCTCCCACTGTTTTTTTAGGTTTTTTTTGTTTTTTTCAGGGAGACTTTAGAAACCAAATAATATTAAAAAAACCAAAAAAAAAAAAGGCTTTCTATGGCCCACTGAATGAGAGGGAGAGAGGTGGCACACCCAGGAGTCAAGACTGGCACACAAGCTGAAAGGGCAATATTACTCTCCCACTGTTTTTTTAGGTTTTTTTTTTTTTTTCAGGGAGAATTAGAAACCAAATAATATTAAAAAAAAAAAAAATAGGCTTTCTATGGCCCACTGAATGAAAGGGAGAGAGGTGGCACACCCAGGAGTCAAGACTGGCACACAAGCTGAAAGGGCAATATTACTGTCCCACTGTTTTTTTATGTATTTTTTGTTTTTTCAGGGAGACTTTAGAAACCCAATAATATTTAAAAAAAAAAATAAATAGGCTTTCTATGGCCCACTGAATGAGAGGGAGAGAGGTGGCACACCCAGGAGTCAAGACTGGCACACAAGCTGAAAGGGCAATATTACTCTCCCACTGTTTTTTTAGGTTTTTTTTTTTTTTTCAGGGAGAATTAGAAACCAAATAATATTAAAAAAAAAAAAAATAGGCTTTCTATGGCCCACTGAATGAAAGGGAGAGAGGTGGCACACCCAGGAGTCAAGACTGGCACACAAGCTGAAAGGGCAATATTACTCTCCCACTGTTTTTTTATGTATTTTTTGTTTTTTCAGGGAGACTTTAGAAACCCAATAATATTTAAAAAAAAAAATAAATAGGCTTTCTATGGCCCACTGAATGAGAGGGAGAGAGGTGGCACACCCAGGAGTCAAGACTGGCACACAAGCTGAAAGGGCAATATTACTCTCCCACTGTTTTTTTAGGTTTTTTTTTTTTTTTCAGGGAGAATTAGAAACCAAATAATATTAAAAAAAAAAAAAATAGGCTTTCTATGGCCCACTGAATGAAAGGGAGAGAGGTGGCACACCCAGGAGTCAAGACTGGCACACAAGCTGAAAGGGCAATATTACTCTCCCACTGTTTTTTTATGTATTTTTTGTTTTTTCAGGGAGACTTTAGAAACCCAATAATATTTAAAAAAAAAAATAAATAGGCTTTCTATGGCCCACTGAATGAGAGGGAGAGAGGTGGCACACCCAGGAGTCAAGACTGGCACACAAGCTGAAAGGGCAATATTACTCTCCCACTGTTTTTTTAGGTTTTTTTTTTTTTTCAGGGAGACTTTTGAAACCAAATAATATTAAAAAAAAAAAAAAAAATATAGGCTTGCTATAGCCCACTGAATGAGAGATAGCGCACACACAGCAGTGGCACACAAGCCCTGACTGAGGCCAATATTTTTCTCCCACTGATTGATGTAGTGTTTCTGTGTTGAGGTAGATTTTAGAACACAAATCACGGAAAAAATAAATAGGCTTTCTATGGCCCACTCAGTGAGAGATGGCACACACAGGGATGGCACTGTAGCAGAAATGCCAATCTTAATCTCCCACAAAAAAAAAACAAAAAAAAAAAAAAAACTGTCCTACAATTACTATCTCCCTGCAGTAATGTAAGCCAGGTATGGCAGGCAGCAATAGGAGTGGACTGATGCACAAATTAAATAAAAAGTGTGGACAAACAAAAAAGATAGCTGTGCAGAAAGGAAGGAACAAGAGGATATGTGCTTTGAAAAAAGCAGTTGGTTTCCACAGTGGCGTACACACAGCAATACAGCTATCACGGAGCCTTCTAGGGCAGCCCAATGAGCTACAGCGCTGAGGGGAAAAAAAAAAAAAAATAGCTTCCACTGTTCCTGCACACCGAAGGTGGTGTTGGACAGTGGAAATCGCTGCAGCACAAGCGGTTTGGTGGTTAGTGGACCCTGCCTAACGCTCTCCCTGCTTCTGATGAAGCGGCAGCAACCTGTCCCTAAGCTCAGATCAGCAGCAGTAAGATGGCGGTCGGCGGGAACGCCCCTTTATAGCCCCTGTGACGCCGCAGACAGCAAGCCAATCACTGCAATGCCCTTCTCTAAGATGGTGGGGACCAGGATCTATGTCATCACGCTGCCCACACTCTGCGTTCACCTTCATTGGCTGAGAAATGGCGCTTTTCGCGTCATTGAAACGCGACTTTGGCGCGAAAGTCGCGTACCGCATGGCCGACAAGCACAGGGGTCGGATCGGGTTTCATGAGACGCCGACTTAGCCAAAAGTCGGCGACTTTTGAAAATGATCGACCCGTTTCGCTCAACCCTACCAATCACCAATAGCCTGAACCTTGACAGGATCCATCTCGATGGAAGAGGGGGAAAAAATGTATCCCAAGAAGGAAATCTTTTGAACCCCAAAAACACACTTAGAACCCTTCACACACAAGGAATTAGACCGCAAAACCTGAAAAACCCTCCTGACCTGCTGGACATGAGAGTCCCAGTCATCCGAAAAAATCAGAATATCATCCAGATACACAATCATAAATTTGTCCAAATAATTGCGGAAAATGTCATGCATAAAGGACTGGAAGACTGAAGGGGCATTTGAAAGACCAAAAGGCATCACCAAATACTCAAAATGGCCCTCGGGCGTATTAAATGCGGTTTTCCACTCATCCCCCTGCTTGATTCGCACCAAATTATACGCCCCACGGAGATCAATCTTAGAGAACCACTTGGCCCCCTTTATACGAGCAAACAAATCAGTAAGCAGTGGTAACGGATATTGATATTTAACCGTGATTTTATTCAAAAGTCGATAATCAATACACGGCCTCAAAGAGCCGTCTTTCTTAGACACAAAGAAAAAACCGGCTCCTAAGGGAGATGACGAAGGACGAATATGTCCCTTTTCCAAGGACTCCTTTATATATTCTCGCATAGCCGCGTGTTCAGGCACAGACAGATTAAATAAACGACCCTTAGGGTATTTACTACCCGGGATCAAGTCTATGGCACAATCGCACTCCCGGTGCGGAGGTAGTGAACCAACCTTGGGTTCTTCAAAAACGTCACGAAAGTCAGACAAGAATTCAGGAATCTCAGAGGGAATAGATGATGAAATGGAAACCAAAGGTACGTCCCCATGAGTTCCTTTACATCCCCAGTTTAACACAGACATAGCTCTCCAGTCGAGGACTGGGTTATGAGATTGCAGCCATGGCAATCCCAGCACCAAAACATCATGTAGATTATACAGCACCAGAAAGCGAATAACCTCCTGGTGATCCGGATTAACACGCATAGTCACTTGTGTCCAGTATTGTGGTTTATTACTAGCCAATGGGGTGGAGTCAATCCCTTTCAGAGGTATCGGAGCCTCCAATGGCTCCAAATCATACCCACAGCGTTTGGCAAAGGACCAATCCATAAGACTCAAAGCAGCGCCAGAGTCGACATAGGCGTCCGCGGTAATAGATGACAAAGAACAAATCAGGGTCACAGATAGAATAAACTTAGACTGTAAAGTGCTAATTGAAACAGACTTGTCAGGCTTCTTAGTACGCTTAAAGCATGCTGATATAACATGAGTTGAATCACCACAATAGAAGCACAACCCATTTTTTCGTCTAAAATTCTGCCGCTCGCTTCTGGACAGAATTCTATCACATTGCATATTTTCTGGCATTTTCTCAGTAGACACCGCCAAATGGTGCACAGGTTTGCGCTCCCGCAGACGCCTATCGATCTGAATAGCCATCGTCATGGACTCATTCAGACTCGCAGGCACAGGGAACCCCACCATAACATCCTTAATGGCATCAGAGAGACCTTCTCTGAAAATCGCCGCCAGGGCGCACTCATTCCACTGAGTAAGCACAGACCATTTGCGGAATTTTTGGCAGTATATTTCAGCTTCATCTTGCCCCTGAGACAAGGACATCAAGGCCTTTTCCGCCTGAAGCTCTAAATGAGGTTCCTCATAAAGCAACCCCAAGGCCAGAAAAAACGCATCCACATTGAGCAACGCAGGATCCCCTGGTGCCAATGCAAAAGCCCAGTCTTGAGGGTCACCCCGGAGCAAGGAAATTACAATCCTGACCTGCTGTGCAGGGTCTCCGGCAGAGCGAGACTTCAGGGACAAAAACAATTTGCAATTATTTTTAAAATTTTGAAAGTGAGATCTATTCCCCGAGAAGAATTCAGGCAAAGGAATTCTAGGCTCAGACATAGGTGCATGAACAACGAAATCTTGCAAATTTTGTACCTTTGTGGCGAGATTATTCAAACCTGTAGCTACACTCTGAAGATCCATTTGAAACAGGTGAACACAGAGCCATTCAAGGATAAGAAGGAGAGAAAGAGAGGAAGGCTGCAGTATAGGCAGACTAGCAAGTGATTCAATTAAGAGCACACTCAGAACTAGAGGGAAAAAAAAAAAAAAAATTGTAGCAGACTTCTTTTTTCTCTCCTTTCTCAGCCAGTAATTTAACCCTTTTTTTTGGGCCGGTCAAACTGTCATGATTCTCAATGGCGAGAGAACATAGCCCAGCATATATGAGAACTAGCTCTTGGAAGATGGAAACTATACTGACCATGAACTAAACCTGCCGCACAACTAGAAGTGGCCGGGTAGCATGCCTACGTTTTTTTATCCCTAGATGCCCAGCGCCAGCCGGAGAACTACCTAATCCTAGCAGAGGAAAAGACAGTCCTGGCTCACCTCTAGAGAAATTTTCCCAAAAGGCAGACAGAGGCCCCCACATATATTGGCGGTGATTTTAGATGAAATGACAAACGTAGTATGAAAATAGGTTTAGCAAAAATCGAGGTCCGCTTACTAGATAGAAAGAAGACAGAAAGGGCACTTTCATGGTCAGCAGAAAACCCTATCAAAACACCATCCAGAAATTACTTTAAGACTCTAGCATTAACTCATAACACCAGAGTGGCAATTTCCGCTCACAAGAGCTTTCCAGACACAGTAACGAAACAGCAGCTGTGAACAGGAACAAAATGCAAAAACACACAAGGACAAAAGTCCAACTTAGCTGGGAGTTGTCTAGTAGCAGGAACATGCACAGAAAGGCTTCTGATTACATTGTTGACCGGCATGAAACTGACAGAGGAGCAAGGTTATATAGCGACTCCCACATCCTGATAGGAGCAGGTGAACAGAGGGGATGATGCACACAAGTACAATTCCACAAGTGGCCACCGGGGGAGCCCAGAATCCAATTTCACAACACACAAGGTCCATCCCGACCATCTCCCTTGGCCTCTCCGCCACCGGCAGGGGGTAAAGCAACCCAGCTGGCCATTGCCGAGGAGACTTGTTCATTGCGCAGGAGACACATGCCCGAACATAGTCTGCAATGTCACGAGCCATATGCGGCCACCAGTATGTCCTCGCCAAGAGCTCAGATGTCCTCTTGGTCCCAAAATGTCCACCCACCCTGGACAAGTGAGCCCAAAAGAGAACCTCTGGTCGCAAATTGGATGGAATGAAAGTCTTGCCTGGGGGCACAGACTCTAGCAATACTGGAGCCACAGTTCTCAGGCTCTCTGAAGGGACAATAAGCCGAGGCTCCTCCTCCTCCTCTGATGACACTACAGAGCGAGAGAGCATCGGCATGAACGTTCTTCTCTCCGGAAATATAATGGAGGGTGAAGTGGAACCGGGAGAAGAACAGGGACCATCTAGCCTGATGAGAATTTAGCCGCTGGGCTGTCTGTAAATACACCAAGTTCTTGTGGTCTGTGAACACCTGGAAGGGAAAGCGAGCTCCCTCCAGAAGATGTCTCCACTCTGAGAAAGCCAATTTCATAGCTAGCAACTCCCTGTCCCTGATGGAATAATTTCTCTCCGCTGGTGAAAAGGTCTTAGAGAAGAAGAAGTAAGGATGCTTCTGACCTTGAGCATCCTTTTGGAAGAGGACTGCTCCAGCACCAACAGATGAGGCATCCACCTCCATAATAAATGGCCTATCTACATTGGGGCGATGTAGGATGGGAGCGCTAGCGAAGTGTGACTTAATCGAGAGAAAGGCCTTGGAGACCTCCTCCAACCACAACTTAGGATTTGCCCCCTTCTTGGTGAGGGCAACCAAGGGAGGTACCAAAGTTGAGAAGTGGGGAATTAACTGGCGATAGTAATTAATGAACCCCATTAAGCGCTGCACCGCTTTGAGAGAATGGGGTTCCTGCCAGTCCATCACAACCTGTAGCTTGGCCGGATCCATAGCCAATCCCTGGGCAGAGATGATATAGCCAAGGAAAGGCAAGGATTCTTGCTCAAATACACACTTCTCCAACTTGGCATAGAGGGAGTTAGCCCGTAGGAGGTCGAAGACCTTGCAAACATCTCTCCGGTGGGAGTCTATATCTGGAGAGTAGATGAGAATATCATCCAGATAAACTACGACCGAGGTGGAAAATTATCCTGGAAGATGTTGTTTGCAAAGTATTGGAAAATGGTTTGGGCATTACAGAGCCCGAAGGGCATCACCAGATATTCATAGTGCCCATCCTTGGTGTTAAAAGCCGTCTTCCATTCGTCCCCCTCACGGATGCGAATCAGGTTGTAAGCACCCCGCAGATATAATTTTGTAAATACCCTTGCTCCCCATAGCCTATCAAAAAGCTCAGATATCAGGGGTAGTGGGTACTTATTTTTAATGGTGATGGCATTAAGACTCCTGTAGTCTATGCATGGACGCAGTTCTCCACTCTTTTTCTGTACGAAGAAGAACCCAGCCCCTGCAGGTGACACTGACTTCCTAATGAATCCTCTTGCCAGATTCTCTCTGATATACTGTGACATTGCCTCCATCTCCGGGAGAGACAAAGGATAGACTCGACCCCGGGGAGGCTCAGAACCAGGCAAGAGATCAATAGGGCAGTCATAGGGGCGGTGAGGCGGAAGGGTCTCCGCAGCCCTTTTGGAGAACACGTCCGCATAGGGCCAATTTTGCTTGGGAAGAGCGGATAACTCTGTGGGTACCTCAGTAGTAGCAACCTGAACGCTCTCCCTCTGACATCTACCCCCACAAGATTCACCCCATCCTAAAATTCTGCCTGTGGACCACTCGATATGAGGAGAGTGATACTGTAGCCAAGGCATCCCTAACAGGATCTCATCAATTCCCTCAGGAATGATGAGCAGAGATATAATCTCCTGATGAGATGGTGACAAGGACAGAGTGAAAGGTATGGTCTGGTGTGTTATCTGTGAGGGCAGTGTTGACCCATTCACCACTCGTACAGTTACTGGATGAGCTAGCATTACCAGGGGTATTGTGTGATGTTGGGCGAAGGCAGAAGACATAAAATTGCCCTCTGCTCCATAATCCACGCAGAGCTCTACCAAGTGAGTGAATGAGCCTATTGTAATTGTCCCCTTAAAGGACAATTTGGAGGAAAACGTCGCCATGCCTAGTGTACCTCCACCTACTACCACTAGACGCTGACGTTTCATCGACCGCTGCGGACATCTGGTGGCAAGATGTCCTGACTGCTGGCAAACATGACAAACCAGGAGTGCACGAGCGGTCCGGGACTTAGATCCCGCTCGTGACACTTCCATGGCCTCATGTGACTCAGGGGCCTGGACTGGAGATTCCAAAGTTTGACGAAGGTGGGAGCCAGCCGAAACCTCTGCCTACACTGGGCTCGCTCTAACCTCCGCTCGTGAAAACGGAGATCAATATGAGTGGACACTGCTATTAACTTCTCCAGTGTGGCCGGAATCTCCCTAGTGGCCAGAGCATCCTCCATGTGGTCAGCCAGCCCCCTCCAAAATATTGGAATAATGGCTTTATCTGACCACTCCAGATCAGATGCTAGGGTGCGGAAGTGGACGGCAAAATGGCTGACCAAGGACGAGCCCTGAGTCAATGCAAACAGTTGGAGCGCCGTATCATGGTTGACACGAGGTTCTAAAAAGATCTGTTTCAGAGTGCTCAGGAACAATGAAGCACTCTGCACCACATGATCACCACGCTCCCACAGCGGCATAGCCCACTCCAACGCCCTGTCCAACAGGAGAGACACAATAAACCCCACCATAGCCCGCTCTGTAGGGAAATGAGAGGCCAGAAGCTCAAGATGTATAGAACACTGACTCACGAAACCCCTACAAGACTTACTATCACCTGAAAATGTTTCTGGCAGCGGGAGGCGAGATAGAGTTGGTACAGGGGTGGCAGTGGACAAGGTTGCTGCAGCCATGCTAGCAGACTGAACAGCAACTGCGGTTACATCCACAGCTGCGGTTGTGTGTTCGAAAGCCGCCAACTTACCCTCTAGCTGCTGGATGTATAGCAAGGATTGCTGTTTGTCCATCATTACTAGCCAGACCCTGGCGCTAGTGTAATGTTAGGGCTAGAGGATTGCACCAAATAATTAGAAAGATAGAGTAAGGTGCGTTCGCAGCCCGGGGTCCATCGTGCAGAGATGGAACCTGCTGCTAAGTAATGACGGACTATATGGCGGTACAATGTGGATACACACACGGGTTAACTTCACCCTGTGTGAAGGAAGTGAACCCTGTTGCATCACAGGGCCACGGTACCACACCAAGAGCGCAAGCAAGGAGTCTCAGAACTCAATCCCAAGACACAGGATTGGAGTTCAAATAGACCTCTTGCGCTTGACACCGCAACTGGGGTGTCAGAGTAAAAGAAATAATATTAATAAAGATGCACAAGAGTGCGTGCGGTGCCGCACTGGTGGATGCCACTAACCACCCAGGCTTGGGTCAGGAAAGCGCTGTGAAAGCGCACAGCGCTGCACTGGTGGTCACAGCAATAGACGCTGTTTTATGTGTTACGTGCTGATGGCTAAGTCAGGTGCTAGATAGCAATCATCCACCTTATGCGAGCAGTCAAAGAATAGGGATGGGATATTTAAGGACGACTTGCACTCATCAACACACTCGAATACAAATGTACAATAGTGCATGGCCATGCGATCATGCGAACCTTTATAGCTGCAGCATGTACAGGACCTTCCCAGAAGGACCAATGGGAGGCTGCCACAGAAGTTGAGCACCTTCAGGACCTTCCTGGAGGACCAATGGGATCTGCTGCAGTATCTGAGCATGTGACCCTCGATCTCCAATGGGAGATCTTACCCTGGGCATGCTCAGAAGGGGAAAAGCAGGACTTAGTCCCAAAAGCATCTGCTCGCCACTGCCCAGCAATGGCTTCAATGGCAGAAGCTGGAAAAGCAGCAGTAACCCTATGCACAGAGTGAGACTGAGCAAGACACTGTGACCGATGTCTCCGCTGAGCAGACTCCACTGTGGCTGGAGAAGAATGGGAAACCACAGCCGAGATGGTTTGAGATTCCACCTGTGCAGAGTAGGGAACTCGACACACAATACATACATACTACATACAAGACATACAGTACATTAAGCATAGATTACATACTCGCCATTTCTTGTCATTTTGATCCCTGAAGCCAGTGTCATCTGTGCAAAAGATTAAAATAACAAACAACCAATATACTCCCTGATCCGCAGAAATCCACGAGTGTCCCACAATGATCTCCCGTGGAGAACGGCAGCATCAGCTGGTGCGACCGCTCTCCAGGGGCACCAGGAACACAATGACGGGAGGAAGGTATCCTTCTGCACTGTATTCCTCCGCCGCTGTAAAAAAAATAGTCCCTAGTCTTACTTTATGCCATTGCTGTGTAAGAAATTTTCCCACGCAGCAATTGCCATAAAGTGAGACTCAGAAGTTACTATAGTTCAGTGATGCACTGCAGGAGCCATTGTCTCCTGCAGTGTGTCACTATAGGTCCTATACAGCAGTGACATCACCAGATGTCACTGTTCTATAAGGGAGATCATCGTAGGACACTCGTTGTTAATTGGACTACGGCGGACAGGTAGTGTACAGTTTATTATTTTACGTTTTTTGCAGGCACTGAAGTATGGTAAGTATGGTGAAATGAAGAATATTAAAATACTTTTTTTCTAATGTGTGTGTGTTTTATTAACCCTTTACTAATATTGGATTAATAATGGATAGGCGTCTTGTTGACGCCTCTCCATTATTAACCCGGCTTAATGTCACATTATGATAGCAAGGTGACATTAACCCCTTATTACCCCATATCTCACTGCTACTCAGGAGTGGGGCTAAGTGCCGGAATTGGCACATCTTACAGATGTGCCATTTCCGGGGCGGCTGCGGACTGGTATTTGTAGCCAGGGGGGGGGCAAAATCCATGGCCCCTCTCTAGGCTATGAATATCAGCCCGCAGCTGTCTGCGTAGCCTTTCTGGCTATAAAATATAGGGGGACCCCACGTCATTTTTTTTGGGGGTCCCCCTATTTTAATAGCCAGTAAATGCTACGCAGACTGCTGCGGGCTGATAGTCCTAGCAGGCTACAAATATTGGCCCCCGGCCGTCGGCTTTCCCCCTCTGGCGCAGAAAATTGCACAAGAGCCCACGCCGTTTTTTTTTTTTAATTCAACGCTCATTAAGGCCTCTTTCATGCTTGATTCGGTACGGGTCCGTCGCTATGCATCGGGCCGACATACCGACGCACATTGTGAAATTTGTGCAAGACGTGGGCAGTGGATGCAGATTTTCAACGCATCCGCTGCGCATTCTAAAGTCCGGGGAGGAGAAGGCGGAGTTTAGTCCGCGCATGCACGGTAGAAAATGGCGGACGCGACATACTAAAAAACGTTCACTTGAAAGTTTTTTCATGCTGACAGTCTGCCAAAACATGACGGATCCGTTGCATGACAGACGCGACGTGTGGCCATCCGTCGCGATCTGTCTCTAGTACAAGTCTATGGGTAAAAAAGCGCATCCTGCGAGCACATTTGTAGGATCCGTTTTTTTCCGCCGGATCCGTTTTTTTCTCATAGAGTTGTATTAGCTCCGGATTGCGCCTGATGGCCACACGAAACGTTTCATCTGTTTTTTGTAGGATCCATCAAAAAAGCTGTTTCCACCAGACGGAAAACTGTTATTATCTGGCGACCTTGGAGCCGCATGGGACTTTCTCAGGAGTAGGTGGAACCTGTACTGACTGCAAACCCTAAACTGACACCGCAACTAGAAGTAGCCGTGGGGTGTACCTAACACATCCTAGACACCTCGACACAGCCGGAGGACTAAATACCCCTATAGATGGAAATGGGAATTCTATCTTGCCTCAGAGCAGAACCCCAAAGGATAGGCAGCCCCCCACAAATATTGACTGTGAGTATTAGAGGAAAAGACACACGCAGGCAGAAATCAAGATTTAGCAAAAGAGGCCACGCTAGCTAAATAGGAAAGGATAGGACAGAATACTAAGCGGTCAGTATTAAAACCCTAAAAATATCCACAGCAGATAATAGAAAAATTCCACATCTAACTAAAGACATGGAATGTATATCTGCTTCTCCTGAGAATCCAACTAGACTGAAAATATCCAAACACAGTCTAAGCTGGACAAGAAAAAACCATGAATAGCACTGAATTGTAAAGCACACAGCATGTGTGCTGTAGAAACAAAAAACAGACACTTATCTTTGCTGATTTGGCAGCAGGGCAGGAGGAACCAGACAGAGATGCATAACCTCCAAGAACAATGGACAACTGGCAAGGGCTAATGAATCCTGCACACCTAAATATCCCAGTCAGAGCTGCAATCAGCAGGGACACCTGCCCAGAACTGCAACCCAGGGACAACTGCATTACTATCAACAACCACCGGAGGGGACCCAAGAGCAGAATTCACAACAGAAAACACATACGAAAAAACGCTCAGCGACGGATCCGGCAAAAAACATATGAAACTGAGATGTGAAATGATGAATCCGGGCATCTGTTTTTTCATGCATGTTTCTATTCAAATAATGCATATTTTCCATTTATTTATTTATTTCCAAAAACTGCATCAAAACCATGCAAAAACTGCACCAAAAACTGCACCAAAAACTGCATCAAAACTGCACCATACTGCATCAAAAACTGCATCATAACTGCGCCAAATACTGCATCAAAACAGCACCAAAAACTGCATAAAAAACCGCATCAAAAACTGCACCAAAAACTGCATCAAAAGCTGCACCAAAACTGCATCAAAAACAGCATCAAAAAGCGCACCAAAAACCTGAATCAAAAACCGCACCAAAAACCTGCATCAAAACTGCACCAAAAACTGCATCAAAAACCGCATTTAAAGCCGCACCAAAAACTGCATTAAAAACAGCATCAAAATCCGCACCAAAAACTGCATAAAAAACAGCATGAAAAACTGCACCAAAACCCGCACCAAAAACTGCATCAAGAACAGCATCAGAAACCGCACCAAAAACTGCACCAAAACTGCATCAAAAATGCATCAAAACGGCGCCAAAAACTGCATCAAAACCTGCATCAAAAACTGGTGCAGTTTTGATGCAGTTTTTGATGCTGTTTTTTATGCAGTTTTTGGTGCGGTTTTGATGCACTTATTGGTGCAGATTTTGATGCAGTTTTTGGTGCCGTTTTTGATACTGTTTTTGGTGCGGTTTTTGATGCTGTTTTTGATGCAGGTTTTGATGCAGTTTTTGGTGCAGTTTTTGATGCAATTTTTGGTGCAGTTTTTGATGCAGGTTTTTGGTGTGGTTTTTGATGCAGTTTTTGGTGCAGTTTTTGATGCAGGTATTTGGTGCAGTTTTTGATGCGGTTTTTGATGCAGTTTTTGGTGCAGTTTTGATGCAGTTTTTGGTGTAGTTATGATGCAGTTTTTTATGCAGTTTAGATGCAGTTTTTGGTGCGGTTTTTGTGCGGTTTTGATGCAGTTTTTGGAAATAAATAAATGGAAAATGTGCATGATTTGAATGGAAACATGCATGACAAAACGGATTCGGAGGCCAGATTTATCATTATACATCTCAGTTTCATATGTTTTTTGCCGGATCCATCGCTGTGCGTTTTTTCACTGGACATAAAAAATGTTCCTCTGTATGTGTTTTCCATCTGGCGGTAACAGCTTTTTTGACGGATCCGGAAAAAAATGGATGAAACGTGTGGCCATCAGGCGCAATCTGGTGCTAATTTAACTCTATGTGAAAAAAACGGATCTGATGGAAAAAACAGATCAGGTGGAAAAAAAACGGATCCGGCGGAATAAAAAAAGGATCCGACAGAATAAAAAAAGGATTTGGTGGAAAAAACGGATCCAGCGGAAAAAACAAGTGGTGGAAAAAAATGGATCGTGCAAATGTGCTCGCAGGATGTGTTTTTTTACCCATAGACTTGTACTAGCGAGTAGCGACAGATCGCGACAGATGGCCACACGTCGCATCCATCGTGCAACGGATCTGTCATGTTTTGGCAGACCGTCGGCACAAAAAAAGTTCAAATGAACTTTTTTTGTCCATTGCGTCCGCCATTTTCTACCGTGCATGCGCGGACGAAACTCCGCCCCCTTCTCCCCTGACTTCAGAATGGGCAGCGGATGCATTGAAAAACTGCATCCGCTGCCCACGTCGTGCACTAATTTCACAACGTGCGCCGGTACGTCGGCCCGACGCATAGCGACGGACCCGTACCGACGCAAGTATGAAAGAGGTCTTAATGAGCGTTGAATTTAAAAAAAAAAAAAACGGCGTGGGCTCCCGCACAATTTTCTGCACCAGAGGGGGAAAGCCAACGGCCGGGGGCCAATATTTGTAGCCTGCGATGAATATCAGCCCGCAGCTGTCTGCGTAGCCTTTACTGGCTACTAAAATAGGGGGACCCCCCAAAAAATGATGTGGGGTCCCCCTATATTTTATAGCCAGAAAGGCTAGGCAGACAGCTACGGGCTGATATTCATAGCCTAGAGAGGGGCCATGGATATTGCCCCCCCCGGCTACAAATACCAGTCCGCTGCCACCCCGGACATGGCACATCTGTAAGATGCGCCAATTCCAGCACTTAGCCCCTCTCTTCCCAGTCCAGTGTAGCAGTGGGATATGGGGTAATAAGGGGTTAATGTCACCTTGCTATCGTAAGGTGACATTGAGCAGGGTTTATAACGGAGAGGCGTCAACAAGACGCCTATCCATTATTAATCCATTACTAGTAAAGGGTTAATAAAACACACACACATTAGGAAAAAAGTATTTCAATATTCTTCATTTTACCATACTTACCATACTTCAACGCCTGCAAAAAATGTAAAATAATAAACCTTATACTAACTGTCTGCCGTAGTCCAATTAATAACGAGTGTCCCATGATCATCTCCCTTATAGAACAGTGACATCTGGTGATGTCACTGCTCTATAGGACCTTCAGTGACACATTGACAGGAGACAATGGCTCCTGCAGTGCATCACTGAACTATAGTAACCTCTGAGTCTCACTTTATGGCAATTGCTGCGTAGGAAAATTTCTCACACAGCAATGGCATAAAGTAAGACTAGGGACTATTTTTTTTAAAGCGGCGGAGGAATACAGTGCGGAAGGATACCTTCCCCCTCTCATTGTGTTCCTGGTGCCCCTGGAGAGCGGTCGCATCAGCTGATGCTGCCGTTCTCCACGGGAGATCGTCGTGGGACACTCGTGGATTTCTGCGGACAGGGAGTATATTGGTTGTTTGTTATTTTAATCTTTTTTACAGATGACACTGACTTTGGGGAACAAAGAGACAAGTAATGGTGAGTATGAACTCTATGTTTAATGTACTGTATGTCTATATGTATGTATTGTATGTAATGAATGAATGTATTGTATGTAGTATGTATGTAGTATGTATGTATCTATGTATGTAGTATGTATGTAGTATGTAGTATGTATGTAGTATGCATGTAATGTATGTAGTATGTAATGTATATAGTATGTATGTTGTATGTATGTATGTATGTATGTAGTATGTAGTATGTATGTAGTAGATATGTACAGTATAGACCAAAAGTTTGGACACACCTTCTCATTTAAAGATTTTTCTGTATTTTCATGACTATGAAAATTGTACATTCACACTGAAGGCATCAAAACTATGAATAAACACTTGTGGAATTATATACTTAACAAAACAGTGTGAAACAACTGAAAATTTGTCTTTTATTCTAGGCTCTTCAAAGTAGCCACCTTTTGCTTTGATGACTGCTTTGCACACTCTTGGCATTCTCTTGATGAGCTTCAAGAGGTTGTCACCAGGAATGGTCTTCCAACAATCTTCAAGGAGTTCCCAGAAATGCTTTGAATTTGCTAGCTCTTTTGCCTTTACTCTGCGGTCCAGCTCACCCCAAACCATCTTGATTGGGTTCAGGTCTGGTGACTGTGGAGGCCAGGTCATCTGGCATAGCACCCATCACTCTCCTTCTTGGTCAAATAGCCCTTACACAGCCTGGAGGTGTGTTTGGAGTCATTGTCCTGTTGAAAATAAATGATGGTCCGACTAAACGCAAACCGGATGGAATAGCATGCCACTGCAAGGTGCTGTGGTAGCCATGCTGGGTCAGTATGCCTTAAATTTTGAACAAATCCCCAACAGTGTCACCAGCAAAGCACCCCCCCACCATCACGCCTCCTCCTTCATGCGTCACGGTTGGAACCAGGCATGTAGAGTCCATCCATTCACCTTTTCTGCGTCGCACAAAGACATGGTGGTTGGAACCACAGATCTCAAATTTGAACTCATCAAACCAAAGCCCAGATTTCCACTGGTCTAATGTCAATTTCTTGTGTTCCTTAGCCCAAACAAGTCTCTTCTGTTTGTTGCCTGTCCTTTCCAGTGGTTTCCTAGCAGCTATTTTACCATGCAGGCCTGCTGCACAAAGTCTCCTCTTAACAGTTGTTGTAGAGATGTGTCTGCTGCTAGAACTCTGTGTGGCATTCACCTGGTCTCTAATCTGAGCTGCTGTTAACCTGCGATTTCTGAGGCTGGTGACTCGGATAAACTTATCCTCAGAAGCAGAGGTGACTTTTGGTCTTTCTTTCCTGGGGCGGTCCTCATGTGAGCCAGTTTCTTTCTAGCGCTTGATGGTTTTTGCCACTGCACTTGGGGACACTTTCAAAGTTTGCCCAATTTTTCAGACTGACTAACCTTAATTTCTTAAAGTAATGATGGCCACTCCTTTTTCTTTACTTAGCTGCTTTTTTCTTGCCATAATACAAATTCTAACAGTCTATTCAGTAGGATTATCAGCTGTGTATCCACCAGACTTCTGCACAACACAGCGGATGGTCCCAACCCCATTTATAAGGCAATAAATCCCACTTATTAAACCTGACAGGGCACACCTGTGAAGTGAAAACCTTTCCCAGTGACTACCTCTTGAAGCTCATCAAGAGAATGCCAAGAGTGTGCAAAGCAGTCATCAAAGCAAAAGGTGGCTACTTTGAAGAACCTAGAATATAAGACATAATTTCTGTTGTTTCCCACTTTTTTGGTAAGTATATAATTCCACATGTGTTAATTCATAGTTTTGATGCCTTCAGTGTGAATGTACAATTTTCATAGTCATGAAAATACAGAAGAATCTTTAAATTAGGTGTGTCCAAACTTTTGGCCTGTACTGTATGTAGTATGTATGTATGTAGTATGTATGTATGTAGTATGTAGTATGTAGTATGTATGTATGTAGTATGTTTGTATGTATGTAGTAAGTATGTTGTATGCATGTAGCATGTAGTATGCATGTAGCATGTATGTAGCATGTATGTAGTATGTATGTAGCATGTATGTAGCATGTAGTATGTATGTAGTATGTAGCATTAATGTAGCATGTAGGTAGTATGTATGTATGTATGTAATATGTATGTTGTATGTATGTAGCATGTATGTAGCATGTATGTAGTATATATGTAGCATGTATGTAGCATGTAGTATGTATGTAGTATGTAGCATGTATGTAGCATATAGTATGTATGTATGTAGCATGTATGTAGTATGTATGTAGCATGTATGTTGCATGTAGTATGTATGTATGTAGCATGTATGTGGCATGTATGCAGCATGTAGTATGTATGTAGTATGTATGTAGCATGTATGTAGTATGTATTTAGTATGTAGTATGTATGTAGCATGTATGTAGTATTTTTTTTTACATTCAACACATTAGCCGGATGATGGGACTACTACTGTCCCATGATTAACTAAGGTGTCAATCACTGTCATTGTAGCAGGCATCGTCAGATGGGACTTGTAGTCCCATCGGATGATGCCTGCACAGACACAAAGACCCCCCAGCAGCCCACACAGAGCCCAGAGAGGCCCATACAGACCCCCGAGAGGCCCGCAAAGACCCCCCAGCAGGCCACACAGACCCCCGAGAGGCAACACAGACCACCAGCAGGCCACACAGACCCCCCCAGCAGCCCGCACAGAGCCCTGGCAGGCACGCACAGACCCCCCACGATCCCGCACAGACCCTGCCAGCACAGAGACATGCAGTCTCTGCCCATGCACCGCCCACACTCCATTATAGTGCATTATTGCCCTATGGGCACTTCCGATTCCGGTATCCGATATCGCAAAAATATCGGAACTCGGTATCGGAATTCTGATACAGAGAATATCAGCGATACCCGATATTTGCAGTATCGGAATGCTCAACACTATTAACCAATGTTATACAGTGGGGCAAAAAAGTATTTAGTCAGTCAGCAATAGTGCAAGTTCCACCACTTAAAAAGATGAGAGGCGTCTGTAATTTACATCATAGGTAGACCTCAATTATGGGAGACAAACTGAGAAAAAAAAATCCAGAAAATCACATTGTCTGTTTTTTTATCATTTTATTTGCATATTATGGTGGAAAATAAGTATTTGGTCAGAAACAAACAATCAAGATTTCTGGCTCTCACAGACCTGTAACTTCTTCTTTAAGAGTCTCCTCTTTCCTCCACTCATTACCTGTAGTAATGACACCTGTTTAAACTTGTTATCAGTATAAAAAGACACCTGTGCACACCCTCAAACAGTCTGACTCCAAACTCCACTATGGTGAAGACCAAAGAGCTGTCAAAGGACACCAGAAACAAAATTGTAGCCCTGCACCAGGCTGGGAAGACTGAATCTGCAATAGCCAACCAGCTTGGAGTGAAGAAATCAACAGTGGGAGCAATAATTAGAAAATGGAAGACATTCAAGACCACTGATAATCTCCCTCGATCTGGGGCTCCACGCAAAATCCCACCCCGTGGGGTCAGAATGATCACAAGAACGGTGAGCAAAAAACCCAGAACCACGCGGGGGGACCTAGTGAATGAACTGCAGAGAGCTGGGACCAATGTAACAAGGCCTACCATAAGTAACACACTACGCCACCATGGACTCAGATCCTGCAGTGCCAGACGTGTCCCACTGCTTAAGCCAGTACATGTCCGGGCCCGTCTGAAGTTTGCTAGAGAGCATTTGGATGATCCAGAGGAGTTTTGGGAGAATGTCCTATGGTCTGATGAAACCAAACTGGAACTGTTTGGTAGAAACACAACTTGTCGTGTTTGGAGGAAAAAGAATACTGAGTTGCATCCATCAAACACCATACCTACTGTAAAGCATGGTGGTGGAAACATCATGCTTTGGGGCTGTTTCTCTGCAAAGGGGCCAGGACGACTGATCCGGGTACATGAAAGAATGAATGGGGCCATGTATCGTGAGATTTTGAGTGCAAACCTCCTTCCATCAGCAAGGGCATTGAAGATGAAACATGGCTGGGTCTTTCAACATGACAATGATCCAAAGCACACCACCAGGGCAACGAAGGAGTGGCTTCGTAAGAAGCATTTCAAGGTCCTGGAGTGGCCTAGCCAGTCTCCAGATCTCAACCCTATAGAAAACCTTTGGAGGGAGTTGAAAGTCCGTGTTGCCAAGCGAAAAGCCAAAAACATCACTGCTCTAGAGGAGATCTGCATGGAGGAATGGGCCAACATACCAACAACAGTGTGTGGCAACCTTGTGAAGACTTACAGAAAACGTTTGACCTCTGTCATTGCCAACAAAGGATATATTACAAAGTATTGAGATGAAATTTTGTTTCTGACCAAATACTTATTTTCCACCAGAATATGCAAATAAAATGATAAAAAAACAGACAATGTGATTTTCTGGATTTTTTTTTCTCAGTTTGTCTCCCATAGTTGAGGTCTACCTATGATGTAAATTACAGACGCCTCTCATCTTTTTAAGTGGTGGAACTTGCACTATTGCTGACTAGTGTTGAGCATTCCGATGCTGCAAGTATCGGGTATCGGCCGATACTTGCTGTATCGGAATTCCGATACCGGGATTCCGATACTCTTGTGGTACCGGGTATCGCAACAACATTAATGTTAAAATGTGTAAAAGAGAGAATTAAAATAAAAAATATCGCTATACTCACCTGTCCGACGCAGCCGGGACTTCAGCGAGGGAACCGGCAGCGTTGTTTGTTTAAAATTCGCGCTATTACTTGGTTACGTGAATTCCCGGCTTGTGATTGGTCAGGTCGGCCACGTTGCCAGGACGCGGACCAATCACAGCAAGCCGTGACGAAATTACGTCACGGCTTGCTGTGATTGGTCCGCGTCCCGGCAATATGGCCGCCCTGACCAATCACAAGCCGTGACGTCACGGGAGGCTGGACACGCGCCCATTTTAAAATGAGCGCGTCCAGCCTCCCGGCTTGTGATTGGTTGACCGCGGCGCAACCAATCACAAGCCGTGACGTCACGGGAGGCTGGACACGCGCCCATTTTAAAATGAGCGCGTCCAGCCTCCCGGCTTGTGATTGGTTGACCGCGGCGCAACCAATCACAAGCCGTGACGTCACGGGAGGCTGGACACGCGCCCATTTTAAAATGAGCGCGTGTCCAGCCTCCCGTGACGTCACGGCTTGTGATTGGTCAGGGCGGCCATATTGCCGGGACGCGGACCAATCACAGCAAGCCGTGACGTAATTTCGTCACGGCTTGCTGTGATTGGTCCGCGTCCCGGCAACATGGCCGACCTGACCAATCACAAGCCGGGAATTCACGTAACCAAGTAATAGCGCGAATTTTAAACAAACAACGCTGCCGGTTCCCTCGCTGAAGTCCCGGCTGCGTCGGAGAGGTGAGTATAGCGATATTTTTTATTTTAATTCTTTCTTTTACACATTTATATGGTTCCCAGGGCCTGAAGGAGAGTTTCCTCTCCTTCAGACCCTGGGAACCATCAGGAATACCGTCCGATACATGAGTCCCATTGACTTGTATTGGTATCGGGTATCGGTATCGGATTGGATCCGATATTTTGCCGGTATCGGCCGATACTTTCCGATACCGATACTTTCAAGTATCGGACGGTATCGCTCAACACTATTGCTGACTGACTAAATACTTTTTTGCCCCACTGTATGCAGTAACGCAGTTCCAATTTTCTAGATGTACCACTCTAAACAATCCAGAGTGCAGCTTTATATTTTCTTGGAATTGTTATATTAGCTGGCACCTATTCACACTGGTTGGGATGTGCTGATCATTTTTTTTCTGTTTGTAGGACCTGTGTGATGTCACAATCATGTGATCAGTGGCGTGGGTGAGGAGTCAGATGGTTTCGGTTTAAATACCTGGGCTCCAGGGGCAGACTGGGTTCTGATTGTCTGGAGAGGAAGGACTCCAGGAAAGTGTTTGTACAGGTTAGGCTTTGTAAAAGGACATTGCTAACCCTGTGTGGGATGAACCCCACTAGTGCAAGGACTGAACGTAGTGCTACCATTTTGTTTCACTGTTTTGCCCAGAGGACTGTGTTTATTTTGTGCTTAATGCTTGGTTTATGTCGTACTTAATAAACCAAGTGCATCTTTCAAGCCGCAGTTTTCCCATGTCTACCTTTGTGTGCAGCCGAGTGAGCTGATCAGCCACCCCCATAGAAGAGAAAAAAGTCCTTGCTATCCTTAAGTCTAATGTGTGTGGGAGCTGAAACAACGCTTCCTATTTTATTTGCAAAAATGTTTCATTTCCTTTGTGTCTAGTAGTTTTGCTCAACATCGTTCAAGTACATGGGGCTAAGCTGCAATGAATAAAGTCCATTCATGCTAGTGGTACTGTTTATGGGGAAACTTTTTTTTTCATTTCATTCAACAGGAATAACAGCATGATTTTGACACTAAAATTGTATCTGTCTTAAATCATTGTATCAGAGAATGTGTAGATAAAATAGTGATTTACTATAGCGACTTTACTCTTTAGTAATGTTCATCTGTTTTTCAAATCTTGACATTTTATCCTTGCTAGAGATAGAAAAAACTCTGTACTGAAAACATCTGGATTGCTTATTACAACAATGCCATTATTTTAGTAATGTTATATAATTTCCTAAAGTATGGTACGTTTAACCAATGGTAATGGGGTGAGCAATAATTTTAAAGTGCTTTGATCATGACTTTTCTTCCAGTTGATTATAGGAATCTTTTAGGAAGCTCACAAAGGATTTTTAATTTTGAATCTCTTTATGCCTTCATCCTGGTGATGACATTAATTTCCTCTATTGCGTGTGAAAGGAAGCCCAGTTTTGTACTTAGACAGAACTTTTCATGTCTTTTGTACATGCAGATGGGATTTATTAATTCAAAAGACCTCATTTCTGCACCATGTAAAAAAAGGACTATGACATTTAAAGTTACATGTCTAAATCTAGTATCAAGTACTTTTAACTAAAAGATAGTATCTGTGGAAAGCCACATAATTTTAAGGCTGTGTGTGCAGGCAGTCACAATCTCTGAACATGTGCAATTGAAAATGTAAATGTTCATACACCAATTTAAAGAGTAAGTGATCCAAAGATTAATCCTTTATAATGCTACTTTTGTGTTTGTGTCTCTTTTCAACAAGAAAAAAGACATTCATAAATTGTTAGTCTGGTATAATCTCAATGTTCACTTAAGCATTTACTGACATAATTCCAGTTATATGTTTATTATGCTGTCTAGTTCCTACCAATTAAACATAGTGGATTTTGCCACGTCTTTTATCACTATGTTTTATTTGTAGTTTTAAAAGGGGTATATACTAAATTGTACTACATGCACAATTAACTTGCTATGACTCCAATGATTCTGAAGTATGCATCATTAAAGAAATATTTTAATTTCTTATCCATCCCTGATCCTTTAGTTTTGATTGATATTCATTGGTCAATGTAATCCACCATGCAACTCCAAATCTTACCACTGAATAGATGCCTTGTATGCAGTACAGCATGATGTACTGTATAGGATCTGGGTGCTGAACTTGTTGCTCTCTGATTGCACAAGGAGTTTAAAAAAGCTCCTCAAACTTGACACCTAAGGCTGAGGTCACACTTGCAAGTGTGAGGCACGAAACTTGCACGAGTCTCTCACATCAATACCCGGCACTGGCACTCGGGACTGGAGTGTGCGACTGCATGTATTTCTATGCAGCTGAACGCTCTGTTCCCAAGTGCCGGCGGCAGTGCCAGGAATTGATGTGAGAGACTCGTGCAAGTTTCTCACATCACACTCGCAAACGTGACCCCGGCCTAAAGAGTAATTACAGCTGCCAGGGGTATGTAAATCAAAACTAGAGGGGTTTATTACCAGACAGTATAAGGTCTTGTTCATACTTCCTTTTTGCATGTCATCAGGATCTCCATTCACACTGTTGCTTCTTCTGAAAAAGTCTATAATTTCAAATGGGAACAAAAATGTCAGCTACATTGCTTCGCCCATCCGAAATGATAGTCTCTTTGAGGAAACAAGGCAAAAAAAGGTGTACCGCTCCTTCAATACTTCATTTGCACCTAATTGTAAAGGGATTCAGATAAAACTCACAAATTAGTGTAAAAATGCAGTTTAAACTGTATTCTGTACAGTGCTTATTTGACTCTTCACAAGTCATTAGTTTACAGCATGATGCATTTAAAATATTGATTTTAACTCTTGCTGTATTTGAAAAAAATCAGGTAGTCATCTATGGCAGCATGATGGTGGATTAGGGTGATATGGACCTAATGGGTGCCCTATACTACAGATTTTGCTTCCTCTCTCCGCTCAGACTAGCAAAGGTATCACTGAATCATTATCTTATAATAAAGCAATTTTTGTTGTAACCACACATAACTAAGGATGTAGTCATTTTTAAGTTGCATTCATATAATGTATCCAAAATTCATTGTTTAAACTTGTATTTTCCATTAACTATTCATTAACTATAATTATGATAAAGCAATATGATTTAAGAAATTCTGAACAGATGTTTAGTTTTCCATGATTTGAATCCTACCTGTCGACGTTTCTTATTGTTTTTTTCTTACAGAATAGCATTGCTGAATAAAAGGGAAAGAAAGGTCAACTTAAAATCTCATATAGTTTGGAACAATGAATTCGATCAGCATTAAAATGAAAACACTGCATGCTTACAATTCAATAAAATAAGTGCATCATGGGGGGAATGTAATTTACAAAAAGAGATAAGAAGGAGAAAACAGCTTTTTACAACAATGTAGTGGATTCAGAATAACCTGTTCACATAAAAAAATATTTTGATTTAATGTGCCACGCAATTAAATTATACCTTTGTTATTCACAAATTATATATAAAGCACAAACTGATTCCAATTTATTTATTTGTTTTTACCCTCTTTTTTTATTGCAATACAAAAAATATTTCTCTCATTAATTCATTACTGCGTTGAGAACTAAAATATAATAATAATAATCTTCATTTTTTTTAATAATAATCTTTATTTTTATATAGCGCTAACATATTCTGCAGCGCTTTACAGTTTGCACACATCATCATCACTGTCCCCGATGGGGCTCACAATCTAAATTCCCTATCAGTATGTCTTTGGAATGTGGGAGGAAACCAAAGTGCCCGGAGGAAACCCACGCAAATACGGAGAGAACATGCAAACTCTTTGCAGATGTTGTCCTTGGTGGGGTTTGAACCCAGGACTCCAGCGCTGAAAGGCAGCAGTGCTAACCACTGCACCACCGTGCAACCCAAAATATAATGTCTAAATATATGTTTTACATTTTTGTATATGCATTCTGAATAATTTTTAGACAAATGTTGCTAATTCATGTCTCATAGTGTCTTTAATACCGGCGTATCAAGGGCTGCCACCAGGATTGTTTGAAACAAGCTCAATACATGCAAATACGCTAGGTAGATAAGAGTGAACTTCTTTGAGTGGAATTAAATTCTAGTCCAACTGTCCAACCGAATCACTGAAGGGGAGTATACTAACAGTACTACCAAACAAAAACCTACCCTGAAAAACATTAATCTTTATTTATAATCACAGGTAATACCAACAATCAAGAAATAGATAAAAAACATCCCACCAGGGATTCACAGTCCAGGATTCAGGGTAGCAGCCTATAATAGAAAGAGTATACCCAAAGAAAAAATTTACAAAAATACTAAAGTGATATCAAAAAAATGAAAAAAATCTTAAAGTGCAAAATATAGTATACCTTCCTATCCCTAATAGGCCCTGAAGTCTGATATCCTTCCTGTCAGAGGAGGTTGGCACCCTAATTTGTGATGTGGCGCCCCCGTTCCATGATGGCTGTCCCTTCAGTCCCTGGGCGATCCCTACGTCTATCACAATCACAGACACAAACACAATAAATTGTAAATCAACTTAGATCCACAACTATACCAAAAAAGTCAGCACTCATATATGGCTCTAAGCCAATCTATCTGTAAATAATTCTACTCTCCTGCTCCACATGAACACTGGTGTCTGACATTAATATCAATTTAGAACTTCAATGTATATGGTACATAGTCAGACTATGGAGCCGGGAGATTAAAAAAAAGGCTATGCTCAGTCTAAGCTGCCCTTCTGGGTATCACACGAAAAAATCAATTAGTTATGCACTAACATCTCCATAGTTATTTAACCAGAGAAATATACCCTTGTTTGTATTGTGCATAGCAGATACGTCATATTATATAGTGCTGAATGTACAGATGTAATACAAAATCATAGCTCATGGATTTGTTCACTTAGCTTATAGCTTCTCAGCCAGTCCCTTTTAAGTAGCTATCCTGACGCGTTTCTCCCCCATCCATCCTTCCCTGGGGGTTCATCAGGGGACATAAAAATGACTCCAATCATCCTTAATAGGCTGTTGAGCTATAGACAGGAGCCATTAGCCTATCTACCAGAACCTGTAGCACATGTACATGTAGCTACTTGCCACGGGAGCACAACAACCATACACATCATGTCAATTTAGCTTCCTGCCCTACTTTGTTGTGGGGCAAGGAACACCACTCTTGAAGCCAGACCAGTGTGAAAAGGTTGTTGTATGGACAGCAAACACAATACACTTGTTACGTTTTTTGTTGCGGATGAATGAAACTGATTTTCAATTGCAGAAATTACTAACTTAATACTTTTCCAATATGTTTAATTCATGTGAGAATATGAAGTGGACTCAGAAACTGAGTCTGCTCCGCATATGACCAATGCATTGTATATCTAGCATCTGCAAGCATTTTAAAATTCCTGCTTTTTTATAGTTATTTTTGTGTCTTTATTTACTTTTTTGTTACATTTTTCATTAAGTGATATTTTCTGCATGCATTTGAAATACCATTATTAGCTTGAATAGATAATTATATGGGAAAATCCCAGATTATCTTATGAAACCTTATCATAAAAGTATTTTACCCAAAATATATGCATTTACATTAAAAAAGTTCCTCAAAGGTGTACATATCCTTTCATTCTATACTTTCAAATAAACCTCTAATGGCTCTTGCAAGCAATCTCCATTTTAGTTTTTGTTAACCTTCTTTTCTTGCTAATGTACCAATTATAACAATATTTCTCATTTTATTTTATGCATTAAATTTTTGTTACATTCACAATACTGGCGAAAACAAGTGTTGTAATTGGATATTATTATTTCCTTGTTTTGTTAAAAGATAATTAGCACTTCAATGAACGAGGTCAAACAATTGTCCTGCTAATAGCTGGGGTTAAATAAATGAGAAGTTACTGACATTTGTTTTAATAATTTTTTTACATAACTCTTTAAGGTTATCGCTATAGAATGTACATGCTTCAGTGGACTTCAATTTAAATGTACTTAATGATAAGAGCAAAGTGTATTTCAGGTAACATTAGCCAGAGCTCTGCCATTGTGATCAGGTTTGATTTCACTTGGTGTGCAATGATATTTTTTGCTACTTGTCGCGGAATTTAGGCGGTAATAAAGCAAATCTGACCTTGTGTCATCTTGCATAAGTCACACAGAAACTATTGTACTGTTCTATAGACCTAGGCGCCAGAATAATACACTCCGACGGTCTGATAATGGAATCAAATACAGTAGGCACTGAATGTTAAAAAATTAAAAAATTTTCACTCTTACTAAAAAAAGTATCTTCATAAAACCAGATTATGATGAATATTTTGTTAAGTCGTCAATTTAGGCACTGGTGAAGTCGCATTTGTTTAACATCCCTTCTGCTATATCCCAAAACTTTAGCTCTGATAAGTTCTTTATCAGGGCGTCTTTTCTATTACTTAACTTCCTAAATAGACTTATATCTTAATTTGTTTGGTGTCTCTTTTCCCATTAATAATTTCCCATGCATGCATTACGTGTAGACTGTTCTATGTTGTTGGAAAGCTGTGACAATTAAGTGGCTATTTTCAGACTGTTATGACTTCTGCTTTTGTGACCATTTTTAACTAGCCGATAAGAGGTAATAGATGAATGACAAGCTTTCTAAGGTTTGGCTGTAGCAAAAAGAAAGGAATCGGGTTTCCAGATTAATTGTAAAACAATACTGAGAAATATTTTTGTATCAATGCAATCTAAGGGAAAATGTGAGTGTGATAATGATATGTTAATGGAATTCTGTAAAAGTCAGCCCCTGCTATCAGCTCAACATTAAACAGAGACTTCTTTCTGGTATCTCATAATCCATTAGCGTTTCCTTTTTAATTCTTTTCTTAAGCCTAGAGTCTATAAAAATAGAAAAAGATGTGATACTTTCAATGAAGAAATAGTTCTTTTTAAGTCTGCTAATTTATGTTCTGAATTTGCTTTGCTGGGATTTGAACTGCATTGTGACAAAAGTAAACCTTATATTAACTTATCTACTCTGCCTTGAAAAAAAATGTGTGTATTATAACCATGTTTAAAGGAACTTGTCATTAGACACATGATGATCAAACCACAGCAGCATGTATCTGGAAATTCCAGTCAGATATGCATTTATCTAAAACATTTACACATTTCAGAGAAAACATAGTTCAAAAAATCGACAGAGATGTAACATACTTATGTACGCATGGAGAGACCTGTAGATGAAATGGGGCGGTGATTGAAAAAGCTGACAGGTGATGTCAAAGGACTAGTCAGGTCTCTCCATGTAGTCCACAGCCAGCTTTCCAAGGTATGCTTTCAGTGAAAAGCAGCAGCATTTGGAGTACAACATATATGCCTGCAATCTCAAAGTTTGGCTCTGATTCATGATGACCATGGTTCTGGCAGCATGAATCTAATAACAGGTTTCCTTTAAGTGGAATCTGTCAACAGATTTTTTCGACCTCGACAAGGGGAATCCAACAATGTATCAATTACAGAGATGAGCGAACAATAAAATGCTTGGATGCTTGATACTCAAACCGAGCAATTTCTAATGTTCGGGTGCTCATTTCGAGTAACAAGCTTAATGGGAGTCAATGGAAAATCTTATCATTTTTCTAACAGACCTTACAAGGAGGACTGGGGGGGCAGTATAAAGGGTTGAAATGGATGGAAAAAGTGCTGAATGGAAGGAGAACAGCACATGGAATACCCCTGGAAGCATCTTTGATTTCCAGATCACTGCAGAGAACTATGGTTTCACACTTTTACTCCACTTTAAGGACTGACAATTAGTGTTGAGCATTCCGATACTGCAAGTATCGGGTATCGGCCGATACTTGCTGTATCGGAATTCCGATACCGAGATCCGATATTTTTGCGGTATCGGGTATCGGTATCGAAACAACATTAATGTAAAAATGTGTAAAATAAAGAATTAAAATAAAAAATATTGCTATACTCACCTCTCCGACGCAGCCTGCACCTTACCGAGGGAAGCGGCAGCGTTCTTTGTTTAAAATTCGCGCTTTTCTTTCCTTTACTGAAGTCCCGGCTTGTGATTGGTCGCGTGCCGACCATGTGGCCGGGACGCAACCAATCACAGCAAGCCGTGACGTAATTTCAGGTCCTTCAGGATTTTAAAATTACGTTCCGGCGTTGTGATTGGTTGCGTCGCAGTCACATGGGCAACGCAACCAATCACAGCAAGCCGTGACGTAATTTCAGGTCCTTAAGGATTTTAAAATTACGTCCCGGCTTTGTGATTGGTTGCGTCGCAGTCACATGGGAGACGCAACCAATCACAAGCCGTGACGTCACGGGAGGCTGGACACGCGCGCATTTTAAAATGGGCGCGTGTCCAGCCTCCCGTGACGTCCCGGCTTGTGATTGGTTGCGTCGCGATCAACCAATCACAAGCCGGGAGGCTGGACATGCGCGCATTTTAAAATGAGCGCGTGTCCAGCCTCCCGTGACGTCCCGGCTTGTGATTGGTTGCCTCGCGGTCAACCAATCACAAGCCGGGAGGCTGGACACGCGCGCATTTTAAAAATTTTAAAATGCGCGCGTGTCCAGCCTCCCGGCTTGTGATTGGTTGACCGCGACGTAACCAATCACAAGCCGGGACGTCACGGGAGGCCGTGTTTGGGGGCAGACAGCTGGAAGGACAGGACCCGGTATTATCAGCGGGGTAGAGCTGCCCCCACCGGTATACACAGCGACCGCCGCTACAGCAGAGGGGCCGGTAATTATCCGACGGAGAAAGAACAGAGATTGAGAGGGAAATTCGAAACCAGCAATTTAAAATGCGCGCGTGTCCAGCCTCCCGGCTTGTGATTGGTTGACTGCGAGGCAACCAATCACAAGCCGGGACGTCACGGGAGGCTGGACACGCGCTCATTTTAAAATGCGCGCGTGTCCAGCCTCCCGGCTTGTGATTGGTTGACCGCGAGGCAACCAATCACAAGCCGGGACGTCACGGGAGGCTGGACACGCGCTCATTTTAAAATGCGCGCGTGTCCAGCCTCCCGTGACGTCACGGCTTGTGATTGGTTGCGTCTCCCATGTGACTGCGACGCAACCAATCACAAAGCCGGGACGTAATTTTAAAATCCTTAAGGACCTGAAATTACGTCACGGCGTGCTGTGATTGGTTGCGTCCCGGCCACATGGTCGGCACGCGACCAATCACAAGCCGGGACTTCAGTAAAGGAAAGAAAAGCACGAATTTTAAACAAAGAACGCTGCCGCTTCCCTCGGTAAGGTGCAGGCTGCGTCGGAGAGGTGAGTATAGCAATATTTTTTATTTTAATTCTTTCTTTTACACATTAATATGGTTCCCAGGGCCTGAAGGAGAGTTTCCTCTCCTTCAGACCCTGGGAACCATCAGGAATACCGTCCGATACATGAGTCCCATTGACTTGTATTGGTATCGGGTATCGGTATCGGATTGGATCCGATACTTTGCCGGTATCGGCCGATACTTTCCGATACCGATACTTTCAAGTATCGGACGGTATCGCTCAACACTACTGACAATAAAACATTCAAAACTGATGAGAAATTGCAGTTTACAAGAAAATGTCAAGAAACATTTTTTCCTGTATAATGACTTGTATATAAGGCAAAATGTAAAAGGTATTTAAAAAATATATAATTTAAGTAAACCAAAGTTGATTTTTTGAATTAAAAAAATTGGACATTTCTGTGTAATTTAAGAAGGAAGCAAGAAGTGCCAAAAATTAGGGACTCAGAGGGACTCAAATACAGCCTGTGTTACACATAAAGGAGGGCCTCCTACACATTATGTTCAAATTGTAATGTAGCGGTACTCCTAGACTCAGAAAGGATATGCACTAAGTGCAAATCCTGCCAAAAATTACAAGCAGGGTCATCCTTACACCCTTGAAGGCACTAACTAGAGTACAACATAATTAAGAAAGTTTATTTGTGGTACTTCTACACTTATAAAGGCTTTGCACAAAGTGCAAAAGCCAGGAAAAAATATAAAGAAGGTCATCAAGTCATCCATAGATCCTAGAAGGCAACAACTGGTGGGCCTCATTCAAATATTGGACATTAAAAGCACTTTATGTGATGCTGTAATCTGCTGGTGTGGAAAGGAAAAGTGGAAATTTGTATCAAGCTGCACTTTCTGACTTTCTGTTGATAGGCAAAAGCGCCCATCTGTTATGACCCCCCCTTGGTGGCATTAAGAACCCACTCAGACAAGATACTAGCTGAAGAGCAGCGCAATACCTATAAAGCAAAAGAGGGACAGCTCATTCCAGAAGTCCAGTTTTGAGACCCAATAGCTGAAAGTCATAAAGGATTTAGGGAGTACACTGGTTTTGAAAGCCAGGTACTGCTTGAAAATCTTTAAAAACTTTTCTCTCATTGTCAAAAATGCCCAGTGATCAGACTCTGGATGCTATCATGATGTCATGAAATTGGCCAATGCTTTTCACTGCATACCCCTGCCCCTGCTGTGTATCACCCTTGCCTCTCCTTCGTAGTTGGGCTAGAGCGGCAGCAGCTGTAGCTTACTTGAAATGGGCGTTGATGCAGTGTACCTTGACCAGAAGGCAAATCTGGTAGGTTTTCAGAAACCACTGAACTACCAAGTTGAGCACGTGGGCCAAGCATGGTACATGTGTGAGCATGCTAAGCTTCAGAGCTTCCACCAGATTACACCCATTATCACACAGAACCACAGATCTGTCTGGTCTGTTATTCCTTTAAATGAATCTGTCAATGACAATGCCATCATCATGTGCAATGCTGGTATACAGTGAAGAAACATCAACTGTAACCAGCCATGCAACATCAGGGAGTTGAACATCTCCCAATTTCTCAATTAAATGTGTAGAATCCCTTACATATGATGGTAAGTCCTGTACCAATGGTTGCAAATAGATATTAAAGATATGTTGCAGTGGTCCGCTGACAAGTGGTTGGCCATCTGTGCACTTAGTCTCTTCCACTTGTGGGGCAGGGCCAGGTGGAGGGACCACAGACGTTCAGTCAACGGAGTCATCAAACAGCCAAAGAGACAGCTGCATGACTTAGGGCTCAGAGTTTGGCTGCTTTGCAAAGTCGTGAGGTGGAAGAATGTTAACCACGGTCCTTCAGTGCCAAATCTGTGCTACCTACAGGGGATCGGGTGGAAGACAATGCTAAGAAACTGGAGATACTGTTAACCATCCAATCTACCAACTTTTCAGCATCTTGTGACCTTACCATTTTGCCAGCATTACTGGGGCTTACAAAAGATGCCAAATGTCCTGGAGCCTGCATGTAATAGAGGAATAAGTTTTGTCACTTGGACACAAAGCAAGCACAGAACGACCACAGACTCTCGATGCAGCAGCTCCACAATCACCACAAGCAGAACCACGAGCACGATGCTTATTTGATAATCTCCGCGTGCTTACGAGCACTATGCACCATGCTGGAAAAGGACTGTGCACCAGGCTGGACAGGCACTACACACCACACTGGAGATGAACTTTTCTTCAGGCTTGGCAATCACTATACACCATGATGGTGATGGACTGTTCACCAGGATGGATGGGCACTATACACCACGCTGGAAGTGCACTGTGTACTAGGTTGGATGGCCACTATAAATAAGGCTGGATATTCAGTGTTTAGTAGGTTATAATCAGGCTGTAAAAAACAGAATACAGGGGCAGTATGCACTAGGCTGTACTGAACTGTATTCTCCTATCATACAACACTGCTATTGGCGGTGCATCCTGTGATCCTGCCTTTGTACAGTCTATCTCACGTGTTGCCCCTCCAAATTACAGCCATGCCAATACTTGCCATGGTTGTGATGGAGCAGGTAGTGCTCACACTCATAAAACTTGGTGATTAGCTGCAGCTAAATCCCATATGGAAACATAGACATTTTATAGTATGCACCAACCAATCCAAGAAATTCCCTGGTGTCACATGACATTTAACAGGTCCTGAAGGATCAGTCATGCATACTACATTAAAAACATAAGTAAATAATAAAATCAAATCAAAAAAGTTTACAAGCATAATAAATGAAAAATACATTAAAAAATTACATTGCATTAGAGCTGCAAGTCGCTTGGGGTATGTCTTTATCAGTTTTGTACATCGAGAGACTGAAATTCTTGCCCATTCTTCCTTGGCAAACAACTCGAGCTCAGTGAGGTTTGATAGAGATCGTTTCTGAGCAGCAGTTTTCAGCTCTTTCCACAGATTCTTGATTGGATTGTGGTCTGGACTTTGGCTTGGCCATTCTAACACCTGGATATGTTTATTTGTGAACCATTCCATTGTAGATTTTGCTTTATGTTTGGGATCATTGCCTTGTTGGAAGACAAATCTCCATCCCAGTCTCAGGTCTTTTGCAAACTCCAACAGGTTTTCTTCAAGAATGGTCCTGTATTTGGCTACATCCATCTTCCCATCAATTTTAAACATCTTCCCTGTCCCTGCTGAAGAAAAGCAGGCTCAAACCATGATGCTGCCACCACCATGTTTGACAGTAGGGATGGTGTGTTCAGAGTGATGAGCTGTGTTGCCTTTACGCCAAAACATATCGTTTGGCAAAAAGTTTGATTTTGGTTTCATCTGACCACAGCACCTTCTCCCACATATTTGGTGTGTCTCCCAGGTGGCTTGTTGCAAACTTTAAACAACATTTTTTATGGATATCTTTGAGAAATGGCTTTCTTCTTGCCACTCTTCCATAAAGGCCAGATTTGTGCAGTGTACGAATGATTGTTGTCCTATGGACAGACTGCCCCACCTCAGCTTTAGATCTCTGCAGTTCATCCAGAGTGATCATGAGCCTCTTGGCTGCATCTCTGATCAGTCTTCCCCCTGTTTGAGATGAAAGTTTAGAGGGACGGCCGGGTCTTGGTAGATTTGCAGTGGTATGATACTCCTTCCATTTCAATATGATCGCTTGCACAGTGCTCCTTGGGATGTTTAAAGTTTTGGAAATCATTTTGTATCCAAATCTAGCTTTAAAACTTCTCCACAACAGTATCACGGACCTGCCTGTTGTGTTCCTTGGTCTTCATGATGCTCTCTGTGCTTCAAACAGAACCCTGAGACTATCACAGAGCTGATGATGATGATTTCAGGGAATTAGGCTGCAAGCTGAAAGCAAGGACCTCCAACGTGGTATTTTCCGAAATACTGCCTCTACCACGTGCCACGCCAGAGAGGCATCGGGAGATTAGGGAGGTTAATAAGTGGCTCAAGAATTGGTGTAGGAAGGAGGGGTTTGGGTTCTTGCAGAACTGGGCCGACTTCTCAGTTGGCTACAGGGTCTACGCTAGGGACGGACTGCACCTCAGTGGGGAAGGTGAAGCTGTGCTGGGGGAGAAAATGGCTAGAAGGTTGGAGTAGTGTTTAAACTAGGGATTGGGGGGAGGGTATTCAATTTATAGGAGGGGAAGATAGTGCAGATAGAGACATGGGCACAAATAAGGAAGTTGGGGGTGGTGGTGGCATGGGGGGTGGGGCTAGAACAGTTAGTAATTTAAGAAAGAATAGAGGTACAGAGAGGAACATCAAGTGCATGTATACTAATGCCAGAAGCCTCGCCAACAAAATGGACGAATTAGAGCTAATGTTGTTGGAACATAATTATGACATGGTGGGGATAGCTGAAACATGGCTGGATGAGAGCCATGACTGGCCTGTTAACTTGCAGGGCTATAGCCTTTTCAGAAATGACCGTACAGATAAGCAAGGGGGTGGGGTGTGTCTGTATGTAAAATCGACCTTAAAACCCATCCTGCGTGATAATATAGGTGAATCTAATGAAAATGTAGAGTCCCTGTGGGTGGAGATAAGGGGAGGTAGAAAAATAATAAATTACTGATAGGGGTTTGTTATAAATCTCCAAAAATAATGGAAGCAATGGAGAATATCCTCGTAAAGCAAATAGATGAAGCTGCGACTCAAGGAGAAGTCATTATTATGGGGGACTTCAACTACCCTGAAATAGATTGGGGAACAGAAACCTGCAGTTCCAGTAAAGGTAATCGGTTTTTGACAACTATGAGAGACAATTACCTTTCACAACTGGTTCAGGACCCAACAAGAAGGGGGGCACTGCTAGACCTATTAACCAACAGGCCAGACCGGATATCAAATATAAGGGTTGGGGGACACTTGGGGAATAGTGATCACAAAATAATAAGTTTTCATGTCTCCTTTAATAAGATGTGTAGTAGAGGGGTGACAAGGACACTAAACTTCAGGAGGGCAAATTTCCAACGGATGAGAGAGGATCTTGGTGCAATTAACTGGGACAATATCCTAAGACAGAAAAGTACACAAAGAAAATGGGAGACGTTTATTAGCATCCTGGATAGGACCTGTGCACAGTATATACCGTATGGGAATAAACATACTAGAAATAGGAGGAAACCAATATGGCTAAATAGAGCTGTAAGGGGCGCAATAAGTGACAAAAAGAAAGCATTTAGAGAATTAAAGGAAGTAGGCAGTGAGGAGGCATTAAATAAACACAAAAAATTAAATAAATTCTGTAAAAAGCAAATCAAGGCAGCAAAGATTGAGACAGAGAGACTCATTGCCAGAGAGAGCAAAAATAATCCCAAAATATTATTTAACTACACAAATAGTAAGAAACTAAAAAATGATAGTGTTGGCCCCCTTAAAAATAGTCTGGGTGAAATGGTGGATGAGGATGAGGAAAAAGCCAATATGCTAAATGACTTTTTTTCATCAGTATTTACAAAAGAAAATCCCTTGGCAGCCAATATGACTAGAGATAAAAATTCCCAATTAAATGTTACCTGCTTAACCCAGCAGGAAGTACGGCGGAGTCTAAAAATCACAAAAATTGACAAATCTCCAGGCCCGGATGGGATACACCCCCGAGTACTGCAGGAATTAAGTACAGTCATTGATAGACCATTATTTTTAATCTTTGAAGAGTCCATAATAACAGGGTCTGTACCACAGGACTGGCGTATAGCAAATGTGGTGCCAATATTCAAAAAGGGGACAAAAACTGAACTCGTAAATTATAGGCCAGTAAGTTTAGCCTCTACTGTGGGTAAAATCCTGGAGGGCATTCTAAGGGATGCTATGCTGGAGTATCTGAAGAGGAATAACCTCATGACCCTTTATCAGCACGGGTTTACTAGGGACCGTTCATGTCAGACTAATTTGATCAGCTTCTATGAAGAGGTAAGTTCCGGACTGGACCAAGGGAGCCCAGTGGATGTAGTGTATATGACACTTTTCAAAATCTTTTGATACGGTGCCACACAAAAGGTTGTTACATAAAATGAGAATAATGGGGATAGGGGAAAATATGTGTAAGTGGATTGATAGCTGGCTCAGGGATAGGAAACAAAGGGTGGTTATTAATGGAGCACACTCAGACTGGGTCGCGGTTAGCAGTGGGGTACCACAGGGGTCAGTATTGGGCCCTCTTCTTTTTAACATATTAATGACCTTGTAGGGGGCATACAGAGCAGAATTTCAATATTTGCAGATGCCACTAAACTCTGCAGGGTAATCAATACAAGGGAGGACAATTTTATATTACAGGATGATTTATGTAAACTAGAAGCTTGGGCTGATAAATGGCAAATGAGCTTTAATGGGGATAAATGTAAGGTCATGCACTTGGGTAGAAGTAATAAGATGTATAACTATGTGCTTAATTCTAAAACTCTGGGCAAAACCGTCAATGAAAAAGACCTGGGTGTATGGGTGGATGACAAACTCATATTCAGTGGCCAGTGTCAGGCAGCTGCTACAAAGGCAAATAAAATAATGGGATGCATTAAAAGAGGCATAGATGCTCATGAGGAGAACATAATTTTACCTCTATACAAGTCACTAGTTTGACCACACTTAGAATACTGTGCACAGTTCTGGTCTCCGGTGTATAAGAAAGACATAGCTGAACTGGAGCGGCTGCAGAGAAGAGCGAACAAGGTTATTAGAGGATTGGGGGGTCTGCAATACCAAGATAGGTTATTACACTTGGGGCTATTTAGTTTGGAAAAACGAAGGCTAAGGGGTGATCTTATGTTAATGTATAAATATATGAGGGGACAGTACAAAGACCTTTCTGATGATCTTTTTAATCATAGACCGGTGACAGGGACAAGGGGGCATCCTCTACGTCTGGAGGAAAAAAGGTTTAAGCATAATAACAGACGCGGATTCTTTACTGTAAGAGCAGTGAGACTATGGAACTCTCTGCCGTATGATGTTGTAATGAGTGAGTCATTACTTAAATTTAAGAGGGGACTGGATACCTTTCTGGAAAAGTATAATGTTACAGGGTATATACTGTATATTAGATTCCTTGATAGGGCGTTGATCCAGGGAACTAGTCTGATTGCCGTATGTGGGGTCGAGAAGGAATTTTTTTCCCCATGGTGGAGCTTACTCTTACCACATGGGTTTTTTTTGCCTTCCCCTGGATCAACATGTTAGGGCATGTTAGGCTATGGGTTGAACTAGATGGACTTAAAGCCTTCCTTCAACCTTAATAACTATGTATGTAAGATTTTTTTTATAGAGAGACTTGATTACACACAGGTGGATTATATTTATCATCAATAGGCCTTTAGGACAACATTGGATCATTGAGAGATCCACAATGAACTTCTGGAGTGAGTTTGCTGCACTGAAAGTAAAGGGGCCGAATAATATTGCACACCCACTTTTCAGTTTTTGAATTTCCACAAAAATGTAAAATAACCAATACATTTCATTCAACTTCACAACTGTGTTCCACTTGTCATTGATTCTTTCACCAAAAATTTACATTTGGTATCTTTATGTTTGTTTGAAGCATGATATGTGGGAAACGGTAGAAAAGTTCCAGGGGGCTGAATTCTTTCGCAAGGCACTGTACATATTTTGCGATCTGAAGATGGTTTACTGTTTGCAAAAAAAGTGACCACTAGTGTTGAGAGATACCTTACGATATTGGAAATTATCGGTATCGGAAAGTATCGGCCGATACCGGCAAAATATCGGATCTCGCCGATACCGATACCCGATACCAATGCAAGTCAATATGACAAAAATATCGGAATTAAAGTAGACCCTTTCTTTCCTTGTAGGTTCATTCTACATGAAGGAAAACAACTAAGAATAATGTAGGATGTATTGGGGGAGGTGGCGGAGACATTAAAGGCATAGAAGTTTAGCCCAATCAAATAGAATAGCAGGATTTTTTTAATTTTTTTTTAAGATGTTCGGAGTTACCAAGATATTGACTATGTTAAGAATTTTTTTATTTTGTCAGATATTGATGTGTCACTACTTCCACGCCCTTCACCTTTTTTTTTACTTCTCCCACACTTTCTTCTTCATCATCATCAGCATTTTTGACATCAACTTCTTCTTCACCTTATTCATCTTCTTCTTCATCTTCTACCTATTTTTTTTTTGTTACATTCTTCATATTCTTTTTATTCAACTATTATTCTTCTTCATATTCTGATTCTTCATCATATTCTTATTTGTGACAGGCATTCCTGTAGTTGCCATCTATAAAAGTTTGAAGATTACACCTTCCGTTCTGCCTGTCACAAAAGAGTTACATTTGTCCGTGTTCAGTTTGGCCTGCAGCATCAGGCTTTATCCAGGGGCACCACGAGGAGGAACGGACTCACCCCCATACACTGCTTAGTCTTCTTCTGCTTATAATTTAGATAATATCTTTTGCTCTGATATTTTGTGTTATGCTTAATGTTCTTCTGCTCTTTGTTCTGCAGCCTCTTGTTCTTCTGCTTCTCGGTCTCCCATGTCGTCGTCATCTCCAGGGTCGTCGTCTCCGGGGTCGTCATCATCGGGGTGGTCTTCAGGGTCATCGTCTCCAGGGTCGTCGTCATCTCAGTGGTTGTCGTCTCTGGTGTCGTCGTCATCTTAGGGGTGGTCTTCCGGGTCGTCGTCTTTAGGGTCCTGAATTTGGAAATGTAGCAGAATGTACAAGAAGGCTGAGAAAATGCTGAGAACCAGCTGATGTATCTGGAACTCGGATGGCTACCCGAAGGTCCAAGAGCCAATGGAACTACCGAGGACCAGCTGATGTTACTGGAACCCGGTAACTGAGCAGGAGGTACCCGTGCCAGAAAGCACTACCAAGGACCACCTGACGTTGGTGGAACTCAGATACCCAGAAGGAGGCACCTAAGCCAAAGGCTCTGCCCGGAACTAGCTAACGGTACTGGAACCAGGATGGGGAGCAGAAGGTACAAGAGCAAAAGACACTGCCGAGAACCAGCTGACGGTACTGGAACCCGGATGGGTAGCCGAAGGTCCAAGAGCCAATGGAACTACCGAGGACCAGCTGACGTTACTGGAACCCGGTTACTAAGCAGGAGGTACCCGTGCCTGAAAGCACTACCAAGGACCACCTGACGTTGGTGGAACTCGGATACCCAGAAGGAGGCACCTTAGCCAAAGGCTCTACCTGGAACTAGCTAACGGTACTGGAACCAGGATGGGGAGCAGAAGGTACAAGAGCAAAAGACACTGCCGAGAACCAGCTGACGGTACTGGAACCCGGATGGGTAGCCGAAGGTCCAAGAGCCAATGGAACTACCGAGGACCAGCTGACATTACTGGAACCCGGTTACTAAGCAGGAGGTACCCGTGCCTGAAAGCACTACCAAGGACCACCTGACGTTGGTGGAACTCGGATACCCAGAAGGAGGCACTTTAGCCAAAGGCTCTACCAGGAACCAGCTGATGGTACTGGAACCAGGATGGGGACCTATTAAAGATTGTCTTCCTAGAGCCCCAACTAGCGGTGTTGGAGCAAAGGGTCAGCAGGGGGAGCAGAGTGTAGGCCGAAGCCTGCACTGGAGGCATTTGGAGGTCAGTTGTGTCTGCGTGGCGTTTGCAGGACACAATGCCGGCTACACAGCAGGGGAACTGCTGGCGTTGCTGAACCCCACTAACACATTGGCGGGTGTTTTTCTCTGTGCAGCCAGCACTTCTGGGCACCAACTGGCGCTGTTAGAGCCCAGGCTCTGCAGGAGGAGCAGAGTGTAGGCCGAAGCCTAATTGAACCAATTTTAAAGGTAACCTTTAACCCCCCTCAGGTGTTACAAACTAGAAGAGCCACGTTGTGCAGCAGTAATGCTGCACAAGTCAAAGGTTGCTCTTTTCATTTTGCACCTTGCACACGCTGAATGAAACACGTATAACATTTAGCCCTTTATACAGTCAAACTGTGTTGGAGGCGGGAGTTTCCTTCTTAATGAGACGCAGCACAGCTGTCAAAAAAACCACCTTGGTGCTTGGCGTGGACTCCTGAGCGTCACAATTTGCTGTACAGGAGTCTGCGCTGTTGTGTTATCCCTTGGCCCTGCGCTGTTAGCGCTGCCCGTCTTCTGACATCATTTCATGTCGGCCGGTGCGATTCGCGATGCCCATGAATCCCAGCCCCGCAGTGTCTTTTCATTAATTCACACTGCGGGACTGGGAATCATGGCCTTGCGCAGTAAATATGTTCGCCTCTCACTCATGTCCTTACACCTGCTTCAGACTGTGTGGCGTCAGCTGATCCCTTATCGCATGCCACGGCCATGAAGCCGCACAGTCTGAAGAAGGCGGAAGGAGATGAGTGACAGGCGAACATATGCACTGCTCATGCCCATCAATCACACCCTCGCAGTCAAAATAAATAAGACACCGAGGGGCGTTGTGTCGGGCAGGGCGGCCGCAGAGGCGCAGCCAGCCAACCAATGATGTCAGAAGACGGGCAGCGCTACCAAGGGGGTTGCTGCATGTCATTACAAAGGAAAGTCACACCTCAGGGACGTTTTAATGGTCTCAGGGGATACATTTTATACGTGTTGAGTTCGACGTGTGCAAGGAGAATAACTTAATGAGCCACCTTGTACAAATGCAGCATTACTGCTGCACAAAGTGGCTGTTATACATCCAAACGCCTGGGGGGGTGACAGGTTCCCTTCAATTTCAGTTCTTGTGTCTGCATGGCGTTTTTGCAGGACACGATGGCGGCTACACAGCAGGGGAACAGCTGGCGTTACTGAACCCCACTAACACATTGGCTGGTGTTTTTCTCTGTGCAGCCAGCACTTCCGGGCACCAACTGGCTGTGTTAGAGCCCAGGGACAGCAGGAGGAGAGGGAGCAGAGTGTAGGCCGAAGCCTGCACTGGAGGCAGTTTTAGGTCTGTTGTGTCTGCGTGGCATTTGCAGGACACGTTGCTGGCTACACAGCGGGGGAACAGCTGGCATTGCTGAACCCCACTGACACATTGACGGGTGTTTTTCTCTGTGCAGCCAGCACATCCGGGCACCAACTCGTGGTGTTAGAGCCCAGGGTCAGCAGGAGGAGCAGAGGAGCAGAGTGTAGGCCGAAGCCTGCACTGGCGGCAGCTTTGTGTCTGCGTGGCGTTTGCAGGACACGTTGCTGGCTACACAGCGGGGGAACAGCTGGCGTTGCTGAACCCCACTAACACATTGGCTGGTGCTTTTCTCTGTGCAGCCAGCACTTCCGGGCACCAACTGGCGGTGTTAGAGCCCAGGGACAGCAGGAGGAGAGGGAGCAGAGTGTAGGCCGAAGCCTGCACTGGAGGCAGTTTTAGGTCTGTTGTGTCTGCGTGGCGTTTGCAGGACACGTTGCCGGCTACACAGCGGGGGAACAGCTGGCGTTGCTGAACCCCACTAACACATTGGCTGGTGCTTTTCTCTGTGCAGCCAGCACTTCCGGGCACCAACTGGCGGTGTTAGAGCCCAGGGACAGCAGGAGGAGAGGGAGCAGAGTGTAGGCCGAAGCCTGCACTGGAGGCAGTTTTAGGTCTGTTGTGTCTGCGTGGCGTTTGCAGGACACGTTGCCGGCTACACAGCAGGGGAACAGCTGGCATTGCTGAACCCCACTGACACATTGGCGGGTGTTTCGCTCTGTGCAGCTAGCACTTCCGGGCACCAACTGGCGGTGTTAGAGCCCAGGGTCAGCAGGAGGAGCAGAGGGATCAGAGTGTAGGCCGAAGCCTGCACTGGCGGCAGCTTTGTGTCTGCGTGGCGTTTGCAGGACACGATGCCGGCTACACAGCAGGGGAACAGCTGGCATTGCTGAACCCCACTGACACATTGGCAGGTGTTTTTCTCTGTGCAGCCAGCACTTCCGGGCACCAACTGGCGGTGTTAGAGCCCAGGCTCTGCAGGAGGAGCAGAGTGTAGGCCGAAGCCTAATTGAACCAATTTTAAAGGTAACCTTTAACCCCCCTCAGGTGTTACAAACTAGAGGAGCCACGTTGTGCAGCAGTAATGCTGCACAAGTCAAAGGTTGCTCTTTTAATTTTGCACCTTGCACACGCTGAATGAAACACGTATAACATTTAGCCCTTTATACAGTCAAACTGTGTTGGAGGCGGGAGTTTCCTTCTTAATGAGACGCAGCACAGCTGTCAAAAAAACCACCTTGGTGCTTGGCGTGGACTCCTGAGCGTCACAATTTGCTGTACAGGAGTCTGCGCTGTTGTGTTATCCCTTGGCCCTGCGCTGTTAGCGCTGCCCGTCTTCTGACATCATTTCATGTCGGCCGGTGCGATTCGCGATGCCCATGAATCCCAGCCCCGCAGTGTCTTTTCATTACTTCACACTGCTGGACTGGGAATCATGGCCTTGCGCAGTAAATATGTTCGCCTCTCACTCATGTCCTTACACCTGCTTCAGACTGTGCGGCGTCAGCTGATCCCTTATCACATGCCACGGCCATGAAGCCGCACAGTCTGAAGAACGCGGAAGGAGATGAGTGACAGGCGAACATATGCACTGCTTATGCCCATCAATCACACCCTCGCAGTCAAAATAAATAAGACACCGAGGGGCGTTGTGTCGGGCAGGGCGGCCGCAGAGGCGCAGCCAGCCAACCAATGATGTCAGAAGATGGGCAGCGCTACCAAGGGGGTTGCTGCGTGTCATTACAAAGGAAAGTCACACCTCAGGGACGTTTTAATGGTCTCAGGGGACACATTTTATACGTGTTGAGTTCGACGTGTGCAAGGAGAATAACTTAATGAGTCACCTTGTACAAATGCAGCATTACTGCTGCACAAGGTGGCTGTTATACATCCAAATGCCTGGGGTGGGACAGGTTCCCTTCAATTTCAGTTCTTGTGTCTGCGTGGCTTTTGCAGGACACGATGGCAGCTACACAGCAGGGGAACAGCTGGCATTGCTGAACCCCACTGACACATTGGCGGGTGTTTTTCTCTGTGCAGCCAGCACTTCCAGGCACCAACTGGCAGTGTTAGAGCCCAGGGTCAGCAGGAGGAGCAGAGGAGCAGAGTGTAAGTCGAAGCCTGCACTGGCGGCAGCTTTGTGTCTGCGTGGCGTTTGCAGGACACGTTGCCGGCTACACAGCAGGGGAACAGCTGGCGTCACTAAACCCCACTAACACATTGGCTGGTGTTTTTCTCTGTGCAGCCAGCACTTCCGGGCACCAACTGGTGGTGTTAGAGCCAAGGGTCAGCAGGAGGAGCAGAGGAGCAGAGTGTAGGCCGAAGCCTGCACTGGAGGCAGTTTTAGGTCTGTTGTGTCTGCGTGGCGTTTGCAGGACACGTTGCTGGCTACACAGTGGGGGAACAGCTGGCGTTGCTGAACCCCACTGACACATTGGCGGGTGTTTTTCTCTGTGCAGCCAGCACTTCCGGGCACCAACTGGCGGTGTTAGAGCCAAGGGTCAGCAGGAGGAGCAGAGGAGCAGAGTGTAGGTCGAAGCCTGCACTGGAGGCAGTTTTAGGTCTGTTGTGTCTGCGTGGCGTTTGCAGGACACGTTGCCAGCTACACAGCGGGGGAACAGCTGGCATTGCTGAACCCCACTGACACATTGGCGGGTGTTTTTCTCTGTGCAGCCAGCACTTCTGGGCACCAACTGGCGGTGTTAGAGCCCAGGGTCAGCAGGAGGAGCAGAGAAGCGGAGTGTAGGCCGAAGCCTGCACTGGCGGCAGCTTTGTGTCTGCATGGCGTTTGCAGGACACGTTGCCGGCTACACAGCAGGGGAACAGCTGGCATTGCTGAACCCCACTGACACATTGGTGAGTGTTTTGCTCTGTGCAGCTAGCACTTCCGGGCACCAACTGGCGGTGTTAGAGCCCAGGGTCAGCAGGAGGAGCAGAGTGTAGGCCGAAGCCTGCACTGGAGCAAGTTGAAAGTGAACCTTTAACCCCCACCCCAGGCGTTTGTTGCTGAAAGAGCCATCTTGTACAGCACTAATGCTGCCAAAGGAAAAGGTGGCTCTTTTAATTAAGCTCCTTTCAAAGGCTGAACTAGACACTTATGAAATGTGTCCCTTCACACCGTTAAACCGTCCCGGAGGTGGGACTTTCCTTTGTAATGTGACGCAGCACAGCCGTCATTTCTACCCCCTTGGTGCCGTGCGCCACCTCCTCAGTGTTGTTTTATTCTGTCCCTGAGCCTGCGCTGTTATGTTATCCCTTGGCCAAGCGCACTTAGCGCTGCCCGTCTTCTGACATCATTTGGTGTCAGGCTGGCTGCGCCTGTGCGGCAGCACTGCCCGAGATCCCGCATCGAAGTGTCGTCTAATGTAATCCCACTGCGGGCCTGGGATCCATGGGCATGCGCAGTGCATATCCTCGCCTCTCACTCCCCTCCCTCCGGCTTCTTCAGACTGTGTGGCATCACGGCCGTAGCATGCTATTAGGGATCAGCTGACGGCACACAGTCTGAAGAAGGCGGAGGGAGATGAGTGAGAGGTGGAGGTGAAGATGTGCACTGCGCATGCCCATGGATCCCAGGCCCACAGTGTGATTAAATCAGAAGATACTGTGAGGCGGGATCTCGGCCAGCGCGGCCACACAGGCGCAGCCAGCCTGACACCAAATGATGTCAGAAGACGGGCAGCGCTAAGTGCGCCTGGGCAAGGGATAACATAACAGCGCAGGCTCCGGGACAGAATCAAACAACGCTGAGGAGGCGGCGCACGGCGCCAAGGGGGTAGGAATGATGGCTGTGCTGCATCACATTACAAAGGAAAGTCCCACCTCCGGGACGGTTAAATGGTGTGAGGAGACACATTTCATAACTGTTAGGTTCAGCGTGTGCAAGGAGCACAAAGAAATTAGGCACCTTTTCCTTGTGCAGCATTACTGCTGCACAAGGTGGCTCTTTTGGTAACAAACATCTGGGGGGGGAAGGTTCCCTTAAATTTCAGTTGTGCCAGCGTGGCAGTCACATGACACGTTGCCGGATACACAGCAGGGGAGCAGCAGGCGTTACTGAACCCCACTAACACATTGGCGAGGTGTTTGGCTCCGTGCAAACAGCACTTCTGGGCACCAACTGGTGGTGTTGGAGCCCAGGGACAGCAGGAGGAGCAGATTTGTTTTGCCAGATACACAGCTGGGAATCAGCTGACGTTACTGAAACCCAATAACATGGCAGCAAGTGTTAACTGTGCAGCCAGCACTTCCAGGCACCAACTAGCGGTGTTAGAGCCCAAGGACAGCAGGAGCAGATTGGAGGTATTGCCGCACACACAGCTGGGGAACAGCTGACGTTACTGAACCCCAATAACAGGGGAGCGACTGTTGACTGTGCGGACAGCACTTCCAGGCACCAAATGGCGGTGTTGGAGCCCAGGGACACAGGAGGAGCAGATTAGAGGTATTGCCGCACACACAGCTGGGGAACAGCTGACGTTACTGAACCCCAATAACAGAGGAGAGACTGTTGACTGTGCGGACAGCACTTCCAGGCACCAACTGGCAGTCTTGGAGCCCAGGGACAGCAGGAGGAGCAGAGGAACACCGTGTAGGCTGAAGCCTGATTGTAGCAAGTCGAAAGGGAACCTTTAACACCCCCCAAGGCGTTTGTAGCTGAAAGAGCCAGCTTGTGCAGCACAAAGGATGCAAAAGGAAAAGGTGGCTCTTTTCATTATGCTCCTTCCAAACACAGAACTAAACACTTATAAAATTTGTCCCCTGATACCGTGAGACCGTCCCAGAGGTGGGACTTTCCTTCGTAATGGGACGCAGCACAGCCGTCATTTCTACCCCCTAGGCACCGTGCGCCGCCTCCTCAGCATTGTTTGATTCTGTCCCAAAGCCTGCTCTGTTATGTTATTCCTTGGCCAGGCGCACTTACTGCTGCCCGTCTTCTGACATCATTTGGTGTCAGGCTGGCTGCGCCTGTGCGGCAGCGCTGCCCGAGATCCCGCCTCGCAGTGTCGTCTAATGTAATCCCACTGCGGGCCTGGGATCCATGGGCATGCGCAGTGCATATCCTCGCCTCTCGCTTCCCTCCCTCCGGCTTCTTCAGACTGTGTGGCTTCACGGCCGTGGCATGCTATTAGGGATCAGCTGATGGCGCACAGTCTAAAGAAGACGGAGGGAGATGATTGAGAGGCGGAGGTGAAGATATGCACTGCGCATGCCCATGGATCCCAGGCCCTCAGTGTGATTAAGTCAGAAGACACTGCGAGGTGGGATCTCGGCCAGCGTGGCCGCACAGGCACAGTCAGCCTGACACCAAATGATGTCAGAAGACGGGCGGCGCTACGTGTGCCTGGCCAAGGGATAACATAACAGCGCAGGCTCCAGGACAGAATCAAACAACGCTGAGGAGGCGGCGCACGGTGCCAAGGGGATAGGAATGACGGCTGTGCTGCGTCACATTATGAAGGAAAATCCCACCTACGGGACGGTTTTACGGTATCAGTGGACACATTTTATAAGTGTTAAGTTCTGCGTGTGCAAGGAGCTAAACAAAAATAGCTACCTTTTCCTTGTGCAGCATTACTGCTGCACAAGGTGGCTCTTTCAGTAACAAACGCCTTGGGGGGGGGACAGGTTCCCTGAAATTTCAGTTGTTGTGTCAGCATGGCGGTCGCAGGACACATTGCCGGCTACACAGCTGGGGATCAGCTGACGTTACTGACACCCAATAACACTGGGTCGTATGTTTTGACTGTGCAGACGACACTTCTGAGCCTCAACTGGCGGTGTTGGAGCCCAGGAATTACAGTTCAGGTGGTAGAAAGATGAACACAACAGGAGACCTGGATACTGTAGACAGTCACCCAATTATTTAATCAGGAAGAGGAGTGGCAAATTCCTGCGAGATCCAGGCCTGGTTCATTTTCAGGAAAGTAAGCCGGTCAATGTTATCGGAGGATAGTCGCATGTGACGGTCTGTTAGTACACCACCTGCAGCACTAAAGATGCGTTCCGATAATACACTAGCCGCAGGGCAAGCCAGCACCTCCAATGCATACTGGTTTAGCTCTGGCCATGTATCCAGCTTAGAGACCCAAAACTTGAAAGGGGAAGAGCCGTCTGGGAGTACAGTAAGAGGGCAAGACATGTAGTCTGTCACCATCTGACGGAACCGTTGCCTCCTGCTGACTGGAGCCGTCTGTGATGGTGTAGACATTTGTGGCGGGCACACAAAACTGTGCCACAGTTGGGCCATACTGGTCTTGCCTTGGGCAGAGGCACTGCTTCTGCTCCCTCTTTGTGCAGAGCCTCCTCCACTGCCTGGATGCACTGAGCTGCTTTGTAAAGCACTAGCAGCACTTCTCTCAGTTGGACTGGAAAAGATGATGGAATTCACCAGTGTGTCTTGGTACTCCTGCATTTTACGATCCCGGTTCAACGGTGTGATGAGGCTTTGTACGTTGTCCCGGTAGCGAGGATCGAGGAGGGTGTACACCCAATAATCAGCCATGTTGAGAATGTGGGCGATGCGCCAGTCGTTTCTCAGGCACTGCAGCATGTAATCAACCATGTGCTGCAGACTGCCAACTGGCCAAGAAACACTGTCCCCTGCTTGAGGCGTGAGCTCTGCCCGCTCTTCATCATCCCACCATCGCTGTACACACTGACTACTGGACAATTGTGTAACCCCCTCCTCTGGATGGATGTCTTCCTCATCCTCCTCACAAAGTGTCCCCTGCCTATGCATTTGTGAGGAACCACGTGGCGCTGACTGTCCAGAAGCTGATGGAAATGGTGAGTCCTCATCCTCCACCTCTTCCACAACATCATCCCTTAGCGCTTGCAGTGTTTGTTGAAGCAGGCAGATAAGGGGGACAGTCATGCTGACTAGTGCATCATCTGCACTCACCATCCGCGTGGAATAATCGAAGGGATGCAAACCTGGCAGACGTCCTTCATAGTGGCCCACTCTGTGGTTGTGAAGTCTGAACGGCGCGGAGTGCGACTTCTTTGCACCTGATGCAGCTGGTACTCCATTACTGCTTGCTGCTGCTCACACAACCGCTCCAACATATGTAACGTGGAATTCCACCTGGTAGGTAGGTCACATATGATGCGATGTTCCGGAAGGCGGAATCGGCGCTGCAGAGCTGCAATGCGCGATCTTGCCATGCTGGAACGCAGCAAGTGAGCACACTCTAGGCGGACCTTGTGCAGCAGTGCATCAAGATCCGGATAGTCCCTCAAAAAACTCTTCACGACCAAGTTGAGCACATGTGCCAGACATGGGATGTGAGTGAGGTTGCCGAGGCCCAGAGCTGCCACCAGATTTCGACCATTGTCACACACTACCATGCCTGGCTGGAGATTCGCTGGCACAAACCACACAACGCTCTCCTGCTTAATGGCATTCCAGAGCTCCTGCGCTGTGTGGCTTCGATTCCCCAAAGAAATTAATTTCAAGATGGCCTGTTGACGTTTGGCCACGGCTGTACTCATGTCAGTCGTAACAGGTAAACGTTCACGGGTCCATGTGGCGGTGGACTATGACGGTTCCTGCAGCGATGATTCTGAGGAACTTGTGTATGAGGAGGAGTCAATGCGTACAGACTGGATTCCTGCAATCCTTGGAGTGGGCAGGACACGTCCTGCGCCACTCGCACGATCTGTACCCGGCTCCACAACATTAACCCAATGGGCAGTGAGGAAAAGGTATCGCCCCTGTCCATGGTGACTGGTCCACGCATCGGTGGTGAGGTGGACCTTGCTGCTGATGGCATTCAGTAGCGCGTGCTTTATGTGTCCCTCCACATGCTTGTGCAGGGCAGGGACGGCTTGCCTGCTGAAATAAAAGTGGCTGGGCACATTGTACTGTGGTACTGCCAATGCCATCAAATCACGGAAGCTGTCAGTCTCCACCAGCCTGAATGACAGCATTTCCAGTGACAGAAGTTTGGCAATGCCTGCATTCAGAGCCTGTGCTCGTGGGTGGTTTGACGAGAATGGCCGCCTTTTCTCCCATCCCTGTACTACCGATAGCTGTAGACTGGGCTGGGAGTGTGAAGATGATTGGGAACGTGGGCTGCGGGTGGAATTACAGTGGGTCTCTGGACAACAGTGCCAGAGGTTCTTCCATGGCGATCCTGGGAGGAAGCCGAACCAGCTGTGTGTGAGCTGAAGGAAGAGGCAACACGAGCTGAAGAGGTGGCAGCTGCCGCTGTTGGTTGGCCTAGCTCTTCAGTGTGTTTTTGTAACTCCGCCGCGTGCCTGGTCCGCACATGTTTCCACATATTTGAGGTATTGTGGCTGCTGACATTTCTCCTTCTTTTGATTTTCTGATGACACCCCTTGCATTTGAGAAAGCAAATGTCATCTGCAACTGTGTCAAAAAAAGCCCAGGCACTGCAAGTCTTGGGAGCACCCTTTTTGGTGGTTGGAAGAGGCATGCTCCTAACGGATGCCGAAGTGGAGGCTACAGGCTCCGCAGTCTTCTCCCTCCCTCTCCCTCTTTGGCCCATTTGGGGAATCTCTTCCTCAGAGCTGCTCCCACCACCTTCCTGTCCCTCACGCCATGATGGGTCAAGGACCTCATCATCTACACTACCCTTTACCACCAACTGCTCCTCCTGGGTAGTCTCAGCAGCACAGCACGCACCAGAGAGTGGCACCTGAGTGTCATCAGCGGATGCGTACTGCGGTGTGGTGACCGGAGGCACTGGCCCACCCGCCTCTTCAGACTCAGAGAGAAAAAGCTGTTGGGCATCACTGCACACTGCCTCTTCTTCCATTTCTCCAATGCTGCTTGGCTGGCCCCCTGTTTCCAAGCCAAGAGATTCAGAGAACAGAAGTAGAGACAGCTCCTGTCCTGGGCTCTCTGACTGCCTGGGCAATTTGGCAGGTGGTGAAGAGACAGATGGGTGTTCTCCAGTGCTCTGTGCCTGAGAGAATGTGGCACTAAATGAAGTCGATGCGTTAGCTGCCATCCATCCGACAACGGCTTCAATTTGGTCTTCACGCAGCAGCGGTGTACGGCGCTCTCCGACAAAGCTGCGCATGAAGGACTGTTCCCTGCTGAAACTGGGTGATGATGAGTCACTGGTGCCCGCAGCAGGCACAGAATCCCCATGTCCTCTCCCTGCTCCGTGCCCACGCCCACGTGCCTTACTCCCTGCCTTCTTCATCTTGGTTGACTGATAAAGATAAGCAGAAAAGTACTAACGGCTTAATGTGCTTATTCCTGAACAGCTCCTAACAGGTATAAGAAACACTAATTTTCTAAAGTGTGGACTAGACTTTAATATGACCTAATGTGGCCTACACAACTGTAAAGTGGTGTGTTTTGTGAACTTTATTTTTTATTTATTTTTTGGGTGCTGAACTGACTACAGGGCGAGCTGCACTCACACGGAGACCGTGCAGACAGCCGTAAACGGTGCTGCAAGGCCCAAAAAACCTCCTCTACGTTATCCTATGTAGTGTTTTTCCACAATTTAGCTGGATACGGGTGAAAAGCCACTAATAGGAATTATTTGAAAAAATGTGCAGCGGGCTGAACTATTTGAAAAAAAGGACAATGTATTTTACGGTATGAGGCAGTGACGCACCCTGAGCTGGATACAACCGGCTGTGGCTGCACACAGACTACAGGGCGAGCTGCACTCACACGGAGACCGTGCAGACAGCCGTAAACGGTGCTGCAAGGCCCAAAAAAACTCCTCTACGTTATCCTATGTAGTGTTTTTCCACAATTTAGCTGGATACGGGTGGAAAGCCACTAATAGGAATTATTTGAAAAAATGTGCAGCGGGCTGCACTATTTGCAAAAAAGGACAATGTATTTTACGGAATGAGGCAGTGACGCACCCTGAGCTGGATACAACCGGCTTTGGCTGCACACAGACTACAGGGCGAGCTGCACTCACACGGAGACCATGCAGACAGCTGTAAACGGCGCTGCAAGGCCCAAAAAACCTCCTCTACGTTATCCTATGTAGTGTTTTTCCACAATTTAGCTGGATACGGATGGAAAGCCACTAATAGGAATTATTTGAAAAAATGTGCAGCGGGCTGCACTATTTGCAAAAAAGGACAATGTATTTTACGGTATGAGGCAGTGACACACCCTGAGCTGGATACAACCGGCTTTGGCTGCACACAGACTACAGGGCGAGCTGCACTCACACGGAGACCGTGCAGACAGCCGTAAGCGGCGGTGCAAGGCCCAAAAAACCTCCTCTACGTTATCCTATGTAGTGTTTTTCCACAATTTAGCTGGATACGGGTGGAAAGCCACTAATAGGAATTATTTGAAAAAATGTGCAGCGGGCTGCACTATTTGCAAAAAAGGACAATGGAATGGATAGAACAGTATGAGACAGTGAACCACCCTGAGCTGAATACAACTGGCTATGGCTGCACACAGACTAGAGAGTGGGCTGCACTCACACACACACAGAGACCTTGCAGATCGCTGTGAAAACAGTGCTGCAAGGCAAAAGCAAGGTGAACACACAGCGGTTGCTAAATTAGCCTGGGAAAAGCACAAAGAAGCAAATCGCTATCTCAACTGGCCCTCAGTCAGAACACAGCGTCCTATGCCTAACTGAATTCACAGCAGAGTGAGCCAGAAAGGGCGGCAGCGTTTTTTATAGTGCATCATGACATCATTTCAGCAGCCAATCACAGCCTTGCCAGTTACATGCCCACCATGCTGAACAGGATGTGCCCACACTTGTAATCATTCCTCATTGGCTGAATTTGTGCTGTTTGAATTCTGGGAACTTCCGATTCCGGTATCCGATATGCGGTAAGTATCGGATCTCGGTATCAGAATTCCGATACCACAAGTATCAGCCGATACCCGATACTTGCGGTATCGGAATGCTCAACACTAGTGACCACATTACAATTGCTTTTTATGAAGTTGTCCAAAAAGTATTCCTTTTTTCAGAAGCAAAAAAAAAAGTTAGATTACTTCTTTAATTATGACAAAAAGTTCTCATAGTCATATAGAGACCATATATGTGATCATCACTTCTAAACAAATACAACATCACCTTGATGTGTGGCTGGTGTGAGTGTGCAGTGGCTGCAAAAGTAGCTGCATGGTAAAAAGTTAGAACAGATCAAGCAAGGATCTGTGTAGCAGTTTAGGAACAGCAACGAAAGCCTCAGCAGCAGAAGTATTACAGTATAGATGACATGATGGACAGGGAAAAGATGCCCAGCTGAGCGTGGTCCATTGGCAATGGTGACAGTAAGATGGTGTAGAAGTTAAAGGACATTTAGATAGTCACAAATATGGTATGGTTGATTTAATCATTGGCATCAGACTTTGGTGCATGAAATTCTGCCCTGATCGATACATTATTCATTTAATCAATTTCCTAAAAATTTGTGGTTTCACAAAAATTTGAACATTTTGAGATTTGATTAGAAGATTAAAAAAAGCGCTGCCCAACACCATATCCCACACTATTGAAGCATCAGAGAACACGCAAATGTCATTTTGCATTGCCACACTGACTTCCTCATATTGTCTTGCAGCTATGATATTTCGCATATTAGCATACCTTGTACAGCTGTGGTCAGTACCTGTCATCAGAAATCAGTGGTTCCAATGGGGCACAGTTTGCATAGCGGAGTCATTTTCTATGGCCAGAGTCACGGGGTTAGTATCAGTTTTCTGTAGAGCTTAAGCTCTTATGGTATGTTTGGTTCTATGTATCCTGTAAAGTGTAAGCTCTTATGGCCAGCATGGTCCTTTCTATCTCTTTCCTGTAAAATAAAAGCTAACATGATCATCAGGGTCCTCTCGCTCATGCAGAGTGTAAGCTCTTATTGTCAACTGGGTCATCTCTTCCATACCTGTAAAGTGTAAACTCTCAAGGTTTTCTGAACAATTTCCACAATTAACATTCACACAAAGCTATTCACCATAAATCAATTTTTTTTTGTGAAAATTCTGTGAAGTTTTAAAACTTGTATTTTGAAAAAATTGCTCATCTATAATTTTGACAAATGTTATGTTTATCAAAATTATGGTTGTGTAACCTGGTTTGATTTGATCAACGAGTCACACTGAATTTCCTCTTTGACATTACACAGAAAGCATGCCCTTAGCAAATTTGGCCAGTTCTTAGAACTGGTAAAGTATGTTGTCTCCGAAGACGAAAAGATTTTGGCTTAGGGTATCTGACTGAAAGATGACAGTCTATATATGACTGAACCTGGTTGTTTATCTAGTGCATCTGTTTGAAATGAACCAGGTTATTGCAAACATAGATAAAATATCTTGTCTATCACATCAAATGTAAAGTGGGCTACTTGCTCCAGCCTTTATGCTTGCACAGGTGGGGGGACCTTCAATGTCAAAATGCACCTAAATATAGATGATTCATGTCACTAATATTCTATCTCTCGATGGACCAAACCAGGTCACATCTGGATGAAGAAATGAAAGAAAACCAGGCATAGCTTGCAATTCATACCTTGCTTGGGAAAGATATGTAGATAAGGGCGCTGAGCCATGGAGGGGACCATACACCCCAGTGTACACTACAAAAAATAGCTAATTTGGTCCCAGAGGATCTTTTTGTTGCAGATCTCCTATGCTGTGTATCTCCCATTCCAGCAATCTCCTTTTTTGATTACCTCAGCTCTTTGTCACTCCTGTGTAGTTCCCAGGTTTTGTTCATCAGACAATCATCATTTTCTTCATCCTCGTCCCTAATTTGTATCACAGGTGAATGTATGTGGGAAAAAAGCCGGATTACTTACCGGTAATGCTCTTTTAATGAGTCCACGACAGCACCCCACATGAGAGAGAGGGATCCGCCCCATAGGAACAGGAAACCTACAGAATAAAAGGAGGCGGTCCCCTCTCCTCCTCAGTTTAGTTTACAGAGTATAAAAAGGGAACCGCAAAAGCTTTAGTATTAATTCTTATTCAGCAACATCAATTTCTTAAAACTCTATACAACCATTATTTGTGAACTTAAAGGAAAGAGCTGTGCATAATCAGGGAGGGTTGTAAATGGGTGCTGTCGTGGACTCATTAAAAGAGCATTACCGGTAAGTAATCCGGCTTTTTACCCTTCGCCACGACAGCACCCCACATGAGAGATTTTCAGAGAGTCATTATTTGGGTGGGATTACTGTACTAAGAACAGCTCTACCAAAGGTCAGATCAGAAGATGTAGATAGATCAAGTCTATAATGGTTGTAGAAGGTAGAAGGTGTAGACCAAGTTGCGGCCTTACATATCAAATGAATTGGTACATCCGCTTGTACCGCCCAGGAGGAAGCCATGGCTCGTGTTGAATGTGCCTTTATGCCCACTGGAGGAACTTCACCCTTTGACGTATAGGCCAGACAGATTGCTTCTCTGATCCACCGAGATATGGTGGCTCTTGTAACCCCATGTCCTTTCTTGCGGCCCTGAAAGGAGATAAACAGAGCCCTACTCTCCCTCGATGTATGAGACCTCTCTATATAAGTCAGGATGGCTCTTCTGACATCTAAGGTGTGGAACTTATGTTGTTCTAGAGTTACAGGAGAATCAAAAAAGGAAGGGAGAAATATTTCCTGAGATCTGTGATAGGTGGATGCCACCTTAGGGAGGTATGAGGGATCTGGTTTTAGGACTATTTGATCTTGAAATATTAACAAGAAAGGTGGGTCTACTGATAGGGCCTGGATGTCACTAACCCTCCTAGCTGAGGTTAGGGCTACCAATAGGGCTACTTTATACATTAGAACATTTAGAGGTGTGGAATCTAGTGGTTCAAACGGAGAGCCAGTTAAGGATTCTAGCACTAAATTTAAATCCCATGGAGGTAGACGGGGAATATGGACTGGATTACTTCGTTCACAAGACTTAATAAATCTGGAGACCCATCTATCAGCTGCTATATTACATCCATATAGGGCTCCTAATGCTGAGACCTGGACTCTCAAGGTGTTTACTGACAATCCTAATTCTCTGCCTTTTTGTAGGAACTCTAGAATAGGTGTCACTGGAACTTGTCTAGTGAATGGTATTGTATAGAAGTTTAAGAATTTTTTCCATACCCTACTATATATTAGGGTGGTAGATCTTTTCCTACTTAGTAGCAGGGTGTTTACTAGTTGTTCTGAAAAACCCCTTGAACTTAGTAACTGCCGCTCAAATTCCACGCCGTCAAGTAAAGCCCTTTCACTTGCGGGTGGAAGAAGGGCCCATGGAACAGTAGTTCCTTGTCTGATGGAAGAATCCATGGATCGCATAGACACATGCTCTGGAGACAAGAGAACCACGGTCTCTTTGGCCAAAAGGGTGCGATGAGGATTACCCTTGCTTGTTCCCTCCTGATCTTCCTGATCACTAGTGGAATCAGAGACATTGAAGGAAAGGCGTACGCCAGTTTGAACTTCCAAGGATGGTGTAGAGAGTCCAACATGTCTGGATGATCCTTGAAGTTCAGAGAAGCAAATCTTTTTACCTGCCTGTTGCTTCTTGTGGCAAATAGATCTATTTGAGGTATACCCCATGATCCTGTTATTGCTCTGAATATGTCTCTGTTTAGGGTCCATTCTCCCTGGCGTAGCATGTTTCGACTGAGGTAGTCTGCTTTGGTATTTTCTACCCCTCTGATATGTAGGGCTGATAGGGATGCAAGATGAGTCTCTGCCAATTGGAAGATCTCTCCCGCTATAGTCATCAGACTTCCTGACCGTGTACCACCTTGACGGTTTACATAGGCCACTGTGGTGGAATTGTCCGAGAAAACTCTTACATGTGCTCCTTGGATCTGTGGAAGAAAATGATTTAAGGCATTTTCCACCGCTCTTAATTCTTTCCAATTGGAAGAACATGTTAATTCTGCTTGATTCCAGGTGTCTTGGACCACATTATCCTACATATGTGCACCCCACCCCGTAGGGCTGGCGTAATAGTAATTATTTTACATGGGTCTATTATCCAAGGTACACCCTCTGAAAGGTGTCCCATATCTAGCCACCATAAAAAAGGGATTCTATGACCTTCCTGGAAAGAGTTAGTTTACTTTCCAGATGTCGTTTTTCCCCCCGGATTGATAATACTTCATACTGTAACTGACGGGTATGAAATTGAGCCCATGGTACAGCTGGGATACATGAGGATAATGATCCTAATAAGGACATAGCTTTCCTTAGTGTCATGTGGGGATATTCTATTGCCTTTGACACCTTTGACTGAATGGTTACTTTTTTTGAATGCGGGAGGAAGCTTTTTTGACTTACGGAGTCTAGCTGGATCCCTAGAAATATTTGAATGGTCTCTGGGTTCAGTCTGGACTTTTCGAAGTTGACGATCCAACCCAACTCCTGTAGGGATGAGATCGTGTTAGACAATCGCATTTTACATTGAGATATAGAATCTCCTACTACCAGAAAATCATCCAGGTAGGGTATTATCAAAGTGTCCCGTTGGCGTGGATAAGCCATCACTTCTAATATCACTTTTGTGAAGATGCGGGGAGCCATAGAAAGCCCAAAGGGCATTGCTACGTATTGAAAGTGACGAACCTGTCCCTCCAGGATGACTGCAACTCGGATTCTAGAGCTTTTTGTTGTTCTTGTCCCCTTGGAGATGTTATTATAAAGGAATCCCAAGGGATTCTCTCAAACTCTAGTTTTATCCCATATTTAATAATGTCCAGAATCCAGTGGCTAGTTGTTATCCGCTCCCATTTGGAAAATAAATATTTTAATCTACCGCCCACTTCATAATTAGCGGTACTTGTTACGTTTTGGATTATAGGATCCCGTAAACAGAGCACCTTTTTGTTTTGGGTCCTTTGTTTCCCAGCGCTCCCTTTGCTCAGTAGGTTTGTTCCTGGTAAAGGGGCGTCTTCTGAAGGCTCTCCTGTAAGAGGGAAGATATTGGTTAGGGAAGCCCTTCTTCCGCTCTCCTGCTTTATTTAAGAGCTCATCTAGTATTTTCCCAAACAGGAACTCACCCTGGCAGGGGATCGCACAAAGTTTTGCTTTGGCCTGTGTGTCCCCTTTCCAGTTTTTTAACCAGAGTGCTCGCCGGGCTGTGTTCACTAGGCCGGCTGACCTGGCTGCTAGGCGTAGCGAATCCACGGAGGCATCTGCCAGGAATGCTACTGCCACTTTCATTAGAGGGATTTTCGATAGGATTGTGTTCCTCGAAGCTCCACCTCTAATTTGTTCCTCCAGCTGCTCTGTCCACACTAGCAGCAACTTTGCAGTGCAGGTACCAGAAATAGCTGGTCTGAATGCCCCCGTGTTAGCCTCCCATGATCTTTTAAGTAAGGCTTCTGCCTTTCGGTGTAATGGGTCAGTTAGAGTCCCTGAGTCTTCAACAGGTAAGACCGATTGCTTGGAAGTTGAGGCTACTGCAGCGTCAACTTTTGGTATTTTAGACCAAGAATTTAGCTCTTCATCACTGAAGGGATAGCGTCTCTTAGCAGAAGATGGCAAGAATCCCCTTGTATGCTGTTTTTCCCACTCCTTTTTAACTAGCTCTTTAATTGTGGGTATGACGGGGAAGGATCTACGCTTTTTTTGTCCTAACCCCGCAAACATGATGTCTTGAGCTGACTTCTTTCCCTTCTCGTCTGGGCACCCCATCGTACTTCTAACAGCTTTTACTAAGTTGTCAACGCTGCTATTGGGTAGACAAAGTCCCCCTTCATTTTCGGATGAACTCGGCTGGGTTTCATCTATATCTGAGGATCTATGTATCACCTCTGACTCCGAGCTTGCTGGAGATTGGGACCTGCTTGGCTGTCGGGTACTGGTGCTACTTGCATGCGCCAAACCCTGCATCTCTTCACGGATTATGGCTCTAACATCAGACAGAGTCATTACATTCTCCTGCCGTAAGGTCAGTGTAATGCATTCTGAGCATAATCTCTTAATATATGAGTCCAGGAGGGGTTGCAAACATAAAGCACATTCCTTGTGTTTGGATTTATGTGTCCTTTTCGTAGTCTAGAGGGGATACAGGAGGAACATATATCAGCATATGGGAAGAGACTTTTTTTTTCAAACTCACCCAGTGAAGCTGACAGGTACCGGTTCTGGAGGCGGGTTCTTTGACAAAAGATCCCTCTGTTTGGTGGCAGATTGCTTTTCCTGAGGTCGATCCCCACTTTTAGTGCTGCTCCTGGCGCTTGTCTCCTTGCTGGGAGAACGCTCTGTTGCAGGCAAGTGCGCTACATTGGCCGGTGAAGCCATACTTACACACACCGGCCGACGCTAGCGCTGCACTTTTAAATGTGGCGCCGAATCTCCTGCCTCCCCGGACCCAACCCAGAAGTGCTCCAGCGACTTCCGGGTTAGACGCGCCACTCCTTCTCACCATGCGGCGGCTGCTGCATAAAAAGCCGGCCGCTGAGCGCGCGCGCCCTCATGGAGCCGGGCGGACCAGCGGCACCGGACCCGGACCATAGCGATCGATCAGACGAGGGGGGAGGCTGCAAACAGTGGCTCCCCCGCCGCTGCCTCTGGAACCGCAGCCCCTGCCATTCCCACAGACACCGACGCAGGCGGGTGCATGGCCCAGGAATCCTCTTGCTGCAGGTACTCCGGATTCCCATAGAAACAGGAAACCTAAACTGAGGAGGAGAGGGGACCGCCTCCTTTTATTCTGTAGGTTTCCTGTTCCTATGGGGCGGATCCCTCTCTCTCATGTGGGGTGCTGTCGTGGCGAAGGGTAAAAGCCAGCACTCCTTTCTGTGTCCACTACTCCCAAAAAGTACTAACTCCCACCCTAATATTTGAGCTGACTTAGAACACTACTTCCACTGACAGTATCCCTATCAGGGTATGTACAGACTTTCAGGAATTGGCAGCACATTTCTGCTGCATCCAAAGTGCTGACAGCTATTGAACGCCGGTGAAGCCGCATGTTTTCACTGAACCGTGGAATCACCGTGTCCAATACATTGTATGGATGAAATTTACCTACTGTAGGCTTGCGTCTCCACAAGATAGACATGCTGTGGTCAGGTAAGATTGGCCGCATGTCCTTCTCCGCAGGTAAGACAATGGTGTCTCTAGATGCATAGTGGACATAGTGTACAGCTACCCTAACCATTGCTCGCCGAGTATGAAACACAGCTTGGCTTTAGAATGGTTTTATTTATCTTCTCTGACATTGTATCTTCTGAGAACAAAGGATGCGTGTTCATCTTTTACAACAAATAAACTACAATAAGTTTGTGTAGTGTAGATTGTTACTTAGCCCCTGGGATATTCTGGGTTAGGGGACTATAGGGCAGAATAGAAACAGGTGTTGGTGACAATTTGGAAATTCCATTATTTGCAAAATTACATCTTATAATACATTGAAGGAAGCTAAGCTGTGGATCCCAATTCATTCAACTTAACTGACATCAACGGTACATGTTGAGGAGGATTAATGCTGTGTTGGTTTACCATATAGTTATTGATTTGCATACTTGCTTCGTGAAGAAGCTTTTAAAAATTTGCAAATGTAGTTTTTCTTTTAATCTAATTTTTCCAATTCACCTATTCTATGAACCCTTTTAAATATAAGATTAAAGTCACTTGGTTGGGTTAGAATACTTAGGTTTAGGATAATTCAATACATTTAAACTAGAGATAAATAGATCTTCTGAAACATGAATTCACTGATTTTGCTATATTTCTCCCCCAAAAATTTGATGACAAATAATTTCAAACAAATTTCAACAATGGAAAGGTTTGGAAAATAAATGTGGATTAGAGGAAAAAAAAAAGGGAGAACCAGGTTGACGATAAGAGATTAGACTCTACAGGTGAAAGAGAGAGGTCCTTGATGATAGGAACTTACACATTTCAGATCAGAGAAAAGGGAGAGCGGACCCCGCTGACCATAAAAGCAGAAAATGGTGCATGTTTTTTTTTGAGAACCATTAATCTCATCTCAAATTGTTCGCTTGAAAACATGAATTTCAGAAAATTAGACTCAAATTCAATCCTCATGGGATCATTCAGCTAATTTCTAGTTAAAACAAGTAAAATGCTAGTTTAAAATAATTATTATACTAATTAGAGGAGGATTCAAGGGAACTGGTGGTACATGTACAGTATCTTGATTGCTAGAAATTAGTGGTGGATCAACATGCCACTTTGCTGTGGTATTTTCTATAATCAAGGCACTGTACTTACTAGACTTAATCTTTGATCAATGTCAAATTAGTTCAAGTAGTAATAATGGTTTAATTTATTAAAATTAATAAATATTGAGGTTTGAGTACAAATAGTGAAAATTTGTGTGTATAAAGATTTCATAGCTGAGGTAGCTAGGCTATAATTCAAGCATTTCTGATTTCATTTCACTAAGACTATCTCTTTACTCGTGTACTCTTTTGATTTATAGCACCATCACTGAATATTCTTCAACACACTGTTAATTTCTTCTCAATAAAATATATTATCGCTGTTCCAGTTTATAGTATTTTATGAATGTAACTGATCTTTTACAATGATCTTCATATATAGAAGGTTTTCTTCCCATTCTGTTTCTACTTTTATTTTATAATTCTGCACATACACAATGAATTATTGTGTTTCATTACATGATATATGATTAAAAGTAATTTATATTGCTTGACATCAATTTTACAGCAATGTCAGATTCAATCAGCATCAATTAATTCAAAAACCAACTGGCAAAATGGAGCTGATTTAAAATGCATGAAATATATGTCAAAGTTTATCAATGTGGGACTGAAATGAAAGAATGAAAGAATCTTTTTGTTTAGTAGATTTGAAGGAAATAATTAGCAATAATAATAAAATCGCTATCCACCATTACAGGCAAGACAATCAAAGGTATTTAATTATTTCTACTGATTACTTTAGTGCTTGAAACATTTGTGCAATTGTGACATTGACCTGTTATGTAGTGCTGTTGTTTCAAGGGTTTTTATTAGATTATTATGTAAAGGTAACTAAAAATAGTAAAACTGACATGCTTGATGAAAATGCAATGGCTGTCTTCAATGAAGATGGAAAACCACTTGTAATATCTGAATATAGCTTCTGCACTACAAATAATTTATTGAGTGTTAATATTTGTGTATTAAAAGTCTTGTCAGTGTTTTCTGTTTTTGAAAATATATGGTCCGTCCCTCTAATAGTCATAATCAACTTCAGGGGTATACATGGAAATCACAGGGCCGCATTTTTTGCCAGTGTAGACAAGGTCATATCTCCCAACTTTTATAAACAAAGTACATGTATTGCAGCACATAAATAGTAATTATGACCCTTGCTGCTCTGACCCACGATATCCCTTTTCATAGCCATTACAAAGACTGGTTCTCCCAAAAATGCCCACACATGACTTCACAGTGCTTCTTGTAAAGTATGACACCCCACATTGCCTTCAACAAAGTTTAATGCCCTCACAGTATGATGCCCATAATATGCCCACCCATGGTACTATGTTCATATACTGTAGTTCCGCACACACAGTATTTTTGCTACCACACAGTGTGATGACTGCTCAGCATAAGGGTCCCAATTAGCATGATGCCCCCACTCAGTATGACACCTCCATCACAGTATAATGGCCCCCATATGATATAATGCCCCAGCACCTAATACTGAGTAAGATTGCCATAGCCTCATTCTGTACAAGGGATCCCACAGCCCCCACTCAGTATGATAACTCCAACATTACCCCAATCAGTAAGCAGTTTCCAACAGTACCTCATTCAGTCCCCCACTGAATATGAGCATTCCCATAGCCTCTACTTAGGATTAGTGTTCCCACAGCCTCCCAATCAGTATGCAATTTCCAATAGCCCTCAAACAGAATAAGCGTCCCCACAGCTGCTGATACAGTATGTAAAAATAAAAAGTAAATACTCACTTACAGTGGGTACAGAAAGTATTCAGACCCCTCTATATTTTTGACTTTTTGTTTCATTGCAGCCATTTGGTAAATTCAAAAAAGTTCCTTTTTATCACATTGTTGTACACTCTGCACCCCATCTTGACTGAAAAATAAAGAAATGTAGAAATTTTTGCAACTTTAATAAAAAAAGAAAAACTGAAATATTGCATGGTCATAAGTAGTGATGAGCGAGCACTAAAATGCTCGGGTGCTCTTTGCTCGGGTTGAGCAGATTGGAATACTCGGGTACTCGGCCAAAACAATGAGCCCAATGTAAGTCTATTGGAGACCTGAGTATTTTTACTGCAATCCCATCAGGGGTCCCTTTAACCCCTTCCCGACATGTGACGGAATAGTACGTCACATGTCGGGACCCCCGCTTTGATGTGCGCTCCGGCGGTGAGCGCACATCAAAGTCGCGACATGTCAGCTGTTTTTTACAGCTGACATGTGCGCGCAATAGCGGCGGGTGAAATCGCGATCACCCGCCGCTATTAACTAGTTAAATGCCGCTGTCAAACGCAGACAGCGGCATTTAACTACCGCATCCGGCCGTGCGGCCGGATATGAGCGCATCGCCGACCCCCGTCACATGATCGGGGGTCGGCGATGCTCCTCCATTGTAACCATAGAGGTCCTTGAGACCTCTATGGTTACTGATTGCCGGTGGCTGTGAGCGCCCCCCTGTGGTCGGCGCTCACAGCACACCTGCATTTTAGCTACATAACAGCGATCTGATGATCGCTGTTATGTAGCAGAGCCGATCGGGCTGTGCCTGCTTCTAGCCTCCCATGGAGGCTATAGAAGCATGGCAAAAGTAAAAAAAAAAAGATTTTAAAAATGTGAAGAAAATAAAAAAAATATAAAAGTTTAAATCACCCCCCTTTCGCCCCAATCAAAATAAATCAATAAAAAAAAACCCCAACCTACACATATTTGGTATCGCCGCGTTCAGAATCGCCCGATCTATCAATAAAAAAAAGCATTAACCTGATCGCTAAATGGCGTAATGAGAAAAAAATTTGAAACGCCAGATTTTCGTTTTTTTGGTCGCCACGACATTGCATTAAAATGCAATAACGGGCGATTAAAAGAACGTATCTACACCAAAATGCTATTATTAAAAACGCCAGCTCGGCACGCAAAAAATAAGCCCTCACCTGACCCCAGATCACGAAAAATGGAGACGCTACGAGTATCGGAAAATGGCGCAATTTTGTTTTGTTTTGTTTTTTGCAAAGTTTGGAATTTTTTTTCACCACTTAGGTGAAAAATAACCTAGTCATGTTAGGTGTCTATGAACTCGTAGTGACCTGGAGAATCATAATGGCAGGTCAGTTTTAGCATTTAGTGAACCTAGCAAAATAGGCAAGCAAAAAACAAGTGTGGGATTGCACTTTTTTTGCAATTTCACTGCACTTGGAATTTTTTTCCCGTTTTCTAGTACACGACATGCTAAAACCAATGATGTCGTTCAAAAGTACAACTCGTCCCGCAAAAAATAAGCCCTCACATGGCCAAATTGACGGAAAAATAAAAAAGTTATGGCTCTGGGAAGGAGGGGAGCGAAAAACGAAAACGGAAAAACGGAAAAAGCTCCGGGGGTGAAGGGGTTAAGGTCTAAAAACGTCTGAAAATGATTGAAACACTGCTCAAATGGCACAAGAACATCATGGGGATCGTCCCTGCAAGCATTCCTGACTCCTAGTTCACAGCTTTAAACTATTTTTTCTGAGATTCATGCCATTTTTCCCGGTGCCACCAAAAACACACTAAAACAAAACCAAAACGGATTTTGCTGGGAATTATGTTAAGGTACATCCTGTGCAGGTTAATGACTTGCCTGTAAGGCCAAATTATTAACCCCAGAACGAAAATTTCCTCCCCCACTTAGGCTTAGTTCAGACGCAGCGTTTTTGAAGCGTTTTTTAACTTTAACATTGCTTTCAACCACTACAAATGCTTTCACTGGGAAATGTCATTGTAACATTTAACAACCCTAGCTGGCCATGTGGTGTGTGCCCAATTCCCAATTCATGCCCAATTCCCCAATGTTGGTTCCTTTTTTTTACAAAATAAAATAGTGCCATCACAGTCCCCTTGCCCAAAATGCACCGTACAGAGCACGTTCATCCTGGTGATCTAATGGCAGTTAAAGGACACATTGCAGGAGACAGAATTAAGAAGTAGGCCCAATGTAATGTCATGGCCAATTCCCCTATGTGGGGTCCTTTTTTAAAAACTAAAATAGTGCCATCACAGCCCCCTTGCCCAAAATGCACCATACGGAGTACGTTCACACTGTTGATCTAGTGGCAGTTAATGGACACCTTGCAGGAGACAGAATGAAGAAGTAGGCCCAATGAAATGTCATTCCCAAATCCCCAATGAGGGGTCCTTTTTTTACAAATTAAAAGTGTGCCATCACAGCCCCCTTGCCCAAAATGCACCGTACAGAGCACGTTCACCCTGGTGATCTAGTGGCAGTTAAAGGACAGAATGCAGGAGCCAGAATGAAGAAGTAGGCCCAATGTAATGTCATGGCCAATTCCCCTATGTGGGGTCCTTTTTTAAAAATTAAAATACTGCCATCACAGCCCCCTTGCCCAAAATGCACCGTACAGAGCATGTCCACCCTGGTGATCTAGTGGCAGTTAACCCCTTTTTGACCTTGGATGGGATAGTACGTCCGAGTTCAGAACCCCCGCTTTGATGCGGGCTCCGGTGGTGAGCCCGCATCAAAGCCGGGACATGTCAGCTGTTTTGAACAGCTGACATGTGCCTGCAATAGCGACAGGTGGAATCGCGATCCACCCGCTGCTATTAACTAGCTAAATGCCGCTGTCAAACGCTGATAGCGTCATTTAACCGGCGCTTCCCGGGCTGGAAATGAGCGCATCGCCGACCCCCATCACATGATCGGGGGTCAGCGATGTGTCTGCAATAGTAACCATAGAGGTCCTTGAGACCTCTATCGTTGCTGATGCTGAATTGCTATGAGCACCACCCTGTGGTCAGCGCTCATAGCAAGCCTGCAATTCAGCTACATAGGAGCGATCTGATGATCGCTCCCATGTAGCTTAGCCGATCGAGTTTTGCCAGCTTCTACCCTCCCATGGAGGCTATTGAAGCATGGCAAAAGTAAAAAAAAAAGTTAAAAAATGTGAAACAAATAAAAAAATATAAAAGTTTAAATCACCCCCCTTTCACCCCATTCAATATAAAACAATACAAAAAATCTAACCTACACATATTTAGTATTGCTGCATTCAGAATTGCCCAATCTATCAATAAAAAAAAGGGTTAACCTGTTCGCTAAATGGCGTAGCGAGAAAAAAAAATCGAAATGCCAGAATTACGTTTTTATGGTCGCAGTGACATTGCATTCTAATGCAATAACGGGCGATCAAAAGAACATATCTGCACAAAAACGGTATCAATAAAAACATCAGCTTGGATTGCAAAAAATAAGCCCACTGCTGACCCTAGATTACGAAAAATGGAGACGCTACGGGTACCGAAAAATGGCACAATTTTTTTTTAGCAAAGTTTGGAATTCTTTTTCACCACTTAGATAAAAGAGAACCTAGACATTTTTGGTGTCTATGAACTCGTAATGACCTGGAGAATCATAATGACAGGTCAGTTTCAGCATTTAGTGAACCTAGTAAAAAGCCAAAAAAAACCAAGTGTGCACTTTTTTTGCAATATTACCGCACTTGGAATTTTTTTCCCATTTTCCTGTACAAGACATGGTAAAACCAATGATGTTTTTCAAAAGTGCAATGTGTCCCGCAAAAAATAAGCCCTCACATGGCCATATTGACGGAAAAATAAAAAAGTTATGGCTCTGGGAAGGAGGGGAGCGAAAAACGAACACAGAAAAATGGAAAATCCCAAGGGCATGAAGGGGTTAAAGGAAACATTGCAGGAGACAGAATGAAGAAGTAGGCCCAATGCAATGTCATGCCCAATTCCCGAATGTGGGGTCTTTTTTTGTACAAAATAAGAGTGCCATCACAGCCCCCTTGCCCAAAATGCACCGTACAGAGCACGTTCACCCTGGTGATCTAGTGACAGTTAAAGGACACATTGCAGGAGATAGAATTAAGAAGTAGGCCCAATGTTATATCATGCCCAGTTCCCCAATGTGGGGTCCTTTTTTTTACAAAATAAAATAGTGCCATCACAGCCCCCTTGCCCAAATTGCACCGTACAGAGCACGTTCACCCTGGTGATCTAGTGGCAGTTAAAGTACACATTGCAGGAGACAGAATGAAGAAGTAAGCCCAATGTAATGCCATGGCCAATTCCCCAATGTGGGGTCCTTTTTTTACAAAATATAAGTGTGCCATCACAGCCCCCTTGCCTAAAATGCACTGTACAGAGCATGTTCACCCTGGTGATCTAGCGGTGGAAAATGATGAGAGGTGGAGGAAGGCCTCATTAAAAAGTAAGCCCAATATAAAGGAGCGGGTCTCCTAGACTTGTAATGCCCATACACTAAGTGCATGGGCTGACAAACATTTCCCCATGGAGGGGGCAATTTTTTTAAAAAAATTGTTTACTAGGCATCATAAACACCTTCCAAAAGTGTAAAGTGGTTTCCTACACAGTTGCTGCTGGGAAAGTGCAGGTTTTTAGTAAAAATATGGTGGACGAATCGTTGGATGAAGTGATCAGGAAAAGGGGCATGGTGATGACAGGAATGGAAACGTACATGATTAATAACAGCAGTGGCTATGGGAGGTATGAGATCCAGGATACAGCCTACAATGATTTGTCGTTTAGCCACCACCAATTACCAGAATGTTTTTCATGCCCATCAGAAGATCGGTGTAACAGATGCGCGTGTTTGACTCGGCCTAAAAAATGCCTGTCAAAAATATGTTGCCAAACAAATACGCACGTGTCTGTCTAAAGAGCAAAGTGCAACATCTTTGTGAGATGCTGAATTATGGAAAGTAGATCAGTGTTGGAGGAAAACCAAACAAACTGATGGATGCTTGTGAAAAACTAAGTTTAAAGAGGAGTGCACTGTCCGTAACTATAAAAACACAAGATTCTTCATCTTCACCCATACATATTACCAATAATATCCGAATTTCACAGTCGAAAATTATTTGTTCTAGTGTAACGAACATTGATAAAGGGATGTCACCAAACGTAGATAACCACGACCCTGGGAAACACCAGATTTCCTCTTTGCAAGATATGGACGATGATGGTATTGATGACGACTTTGAAATTTAACACATCAACACCAAGAAGATGAAGATCACAGCTGCAAAAAATGTGTAGAAAGGCAGTGAACCTCTAGAAAATCATTTTCTCTTGGGCAAACTTTCCCTCTTACCAAAGTGGTACCGAATTATGCATACACAGCTCTCATGTCTATTTAGCGTGAGATGGTTGAAAGATGATGTATTCTGTTTTTTCCATGTCTACTTTTTGAAAGCGAGCATAAAAGAAGGATAAAATAGTGACATGTGATTTTGGTCAGTAAGGCGGTAATGTCAGGTAGAGATAGGTAGATCTGCATGTCATAGACGTACTGATGATATTACAAACCGTGCCATTACATCAGCTGTCCCAGGCCGAAGGTGTAGATGGAGAAGAGTAGGGGTCCTAGAACTGAGCCTTGGGGAACACCGAAAGACTGTGGTCGAGGTGAGGAGGTGGTGTGGGAGAGGGAGACTCTGAATGTCCCCGTAACACCCTGGTTGTTTTTCAAAGACTCTGCCGATAACCCCCAAAAGACCATTTGCACCAACGGCCATGCCTGCATCAGCAGGGGTAGGAAAACTCCCATCCTAACCACCACAAGCATGATCAGGCACATGGCAGCAAAGCACCTGACTTTGTTGGTTGAACACAAGGCTCCATGAACAGTGTCTGCGGGTGGTACCACTGCATATTCTGATGTTGTGCATGCAAGCCAATCCCCCGCCCATGGTGCATGCAAAGATGCCTCATGCCCTGCATCTGCAGTTGCACACAAACTCAACTAGCACCATCAACAAGCACATCCACGTCCTTGTCCCAGCGTTCAGTTGTCCATACCCCAGTCTTTGGAACGCAAGCAGAAATAAGCAGCCAATCCCACATTACTAAATTTACACATTTGTCATCTGCTTGCGCTCGAAAAGTAGCATTTTAGGCCTGTGGGAGACATAAGCTTTCCGCAACCTGATGCCGGTGACCATCACAAGGTACTCGTTACCCAGCTGCCACAATTTTTTTCATTCTGCGGACATGACATTACACAAGCAAGCACGTGTCCCACTACATTACCTGAGCCCTCTACAATGCTGTTACAGGGAAAGTGCACCTAAACACGGACACTTGGACAAGTGCATGTGGCCAGGGATGGTTCATCTTGCTGATGGCACACTGGGCTAACATAGAGGAAGCCATGACCCAGTCGGACATTGGGAGACCATGTTGCAGATGTATGGAGACAGGTTGTGGAAGGTGTTGTCTGTCATAGTTAGGGTTTGGAACTGTAGCCTCTAGCCAATTAGAAGGCACTGAAGGGCCTGGCAGAGAGGAGAGGCTGGGGAATAACAGAGGGACAGTTGGATTACTCGGGCATCAGACTTTTGGATAGATTGGAGTGGTGCAAGAGTGCTAGAGGGGAGGCCAGAGAGTGGAAGGTTGCAATAGTGGAGGCGGGAGTTCATGAGGGTGTGCACAAACATTTTTTCAGTTTCTTGGAATGTATGGATCCTGGAAATGTTTTGAGTTGCAGTGGGCAGGAGGAGGCAAGGGCTTGTATATATATCTATATCTTGAAAGAGAGTTGAGGATCACCCCGAGGCTCCGAACATGAGGAACTATTTGTACCAGTGTGCCATCCAGGCATTACACAGGCACGTGTCCCACAACATTACCCGTACCCTCCACCATGCTGTTATTGGGAAAGTCCACCTAACCACAAACACCTGGAAAAGTGCTTGTGGTCAGGGATGGTACATCTCACTAATGGCACACTGGGTTAACATAGTGGAAGCCGGTACCCAGTCCAACCTTGGGATGGTGCACATCCTCCCAACCCCGAGTATTGAGGGCCCTTCGTAAATCTGGGTTGCCACTACAGTCTACAGCTCCTGCACCTCCTCCTTTACATCCTCTTCGGTCTCCATCTCCGAAAGTAACAGTTCAGTCACAACTTGGAAACACTGCAGCACTGCCTCAGGCAAGCGGAAACAGGCTGTGCTGAAGCTAATATGCTTAGGTGACAAACCGCACAATGATGAATAGTTGTGGACAGCTCTGAAAGAGCAGGCAGGTCTGTGGCTGACACCACTGAACCTACAGCCAGGCATGGTCATGTGTGACAATGGCTGGAACCTGGTGGCTGCTCTGTGTCAAAGAAAGCTCACACACGTGCCATGCCTGGCCCATGTGATTAACCTCATTGTTCTAAGTTTCCTGAAAAGCGTTCCTACCAGCATCAACAAGGCCACTGGTATTCAGTTATGACTTCACACATAAGACCTCAGGAGTGGACATGGATGTCAGACATATGTACCATCCTGCAAAACTTTGAGGAATTCACCAAGATGGTGAATGGCAATGACGCCATAATTAACATCTCCATCCTGCTTCTCTGTGTTCTAATATTAATATTTATAGTTATTTATATAGCGTCAACATATTTACAGTTTCAAACCCAACAGTCCTAAGTAACAACAATAACAATTATACAATAATTAAACAGAAATAAAACAACCCTGCTAGTGACAGCTTGCAATCTACATTAAGTAACAACTATAACAATTATTAAACCACCCAAAAAAACATCCTGCTCGTGACAACTTACAATCTACAATGAAGTGGGGGAGATAAAAACTACAGGGGAATGTATTTACAATGAGGTATTTACAATGATATTGCTGAGGTTTGTCGAAAGTTGTGGAGGCCTGAGGACAAGGAGGATGAGGAGAGCATGCTCAGTTGTCCTCTTGGTGATGACACGTTAGCAGTCTTGCACTCATGGCTGAGTTTATGTTCCACTGCCTTTCCCGTCACCCTCACGTTCTCAAAATTTTGGGTGATGGAATACTGATTGGTGACACTTCAAGACCCACGCTACAAGGAGAACTTTATTTCTCTTATTCTAGAGGCAGATAGGTGTACTACAATGTTGGAGGACCATACGGCCCCTCTTGCTGAATTATTAAAAAAATTCCCATCTGAAAATGTCGGCAGAAGAGGTCACAGTTTGTTGGCCAAGCAAGGAGTACAGGTGAGAGAGACGCAACTCCAATCCAGCAGAGGCAGTGGAACACTGACAAAGTTCAGGGAGAGTTTTCTCAGACCCTCCTATCGCCCTGGCCCTGAGACATGGGGGACTCTCACAAGGAGTGCGTTGTTTGAGAAAATGCTGAGGGAGTACCTTGCTGACCGTTCCAATGTCCTCTGCCATTCCTCTGTGCCCTTTAATTATTGTTTTGCAAATCTGAACACAGAGCATGAACTGTCTCTCTACTGCGAACTTGTGCTGTACTCACGGTCATGGAGTGCACGGTGCCTCGCTCTCTGGCCATCACTGTGAACATGGCTCCTCGCTTTCTGGCAGTAATGCTTTTTCTTGGCGGGAGCACACGCCTTTGTAATACAGAGATGGAGTACAACAAAGCCCAAGCATTCACACTCTGCTCCTCAGACTTTCTATGTGCGCAGTGACTGCCTCTAGGCAGAAGATGATGATGGTGGTAGTAGTAGTTGGAGCATTTAACACAGTCATGAAGCAGCCATAACAACTTGAAAGAGTAGTATTTTTAACGAGATACCACACTGTTCGACTGGCCTGTATTTGTTAATTTTTTAAACTAAAATAGTGTACCAAACTAGGGTAACAGACAGCAAATAAAGCTGAATGCAGGTCTGAATTTCAACATTTTGTAGGCCACAAATACATCAGACGTCTGACAGCGATAACACACTGGCAAATATGTGGCCTTTTTATATTTTTTTATGCTAAATAGTGCTGTACATAATTAGAGTATCAGACAGCAAAAAAGTGGCACATCGGCCTACAATGACCAAACTTGGAGCATGCAGATATATGAGGGCTGTCACGGAAATACCACACTGGCAAATATGTGGTCTTTTTATATTTGTTTAGGCTAAATAGTGCTGTATATCATTTTGGCAACAGACAGCAAAAAAAGTGGTCCTCCGGCCTACAATAACCAAACTTGGAGCACGCAGATATATGAGGGGTCTCACGGAAATACCACACTAGCAAATATGTGGCCTTTTTATATTTTTTATGCTAAATGGTGCTGTATATAATTAGAGTAACAGACAGCAAAAACAGTGGCAAAACGGCCTACCATGCCCAAATTTGGAGCACGCAGATATATGAGGGCTCTCAAGGAAATACCACACTGGCTAATATGTGCCCTTTTTATATGCCTACAATGACCAAACTTGGAGCACGGAGATATATGAGGGCTGTCACGGAAATACCACACTGGCAAATATGTGGCCTTTTTACATTTTTTAGGCTAAATAGTGCTGTATATAATTTGAGTAACAGAGAGCAAAAACGTGGTCCTCCGGCCTACAATGACCAAATTTGGAGCACGCAGATATATGAGGGCTGTCACGGAAATACCACACTGGCAAATATGTGGCCTTTTTATATTTTTTTAGGCTAAATAGTGCTGTATATAATTTGAGTAACAGACAGCAAAAACGTGGTCCTCCGGCCTACAATTACCAAATTTGGAGCACGCAGATATATGAGGGCTCTAACGGAAATACCACACTGGCAAATATGTGGCCTTTTTATATTTTATTATGCTAAATAGTGCTGTATATAATTAGAGTAACAGACAGCAAAAAAAGGTACTCCAGCCTACAATGACCAAGCTTGGAGCATGCAGATATATGAGGACTGTCACGGAAATACTACACTGGCAAATATGTCGCCTTTTCATATTTTTTTAGGCTAAATAGTGCTGTATATAATTTCAGTAACAGACAGCAAAAAAAGTGGTCCTCTGGCCTACAATGACCAAACTTGGAGCACGCAGATATATGAGGGCTCTCATGGAAATACCACACTGGCAAATATGTGGCCTTTTTTTAATGCTAAATAGTGCTGTATATAATTAGAGTATCAGACAGCAAAAAAAGTGGTCCTCCGGCCTACAATGACCAAACTTTGAGCATGCAGATATATGAGGGCTCTCACGGAAATACCACACTGGCAAATATGTGGCCTTTTTATATTTTTTGAGTCCAAATAGTGCTGTATATAATTAGAGTAACAGACAGCAAAAAAGAGGTACATCAGCCTACAGTTCCCAAACTTGGAGCATGCAGATATATGAGGGCTGTCACAGAAATACCACACTGGTAAATATGTCGCCTTTTTATATTTTTTTATGCTAAATAGTGCTGTATATAATTAGAGTAAGAGACGGCAAAAAAGTGGTCCTCCGGCCTACAATGACCAAACTTGGAGCACGCAGATATATGAGGGCTGCCATGGAAATACCACACTGGCAAATATGTGGCCTTTTTATATTTTTTGAATCTAAAAAGTGCTGCATATAATTAGAGTAACAGACAGCAAGAAAAAAGTGATACATCGGCCTACAGTTCCCAAACTTGGAGCACGCAGATATATGAGGGCTGTCACGGAAATACCACACTGGCAAATATGTGGCCTGTTTTTTTTTTAAAATGCCAAATAGTGCTGTATATAATTAGAGTAACAGACAGCAAAAACAGTGGCAAAACTGCCCAAAATGCCAAAACTTGGAGTACGCAGATATATGAGGCCTTCTTTGATGAATTTAAAACACCAAAAAAAAAAAAAAGTGGCACAAGGCTAGCACACACAACTATGCTACGTATGCCTGACAAACTATGATTTTTAAACAGGCCTCAGTCTGACAGAACACACTGCATATTTTTTTTTGGGGGGGTGAATTTTTTGGAAAAAAAGGAACTAGGTATATAGTAAAGAAGCTGCAGCAGCAGCAGACATTTATGGAGCTTTAGGAGGGATGCAGTGGGGCATTGGACGCACATATAGTGCCTGCAGGTCTTGCACTGATGTGGATATGCTGTGCCCTGCCTACCTAGCGCTGCAATATCGGGACCAATGAATAAGCCCTAAAAAGGACTGTTAGCTTCTCAGGAGTTGTGGATTTAACAGTTGCAGACCTACACTAACTATAAACGATTCTAACCCTATCTCGGCAGCAGCTCTCCCGACTCTCGCTGAATCTGGAGCAGAATGCGGCGAGCTGGGCGGCGCCAGGTCTCTTATACTCGGGATGATGCTGTGTGGCCAAGCCAATCACTGCACGACCACAACAAAGATGGCTGCGGCGTTTCATGGCCTGGCAGACAATCCCTGCACCATAATTGGGTCTCTAAAGTCCACCAAAAATGCTGGGTGGAGACACCAGTTACCGCCGAATAATCCCGGAAATGCTCAGTGCTCGCCGAGTACACCGAGCATAGTGATACTCTGGCGAGTAACGAGTAGTGGCGAGCACGTTCACTCATCACTAGTCACAATCCATATCTGCTGACATCACCACTGAAGCCAGTAGTCACATAGTGGATATATGAAATAAGATATTTTTTTTTTACTTTATAACATTCTGTACTCGTTGCTAATATTCTTAAATTCCCAGAAAATCCATTAAGCAGTGTATTGAGTTGCTTTTTGATTTTTTGTATGCATATATGAATTAAAAAGTCTTAACACAGATGGTTGATGGAATCCAGTTGCATTTTGAAGAGAAAGAGAAGAGGACAGTGAAGATTAAATACAAACAGCAAAAGCTAATAGTTTAGAATGTAATTAACTACACAAACCACAATAGCAAATAAAGATTAGTGTCTCTTTAAATTATGTACCTACATTTCAATACAAATAATATAAATTATTCAGCTTTGCTGCTTAAAAATAATTACACAAAATAATTTCTAGTGATAAAGATTTATAGCAAGATGTCTTCCTAAGTACTTATCTATTCTGGATAACAGGCATAAAATCAAATAGTTCCTTACAGCTATACATTTGCTGTAAGGGCTCCCTTGTGTACTTCTGTATTCTGAAGACAAGTTTAGTTTATGCATAAGGTAAGCACAACTAATATATCAAATCTTACCAGCAAGATATATGTACATTGCATTTTGTATTTTATTATCATAGTGTTGTTGCTCTGAGGCCATTAATACTCCCAAAGCCTTTTAAAATGCAATATATTTTTTTGGCTGGATGCTTATTTAATCTATTCTGAGACATGCCCATGTTTCATAATGGCAAAATTCTAAACTTCTTACCATATTTTACCTGTTTTTTTTTCATTGCTGACTTCTAGTTGCCTTGATATTTTTGTTCAGGTGAAAAAGTAGTTTGTCTTGTTTAACTGCTAAGTTTAGAAATAGCAGTAAAATTGTGCTATAACAAATGTTCAAATGTTTGTGCTGATCTTTTTAAGTCAAAGGTTCAGTATTATAACTGATAACTAGTGTTGAGCATTCCGATACCGCAAGTATCGGGTATCGGCCGATACTTGCGGTATCGGAATTCCGATACCGAGATCCGATACTTTTGTGGTATCGGGAATCGGAATCGGAAGTTCCCAGTTTATGGATCCCAGGGTCTGAAGGAGAGGAAACTCTCCTTCAGGCCCTGGGATCCATATCCATTTAAAAAATAAAGAATTAAAATAAAAAATAGGGATATACTCACCCTCTGACGCGCCCTGGTATTAACCGGCAGCCTGCTTTGCTTAAAATGAGCGCGTTCAGCACCTTCCATGATGTCACAGCTTCTGATTGGTCGCGTGCCGCTCATGTGACCGCCACGCAACCAATCACAAGCCGCGACGTCATCCCTCAGGTCCTAAATTCCCTTCTAGGAATTTAGGACCTGAGGGATAACGTCGCGGCTTCTGATTGGTCGCGTGGCGGTCACATGAGCGGCACGCGACCAATCAGAAGCCGTGATGTCATGGAAGGTACTGAACGCGCTCATTTTAAGCAAAGAAGGCTGCCGGTTCACAGCGGTAAGGTCCAGGCTGCGTAGGAGAGGTGAGTATATCAATATTTTTTATTTTAATTCTTTATTTTACACATTCATATGGATCCCAGGGCCTGAAGGAGAGTTTCCTCTCCTTCAGACCCTGGGAACCATACAGGATACCTTCCAATACTTGAGTCCCATTGACTTGTATTGGTATCGGGTATCGGTATCGGCGAGATCCGATACTTTGCCGGTATCGGCCGATACTTTGACGGTATCGCTCAACACTACTGATAACTAAGTAGAGATATGTAAGTTTTAAAAAATAATATCTATATTAATAAATACGTATGTTTTTTAGAATTTCTCAAAAATCTTGGATTCAAGTGAATTTGAATCTTGTGTGATTCTTTTTGCGTGAATACATTAAAATGATATTTGCAGTACATCTCAAGTAACTACATGAGGTGTAATCAGTGACAGCACATGCTGGAAGACTTGAATTATGTAGAAAGAAACTGAGTCAATTAGGTATCATGCACAGAAGAGTAGCGGTAGGGACGTTATGGGTAGGCACGAGGAGAGGTGGGCATGAGAGTCTATTAATTTTTATAATGCACTTTACAAAAGCCATACGTCCAGTGCCAGTAAAACCTACAAGAGAAAAAAGTAAGCAAAAACCCTGATGTAACTAAGTAAAAAAGCAAAATTGCATTTAAATAACGCAGTTTTTAGTAATACTGTTTTTTGATTAAAAAAATAGCACAAAAGCCATCCCACCTCGTCAAGGTAACTCTGATAGGGACAGTCCTATACTGTCTAATATTAAAACCTTACCATGTGTCAATGTTGACCTCAGTGTGAATAAGGGCAGACAAAAGGACTGGGTCCAACCAGTGAAACACCAGACTGGGGAAGCCTTATATATAGTCTCTAACTCAGAAACAGGGAGGCCACACCCCGGCTTGCACAGAACGCAACAATACAGATAAGAAAAACACAAAAATTGAGCTTAACTTGAGTTGGTACACATGCAAAGGTTAAACACATGTTCACATTGGCCACAAAACATTAAAACCTACAAGAGAAAAAAGTAAGCAAAAACCCTGATGTAACTAAGTAAAAAAGCGAAAGTGCATTTAAATAATGCAGAGTTTTTAGTAATACTGTTTTTTTATCAAAAAATAGCACAAAAGCCATCCCACCTCATCAAAGTAACTCTGATAGGGACAGTCCTACACTGTCTAATATTAAAACCTTAGCATGTGTCAATGTTGACTTCAGTGTGAATAAGGGCAGACAAAAGGACAGGGCCCAACCAGTGAAACACCAGACTGGGGAAGCCTTATATATAGTCTCTAGCTCAGAAACAGGGAGGCCACACCCCGGCTTGAACAGAATGCAACAATACAGATAAAAAAACACAAAAATTGAGCTTAACTTGAGTTGGTACACATGCAAAGGTTAAACGCATGTTCACATTGGCCACAAAACATTAAAACCTACAAGAGAAAAAAGTAAGCAAAAACCCTGATGTAACTAAGTAAAAAAGCGACAGTGCATTTAAATAACGCAGAGTTTTAAGTAATACTGTTTTTTGATCAAAAAATAGCACAAAAGCCATCCCACCTCGTCAAGGTAACTCTGATAGGGACAGTCCTACACTGTCTAATATTAAAACCTTACCATGTGTCAATGTTGACCTCAGTGTGAATAAGGGCAGACAAAAGGACTGGGCCCAACCAGTGAAACACCAGACTGGGGAAGCCTTACATATAGTCTCTAGCTCAGAAACAGGGCCAGTAGTAGCAGGGCCGTATTTGCCACTAGGCACTTGAGGGCATGTGCCTAGGGTGCCAAGATGCGGGGGGGCAGCACTTGAGCAAGGTTTTTTAATTTTTTTAAGGCAAGGGGTCAACCACCCAAGCCATGCATACAAGATGGGAGGGGGAGTGTTGTGAACTCTGTTTTCGGGCTCCCTCTTGTGGTCACAGGTGGTATTGTGTGAGTGTTGTTTTTGGGCTCCCCCTGGTGGCTTTGTTTGTTATCCTGCTGATCTGTGGCTGGATCAGCTGCCTCGTTATGCACTAGGGAGTTTCCTATTTAGCTCTGCTTCACCTCCACTTGTTGCCGGCTGTCGATGTATTCAGTGCTATTCTGATCTCCCCTGATTATCTTCGTTTTCAGTCTCTTCTGGAGAAGCTAAGTTTCTGTTTGATTATTTTTTGCTCATCAGCCTGCAATATGATTTCAGTGTATGATGAGTTAGTCCAGCTTGCTAATATGTGAGTTCTTGCTGCTGGTAAGCTCTGGGGTACGGAGTTGCTTCCCCCGCACCGTTAGTTGGTGCGGGGGCTCGAGCAATCTCTGCGTGGATATTTTGCTTAGGGTTTTCTATTGACCGCACAGCTCCCTTCCTATTTTCTGCTATCTAGTGTTAGCGGGCCTCATTTGCTAAATCTATTTCATCTCTGCGTTTGTGCTTTCCCCTTAACTCACCGTTAATATTTGTGGGGGGCTTTTCTATATCCTTGGGGTCATTTCTCTGAGGCAAGTAAGGACTTTACTTTCCCTCTAGGAATAGGTAGTTTCTCAGGCCGTGAAGAGACGTCTAGGATTTCCAGGTAACGTTCCACGGCTGCCTATAGTTGTTTGCGGATAGGATCAGGTTGCGGTCAATCCAGATACCACTTTCCCAGAGCTGGTCGTCTGTTTAGTTACTTAGCTAGTCAAACTTGTGATCCTTGCCACTAGGATCATAACAGTACAGCCGGCCCATAAAGTGTTAATTGCATGGCAGAAGCAGGAGAAGAGAAGCCTTGAAGAATTTTTTTTTTTTTTTTGCTGCTGTGTGTCTAGCTTCTCTCCTCCTCTTAATCTTGGTGTGGCTCTGAGTTCAGCTGCTGACATGGATATCCAGAGTTTGGCCTCCAGTGTAGATCATCTTGCTGCAAGGGTACAAAGTATTCAGGATTTTGTTGTTCACAGTCCTATGTCAGAGCCTAGAATACCTATTCCGGAGTTGTTTTCTGGAGATAGATCTAGGTTCCTGAATTTTAAGAACAATTGCAAATTGTTTCTTTCTTTGAAACCTCGTTCCTCTAGTGATTCCATTCAGCAAGTTAAGATTATTATTTCTTTCTTGCGTGGCGACCCTCAAGTTTGGGCCTTCGCATTGGCGCCAGGGGATCCTGCATTGCTCAGTGTGGATGCGTTTTTTCTGGCCCTTGGATTGCTCTATGAGGAACCTAATCTTGAGAACCAGGCTGAAAAAGCTTTGTTGGCCCTCTCTCAGGGGCAAGATGAAGCAGAGATGTATTGCCAGAAATTTCAGAAATGGTCGGTGCTTACTCAATGGAATGAGTGTGCCCTGGCTGCAAATTTCAGAAAGGGTCTTTCTGAAGCCATTAAGAATGTCATGGTGGGGTTCCCTACGCCTGCAGGTCTGAATGAGTCAATGACTCTGGCCATTCAGATTGATCGGCGTTTGCGGGTGCGCAAACCTGCGCACCATTTGGCGGTGTCTTCTGAACAGACACCTGAGTCTACGCTGTTGTGTATCCGCTTTTTGGGCTCCCCTGGTGGTTGCTGGTGGTACTGGTGACTTGTTTGCACTTTGCTTCTTCTGTTCACCTGCTTCCATCAGTGTTTGGGAGTTTCCTATTTAGCCTTGCTCTCCAGTCATTTCCTTGCCGGTCATCATTGTAACCAGAGCCTTCGGTTGCATGTTCCTGCTACTAGTCTGCTGATCAGCTAAGTGGACTTTGTCCTTTTGTTTTGTACCTTTTTGTCCAGTTTGCAGTTTTTGTATTTCTCTGTAGCTGGAAGCTCTTGCGGGCTGAAATTGCCACTCCTGTGTCATGAGTTGACACAGGAGTCTTAAAGTAATTTCAGGATGGTTTTTGAAAGGGTTTTCAGTTGACCGTGAAGTCCTCTTTTGTATCCTTCTGCTATCTAGTAAGTGGACCTCTCTTTGCTAAATCTACTTTCATACTGTGTATGTCTTTTCCTCTTAATTCACCGTTATTACATGTTGGGGGGGCTGCTATCATCTTTTGGGGTATTTCCCTAGAGGTAAGCCAGGTCTGTTTCTTCCTCTACCAGGCGTAGTTAGTCCTCCGGCTGGCGCGTGGCATATAGGAAGCTGTAGGTATGCTCCCTGGCTGCTGTTAGTTGTGTGGTAGATTTAGCTCACGGTCAACTCGAGTTTCCATCACCCGAGAGCTCGTTCGTTACTTATGTGTTTTTTACATTCCCTTGCCATTGGGAACCATGACAGTATGACCGGCCTACAAAGTGTTAATTGTTTGGGCTGAAGCAGGAGAAAAAGAAGTGTTGAAGGGAAATTTTTTTTTTTTCTTTCCCTCAGAGTTTTGCTGCCTAGCCCTTAATTGCTGTCTAGCTGCTTCTTACCTCCTCTTAACCCTTGAATGGCTCTGACCTTAGCTGTTTAACATGGATGTCCAGAGTTTGGCTGCAGGTTTAAATAATCTTGCTACGAAGGTTCAAAATTTACAAGATTTTGTTATACATGCTCCTATTTCTGAACCTAAAATCCCTACACCAGAGGTGTTTTCCGGAGATAGATCTCGGTTTTTGAATTTCAAATATAATTGTAAATTATTCCTTTCTCTCAGACCTCACTCCTCAGGAGATCCTGTCCAGCAGGTTAAGATTGTAATCTCTTTGCTGCAAGGTGACCCTCAAAATTGGGCATTTTCATTGGCACCAGGGGATCCTGCGTTGCTCAATGTGGATGCGTTTTTCCTGGCTTTAGGGTTGCTTTATGAGGAACCTAATTTGGAGATTCAAGCTGAAAAAGCTTTGATAGCCCTATCTCAAGGGCAAGAAGAAGCGGAGATATACTGCCAAAAATTTCGTAGGTGGTCTGTGCTTACTCAGTGGAATGAGTGCGCCTTAGCGGCAAATTTCAGAGAGGGCCTTTCTGATGCCGTTAAAGATGTTATGGTCGGGTTCCCTGCGCCTACAGGTCTGAATGAGTCCATGACAATGGCAATTCAGATTGATCGGCGTTTGCGGGAGCGCCCAGCCCGTGCACCATTTGGCGGTATCTTCTGAAGAGACGCCAGAGAAAATGCAATGTGACAGAGTTATGTCCAGAAGCGAGCGGCAGAATTATAGGCGTAAAAATGGGTTATGCTTCTATTGTGGTGATTCTGCTCATGTTATATCGGCATGCTCTAAGCGTACTAGGAAGGTTGACAAGTCCATTTCAATTGGCACTTTACAGTCCAAATTTATTTTGTCTGTAACCTTGATTTGTTCATTATCAGCTATTACCGTGGATGCCTATGTGGACTCGGGCGCCGCTCTGAGTCTTATGGACTGGTCCTTTGCCAGGCGCTGTGGGTTTGATTTAGAGCCTCTGGAAGTCCCTATACCTCTGAAGGGTATTGATTCTACACCTTTGGCTTGTAATAAACCACAGTTCTGGACGCAAGTGACTATGCGTATGACTCCAGACCATCAGGAGGTGATTCGCTTCCTTGTGTTGTACAATTTACATGATGTTTTGGTGCTTGGATTACCATGGTTACAGTCTCATAACCCAGTCCTTGACTGAAAGGCTATGTCTGTGTTAAGCTGGGGATGTCGGGGGGCTCATGGGGACACTCCTATGGTGTCCATTTCGTCATCTATTCCATCTGAGATTCCGGCATTTTTGTCTGATTATCGTGATATTTTTGAAGAGCCTAAGATTGGTTCACTCCCTCCTCACAGGGATTGTGATTGCGCCATAGATCTGATTCCTGGCAGTAAATTTCCAAAGGGTCATTTGTTTAACCTATCTGTACCTGAACATGCTGCTATGCGCAAGTATATTAAGGAGTCCCTGGAAAAGGGACATATTCGTCCTTCTTCATCACCTTTAGGAGCCGTTTTTTCTTTGTCTCTAAAAAGGATGGCTCTCTGAGGCCTTGTATTGATTATCGTCTCCTGAATAAAATTACAGTCAAATATCAGTATCCGTTGCCTTTGCTGACTGATTTGTTCGCTTGCATAAGGGGGGCTAAGTGGTTCTCTAAGATTGATCTTCGTGGGGCGTATAATTTGGTGTGAATTAAGCAGGGGGATGAGTGGAAGACCGCATTTAATACGCCTGAGGGCCATTTTGAGTACTTGGTAATGCCTTTCGGCCTTTCTAATGCACCTTCTGTCTTTCAGTCCTTAATGCATGATATTTTCCGGGAATATTTGGATAAATTTATGATTGTGTACTTGGATGATATTTTGATTTTTTCTGATGACTGGGAGTCTCATGTTCAGCAGGTCAGGAGGGTTTTTCAGGTTTTGCGGGAGAATTCTTTGTGTGTAAAGGGTTCAAAGTGTGTTTTTGGGGTTCAAAAAATTTCATTTTTGGGGTATATTTTTTCCCCTTCTTCTATTGAGATGGACCCTGTCAAGGTTCGGGCTATTTACGACTGGACGCAGCCTATGTCTCTGAAGAGTCTCCAGAAATTCTTGGGCTTTGCTAATTTTTATCGTCGATTTATAGCTGGTTTTTCTGGCGTTGCTAAACCTCTGACGGATTTGACTAAAAAGGGTGCTGATGTTGCCAATTGGTCCCCTGCTGCCGTGGAGGCCTTTCGGGAGCTTAAGCGCCGCTTTTTGTCTGCCCCTGTGTTGCGCCAGCCTGATGTTTCTCTTCCCTTTCAGGTTGAGGTCGATGCTTCCGAGATCGGAGCGGGGGCGGTTTTGTCGCAGAAAAGTTCCGACTGCTCAGTGATGAGACCTTGTACGTTCTTTTCGCGAAAATTTTCGGCCGCCGAGCGAAACTATGATGTTGGTAATCGGGAGCTTTTGGCCATGAAGTGGGCATTTGAGGAGTGGCGTCATTGGCTTGAGGGTGCCAGACATCAGGTGGTAGTTTTGACTGATCACAAGAATTTAATTTATTTGGAGTCTGCCAGGCGCCTGAATCCTAGACAGGCACGTTGGTCGTTGTTCTTTTCCCGGTTTAATTTTGTGGTCTCGTACTTACCGGGTTCTAGGAATGTGAAAGCAGATGCTCTTTCTAGGAGTTTTGAGCCTGACTCTCCTGGGAATTCTGAACCTGCTGGTGTCCTTAAGGATGGAGTGGTTTTGTCTGCTGTCTCTCCAGATTTGCGACGTGCTTTGCAAGAATTTCAGGCGGATAGACCTGATCGTTGTCCGTCTGGTAGACTGTATGTTCCTGACGAGTGGACCACTAGAGTCATCTCGGAAGTTCATTCTTCTACTCTGGCAGGTCATCCGGGAATTTTTGGCACCAGAGATTTGGTGGCTAGATCCTTCTGGTGGCCTTCCCTGTCTCGAGATGTGCGTGTTTTTGTGCAGTCTTGCGATGTGTGTGCTCGGGCCAAGCCTTGTTGTTCTAGGGCTAGTGGGTTGTTGTTGCCCTTGCCTATTCCGAAGAGGCCTTGGACGCACATCTCTATGGACTTTATCTCGGATCTCCCTGTTTCTCAGAAGATGTCTGTCATCTGGGTGGTGTGTGACCGTTTTTCTAAAATGGATCATTTGGTGCCATTGCCTAAGTTGCCTTCCTCATCTGAGTTGGTCCCTCTGTTTTTTCAAAATGTGGTTCGCTTGCATGGTATTCCGGAAAACATCGTTTCTGACAGGGGTACCCAGTTCGTGTCTAGATTTTGGCGGGCAGTCTGTGCCAGGTTGGGCATTGATTTGTCCTTTTCGTCTGCATTCCATCCTCAGACCAATGGCCAGACGGAGTGAACTAATCAAACTTTGGAGACTTATTTGAGGTGTTTTGTGTCTGCGGATCAGGATGATTGGGTTGCCTTTCTGCCGTTGGCGGAGTTTGCTCTTAATAATCGGGCTAGTTCTGCCACTTTGGTTTCTCCTTTCTTTTGCAATTCAGGGTTTCATCCGCGTTTTTCATCTGGTCAGGTTGAATCTTCGGATTGTCCTGGAGTGGATGCGGTGGTGGATCGGTTGCATCGGATTTGGGGACAAGTAGTGGATAATTTGGAATTGTCCCAGGAGAGGACTCAGCAGTTTGCTAACCGTCGTCGTCGTGTTGGTCCCCACCTTCGCGTTGGGGACTTGGTGTGGTTGTCTTCCCGTTTTGTCCCTATGAGGATTTCTTCTCCCAAATTTAAGCCTCGGTTCATCGGTCCTTATAGGATTTTGGAGATTCTTAACCCTGTTTCCTTTCGTTTGGACCTCCCGGCATCTTTCGCTATCCATAATGTGTTCCATCGGTCGTTGTTGCGGAGATATGAGGTACCGGTGGTTCCTTCTACTGAACCTCCTGCTCCTGTGCTGGTGGAGGGTGAATTGGAGTACGTCGTGGAGAAGATCTTGGACTCCCGTATTTCCAGACGGAGACTTCAATATCTGGTTAAATGGAAAGGCTATGGTCAGGAAGATAATTCTTGGGTAACTGCCTCTGATGTTCATGCCTCGGATTTGGTTCGTGCCTTTCATAGGGCTCATCCAGATCGCCCTGGCGGTTCTTGTGAGGGTTCGGTGCCCCCTCCTTAAGGGGAGGGTACTGTTGTGTATCCGCTTTTTGGGCTCCCCTGGTGGTTGCTGGTGGTACTGGTGACTTGTTTGCACTTTGCTTCTTCTGTTCACCTGCTTCCATCAGTGTTTGGGAGTTTCCTATTTAGCCTTGCTCTCCAGTCATTTCCTTGCCGGTCATCATTGTAACCAGAGCCTTCGGTTGCATGTTCCTGCTACTAGTCTGCTGATCAGCTAAGTGGACTTTGTCCTTTTGTTTTGTACCTTTTGTCCAGTTTGCAGTTTTTGTATTTCTCTGTAGCTGGAAGCTCTTGCGGGCTGAAATTGCCACTCCTGTGTCATGAGTTGACACAGGAGTCTTAAAGTAATTTCAGGATGGTTTTTGAAAGGGTTTTCAGTTGACCGTGAAGTCCTCTTTTGTATCCTTCTGCTATCTAGTAAGTGGACCTCTCTTTGCTAAATCTACTTTCATACTGTGTATGTCTTTTCCTCTTAATTCACCGTTATTACATGTGGGGGGCTGCTATCATCTTTTGGGGTATTTCCCTAGAGGTAAGCCAGGTCTGTTTCTTCCTCTACCAGGCGTAGTTAGTCCTCCGGCTGGCGCGTGGCATATAGGAAGCCGTAGGTATGCTCCCTGGCTGCTGTTAGTTGTGTGGTAGATTTAGCTCACGGTCAACTCGAGTTTCCATCACCCGAGAGCTCGTTCGTTACTTATGTGTTTTTTACGTTCCCTTGCCATTGGGAACCATGACACTACGCAATGTGATAGAATTCTGACCAGAAGTGAACGGCAAAATTATAGACGGCAAAATGGGTTGTGCTTTTACTGTGGTGACTCAGCTCATGTTATCTCAGCATGCTCTAAGCGCACAAAAAAGATTGATAAATCTGTCACCATCGGTACTTTACAGCCTAAGTTCATTTTGTCTGTTACCCTGATTTGTTCCCTGTCATCTTACCCGTTTATGGCTTTTGTAGATTCAGGTGCTGCCCTGAGCCTGATGGATTTGTCATTTGCCAGGCGCTGTGGTTTTGTTTTGGAGCCTTTAAAATTCCCTATTCCACTGAGGGGAATTGATGCTACACCATTGGCTATGAATAAACCTCAGTACTGGACGCAGGTGACCATGTGCATGACTCCTGTTCATCAGGAGGTGATTCGCTTTCTTGTTCTGCATAATTTGCATGATGTTGTCGTGTTGGGTCTGCCATGGTTGCAGACTCATAATCCAGTCCTGGATTGGAAAGCAATGTCTGTGTCAAGTTGGGGTTGCCAGGGAATTCATGGCGACGCTCCTGTGGTGTCAATTGCTTCATCCACTCCTTCTAAAGTCCCTGCGTTTTTGTCGGACTACCAGGATGTATTTGATGAGCCCAAACTCAGTTCTCTACCTCCTCATAGGGATTGTGATTGTGCTATAAATTTGATTCCTGGTAGTAAGTTTCCTAAGGGACGACTTTTCAATTTGTCAGTGCCGGAGCATGCTGCTATGCGGAGTTATATAAAGGAGTCTTTGAAGAAAGGACTTATTCGCCCCTCCTCCTCCCCTCTGGGTGCGGGATTCTTTTTTGTGGCTAAGAAGGATGGTTCCCTGAGACCTTGTATTGATTATCGCCTTCTAAATAAAATCACGGTCAAATTTCAGTATCCTTTGCCATTGTTATCTGATCTGTTTGCTCGCATTAGGGGGTCTAGTTGGTTCACCAAGATAGATCTTCGTGGTGCGTATAACCTTGTGCGTATTAAGCAGGGTGATGAATGGAAAACTGCATTTAATACACCCGAAGGCCATTTCGAGTACTTGGTGATGCCTTTTGGACTTTCTAACGCTCCTTCTGTCTTTCAGTCCTTCATGCACGACATCTTCCGCGAGTATCTGGATAAATTTATGATTGTGTATCTGGATGATATTCTGTTTTTTTCTGATGATTGGGAGTCCCATGTTAAGCAGGTCAGGATGGTGTTTCAGGTCCTGCGTGCCAATGCTTTATTTGTGAAGGGCTCAAAATGTCTTTTTGGAGTCCAGAAGGTTTCTTTTTTGCGTTTCATTTTTTCCCCTTCTACTATTGAGATGGACCCAGTCAAGGTTCAGGCTATTCATGACTGGACTCAGCCTACATCTGTTAAGAGTCTTCAGAAGTTCTTGGGTTTTGCTAATTTTTACCGTCGCTTCATCGCTAATTCTTCTGGTGTTGTTAAGCCTTTGACGGATTTGACCAAGAAGGGTTCTGATGTTACTAATTGGTCTCCTGCGGCTGTGGAGGCCTTTCGGGAGCTGAAGCGCCGGTTTTCCTCGGCTCCGGTCTTATGTCAGCCAGATGTCTCTCTTCCTTTCCAGGTCGAGGTTGATGCTTCTGAGATTGGAGCGGGGGCTGTTTTGTCGCAGAGAAGCTCTGATGGCTCTGTGATGAAGCCATGTGCTTTATTTTCAAGAAAGTTTTCGCCTGCCGAGCGGAATTATGATGTCGGTAATCGGGAGTTGTTGGCTATGAAGTGGGCATTTGAGGAGTGGCGACATTGGCTCGAGGGAGCTAAGCATCGTGTGGTGGTCTTGACTGATCACAAAAATCTGATTTATCTCGAGTCGGCCAAGCGGCTGAATCCTAGACAGGCTCGTTGGTCATTGTTTTTCTCTCGTTTTGAATTCGTGGTCTCGTACCTGCCTGGTTCGAAGAATGTGAAGGCTGATGCTCTTTCTAGGAGTTTTGTGCCTGACTCTCCTGGAGATTCTGAGCCGGCTGGTATCCTCAGAGAAGGGGTGATTTTGTCTGCCATCTCCCCAGATTTGCGAAGAGTGCTGCAGGAGTTTCAGGCGGATAGACCTGACCGTTGTCCACCGGAGAGACTGTTTGTCCCAGATAGATGGACCAACAGAGTTATTTCCGAGGTTCATTCTTCGGTGTTGGCAGGCCATCCTGGAATATTTGGTACCAGAGATTTGGTGGCCAGGTCCTTTTGGTGGCCTTCCTTGTCACGGGATGTGCGTTCCTTTGTGCAGTCTTGTGGAATTTGTGCTCGGGCTAAGCCTTGCTGTTCTCATGCCAATGGTTTGCTGTTACCTTTGCCTGTCCTGAAGAGGCCTTGGACGCATATTTCCATGGATTTTATTTCAGATCTCCCTGTCTCTCAGAGAATGTCTGTCATCTGGGTGGTGTGTGATCGTTTTTCTAAGATGGTCCATTTGGTGCCCTTGCCTAAGTTGCCTTCCTCCTCCGAGTTGGTTCCGCTGTTTTTTCAAAATGTGGTTTGTTTGCACGGGATCCCTGAGAATATTGTTTCCGACAGAGGATCCCAGTTTGTGTCTAGATTTTGGCGGACCTTTTGTGCTAAGATGGGCATTGATTTGTCTTTTTCGTCGGCCTTCCATCCTCAGACGAATGGCCAGACCGAGCGAACTAATCAGACCTTGGAAGCCTATTTAAGATGTTTTGTTTCTGCTGATCAGGACGACTGGGTGGCTTTTTTGCCATTGGCCGAATTTGCCCTTAATAATCGGGCTAGTTCTGCTACTTTGGTTTCGCCTTTTTTTTGTAATTCGGGGTTTCATCCTCATTTTTCCTCGGGTCAGGTGGAGCCTTCTGACTGTCCTGGAGTGGATCTTGTGGTGGATAGGTTGCATCAGATTTGGAATCATGTTGTGGACAATTTGAAGCTGTCACAAGAGAAGGCTCAGCGCTTTGCCAACCGCCGTCGCTGTGTGGGTCCCCGACTTCGCGTTGGGGACTTGGTGTGGTTGTCTTCTCGCTTTGTTCCTATGAAGGTCTCCTCTCCCAAGTTCAAGCCTCGGTTTATTGGTCCTTATAAGATTTTGGAAGTCCTTAACCCTGTGTCATTTCGCTTGGACCTCCCAGCATCGTTTGCTATTCATAATGTGTTCCATCGGTCGTTGTTGCGGAGGTATGTGGTGCCTGTGGTTCCTTCGGTTGAGCCTCCTGCCCCTGTGCTGGTTAAGGGAGAATTGGAATACGTGGTGGAGAAGATCTGGGATTCTCGTATTTCTAGACGGAGGCTTCAGTATTTGGTTAAGTGGAAGGGCTATGGTCAGGAGGATAATTCCTGGGTTGTCGCCTCTGATGTTCATGCGGCTGATTTGGTTCGTGCCTTCCATGTGGCTCACCCTGATCGCCCTGGGGGTTTTTGATGAGGGTTCGGTGACCCCTCCTCAAGGGGGGGGGGGGTACTGTTGTGAACTCTGTTTTCGGGCTCCCTCTTGTGGTCACAGGTGGTATTGTGTGAGTGTTGTTTTTGGGCTCCCCCTGGTGGCTTTGTTTGTTATCCTGCTGATCTGTGGCTGGATCAGCTGCCTCGTTATGCACTAGGGAGTTTCCTATTTAGCTCTGCTTCACCTCCACTTGTTGCCGGCTGTCGATGTATTCAGTGCTATTCTGATCTCCCCTGATTATCTTCATTTTCAGTCTCTTCTGGAGAAGCTAGGTTTCTGTTTGATTATTTTTTGCTCATCAGTCTGCAATATGATTTCAGTGTATGATGAGTTAGTCCAGCTTGCTAATATGTGAGTTCTTGCTGCTGGTAAGCTCTGGGGTACGGAGTTGCTTCCCCCGCACCGTTAGTTGGTGCGGGGGCTCGAGCAATCTCTGCGTGGATATTTTGCTTAGGGTTTTCTATTGACCGCACAGCTACCTTCCTATTTTCTGCTATCTAGTGTTAGCGGGCCTCATTTGCTAAATCTATTTCATCTCTGCGTTTGTGCTTTCCCCTTAACTCACCGTTAATATTTGTGGCGGGCTTTTCTATATCTTTGGGGTCATTTCTCTGAGGCAAGTAAGGACTTTACTTTCCCTCTAGGAATAGGTAGTTTCTCAGGCTGTGAAGAGACGTCTAGGATTTCCAGGTAACGTTCCACGGCTGCCTATAGTTGTTTGCGGATAGGATCAGGTTGCGGTCAATCCAGATACCACTTTCCCAGAGCTGGTCGTCGGTTTAGTTACTTAGCTAGTCAAACTTGTGATCCTTGCCACTAGGATCATAACAGGGGAGGCCGAGCCATGCATACAAGATTGGAGGGGGGGACCTGAGCCATGCATGCAAGGATGGGAGAGGGGGAGCTGATGTGAACTCTGTTTTTGGGCTCCCTCTTGTGGTCACAAGTGGTACTGAGTGAGTGCTGTCTTTGGGCTCCCTCTGGTGGCTCTTTGTGTCATTCTGCAGGTCTGAGGCTGGTTCAGCTGTCTCTTTATCTGTTAGCTGGTTTCCTATTTAGCTCACCTGGACTTTCAGTGGTTGCCTGCTGTCAATATATTCAGTGCTATTTTGATCTCTCCTGACTACCTTCGTTATCAGTCTCTCCAAGAGAAGCTAAGTTTCTGTTTGTTCATTTTTTGATCATCAGTGTTCAATATGTTACTCGGTTTATTATCAGTCCTTGTCCAGCTTGCTAATATGTGATTTCCTCGCTTGCTGGTAGCTCTAGGGGGCTGAGTTTCTCCCCTCACACCGTTAGTTGGTGTGGGGGTTCTTGAATTCTCAGCGTGGATATTTTGTATAGGGTTTTCTACTGACCGCACAGTTTCCTATCTGTCTTCTGCTATCTAGTATTAGCGGGCCTCATTTGCTGAATCTGTTTCATTTCTACGTTTGTATTTTCCCCTTACCTCACCATTATTATTTGTTGGGTGCTTTCTATATCTTTGGGGTTATTTCTCTGAGGCAAGTGAGGTCTTACTTTCTTCTCTCTAGGGGTAGCTAGTTTCTCAGGCTGCGTCGAGACGTCTAGGAATTCAGGCACGTTCACCGGCTACCTTTAGTGTGTTCGTTTAGGATCAGAAATGCGGTCAGTCCAGTTACCACCTCCCTAGAGCTCGTTCTATGTTCAGTTACTTAGCTCGTCAGTTCTGTGATCCTCAGCCACTAAGGATCATAACAGGGAGCCATGCATACAAGATGGGAGAGGGGAGCCATGCATACAAGGATGGGAGGGTGGAGCCATGCATACAAGATGGGACAGGGGAGCCATGCATACAAGATGGGACAGGGGAGCCATGCATACAAGATAGGACAGGGGAGCCATGCATGCAAGATGGGATGGGGAGCCATGCGTAGAAGGATGGGAAGAGGGGGAGTCGAGCCATGCATACAAGATGGGACCGGGGGAGCCATGCATACAACAGGGGGAGCCACACATAACATGACAGGATGGGGGGAACCACATATACCAGGATAAGAATGATGGGATACCTGGCTTATACTCGAGTCAATAAGCTTACCCAGTTTTCCGTGGCAAAATTAGGTGCATCGGCTTATACTCATGTCGGCTTATACTCGAGTATATACGGTATGTAATATATAACACATGTATGTGTGTGGCTATATATATGTAGCTTTGTCACCATAAAAGGAGGGGGGCCCAGACACATTTCTTGCACTGGGGTCCCAAGCTGTCAGTGTCCGCCCCTGACCAGGGATCAATTGTACTTGCATCTTACAGAAGTGAGTACAATTGAGGATCTGACTGCCAGGTCAGAGTGATGTGAGCAGCATGATCACATGATCTGACATCGTTCACTCGTGCTCCAGAGGCAAACACTGGTGGTAAGTGCTCCATTGGAGCAGAAGACACCGAAGATTAAAGGGAACCTGTCACCCCCAAAATCGATGGTGAGGTAAGCTCACCATCATCAGGGGCTTACCTACAGCATTCTACAATGCTGTAGATAAGCCCCCGATGTTACCTAAAAGAGGAGAAAAAGAGGTTAGATTATACTCACCCAGGGGCGGTCCCACTGCGGTCCAGGTCCGATGGGTGTCTCAGGTCCGGTCCGGAGCCTCCCATCTTCATTCCATGACATCCTCTTCTGGCCTTTATGCCATGGCTGTGGTGCAGGCATACTTTGTCTGCCCTGTTGAGGGCAGAGCAAAGTACTGCAGTACGCAGGCGCTGGGACAAGTCAAAAAAGGCCCGGTGCTTGCGCACTGCAGTACTTTGCTCTGCCCACAACAGGGCAGACAAAGTACACCTGCGCTGCAGCCGCGGCATGAAGACCAGATGAGGACATCATGGAATGAAGATGGGAGGCTCCGGAACGGACCTGAGACACCCATCAGACCCAGACCACCGCTTTGGGACCGCCCCTGGGTGAGTATAATCTAACCTCTTTTTCTCCTCTTTTAGGTAGCTGTTGTGAATTCCGCTCTTGGGCTCCCTCCGGTGGTTGTAAGTGGCATTTTTGTGAATTCTGTTCTTGGGCTCCCTCCTGTGGTTTTGAGTGGCATGGCTGCTTCTGGGATTTAGCATCAGCAGCTGTTTTCACTGATCGTCTTTCTGGCTCGGCTATATTAGTCTGGCCTGTTCTCTCATTCAATGCCAGTTGTCAATTGTTGAGCTTGGAGTCATGGCTCTCTGAGGATTTCCCTGCCACTCTGACCATTTCAGCAAAGCTAAGTCCTTGCTTGTCTTTTTGCAGTTCACTTGTTGTGGACTTGTTGTTTGGCATTTTCTATGTTTTGCTCATTTGTCCAGCTTATCAGTATGGATCTATTTAGCTAAGCTGGAAGCTCTGGACAGCAGAGTTTGCCCTCCACACCTTTAGTCAGGTGTGGAGATTTTTGCATTTCTCTGAGGTGGACTTTTTCTAGTTTTTATTACTGACCGCACAGTTTTCTGTTCTGTACTAATTCTGTCTAGCTAGTAGTGGCCTCCTTTGCTAAATCTTGTTTCATACTATGTATGTCATTTCCTTCTCCTCTCACAGTCATTATTTGTGGGGGCTGTCCTATCCTTTGGGGATTTTCTCTGAGGCAAGATAGCTTTCCTGTTTCTACCTTTAGGGGTAGCTAGTTCTCTGGCTGTGACGAGGTGTCCAGGGAGTGACAGGAACATCCCACGGCTACTGCTAGTGTCTGTGTTAAGATTAGCAACTGCGGTCGGTATAGTTACCACCTGCTCAGAGCTAGTCGCATGTCGCTCCTTAATCACCAAACCATAACAGGTAGCATTGGGGGCTTATCTACAGCATTACAGAATGCTGTAGGTAAGCCCCTGATGATGGTGAGCTTACCTCACCATTGATTTTGGGGGTGACAGGTTCCCTTTAAGTGCACGGGGGGACAATTTGAGTGGGGATGAGGGCATTTATTTTGTGTGTGGATAATTTGAGTGAGGATGAGGGGATTTATTGTGTGTGGGGAGAATTGGAGTGGGGATGGAGGGATTTATTGTGTGTGTGGGGACAATTTGAGTGGGGATGGGGTGTTTAATGTGTGGGGTAAGATTTGGAGTGAAGATGGGGTTATTTATTGTGTGTGGGGAGAGTTGTAGTGGGGATGGGGGGATTAAATGTGTGGGGGAGATTTGAGGACACAAAATGAAGAGCAAAGGGGGAGATGGGGAAACAGTACAGGGGAATGGGGGACATGTATGAGGAAACAGTATGAGCAATGGGGGCATGTATGAGGAAACAGTATGGTGGAATAGGGGCATGTATGAGGAAATAGTACTGGGGAATGGGGGCATGTATGAGGAAACAGTACTGGGGAATGGGGGATATGTATGAGTAAACAGTACTTTGGAATGGGGGCATGTAAGAGGAAACAGTACTGGGGAATAGGGGGCATGTATGAGGAAACAGTACTGGGGAATGAGGGGCATGTATGAGGAAACAGTATGGGGGATGGGGGCATATTTTAAGAAACAGTATGGGGGATGGGTGCAGACAGTATGGGGAGCGAACAGGGAATTTATGTGGACACAGTATGAGTAGAGATGTGAAAAATGCATGTGAACAGAGTATGGGGAGTGAGGGTGATGGGATATGTGCAGACACAGTATGGGGAGGCAGGTGAGCAGGCAGTATAGAAAGTGAGGGGGTAAATATATGAGGAGACAATATAGTGAACAGGGGGATGTGAGAGGAGACAGTATGAGGAGGGAGGGGAATAGTGCGAGGAGACAGTATTGGGGGGACAGTGTAAGGGCACAGCCAGGAGGGGACAGTATACCAAGTAGGGGGAGTGTGATGACAGAGTCTGAGGGTACATAGTATGAGAGGATGGTGTGAAGAGGGGGCCGGTATGGAATGGAGAGGTCAGTGTGAAGAGCATGTACCATAAGAGGGACAATGTGGGGGTCATATTTTGTGCAGACAATATAATGAGGGGCAATTTTTTATTCAGTAGCATGATAATGTGGAGATTTTCTGCAAAAGAACAAAGATGGAAGTCTGCAGAGACGAGCTGTGGATGGGAAAACTCATTGTGGGGTCTGGACAAGATGAAGATAAGAAGAAGAACGGCTCCAGAGACAACATCATCCATAAGGTACCTGGATGTAAATGTTATTTGTGATACTAACTCTCATGTTTTTCTTTATGTTAGGAGCATTACAGAGGATGTCCAGATTTGTAATGAGTCTGCAGTCATTCTTTGTGACTGCAGGCTTCTGAATTCTCACAGTGCGCACTGCATGCTGTCAGGATTCTCTTGTGCTGGCGATTTACATGCATGCGGTCATGTGCTGTGTGGCCTCAGTCAATGAAAATGAACTGAGTGAGGTAGGGCATGTATAGTCGGAATGTGGTCAGAAGTATACAAATCGCTTGCTTGTGCTGACATGTCCACCGGCAAGGGAGAATCCTAAAAGTGTGCAGTACATTATTTGAGAGAACTCAGAAGCCTGCAATGCCAGGATTCAGCTCTGCAGGTTCCAGTAGTCATCACTTGGACACTTCATATGCGATTTTCATACTTATGGTCCTGTGACGAGTTTTTCTTCTGCTTCTCAGTTTTTCACTGAACATTGAAAGCATTAGGAAGAGGAGCTCGTGGGTACATGACTAAGTGTGCAAATTGCATATGTCCTTGGGAAGGGAGGGCACCAAAATGAATTCTTGCCCCGGGTACCAGAAAACCTAGATACACCTCTGCCGGTATGCTACTGCAAGTAGCGACTAACGGGTGGAGGGAGGTCTGTGCTCAGCATAGGCAGTGAGGCAGGGACTGAGGATGTGCTTAGAGAGAGAATGGAGACCCGAAGACTGCCCGTCCCAGTCTAAGCTGTAGCCTGGACAGGTAGTGATGGCTACTTGCGGACATGTGCGGCACTTGCGGTGAGACAAAAAAACACTGCTAACAGTGTTATTTTTCCATTGCTGCAAGTACCGCATTTGCCGGTTCGTGGCAAAACTGCAAGCGCCACTCGTGTCCGCAAGTCCCATAGAGAATGCTTGAGACCAAACGCAGTGTTGCCATAAGTGATTCGTTACACGGCAGATGCGGAAAAACTGCCGAATCTGCTGCAAAAGGCTACTTTCACATCAGTGATTTTTGCCAAAGTCACTGCCGATAGCTTCATACTAATGGAGGAGGCAGCACTAAAAGTGCCTATGGCAGCATAAACTTTAAATACGGCCCTGAGCAGTAGGAAAAGATTCCAGAAGGACAAATCAGAGAAACCTTAGCAAAAGTTTTGGCAAGAGTTTCCCTGCTCTATTCTTAATGATGCATTTCTGCGCATTGTATGTAGTGTCGTTGTCAGTGTATTGTTATTTGTGTCATTTTTTTTATATAAGCCAAAGAGTACTTTCTTCATGGATTAATGGCCATTGAGATATTTTCTTTTTTTTTTATGATGAATACAGCAGATGATGGATTAAACAGCAGAGATGATAAAGACCTAATGAGAATAATGTCTAAACATCAGTTTATAATTCAGTTTATAATTCAGACAGCAGTCCATGAGTTAAACAGTAAATAAGAGTAGATGCAGACTGCAGACACTGCAAGAGAATGCAGAGATGGTTACAGAGCATATTTCAAAGACATAATGATAAGGGCATTTATGTTGTGAGCTCCAATGGGCTCAGCAATGATAATGTCTGTAATACTCTGCAGAAAATGTTGGCGCTATATACACAAATCATAATTAAAATTCTTTTTGGGTAACGCATATTCTTTTCAATCTATCATGTCGAATATATTTCCACAAACATTTTTACAGGCCAAAATTTGATTGCCCTCATACTCTGTGTCAGGATCAGTGATAGAAACAGGGAGTCACTTGAATGGGGGAGAGATGTAGTAGTGATATATGAAATGCTTTAGGAATTTTTAACATCGGGGGTAACTTCAGATGAAAAGTAACTGGATTAATTTCCTTAACAATTTGGAAAAGGCAAATAAACTTTTTGTAATGAGTCTTTAAAGAGATGTTTTTGTTAAAAGACAAACCGTTTCTCTAGGAAAGATGTAGGAAACTGGTCAATGGTGGTTATTAGCGCCCTTCTCACCTTAATTTCTTGAATTATTCTCTGCCAGCCATGTCCAGGGAGAATAGCTACAGTGTCATTTGTTCTAAACTCCTTGAATATGATGCACACCGTGGACAAAGGAATATTCAGATCTCTGGAGATGGATTTGTAAACTTAAGATTGTTGATGTTGTTCATCAATTATGATTCTCAAGTACTCAGACAGTTCTCGTCTCCTCTTTCTGTTCTCCATGCTTAGTGTGACACATACAGATACACTATGCAAAGATTTCATCAGATTTCATCTCACAGGCATCTAGTTTTGCTATGTTATTGCAAAAGAATAGAGCTGTGAGAGCTGCAGCAAATATACTGTATAAGAAGACAAAGTTTAGTTTGATTGTTATGTGCTAGCTAAATGTCTCACACTGGTGATGCCTCCTTTTATAAAAATATTGCCCCACACTGACAGCTCATCATAACCTGCCCCATCATATCTCTGTACTGTGCAACTTCTGACTCTGTGATTTCCATAGCCACAAGACAGTTACTGTAGTCTCAGATCACCTGCCTACCTAATGCATTTTATAGTACTGAATCATACTGCTGCTTGCATTAACAGACTTAGCCCTACACTGATAGACATCTCCTTGCCGACTCTGTTATTTTCTATACTGTGTCCTTGTTGCCATTGCTGCTAGATGCCAAATTATGTTTTCTGCTTCTCCAGTGTGTTGTACAGCTATGCTCTCTTACTGCTGGGAAGCATACCCATTCATGAAACTTCTCCAAAAATAGAGATCATTGCTTAACCCCTTAATGACCGCCGATACGCCTTTTAACGGCGGCCGCTAAGGGTACTTAAACCACAGCGCCGTTAATTAACGGCGCTGTGGAAAAAGTGAATAGCGCCCCCCAGAGTCGGATTTTCTCTAAGGTCTCGGTTGCCGGGGGTAGCCAAGACCCCAGAGAACATGATTCGGGGTTTTTTTACCGACCCCCGAGTTGCGATCGCCGGTAATTAACCGTTCACGGGCGGTCGCAAAAGAAAACAAAACGCGATTTGTCATTTAATTTCTCTGTCCTCCGATGTGATCGCACATCGGAGGACAGAGAAATGTGGTCCCCGATAGCCTCAGATAGCCCCCCAATACTCACCTACCTCCCCCGGAGCTCCTCGTGGCTCCCGATGGGCGCCGCCATCTTTTTCCGGGGAAATAATGGCGGGCGCATGCGCAGTGCGCCCGCCGCCCGGCACTCGGATATTCTTTGGGGTCTCGGCTGCCGGGGGTAGCCGAGACCCCAAAGAACATGATCGGGGTAAATTTTTACCGACCCCTGTTTTGCGATCGCCGGTAATTAACTGTTTACCGGCGACCGCAAAAAAAAAAAGCGATGTCATTTCTCTGTCCTCTGATGTGATCGCACATAAGAGGACAGAGAAATAGGGGGATTCGGGGACCCTGTTATACTTACCGGTGTCCCTGGGTCCTCCTGCTTCTTCTGCTGGCCGCCGGCTTCTTGCTTCGGTAAGAAAATGGCGGGCGCCAGCCGGCCGGCAGAAGAAAATTCTTCCTCTTTTTTTATTTTGGTCACTGTGAGATCCTATCACAGTGATCAAAATAAAAAAAATAGTAAATAACCCCCCCCTTTATCACCCCCTTAGTAAGAAAAAAGTAATAAAATAAAAAAAATGTATGAATTTCTATTTTCCAAATAGGGTTAGGGTTAGGGGTAGGGTTAGGGTTAGGGTTAGGGTTAGGGGTAGGGTTAGGGTTAGGGTTAGGGGTAGGGTTAGGGTTAGGGTTAGGGCTAGGGGTAGGGTTAGGGGTAGGGTTAGGGGTAGGGTTAGGATATGTGCACACATAGAATGGTTCTCTGCGGATTTTTCCGCAGCGGATTTGATAAATCCGCAGGACCAAAACGCATCGTTTTTCCTGAGGATTTATCGCGGATGTACCGCGGTTTTTGTGCGGATTCCACTGCGGTTTTACACCTGCGGTTTTTCTATTATGGAGCAGGTGTAAAACCGCTGCGGAATCAGCAGAAAGAATTGACATGCTGCGGAATGTAAACCGCTGCGCTTCCGTGTGTTTTTTTCCGCAGCATGGGCACAGCGTTTTATGTTTCCCATAGGTTTACATTGTACTGTAAACTCATGGGAAACTGCTGCGGACCCACAGATGCGGAAACACTGCGGATCCGCAGCAAAATCCGCAACATGTGCACATAGCCTTAGGGTTAGAGTTAGGGCTTGGGTTAGGGTTAGAGCTAGGATTAGGGTTAGAGCTAGGGTTAGGGCTAGGGTTGGGGCTAAAGTTAGGGTTAGGGTTGGGGATAGATTTAGGGCTAAAGTTAGGGTTTGGGCTAAAGTTAGGGTTAGGGCTAGGGTTGGGGCTAAAGTTAGGGTTAGAGTTGGGATTAGGATTTGGATTAGGGTTGGCATTAGGGTTACATTTGGGATTAGGGTTAGGTTTGGGATTAGGGTTAAGGCTAGGGTTGGGATTAAGGATAGGGGTGTATTGGGATTAGGGTTAGGTTTTGAGGTTAGGGTTGAGATTAGGATTAGGGGGTGTTGGGTTTAGGGTTTTGATTAGGGTTATGGTTAGCTTTGGGATTAGGGTTAGGGGTGTTTTGGGGGTTAGGGTTGTGATTAGGATTATGGATCGGGTTGGGATTAGGGTTAGGGGTGTGTTGGGGTTAGGGTTGGAGTTAGAATTGGGGGGTTTCCACTATTTAGGTACATCAGGGGGTCTCTAAATGCCACAGCCAATTTTGTGCTCAAAAAGTAAAATGGTGCTCCCTACCTTCTGAGCTCTGCCGTGCGCCCAAACAGTGGTTTACCCCCACATATGGGGCATCAGCGTACTCGGGATAAATTGGAAAATAACTTTTGGGGTCCAATTTCTCCTGATACCCTTGTGAAAATAAAAACTTGGGGGCTAAAAAATCTTTTTTTGTTGAAAAAAAAAATATTTTTTATTTTCACGACTCTGCATTATAAACTTCTGTGAAGCACTTGGGCATTCAAAGTTCTCACCACACATCTAGATAAGTTCCTTGGGGGGTCTAGTTTCCAAAATGGGGTCACTTCTGGGGGGGTCTCTACTGTTTAGGTATATCTGGGGCTCTGCAAATGCAACATAACGCCCACAGACCATTCTATCAAAGTCTGCATTCCAAAACGGCACTCCTTCCCTTCCGAGCTCAGCCATGCACCTAAACAGTGGTCCCCCCCACACATGGGGTATCAGTGTACTCAGGACAAATTGGACAACAACTTTTGGGGTCCAATTTCTCTTGTTACCTTTGTGAAAATAAAAATTGGGGGGCTAAAAAAATATTTTTTGTGAAAAAAATATTTTTTTTTGTTTTCACGACTCTGTATTATAAACTTCTGTGAAGCACTTGGGCATTCAAAGTTCTCACAACACATCTAGATAAGTTCCTTGGGGGGTCTAGTTTCCAAAATGAGGTCACTTGTGGGGGGTTTCTACTGTTTAGGTACATCGGGGGCTCTGCAAACGCAACATTATGCCTGCAGACCATTCTATCAAAGTCTGCATTCCAAAACGGCGCTCCTTCCCTTCCAAGCTCTGCCATGCGCCCAAACAGTGGTTTATCCCCCACATATGGGGTATCAGCCTACTCAGCATAAATTGCACAATAAATTTTGGGGTCCAATTTCTCCTGTTACCCTTGTGAAAGTAAAAATTTGGGGGTGAGAAGATCATTTTTGTGGAAAAAATATGATTTTTTTTATTTTCATGGCTCTACATTATAAACTTCTGTGAAGCAGTTGGGGGTTCCTAGTGCTCACCACACATCTAGATAAGCTCTTTGGGGGGTCTAGTTTCCAAAATGGAGTCACTTGTGGGGGGTTTCTACTGTTTAGGTACATCAGGATCTCTGCAAATGCAACATGACACCTGCAGACCATCCCATCAAAGTCTGCATTCCAAGCGGCACTCCTTACCTTCCGAGCCCTGATGGGTGCCCAAACAGTGCCCTCCCCCCACATATGGGATATCAGCATACTCAGGACAAACTGGTCAACAGATTTTGTGGTCCAATGTCTCCTGTTACCCTTGATAAAATAAAAAATTGCAGGCTAAAAAATCATTTTTGAGTGAAAAAAAATGATTTTTTATTGTCATGGCTCTACGTTATAAACTTCCGTGAAGCACCTGGGGGTTTAAAGTGCTCACCACACATCTAGATAAGTTCCTTAAGGGGTCTAGTTTCCAAAATGGTGTCATTTGTGGGGGATTTCCACTGTTTAGGCACATCAGGGGCTCTCCAAACGCGACATGGCATCCGATCTCAATTCCAGCCAATTCTACATTGAAAAAGTAAAACGGCACTCATTCTCTTCCAAGCTCTGCAGTGCGCCCAAACAGTGGTTTACCCCCACATATGGGGTATCGACGTACTCAGGAGAGGTTGCACAACAACATTTGTTGTCTAATTTCTCCTGTTACCCTTGTGAAAATAAAAATTTGGGGGCAAAAGATCATTTTTGTAGAAAAAATGCAACTTTTTTATTTTCACGGCTCTACGTTATAAACTTCCGGGAAGCACCTGGGGGTTTAAAGTGCTCACCACACACCTAGATAAGTTCCTTAAGGGGTCTAGTTTTCAAAATGGTGTCATTTGTGGGGGGTTTAAACTGTTTAGGCACATCAGTGGCTCTCCAAACGCGACATGGCATCCGATCTCAATTCCAGCTAATTCTACATTGAAAAAGTAAAATGGCGCTCCTTCTCTTCCAAGCTCTGCAGTGAGCCCAAACAGTGGTTTACCCCCACATATGGGGTATCAGCGTACTCAAGAGAAATTGCACAACAACTTTTGTGGTTTAATTTCTCCTGTTACCCTTGGGAAAATAAAAATTTTGGGGCAAAAAGATCATTTTTGCAGAAAAAATTTGATTTTTTATTTTCACGGCTCTACGTTATAAACTTCCGTGAAGCACCTGGGGGATCAAAGTGCTCACCACACATCTAGTTAAGTTCCTTATGGGGTCTAGTTTCCAAAATGGTGTCACTTGTGGAGGGTTTCCACTGTTTAGGCACATCAGGGGCTCTCCAAACGCGACATGGCGTCCGATCTCAATTCCAGCCAATTCTACATTGAAAAAGTAAAACGGCGCTCCTTCTCTTCCAAGCTCTGCGGTGCGCCCAAACAGTGGTTTACCCCCACATATGGGGTATCAGCATATTCAGGAGAAATTGCACAACAAAATGTATGGTTAAATTTCTGTTTTTACACTTGTGAAAATAAAAAAATATGGTTCTGAATTAAAGTGTTTGCAAAAAAAGTTAAATGTTCATTTTTTCCTTCCACATTGTTTGAGTTCCTGTGAAGCACGTAAAGGGTAAATAAACTTCTTGAATGTGGTTTTAAGTACCTTGAGGGGTGCAGTTTTTAGAATGGTGTCACACTTGGTTATTTTCTATCATATAGACCCCTCAAAATGACTTCAAATGTGATGTGGTCCCTAAAAAAAAATGGTGTTGTAAAAATGAGAAATTGCTGGTCAAATTTTAACCCTTATAACTCCCTAACAAAAAAAAATTTTGTTTCCAAAATTGTGCTGATGTAAAGTAGACATGTCGGAAATGTTATTTATTAACTATTTTGTGTGACATATCTCTCTGATTTAAGGGCATAAAAATACAAAATTTGAAAATTGCAAAATTTTAAAAATTTTCACCATATTTCCATTTTTTTCATAAATAATCGCAAGTAATATCGAAGAAATTTTACCACTAACATGAAGTACAACATGTCACGAAAAAACAATCTCAGAATAAGCAGGATCCGTTAAAGCGTTCCAGAGTTATAACCTCATAAATTGACAGTGGTCAGAATTGTAAAAATTGGCTCTGTCATTAAGTACCAAATTGGCTCTGTCACTAAGGGGTTAAACGTTTGTTGAAAAGCTGTTGTTTGATAAGCAGGCTTTTTAATGGTTTATTCATTCAAAGCATTTCATAGCAAACCTGTTGTTGATCACAAAAAAATGATTTTTTTTTTTACCCTAGTTAAGAAGCCATTACTATTGTCATTAAACATAATAATAAAAAAGAAATAATAGTTAGGGATGATCAAATAGGTTTGGATAAGTGCTGATCACACACAGTCACAACACATGCATGGATAGCCCAGCAAACAGGCTATTTTCACAAGGAGTAATAGGAGAAGATGGCCTCATAATTGTTATGCAATTTCTCAAAAATGCGATTATTCCTCATATGTGGTAAAAAAAAATGCTATTTGGGCACGTGTAAGGTTCTAGAATGGAAATTAGGCAAGTTAACGTTTGGAGCATAAATTTGGCTGAAATTGATTGTAAATGCCATGTCGCATTTGAATAGCCCCTTGGGTGCCAAAACAGCAGAAACCCACACAAGTGACCACATTTTGGAAACCTTCATCCCTATTTGATTTTTGAGTTACGACCATTGTCACACATGACCATGCCTGGTTATACAGTAGGTTAAGGGGTGAAAGCCACAGATCAGTCTTGTCTGTTAGACCTTTCAACAACTTAGTGGCGGTGTGCGGCTTGTCACCAAAGCAGATTAGCTTCAGCAGAGCTTGTTGTTGCTTGTCCAATGCAGTGCTGCTGTACTTCCAGTTTTTGACTGATGTTGAAGTGTGTGAGATGGAGGGTGAGTAGGAGGAGGTGCAGGAACTGCCGTATAAGGTGAAGGCAAACCCTGATTGAATTAGGACCTGCAATACTTGGTGTCGGTGGCACATGTTTTGTCCCAGGTTCTGACTGTGTCCAGCTTCCACAGTAAATATAGTGTCCTTGGCCACAAGCACTTGTCCAGTTGTCCAGTTGTCTGTGGTTAAGTGTACCTTCCCAATCATAGCGTTGGTCAGGGCATGGCTGATGTTATGGGACATGTGCTTATGTAAGGCGGGGACTGCACACTGGGAGAAATAATGGCAGCTGGGGACTGATGGATGGCTGCCACCATGAATTAATGGAAAGGTTCTGCCACTACAAGCCTAAATGGACACATTTCCTGAGCAATTAGTCTGGAAATGTGGCCATTTAGCATTGTGGCCTGTAGGTGGGTGGCTGAGTATTTAAACTTGCTTTCCACAGACTGGGGTAGGGACGTGGATGTGTTTGTTGATGTTGGTTGCATGTGTGCAACAACAGGTTCAGGATGGGAGGCATTTTTGCCTACCACATGGAAAGGGGATTAGTGTGCACATAGAACAGGGGAAGAGGCAGTGGTGTCACACGCAGGCACTGTTTATAGATCCTGGCATTCAGCCTAAGTAGTCGGATGCTTTGCTTCCATCTGCCTGAGGTGGTGATCAGACTAGCAGTTGTGCTTCCCCTGCTTTTGCTGGGATGGCAGATGGCCTTTTTGGGTTAACTGGACTGTACTTGGCAACTTTACCTGTGTTGGTATTCTGTGGAACAGCTGTCCACCTTGTGTCTCTTGCCACCCCACTGCCTCTTCCTGCCTGTTGTGATGCTGTGGATCCCTCCCCCAGTGTGCTATTGTACTCGCTCTGCATGTTATCTTCTCAGGTTGTGTCAGTGACTTCATTATCTACCACCTCATCTTCCACTTCTGCACCCTGCTTCTCCTCCTTACTTGCTGATTTAACAACACAACTTGCTGACAATCATTATCATCCAGCTCTTGCTACAGTTTCCAACTGTCACCTTCTTGTGAGCGTGGCATGCAATCTCCTTATGTCCCACTAGAGACGAGTAGGGTGAGAGGCCAGAATCTATAAATGGAAATGTGAACAGCTTTTCAGAATGTCCAAGTGTGGGATCTCTTGTCTCCAGGCAGTCAGCATGGAAGGAGGAGGGAGGATCAGGGTGAGGAGTATGAGGTCCAGCATCATAATTACTCAGACTGGACTGTGTGGTAGAAAGAGTGGTGCTGGAAATGTGACTGGAAGTATTATCTGCTTTCCATCTAACAACCTTTTGAAACTGGTCAAAAGTGGTGTTACATGCTTACTTACAAATTGAAACAGGAAGCTAGATCGACACTATGTGTGTATTTGTTGTGCTCCTGCAACAGGCATAGTTTCACCTTGCCTATGGCCTCAGCCTCTGTGCTCATCATCAGCATCACATCTACTTCCCTATCTACTTACCAAGTGCTATGCCTATTTTAAACTACATATGATATATTTCTGTTGAGAAAAGTTGCAGATATTATTACAATGCAAGCAAAATTTAACATTTACAGATGGATGTATAAAACTGAACAATCAAAATAGCAATATGATTGTTTCAAGAATTGATATTTTGGGGGGAATGTTTGGAGGTTCAACTGCAGCATGATAAATGCCATATAAAATGTCAATGCTGAAAAAATGCAGTTTTACAATGCCAGCAAAATGTTACCTCTTGAGATGGACGTGTAAGACTGCAGTATCAATAGAGCAATGGTATTTGTAACCAAACAGTTTCTTTTTTGAGGGAGTTTTGAATCCCAACTCTAGCGAGATAAATGCCGTATAAAATGTCACTGCTGGTAAAACAATGCAGTATTACAATGCCAGCAAAATGTCCCCACTTCAGATGGACGTATAAGACTTCAGTATTAATATAGCAATGCAATTTTTGTAACAAGCAATTTTTGGGGTGGGTGGTTTGAGGCCAATTAGTAGATAAATGCTGTATAAAGTTTCACAGCTGAAAAAAAGTGCTGTAGTTCAATTAAGGCAAATTTGCACACCTCAGATGGACGTATGAAACTGCATTATAAATATAGCAATGCAATTCTGTAAACAAACAATATTTTTGGGAGAAAGGTTTGAAGGCTAACGGTAGCATGATAAATGGTGTATAACATTTCACAGCTCAAAAAGGCAGTATTACATTGCTAGACAAATTTGCACACCTCAGATGGATGTGTGGATTGCAGTATCAATATGGCAATACTATTGAGATCTAACCAAGACTGGCTGTATAATTTTGATGCAAAACTGCCTCAGTAAAAATGGTGTATAATATTTCCCTGCTCAGTACAATTTGCAGGATTAAGATCAAAAACAATATTATTAGCCCTGAGAAGGTGTTTTGGTATGAGATGCAGGCTTCAGCATGAAGGATATGCAATTCACCCTATTTTGTCCTACATTACCCCTTCAGCACAATGTCTCCCTAAGTGCTGTTAACAGCAGTATTACTATTGAGTATAATTGGCCAAAAGAAGTTCGTGTATACTTAAAAAATATATAAATCTGGTTGAATTCATGACTGATACTCAGCTACAATTCTGTCCCTCTCTCACCAGCTCTCTCCCAGCACCTCTGCCTGTTTCCAGGTTACTGTGCACTGAGCTTGTTGTCACAGGTCCTACATAGACCTGATGATGTTATGCGGCAAGCCAATCACAGCAATACCACAACCAAGATGGCTATGGCCTACAGTGACTGGCAGGCAATCCCACATGTTCATTGACTGTCTAAAATGCACCAAACATGTTGGGTGGCTACTCAAGCTCCCTCTTGAGCATTAAAAAATACTCGCTGAGTAAGTATATATAAGTATCCGGATCACACTGAATCTTGAGCGACAAACGGATAGTGACAAGCACCCATTGCACATCACTGATATGTTGCAATTTCAATGGTGATTTAGCAGTAATCCTTCTGAAATTTAGTAAATAAAATTAACAGAATATAAAGGCTTCTGTATCTCCTACTTTTTTATCTGTTACGTGTATAACTAAAACAAGGGATGCCCTATTTTGCTTACATCTTAACTCAATGTAAATGGATAAGCAGCTATAAGACACTTGTGACATCTTTCATTCAATTTTTCTCAGAACCTTCATGTTTATGAAGGTGAGTATCATAAGATAACCTTTGATTAAAACTCATTTTAAATCTTCCAGAAGAAGTTGATATTTTTCCTTCTCCAGGACTTTAATAAATGCTTCTTTACAACTTACAATCTACCTTTTGAATTATTTATCACCTGAGCAGAAAATTGAGTTCAAAAGCAACGTGGGAAACAAAGAAACATTCTTTCCAGGATATAAAGGCTGAAGTGGTAAAATGAGTTTTATTAATTTAATAAATAAAAATACAGTACAGTTAGCCCTGTGAGGTTTATTGGATTCATGTTGTAGCAGCATGACTCAGTGTGGATTTCACTAAACACCAGGTGTTTTCTTTATTGAATTTTTAACACTGCACAGAGGTAAGTCTTCCCAGCTGGAGATTTATACTTAGCACATTATCTTATTTAAATCTAGGATGTTAACCTGTAGAGGAATAGCTCATAAAATTACCAGAATTTTTTCATATTTACATATGACTTAAAAAGGAGACACATTGGCATATTATTCATGTCATATGCAGTATAGGCTACAGTGACATGTAAAAGTTTGGTCACAAAGGTCAAAATTACTGTTATTGTGAGCAATTAAGCAAGTTGAAGATGAAGAAATCTCTAAAGGGCCTAAAGTTAAACATTACACATTTCTTTTGTATTTTAGACAAAAAAATATATTGTAATTTTTCACATTTTAAAAATTACATACAGAAAAATTAGCTTATGCAAAAGTTTGGGCCTTGGAGATTTGTTTGCTCAGACAAATTTGACCAAGGTTTCAGATGTTAATTAGCCTGTTAGTGTTATGGCTTGTTCACTATCATTGTTAGGAAAAGCCAGGTGATGCAAATTTAGCAGCTTTATAAAAACCCAGCCTCCTAACCTTGTTCCAAAAAAAAGCAGCCATGTCTTCTTCTAAGCAGCTGTATAGAACTCCGAAAATAAAAATAGTGGTGGCCCACAATGCAGGACAAGGCTTTAAGTGGATAGGAAGATAGCAAAGCTTTTTCAAGTTGCCCTTTCCTCAGATCGAAACGTAACTAAGAAATGGAAGTTAACATGTACAGTGGAGGTCAAGATAAGGTCTGTAATACCAAGAAAAATTTCAGTGAGAGCAGCTCATTCAGATTTAGCAGACACTGACATTGTGGTACATTGTTCTACTGTTCAGAGACACCTAAACAAATATGGCCTTCGTCGAAGAGTCATCAGAAGAAAGTTTCTCCTGCATCCTCACCATAAAATTCAGGTATGCAAAGAAACATCTAACCAAGCCTGTGGACAGATGTGGTTAACATAGTACTCTTTGGCGACAATGATCAAAGATATATATGGAGAATAAAGGGCAAAGAATTTCAGGAAAAGAGCATCTCATCAACCATTAAACACAGAGATAGATCAATCTTATTTTGAGCTGTGTTGCAGCCAATGTCATGTGGAAAATGTCACAGGTTGAGGAATTAATTAATTGATTCAATGAAATTTCAATAAATTCTTGATGCAAACATAACACCATCTGTAAAAAAGCTGAAGCTGAAAACAAGATGGTTTTTACATGGATATTGAATGATCCTAACACATGTCCAAATCCACAATAGACTACCTTACAAATGTGCATGCTGAAGGTTTTACAATGGCCCTCACAGTTCCCTTTTCTGAACATTATTGAAAATCTGTGGCTAGATCTCAAAATACCAGTGCATGCAAGACGACCCAGGAATCTCACAGAACTGGAAGAATTTTTCAAAGAACAATGGATGAAAAGCCCTCAAAACAAAAAGGGAAAGATTCTTGGCTAGCTACAAAAAGCTTTTAAAAGCTGTGATACTTCCAAAATGGGGTGCTACTAGTTACTAAAACTTTTCCAAAATTTTCCAAACTTTTTCACAGGCCCATTTTATGTTAAAATGTAAAGAATGACTATATATCAGTGGATGACTATAAGACTATAAATCAGTGGATGATTTCACAAACTCCCCTCTCCCACTCTCTGACCACAACCTTCTTTCATTCTCTATCAAGAACTGTCATCCCGCTCAGGTCACCCCCACTTTCCACACTTATAGAAACATATAGGCCATTAACACCCAGAAACTTATGAAGAACTTGCAGTCCTCATTGGCCCCAATCTTCTTCATCTCATGTCCTGATTCTGCTCTGAAGCATTGCAATGAAACCCTGCAAAGTGCCCTGGATGAAGCTGCACCTCCTATACATAGAACAACTCGGCACAGACGGTGACAACCGTGGCACAATCTGCAAACATGTTTCCTGCAGCGGTGCTCCAGGTGCGCCGAACGTCTGTGGAGAAAATCTAATCTACCCGAAGATTTCATCCATTATAAGTTCATGCTAAAAACATACAACTCTGCCCTTCACCTCTCCAAACAAACCTATTTCAACACCCTCATCACCTTGCTGTCCAATAACCCTAAACGTCTCTTTGACACTTTCCAGTCCCTACTCAACCCAAGAGTGCAGGCCCCAACCATGGATCTCCGCGCTGACGATCTGGCCAATTGCTTCAAAGAAAAAATTGACCAAATTCGACAGGAAATCATCTCCCAATCTCTTCATACCATGCACTGTCCTCCCTCCCCCACTGCATCTAGTTCACTCTCTGACTTTGAACCAGTTACAGAAGAAGTAATCAGGCTCCTTGCATCTTCTCGCCTAACCACTTGCACCAGTGACCCCATTCTGTCACATCTCCTCCAGTCCCTTTCCCCGGCTGTCACCTCTCACCTAACAAAAATATTCAACCTTTCTCTCACTTCCGGTATCTTTCCATCCTCATTTAAGCATGCCATCATACATCCATTACTTAAGAAAAATCCCTCGATCAAAACTGTGCCGCTAATTATAGACCTGTCTCTAACCCCTTCCCTTCATCTCCAAACTCCTTGAACGCCTGGTATACTCCTGTCTTACCCGCTATATCTCAGATAACTCTCTTCTCGACCCTCTTCAATCTGGTTTCTGCTCTTTACACTCTACTGAAACTGCCCTCACTAAAGTCTCTAATGACCAACTAACAGCTAAATCTAATGGTCACTACTCCATGCTAATTCTCTTGGATCTCTCTGCAGCATTCGACACTGTGGATCATCAGCTCCTCCTCACTATGCCCTGCTCCATCAGCCTCAAGGACACCGTTCTCTCCTCGTTCTCCTCCTATCTCTCTGACCCGCTCCTTCACTGTATCTTTTGCTGGTTCCTCCTCCTCTCACCTTCCCCTTACTGTTGGGGTTCCTCAAGGATCAGTCCTAGGCCCCGTCCTCTTCTCTTTGTATCCTGCCCCTATTGGACAAACAATCAGTATATTTGGTTTCCAGTACCATCTCTATGATGACACCCAATTATACACTTCTTCTCCTGTTATCACGCCGACCTTTTTAGAAAACACCAGTGATTGTCTTACCGCTGTTTCTAACATCATGCCCTCCCTCTATCTGAAACTGAACCTGTCAAAAACTGAACTCTTCGTGTTTTCTCCCTCTATTAACCTATCTTTGCCTGACATTGCCATCTCCATGTGCAGTTCCACCATTACTCCAAAGCAACCTGCCCGCTGCCTTGGGGTCATACTTGATTCCGAGCTTTCATTCACCCCCCACATCCGATCACTGGCTCGCTCTTCTTATCTGCATCTCAAAAACATTTCTAGAATTCTCCCTTTTCTTACTTTCGACTCTGCAAAAACTCTTACTGTTTCACTTATTCATTCTTGTCTGGACTATTGTAACTCTCTACTAATCGGCCTCCCTCTTACCAAACTCTCCCCTCTTCAATCTGTACTGAATGCTGCAGCCAGGATCATATTCCTCACCAACCGTTACACCGATGCCTCTACCTTGTGCCAGTCATTACACTGGCTACCCATCCACTCCAGAATCCAGTACAAAACTACTACCCTCATCCACAAAGCACTCCATGGCTCAGAACCACCCTACATTTCCTCTCTGGTCTCATTCTACCAACCTACCCGTGCCCTCCGCTCCGCTAATGACCCGAGGTTAGCATCCTCAATAATCAGAACCTCCCACTCCCGTCTCCAAGACTTTACACGTGCTGCGCCGACTCCTTGGAATGCAATACCTAGGTTAATATGATTAATCCTCAATCCCCACAGTTTTAAGCGTGCCCTAAAAACTCATTTGTTCAGATTGGCCTACCGCCTCAATGCATTAACCTAACTATCCCTGTGTGGCCCATTAAAAAAAAAACTAAAAAAAAAAATCCATAATCAGGTTCCTCGCATCATGTTCTCATACGCTTCATGCAGTTAATAGCCTCTGTGTCTGTACTGCTACATACTTAGGCAGTGAACTGGTTCATGCAGCTTTACATGAACACCCTAACCTTACACTATGGCTGGTCCGAATAACTAAAGCAATTGTTACCATCCACCTCTCGTGTCTCCCCTTTTTCTCATAGTTTGAAATCATGCGAGCAGGGCCCTGACTCCTCTTGGTATCTATTTTGAACTGTGATTTCTGTTATGCTGTGATTTCTATTGTCTGTACAAGTCCCCTCTATAATTTGTTGGCACTATATAAATAAAATTATTATTATTATTATATATAGTATATATACAGTTGTGGCCAAAAGCATTGACACCCCTGTAATTCTGTCAGATAGTACTCAGTTTCTTCCTGAAAATGATTGCAAACACAAATTCTTTGGAATTATTATCTTCATTTAATTTGTAATAAATGAAAAAACACAAAAAGAATTGTCCTAAAGCCAAATTGGATATAATTCCACACCAAACATAAAAAAGGTGGACAAAAGTATTGGCACTGTTCGAAAAATCATGTGATGCTTCTCTAATTTGTGTAATTAACAGTACCTATAACTTGCCTGTGGCACCTAACAGGTGTTGGCAATAACTAAATCACACTTGCAGCCAGTTGACATGGATTAAAGTTGACTCAACCTCTGTCCTGTGTCCTTGTGTGTACCACATTGAGCATGGAGAAAAGAAAGAAGACCAAAGAACTGTCTGAGGACTTGAGAAACCAAATTCTGAGGAAGCATGAACAATCTCAAGGCTACAAGTCCATCTCCAAAGACCTGAATGTTCCTGTGTCTACCGTGCGCAGTGTCATCAAGAAGTTTAAAGCCCATGGCACTATGGCTAACCTCCCTAGATGTGGACGGAAAATAAAAATTGACAAGAGATTTCAACGCAAGATTGTGCGGATGTTGGATAAAGAACCTCGACTAACATCCAAACAAGTTCAAGCTGCAATGCAGTCCGAGGGTACAACAGTGTCAACCCGAACTATCCGTCGGTGTCTGAATGAAATGGGACTGTATGGTAGGAGACCCAGGAAGACCCTACTTCTTACCCTGAGACATAAAAAAGCCAGGCTGGAGTTTGCCAAAACTTACCTGAAAAAGCTTAAAACGTTTTGGAAGAATGTTCTCTGGTCAGATGAGACAAAAGTAGAGCTTTTTGGGCAAAGGCATCAACATAGAGTTTACAGGAGAAAAAAAAGAGGCATTCAAAGAAAAGAACGGTCCCTACAGTCAAACACAAACATGGCGGAGATTCCCTGATGTTTTGGGGTTGCTTTGCTGCCTCTGGCACTGGACTGCTTGACCGTGTGCATGGCATTATGAAGCCTGAAGACTACCAACAAATTTTGCAGCATAATATAGGGCCCAGTGTGAGAAAGCTGGGTTTCCCTCAGAGGTCATGGGTCTTCCAGCAGGACAATGACCCAAAACACACTTCAAAAAGCACTAGAAAATGGTTTGAAAGAAAGCACTGGAGACTTCTAAGGTGGCCAGCAATGAGTCCAGACCTGAATCCCATAGAACACCTGTGGAGAGATCTAAAAATGACAGTTTGGAGAAGGCACCCTTCAAATATCAGGGACCTGGAGCAGTTTGCCACAGAAGAATGGTCTACAATTCCAGCAGAGCATTGTAAGAAACTCATTGATGGTTACCGGAGGCGGTTGGTCGCAGTTATTTTGGCTAAAGGTTGTGCAACCAAATATTAAGCTGAGGGTGCCAATACTTTTTTCTGGCCCATTTTTGGAATATTGTGTGAAATAATCAATGTTTTGCTTTTGCTTCATTCTCTTTTGTGTTTTTTCATTTAAGACAAATTAAATGAAGATAATAATACCAAAGAATTTGTGTTTGCAATCATTTTCAGGAAGAAACTGAGTATTATCTGACAGAATTGCAGGGGTGTCAATACTTTTGGCCACAACTATATATGTATATATATATATATATATAGAGAGAGAGTGGGTATGGAAAGTATTCGGACCACTTTCAATTTTTCATTCATTTGTTTCATTGCAGCCATTTGGTAAATTCAAAAAAGTTAATTGTAGCGCCCTCACTGCCGCAGGGCCGAGGGGTACCCGGTACTGGGCCTCTGAGTCTCTGCTCTGGGGTTGTCACGGTGGCTAGACCCGGTCCGTGACCCTGCTGAGGGGCGTACAGTGATAGATGTAGACGGTGATGTTGCGGTGCAGTGTAGGTTGTAGTAAAAAACGAGGACACCAGGTTGCAGTCTCTTTACCTCTTTACTGAAGATCTCTGGGTCCTCAGTCCGGAATCCGGATAACCAGGGTGCGCAAGTCCGGCCGGTCCAATGGCACCTCCAGAGTTCTCTTAACAGGTGGAAATCTGTGCCTTCCTTCTAGCGCTAGGTGTTGCGGTCCTTCCCTGCTGTGCTTACGGAAAGTCCCCACAACTGTTGTGTCTGTTTCTTAAGTTCCCTCACAACTCAATTAGATGATGTTCTGCTAATCCTCCGTCCCTCCCTGATGTTGCGGTTAGGACGGCACCCGTATGACGAGTAGGCTCGGAGCTCTTCCGGGACCCTAGAGTCGCCCCTCTCCACAAGTTGCCCCCCAAGACTGCATAGGTGATTTGGGTGAGACAGCCCGCCTTAGACTGACTGTCCTGCCGTTGGTTTAGAGTATTGCCTGAAGCTGAATATTGTAATACTCCCTCGGCGTTCCGGCCGCCGGTTGTGCGCCTCAGTAGGATGTTGCCTCGTTCTCACAGCACAACTCCTACTGGTATTCTCCTTCTTGCTTTGATCTCGTTTCTCACTCAGCACAATCTATCTCGCTTCTAATCCTTCCTTGGGCACCGCCGCTATGCTGAGCAGGCACGGTCCCGTTACATTCCTTCTTGTAGCCAGGCCTCTGTCAGGATCCCACCCCTGACAGGGACCCTACCGAATCTTCTCCCACAACACCCCCTGCCACAAGGTGTTGCCTGGTTCCAACCCAGTCAGCTTTCTGAACTAACTTCCTGCCTGACCCCCAGTTTACTTACAATGGTGGGGAGTGGCCTAATGAATAGAACCCTTAGCTCCCCCTGGAGGCCCGGCTGTGAAATGTATTGGTGTCTGTGATACCTGGTCAGATGAACTCCTTCAGTGCCATCAGATGTACCATAGCTCCCCTTAGTGGCGGAGCCACAGTACTGCAACGACCAGGACTCTGGGGCGCTGCATCATTTTTTCTCATTAATGTACAGTCTGCATCCCATCTTGACTGATAAAAAAACTGAAAAATTGACATTTTTGCAAATGTATTAAAAAAGAAAAACTAAAGTATAACATGGTCATAAGTATTCAGACCCTTTGCTCAGACACTCATATTTAAGTCACATGCTGTCCATTTTATTGTGATTCTCCTTGAAACGGTTCAAACTGTGTTTGGTTAGATTGATAGGACTTGATTTGGAAAGGCACACATCTGTCTATATAAGACCTCACAGTTCACAGTGCATGTCAGACCAAATGAGAATCATGAGGTCAAAGGAACTGACCAAGGAGCTCAGAGACAGAATTGTGGCAAGGCACAGATCTGGCCAAGGTTACAAAAGAATCCCTGCAGTACTCAATGTTCCTAAGAGAACAGTGGCCTCCATAATCCTTAAATGGAAGAAGTTTGGGACTAGCAGAAGTCTTCCTTGACCTGGCTGTCCAGCCAAACTGAGCAATTGTGGGAGAAGAGCCTTGGTGTGAGAGGTAAAGAAGAACCCCAAGATCACTGTGGCTGAACTCCAGAGATGCAGTAGGGAGATGGAAAAACGTTCCACAAAGTCAGCTATCACTGCAGCCCTCCACCAGTAAGGCCTTTATGGCAGAGTGGTCCAACAGAAGCCTCTCCTCAGTGCAAGACATGATGCAAAAGTCTGCATAGAGTTTGCTAAAAACACATGAAGGACTCCCAGACTATGATAAATAAGATTCTCTGATCTGATGAGATGAACATAGACCTTTTTGGTGATATTTCTAAGCGGTATGTGTGGAAAAAAAAACAGGCACTGTTCATCACCTGCCCAATACAGTCCCAAAAGTGAAACATGGTGGTGGCATTATCATGCTATGGGGGTGTTTTTCAGCTGCAGGGACATGACGACTGGTTGCCATTGAAGAAAATATGAATGCGGCAAAGTGCAGAGATATCCTGGATGAAAATCTCTTCCAGAGTGCTCTCGACCTCAGACTTGGCTGAAAGTTCACCTTCCAATAAGACAATGACCCTAAGCACACAGCTAAAATAACAAAGAAGTGGCTTCAGAACAACTCTGTGACGATTCTTGACTGGCCCAGCCAGAGCCCTGACCTAAATCCAATAGAGCATCTCTGGAGAGACCTGAAAATGGCTGTCCACCAACCTTCACCATCCAACCTGATGGAACTGGAGAGGATCTGCAAGGAAAAATGGCAGAGGATCCCCAAATCCAGGTGTAAAAAACTTGTTGCATCATTCCCAAGAAGACCCATGGCTCTACTAACTCAAAAGGGTTCTTCTATTAAATACTGAGCAAAGGGTCTGAATACTTATGACCATGTGATATTTCAGTTTTCCTTTTTAAAAAATTTGCAAAAATGTTAACATTTCTGTTTTTTTCAGTCAAGATGGGGTGCAAAGTGTACATTAACCCCTTAATCCCCAAGGGTAGTTTGCATGTTAATGACCAGGCCAATTTTTACAATTCTGACCACTGTCCATTTATGAGGTAATAACTCTGGAACACTTCAACTGATCCCAGTGATTTTGACACTGTTTTCTCGTGACATATTGCAATTCATGTTTCTGGTAAAATTTCTTTGAAATTACCTGCTTTTATTTGTGAAAAAAATGGAAATTTGGCGAAAATTTTGAAAATTTTGCAATTTTCCAACTTTGAATTTGTATGCCCTTAAATCACAGAGTTATGTCACACAAAATACTTAATAATTAACATTTCCTACATGTATACTTTACAGTCACACCATTCTAAAAACTGCACCCCTCAAGCTGGTCAAAACCACATTCAAGAAGTATATTAACCCTTCAGGTGCTTCACAGGAGCAGAAGCAATGTGGAAGGAAAAAATGAAAATTTTACTTTTTGGTCACGAAAATGATCTTTTAGCAACAATTTTTGCGAACGTTGTTGTCCAATTTGTCCTGAGTATGCTGATACCCCATATATGAGGGGGAATCACTGTTTGGGCACACGGCAGGGCTCGGAAGGAAAGGAGCGCCGTTTGATTTTTCCAACCTAAAATTGGCTGGAATTGCAATCGGACTCCATGTCACATTTGACGAGCCCCTGATGTGCCTAAACAGTGGAAACCCCCCACAAGTGACCCCATTTTGGAAACTAGACCCCCTAAGGAACTTTAAACCCCCAGGGGCTTCACAGAATTTTATAACGCCCGAGTGTGAAAATAAAAAATCATATTTTTTTCCACAAACATGATCGTTTAGTCCCCAATTTTTTATTTTCCCAAAGGTAACAGGAGAAATTGGAGAGCAAAAAATGTTGTCCAATTTGTTCTGAGTACTCTGTTATCCCATATGTTGGGGGGAACCACTGTTTGGGCGCACGGCAGGGCTCGGAAGGGAAGGAGCACCGTTAGATTTTTTCAACCTAAAATTGGATGGAATTGCAATCGGACGCCATGTCACTTTTGACGAGCCCCTGATGTGCCTAAACAGTGAAAAAACCCCACAAGTGACCCCATTTTGGAAAAAACACCCCCTAACGAACTTAAGTATATGTGTGATGAGCACTTTAAACCCCAAGGGGCTTCACTAAAGTTTATAATGCCCGGGCGCTAAAAAACAATTTTTTTCCCCACAAAAGCGATTTTCTAGTCCCCAATTTTTTATTTTCCCATTGGTAACAGGAGAAATTGGACCTCAAATGTTGTTGTCCAATTTGTCCTGAGTACGCTGGTACACCATATGTGGGAGAAAACTACTGTCTGAGCGCACGGCAGGGCTTGGAAGGGAAGTAGTGATGTTTTGGAATGTAGGTTTTGATGGAATGTTCTTCGACCGTCATGTTCCATTTCATGAGCCCCTGATGTGCCTAAACAGTGGAAACCTCCCACAAGTGACCCCAATTTGGGAACTAGACTCTCTAAGGAACTTGTTAAGATGTGTGGTGAGAACTTTGAACCCTCAAGTGTTTCACTAACGTTTATAATACCCGGGCATGAAAATAAAAAATGCTATTTTTTGCCTACAAAAATGATCTTTTAGTCCCCAATTTTTTTTACTTTCCCAAGGGTAACAGGAAAAATTGGACCTCAAATGATGTTGTCCAATTTGTCCTGAGTACGCTGGTATCCTATTTGTGGGAGAATACTACTGTTTGGCCACACGTCGGGGCTCGGAAGGGAAGTAGTGACGTTTTGGAATGCAGGCTTTGATGGAATATTCTGTGGCCATCATGTTCCATTTCACGAGCCCCTAATGTGCCTGAACAGTGGAAACCCCCACAAGTGACCCCAATTTGGAAACTAGACCCTCTAAGGAACTTGTCTAGATGTGTGGTGAGAACTTTGAACCCCTAAGTGTTTCACTAAAGTTTATAATGCCCGGGCGTGAAAATAAAAAATCCTATTTTTTGCCTATAAAAATGATCTTTTAGTCCCCAAATTTTTTTTTCCCATTGGTAACAGGACAAATTGGACCTCAAATGTTGTTGTCCAATTTGTCCTGAGTATGCTGGTACCCCATATGTTGGAGAAAACTACTGTTTGGGCACACGGCAGGGCTTGGAAGGGAAGTATTGATGTTTTGGAATGTAGGCTTTGATGGAATGTTCTGCGGCCGTCATTTTCCATTTCACGAGCCCATGATGTGCCTAAGCAGGAAAAAAAACACAAGTGTCATAATTTTGGAAAAGAGACCCCCAAATAACTTACCTAGATCTGCCTCCTTTGGAACTAGTCTGTTTCCTGTAAAGTAAATTAGTAGTGCATGGAGGTGTGGTACAATTTAAAGCAATCCTTCATACACAGGCCAGGTTTTTCGGGGCAGGTGTCGCATTAATAGATGGTGTCCTTGCATATTCCCCTTTTGTAGCACACTTGGCACCTTTTTTTGTGGCTTACCTTTTTTTCCAGTTGGCGGGACCACCCCCGGAAAATGCTGACCTGGTACGATATGAGCACCTTCAGTTCCAGAGGTACTGGGGCCCGCTCCTTCCGGAGTGCCAAACATCAGGGCCTTAACCCCCTACCTCCTGGAAATGAAGGTACGACGTATTGGTTTGGCTTGCACATTGTGACAGCAGGAAAGCATTGTGTAGTAATTATAGGGGATAACTCAGGAGACTCTTTGAGTGGAACAAGACAACTACAGGACACAGTTTTATAAGAGGTAAAGTCTATATTATCACACGGTGATTCAAACAGGTGCAGAGAGAAACTCAAGTCCACAACACTTGGTGCAAATATCAAATGCAGCTCAGCAGTCTATAGGAAACTTCAGATGAAAATGCAATCACGCAGAAAGTCTATGAAGCACAATTATTCTTGAGGATACTTGACACGAATAAGTCCTTGCTTAGTCCACAACACAGATAGATATGCTTATAAGGCAGTTCAAATAATATCTTAGCTTAACCAGGGAGGTCTGGGTAATAGTCTCAGGTTCTTGCAGAGCAGAAACAGCTTACATGTCCAGCAAATGCAGATGGAAGCAAACACGAGTAGCAGATGAAGGAGGATTACTGGAACTGGTGTATGCAGCAGGAACTCAAAGCAGAGTAGCAGGATAACCCCACAGGTTCACAGGAGCAGGTATATAGCCAGGGAGTCACCAGAGATCAGGAGCTGGATGCAAGGCAGAATACTCTAGCACAGACTGAAGCCTGGGGTGGAGTTTTATAGCAGGAAGACACAGTGCACATGAGACCAAAGACGCCATCTTGGAAAAGGGCAGTAATGCGCAAAAAGGTAATAAAAAATGTTCAGAGTCCTGACATTACTCCCTCCTTAGTAGCGGCCTCAGGACGATCCTGGACCTGGTTTCTCAGGGAATCTCTGATGAAAACGAGAAATCTTCTGTTGGGCATTGATGTTTTCCACAGGTTCCCAAGAGTCTTCCTCAGGGGGATATCCCTGCCATCTTATCAGATATTGGAGCCGATTCCTACGAATCCTGGAATCAACAATTTCCTCCACCGCAAATTGTTCTTGCCCATAAATCACCACAGGTTGTGGAGGTGGCATAACATGTCCCTGGAAGGTATTAGGAGATACAGGCTTTAGTAAAGATACATGAAAAACTGGGTGTACCTTCATAGTCCTAGGCAGCTTCAGCCAGCAGGCCACAGAGCTCACAATACCATTGATCTTGAAAGGGCCAATGAATTTCTGTCCAAGTTTTTGTGAAGGAATGTTTAACTTCAGATTCTTAGTTGCTAACCACACGGAATCTCCTACCTTGAACATGGGTGCAGGTTTATGGAATCTATCAGCCGATCTCTTATAACGTTCTTGAGCTGTGGTCAGGGATTCCTTCAGAACCTTCAGATTTTGCCTCATCGCAGTCAGCCTTTCCTCCACTGCTGGAACCGGAGAATTAATTGGACACCTAGGTAAGATGATAACCCAGATTGGCAAAGAAAGGTGTAAATTTAGTGGAGGCGCTCTGAGAATTGTTATATGAAAATTCGGCTAACGGCAGACCTCCAACCAATCATCCTGGAGATGGCTGACATAGCATCTTAGATATTGTTCCAGCATCTGGTTGGTACGCTCAATCTGACCATTTGTCTGGGGATGGTAAGCGGAAGAGAGACAGACATTAACATTGAGTGCAGAGCAAAACCCCTTCCAGAATCTTGAAGTGAGCTGCACTCCACGGTCAGAGATGATCTCATCCGGAACCCCATGCAACCGAAAGACATTCTGTATAACCAAGTTCACTGAATCTTTAGCTGAGGGGAGGCCGGTGCACGGAACAAATGAGCAGCTTTAGTCAGGCGATCAACTACCACCATGATTGTATTCATGCCCCCTGATGTAGGCAGCTCCACAATAAAGTCCATTGATATAGACCCCCAAGGGCAGGACAGAACAGGTAATGGTTGTAGAAGACCCGTAGGTGCCACATGAGGAGTCTTGTAATGAGCACATACCTCGCAAGAGAGAACATAGTCCTTGGTATCCTTCAGGCAAGTTGGCCACCAGAAGAATTGGCTCAGGAACTCTTGTGTCTTCTGTACCCCCTGTGACCAGCCAACTTGGAGTCATGTACCAACTTGAGGATCTGCAGATGGATGACCTCAGGGACGTAGATACGTTGATCTCTGAACCACATGCCACCCTTAAAGACAAGATTAATACCCACAGGTGGGTTGGCCAGAAATACATCACCGTCATAGGCCTCTCTGCAATCGTTCCACAAGTCCTGATCGTGGATAACTCCAATGAAATTGGCATCAGATAGAATGGTCTTGGATGGGGCTCCAGGTACGGAATCCGCAGCATGGATTCGGGATAAAGAATCAGCCTTCCCATTACGAGAACCTGGACGGTACAAAATAACAAAGTTAAATTGATTTAAAAATAAGTTCCAATGAGCCTGACAAGGAGAAAGACATCTAGCGGTTCTAATGAACTCTAAATTGCGATGGTCAGTTAGCACTTTGATCTGTTGTGCAGCTCCTTGCAGATGATGCCTCCATTCTTTGAAAGCCGCAATAATAGCCAGTAATTCTGTTTCTCCCACGCTGTAATTCTTCTCTGCTGAGGGTAGTCTACGGGAAAAAAAAGCACAAGGATGTAGCAGACCCTTCTCTCCAGTTCTTTGGGAGAGAATAGCCCCCAAAGCATTATCAGAAGCGTCCACCTCCACAATGAAAGAAAGTGTTGGATCTGGGTGTATCAACAGCGGTGCTGATGTGAAACAGATCTTAAGCCGATCAAAAGCTTCTTGAGCCTGTGATGACCACTTAAAGGGCTTTTCCTTCTTTGTCAAGGAAGTAATGGGACGGACAATATCAGAAAAATTTTGAATGAACGTCTATAGAAAATTGCAAAACCAATAAAACGTTGGACCTCCTTAACGTTCTTGGGTACCGGCCAGTCAAGGATAGCCTGAATCTTACTGTTAGGGCTAGCGGAACGCACCGAGGAAAATATTTTTTATTGTTATTGGTGCGTTCGCAGCCCGGGGTCCACCGTGCAGGAGAACCTGCTGCTAGACAAATGGCAGCACTATATGGCGGTATTGGCTAGCTTGGTTAACTCACAGAGCAGCCGTGAAAGCAAATCTCTGAGCTCTGTTGACTTCACAGGAGCACAGGCTAACTACCCAAGAGAGAGCAGTCAGTGGTCATGCATGCACACAGAACTCCTTGCCAGAGGTGCCAGCATTCAAGGGGCTTATTTCAGCCAGGTCCCTGAATGTACTCAGACACACAAACTCCTCGCCGGAGGTGCCAGCATTCTAGGGGCTTATTTCAGCTGGGTCCCTGAACACAATCACACATGACCACACTGGCACAAAGCACATAATTTTAGAAAGACACCAGCGCATGACCGTGCGGCCATGCGAGCCTTTTATAGCTGCAGCCCGAACAGGACCTTCCAAGAAGGACCAATGGGCTTTGCTGCAGTATCCAAGCATGTGACCCTCGATCTCCAATGAGAGATCTTACCCTGGGCATGCTCAGAAGGAGAAAAGCAAGACTTAGTCCCAAAAACTTCTGCTCACCGCTGCCCAGCACTGACTACAATAGCAGAAGCTGGAAGAGCAGCAGTAATCCTCCTCACAGAGTCAGATTGAGCGAGACGCTGAGACCGACGTCTCCGCTGAGCAGCCTCCACTGTGTCAGGAGAAGAATGGGAGACCGCAGCGGAGATGGCCCATGATTCCCCCTGTGCAGAGGTGGGAACTCGACCCCTAACATTACCGCCCCTCCTCCTTGAACCTCGCTACGCTCGAAGGCAGCAATGAGCTGCGGAGCCCTGATGTGCTCAACAGGCTCCCACGACCTGTCCTCAGGACCATAACCCTTCCAGTCCACCAAATAAAGTTTTTTGCCACGTACCATCTTACACCCCAAAATAGTATTCACCTCGTAATCATCCGTAGACGAACCCGATGTCCCAGCAGATGACTCGGAAAACCGGGACATGTGTATGGGTTTCAAGAGGGACACATGAAAGGTGTCGGTGATACCCAGGCGTGGCGGAAGGGCTAAACGATAGACCACAGGGTTTACCTGTTCGAGGACCTTGAAAGGACCCAAGTAGCAAGGTGCAAACTTAGTGGACTCAACTCGCAACCTGATGTTACGGGCGGAGAGCCACACCAAGTCACCAGGAGCAAAGGTCGGAGCGAGGCGCCGATGTGCATCGGCGGAAGACCTCATTCTCTCCTTGGAGGTCCGAATGGCATCCTGAGTATGGTCCCAAATATCCCGTGCCTCCACAGCCCAGTCTGCCACCCTGGAGTCGGCGGAAGACACGGGCATAGGCACAGGTACCCGCGGATGATGAACACAGTTGAGGAGGAATGGGGTTTGACCAGTGGAGTCGGATACAGCATTGTTCAGCGCAAACTCTGCCCACGGTAGCAAGAATGCCCAGTCATCCTGCCTGACTGAGACAAAATGTCGCAGATATGTGACGAAGGTCTGGTTGGCCCTCTCTACCAACCCATTCGTCTCGGGATGATATGCGAAAGAGAGATTTAACTCAATGCTGAGAAGACGACAAAGCTCTCTCCAGAACCGAGACGCAAACTGGGGACCCCAGTCACTGACAATTTTGTCCGGCATACCGTGTAGGCAGAAGATGTGTTTTATGAACAACGCTGCCAAAGCCCGTGCAGAAGGTAACCGTGGTAGCGGCACCAAATGCACCATTTTCGAGAAATGATCAGTGATAACCCAAATGATGGTACAGCCACGAGACTTTGGCAAACCTACCACAAAGTCCATCCCGACCATTTCCCAGGGCCTGTCTGCCACCGGCAAGGGATAGAGTAACCCAGCAGGCCGTTGTCGAGGAGTCTTATTTGTGGCACAGGAGACACATGCCTGAATATAATCTCTGACATCACGGACCATATGTGGCCACCAGTACGTTCTCGCCAACAGTTCAGATGTCCTCTTTGTCCCAAAGTGTTCACCCACCCTGGACGAATGAGCCCAAGAGAGAACCTCCGGTCGCAAATTAATGGGCACAAAAGTCTTGCTCGGAGGCACAGACTCTAGCGAAACCGGAGCTACGGTTCTCAGACTCTCGGAAGGGACAATAAGCCGAGGCTCTCCTTCCTCCTCCTCAGATGACACAACAGAGCGAGAAAGGGCATCAGCACGAATGTTCTTCTCCCCAGCGATAATGGAGGGTGAAATGGAAATGGGAGAAGAACAAGGACCATCTGGCCTGACGAGAATTTAGCCGCTGAGCTGTTTGCAAATATAGTAAATTTTTGTGGTCCATGAAGACTTGAAAGGGAAAACGAGCCCCCTCCAAGAGATGTCTCCACTCAGAGAAAGCCAACTTCATCGCTAGCAACTCCCTGTCCCTGATGGAATAATTTTTCTCCGCAGGTGTAAAGGTCTTGGAGAAAAAGAAGCAAGGATGCTTCTGACCTTGAGCATCCTTTTGGAAAAGGACTGCTCCTGCACCAACGGGTGAGGCATCCACCTCCATTATGAACGGCTTATCAACATCGGGATGATGTTGGATGGGAGTGCTAGCAAAATGAGACTTGATAGAAGAGAAGGCCCTGGAGACCTCTTCTGATCACAATTTGGGATTTGCTCCCTTCTTGGTGAGGGCTACCAAGGGAGCTACTAAAGTTGAGAAGTGGGGAATGAACTGGCGGTAATAATTAATGAATCCCATAAAGCGCTGCACCGCTTTAAGAGAATGAGGTTCTTGCCAGTCCATCACAGCTTGTAGTTTGGCAGGATCCATAGCCAATCCCTGGGCTGAGATGATATAGCCCAGGAAAGGTAAAGACTCCTGCTCAAACATACACTTCTCCAACTTAGCCTACAGGGAATTTGCCCGTAAGAGGTCGAAGACTCTGCCAACATCTCTCCGGTGGGAGTCAATATCAGGAGAAAAGATGAGAATATCATCCAGATAGACTACAACCGAGGTGGAGAGCATATCCCAGAAAATGTCGTTGACAAACTCTTGGAAAACGGCTGGGGCATTACAGAGCCCGAAGGGCATCACTAGATATTCATAGTGCCCATCTCTAGTGTTAAACGCCGTCTTCCATTCGTCCCCCTCACGGATGCAAATCAGGTTATACGCACCCCGCAGATCCAATTTGGCAAATACCCTTGCTCCCTGTAGCCTATCAAAAAGCTCAGAAATCAAGGACAGCGGGTATTTATTTTTAACGTTGATGGCGTTAAGACCCCTGTAGTCTATGCAAGGACGTAACTCTGTTCTTCTTCTGGACGAAATAGAATCCCGCCCCTGCCGGTGACACTGACTTCCTAATAAACCCTCTTGCCAAGTTCTCCTGGATGTATAGGGACATAGCCTCAGTCTCCGGGAGAAAGAGGGGATAGACACATCCCCTAGGAAGTTCTGCTCCAGGCAAGAGATCTATAGGACAGTCATAGGGACAGTGAGGCGGAAGGGTCTCAGCAGCCCTCTTAGAGAAAACGTCTGCATAGGACGGATAGCATTCGGGAAGAGAAGACAGATCTGCGGGTATCTCAGTGGTGTAAACCTGAACACACTCTTTCATACATCTGCCCTTACAAGACTCACTCCAACCCAATATCCTCCCAGAGGACCACTCAATATGTGGAGAGTGAAAACGGAGCCAGGGTATTCCCAGCAAAATCTCATCCATTCCCTCGGGAAGAACAAGAAGGGAAATAATCTCCTGGTGGGATGGGGACATGGCTATTGTGAAAGGGACAGTCTGGTGTGTGATCTGTAACAGAAGTGTCGACCCATTCACCACTCTAACAGTTACTGGTTTAGTGAGCATCACCAGAGGTACATTGTGGCACAAAGCAAAAGTAGAGGACATGAAATTTCCCTCAGCTCCTGAATCCACACAAAGCTCAACTGCAAGAGAGAATGAGTCCAACAGAATTGTCCCTTTAAAGGACAACTTGGAGGAAAAGGCCGCTGTGTCCAGTGAACCCCCTCCTATAGTCACTAGACGCGATCGTTTACCCGACCGCTGTGGACACTTGTTAGCATAATGTCCCAGTTGCTGACAATTTCTACACACCACAGGTACTCAAACGGTCTGAGACTTAGGTCCCGCTCGAGAAACCTCCATGGCCTCATGGGAGTCGGACGCCAGGACGGGAGATTCTAGAGGTTTGGCGAAGGTGGGAGCCAGCCGAAACCTCTGCCTACACTGGGTCTGCTCCAACCTCCGCTCGTTAAAACGGAGGTCGATGCGGGTAGAAATTGTAATGAGCTCCTCCAGTGTGGCGGGAATCTCCCTGGTGGCCAAGGCGCCCTTTACATGATCAGCCAGTCCTTTCCAGTACACCAGAATAAGGACTTTATCCGGCCATTCTAACTCAGAGGCTAGAGTTCGGAATTGAACGGCAAACTGGCTGACCATGGACGAACCCTGAGAAATTGCCAACAATTGGAGCGCGGTATCGTGAGTGACACGAGGTCCTAAAAAGACCTGCCTCAGAGCATCCAGGAAGAGAGGAGCACTCTGCACTACACGATCATTGCGCTCCCAAAGCGGCGTTGCCCACTCCAATGCCCTGCCCGACAAAAGAGACAAAATGAATCCCACTCTTGCCCGTTCCGAAGGAAAACGTGCAGCCAGGAGCTCGAGATGTATGGAGCACTGGCTCACGAATCCGCGACATAGTTTACTGTCACCAGAAAACTTGTCAGGAAGTGGGAGACAGGATATAGTCAGAGCAGGGGTGGTTGCGGACAAACTGGCTGCAGCTGCACTTGCAGCCTGAACAGCGACAGCGACAGCAGTTACGTCCACAGCTGAGGTTGTACGCTCTAGAGCTGCCAACCTTCCCTCCAGCTGCTGGACGTAATGCTGTAAACGCTGATCATCTGCCATTTACTAGCCAGACCCTGGCGCTAGTGTACTGTTAGGGCTAGCGGAACGCACCGAGGAAAATAGTTTTTATTGTTATTGGTGCGTTCGCAGCCCGGGGTCCACCGTGCAGGAGAACCTGCTGCTAGACAAATGGCAGCACTATATGGCGGTATTGGCTACCTTGGTTAACTCACAGAGCAGCCGTGAAAGCAAAGCTCTGCACCCTGTTAACTTCACAGGAGCACAGGCTAACTACCCAAGAGAGAGCAGTCAGTGGTCATGCATGCACACAGAACTCCTCGCCGGAGGTGCCAGCATTCTAGGGGCTTATTTCAGCCAGGTCCCTGAATGTACTCAGACACACAAACTCCTCGCCGGAGGTTCCAGCATTCCAGGGGCTTATTTCAGCCGGGTCCCTGAACACAATCACACATGACCACACTGGCGCAAAGCACATAATTTTAGAAAGACACTAGCACTGCCAAGCATGTGACCCTCGATCTCCAATGAGAGATCTTACCCTGGGCATGCTCAGAAGGAGAAAAGCAAGACTTAGTCCCAAAAGCATCTGCTCACCGCTGCCCAGCACTGACTACAATAGCAGAAGCTGGAAGAGCAGCAGTAATCCTCTTCACAGAGTCAGATTGAGCGAGATGCTGAGACTGACGTCTCCGCTGAGCAGCCTCCACTGCGGCAGGAGAAGCATGGGAGACCGCAGTGGAGATGGCCCGAGATTCCCCCTGTGCAGAGGTTGGAACTCGACCCCTAACACCAGATTCCATGTTCAGCCCCTGGGGAGAGATGATATAACCTAAGAACTGTATCACAGAACGATGGAACTCACATTTCTTCGGCTTAATATACAGATGGTTCTCTTTCAGACGTCTTAAAACAGTTTTGAGATGTTCTTCATGTTCTGTAGAGAGTCAGAAAAGATTAGTATATTGTCCAAATACATCAATTCACTACAAACTGGTCCAACAAATCTCTGAAATTGTCATTAGCAAGGAGTTGAAATGTTGCAGGGGCGTTACAAAGCCCGAAGGGCATCACAAGAGAATCAAAGTGTCCATACCGGCATCTGAATGCTGTCTTCCACTCATCCCCTGGACGAATATGCACCAAATTATAAGCCCCACAAAGATCCAGTTTAGAGAACACCTTATCAAGGCAGACTCTTTCCAGTAATTCGGGAATCAGAGGCAAAGGGTAACGGTTTCGTACGGTTACCTTATTGAGTTCCCGATAGTCAACACAGGGTCCCATCCTTCTTCTTTACAAAAAAGATAGGTGCCCCTGCTGGTGAAGAAGAAGGACGTATGAATCCTTTGGCCAGATTTTTATCAATATACTCCTTTAAGGCTTGAAGCTCAGGTGCCGCCAAAGGGTATACGTTACCAAAAGGAATAGCTGCCCCAGGAAGCAACTCAATGGGACAGTCATAATGCCTGTGTGGAGGAAGCTGATAGGCATTCTTCTTGTCACAGATGTCAGAGAACTCTTTATATGCTGAAGGTAAAGAAAATACCTGTACATGTGTTTCCGTAGCTGTGGACTCAGGGACAGCTTCTGTTAACGCTGAGTTGCTCCTTGTTGGAAAGATAATCTCCTTGGTCTCCCAGTTGATAATTGGGTTCTGAGAACGCAACCAAGGAATGCCTAAAATCACAGGAAAATGAGGAGAAGAAATTAGCAAGAAAGAAAGTTGCTCCTGATGATTAGGCTCCAACAAAATTTCAAGGGGTACGGTCTCCTGATCCACAGGCCCAGAGATTAAAGGTGATCCATCCACTGTTTCCATGGTAATTGGAGAGGCTCTTTGCTGAATTTCAATACCATGTTCCTTGGCAAATGTGATATCCATAAAATTGCCACCTGCACCAGAGTCAATCATAGCTGCACTGGAAACCCACTGTCCTGAACACAGGATCTTAATAGGGAGAGAACAGTGAGAGTTATTTTCCTTAAGCTCCTTGGGGGGTGAAGTCATAGAAAGTGAATGGAATACAGCGTTTAAAGGCAGGCTACATTCAAAGATGTCAGGTTCATCATTACAGTTGTCATACTCCCCTACTGCTGCTAGCACCTTGTTAGGCCGTCTAGGACACTTAGGACAATTGATCAAGAAGTGGTCAGACTGGCCGCAGTAGAAACATAGACTTTCACGAAGGTGATGCTCCCGGCGCTCATTGATCTGGCGCCCCTGAACGGAATCAATTTGCATGGGCACCTCCTCCACCTCCTGAGATGTTTTACCTGCAGGCTCTTTGGAAGGAAGGGAAAAGTTAGAAATACGGTTATATGCAGTAAACTTCTCCTGCCTACGCTCAGTAAGGCGAATGTCAGTGCGCACACAATGCTGTATAAATGTTTCTAGCTCTTGTGGTGACTCAGAGTGAGCTAGTTCATCTTTTACAATACTAGACAGACCCCTTTTAAAAATAGGCAATTGTGCATAACTGTGCCAATTGGTATCTACCGCTAATCTCCTGAATTCAGTAGCAAACTCAATAACAGAACGTTTTGCCTGGTGTAAAGACAATAAAGCAGATTCAGCAGTTGCACCGTGATTAGGATCATCAAGCATTAATGCCATAGCGGCCAAGAAATCATCCAAGTTATTTAACCGTGGGTCACGAGACTCAATCATCGGATTCACCCAGGCGAGTGCTCGTGCGGTCAGCAGCATTATTACACACAATACTTTGGATCTATCTTTAGGAAAACGGTCAGCATGCACCTCAAAATATAGCATACATTGATTCACAAAGCCACGAAATTTGTCACGATCACCATTAAATCTGAATGGGGGCAACTTAGGTGGGCTAGCTGGTGGCGGTTGCCCAGAGGGAAAAGTCGCTTGTGCAGCTATTTGCGTGCTTATGTCCTGAAAAGCCTGTCCATACTGGGACTCTATGCCAGCAAGTTTGTTTTCCTTGGCTGCCATGCGGGTGCTTATGTCCTGCAAAGTCTGTCCAATCACTTTTGATTGAGTTCAAAGCTTCCAAACTTCTTTTGCAGACCTTCCACATCTTTCTGCAGTGATCTAATTATGGAAAACTCCTGCTCTAGTCTGCTTTCTGCAGTCATTGTTCCAGCAGTCTCCTTTTTTTTTTAATCTAGAGTATCCTGTAATAATTATAGGGGATAACTCAGGAGACTCTTTGCGTGGAACAAGACAACTACAGGACACAGTTTTATAAGAGGTAAAGTCTATATTTTCACACGGTGATTCAAACAGGTGCAGAGAGAAACTCAAGTCCACAACACTTGGTGCAAATATCAAATGCAGCTCAGCAGTCTATAGAAAACTTCAAAGGAAAATGCAATCACGCAGAAAGTCAATGAAGCACAATTATTCTTGAGGATACTTGACACGAATAAGTCCTTGCTTAGTCCACAACACAGATAGATATGCTTATAAGGCAGTTCAAATAATATCTTAGCTTAACCAGGGAGGTCTGGGTAATAGTCTCAGGTTCTTGCAGAGCAGAAACAGCTTACATGTCCCGCAAATGCAGATGGAAGCAAACACGAGCAGCAGATGAAGGAGGATTACTGGAACTGGTGTATGCAGCAGGAACTCAAAGTAGGGTTGAGCGAAACGGGTCGGCCATTTTCAGAAGTCGCCGACTTTTGGCAAAGTCGGGTTTCATGAAACCCGACCCGACCCCTGTGTGGGGTCGGCCATGAGGTCGGCGATCTTCTGAATCTTGTATCGGAATTCCGATACCGAGTTCCGATATGTTTGCGATATCGGGAATCGGTATCGAAATCCATATTTAAGTGTAAAATAAAGAATCAAAATAAAAAATATTCATATACTCACCCTCGGACGCACCCTGGTACTAACCGGCAGGTTTCGTTCCTAAGAATGAGCGCGTGAATGACCTGCGGTGACGTCGCGGCTTGTGATTGGTCACGAGCGGTCACATGGACAAGCCGCGACGTCATCTAAGGTCCTTCACGTGCTCATTCTTAGGAAGGAAGCCTGCCGGAAAGAAGCAGGGCGCGTCCGAGGGTGAGTATATACCTAATAGGAATATACTCACCCTCGGACGCGCCCTGCTTCTTTCTGGCAGGCTTCCTTCCTAAGAATGAGCGCGTGAAGGACCTTAGATGACGTCGCGGCTTGTCCATGTGACTGCTCGCGACCAATCACAAGCCGCGACGTCACCGCAGGTCATTCACGCGCTCATTCTTAGGAAGGAAGCCTGCCGGTTAGTACCAGGGCGTGTCCGAGGGTGAGTATATCAATATTTTTTATTTTGATTCTTTATTTTACACATTAATATGGATCTCAGGGCCTGAAGGAGAGCTTCCTCTCCTTCAGACCCTGGGAACCATAGTATCCCATTGCACTGCATTGGGTTTCGTGTTTCGGCCGACCCCGACCCCGACTTTTTTATAGGATCTGCCGATTTCACTCGACCCAACTTTTGAGAAAGTCGAGTTTCATGAAACCCGACCCGATCCTATAAAAATAAAAGTCGCTCAACCCAAACTCAAAGCAGAGTAGCAGGATAACCCCACAGGTTCACAGGAGCAGGTATATAGCCAGGGAGTCACCAGAGGTCAGGAGCCGGATTCAAGGCAGAATACTCTAGAACAGACTGAAGGATGGGGTGGAGTTTTATAGCAGGAAGACACAGTGCACATGAGACCAAAGACGCCATCTTGGAAAAGGGCAGTAATGCACAAAAAGGTAATAAAAAATGTTCAGAGTCCTGACTCATTGAGCATTGCCATTTGTACAATGTGCACGGACAGCTTTTTGTACCACCCCCTGGCCTTTCTCAAAGCACTGTATGGTAGGAGGAGTTGATCGGAGAGATCAATGCCCCCCATGTTTTTATTGTACCCCAGTACACAGGTCAGTTTGCTGACCTCTGTAGAGGTACCCCGTACAGTGCTGAGGGCGCTGCCATCACCATGTATGGTGGTCAATAGAAGGACATCCCTCTTGTCCTTGTACTTGACCACCAGCAGGTGGTCGCTACATTGGGCTTTGCTCTCACCTTTTCTGAGCATCTGCCCAAGTAGCGTCTTCAGGAGGCCTCTCTGATTTTTGCCTACAGTACCGCAGGCAGCGGTACCTCGCGCAGAGAGGGATTTGTAGAGTGGCATGCTGGTGTAAAAGTTATCGGTATAGAGGTGATAACCTTTATCCAGCAGTGGGTGCACCAAATCCCACACAATTTTCCCACTCATTCCAAGGACAGGAGGACACTCAGGCGGTTCGATCCTGTAGTCCTTCCCTTCGTAGACTCTAAAGCTGTAGGTGTACCCTGAGGTACTCTCACACAGCTTGTAGAGTTTGATTCTGTACCTGGCTCTCTTGCTGGGCAGGTACTGACGGAATCCGAGCCGCCTCTTAAAATGAATTAAGGAATCATCCATGCAAATGTCCCTTTGAGGTACGTACACTTCAGCAAACTTTTTGTTGAAGTGTTCGATGACCGGCCGAACTTTGAACACATGGTCAAAGTTGGGGGAATCTTGTGCGGGACACTGTGCATTATCGTTATAATGCAGGAACTTATGGATGGCCTCAAAATGCCTCCGGGTCATAACCATTTGGAACACTGGAGTGTTATATAAAATATCAACACTCCAATATTGCCAAAGTTCTGGCTTCTTCAGAATCCCCATGTGGAGGACCAGGCCCCAAAACTGCATCATTTCAACTGCGTCTACAGGAGACCAGTTAGAATATGATGAACCTGAGTTTTGTTTCAAACATTGACAAGCATACAAATTAGTTTGCTCCACCTTGAGGTTAACAAAAGCCTCAGAGAAAAAGACTTTGAAAAAGTCTAGTTCTGTGAGGCTGGTGGTGTCAAACTTGATTCCTGATTCTGCCACAAAATCAGGAATCAGTGGCTCGCAATTTTTGGGCACCGAGGTCCATATGGGGTCCCCAGTGGGGTGCGCTGGTTCGTCTTCAGCAATGGTGGGTGCTGTTTAATCTTCATCGTCATCTTCATCAATGATGGGCACTGCCTCATTTTCTGTCCTGCGGCATCTGCGTGGCAGTTCCCCAAGAGCAGAGGAGTAAGATGAGGAGGGGGGAACAGGATGAGGAAGCATCAGAAAAATAAGAAAAGTGAGATCCTCTCCCTCGCTGTCAGTGTTGGAGACAAGGAAAGAATATGCCTCCTCCAATGAATATCACTGTTGGGACGAATGGGACGAGAGGGACTTTTTTTGTGAGTATGGTGCTTGGGTGTACTTTATTGGTAACTGTGTACGTGTGGGGGGATAGTGTTTGGTGCAAACTATTCTGAAAAGAAAAAGCTAAAGGAAAAAAAAGCAAATAGGGAAAAAAATACCTGTGAAAGGAAGAGCCTAAAACAGCAGGCCCTAGCTCTGATAAGTGAACCGCGTCACTTATCAAAGTTCGTCGGTTGCTGGGTGTGCAAATGCGATGTGGAAAAAAAAAAGAAACCGGCAGGCATGAGAGCTTTGATAAGTGAAACGCGTCACTTATCAAACTTCGGCGGCTGCTGGGTGTGCGAAAGGGAATGTGAAAAGAAAAAAGAAAACATCAGGCACGAGAGCTTTGATAAGTGAACTGCGTCACTTATCAAAGTTCGGCAGCTGCAGGATGTGTTTACGGAGTTGGCACAAAGGGGGCTGAGGAAAAAAAAGCGAGCACGAGCGTTGATCGGTGAACTGCGCCACCAATTAATGCTCGGCGGCTGCTAATTGTGCGCATGGAGGCGGCGCAAAGAAAGGATGGATGGGGGAGGGGGAAGGGGGATGGGGGTGGGGTGGATGAAGAGAGATCGGGTAGGGATCAGGGATGACACTTACGGTTGTAGTGTCTCTTCTTTCTTCTGTCTTCTTTCTTCTGTCTTCTTTATTCTGTCTTTTCCAAAGCAGGGGTTGTGGTGTTACAGGCTTCTGTAGCACCACAAGGCCCAGCAAGAGGAGATCTGGCTGTGTGACCACTCTGTAGGAATCCTCAGCGAGAGTGAAGACTCCTGCAGAGCGGTCAGACGGGTCACAGGCAGGTGACAGACAGGTCACAGAGCGGTCACACCGCTGCTGTGAGCTGTCATTGGTGGGATCGAATGATCACATTGATCCCAACAATCCCTGCAGGCCCTGGTGACTATGGCAACTGCCTAGGATCACTCTGATTCTAGGCAAGTCACAGTCAGGTCACCAGCAGGGCACACAGCGGTCACAACGTGAACGCTGCTGTGCCCTGTGATTGGCGCGATCGTCAATAACATCGATCGCGTCAATCAGCTCCTGCAGGCCCTGCTGGGCCTGTCCTAGGCTCTGGCCTAGGATCGGTGCTATTACAGCAACGATACAGGCCGGTACAGGCTGGGCACAGCGTGGTAATACCGCTGCCTCGCCTGGCGATTGGCGCTATCGATACGATCGGCGATCGCACCAATCCAGGGGTTTTTTCCCAGTGCCTGGCGTTGCCAGGCACCGTCCTAGGATCGAGTACTACCGTACTCGATCCTACCATGGTACCTCATTGTTTCAGTCAATCTGATTGGCTGAAACAATGAGAAACACTGTGATTGGCTGTTCCGAATTGAACAGCAAATCACAGCAATCGGGAGGCTTGGGGGGCGGCGCCATATCCCAAGATGCCGAGGCCATCTTCCGTGAGGTAAGATGGCATCAGAAATTGAATGCGATCACCGCGACTTAAGTCGCGATGTCGCATTAAATAACATAACATAGTATGCTGTTACTGGAAATTAAGTCCCAGGTCACCTCGACGGGATAGTACGTCATATGGGATAAAGGGGTTGAAGAGGATGTTGGGATGAAGTTGGGATGAAGGGGAATAACCTCATGACCCAGTATCAGCACGGGTTTACTAGGGACCGGTCATGTCAGACTAATTTGATCAGCTTCTATGAAGAGGTAAGTTCCGGACTGGACCAAGGGAACCCAGTAGATGTAGTGTATATGGACTTTTCAAAAGCTTTTGATATGGTGCCACACAAAAGGTTGATACATAAAATGAGAATAATGGGGATAGGGGAAAATATGTGCAAGTGGGTTGAGAGCTGGCTCAGGGATAGGAAACAAAGGGTGGTTATTAATAGCGTACACTCGGACTGGGTTGCGGTTAGTAGTGGGGTACCACAGGGGTCAGTATTGGGCCCTCTTCTTTTTAACATATTTATTAATGACCTTGTAGGGGGCATTCAGAGTAGAATTTCAATATTTGCAGATGACACTAAACTCTGCAGGGTAATCAATACAGAGGAGGACAATTTTATATTACAGGATGATTTGTGTAAACTAGAAGCTTGGGCTGATAAATGGCAAATGAGCTTTAATGGGGATGAATGTAAGGTCATGCACTTGGGTAGAAGTAATATGATGTATAACTATGTGCTTAATTCTAAAATTCTGGGCAAAACCGTCAATGAAAAAGACCTGGGTGTATGGGTGGATGACAAACTCATATTAAGTGGCCAGTGTCAGGCAGCTGCTTCTAAGGCAAATAAAATAATGGGATGCATTAAAAGAGGCATAGAAGCTCATGAGGAGAACATAATTTTACCTCTATACAAGTCACTAGTTCGACCACACTTAGAATACTGTGCACAGTTCTGGTCTCCGGTGTATAAGAAAGACATAGCTGAACTAGAGCGGGTGCAGAGAAGAGCGACCAAGGTTATTAGAGGACTGGGGGGTCTGCAATACCAAGATAGGTTATTACACTTGGGGCTATTTAGTTTGGAAAAACAAAGGCTAAGGGGTGATCTTTTGTTAATGTATAAATATATGAGGGGACAGTACAAAGACCTTTCTGATGATCTTTTTAATCATAGACCGGTGACAGGGACAAGGGGGCATCCTCTACGTCTGGAGGAAAAAAGGTTTAAGCATAATAACAGACGCGGATTCTTTACTGTAAGAGCAGTGAGACTATGGAACTCTCTGCCGTATGATGTTGTAATGAGTGATTCATTACTTAAATTTAGGAGGGGACTGGATACGTTTCTGGAAAAGTATAATGTTACAGGGTATATATATTATATTCCTTGATAAGGCGTTGATCCAGGGAACTAGTCTGATTGCCGTATGTGGGGTCGGGAAGGAATTTTTTTCCCCATGGTGGAGCTTACTGTTTGCCACATGGGTTTTTTTTGCCTTCCCCTGGATCAACATGTTAGGGTATGTTAGGCTATGGGTTGAACTAGATGGACTTAAAGTCTTCCTTCAACCTTAATAACTATGACTATGACTATATGGGATAAAAGGGTTAATGAGAAAAAAATGATCTTTTTGAATTTACCAAACAGCTGCAATGTAAGAAAGAGTGAGAAACTTAAAGGGGTCTGAATACTTTCCATACTCACTATATATATATATCTAATATATAAAGCTGAATGTGTGTGTGTGTGTATGTATGTATGTCCGGGATTGGCATCTGAACCGTAGCAGCTACAGCCACAAAATTTTGCACAGTCACACGTCTGGACCCCGAGAGCGTCATAGGCTATGTTGTGAGGTGAAATTTTAACCCCGCGCTTTCCAATTCACCAAACAATTTTGCCCCTATCTACATAATGGGGAAAAAGTGAAAGGAAAAGTGTTGGAGGCGTCGCAGCTACAGGCACAAAATTTTGCACAGTCACACGTCTGGACCCTGAGAGCGTCAAAGCTATGTTGTGAGGTGAAATTTTAACCCCGCGCTTTCCAAGTCACCAAACAATTTTGCCCCTATCTACATAATGGGGAAAAAATGAAAGGAAAAGTGTTGGAGGCAAATTAACAGCTGCCAGATGTGAACAAGGGGGACTTAAAGAATGACAGCGATGGCACCAAAGAGTATATACTGTACAGTTGCTAAGGTGGGGCCCCAACATGGGATAATCACACCACCACGGGGATATGAACACACACACAAAATGCGCCACACACTACCACGTGCTCGAACACATATACCACCCTCAGTGCACATTTCACCACACATACACCAACCTCGCCACATAAAAGTAGAAACACAAAAGTCGCCGCTCAAAACTCGCCACGCGCAAAACTCTCCACATGCAAAACTCGCCACACGTGCAAAACTCGCCACACGCAAAACTTGCACACGCAGAAAAATTGCCACACGCAGAAAAATTGCCACATGCACAAAAGTTGCAACAGATGCAAAAGTTGCCTCACACAAAATTTGCACATACTCAAAAGGCACCACACATAAAACTCGCCACGCGCAAAACTCGCCATGCGCAAAACTTGCTGCACACAACTTGCTACACTAACCTGTCACATGCAACTCGACACACAAAAAGTTGCTACACGCATGTCGCCACACAAAACTCATCTCACAAAAGTCCCTACATGCATGTCGCCACACGCAACTCAACACACACAACTTGACACACGAAACTCGCCCTAAAACACACACAAGTCTGGTATCCTTCAAAAATAAAAATCTGATTAATAAGCAGACAAACTACAAGAGCAACAAATGTACCATATAGGAATCCGGCAGCTGTCAGTCACATGACCAGTCTATTATGTGTATGTGTGAGCTAATATATACTGCCAGGGGGTGGGCTTACTGTTGGCTGGGGATTTATCAGGCTGCCATTTTAGCTTACAAATACTGAGGTAAAAATACTGACCAAATAACGTGTGAACGAGGGCTAATACAGGAAGAGATGGCATACAGCTATATACTATATACAGGAGATGACACACAGGTATATACTATTTACAGGGGAGATGACACACAGGTATATACTATATACAGGAGGAGATGACACACAGATATATACTATATACAGGAGAGATGACACACAGGTATATACTATATAGAGGAGGAGATGACATACAGGTACATACTACATACAGGAGGAGATGACATACAGGTATATACTATATACAGGAGGAGATGACACACAGGTATATACTATATACAGGAGCAGATTACCTACAGGTATATAGTATATACAGGAGGAGATGACACAGGTATATGCTATGTATAGGAGGAGATGACATACAGGTATATACTATATACAGGAGATGACACACAGATATATACTATATATAGGTGAGATGACACACAGGTATATACTATATACAGGAGATTACATACAGGTATATCTAATATATAAAGCTGAATGTGTGTATGTATGTATGTGTGTATGTCCGGGATTGGCATCTGTACCGTCGCAGCTACAGCCACAAAATTTTGCACAGTCACACGTCTGGACCCCGAGAGCGTCATAGGCTATGTTGTGAGGTGAAATTTTAACCCCGCGCGTTCCAATTCACCAAACAATTTTGCTCCTATCTACATAATGGGGAAAAAGTGAAGGGAAAAGTGTTGGAGGAAAATTGACAGCTGCCAGATGTGAACAATGAGGACTTAAAGAATGAGAGCGATGGCGACAAAGAGTATATACCGTACAGTTGCTAAGGTGGGGCCCCGACATGGGATACTCACCACACACGGGGATATGAACACAAACACAAAATGCGCCACACACTACCACGTGCTTGAACACATATACCACCCTCAGCACACATTTCACCACACACACACACCAACCTCGCCACATAAAAGTCGAAACACAAAAGTCACCACTCAAAACTCGCTACATGCAAAACTCGCCATATGCAAAACTAGGCTCACGCAAAACTCGCCACACGTGCAAAACTCACCTCATGGAAAACTCACCTCATGCAAAACTTGCACACACAGAAAAATTGCCACATGTACAAAAGTTGCACCACATGCAAAAGTTGCCTCACACAAAACTTGCACATACTCAAAATGCACCACACATAAAACTCGCCACGCGCAAAACTCGCCATGCACAAATCTTGCTGCACACAACTTGCTACACTAACCTGTCACATGCAACTCAACACACAAAATGTTGCTACACGCATGTCGCCACACAAAACTCATCTCACAAAAGTCGCTACATGCATGTCGCCACACGCAACTCAACACACACAACTTGACACATAAAACTCGCCCTAAAACACACACAAGTCTGGTATTGTCCTTCAAAAATAAAAATCTGATTAATAAGCAAACTACAAGAGCAACAAATGTACCATATAGGAAATACGGCAGCTGTCAGTCACATGACCTGTCTATTATGTGTATGTGTGAGCTAATATATACTGCCAGGGGGGAGGGCTTCCTGTTGGCTGGGGATTTATCAGGCTGCCAATAGCAACCAATCACAGCTCAGCTTCTATTTTGCTACAGTTAATTAACCTGAGCTCTGATTGGTTAATATAGGCAACAAAGACATTCTCAGTATAACAAAGCTAATATATGTTGTGAAATGCTTCTATTTGCTTAGTTTTTGCCTTTTAATAATTACATTTCTATCTATTTGTTTTGTGGTTTTTGTGTGCAGAATAAATTTTTGTTAACACATTCTATTTTGCTAACAGCAGTCATTAACCCGGGCGAAGCCGGGTAGTACAGCTAGTATATATATATATATATATATATATATATATATATATATATATATATATATATATATATATATACAGTATATATATATATATATATATATATATATAGTTTCTTGGCTAAAATTCTTTCCCCTCTAATCCAGACGCCTCACGCCTCATTAACCTTAAAACTACAACTTTTTTTTATTACAAAATTCTCATACTCAATAGTTCTTTATTCATTTTTCATTAATCAAAGTTGTACAGGGCTTGTTTTTTGTGAGGCAAGCTCCAGTTTTCACCGCAAACATTTTTGGGTAAATAAGATGTATTAATTAATTTTTAATTCATTTTTGGTAGGAGATAAACAAAAACAATAAACCTGAACTGTGTTTTTTTGTTTTATTTTTAATGGAGTTCACCATACAGTTTAAAAGCTACTATATGTTAAACTACTTAACCTACCTAAATTTGTAGTTATGCCCCAATTTTTTTTTTTGCATTTAACACTTTTTTTCATTGTCATTTGTCATTGTATTGTGAAAGCCATAATTTTTACATTTTTACAAATACCAAGCTATATGATGGCTTGTTGTTTTTTTTGCATAATGAGCTGCAAATTTAATTGGTACCACTTTGAGATACAAACAATTTTTTCACTCCTTTGTTTTTTGATGCATGGTGAACAAAAACAGTAATATTGACATACTTTTTCATTTTTTTATGGTAGTTACCGTGCACAATAAATGCACAATTATTTTTGGGGGGATACTTACAACCGCAGCAATATTAAATATGAGGTGTTTTTGTGAGGATTTAAAGTTTTCCTTACAATTGAACTATTTGTATTTCTAAAACTGAGATTTTTTTTATATACAGCTCTGGCAAAAATTAAGAGATCACCACATCAAAAATCTGTCATGAGCAGCCCAATCTCCAGACCTGAACCCCATTGAAAACCTCTGTAATGTAATCAAGAGGATGATGGATAGTCACAAGCCATCAAACAAAGAAGAACCGCTTAAATTTTTGCACCAGAAGCAGTGTGAAAGACTGGTGGAAAGCATGCCAAGACGCATGAAAGCTGTGATTAAAAATCATGGTTATTTCACAAAATATTGATTTCTGAACTCTTCCTGAGTTAAAACATTAGTATTGTTGTTTCTAAATTATTATTAACTTGTTTTCTTTGCATTATTTGAGGTCTGAATGCTCAGGGTTTTTTTTTCATAATTTTGACCACTTCTCCTTTTCAGAAAAAAAAATACAAAATTTATTGCTTGGAAATTTGGAGACATGTTGTCAGTAGTTTATAGAATAAATGAAAAATCTACATTTTACTCAAAAATATACTTATGAAGAGAAAAATGCAAACTGAATAAACTGAACATTTTGCAGTGGTCTCTTAATTTTTGCCAGAACTGTATATATTTATACATACTGTACGTTTGTATATAAAAATCTTTTTTTCTTTTTTAATTTTATTTCTTTAAAATATTTGCTGGTCTCATGTGGTACAGTGCATTATCTAACTTGTCAGTGTTTGACAGTTAGCTTTTCAGGCCACAACCCCAACAGGATCTGATTGGTTGATGCTTATGACAGACTTGGAAGCCATTGCTATGCCTCCTTATTGCCATACCAGCCCTGAAAGATGTGGTAATCTTGCTTGCAAACTGCAGAAAACAGCATGTGTGGGACTAAAGTGCTGGGTTTTAAGATTGTCTGGTCTCAGCACAGACAGCAGGAGCTTAGTTATGTATAACAGCTGACTTATGCTGTGGATGGCACTGTCAAAGCAACTAATAATGTGCCATGTCTCTGACCTAAATATACACTGATTGCAGGCAGGGTTGGCATTATGGGCAGGTAAATGAGGCATTTGCCTAGGTGCCAACTACCCCAGGGGCTCCCAGTTATTGGGGTGCCGCTAATGGTGGCACTCCACGTGGCTGCTATGGGGTCCATTAGTAAAGGAGGTCCGGTGCAAGCACTGGCTCTGCTCCCTCCCTCGCACAGTAGAAGCATTGCAGAGAATGGAACAGGGGGAATGAGAAGAAGTGAGTATGTATTAATTATTTTTAAATCAGTGAGTACATGGTGATCATAATACTGCAGGACTGTAGAGTGTGCATTATACTAATTGTATTCTATGGGGCTGCATATTACTCTATGGGACTGCATTATACTCTATGTACAGCAATAGATGAGAGCCAGAAGACCGCAAAATCTAATTTTTCCTTCTCCTGCACTGATTAGAAGCACTTCACCTTTTTATTAAATGGTGTAAATTTAATTTGGCAGTGCAGGAGTTAATCTGCTCTGTTGAGAGCTCCTGGCAGTGCACTGATTAGAAGCACTTCACCTTCTTATTAAATGTTGTAAATTTAATTTGGCAGTGCAGGAGTTAATCTGCTCTGTTGAGCGCTCCTGGAGCTAAGGCTCTCAGCTATGCACTGTTAGCCACTCCCATCTCCTATATAAACTAGACCCTGGCTAGCACTCACTGTCAGAGTTAGCTTATGCTGCATGGCTGGAGGTTGTTGGCTATTATATCTCAGAACTATTCTCCCGATATCTTCCCTCACGTAATCTCCGGTCCTCCCAAGACCTCCTTCTCTCCTCCACACTTATTCGCTCCTCATCCAATCGCCTCCAAGACTTCTCCTGAATATCCCCCCATCCTCTGGAACTCTCTGCCCCAACACGTCCGACTATCAACCACATTCGGATCCTTCAGACGGAACCTGAAAACTCATCTCTTCAGGAAAGCCTACAGCCTGCACTGACCCTGCTGCCTCCTCATCGCTACCGAAGCTACCGCCTCACCAACACCGGAGCTCCTGCAACCCCCAACCTACTGTCTCCTTCCCCATAATCCTGCAGAATGTAAGCCCGCAAGGGCAGAGTCCTTGCCCCTCTGTATCAGTCTGTCATTGTTAGTTTGTTTACTGTAAGTGATATCTGTAACTTGTGTGTAACCCCTTCTCATGTACAGCACCATGGAATCAATGGTGCTATATAAATAAATAATAATAATAATAAAATTATAGGACAAGACATTTGGTGGGTTTATCTGTGACTGTTGCTAGGTTTTGAGTGTGTGATAATTCCGTTTCTTCTCCTATTTTGGCTTAATCCCATCTTCCACTCCCTGGTGCTTTCCTCTGCTATATGTGGGAGTATATTTGCATGTTTGGTATTTTTCATTATCCCTGTTTGTATTACCCTGTTAATCTTGTTACTCTGGTTTGTGTACTACAGCATACTACTATTCCCCTCTTCCATGGGTGGGGGAAACTTACAAACTGAGAGTGGATTCCGGAGCTAAGTCAAGGTACATCTTCACCATCTGAAGTAATCTGGGGAATGGGGGAGCTAGGGTGCCCCTAGTGTTAGGGACAGGGAAGGAGACCCTTGTCCCAAGACACCCGGCAACAGAGTTGTTACACTATGGGGCTGCATTATACTATATATACTATATGGGGGCTGCTTTATGCTCCATCTATGACTATGGGGAATGCATTATACTGTACTATACTATATGAGGGCTGCAATGTATTATACGCTATAGAAGACTATGAAAAGTGTATTATACTATACAGTATGTACTATATGAGGAATGAATTATGCTCTATTGAGGACTAAGGGGAGTGCATTATATTATATGTACTATATGGTGCTGTATTATACTGTTTAGGGATGCATTATACTCTGTGGCTGCTTTATACAGCATGGACATTCCCTTTTGATAAAGCCTATGTGAAACGCGTTTCAGGGGGTGGATCCGGTCCCTTGGCATTTTGTTACGTCCATCATGGGTAAGCATTGTGGCTATTAGGTGCACTGTTTTCTTCCTTTTCCTTTGTGGAGGCTTATGGTCACTGTGACAGCCTCAGGAAAATGTGCTACTGGAGGGATACTTTGGCTAACATTAAGGTGAACACTGCCGCTTATGAACCATATGTTGTTAAAATTCACAGTGCCCTATACTAGCACCATGGTGATGGCTATTACCATTTTACATGCCTGGGACCTATTTGTTCATTACTAGGGTCTTTTGTACTCTTTGTTTATGCTTCAATTTGTGACATTTTGTATAGTATTAATTGTAATAAAATTGAAACATTTTTTTTAATTTATGTGTATGGAACTCCATTTTCTCCTAATGTCCTTAATATATGGAGGTGGCATTATACTATATGGGGCTGCATTATACTCTATCATGGACTATGGGGAGTGAATTATACTATGTGTACTATATAGAGCTGCATTATACTGTATGGAGGACTATGGGGTGAATTATATTGTATGGAAGACTATGGGGAGTGCATTATAATGTATGAAGGACTATTGGAAATGCATTATATTATTTGAAGGACTGCAGGGTGTATTATTACTATGGGGAGTGCATTATAATATATGGAGGAATATGGGGAGTGCATTGAACAATATGGAAGACTATGGGATGCATTATACTATATTGAGGACTATGGGGAGTGTATTATACTGTATAAGGACTATGGGGTACATTATACTGTATGGATGACTATGATGAAAGCACTACACTGTATGGAAGACTATGGGAAATGCATTATACTATATTAAGGAATATGGGGTGTGTTATACTATGGGGAGTGCATTGTAATAATGGAGGACTTTGGGAGTGCATTAAACAATATGGAGGACTATGGGATGCATTATACTATATTGGGGACTAAGGGGAGTGTATTATACTATATGGAGGACTATGGGGAGTGTATTATACTATATGGAGGACTGTATGGTCCATTATACTGTATGTAGGATTATGGGGTGTGAATGATACTATAGGGAGGACTACAGGGAGTGTATTATACAATAAGGAGGACTATGGGGTGCATTATACTATGTGAAGGACTATGGTGAGTGTATTATACTATATGGATGACTATACGGAGTGCATTTTACTGTATGCTGTATTAAGGACTATTGGGTATGCATTATACTATAGTATATGGATGACAATGGAGAGTGTATTATACTATATGGAGGACATTGAGGAGTGTATTATACTGTTTGGAGAACTATGTGGTATATTATACTGTATGGAGAACTATGGCTGGTGTATTATCCTATGTGGAGGACATTATATAATATGGAGGACTATGGGGCACATTGTACTATATGGAGGACTATGGGGCACATTATTCTATTTGGGAGAGTTTGGGGCATGTTTTATACTATGGGGAGTGTAGTATACAATATGGAGGACTGTGGGGAGTGTAGTATACAATATGGAGGACTATGGAGTGAGCATTGTACTATATGGAGGACTATGGGATACATTATGCTATATTGAGGACTATGGGGAGTGTATTATACTATATGGAAGACTGTATGGTCCATTATACTGTATGCAGGATTATGGGATGTGAATGATACTATAGGGAGGACTATAGGAAGTGGATTATACAATATGGAGGACTATGGGGTGCATTATAATATGTGAAGGACTATGGTGAGTGTATTAAACCATATGCATGACTATGCAGAGTGCATTATACTATATGGAGGACAGTGAGGAGTTTATTATACTGTTTGGAGAACTATGGGGTATATTATACTGTATGGAGCACTATGGGTGGTGTATTATACTATGTGGAAGACATTATATGATGTGGAGGATTATGGGGCACATTGTAGTATATGGAGGATTATGGGGCACATTATACTAATTGGGAGACTTTGTGGCATGTAGTATACTATGTTGAGGACTATGGGGAGTGTATTATACAATATGGAGGACTGCGAGGAGTGTAGTATACAATATGGAGGACTATGGAGTGAGAATTATACTACATGGAGGACTATGGGGTGAGCATTATACTATATGGAGGACTATAGGGTGTATGTTATACTATATTGAGGACTATGCAGAGTGCATTATAACTTAGGGAGGACTATGAGATGTATTATACTATGTGGAGGACTATGGGGGGCATTATACTAAATCTGCAAAATGCTTATTAATTAAGTGGTTGGATTGTTTATGCCAAAACCAAAATCATTGTTCTAATCAGTACATTGCCCAGTAAAAACTGCCGATATCCTACTGATAACATGATACGGTATGGGGACAGACTGATCTACTAGTGATTGCTCTGTGCCCATCATTCTTCTTCAGCCAGTGTAAAGAGGCCAGGAAACAATCAGGCTCGTTTAATGGCCTGAACTAAGCGTATGTAAATGCAACCAAAATGTTTCTGTGTGATGGTTCAATATGTGAGTATCTGGGGCAACACTTTAAACTTTTTCCTAGGGTCTCAATTTGTCTAAAACTGTCCCTGATTGCAGGAAATCTCTATTTTGTGGGAAGGGCTGAAACAACATAATCAATTAAGAAAAAATATATGATAAGATATGATGTTGCAAATCAAGCAGTATTTTTGTAACTCAACAGTATTGTGTTAAATCAGACAAGAATGAGCTAGTATATCCAAAGAAGTGTAGGCTTTATATTTTTATGTTTTAACCCCTTAATCCCATATGATGCACTATCCCGTCAAGGTGACATGGGACTTAATTCCCAGTGACGGGATAGTGCGTCATATATGTTTGGCCGCGCTCACGGGGGGAGCGCGGCCGATCGCGGCCGGGTGTCAGCTGACTACCACAGCTGACATCCAGCACTATGTGCCAGGAGCGATCACGGACCGCTCCCGGCACATTAACCCTCGGCACACTGTGATCAAACATGATCGCAGTGTTCCGGCGGTACAGGGAAGCATCGCGCAGGGAGGGGGCTCCCTGCGTGCTTCCCTGAGACAATCGGTACAAGGCGATGTGCTCACCTTGTACCGAGCATCTCCTCCCTGCAGGCCCCAGATCCAAAATGGCTGTGGGGCTACTTCCGGGTCCTGCAGGGAGGTGGCTGTTGTGAATTACACTTTTTGGCTCCCTCTTGTGGTTACTAGTGATATGACTCTGGGATTGTCTTTCCTCAGTTTGGCACCCACCTGGGTCGTTAGTCCAGGGGTGTTGCTATATAAACTTCCTGGATCCTTAGTCCAGTGCCTGGCATCGTTGTAATCAGATCCTTTCTGTTTGCTCCTGTCTGCTGCTCCTTGTTCGTGCAAAATTAAGCTAAGTCCTGCTTCTTTGTTTTTTGGTTATTTGCTTTGCTCTTATTTTTGTCCAGCTTGTACTAAATGTGATTCCTGACTTTGCTGGAAGCTCTAGGGGGCTGGTGTTCTCCCCCCAGGCCGTTAGACGGTTCGGGATGCGTTTTTTCTGGCGCTTGGATTGCTTTACGAGGAACCCAATCTTGAAGTTCAGGCAGAAAAAGCCTTGCTGGCTATTTCTCAGGGCCAGGATGAAGCTGAAGTGTATTGCCAAAAATTTCGGAAATGGTACGTGCTTACTCAGTGGAATGAGTGTGCTCTGGCCGCAAATTTCAGAAATGGCCTTTCTGAAGCCATTAAGAATGTGATGGTGGGTTTCCCCATTCCTACAAGTCTGAATGATTCCATGGCGCTGGCTATTCAAATTGACCGGCGTTTGCGGGAGCGCAAAACCGCTAATCCTCTGGTGGTGTTGTCTGAACAAACACCTGATTTAATGCAATGTGATAGAATTCAGACTAGAAATGAGCGGAAAAATCATAGACGTCAGAATGGGTTGTGTTTTTACTGTGGTGATTCTACACATGTTATATCAGCATGCTCTAAACGCCTAACAAGGGTTGTTAGTCCTGTCGCCATTGGTAATTTGCAACCTAAATTTATTTTGTCTGTGACTTTAATTTGCTCATTGTCTTCTTACCCTGTTATGGCGTTTGTGGATTCAGGTGCTGCCCTGAGTCTTATGGATCTGTCATTTGCCAAGCGCTGTGGTTTTGTTCTTGAACCGTTGGTAAATCATATTCCTCTTAGAGGTATTGATGCTACGCCATTGGCGGAAAATAAACCGCAGTTTTGGACGCAGGTAACCATGTGCATGACTCCTGAACATCGGGAGGTGATTCGTTTTCTTGTTGTGCATAAAATGCATGATTTGGTCATTTTGGGTCTGCCATGGTTACAGACCCATAATCCAGTCTTGGATTGGAAGGCAATGTCTGTGTCAAGTTGGGGCTGTCAGGGAATTCATGCTGATTCCCCGCCGGTGTCTATTGCTTCCTCTACTCCTTCGGAAGTTCCTGAGTATTTGTCTGATTATCAGGATGTATTCAGCGAGTCCAGGTCCAGTGCTCTGCCTCCTCATAGGGACTGTGACTGCGCCATAGATTTGATTCCAGGTAGTAAATTTCCTAAGGGAAGACTATTTAATCTGTCTGTACCTGAGCATGCCGCAATGCATTCGTATATCAAGGAGTCTCTGGAGAAGGGGCATATCCGTCCATCCTCTTCCCCTCTTGGTGCGGGATTCTTTTTTGTGGCCAAGAAAGACGGATCTTTGAGACCTTGTATTGACTATCGGCTTCTGAATAAAATCACTGTTAAATTTCAGTATCTTTTGCCTCTGTTGTCGGACTTGTTTGCCCGGATTAAAGGTGCCAAGTGGTTCACCAAGATAGATCTTCGTGGTGCTTACAACCTTGTGCGCATTAAGCAAGGAGATGAATGGAAGACAGCATTTAATACGCCCGAAGGTCATTTTGAGTACTTGGTGATGCCTTTTGGGCTCTCTAATGCTCCCTCAGTGTTTCAGTCCTTTATGCATGATATTTTCCGGAAGTATCTGGATAAATTTATGATTGTTTATCTGGATGATATTCTGGTTTTCTCTGAAGATTGGGACTCACATGTGGAGCAGGTCAGGATGGTGTTTCAGGTTTTGAGTGAGAATGCTTTGTTTGATAAGGGCTCAAAGTGTCTCTTTGGAGTACAGAAGGTTCCCTTTTTAGGGTTTATTTTTTCCCCTTCTGCTGTGGAGATGGACCCAGTCAAGGTCCGAGCTATTCATGATTGGACTCAACCCACGTCAGTTAAGAGTCTTCAGAAGTTCTTGGGTTTTGCTAACTTCTACCTTCGTTTTATCGCTAATTTTTCTAGCGTTGTTAAACCTTTGACGGATATGACCAAGAAAGGTTCTGATGTTGCTAACTGGGCTCCTGCAGCCGTGGAGGCGTTCCAAGAGTTGAAGCGCCGGTTTACTTCGGCGCCTGTTTTGTGCCAGCCTGATGTCTCACTTCCCTTTCAGGTCGAAGTGGATGCTTCTGAGATTGGGGCAGGGGCCGTTTTGTCGCAGAGAGGCCCTGGTTGCTCGGTAATGAGACCATGTGCTTTCTTCTCTAGGAAGTTTTCGCCTGCTGAGCGGAATTATGATGTTGGCAATCGGGAGCTGCTGGCCATGAAGTGGGCATTTGAGGAGTGGCGTCATTGGCTCGAGGGTGCTAAGCATCGTGTGGTGGTCTTGACTGATCACAAAAATTTGATGTATCTCGAGTCTGCTAAACGCCTGAATCCTAGACAGGCCCGCTGGTCATTGTTTTTCTCCCGTTTTGACTTTGTGGTCTCGTATTTACCAGGTTCAAAGAATGTGAAGGCTGATGCTCTTTCAAGGAGCTTTGTGCCTGACTCTCCTGGAGTCGCAGAACCAGTTGGTATTCTTAAAGAGGGAGTTATCTTGTCGGCCATTTCTCCTGATTTGCGACGTGTGTTGCAGAGATTTCAGGCTGGTAGACCTGACTCTTGTCCACCTGACAGACTGTTTGTTCCTGATAAGTGGACCAGCAGAGTCATTTCCGAGGTTCATTCCTCGGTGTTGGCAGGGCATCCGGGAATTTTTGGCACCAGAGATCTGGTGGCTAGGTCCTTTTGGTGGCCTTCCTTGTCACGGGATGTGCGGTCATTTGTGCAGTCCTGTGGGACTTGTGCTCGAGCTAAGCCTTGCTGTTCTCGTGCCAGCGGGTTGCTCTTGCCCTTGCCTGTCCCGAAGAGGCCTTGGACACACATTTCCATGGATTTCATTTCAGATCTCCCGGTGTCTCAGGGCATGTCTGTCATCTGGGTGGTATGTGATCGCTTTTCTAAAATGGTCCATTTGGTGCCTTTGCCTAAGCTGCCTTCCTCTTCCGATCTGGTTCCTGTGTTCTTTCAGAATGTGGTTCGTTTACACGGCATTCCTGAGAATATTGTGTCTGACAGAGGATCCCAGTTTGTTTCCAGGTTCTGGCGATCCTTTTGTGCTAGGATGGGCATTGATTTGTCGTTTTCGTCTGCCTTTCATCCTCAGACTAATGGACAAACGGAGCGAACTAATCAGACTCTGGAGGCTTATTTGAGGTGTTTTGTTTCAGCAGATCAGGATGATTGGGTGACCTTCTTGCCGTTGGCTGAGTTTGCCCTTAATAATCGGGCTAGTTCCGCTACTTTGGTTTCGCCATTTTTCTGCAACTCTGGTTTCCATCCTCGTTTTTCCTCGGGACATGTGGAGCCTTCTGACTGTCCTGGGGTAGATTCTGTGGTGGATAGGTTGCAGCAGATCTGGAATCATGTGGTGGACAACTTAAAGTTGTCACAGGAGAAGGCTCAGCGTTTTGCCAACTGCCGCCGCGGTGTGGGTCCCCGACTTCGTGTTGGGGATTTGGTATGGCTGTCTTCTCGATTTGTTCCTATGAAGGTCTCCTCTCCTAAATTTAAGCCTCGCTTCATCGGTCCTTACAAGATATTGGAAATCCTTAATCCTGTGTCCTTTCGCTTGGATCTTCCGGTGTCGTTTGCCATTCACAACGTGTTCCATAGGTCTTTGTTGCGGCGGTACGTTGTACCTGTGGTTCCTTCTGTTGAGCCTCCTGCTCCGGTGTTGGTTGAGGGCAAGTTGGAGTATGTGTTGGAGAAGATCTTGGATTCTCGTCTCTCCAGACGGAGGCTTCAGTATCTGGTCAAGTGGAAGGGCTATGGTCAGGAGGATAATTCCTGGGTGGTTGCTTCTGATGTGCATGCGGCCGATTTAGTTCGTGCCTTTCACGCTGCTCATCCTGATCGCCCTGGTGGTCTTGGTGAGGGTTCGGTGACCCCTCCTTAAGGGGGGGGTACTGTTGTGAATTAGACTTTTTGGCTCCCTCTTGTGGTTACTAGTGATATGACTCTGGGATTGTCTTTCCTCAGTTTGGCACCCACCTGGGTCGTTAGTCCAGGGGTGTTGCTATATAAACTTCCTGGATCCTTAGTCCAGTGCCTGGCATCGTTGTAATCAGATCCTTTCTGTTTGCTCCTGTCTGCTGCTCCTTGTTCGTGCAAAATTAAGCTAAGTCCTGCTTCTTTGTTTTTTGGTTATTTGCTTTGCTCTTATTTTTGTCCAGCTTGTACTAAATGTGATTCCTGACTTTGCTGGAAGCTCTAGGGGGCTGGTGTTCTCCCCCCGGGCCGTTAGACGGTTCGGGGGTTCTTGAATATCCAGCATGGATTATTTTGATAGGGTTTTTGCTGACCATATAAGTCATCTTACTATATTCTGCTATTAGCTAGTGGGCCTCTCTTTGCTAAATACCTAGCTCATTCTTATGTTTGTCTTTTCCTCTTACCTCACCGTTATTATTTGTTGGGGGCTTGTATCCAACTTTTGGGGTCTTTTCTCTGGAGGCAAGAAAGGTCTTTCTTTTCCCTTCTAGGGTTAGTTAGTTCTCCGGCTGGCGCGAGACGTCTAGAACCAACGTAGGCACGTTCCCCGGCTGCTGCTATTTGTGGTGCTAGGATTAGATATATGGTCAGCTCAGTTACCACTGCCCTATGAGCTGTTTTTTTGTGTTTGCAGACTTAGTAATTATTTCTGAGACCCTCTGCCATTGGGGTCATAACAGGTGGCTTACCAAGTGCCTGCTTAGAGCAGGCGCTGGTAAGCCAGGAGCAGGGCACGTCAGATCGCTGATCTGACACAGTGCTCTGCAAAGTGTCAGATCAGCGATCTGTCACTATACAGTGATGTCCCCCTTGGGACAAAGTAGAAAAGTAAAAAAAAAAAATTAAAATGTGTATAAAAAAAAATATAAATTCCTAAATAAAGAAAAAATATATATATTGTTCCCATAAATACATTTCTTTATCTAAATAAAAAAAAACAAAAAAAGTACATATGTTTAGTATCGCCACGTCCGTAACGACCCGACCTATAAAACTGTCCCACTAGTTAACCCCTTCAGTGAACACCAAGAAGGAAAAAAAAAAAAAAAGGCAGAAAACAACGCTTTATTATCATACCGCCGAATAAAAAGTGGAATAACACATGATCAAAAAGACGGATATGAATAACCACAGTACCGCTGAAAACGTCATCTTGTTCCGCAAAAAATTAGCCACAATACAGCATCATCAGCAAAAAAAATAGAAAAGTTATAGTCCTCAGAATAAAGCGATGCAAAAATAATTATTTTTTCTATAAAATAGTTTTTATCGTATAAAAGCGCCAAAACATAAAAAAATTATGTAAATGAGGTATCGCTGTAATCGTACTGACCCGAAGAATAAAACTGCTTTATCTATTTTACCAAACATGGAATGGTATAAACGCCCCACCCCCAAAAAAATAAAGAAATTCTGTTAACTTGCAGGGCTATAGCCTGTTCAGAAATGACCGTACAGATAAGCGAGGGGGTGGGGTGTGTCTGTATGTAAAATCGACCTTAAAACCCATCCTGCGTGATAATATAGGTGAATCTAATGAAAATGTAGAGTCTCTGTGGGTGGAGATAAGGGGAGGGGGAAAAAATAATAAATTACTGATAGGGGTTTGTTATAAATCTCCAAAACTAATGGAAGCAATGGAGAATATCCTCGTAAAGCAAATAGATGAAGCTGCGACTCAAGGAGAAGTCATTATTATGGGGGACTTCAACTACCCTGAAATAGATTGGGGAACAGAAACCTGCAGTTCCAGCAAAGGTAATCGGTTTTTGACAACTATGAGAGACAATTACCTTTCACAACTGGTTCAGGACCCAACAAGGAGGGGGGCACTGCTAGACCTAATATTAACCAACAGGCCAGACCGCATATCAAATATAAGGGTTGGGGGTCACTTGGGGAATAGTGATCACAAAATAATAAGTTTTCATGTAACCTTTAATAAGATGGGTAGTAGGGGGGTGACAAGGACACTAAACTTCAGGAGGGCAAATTTCCAACGGATGAGAGAGGATCTTGGTGCAATTAACTGGGACGATATCCTGAGACACAAAAATACACAAAGAAAATGGGAGACATTTATTAGCATCCTGGATAGGACCTGTGCACAGTATATACCGTATGGGAATAAACATACTAGAAATAGGAGGAAACCAATATGGCTAAATAGAGCTGTAAGGGGCGCAATAAGGGACAAAAAGAAAGCATTTAGAGAATTAAAGGAAGTAGGTAGTGAGGAGGCATTAAATAAATACAGAAAATTAAATACATTCTGTAAAAAGCAAATCAAGGAAGCAAAGATTGAGACCGAGAGACTCATTGCCAGAGAGAGTAAAAATAATCCCAAAATATTCTTTAACTATATAAATAGTAAGAAACTAAAAAATGACAGTGTTGGCCCCCTTAAAAATAGTCTGGGTGAAATGGTGGATGAGGATGAGGAAAAAGCCAATATGCTAAATGACTTTTTTTCATCAGTATTTACAAAAGAAAATCCCATGGCAGACAAAATGACTAGTGATAAAAATTCCCCATTAAATGTCACCTGCTTAACCCAGCAGGAAGTACAGCGGCGTCTAAAAATAACTAAAATTGACAAATCTCCGGGCCCGGATGGGATACACCCCCGAGTACTGCAGGAACTAAGTACAGTCATTGATAGACCATTATTTTTAATCTTTAAAGACTCCATAATAACAGGGTCTGTACCACAGGACTGGCGTATAGCAAATGTGGTGCCAATATTTAAAAAAGGGGCAAAAACTGAACTCGGTAATTATAGGCCAGTAAGTTTAACCTCTACTGTGGGTAAAATCCTGGAGGGCATTCTAAGGGATGCTATGCTGGAGTATCTGAAGAGGAATAACCTCATGACCCAGTATCAGCACGGGTTTACTAGGGACCGTTCATGTCAGACTAATTTGATCAGCTTCTATGAAGAGGTAAGTTCAGGACTGGACCAAGGGAACCCAGTGGACGTAGTATATATGGACTTTTCCAAAGCTTTTGATACGGTGCCACACAAAAGGTTGTTACATAAAATGAGAGTAATGGGGATAGGGGAAAATATGTGTAAGTGGGTTGAGAGCTGGCTCAGGGATAGGAAACAAAGGGTGGTTATTAATGGAGCACACTCGGACTGGGTCACGGTTAGCAGTGGGGTACCACAGGGGTCAGTATTGGGCCCTCTTCTTTTTAACATATTTATTAATGACCTTGTAGGGGGCATTCAGAGTAGAATTTCAATATTTGCAGATGACACTAAACTCTGCAGGGTAATCAATACAGGGGAGGACAATTTTATATTACAGGATGATTTATGTAAACTAGAAGCTTGGGCTGATAAATGGCAAATGAGCTTTAATGGGGATAAATGTAAGGTCATGCACTTGGGTAGAAGTAATAAGATGTATAACTATGTGCTTAATTCTAAAACTCTGGGCAAAACCGTCAATGAAAAAGACCTGGGTGTATGGGTGGATGACAAACTCATATTCAGTGGCCAGTGTCAGGCAGCTGCTACAAAGGCAAATAAAATAATGGGATGTATTAAAAGAGGCATAGATGCTCATGAGGAGAACATAATTTTACCTCTATACAAGTCACTAGTTCGACCACACTTAGAATACTGTGCACAGTTCTGGTCTCCGGTGTATAAGAAAGACATAGCTGAACTGGAGCGGGTGCAGAGAAGAGCGACCAAGGTTATTAGAGGACTGAGGGGTCTGCAATACCAAGATAGGTTATTACACTTGGGGCTATTTAGTTTGGAAAAACGAAGACTAAGGGGTGATCTTATTTTAATGTATAAATATATGAGGGGACAGTACAAAGACCTTTCTGATGATCTTTTTAATCATAGACCTGAGACAGGGACAAGGGGGCATCCTCTACGTCTGGAGGAAAGAAGGTTTAAGCATAATAACAGACGCGGATTCTTTACTGTAAGAGCAGTGAGACTATGGAACTCTCTGCCGTATGATGTTGTAATGAGTGATTCATTAATTAAGTTTAAGAGGGGACTGGATACCTTTCTGGAAAAGTATAATGTTACAGGGTATATACACTAGATTCCTTGATAAGGCGTTGATCCAGGGAACTAGTCTGATTGCCGTATGTGGAGTCGGGAAGGAATTTTTTTCCCCATGGTGGAGTTACTCTTTGCCACATGGGGTTTTTTTGCCTTCCCCTGGATCAACATGTTAGGGCATGTTAGGTTAGGCTATGGGTTGAACTAGATGGACTTACAGTCTTCCTTCAACCTTAATAACTATGTAACTATGTAACTATGTAACTATGAATAGTTGGTTTTTGGTCATTCTGCCTCACAAAACTCGGAATAAAAAGCGATAAAAAAAAGTCACATGCTCAAAAATGGTACCAATAAAAACATCAACTCGTCCCGCAAAAAACAAGACCTCACATGACACAAAAATTATAGGTCTCAAAATGTGGTAACGCAAAAATAAAAAGCGGTTTTTAGTGTGTGACAGCTGTGAATCATAAAAATCTGCTAAATACATGCTATAAAAGTAAATCAACCCCCCCTCATCACCCCTTAGTTAAGGAAAAGTAAAAAAATTAAAAAATGTATTTATTTCCATTTTCCTATTAGGGCTAGGGTTAGGGCTAGCGTTAGGGCTAGGGTTAGGGCTAGGGTTAGGGCTAGGGTTGGGGTTATGCTTGGGGCTAAGTTTGGGGCTAGGGTTAGGGCTAGGGTTGGGGCTAGGGTTGGGGTTAGCGTTGGGATTAGGGGTGGGGCTAGGTTTAGGGTTGGGGCTAGGGTTGTTGCTAGGGTTGGGGCTACAGTTAGGGTTAGGGCTACAGTTAGGGCTGGGGCTAAAGTTAGGGTTAGGGCTGGGGCTAAAGTTGGGGTTAGGGTTGGGGCTAAAGTTAAGGTTAGGGCTACAGTTAGTGTTGGGGCTAAAGTTAGGGTTAGGGTTGGGGCTAAGGTTAGAGTTAGGGTTGGGGCTAAAGTTAGGGTTAGGGTTGGGGCTAAAGTTAGGGTTGGGACTAAAGTTAGGTTTAGGGTTTGGATTACATTTACGGTTGGGATTAAGGTTAGGGGTGTGTCAGGGTTAGGGGTGTGGTTAGGGTTATGGTTGGGATTAGGGTTAGGGTGTGTTTGGGATAGGGTTTCAGTTAGAATTGGGGGTTTCCACTGTTTAGGCACATCAGGGTTCTCCAAACGCGACATGGCGTCCGATCTCAATTCCAGCCAATTCTGCATTGAAAAAGTAAAACAGTGATCATTCCCTTCCGAGCTCTCCCTTGCGCCAAAACAGGGGTTTACCCCAACATATGGGGTATCAGCATACTCAGGACAAATTGGACAACAACTTTTGGCGTCCAATTTCTCTTGTTACTCTTGGGAAAATAAAAATTTGAGGGGCTAAAAAAACATTTGAGTGGGAAAAAAAATAATTTTTATTTTCACAACTCTGTGCTACAAACTGTAGTGAAACACTTGGGGTTCAAAGTTCTCACAACACATCTAGATAAGTTCCCTTGGGAGTCTAGTTTCCAATATGGGGTCACTTGTGGGGGATTTCTACTGTTTAGGTGCATCAGGGGCTCTGCAAATGCAATGTGACGCCTGCAGACCAATCCACCTAAGTTTGCATTCCGAATGGCGCTCCTTCCCTTCCGAGCTCTGCCATGCGCCCACACGGTGGTTCCCCCCCACATTTGGGGCATCAGCATACTCAGGACAAATGAGACAACAACTTTTGGGGTCCAATTTCTCCTGTTTCTCTTGGAAAAATACAAAACAGGGGGCTAAAAATAATTTTTGTGGAAAAAAATGATTTTTTATTTTCACGACTCTGCGTTATAAACTGTACTGAAATACTTGGGGGTTCAAAGCTGTCAAAGCACATCTAGATAAGTTCCTTAGGGGGTCTACTTTCCAAAATGGTGTGACTTTCAATGTTTAGGCACATCAGGGGCTCCAATCGTGACATGGTGTCCCATCTCAATTCCAGTCAATTTTGCATTGAAAAGTCAAACGGCGCTCATTCCCTTCTGAGCTCTGCTATGCGCCCAAACAGTGGTTTACCCCCACATATGGGGTATCAGCGTACTCAGGACAAATGGCACAACAAGTTTTGGGGTCCAATTTCTTCTCTAACCCTTGGGAAAATAAAAAATTTGGGGTAAAAAGATCATATTTGTGAAAAAATATGATTTTTTATTTTGACGGCTCTGCATTATAAACTTCTGTGAAGCACTTGGTGGGTCAAATTGCTCACCACACATCTAGAAAAGTTTCTTAGGGGGGTCTACTTTCCAAAATGGTGTCACTTTTGGGGGGTTTCAATGTTTAGGCACATCAGGGGCTCTCCAAACGCAACATGGCGTCCCATCTCAATTCCAATCAATTTTGCATTGAAAGGTCAAATGGCGCTCCTTCCCTTCCGAGCTCTGCCATGCGCCCAAACAGTGGTTTACCCCCACATATGGGGTATTGGCGTACTCAGAACAAATGGCACAACAACTTTTGGGGTCCAATTTCTTCTCTTACCTTTGGGAAAATAAAAAATTGTGGGTGAAAAAATCTTATTTGTGAAAAAATATGATTTTTTATTTTGACGGCTCTGCATTATAAACTTCTGTGAAGCACTTGGTGGGTTAAAGTGCTCAACACACATCTAGAAAGTGTCTTAGGGGTCTACTTTCCAAAATGGTGTCACTTGTGGGGGGTTTCAATGTTTAGGCACATCAGGGGCTCTCCAAATGCAACATGGCGTCCCATCTCAATTCCAGTCAATTTTGCATTGAAAAGTCAAACGGCGCTCCTTCCCTTCCGAGCTCTGCCATGCACCCAAACAGTGGTTTACCCCAACATATGGAGTATCAGCGTACTCAGGACAAATTGTACAACAACTTTTGGGGTCCATTTTTTCCTGTTACTCTTGGTAAAATAAAACAAAATGGAGCTGAAATAAATTTTTTGCGAAAAAAAGTTAAATGTTCATTTTTTTTAAAACATTCCAAAAATTCCTGTAAAACACCTGAAGGGTTAATAAACTTCTTGAATGTGGGTTGCACACCTTGAGGGGTGCAGTTTTTAGAATGGTGTCACACTTGGTAATTTTCCATCATTTAGACCCCTCAAAATGACTTCAAATGTGATGTGGTCTCTAAAAAAATATTGGTGTTGTAAAAATGAGAAATTGCTGGTCAACTTTTAACCCTTATAACGCCCTAACAAAAAAAAATTTTGGTTCCAAAATTGTGCTGATGTAAAGTAGACATGTGGGAAATGTTACTTATTATTTTTTGTGACATATCTCTGTGATTTAAGGGCATAAAAATTCAAATTTGGAAAATTGCAAAATTTTCAAAATTTTCGCAAAAATTTCGGTTTTTTTCACAAATAAACACACGTTATATCAAAGAAATGTTACCACTATCATGAAGTACAATATGTCATGAGAAAACTTTGTCAGAATAGCCAAAATCCATTGAAGCGTTCCAGAGTTATAACCTCATAAAAGGACAGTGGTCAGAATTGTAAAAATTGGCCCAGTCATTAACGTGCAAACCACCCTTAGGGCTTAAGGGGTTAATCCAATTGACAATATTTCTGAAAATTAGTATTCAATCAGAGGGGCCAGAAATGTGAATTTTCAGAATTGCTTATATTATTGTAATTATTCTTGCATGCATGAATATGATTTTTGTTTTTGCTCTTTTAATTCTGATCCATATATGCAATTTATCTCAACCTATTCACGACCAATAACATGAATGCTCATTGTGAGCAGCAGGTAGTTAGAAGAAGTCGACATTTGCTGATAGAACAATAGAACAGTACCCATGCAAAAGAAGCACGGCAACAGTTCCAAATCCACAAACCAGCTGTGATAACAAAAATCATAGGAATATAGCCATCATCAGTTAATCATTTAAATGAATGCCACAATTAATGGCATTAATGACTGATTAAAAATAATCTGGCACCAAGTCAAAAGTGGACCATTTTAACTCTTGTTTTAATTAGTGCTGCTCCACTAAAGCGTTTTTTTCATACCTGTCATATAGATCCATGGCTTTTTATTTAATGTTATTTTTTGCTATTTTTATGTAAGGGCTGCTGTACCCATAATTTTCTAAGGGCATGTCTGTTTAATTAACCTGTGAGCTACTCTCCATTGTAAAGATCATAAAAATATCTATTGACACCACTTCAGAATTGTACAATACTTTAACTACATTTTCTTTCTATATTTTAGTACTAGGAAAGGGTTATAGTCTTTAGGAAGAAAAACAATACAATTTTAAGATTTGCTCATTTTCAGCCATCCCAATGCTTTAGCTTAAACTCGAAAAAGGAAGCTATTTGTATTTCATCAAATCATTTATTGAAATATTCATCCAAAAAATGTTTTCTTTTATGTTACGTTTTTTACTATATGGAAAACTACATATATTATAACATAGTGGACTCTTTTTCAATCTATGTAAATATGTGTTAGGGTTTGTATTTTTTTTTGCAAACCCACTGACAAAAGAGTTTTTTTTCACATTGTCTTCAAGGGCACACAGCTTTCTAATCTCCATACTTTTTAGGCCAGTCTCACACATCCAGATAATTCCGGTACCAGAGAAATTGGTACCGGAGTTATCTGTGTCCGTGTGTCCATGTGCTCACGTGGCATATCAGTGTGGCAGCCGTGTGCTGCCCATGTGCCGACTGAGGACCACACGGACCATGCAGGAAACAGCGCTACAGTTTAGCGCTGTCCCGTGCTTTTGGTGCTGAAGCCGGCATTCATTCCTTCTCCCCAGCAGTGTTTGCTGGAGAGAAGGAATGAAAAATCAAGTTTTTTTTAAAAAAATTTCATTTAAAATAAAGTTTGGGGTCACCTCCCGCCTCCCATCCCCATGCGCCCGCCCGCTTGCAGATAAATACTCACCCAGCTCCCGTGATGCCTCCTCTCAGCGCCGGCAGCTTGTCCTGTGTGAGCGGTCACGTGGTACTGTAGCGCCCCCACTGCCGCAGGGCCGAGGGGTACCCGGTACCGGGCCTCTGAGTCTCTGCTCTGGGGTTGTCACGGTGGCTAGACCCGGTCCGTGACCCTGCTGAGGGGCGTACAGTAATAGATGTGGATGGTGGTGGTGGTGCAGTGCATTAAATAACGATGACACCAGGTTGCAGTCTCTTTACATCTTTACTGAAGGCTTCTGGGTCCTCAGTCCGGAATACGGTTAGCAAGTCCGGCCGGTCCGATGGCACCTCCAGAGTTCCCTTCGCAGGTGGAAATCTGTGCCTTCCTTCTAGCGCTATGTGTTGTGGTCCTCTCCTGCTGTGCTTACGGGATAGTCCCCACAACTTTTGTGTCTGTTTCTCGTGTTCCCTCACAACTCGATTCTGATGTTCTTCTTCTTCTTCTCGTCCCCCAGATCTTATGGTAGGACACACCCATATGACGGGAAGGCTCGGAGCTCTTCCGGGACCCTAGAGTCGCCCCTCTCCACAAGTTGCCCCCTATGTCTGCGTAGGTGATGTAGGTGAGACAGCCAGCCTATAGCTCTCTGCCCTGCCGTTGGTTTGAAGTAATGCTTAGAGCCCTGTACTTCCTCGGCGTTCCGGCCACCAGTTATTTACGCCTCAGTAGGATGTTGCCTAGGTCTAACAGCACGACTCCTACTGGTATTCTCCCTGTTGCGTTGATCTCGTTTCTCACTCAGCACAATAAATCTCGCTTCTTGTCCTTTCTTAGGGCACCGCCGCTATGAAGTGCAGGCGCGGTCCCGTAGCTTTCTCTCTGATTGCCAGGCCTCTGTCAGGATCCCACCCCTGACAGGGACCCTACCGAATCTTCCCCTACAACACCCTCTGCCACAAGGTGTTGCCTGGTTCCAACCCAGTCAGCGTTCTCTCTAACTTCCTGCCTAACCCCCAGTTTTACCAGACTGTGAGGAGTGGCCTAATGAATAGTACCCTTAGCTCCCCCTGGAGGCCAGACTGTTAAATGTATTGGTGTCTGTGATACCTGGTCAGATGAACTCCTTCAGTGCCATCAGACGTACCATAGCCCTCCTTAGCGGCGGAGCCACAGTACTGCAACGACCAGGACTCTGGGGCGCTGCAGTACCGCTCATTACAGTGATGAATGTGTGGCTCCACCCCTATGGGAGGGAGAGTGCACACTGTTCTCCGTGTGCATGTGTGCGGGACTCTTTGCGGACCTGCTGCCGGAGAAACGCGGACATGTCTCCGTGTTTTGCACACGGACACACGGTCCATGAAAACACGCTGACATGTGCAGAGACACATTTATTTTAATGTGTCTACGTGAGTCAGTGTCTCCGGTACGTGAGGAAACTGTCACCACACGTACCGGAGCCACTGACGTGTGAAACCGGCCTTACTTGCTAGAGCCAGTGCACTCCAGATGATTGACAGCTCGGGGCAGCGGTGTGACTGAGCGCTTGTTGAAGCTGTGCACTCTCTGACAATGCTGCAGGGAGCACAGGGGCTCTGCATCTTTCCAGATCTAGTAATCTAGCCAGCTTCAGTGCAGTAATTTCAAGCTGTACAGGAAATTGTTTGCTCATGCACCCATTGCCTAGTAAATCAGCCACTTGTAATGCATTTTCTAGGCAAAAGCAGAACAATATAAAATAAATATCCCTCCATTCTTGACGAAAGTATTTATAAAGTGGGTTACATTGCAAAGTTTCTTATTTCTACAAGAAAGTTTGCAATTTTACACACTATATAAGATGATACAATTCATTAAGTCAAGGGTCCTAAGTACATTCACAAAACTTTATTTTTTCCATATAATAGGCTTTAATGGAAAACATTCTGTGTTATTAAAATGGCTTATTACAGTGAGAAGATATTTCACTTCACATGGAATCATTCAGGTTTATTTATTAATGATTTGTTCTTAACTGTTTACCAAGTTGGATGAGTTGTAACTATTCTTGTTACTGTTCAATTTGAATATAAAACATATGAAGCATGTGATTAATTATTGATGAGCTGTGTCTTTGGGGTTTATCGCCACCTGCTGATATTTATTTATAATTGCATACACTTGCGACCACAAGTTATGAAAAGTTATAAAAAGTCCCTTGGTAAATTATTTTTTTTCCCCTTTTTGGATTATCTTAAAAATGTTAAATCAGGATTTTTAAAACATGTATTTATTTATTTTTATACAGTGCAACAATATATTTTGAATACCTTTCTTGAATAATAAGAGATTTGTGTGGAATGCTATACATTCTTATGATTACTGCAGGCAAAATTGACCTCTGCAGTGATGTTAGCATGTGAAGCATAGAGAAGAAAGTACAAAGGAGCCAAAGAGATGTTCAGTGTACAGCTTTGAAATAAGGACTGCAAGAGGGCAGAGATCATTATTTGGTGTGTTCCTCCAGGGAGTAGTTGTAACACAAAAACACTACCACTATGGTTCACTGTAGTCACCATGCATTTCTCTAAATTAATTTTTTAAAGACATGGTGAAACATGGTGGTGGCAGTGTCCTTTATGAATGCTTCTAGTGTTGAGGTGCTACATTCCATTGATGGAATCATGAATTTACAAATGTACTGCTCTATATTGAAAGGGAAAATGCTATGATCACTATGTGCCCTTGGTAGACGATCACTTTTCCGACATAACAATGATCCCTAAGACACATCTAAGTCCATTTTTGCATTTATGAAGAACAGGGTGAAAATGATTCAGTGGCTAAGTATGTCTCTCGATCTGAATCCAACCAAAAACCTATGGGAAATTCTGAAAGTCAAGATGAACATGACTCTCCATCCTGGCTCTAAAAGATGTAGTCCTTGAAGAATGAAAAAAGATAAATGTTGCAATATGTCGCCAACCTGTTATTCCATGCCTAGAAGACTTGGTGCTGTCCTTAAAAATCATGGAAATCAAACAAAATACTTGATGTAGTAGTTTTTGATGCAGGGGTCAACACATTTGAGTAAAACTGAAGATTTTGTAATGAAAGTAATATTATTAAGCTTGTTTTTATGATATAGGTTAAAACTGAGTCTTGTCAACATTTTGGAAATTGTTTTTTGTGTTAACTGAGATATTGATTAAAATCTTACTTGTCAAAGTGGATGTACTCATTTATGCTGAGCACTGTACATCACAGAACCGAAAATGCTGTATTATACAGTAAAAATTGTTGGGACATGTTGGAGGATCAAGTTGTAATGAAATATAATGTGTGTGCAGAATTTTAATATAAAAAAAAATGTCACTTACTGTGCCCTAGGTAACCAGTGAGTGACAGCTCAGCTGCCCAATAGATGGCAGGAGTGTACTGGGCTGTCAATATTGTGAATGAGATAGCCCAGACACCTAGTCATGGACTGGAGTGTGCTGACTATCATCATGCTAATTAGGGATAGTTAACCCATCCTGTCAGGGGCTGACGCTTGCTAGGTTGTCCCAATGCAAATTTAAGATATCCAGAAGTCAAATCACAGATTCCAGAGGCCCACAGATAGGTGATCTCGAAAGAGGTAAAGTGAATGCTGAATCTAGGGATCATTGAAGAGTCCAAGAGTGGCTGGTCCAGTCCCATAGTGTTAGTGCCAAAACCAGATGGGAAGTGGCGGTTCTGTAATGACTACAGGAAACTCCATGAACTCGAAGTTCGACACGTACCCAATGCCTAGGGTAGATGAGCTTATTGAGAGGCTAGGACCAGCTTGATACATCATCACTCTGGACCTCGCTAAAGGATACTGACAAATTCATCTATATTAAAAGGTGCCTGAGACCAAACTAAGGTTGCTGCAGTCAAGAGATTATGTTAAAAAACCTCATAGATTTTTAGGTAGATATTCCTGAACAATCAAACACACTATATGTACATGAAATGCTGAGACTGCAGGGGAGTAGAAACAGGGCAAATGGCATATGTTGCATACAGTGTAAGGATTAATATTTACAAATACTTGTAGGATGTAGACATTTGCTCATGAGGTGAACATATTAAATATACACCTTTGTATTAATGACAAATTGTTAGCAGAATGGTTTGTATATGACACACATGCTGTTTCTACTTAGAATCAGCCATGATACATATTTGCATAGAGTTAATTACACAGATCATGCAACATAACACAGAGGTAGCCAGCATTGTGTCAATTAAGAAAGGTACATATTGCCTAAATGTGGAGATCGCAGCTGGCAAGGAATTGATGACCGCACGCTGCCTCCCCTCACTCCGACACATGTTTCACAGGTGCTTTGTCCTATGTGTGAACCAGCGTCTACCGCAGAGCCAACCCTTCACAATACGATATGGTAAAAACAATGGTGACAATCAAGAGTACAACTTGTCTTGCAAATAGCAAGCCCTCACGTGGCCATATTGACAGAAAAATAAAGATGCCATAGATCTGGGAAGAAAAGGAGCAAAAAATAAAAAAAACAAAAACGGAAAAACTTCAAGGTCGTGATGGTGTTTAATTTGCCAACAAAAAAGAAGTGACATAAAGGAGTTTGAAACTCCAAGAAAACAATTAAGCATTTCCTATTTCCCTTGTTTATATGCTACTTTTTCTTTTGCTAACATATTATTTCCCCTTTCTCTGTTCTGAGTTTTCTCCTGGTTCTTGAATTTTTATCACTTTTTGCCTTTTAATTATTATTTTCTGTCCCAATATGTTGTTTTGCTCTTTTATGCATTGTGTATATAAGTCTGTTATTCACACACACCCCTCTGTTTCCCCTTTCAGGCATCTATCGTTTGACCAGGTGCATTACTGTTTCTCACCACTAGGGACTGTTCAGCTTCCTTCTTCTTTTCTAATGCACATGCATTGTTTATCCTGGGACACTTGACCCCGTGGGTAGCTGATTCTCCAGTGCTCGGGGTTTCACCTGGAAGTAGCTTACCACACTGGTCTTTTAAAACCCTCTCTGCACGAGTTTCCTCACACCATGCATGCCGATTCATCTTGTGACTATCCCTCTCTGATGTCTGTCTGTGATTCAGTGTGTTTTCTGACATCTTTCCTGCTATTTTTCACCTGATTTACAAGATCAGCTTTGTTAGTTTTGCTCTTTCTTTCTTATCTTGTGCCTTTGCTCTGATCTTCCCTTCCTGGGTCTTTGTGGATTTTCCATATGCTATAACCTTTCAGGGATTGTAAGTGTTCTCTTTGCAGATATTTACTTTAGCAAGTGAGTTTTGATGTTGACCTCATTGGCTTAAAAATTTTTGTTCACTTTATCTACAACCCTTGGTTTAAGAATATTTACATTATTATGTTATTTGGTACCCTTGAATAATATTTTATGATACATGATATACAGATCTTGTACCATAACCTGTTTTTTGCATAGAAGTGATATGCTTCCGTTTATTTGTGTATTTATCTATGTTCTTTTATATTGATTTGTTTATAGACATCCTTGATAAAGGCCTGAGAGACGAAATGTTAGAAATTTTGTCTTGTCCATGTCATATATTCGCTGCAAATAAAGATTCTCTTGTTACACAAAATATTCTCAAGAATTATCCCTTTTTTTGTGAGCCGGAGTTGTTTTCTACTACTGTATATTGTTTTTCTTTCTAGGCACCTACACTCATTGAATTGAGTGCAAAAGCTTCTTACTACCTCTGTTATATGCTACTTTTGATTATAAGTGTGAATTCATAGTATTTGGTAATCATGGTCATATGTTTAATGCCCAATATAAGAGTATTTTTTATGCCAAATTATATTTTTTTCTCAGTTATGTCAAGAAATAATTGCAAAGTATTTCTGTTTGCTTCTATATTTAGAAATATGTCTTTGTATACTAAATATTCTGTCTATTGCTACATGTTTACTTCTATAAAACAGATAATAAATACAGGATATCTACCAGAATAATACTCATACAATATATTATTTCATTCTATCTTTATGAATTATATAATAATACAAAGCGCTCCTGTGATGGCAGAGGAGTCATTAGTCACCTGTTAACAGCACTTCATTAATGGTAATATCCTCCAGAAATATTGTTTTGTTTTGTTTTTCTACTTAACAATCTACTATACCAGGCTAGAATTAACTACTGTTCAATTGTAACTTCCTGTTACATTTTGGACAAAAGCTGTTTTGCATCTGTTATTCGGAAAAGACACTTCATTCTTTATTAAATCTAAGCTCCAAGTACCATCTGTTCTGAATTTGTGCTGTTGATAATAATTTTGCTCAGTTTCTAACATTTTATTCATCCAGAATTTTTTATATATATTTTTTTTAATAAATTTTAATTCAAATGTGAGTAATACATATATGCAACTGAAATATGTACTACATTAATTTCAAGTTATTTTTTACACAAAATAGAAAATAAGGCGTGCTCTCTATGTCTGATCTATTTCAATTTCTTGTGTGACAGTAACACAGAGAAGGACATGCTTACTGTCTAAACCTTAAAGCTTAAAATCTTTGTCTATGGTCTATTTTAGCCTGGAGAGATGGGCAAAGCAAATTGATCAGTTTTGAAATTTGTTTGAAATCTTTGAAATCCGGTATCCAGTTAATATTTTTGTGATTTGATTCAGTCTGCTTTTATTTTATGTGCATTGCTCTAGGTTAAAACATCTGTTAATGGTTTTATATCTTATGATCATCCGTGAAAAGTACTTTGTGCCAAGTTTTGTCATGATGGGTGTAGAGATGAGCAAATATATTTGAATGGAATTGAATTCTACTTCAATATTACAAAAATCTGCATTGATCAAAATGTAGTCTTTTTGTAATTCACATCGTTACAGCTTTAGCAAAATGCTGTCTGCTTTAAGATTGTTTTGCTGAGTAAGAAACACCACTTATCCTAGTAATACACCATTTTGGACTCCCTTTCGGAAGCCATAAAAAAAATCATCAATTTTCTTTTAAAAGTAATGGTCTAAAAGACTAGCCATCCAATAGTCATCCCTTTGCCCCTACTTAGGTTTGTTCCCCCTCTACATTTATTTGCTGCTGCTGCCCCTCCTACTCCTCTTCCTTCACCTCATCCTCTATATACTGATACATGTAACATGGGTCTTCAGGGTCCCCATCAAAGACAGGATGACGAAGAATATGAACAAATTGTTCTTTTTTCCTCCAACCACTTTTTGCATTCTGATGAGTGTCCTTTCCTAGTTAAATACGAGGAGGATGACATCGTAGAAGTCACAGTTGTTCCTTTTCACAAACTTTGCAGCATCTTCGAAGGGATACAGTAGGCAACATGCTTTCCTCATCAACTGCCAATGGCAGAACTCAAAATGTTTCATTCTTCAATCTGTATGCTGCAAGACAGTTTTTCAACACTTTGCTCTTTTCATAGTGGCACTACAACATATGCAGCATCGTATTCAAACTGGTTGTGATGTTGCAAATCAATCGAGGCTATGGAAGAACATTCTTTTTTTTCAAAGCCAAGAGTAGAGATAAGCAGATCAAGCAAAATTAAAATTTTTGTGTTCACACAGATTTTCCTAGAAAATTTGACTTGCTGAGAAGTTATTCTTTGCGACTTTAATGTATGACTTATTTTTGTCTAGGGTCTCTCAAGACCCATAGCATAGTATACGTAATATGTGAAAAACAAAGAAATCCTAATACTCTCTGATCCCTCTGCTCCTCTCCGTCACCCTTCCGGGAATTGTCACATCTTCTAATCACCACCGTGAACAATTTCATCCCTGAGTCTTATCAAGCATGTTAGCTGTCATGACTAGGGTTGAGCGACTTTCATTTTTTTAAGATCGAGTAGGGTTTTGGGAAACCCGATTTTGTCCAGAGTCGAGTCGAGTGCAGTCGGCCGATTATCGCTAAAAGTCGGGGATCGACCGAAACACGAAACCCAATGCAAGTCAATGGGGAAGCATAGTCGGCAGTGAGTGGAGGCCAGGAAAACACCTACAGTGCCCATTTTAATGCCAAAAACATCCATTCTTGTTTCTGAAGCTTGCCAATCTTAATTAACTGTATAATAATAGTTGGGCATAGGGAATTGGGGGAAAGTTGTGGGGGGAGTAGGGCTGGCTCAAGTTTTTCGTGGGCCCAGGAAATGCGGACTACGTCACGGCGGTGTTGCAGGGAAAGGTAAGTATTTAAAAGTTGCAAGTGCTGTGATCCTGAGCAAGCAGGGGGGGGCCCACTCGTTCGCATTGCCACTGGCACAGGGCCCCTCAAAGTACGGCGGTGTGTTTGCATGGCGGGGGCGCCTCCCACCAGCAGCGACACTTTTGCGTACTCTGAGGGGCCCTGTGCCAGTGACGTCGCCAATGAGTATGCCCCCCCACCTGATGAAGGAACCTGCACTTTCATCTGCACCTTCCTCTTTGTCCCTGTGTAAGGTGGTATAACATGCGGGAAGGGGAACCTTACTTTCAGCAGGGACAGATTCTGGCTGTGTAGAGTACAAGGGGAATGTAGTGGTCTAGGTCAATGTACCAGCAGACTCATTTAGCAGTGGCTGGGCAATGGGCAGGATGAGGAGGAAACAGATATAGGGCCAAAGAATAAAGTAGGCTACATGCAGTTCAAAATTGGTAACAGGACTAAACAGGCGGCATTGCTTTGTTCAGTGGAGTAGCAAACCCAAGAGCAGCAGACACTGTTTCAAGGGCCTAACCACACTAGTAGGCCAAATGCAGTTTAATATCTGATAGTATAGGGCGAAAGCCAGAATGTGGAAGCTCAGCTTTGTTCAGTTGAGGACAACACCAGGGAGGGGCACACAGACAGACACCTTTAGTAGGCCGGAAAAGCCTATTGCATTTTTTAAAATGGTAATTTGGAGCAGAAGGTTGAAGCTCAGCTTTATTTAGTTGAGGGCAACACCAGGCAGGGGCACACAGACAGACACCTTTAGTAGGCCGGAAAAGCCTATTGCATTTTTTAAAATGGTAATTTGGAGCATAAGGTTGAAGCTCAGCTTTATTTAGTTGAGGACAACACCAGGCAGGGGCACACAGACAGACACCTTTAGTAGGCCGGAAAAGCCTATTGCATTTTTTAAAATGGTAATTTGGAGCAGAAGGTTGAAGCTCAGCTTTATTTAGTTGAGGGCAACACCAGGGAGGGGCAGAAGCCGTTAGTAGGCCCTAACCACCATTTTTTTTTTTTTAAACTACTTAATGAGAGCCGGAAGGTTGAAGCTCAGCTTTATTTAGTTGAGGACAACACCAGGGAGGGGCAGAAGCCGTTAGTAGGCCCTAACCACCATTTTTTTTTTTAAAACCACTTAATGAGAGCCGGAAGGTTGAAGCTCAGCTTTATTTAGTTGAGGACAACACCAGGCAGGGGCACACAGACAGACACCTTTAGTAGGCCGGAAAAGCCTATTGCATTTTTCAAAATGGTAATTTGGAGCAGAAGGTTGAAGCTCAGCTTTATTTAGTTGAGGGCAACACCAGGCAGGGGCACACAGACAGACACCTTTAGTAGGCCGGAAAAGCCTATTGCATTTTTTAAAATGGTAATTTGGAGCAGAAGGTTGAAGCTCAGCTTTATTTAGTTGAGGACAACACCAGGCAGGGGCACACAGACAGACACCTTTAGTAGGCCGGAAAAGCCTATTGCATTTTTTAAAATGGTAATTTGGAGCATAAGGTTGAAGCTCAGCTTTATTTAGTTGAGGACAACACCAGGCAGGGGCACACAGACAGACACCTTTAGTAGGCCGGAAAAGCCTATTGCATTTTTTAAAATGGTAATTTGGAGCAGAAGGTTGAAGCTCAGCTTTATTTAGTTGAGGGCAACACCAGGCAGGGGCACACAGACAGACACCTTTAGTAGGCCGGAAAAGCCTATTGCATTTTTTAAAATGGTAATTTGGAGCAGAAGGTTGAAGCTCAGCTTTATTTAGTTGAGGGCAACACCAGGCAGGGGCAGAAGCCGTTAGTAGGCCCTAACCACCATTTTTTTTTTTTTAAAACCACTTAATGAGAGCCGGAAGGTTGAAGCTCAGCTTTATTTAGTTGAGGACAACACCAGGGAGGGGCAGAAGCCGTTAGTAGGCCCTAACCACCATTTTTTTTTTTAAAACCACTTAATGAGAGCCGGAAGGTTGAAGCTCAGCTTTATTTAGTTGAGGACAACACCAGGCAGGGGCACACAGACAGACACCTTTAGTAGGCCGGAAAAGCCTATTGCATTTTTTAAAATGGTAATTTGGAGCAGAAGGTTGAAGCTCAGCTTTATTTAGTTGAGGGCAACACCAGGGAGGGGCAGAAGCCGTTAGTAGGCCCTAACCACCATTTTTTTTTTTTTAAACTACTTAATGAGAGCCGGAAGGTTGAAGCTCAGCTTTATTTAGTTGAGGACAACACCAGGGAGGGGCAGAAGCCGTTAGTAGGCCCTAACCACCATTTTTTTTTTTAAAACCACTTAATGAGAGCCGGAAGGTTGAAGCTCAGCTTTATTTAGTTGAGGACAACACCAGGCAGGGGCACACAGACAGACACCTTTAGTAGGCCGGAAAAGCCTATTGCATTTTTCAAAATGGTAATTTGGAGCAGAAGGTTGAAGCTCAGCTTTATTTAGTTGAGGGCAACACCAGGCAGGGGCACACAGACAGACACCTTTAGTAGGCCGGAAAAGCCTATTGCATTTTTTAAAATGGTAATTTGGAGCAGAAGGTTGAAGCTCAGCTTTATTTAGTTGAGGACAACACCAGGCAGGGGCACACAGACAGACACCTTTAGTAGGCCGGAAAAGCCTATTGCATTTTTTAAAATGGTAATTTGGAGCATAAGGTTGAAGCTCAGCTTTATTTAGTTGAGGACAACACCAGGCAGGGGCACACAGACAGACACCTTTAGTAGGCCGGAAAAGCCTATTGCATTTTTTAAAATGGTAATTTGGAGCAGAAGGTTGAAGCTCAGCTTTATTTAGTTGAGGGCAACACCAGGCAGGGGCACACAGACAGACACCTTTAGTAGGCCGGAAAAGCCTATTGCATTTTTTAAAATGGTAATTTGGAGCAGAAGGTTGAAGCTCAGCTTTATTTAGTTGAGGGCAACACCAGGCAGGGGCAGAAGCCGTTAGTAGGCCCTAACCACCATTTTTTTTTTTTTAAAACCACTTAATGAGAGCCGGAAGGTTGAAGCTCAGCTTTATTTAGTTGAGGACAACACCAGGGAGGGGCAGAAGCCGTTAGTAGGCCCTAACCACCATTTTTTTTTTTAAAACCACTTAATGAGAGCCGGAAGGTTGAAGCTCAGCTTTATTTAGTTGAGGACAACACCAGGCAGGGGCACACAGACAGACACCTTTAGTAGGCCGGAAAAGCCTATTGCATTTTTCAAAATGGTAATTTGGAGCAGAAGGTTGAAGCTCAGCTTTATTTAGTTGAGGGCAACACCAGGCAGGGGCACACAGACAGACACCTTTAGTAGGCCGGAAAAGCCTATTGCATTTTTTAAAATGGTAATTTGGAGCAGAAGGTTGAAGCTCAGCTTTATTTAGTTGAGGGCAACACCAGGCAGGGGCACACAGACAGACACCTTTAGTAGGCCGGAAAAGCCTATTGCATTTTTTAAAATGGTAATTTGGAGCAGAAGGTTGAAGCTCAGCTTTATTTAGTTGAGGGCAACACCAGGGAGGGGCAGAGGCCGTTAGTAGGCCCTAACCACCATTTTTTTTTTAAAAACCACTTAATGAGAGCCGGAAGGTTGAAGCTCAGCTTTATTTAGTTGAGGACAACACCAGGCAGGGGCACACAGACAGACACCTTTAGTAGGCCGGAAAAGCCTATTGCATTTTTCAAAATGGTAATTTGGAGCAGAAGGTTGAAGCTCAGCTTTATTTAGTTGAGGGCAACACCAGGCAGGGGCACACAGACAGACACCTTTAGTAGGCCGGAAAAGCCTATTGCATTTTTCAAAATGGTAATTTGGAGCAGAAGGTTGAAGCTCAGCTTTATTTAGTTGAGGGCAACACCAGGCAGGGGCACACAGACAGACACCTTTAGTAGGCCGGAAAAGCCTATTGCATTTTTTAAAATGGTAATTTGGAGCAGAAGGTTGAAGCTCAGCTTTATTTAGTTGAGGAAAACACCAGGCAGGGGCACACAGACAGACACCTTTAGTAGGCCGGAAAAGCCTATTGCATTTTTTAAAATGGTAATTTGGAACATAAGGTTGAAGCTCAGCTTTATTTAGTTGAGGACAAAACCAGGCAGGGGCACACAGACAGACACCTTTAGTAGGCCGGAAAAGCCTATTGCATTTTTTAAAATGGTAATTTGGAGCAGAAGGTTGAAGCTCAGCTTTATTTAGTTGAGGGCAACACCAGGCAGGGGCACACTGACAGACACCTTTAGTAGGCCGGAAAAGCCTATTGCATTTTTTAAAATGGTAATTTGGAGCAGAAGGTTGAAGCTCAGCTTTATTTAGTTGAGGGCAACACCAGGCAGGGGCAGAAGCCGTTAGTAGGCCCTAACCACCATTTTTTTTTTTTAAAACCACTTAATGAGAGCCGGAAGGTTGAAGCTCAGCTTTATTTAGTTGAGGACAACACCAGGGAGGGGCAGAAGCCGTTAGTAGGCCCTAACCACCATTTTTTTTTTTAAAACCACTTAATGAGAGCCGGAAGGTTGAAGCTCAGCTTTATTTAGTTGAGGACAACACCAGGCAGGGGCACACAGACAGACACCTTTAGTAGGCCGGAAAAGCCTATTGCATTTTTCAAAATGGTAATTTGGAGCAGAAGGTTGAAGCTCAGCTTTATTTAGTTGAGGGCAACACCAGGCAGGGGCACACAGACAGACACCTTTAGTAGGCCGGAAAAGCCTATTGCATTTTTTAAAATGGTAATTTGGAGCAGAAGGTTGAAGCTCAGCTTTATTTAGTTGAGGGCAACACCAGGCAGGGGCACACAGACAGACACCTTTAGTAGGCCGGAAAAGCCTATTGCATTTTTTAAAATGGTAATTTGGAGCAGAAGGTTGAAGCTCAGCTTTATTTAGTTGAGGGCAACACCAGGGAGGGGCAGAAGCCGTTAGTAGGCCCTAACCACCATTTTTTTTTTTAAAACCACTTAATGAGAGCCGGAAGGTTGAAGCTCAGCTTTATTTAGTTGAGGACAACACCAGGCAGGGGCACACAGACAGACACCTTTAGTAGGCCGGAAAAGCCTATTGCATTTTTCAAAATGGTAATTTGGAGCAGAAGGTTGAAGCTCAGCTTTATTTAGTTGAGGGCAACACCAGGCAGGGGCACACAGACAGACACCTTTAGTAGGCCGGAAAAGCCTATTGCATTTTTTAAAATGGTAATTTAGAGCATAAGGTTGAAGCTCAGCTTTATTTAGTTGAGGACAACACCAGGAAGGGGCACACAGACAGACACCTTTAGTAGGCCGGAAAAGCCTATTGCATTTTTCAAAATGGTAATTTGGAGCAGAAGGTTGAAGCTCAGCTTTATTTAGTTGAGGGCAACACCAGGCAGGGGCACACAGACAGACACCTTTAGTAGGCCGGAAAAGCCTATTGCATTTTTTAAAATGGTAATTTGGAGCAGAAGGTTGAAGCTCAGCTTTATTTAGTTGAGGGCAACACCAGGCAGGGGCAGAAGCCGTTAGTAGGCCCTAACCACCATTTTTTTTTTTTTAAAACCACTTAATGAGAGCCGGAAGGTTGAAGCTCAGCTTTATTTAGTTGAGGGCAACACCAGGCAGGGGCAGAAGCCGTTAGTAGGCCCTAACCAAAGTTGAAGGCCAAATGCAGTTTAATTTCTGATACTATAGGCCGAAAGCCAGAAGGTGGAAGCTCCGATTTAGACAGTGGAGGACAATTTGAATTAGGGACTGCAGACAGGCTTCAAAGGCCTAACATAAGAAAATGGGCTGGCTGTAGGCACTTTATAATTGGTTCCAGGGGTACACGGGCAGCAGTGGTCTGGTCAGTGGAGGAGTATTTAAAGTAGGGACCGCAGACAGGCTATCAAAGGCCTAAAATAACAAACAATAGGCTTATGGCAGTTTTACAGCGGTTACATGGATAGACGGGCAGGCAGCTTGGTGGTGAGTGGAGGAGTATTTAAAGTAGGGACCGCAGACAGGCTATCAAAGGCCTAACATAACAAACAATAGGCTCATGGCAGTTTTACAGCGGTTACATGGATACACGGGCAGGCAGCTTGGTGGTCAGTGGAGGAGTATTTAAAGTAGGGACCGCAGACAGGCTTCAAAGGCCTTACATAAGAAAATGGGCTGGCTGTAGGCACTTTATAATTGGTTCCAGGGGTACACGGGCAGCAGTGGTCTGGCCAGTGGAGGACTAGTGGAAGGAGGGACCGCAGACAGGCTTCAAAGGCCTAACATAAAAAAATGGGCTGGCTGTAGGCACTTTATAATTGGTTCCAGGGGTACACGGGCAGCAGTGGTCTGGTCAGTGGAGGACTAGTGGAAGGAGGGACCGCAGACAGGCTTCAAAGGCCTAAAATAACAAACAATAGGCTCATGGCAGTTTTACAGCGGTTACATGGATACACGGGCAGGCAGCTTGGTGGTCAGTGGAGGAGTATTTAAAGTAGGGACCGCAGACAGGCTTCAAAGGCCTAACATAAGAAAATGGGCTGGCTGTAGGCACTTTATAATTGGTTCCAGGGGTACACGGGCAGCAGTGGTCTGGTCAGTGGAGGACTAGTGGAAGGAGGGACCGCAGACAGGCTTCAAAGGCCTAAAATAACAAACAATAGGCTCATGGCAGTTTTACAGCGGTTACATGGATACACGGGCAGGCAGCTTGGTGGTCAGTGGAGGAGTATTTAAAGTAGGGACCGCAGACAGGCTTCAAAGGCCTAACATAAGAAAATGGGCTGGCTGTAGGCACTTTATAATTGGTTCCAGGGGTACACGGGCAGCAGTGGTCTGGTCAGTGGAGGAGTATTTAAAGTAGGGACCGCAGACAGGCTATCAAAGGCCTAAAATAACAAACAATAGGCTTATGGCAGTTTTACAGCGGTTACATGGATACACGGGCAGGCAGCTTGGTGGTGGTGAGTGGAGGAGTATTTAAAGTAGGGACCGCAGACAGGCTATCAAAGGCCTAAAATAACAAACAATAGGCTCATTGCAGTTTTACAGCGGTTACATGGATACACGGGCAGGCAGCTTGGTGGTGAGTGGAGGAGTATTTAAAGTAGGGACCGCAGACAGGCTATCAAAGGCCTAAAATAACAAACAATAGGCTTATGGCAGTTTTACAGCGGTTACATGGATACACGGGCAGGCAGCTTGGTGGTCAGTGGAGGAGTATTTAAAGTAGGGACCGCAGACAGGCTATCAAAGGCCTAACATAACAAACAATAGGCTCATGGCAGTTTTACAGCGGTTACATGGATACACGGGCAGGCAGCTTGGTGGTGGTGAGTGGAGGAGTATTTAAAGTAGGGACCGCAGACAGGCTATCAAAGGCCTAAAATAACAAACAATAGGCTCATGGCAGTTTTACAGCGGTTACATGGATACACGGGCAGGCAGCTTGGTGGTCAGTGGAGGAGTATTTAAAGTAGGGATCGCAGACAGGCTATCAAAGGCCTAAAATAACAAACAATAGGCTTATGGCAGTTTTACAGCGGTTACATGGATACACGGGCAGGCAGCTTGGTGGTGGTGAGTGGAGGAGTATTTAAAGTAGGGACTGCAGACAGGCTATCAAAGGCCTAAAATAACAAACAATAGGCTCATGGCAGTTTTACAGCGGTTACATGGATACACGGGCAGGCAGCTTGGTGGTCAGTGGAGGAGTATTTAAAGTAGGGACCGCAGACAGGCTATCAAAGGCCTAAAATAACAAACAATAGGCTTATGGCAGTTTTACAGCGGTTACATGGATACACGGGCAGGCAGCTTGGTGGTGGTGAGTGGAGGAGTATTTAAAGTAGGGACCGCAGACAGGCTATCAAAGGCCTAAAATAACAAACAATAGGCTCATGGCAGTTTTACAGCGGTTACATGGATACACGGGCAGGCAGCTTGGTGGTCAGTGGAGGAGTATTTAAAGTAGGGACCGCAGACAGGCTATCAAAGGCCTAAAATAACAAACAATAGGCTCATGGCAGCTTTACAGCGGTTACATGGATACACAGGCAGCTTGGTGGTGAGTGGAGGAGTAGTGCAAGGAGTGTCTGTCCCAGTACTCCCAAAATATAAATAGATGTTAATGTCTCGCAAAACAACCAAAACAAAAAAAAAGGTGGCATACTTAGGTACAGGGGTGGGCTCATCTACTGAGTTTCTGACATAGTAATTTGGCAGTAACTATTTCATGGTGCCAATATAGGACACAGACACAGACTACTTTAAGTTGCATCATAGATGTCTACAAATTTGTATTGTCAGTGCCAGACATTGAATGATGTCAGCGAATAGACTAAAGATTGGTGGAGCTGTGCGACATAATTTTGCACGTGGTAGAGCACATTTTGAGCTGGGGTAGGGGGGAACTCTCTTGAGGCCGGCGGGACCGCCCCAGGGCCCCTCATGTTACAACGGTGTGTCTGACGTTTGGTGCGCACCACCACCGCCAGAGACACTACATTGTACTATGAGGGACCCAGTAGCAATGCCGTCAACCAAAAGCGAGCACACCCACCTCTTCAGACAAACAGCAGTCTCACGGGTGCTTGCGCCAAGTCGCGATACCACGGCCCCGTGTGGGGAGTTTTGCCATTTAGGGAGGTGTAAACATGTCGTATGCTGTACAATCAGCTGCAGCAAATTAGACATTAGAAAAGTAATTCACAGGCAAGAGCTTTTCATAGGAAAGCTAGGTGTCGGCCGGGCAAGGTGGGGCAAAAGATTTCGAAATCCAGTTGTGGTTCATTTTAATGAATGTTAGATCGTCAACATTTTGGGTAGCCAGACGAGTCCTTTTTTCGGTTAATATTGAACCTGCAGCACTGAATACTCTTTCTGATAGGACACTTGCTGCCGGGCAAGCAAGCTCCTGCAATGCATATTCTGCCAATTCTGGCCAGGTGTCTAATTTGGAGGCCCAGTAATCAAATGGGAATGACGGTTGAGGGAGAACATCGATAAGGGATGAAAAATAGTTAGTAACCATACTGGACAAATGTTGTCTCCTGTCACTTTCAATTGATGCAGCAGTACCTGTCCTGTCTGCGGTCATAGCAAAATCACTCCACAACCTGGTCAGAAAACCCCTCTGTCCAACGCCACTTCTGATGTGTGCACCCCTAACACTCCTAGTCTGCTGCCCCCTGGAGCTCGTGTGAGAACGATCACGTGCGCTGTGTGCTGGGAATGCCTGAAGCAAACGGTCAACAAGAGTTGATTGTTTGGTTGCTAATATTAGTTCCAAGTTCTCATGTGGCATAATATTTTGCAATTTGCCTTTATAGCGTGGATCAAGGAGGCAGGCCAACCAGTAATCGTCATCGTTCATCATTTTCGTAATGCGTGTGTCCCTTTTTAGGATACGTAAGGCATAATCCGCCATGTGGGCCAAAGTTCCAGTTGTCAAATCTCCGGTTGTGATTGGTTGAGGGGCAGTTGCAGGCAAATCTACGTCACTTGTGTCCCTCAAAAAACCAGAACCCGGCCGTGACACGAAACCAATTTCCTGTGCCCCCGGGAAAGGTTCGGCATTAAAAATATACTCATCCCCATCATCCTCCTCGTCCTCCACCTCCTCTTCGCCCGCTACCTCGTCCTGTACACTGCCCTGACCAGACAATGGCTGACTGTCATCAAGGCTTTCCTCTTCCTCTGGTGCAGACGCCTGCTCCTTTATGTGCGTCAAACTTTGCATCAGCAGACGCATTAGGGGGCTGCTCATGCTTATTACGGCATTGTCTGCACTAACCAGCCGTGTGCATTCCTCAAAACACTGAAGGACTTGACACATGTCTTGTATCTTAGACCACTGCACACCTGACAACTCCATGTCTGCCATCCTACTGCCTGCCCGTGTATCCTCCCACAAATAAATAACAGCACACCTCTGTTCGCACAGTCTCTGAAGCATGTGCAGTGTTGAGTTCCACCTTGTTGCAACGTCTATGATTAGGCGATGCTGGGGAAGGTTCAAAGACCGCTGATAGGTCTGCATACGGCTGGCGTGTACAGGCGAACGTCGGATATGTGAGCAAAGTGCACGCACTTTGAGGAGCAGGTCGGAGAACCCAGGATAAGTTTTCAATAAGCACTGCACCACCAGGTTTAAGGTGTGAGCCAGGCAAGGAATGTGTTTCAGTTGGGAAAGGGAGATGGCAGCCATGAAATTCCTTCCGTTATCACTCACTACCTTGCCTGCCTCAAGATCTACTGTGCCCAGCCACGACTGCGTTTCTTGTTGCAAGAACTCGGACAGAACTTCCGCGGTGTGTCTGTTGTCGCCCAAGCACTTCATAGCCAATACAGCCTGCTGACGCTTGGCAGTAGCTGGCCCATAATGGGACAACTGGTGTGCAACAGTGTCATCTGCCGATGGAGTGGTTGGCAGACTGCGTTCTGTGGAAGAGCTGTAGCTTCTGCAGGAGGACGAGGAGGAGGAGGAGGAGGGGGTGCGAACGCCTACAGCCAACTGTTTCCTAGACCGTGGGCTAGGCACAACTGTCCCTAAATTGATGTCGCCTGTGGACCCTGCATCCACCACATTCACCCAGTGTGCCGTGATGGACACATAACGTCCCTGGCCATGCCTACTGGTCCATGCATCTGTAGTCAGGTGCACCTTTGTACTCACAGATTGCCTGAGTGCATGGACGATGCGCTGTTTAACATGCTGGTGCAGGGCTGGGATGGCTTTTCTGGAAAAAAAGTGTCGACTGGGTAGCTCGTATCGTGGTTCAGCGTACTCCATCAGGGCTTTGAAAGCTTCGCTTTCAACTAACCGGTAGGGCATCATCTCTAACGAGATTAGTCTAGCTATGTGGGCGTTAAAACCCTGTGTACGCGGATGCGAGGATAAGTACTTCCTTTTTCTAACCAGAGTCTCATGTAGGGTGAGCTGGACTGGAGAGCTGGAGATCGTGGAACTTTCGGGTGTGCCGGTGTACATGGCAGACTGAGAGACGGTTGGAGACGGTATTGTTTCCGCCGGTGCCCTAGATGCAATATTTCCTCCTACAAAACTGGTGATTCCCTGACCCTGACTGCTTTTGGCTGGCAAAGAAACCTGCACAGATACTGCCGGTGGTGCGGAAAATGGTGGCCTTACAGTGACGGAAGGGATGTTGCGTTGCTGACTAGCTTCATTGGCCGAGGGTGCTACAACCTTGAGGGACGTTTGGTAGTTAGTCCAGGCTTGAAAATGCATGGTGGTTAAGTGTCTATGCATGCAACTAGTATTTAGACTTTTCAGATTCTGACCTCTGCCTAAGCTAGTTGAACATTTTTGACAGATGACTTTGCGCTGATCAGTTGGATGTTGTTTAAAAAAATGCCAGACTGCACTCTTCCTAGACTCGGATCCCTTTTCAGGGATTGCAGACTGAGCTTTAACCGGATGGCAACGCTGTGCTCCAACAGGTTTTGGCTTTGACACGCGTTTTGGGCCAGATACGGGCCCGGCAGATGGAACCTGTTGCGATGTTGATGCCTGCTGCGGCCCCTCCTCCACCTCCGCTTCTGAACTACTGCCGCCTGCACCCTGTTCCCCCAATGGCTGCCAATCGGGGTCAATAACTGGGTCATCTATTACCTCCTCTTCGAGCTCGTGTGCAACTTCGTCTGTGTCACTGTGTCGGTCGGTGGTATAGCGTTCGTGGCGGGGCAACATAGTCTCATCAGGGTCTGATTGTGGATCTGTACCCTGAGAGGGCAATGTGGTGGTCTGAGTCAAAGGAGCAGCATAGTACTCTGGCTGTGGCTGTGCATCAGTGCACTCCATGTCAGAATATACTTGTAATGGGCATGGCCTGTTAAATGTTTCACTTTCTAAGCCAGGGACGGTATGTGTAAAGAGCTCCATGGAGTGACCCGTTGTGTCGCCTGCTGCATCCTTCTCTCTTGTTGTAGTTTTTGCTGAGGAGGACAAGGAAGCGACTTGTCCCTGACCGTGAACATCCACAAGCGACGCGCTGCTTTTACATTTACCAGTTTCGGAAGAGGAGGCAAAAGAGCTAGAGGCTGAGTCTGCAATGTAAGCCAAAACTTGCTGTTGCTGCTCCGCCTTTAAAAGCGGTTTTCCTACTCCCAGAAAAGAGAGCGTTCAAGGCCTTGTGTAGCCTGACGACGAAACTGGCTCCACAGCTCCAGACTTAGGTGGAATATTTTTATCCCCACGACCACCTGATGCTCCACTACCACTACCATCATTACCAGCTGACAATGAACGCCCACGACGACCTCTTGCACCAGACTTCCTCATTGTTTTAAAATCTTAACCAAAGTAACTTTATTTGTTGCTGTCAAACAACTTACACGGTGAGCTATAACTTCAGTATGATTTCAATATCCCTTAACAGGTTGGTGAGACCACAAGGAAAATCAGGCACAATGTTACACACTCTGTTTTCTGTGGCACAAAATCACAGAGATGACACACACGCAGGACTGTCACTCAAGCACTAATGTCAATATTAATCTCCCACCTAATTTATTTTTTTTTTTTCTCAGGGAGACTTTAGAAACCAAATAATATTAAAAAAAAAAAAAAAAAAAAGGCTTTCTATGGCCCACAATTAGAGAGAGAGAGGTGGCACACCCAGGAGTCAAGACTGGCGCACAAGCTGAAAGGGCAATATTACTCTCCCACTGTTTTTTTAAGTTTTTTTTTTATTTCAGGGAGACTTTAGAAACCAAATAATATAAAAAAAAATAAAAAAAAAAAATAGGCTTTCTATAGCCCACTGAATGAGAGAGAGAGGTGGCACACCCAGGAGTCAAGACTGGCACACAAGCTGAAAGGGCAATATTACTCTCCCACTGTTTTTTTATGTTTTTTTTTTTTTTTCAGGGAGACTTTAGAAACCAAATAATAAGAAAAAAAATAAACAAATAAATAGGCTTCCTATAGCCCACTGAATGAGAGATAGCACACACAGCAGTGGCACACAAGCCCTGACTGAGGCCAATATTTTTCTCCCACTGATTGATGTAGTGTTTTTGTGTTGAGGTAGATTTTAGAACACAAATCAAGGAAAAAAAAAAATGCTTTCTATGGCCCACTGAATGAGAGAGAGGTGGCACACCCAGGAGTCAAGACTGGCACACAAGCTGAAAGGGCAATATTACTCTCCCACTGTTTTTTTATGTATTTTTTGTTTTTTAAGGGAGACTTTAGAAACCCAATAATATTTAAAAAAAAAAATTAATAGGCTTTCTATGGCCCACTGAATGAGAGGGAGAGAGGTGGCACACCCAGGAGTCAAGACTGGCACACAAGCTGAAAGGGCAATATTACTCTCCCACTGTTTTTTTTTTTTAGGTATTTTTTTTTTTTTCAGGGAGACTTTAGAAACCAAATAATATTAAAAAAAAAAAAAAAAAATAGGCTTTCTATAGCCCACTGAATGAGAGATAGCACACACAGCAGTGGCACACAAGCCCTGACTGAGGCCAATATTTTTCTCCCACTGATTGATGTAGTGTTTTTGTGTTGAGGTAGATTTTAGAACACAAATCAAGGAAAAAAAAAATGCTTTCTATGGCCCACTGAATGAGAGAGAGGTGGCACACCCAGGAGTCAAGACTGGCACGCAAGCTGAAAGGGCAATATTACTCTCCCACTGTTTTTTGTATGTTTTTTTTTTTTTTTCAGGGAGACTTTAGAAACCAAATAATATTAAAAAAACCCAAAAAAAAATAGCCTTTCTATGGCCCACTGAATGAGAGAGAGAGGTGGCACACCCAGGAGTCAAGACTGGCACACAAGCTGAAAGGGCAATATTACTCTCCCACTGTTTTTTTATGTATTTTTTGTTTTTTAAGGGAGACTTTAGAAACCCAATAATATTTAAAAAAAAAAATAAATAGGCTTTCTATGGCCCACTGAATGAAAGGGAGAGAGGTGGCACACCCAGGAGTCAAGACTGGCACACAAGCTGAAAGGGCAATATTACTCTCCCACTGTTTTTTGTATGTTTTTTTTTTTTTTCAGGGAGACTTTAGAAACCAAATAATATTAAAAAAAACAAAAAAAAAATAGCCTTTCTATGGCCCACTGAATGAGAGAGAGAGGTGGCACACCCAGGAGTCAAGACTGGCACACAAGCTGAAAGGGCAATATTACTCTCCCACTGTTTTTTTATGTATTTTTTGTTTTTTAAGGGAGACTTTAGAAACCCAATAATATTTAAAAAAAAAAATAAATAGGCTTTCTATGGCCCACTGAATGAAAGGGAGAGAGGTGGCACACCCAGGAGTCAAGACTGGCACACAAGCTGAAAGGGCAATATTACTCTCCCACTGTTTTTTGTATGTTTTTTTTTTTTTTTCAGGGAGACTTTAGAAACCAAATAATATTAAAAAAACCCAAAAAAAAATAGCCTTTCTATGGCCCACTGAATGAGAGAGAGAGGTGGCACACCCAGGAGTCAAGACTGGCACACAAGCTGAAAGGGCAATATTACTCTCCCACTGTTTTTTTAGGTTTTTTTTTTTTTTTAAGGGAGACTTTAGAAACCCAATAATATTTAAAAAAAAAATAAATAGGCTTTCTATGGCCCACTGAATGAGAGGGAGAGAGGTGGCACACCCAGGAGTCAAGCCTGGCACACAAGCTGAAAGGGCAATATTACTCTCCCACTGTTTTTTTATGTATTTTTTGTTTTTTAAGGGAGACTTTAGAAACCCAATAATATTTAAAAAAATAAATAAATAGGCTTTCTATGGCCCACTGAATGAGAGGGAGAGAGGTGGCACACCCAGGAGTCAAGACTGGCACACAAGCTGAAAGGGCAATATTACTCTCCCACTGTTTTTTTAGGTTTTTTTTTTTTTTTCAGGGAGACTTTAGAAACCAAATAATATTAAAAAAAAAAAAAAAAAAATAGGCTTGCTATAGCCCACTGAATGAGAGATAGCACACACAGCAGTGGCACACAAGCCCTGACTGAGGCCAATATTTTTCTCCCACTGATTGATGTAGTGTTTTTGTGTTGAGGTAGAATTTAGAACACAAATCACGGAAAAAATAAATAGGCTTTCTATGGCCCACTCAGTGAGAGATGGCACACACAGGGATGGCACTGTAGCAGAAATGCCAATCTTAATCTCCCACAAAAAAAAAAAACAAAAAAAAAAAAACTGTCCTACAATTACTATCTCCCTGCAGTAATGTAAGCCAGGTATGGCAGGCAGCAATAGGAGTGGACTGATGCACAAATTAAATAAAAAGTGTGGACAAACAAAAAAGATAGCTGTGCAGAAAGGAAGGAACAAGAGGATATGTGCTTTGAAAAAAGCAGTTGGTTTCCACAGTGGCGTACACACAGCAATACAGCTATCACGGAGCCTTCTAGGGCAGCCCAATGAGCTACAGCGCTGAGGGGGAAAAAAAAAAAAAATAGCTTCCACAGTCCCTGCACACCGAAGGTGGTGTTGGACAGTGGAAATCGCTGCAGCACAAGCGGTTTGGTGGTTAGTGGACCCTGCCTAACGCTCTCCCTGCTTCTGACGAAGCGGCAGCAACCTGTCCCTAAGCTCAGATCAGCAGCAGTAAGATGGCGGTCGGCGGGAACGCCCCTTTATAGCCCCTGTGACGCCGCAGACAGCAAGCCAATCACTGCAATGCCCTTCTCTAAGATGGTGGGGACCAGGATCTATGTCATCACGCTGCCCACACTCTGCGTTCACCTTCATTGGCTGAGAAATGGCGCTTTTCGCGTCATTGAAACGCGACTTTGGCGCGAAAGTCGCGTACCGCATGGCCGACAAACACAGGGGTCGGATCGGGTTTCATGAGACGCCGACTTAGCCAAAAGTCGGCGACTTTTGAAAATGATCGACCCGTTTCGCTCAACCCTAGTCATGACATCATGACGTGCACTGTGATCTTGCACACTCATGTGTAGAATTGTCCTGGGAATCAATAATGCCAGAAGTCCTGGCCTAGCACGAGAGACCAAGGGATTTCAGTGCTTGTGGTGGTGATTACATGATGCAAGGGAGCAGGTGATTGGGGGGAAGGGCCAGAGAAGTGAGTGTATATCTGTTTTTCTTTACTTTTTGATGGCCCTTCATGGTTTGCCACTTTTCTAAAATCCACGTGGAATCAAATTCTTGAAAATTTGCATTTTGTCAAATGCGTATTTTTGTCATCAAATTCAAGTAAAATTCAATTCCTCTCGAATATATTCACTTATCTTTAGTCAAGGTGACGTGCTTTGCCAATTAAGAATGAATGGAATAAGCAGAAAATTTCCTGCCCATATCCACCAATTTACTACTTTGTTTAAGTTTCTATTATTATTTAAAGGTAATCCTTCACCACATTTGCCCTAGCTAAACTATTAATCATCAATGTATGCCTCATATCAGATGTTTTGTTGATGAGAAATAATCTTTTATCACTTTATATAAATGACTTATTCCAGGCTATAGGGAGAATGTTGCCTGGAAGATAATTCTTCTAGAGCCAGAGCATATTTTATATGAATGGGGGAGTTACAATTTACTAACATAGAACAGGGAAACGGAAATTTGTCTTTGTCATATTGAAAATACTTTTTTTTCATCTCTATGAACTCTGCTGTTTATATTATTGCAGCACTGTCTGCCTGTGAGATAGAATCAGAAGCAGAGAGGAACCTGCAAATGTGTCAATTATATTCACACACGTCTCTGCAGTGTGATCAGGAGAGCTGAGAGTGACCATTATACTTCATACTGGTAACTTCTCCTTCATATAAAATGAGCTCTGGAGGCAGAGTTATCTTTAATCAGTGTCCTCTCCATAGCCTGGAAGAGGTCATTTTCATTAAGTGATAAAAGTAGATTTTTGCTCAACAAGACAATTGATATGAGGCATACAGGTAGGACTTTTCTCAGCAGTCAAAGTTTAGGTCAAATGTAGTGACAGATTCCATTTAAGAAATTTTACACAATTAACATCAGAATGTGTGGCATAAAAGAATAGAAAGCATGAGTTAATTTGCCCAAGAGTGAGGCTGCCAGTATTTGCCAGGCACCGTCACTCATGGCAATGCCAAGCTGCTGATGAGAGGAAATCATTCACAGTGAGATTTTCAACTTGTTGCATTCAACTGCTGTGTTGCTTCTGTCCCTCATGTTCTCAAACTGAATAACTGCTTTACAATGCATGAATGAAAAAAACTGGTAGTACTCCCTTCAGCCAATGCCTATGACTATGTGGGAGCCGCAGTGCTCTGACGGGTGGTAATAATGTTACTGCCGATCAGAGCTTCCAGTGTTTCTAGCACTGTCATGCAGATGAAAAACCCAATGTTCAAGGTGCCGAAGCCAAACAGTAATACGGACTTTCTGGAGAACTGCATGCTCGAATAACAGGTGTGTGGTACAGACCTCGAACTTTACTATTCATTTTTGCCCATCTGTAACTAAGATACTTAAAGTGCAACTCTACTGTTTCAATATGTTTTTACTCTGCACAATACTGAGAATAATTTCAGAGACAGAATTGCAGCAAAGGCACAGATCTGGCCAAGGTTACAAAAGAATTTCTGAAGTACCCAAGGTACCTAAGAGCACAGTGGCCTGCATAATCCTTAAATGGAAGAAGTTTTGGACCACCCGAAGTGTTCCTAGACCTGGCCGTCCAGCCAAACTGAGCAATCGTGGGAGAAGAGCCTTGGTGAGGGAGGTAAAGAAGAACCCCCAAATCATTGTGGCTGAGCTCTAAAGATGCAGTAGGATGATGGGAGAAAGTTCCACAAAGTCAACTATCACTGCAGCCCTCCACCAGTCAGGCCTTTTTGGCAGAGTGGCTGATGGAGTGCAAGACATATGAAAGCCAGCATAGAGTTTGCTAAAAAAAAGGACTCCCAGACTATACTGTGTTCCAAATTGTTATGCACAAAGAGTTTAGGAGTGATAAGGTTAGAATTTTTTGTTTGTCATTTAAACTCATTGATGGTGATGTGTGTCAGGGCTCTTTATGTCACTGAAAGCAATTGCAGATACCTGTGCACATTAGTTTGGCAGGTGTGTCCAAATAAAGGCAAGACTATTTAAGAAGGCTGTTCCACATTATTAAGCAGCCTACATTTTTTGCCAAAATGGGAAAGAAAAAGGATGTGTCGGCTGCTGAGAAGCAACAATTTGTGGAGTATTTAGGTCAGGGCATGACTACAATCAACATTGCCAAGACACTTCATCGTGATCATCGCACAATCAAGAAGTATGTAGCTGATTCCCAGCACACACGTGTGCGTGCTGATAAGGAAAAATTGAGGACTCTTTCCAACAGGCAATTGCGTAAGGTTAAAAGAGCAGCTGCAAAAATGCCTTGTCATAGTAGCAGACAAGGTTTTGAAGCTGCTGTTGCCTCCAACATCCCTAGAACAACAAGATGTAGGGTCCTTCAGAGGTTTGCAGCTGTGCGTAAGCCATCCTGTCGACCACCTCTATCCACTGCACACAAGTAGAAACGGCTCCAGTGGGCCAAACAATACATGAAGACTGACTTCCAAACTGTTTTGCTCACCGATGAGTGCCGTGCAACGCTCGATGGTCCAGATGGATGGAGTGGAGGATGGCTGGTTGATGGACACCCTGTGAAAACATGGCTAAGGTGCCAACAAGGAGGAGGTGGAGTAATGTTTTGGGCTGGAATCATGGGGAGAGAGATTGTTGGCCCCTTTATGATCCCTAAAGGGGTAAAGATGAACTCCATAATCTATGTGGAGTTTCGAAAACAACACTTCTTGCCATGGTTCAAGAGGAAGAACCATGCTTTCCGCAGCAAGATCATTTTCATGCATGATAATGCACCGTCTCATGCTGCAAAAAACACATCTGCATCTCTGGCTGCTATGGGCAAAAAGAGGACAAACTTATGGTGCGGCCACCATCTTCCCCTGACCTCAACCCCATTGAAAACCTCTGGAGTATCATCAAAAGGAGTGTCTATGATGGCGGGAGGCAGTTCACATCTAAGCAACAGCTCTGGAAGGGTATTCTGTCCACATGCAAAACAATTGAAGCAGAAACCATCCAAAAACTGACAAATTCAATGGACGAGAGAGTTCAGAAGCTTCTTTCGAACAAGGGGTCCTATGTGCAAATGTAACATCACCTAGAATAAACTTTTCACTTGAAAACTGTTTGATTTCATTTTGTAATAAGCTGATAATGCTTATAACTTCACAATTGACCATTTTTTTGTTCAAAATAAAAAAAAAGGTTTAAAACTCTGCTGTGCATAATAATTTGGAACATGCATTTTGAGTGTTTATTTTTTTTTTAAAGATACTGTTTTCATAGGCAGTTTGTTCCAAAACATTGCAATTATACTAGAATAGTAGATGACTGGAAAATAACAATGACTGCAATACAGATAGGTAATTTAGAGAAAATATGAGGAAATATTATTTGCATAATAATTTGGAACACAGTGTATAAGAAAAAAGATTCTCTGGTCGGATGAGATGAAGATAGACCTTTTGGTTAGAATTCTAAGTGGTATATGTGGAGAAAACCAGGCACTGCTCATCACCTGCCTAATACAATCCCACCAGTGAAACATGGTGGTGGCAGCATCATGCTATGGGGGTGTTTTTCAGCTGCAGGCACAGGACAACTGGTTGTCATTGAAGGAAACATTAATGAGGCCAAGTATAGAGATATCCTCTAGACATCAGACTTGGCTGAAGGTTCACCTTCCAACAAGACAATGACCCTAAGCACGCAGCTAAAATAACAAAGGAGTGGCTTCAGAACCACTCTGTGACCATTCTTGACTTGCCCAGCCAGAGCCCTGACCTAAACCCAAATGAACATCTCTGGAGAGACCTGAAAATGGCTGTCCACCAACGTTCACCATCCAACCTGACAGAATTGGAGAGGATCTGCAAGGAAGAATGGCAGAGGATCCCCAAATCCAGGTGTGAAAAATGTATTGCATCATTTCCAAGAAGACTCATGGCTGTACTAGCTCAAAAGAATGCTTCTACTGTATGCTGAGCAAAGGGTCTGAATACTTATAACTATGTGATATTTCAGGTTCTTTTTTATAAATTTGTAAACATTTCTACGTCCCTGTCTTTTTTCAGCCAAGATGCTGTGCAGAGTATACATTCATGAGATATATATATATATATATATATATATATATATATATATATATATATATATTGATTTCAGATTGACTGAAAAACAAAAATCAAAAATTCTGAAAATTTTAAGCAAAGGTGGAATTTTTTCACTGAGCAAAATTCATGTGAAAATTATGTTCAGACCTTCTGCTTTTTTTTGAAGAAATTATCTAAACAAATAGTACTTGATGTCTGTATCAGCTTTCATTTATTTCTATATTTAATTGGATATTTTGAAATTTGAATTAGTTGACTTCACAGAATTTTCCCCAAAAATGAATTCAATAATGCATAAATTTGTGCAAATTTCAATACTGGGAAGCTTAAAATTGCTTCTGAATTACACGTAGGGGAGGGGAGAGGGAGAGAGAACCATAAGAGCTTACACTTCAAAACTTCAAAAAGAACCTGAAGACCTACCTCTTCTGGAAAGCCTACAACCTGCAGTAATCACCGATCGACCAAACCACTACACGACCAGCTCTATCCTCACCTACTGTATCCTCACCCATCCCTTGTAGATTATGAGCCCTCGCAGGCAGGGTCCTCTCTCCTCCTGTACCAGCTGTGACTTGTATTGTTCAAGATTATTGTACTTGTTTTTATTATGTATACCCCTCCTCACATGTAAAGCGCCATGGAATAAATGGTGCTATAATAATAAATAATAATAATACTTTACAGGCAAAAGTGAAATAACCCAGTTAACCATAAGAATTTACATTCTGAAGGAAAGAGAGGACCTCGCTGAACATAAGGAACATAAGTGCTTACACTCTACAGGAGAGAGAGACTTCCCAGTGACTCTGGAGACAAAATATGACTCTGCAGTACAAACTGCTCCATTGGGAACCGCTGATATATGATGTCCCAGATTCTGACCATTACTATACAACGTGTGATAATCCATAAAATGTCACAGCTGTATGGCATTATGGGGAATATCACACAGCAATGCAAAATGACTTTTACCTTCTCTCTGATGATTTAGCAATGTAGAAAATGGTGGCGAGCAAAGTAGTTTTTTTGCAAACCTCAAATCAAATTTCAAAATATTAAAATTTGCACAAACAGTGAATTTCAGATATCTCATATAGTAACACATCTATCGAAATGACTCCACATGCCATGTTATCATCATAAAAACATACAGAATATAAAGGAAGAAACCTCTTACATTGTTACATGGTTTGCCTTTGGCGTTTGAAATCTGGACAAAGCTTATAACTTCAAATAACATTTTACAGCTGCTTTCAATTGGCTGCACATTAGTAATAAAAGAAAAAGAATGGTGATGGATAATTTATGACTTTGGTATAAACCCCTGACTAGCGGTGAAACGTTGTGCTGAATATTGATTAAACAATACTTTTTCATACCTCAGTGACATTAGAGAGAATCTTGTCACATTACCTTAAAGCATGCTTAGAAAAACTGTCACACATAGAGAAAACGAACGCATATAAATCACTCAGGTGGCTACTTTATGGATACTTATACACAGGGGTGAGACTATCTGTCTCATGGGAGGCACATAATTGCACGTATCACTACTTGCCTTGCAGTTGGAAAGCATTAATACGAAGATGCAATATCACAATGTGCTAGAATAGTATACTATTTATCTTCCTTATACTTGGATGGAGAAAGCTATAAAACATATTCATTAGACATGGAAAGTTTCAGAAGAACACAATGTATTTTTATTCCTTATTTTGAACCAAAGGTGTGCTTTTTAAAATCGTTAAATCTTTCCGCCTTGAAGCAGAGAACAAAGTGCTAAAGAACTAAATTGAAAATGCCTTGTATATCTGTAATGGTGCCTGGGGTGGTAGCCGTAGGCGAGTGTCATGTGTCTGACACCCCGAAACATTACATAAAAAACAAAAGTTCTGGATGAGTGTGTGAGTACTGGCAGCGTTGCTATGGGTACCTTCACCTACAAACCGGTTCTGTTCCAGTCCTCACCATTAGATTTCAGGACAAGGACATCAGGTGTTTGCATAAAGACAAAACACTTTTTACTTGGCAACACACTTCAGTACACAAGTCAGCAGGCAGTACACTTTACAACTTCTTCTGACGCATACAGAGGAACGTTCTCATCGGTTTCAGGCAACAGCACTTTACATTTGGATTGTAAACAAGCAGATCAAATCAGATAAACCTCCATCTTCCCCAATGCAGGGTCACACGGGTCGACATGTTAAGCTGTGGACCATGAAAAAAGTGGAAAATTTAGCAACTGCAAAATTAATTTAAACATCACATTTATTTGAAGATTAAAACAAAAGAAAATAGTACACAAAACGAAAGTTCAATTATGAAATAAAAAATTTACATTTCACAAAGATAAATAACATCCTGTAAGAAAATGTCTACATATACTGTATATGTAACATGAATGGCCCAAATACTACTCAATCTCAAAAAATATACATCATCTGAGAAAATGATTTTTACTTTCAAGGTGATTATACTGATGATAAGTAAATAAATCTACTGTTATATCTTTGTACCAGCATTCCTCATTTCACTCATGTATACTGTATAAAGCTGTATCAAAGCCATTTAAAAGGAAAAAAAGAAAGAATTGTATTTTCAATTCTCTTTTATGGATGAACCAGATCCAAGTTTCTCAAAATAGGAAAATTAATGTATAGATTTATATAGTAATAAAACATTTCAATAAAGATATAGTAAATATTTTTTTTATAATTTAACCCACTGGTTAATCTGGTGGCTAGGTGAAAAATCCAAAAGGCTTCTTGTTTATAGAGAAGCCGCAATCAATCCTAGCATCTAGCTGGATGGATAATTTTCTCTATGCCTTCGATTAGTAAAGTTGAACAATTTCCTTGGTGAATGTCATGAAAATGTTTTGATAAACCAGACATATATTTTCTTGTTTTTAAAGGGTCTGGAATGCATTGTGAATGTGCTCCGCAATTCTAACAAGGAACAAGCTGATGAATATATTACATGAAAATCAGATCATTAATATGTCTTGCATAGTATGTATTGATATTGTGCAGAAAATTGGACAAATAATTTAATATTGTCTCCTCCCGCCATGCCATGTAGAGATTCATAAAGGAGGGGGAAAATTTCCCCCCATTGGACAGCCCAAAACCTGTATATAATAACTATTATCAAGAAAAAAATAATTATTAGTTAATAGAAATGAGGTTATAGACAGACTATACATAATTTGATAATCTGAAAACAAACTATACTTATGCAGGTGGTATGAGAATGCTGTAAGTGGTGCATCATGTGGAATATATGAGTATAATGATATCACAACACACGTGACCCAGTTATAATGTTCATGCTATGTGATTTTGTCCATGATTTGTAATAGATGTTTAGCGTCTTTTATGCGGCTGCCTGTTTGCATTACAAAGGGCTGCAGAATGTTGTCAAGACACAATGATAAGTTTTCCATCAGTGAATTTATACCAGCCACAATGGGTCGGAGAGGAGGAGGAAAATGCTCTTTGTGAATTTTTGGAACAACATAAAAATAGGGTATGTGGATGTTGCCTTCATAATAAATTCCTGTTCCTTTTTGGAAATAAATCCCAAATTGACTCCTTCTTCCAAAAGTATAGACATCTTAGCAAATATATGGTTAGTAGGAACAGAGGAATGTTCCGGGTAAGTTTATGAATCTGAAAGAAGATCCATAACTGAATTATGATTCAACATATTATTCATAATGACTAATGGTCCTCCTTTGTCAGTTGCTAGTATTGTGATATTTGAGTTTTCCCTTAATGGTTTAAGCACCATTGTTTGTAAGTTATGTTAGATTCTGTCTTTATTTGTGTGGAACAATATTATTTCAAGTCCCTTTCTGTAATATGTTGAAAATTGTCCATAGCTGGTACCCTGGTATTAATAGGGTAAAATATCGGATTAGGGACATGAAAAAAAATAAGATTATTATCTATATCAGCATTATGTCAGTTGCTCAAATCTTTTAGAGTGTTAATAGAGCATTGTTCTTAACAACATAAGTTTTCACAGGATGGGTTATCCAGTTGTTAATATTATATGTCATATATCTCTTGTTCTTTAATTAAAAAACCTGTTATACCTAGCCACCAGACTCTGCAGTGGGTTAAATTATATACCGTATATACTCGAGTATAAGCCGACCCGAGTATAAGCCGACCCCCCTAATTTTGCCACAAAAAACTGGGAAAACTTATTGACTCGAGTATAAGCCTAGGGTGGAAAATGCAGCAGGTACCGGTGAATTTCAAAATTAAAAATAGATGCTCCATACCGTTCATTATGGCCCCATAGATGCTCCACATAAAGCTGTGCCACATATAATGCTCTGCACCGTTCATTATGGCCCCATAGATGCTCCACATAAAGCTGTGCCATATATACAATGCTCTGCACCGTTGCCCCATAGCTGTGCCACATATATAATGCTCTGCACCGTTGCCCCATAGCTGTGCCATATATATAATGCTCTGCACCATTGCCCCATAGCTGTGCCATATAGTGCTCTGCCCCATTGCTGTGCCATATAGTGCTCTGCCCCATAGCTGTGCCATATAGTGCTCTGCCCCATAGCTGTGCCATATAGTGCTCTGCCCCATAGCTGTGCCATATAGTGCTCTGCCCCATAGCTGTGCCATATAGTGCTCTGCCCCATAGCTGTGCCATATAGTGCTCTGCCCCATAGCTGTGCCATATAGTGCTCTGCCCCATAGCTGTGCCATATAGTGCTCTGCCCCATAGCTGTGCCATATAGTGCTCTGCCCCATAGCTGTGCCATATAGTGCTCTGCCCCATAGCTGTGCCATATAGTGCTCTGCCCCATAGCTGTGCCATATAGTGCTCTGCCCCATAGCTGTGCCATATAGTGCTCTGCCCCATAGCTGTGCCATATAGTGCTCTGCCCCATAGCTGTGCCATATAGTGCTCTGCCCCATAGCTGTGCCATATAGTGCTCTGCCCCATAGCTGTGCCATATAGTGCTCTGCCCCATAGCTGTGCCATATAGTGCTCTGCCCCATAGCTGTACCATACAGTGCTCTGCCCCATAGCTGTACCATACAGTGCTCTGCCCCATAGCTGTACCATACAGTGCTCTGCACCGTCCATTATTGCCCCATAGCTGCTGCTGCAATAAAAAAAAATAAAACACATACTCACCTGTCTTGCAGCTCCTCGGCGCCATCTTCCCGGCGTCTCTCCGCACTGACTGATCAGGCAGAGGGTGGCGCGCACACTATATGCGTCATCGCGCCCTCTGCCTGAACAGTCAGAGCGGAGAGAGACACGCCGGGAAGATGGCGCGACGCCCGGCGTGTGGAACCAGGATAGGTGAATATGCGATACTTACCTGCTCCCGGCGTCCCGCTCCTTCCCCCGGACAGCTGGTCTTCGGTGCCGCAGCCTCTTCCTCTGTCAGCGGTCACCGGCACCGCTGATTAGAGAAATGAATTATGCGGCTCCGCCCCTATGGGGGGTGGAGCAGCCTATTCATTTCTCTAATGAGCGGTCCCACGTGACCGCTCAGGGGAAGAGGCTGCTGCACCCGGAGACCGTGTAACAGGCAGGGGGAGCGCCAGGATCGCCGGGACTAGGTAAGTATATGACAGTGCTCACCCGCCGACCCCACCACCGATCATGACTCGAGTATAAGCCGAGGGGGCACTTTCAGCCCAAAAATTTGGGCTGAAAATCTCGGCTTATACTCGAGTATATACGGTAACTGATTTCATGTATCTTTATTAAAATATTTTATTACTGTAAAAAACATGCATTGTTTTTTACTACTTTGAGAAATGTGGAGTGGGTTCATCCATAGAAGAGATTTGAAAATACAATTATTTTTTTTCCCTTTAACTCATTAGTTATCGAGCCAATTTTGAACTTAATGATCAAAGCCAATTTTTTACAATTCTGACCACTGTCAGTTTATGAGGTTATAGCTCTGGAATGCTTCAATGGATTCCACTGATTCTGAGAATGTTTTTTTCATGAAATATTGTACTTCATGGCAGTGGTAAAATTTCTTTGTTATGACTAGCGTGTATTTATGAAAAAAATGGAAATTTGGAAAATTTTTAATTTTTGTGCCCTTAAATCAGAGAGTTGTGTCACACAAAATAGTTGATAAATAACTGTTAGGAGTCAAGTTCCCTCCTCTGCACAGGGGGTCTCCCATTCTTCTCCTGCCGCAGTGGAGCCTGCTCAGTGGAGACGTCGGTCCCAGCGTCTCACTCAGTCTGACTCTGTGCTAAGAGTTACTGCTGCCTTTCCTGCTTCTGCCATTGAAGTTGGTGCTGGGCAGCGGCGAGCAGATGCTTCTGGGTCTAAGTCCTGCTTTGCTTATTCTGAGCATGCCCAGAGTAAGATCTCTCAGTGGAGATCGAGGGTCACATGATCTGATACTGCAGCTAAGGTCATTGGCTCCTTCAGGAAGGTCCTGTATGTGCTGCAGCTATTTAAGGTTCGCATGACCGCATGGCCATGCACTAGTATTGTTCTTTGTTAAGTGCTTTGCGCCAGTGTGGTCACGAGAGTATGTGTTCAGGGACCCGGCTGAAATAAGCCTCTAGAATGCTGGCACCTCTGGCGAGGAGTTTGTGTTTGAATGTGTTCAGGGACCCGGCTGAAATAAGCCCCTAGAATGCTGGCACCTCCGGCGAGGAGTTTTGTGTGCATGCGTGACCACTGACTGCTCTCTGTGTTGCCAGTTAGCCTGTGCCTCTGTGAAGCCTAACAGGGCACAGTGCTTTTCTTTCATGACTACTTGGTGAAGTAACTGATTTAGTCCATACCGCCATATCGTGCCGCCGTTGCTAGCAGCAGGTACTCCTGCACGGTGGACCCCAGGCTGCGAACGCACCAATATCAATTAAAAACATCTCTATTTATTCAGTGCGTTCTGCTAGCCATAACAATAACATTTCCCACAGGACTAATTTACAATAGCACAATTTTGGAAACAATTTTATTTTGTTAGGACGTTTTAAGGGTTAAAAGTTGACCAGCGAATTCTCACTTTTCCAACAAAATTTACAAAACCATTTTTTAGGGACAACCTCATATTTGAAGTGTCTTTGGGGGTTAATCTGACAGAAAATACCCAAAAGTGACACCATTCTTAAAACTGAACCTCCCAAGGTGTGCAAAACCACATTCAAGAAGTTTATTAACCCTTCAATTGCTTCACGAGAACTAAAGCAATGTGGAAGGAAAAAATTAACATTTAACTTTTATCACCAAAAATTTACTTTAGACCCAAACTTTTTTATTTTCACAAGAGCATCACGAAAAATGGACCACAAAATTTGTTGTGCAATTTCTCCTAAGCATGCTGATACCCTGTATGTGAGGGAAAGCTGCTGTTTGTGAACATGGAAAAGTAGCAAAGAAAAGAAAAACAGTCATGAAACCCATCAGAAATAAACAGTAGTAAATCTTTATTGATATCAATGCAGGGAAAGGGGCAAATAGGGCTAAAAGAAATTAAAAAAAATATTCACATCATACCAAGATCACCTAAGACAGGCATGTCACAGGTGTCAAATATGCATATCAAGTATCCATATCAGTGATATCTGTACATATATGCAATCCATAGCGAGAGGCACCCAGAATATAAATGAGTAATAATCAGTACTAGTACCTTAGTAGATTGTAAAAATGAGATCACCACGGCATGCCCGTCCACCACGATGCGCGTTTCAGTCAAAAGACCTTTCTCTAGGGGCATGGAGCATATGCTGAAATCAAGAGTATAAATACATATAAGCCGGAAATACAAGTACCGGATCTTCAACAACTTATGTCCGATTTGAACAACAATGACCTTAATATTCGGCTCACCTTTGTGTGGGATGCTGAGAGGGTTAACTTTTTGTATGTTACTATTTCTAAAGATTCAGCTGGGAGTATCCAGACAGACATTTATAGAAAGTCAATCACCGGAGCATGCGCATTGAAGTTAAATGGAGCCAACAGTCAGGACAGCTGTTGGTAAGGAAGACACCATATTTAACAAAATATATTATGGGGATGACAATAGATTACTGGCTAACAAATAGTCCTTAAAGTGCATAAATATGGCAGAGAATATACTGTATATATATTCACACAAAATATATCCAAAATATATTGCTGCAATTATTAGCCCATAGGGAAACTGTGGACATAATAATAATAATAATAATAATAATAATAATAATAATATTATATATGATGGAGGTCAATTAATAATATTAGTAACAGTCTTATAGTATATTAACATAATAATTTGTTTGCATAATAGTGTATTAGAAGGCCAAAAGACAGTTGATAGAACATACCCAGCATATACAGGGAAATAATGCAACAAATATAAGTTGTTGAAGGTTGACGGCTGTGCCCTGCCAGACAAACAGCTGTCCTGGCTGTTGGCTCCATTTCACTTCAATGCGCATGCTCCGTGGTTCCCCTGCCACTCATCGGCTTGCGTTCCAGTGATGTGTCTGCTTCCGGATCACGTGGGGCCTTGCGTGTTTCCAGTTACGGCTGCTGCGCTGGATGCAAACTGGTGGCTGTTGTGGGGACCATGCAATGCGGCGCTCATTTCCACTACTTATATTTCTAGTTTGTATGTATTTATACTCTTGATTTCAGCATATGCTCCATGCCCCTTGAGAAAGGTCTTTTGACCCGAAACACGCGTTGGGGTGGACGGGCATGCCGCGGTGATCTTATTTTCAAAATCTACTAAGGTACAAGGACTGATAATTACTTATTTATATTCTGGGGTGCTTCTCACTATGGATTGTGTATATGTGTAGATATTACTGATATGGATATTTGACACCTGTGACATGCCTGTCTTAGGTTATCTTGGGATGCTGTGAATATTTATTTTTATCATTTTTAGCCCTATTTGCCCCTTTCTCTGCTTTTATACCAATAAAGATTTACTACTGGTTATTTCTAATGGGTTTCATGACTGTTTTTCTTTTTTTGCTATTTTTCAATGTTGTTGCTTGCAGATGGCCCTTATTACAGTCCAACAAACTATATGTGGAATTATTTGAATTATTCTATTAATGACAATGGTGGAGGGTTCCTCTACTGTTTTCCACTTTAATATGCTTGCCTATTTTATTGTTTGCGAACATGGCAGGGCCCAGAAGGGAGAGAGCACCGTTTGACTTTTTGAATGCAAAGTTGGCTGGAATTTATGGCGGACACCATGTCACATTTGGAGATACCCTGATGTACCAAAACAGTGGAAACCCCCCAATTCTAACTCCAACCCAAGCACAGCCCTTACCCCAACCCTAACACAACAAGCCCTTAACCTTATTCCCAACCATAACCACAACCATAATTTTAACTACAACCATGACCCTAACCACAACCCTAACCACAACCCAAACCCCAACTCCAACACTAACCTTAACACATCCCTAACCCCAACACAACCGTAACCCCACAAACCTTATCTACAACACCAAAACCGTAATCCCAACACAACGGTAACCCCAACACCACAACCCAAACTCTAGCCCTAAACCTAACACAACCCCAACCCTAGCCCTAACCCCAGCCCCAACCTTAATTATTATTGCAAAGAAAATAAAAATACATCTTTTTTATTTTAATATATTTAATGAAGTGGGTGACATAAAAGGGTTTGGTTTACAATTTTTTTTTATTTTGATCACTGTGATATGGTCTATCACAGTGATCAAAATGAACCAATAGGAAAACCTATTGTTGCTGATTACCAGCCGGCAGATCTTGGCGGGCTCACTGAAATATGGTAATTTTATACATGTAACATAAACTCATTATATTGGCTGGTAGCTGAATACATTTTTTTGCCGTTTTTGGTGAAATAAAGAAAAAAAGTTTTGTTCCGCTTTCTACACACTTTTACATCCATTGTACAGTTAAACGTGAAAATAAAATTCCTACACTGAAACCCTATGACAGGAAGCAAGCAGCTGCAGGAGGAAAATAATTTCATCCCAATTTTCCTGCACTCATCTTATTACTATTTTCCTGTCAACACTTTGTCCTTTATTCATCTATCTTTATTTTATCTTTTATATGTATAGTTTGCTTGTCTGTATCACTTTTCTCTCATCTGCCTGGGTGGCTCCTCCATTAAATGTTCCTTTCTTCTGGTTTCTATTTCCTGGACCAACCCGGTTTCTTTTCCTGTTTTTCCTATATTCCAATCTTTTCTCCCCAATTTGTCCTTTATTTATTGTATAATATATATGCATAGTTACTTTCTTTCCTCTGTCGCCAATCCTTCATGTGCCTAAGGTGGCTCCTCTGTAAATATTCAATTCCTGGCTTCTATTCACTGGTGCATCCTGTGTTCTTATCCCACTTGTCATACATTCCATTCATTTCTCCACAATTTGTCCTCTATTTACATTTTATCATGAATAAGTATAGTATTATGGGTGTTCCCTTTGTAATTGGCATCCGTTTTGGTTTATTAATCCTCTTACCCCTGAGGGTGGTTTGCATGTTAATGACCAAGCCAATTTTTAAAATTCTGACCACTGTCACTTTATGAGGTAATAACTCTGGAACGATTCAACGGATCTTGGCGATTCTGACATGTCTTTTTCATGACATATTGTACTTCATGATAGTGGTAAAATTTATTCGATATAACTTGTGTTTATTTGTGTAAAAAATGGAATTTTGGTGAAAATTTTTAAAAATTCTCAATTTTCAAACTATTAGTCCCTTATAACAGAAATATGTCACACAAAATAGTTAATAAGTAACATTTCCCACATGTCTATTTTACATCAGCACAATTTTGGAACCAAATTTTTTTTTTGTTAGGAAGTTATAAGGGTTAAAATTTAATTAAAATTTATTGTCCAATGTGCCCTGAGTATGCTGATACCCCATATGTGGGGATAAACCACTGTTTGGGAGCATGAAAGAACTCAGAGGGGAAGGAGTGCCCTATTTTACTGTTTTGGTTAGCAGGTGCCATGACCCGCTGGGAGAGCCCATGAGGTACCAATACAGCAGAATCCCCCATAAGTGACCCAATTTTATAAACTATACCTCTAAATGAATTCATCTAGTGGTGCAGTGATCATATTGACACCATGGGTGTGTCACAGAATTTTATACCATTGAGCAGTGAGGACAAAATAACTACATTTCTACCATCAAAATTTTGTTTTAGCCAAAGATTTTACATTTTCACACAAGAAGTGGGTAAAAATGGCAACAAAATTTGTTCCACAATGTCTACTGAATCTGGCAATACCCAATATGTGGCTGCACAGTGCTACTTAGCTATGCAAAAGGACTCGGGAGGAACAGAGTGCTATTTGCCTATTCAAGTGAATGGGTCTGTGCACATGTCAGTGCACATGACCCTGTGAACATGTTGACATGCTCATTATTTAATATCAGCAGGGGCCATAAAACATCCGCACATGTGTATACACAACACACATGGATGTCATCCATGTGACACGCATTGGCGCCGGTGACGAAGTGCTACAGTAAGCGCTGTTCCCCGTCGCCGGGTGCTGAACATGGCTCTCCTCATTCTTCCCTGCTCTATTACTCCCATCAGCTGACCCCTGCAGCTGCTAATAAAAGTAACAGCAGGAGCGGTGGATGGGAGTATTCATCTTCCGCTCCTGTGCTGTAAATAAATATGGTAATTTAAAAAAACGGCGAGGGTTCCCCCTATTTTTGATAACCAGACTAAACTCACAGCTGGGGGCTGGTATTCTCAGGCTGGTAAGGGGTCATGGATATTGACCCCCCAGCCTAAAATTAGCAGCCCGCAGCTGCCCAGAAAAGGCATATTTAATATATGCACCAATTCTGGCACTTTGCCTGGCTCTTCCCACTTGCCCTGTAGCGGTGGCAAGTGGGGTAATATGTTGTGAACTCTATTTTTGGGCTCCCTCTAGTGGTCACAAGCGGTACTGTGTAGTGTTGTCTTTCTGCAGGTTGGCAGCATCAGCTGGTTCGTTATCCTTGGTTGGTTTCCTATTTAGCTCACCTGGATACTCAGTTCCTTGCCTGCTCTCAATGTATTCAGTGCTCTTCAGATTCCTTGTGACTACCTTGCTCCCAGTCTCTCCAAGACAAGCTGAGTTTTTGTTTGTTTATTTTTTGATTATCAGCATTCATCATGTTTCTTGTCCAGCTTGCTAAAATGTGATTTCCTCGCTTGCTGGTTGCTCTAGGGGACTGAGTTTCTCCCCCCACACCGTTAGTTGGTGCGGGGGTTCTTGAAATCTCAGTGTGGATATTTTGTAAGGGTTTTTTTACTGACCGCACAGACCCCTTTTCTATTTTCTGCTATCTAGTATTAGTGGGCCTCATTTGCTGAATCTGCTTTCACCCCTGTGTATGTGCCTTCCTCTTACCTCACCGTTATTATTTGTTGGGGGCTTCTATATCTTTGGGGATTATTTCTCTTGAGGCAAGTGAGTTCTTTCTTTCTCTCTAGGGGTAGTTAGTTCCTTAGGCTGGCTCGAGACGTCTAGGATTTTAGTCACGTTCACCGGCTACCTCTAGTGTGTTGGATAGGTTCAGATTTGCGGTCAGTTCAGTTTACCACCTCCCTAAAGCTTGTCCTATGTTTTGTTACTTAGCTGGAGTATTTTGTGATCCTCAACCACTAAGGATCATAACAGTAGAGCAGGCCAAAAAGTGTTTAATGCATCGCAGAAGTGGGATAAAAAGAAGACCTGAGTACATTTTTTTTTTCCTCCCGCTTTTCCTTTGCTGCAGTCTGTTTAGCTTCTTTCATCCCCTTGAACTCTGGGTGGTTTTGAGCTCAGCTGCAGACATAAATGTTCAGACTCTGGCTTCTAGTGTGGATCATCTTACTGCACGGGTGCAAAGTATTCAGGATTTTGTTGTTCATAGCCCTATGTCAGAACCACAGATACCCATTCCTGAGTTGTTTTCTGGAGATAGATCTAGGTTTCTAAATTTTAAGAATAATTGTAAGTTATTTCTATCTCTGAGACCTCGTTCCTCTGGTGATTCCGCTCAGCAAGTTAAAATTGTTATCTCCTTGTTGCGTGGCGACCCTCAAGATTGGGCTTTCTCTCTGGCGCCAGGAGATCCTGCATTGCTTAATGTAGATGCATTTTTTCTGGCTCTTGGACTGCTTTATGAGGAGCCTAATCTTGAGAATCAGGCAGAAAAAGCGTTGCTGGCTATCTCTCAAGGTCAGGATGAAGCAGAGGTGTATTGTCAAAAATTTCGGAAATGGTCGGTGCTTACTCAATGGAATGAGTGTGCCCTGGCTGCAAATTTCAGAGAAGGTCTTTCTGAGGCCGTTAAGAATGTTATGGTGGGGTTTCCCACCCCTACAAGTCTGAGTGATTCTATGGCTTTAGCCATTCAGGTTGATCGGCGTTTGCGGGAGCGCAAATCTGCTCATCCTTTGGCGGTATTTTCCAAACAGAGACCTGAGTCTATGCAATGTGACCGAACTCTGACCAGAATTGAGCGACAAAGTCATAGATGTCAAAATGGGTTGTGCTTTTACTGTGGTGATTCTACTCATGTTATCTCAGCATGCTCTAAACGCTTAAAAAAAATCGCTAAACCTGTCACCATTGGTACTATGCAGCCTAAATTTATTTTGTCTGTTACTTTGATTTGTTCTTTGTCGTCCTACCCGGTTATGGCTTTTGTGGATTCGGGTGCTGCCCTGAATCTGATGGATTTGTCGTTTGCCAGGCGCTGTGGTTTTGTCCTGGAGCCTTTGGAATTTCCTATTCCTCTGAGGGGAATTGATGCTACGCCATTGGCTGAGAATAAGCCTCAGTATTGGACGCAAATGACCATGTGCATGACTCCCGTACATCAGGAGGTGATTCGCTTTCTTGTTCTGCATAATTTGCATGATGTTGTCGTTTTGGGTCTGCCATGGCTGCAGGCTCATAATCCAGTTTTAGATTGGAAAGCTATGTCTGTGTCAAGTTGGGGTTGTCAGGGAATTCATGGCGATGCTCCGTTGGTGTCTATTGCTTCTTCCACTCCTTCTGAGGTCCCTGAGTTTTTTTCTGACTACCAGGATGTATTTGATGAGCCCAGGTCCAGTGCCCTGCCCCCTCATAGGGATTGTGACTGTGCTATAAATTTAATTCCTGGTAGTAAATTCCCTAAGGGATGACTTTTTAATCTGTCTATACCAGAGCATGCTGCGATGTGGAGTTATATAAAGGAGTCTTTGAGAAGGGACATATTCGCCCATCCTCTTCCCCTTTTGGTGCAGGATTTTTTTTTGTGGCCAAGAAGGACGGTTCTTTGAGACCTTGTATAGATTATCGTCTTCTGAATAAAATCACAGTCAAATTTCAGTATCCTTTACCACTATTGTCTGATTTGTTTGCTCGGATTAAGGGTGCCAGTTGGTTCACCAAGATAGATCTCCGTGGTGCGTATAACCTTGTGCGCATTAAGCAGGGAGATGAATGGAAAACAGCATTTAATACGCCTGAAGGCCATTTTGAGTACTTGGTGATGCCTTTTGGACTCTCTAATGCTCCTTCTGTGTTTCAGTCCTTCATGCATGACATCTTCCGAGAATATCTGGATAAATTTATGATTGTTTATCTGGATGACATTTTGGTATTTTCTGATGATTGGGAGTCCCATGTGAAGCAGGTCAGGATGGTGTTTCAGGTCCTGCGTGCTAATGCTTTATTTGTGAAGGGCTCAAAATGCCTCTTCGGAGTACAGAAGGTCTCCTTTTTGGGTTTTATTTTTTCTCCTTCTACTGTGGAGATGGACCCAGTCAAGGTCCAGGCTATTCATGACTGGACTCAGCCCACGTCTGTTAAGAGTCTTCAGAAGTTCTTGGGTTTTGCTAATTTTTACCGTCGTTTCATCGCTAATTTTTCTAGCGTGGTTAAAACTTTGACGGATTTGACCAAGAAGGGTTCTGATGTGACTAATTGGTTTCCTGCGGCCGTGGAGGTCTTTCGGGAGCTGAAGCACCGGTTTTCTTCAGCTCCAGTCTTATGTCAGCCAGATGTCTCTCTCCCCTTCCAGGTTGAGGTTGATGCTTCTGAGATTGGAGCAGGGGCTGTTTTGTCGCAGAGAAGCTCTGATGGCTCTGTGATGAAGCCATGTGCTTTCTTTTCAAGAAAGTTTTCGCCTGCCGAGTGGAATTATGATGTTGGTAATCGGGAGTTGTTGGCTTTGAAGTGGGATTTGAGGAGTGGCGACATTGGCTCGAAGGAGCTAAACATCGTGTGGTGGTCTTGACTGATCACAAAAATCTGATTTACCTTGAATCTGCCAAGCGCCTGAATCCTAGACAGGCTCGTTGGTCATTGTTTTTCTCCCGTTTCAACTTCGTGGTCTCATACCTGCCTGGTTCGAAGAACGTGAAAGCTGATGCACTTTCTAGGAGTTTTGTGCCTGACTCTCCGGGAGTTTCTGAGCCGGCTGGTATTCTCAGAGAGGGAGTGATTTTGTCTGCCATTTCCCCAGATTTGCGACGATTGCTGCAGAAATTTCAGGCGGATAGACCTGACCGTTGTCCACAAGAGAGACTGTTTGTCCCGGATAGATGGACCAGCAGAGTTATTTCCGAGGTTCATTCTTCGGTGTTAGCGGGTCATCCTGGGATTTTTGGTACCAGAGATTTGGTGGCTAGGTCCTTCTGGTGGCCTTCCTTGTCGCGGGATGTGCGTTCCTTTCTGCAGTCTTGTGGGATTTGTGCTCGGGCTAAGCCTTGCTGTTCTCGTGCCAGCGGTTTGCTTTTGCCTTTGCCTATTCCGAAAAGGCCTTGGACGCACATTTCCATGGATTTTATTTCGGATCTTCCAGTATCTCAGAAAATGTCTGTCATCTGGGTGGTGTGTGATCGTTTTTCCAAGATGGTCCATTTGGTGCCCTTGCCTAAGTTGCCTTCTTCCTCCGATTTGGTTCCTCTATTTTTTCAGAATGTGGTTCGCTTGCACGGCATTCCTGAAAATATTGTGTCTGATAGAGGATCCCAGTTTGTGTCCAGGTTTTGGCGGACTTTTTGTGCTAAGATGGGCATTGATTCGTCTTTTTCGTCGGCCTTCCATCCTCAGACTAATGACCAAACCGAGCGAACTAATCAGACATTGGAAACTTATTTGAGATGTTTTGTTTCTGCTGATCAGGATGATTGGGTGACTTTTTTGCCATTGGCCGAGTTTGCCCTTAATAATCGGGCTAGTTCTGCTACTTTGGTTTCGCCTTTTTTCTGCAATTTTGGTTTCCATCCTCGCTTTTCCTCGGGTCAGGTTAAGCCTTCTGACTGTCCTGGGGTGGATTCTGTGGTGGATAGGTTGCAGCAGATTTGGAACCATGTGGTGGACAATTTGAGGTTGTCACAGGAGAAGGCTCAGCGCTTTGCCAACCGCCGCCGTGGTGTGGGTCCCCGACTTCGTGTTGGGGATTTGGTGTGGCTGTCTTCGCGGTAGGTTCCTATGAAGGTCTCCTCTCCTAAATTCAAGCCTCGCTTCATCGGTCCTTATAAGATCTTGGAAATCCCTAACCCGGTGTCTTTTCGTTTGGATCTCCCAGCATCGTTTGCCATTCATAATGTGTTCTATAGGTCTTTGTTGCGGAGGTATGTGGTACCTGTGGTTCCTTCTGTTGAGCCTCCTGCTCCGGTGCTGGTCGAGGGCGAATTGGAGTACGTGGTGGAGAAGATTTTGGATTCTCGTATCTCTAGACGGAGGCTTCAGTATTTGGTTAAGTGGAAGGGCTATGGTCAGGAGGATAATTCCTGGGTTGTCGCCTCTGATGTTCATGCGGCCGATTTGGTTCGTGCCTTCCACGTGGCTCATCCTGATCGCCCTGGGGGTCTTGATGAGGGTTCGGTGACCCCTCCTCAAGGGGGGGGTACTGTTGTGAACTCTATTTTTGGGCTCCCTCTAGTGGTCACAAGCGGTACTGTGTAGTGTTGTCTTTCTGCAGGTTGGCAGCATCAGCTGGTTCGTTATCCTTGGTTGGTTTCCTATTTAGCTCACCTGGATACTCAGTTCCTTGCCTGCTCTCAATGTATTCAGTGCTCTTCAGATTCCTTGTGACTACCTTGCTCCCAGTCTCTCCAAGACAAGCTAAGTTTTTGTTTGTTTATTTTTTGATTATCAGCATTCATCATGTTTCTTGTCCAGCTTGCTAAAATGTGATTTCCTCGCTTGCTGGTTGCTCTAGGGGACTGAGTTTCTCCCCCCACACCGTTAGTTGGTGCGGGGGTTCTTGAAATCTCAGTGTGGATATTTTGTAAGGGATTTTTACTGACCACACAGACCCCTTTTCTATTTTCTGCTACCTAGTATTAGTGGGCCTCATTTGCTGAATCTACTTTCACCCCTGTGTATGTGCCTTCCTCTTACCTCACCGTTATTATTTGTTGGGGGCTTCTATATCTTTGGGGATTATTTCTCTGGAGGCAAGTGAGTTCTTTCTTTCTCTCTAGGGGTATTTAGTTTCTTAGGCTGGCTCGAGACGTCTAGGATTTTAGTCACGTTCACCGGCTACCTCTAGTGTGTTGGAAAGGTTCAGATTTGCGGTCAGTCCAGTTTACCACCTCCCTAGAGCTTGTCCTATGTTTTGTTACTTAGCTGGAGTATTTTGTGATCCTCAACTACTAAGGATCATAACAGTAATAGTTGTGGGGTTGATGACATTTGTGACATCAAGCCCATGGCTTAGTAGTGGAGCAGTGTCTATAAGACACTTATCCATTACTAATCCCATAGTTGTAATGTTAAATTCACAGCCAGAATGAAGTATTTTATTTGAAAAAAATGACAGACACCTTTTATTATTTTTAATTAAACCGTACTTTCTTCAATATCAAATCCAAGCAATGCACTCTATCTTCTGTAGTAACAGTAAAATAAAAAACAACAATATACCATACCTGTTCGTCGTTCTGTCCCATGCCATAAGCCATACCTGGGGAATATACAGTTTTCAACCTGGATGGTGCTAAAGTGCGACCGTGCCTGCTGAAAACCACATGTGAATGTGCTGCTTGGATCAGAGCTTCAGCGACTGGGGGTGATGTCATAGAGGTTACCTCTGGTCACTGAGCTCTGTTCCCAGCCTGGCTGAGCTCTGGTGACTTTTGTGAGATCCCCGTTAGCACCGTTAGCCCTGAGCACTCACTGTGCTAGCAGGGATCTGATCGCAGTTCAGCCCAGCTGGAAATGGAGTTCAGTGACCGGAGGAAACCTCCCAGTCACTGAAGCTCCACTCCCAAGCATCTCATTCACCAGTGGTTTTCAGCCGGAACGGTCACATCTTAGCACTGTCCAGGTTGAAAACTGTAGATCCCCAGATATGGATTACGGCGTGGGGCACAATGATGGACAGGTATGGTATATTGTTGTTTTTTTATTTTACTTTTATTACAGGAGATCGAGGGCATCGCTTGGATTAGGCGCTGCAGTAAATATGGTTTTATTAAGAATAATAAAAAGTGTCTCATTTTTTTAAAATAAAAGCCTTCATTCTGGCTGTGTCTTTATTTAACATTACAACTATAGGATTAGTAATGGATTGGTGTCATATAGACATCAACCCCACAACTATTACCCCACTTGCCACCGCTACAGGGCAAGTAGGAAGAGCTGGGCAAAGTGCCAAAATTGGCACATCTAATAGATGTGCCTTTTCTGAGCAGCTGGGGGCTGCTAATTTTAGGCTGGGGGTCATTATCCATGGCCCCTTACCAGCCTGAGAATACCAGCCCCCAGCTGTGAGCTTTAGTAAGGCTGGTTGTCAAAAATGGGGGGACCTCACACTGTTTTTTTAAAATCATTTATTTAAATAATTAAAAAACATGGTGTCGGGACCTCTCTAGTCTTCATATCCAACCTTGTTGAAGTTGACAGCCGAGGGTTGCAGCCCCCAGCTGTGAGTTTTGTCTGGCTGTTTATAAAAAATAGGGGGGAACCCATGTCATTTTATTTTTTAATTACCATATTTATTTACAGCACAGGAGCGGCAGATGAATACTGCCATCCGCTGCTCCTGTTGTCACTGTTATTAGCAGCAGCAGGGGTAGGCTGATGGGAATAATAGTCCCATCATTCACCGTCTGCTGTCTCTTTTATTACTTTAATGTAACTCTCATCATTCTCCCCTGCTAGCGCCGATCGCTGGCAGAGCAGGGGAGAATGATGAGAGCTGTGATCAGCACCCAGCGCCGGGGAACAGTGCTTACTGTAACGCTTCTTCCCTGGCACCTGTCTGTGTGGTACTGATGTGACACACGCATACCACATGTGTGCCACAAGTATTACACACACGGACACTGATATCTCCGGTACCGGAAATATCAGGATGTGTGAAAGAGACCTTATAGCGGGATTTTATGTTTGGCTGCTGTCACACACTAAAAGACGTTTTTTATTGCAAAAATAGTTTTTGCATCGACATATTTTGAGAGCTATAATTTTTTTCTTATTTCGGCTGACAGTCATGCGTGGTCTCGTTTTTTGCGGGACGAATTGTCATTTTTATTGGTACCATCTTCAGGCACATGACATTTTTTGATCGCTTTCTATTTCGATTTTTGGGAGGCAGAATTAATAAAAACAAGCAATTCATGAATTTCTTTTGGGGGGTGTTTATACCATTCCATGTGTGGTACAATTGATAGGGCAGTTTTATTCTTCAGGTTAGTGCGATTACAGCAATACCTCATTTTTTTATGTTTTAGCGCTTTTATACAATAAAAACTATTTTATATAAAAAATAATTATTTTCGCATCTCTTTATCCTAAGAGCTATAACTTTTTCCGCTGATAGAGCTGTATGGGGGCTTGTTTTTTGCGGGACAAGATGATATTTTCAGCGGTACCATGATTATTTATATCCGTCTTTTTGATGGCGTGTTACTCCACTTTTTGTTCAGAGATATGATGATAAAGCATTGTTTTTTGCCTTGTTTTATTTTATGGTGTTCACTAAAGGGGTTAACTAGCGGAACAGTTTTATAGGTTGGGTCATTATGGATGCAGCTATACCAAATATGTGTACTTTTATTGTTTAGATTTTTTTTCATTCAAATATTTATTTTGTGATAGAATAAATACTGATTTTTTATTATTTTATTTTTATATTTTTACAATTATTTAATTTTTTTCTACTTTATTCTGACTTTTAGGGTATGTGCACACGTCCGGATTTCTTGCAGAAATTTCCTGAAGAAAACCGGAAATTTTCTGCAAGAAATCCGCATTTTTTTTTTTGCGTTTTTTTTCCGTTTTTTTCGCTTTTTTTAGCATTCTGCAAGCGTAATTAGCTTGCAGAATGCTAAAGTTTTCCAAGCGATCTGTAGCATCGCTTGGAAAACTGACTGACAGGTTGGTCACACTTGTCAAACATAGCGTTTGACAAGTGTGACCATCTTTTTACTATAGATGCTGCCTATGCAGCATCTATAGTAAAAGACAGAATGTTTAAAAATAATAAAAAAAATAAAAAAAATGTTTATACTCACCTGCAGGCATCCGTTCCTATAGATGCCGGTGTGGTTCAGGACCTTCCATGACGTTGCGGTCACATGACCGGTCTCGACCAATCACAAGACCGCGACGTCATCGCAGGTCCTTCACCGCACACCAGCTATAGAAACCGAAGCGGCAGCATGCAGCGGAGAGGCGGTAAGACTCCAGAGGCCATCAAAGGTGAGTATATGACTATTTTTTATTTTAATTCTTTTTTTTTGACCAATTATATGGTGCCCAGTCCGTGGAGGAGAGTCTCCTCTCCTCCACCCTGGGTACCAACCGCACATAATCTGCTTACTTCCCGCATGGTGTGCACAGCCCCGTGCGGGAAGTAAGCAGATCAATGCACTCCTAGGTGTGCGGAATCCCCGCAATTCCGCATTTTAATGAACATGTTGCTTTTTTTTCCGCAATGCGATTTTTTCGCGGAAAAAAAGGCTACATTTGCACAAAAAATGCGGAATACACTGAAAATAGTGGGAGGCATATGTTAGCGCTTTTTTCGCGTTTTTATCACGTTTTTATAGCGAAAAAAAATACTGAATGTGTGCACATGGCCTTACACTTTGTCCAACTATGGGACAATCATTTTTTGCAGGCTGATCGCTTCTCTAGCATGCAGATGAAGCAGCATCTCCATGCCATATAAGCTGTCAGTGCTGCACTGACACTGAGAGACTTCCTGATCATGCACTGCGCATTACCAAGAAGTTTCTTAGCACTAGTAACCCGGATGTCGTCATGATGACATCGGGTTACCATGGCAGCGATTGGGACCCCGCATCATGCTGCGTGGTCTCCGATCCAAAGGCAGAGGAACTGTCAGTTCAGGAACTGTCAGCTGCGATCGTGTTCAATCACAGTATTTTGGGAGTTGAAGTGCCGGGAGTGGTCTGTGACCATTCCTGGCACCTAGTGCAGGGTGTCATCTGTGAGAATCAGCTGACACCCAGGCCACGATCGGCCACGCACCCCCCATGTGCGCAGCCGATTGTGATGATGTACTATTCCATCCATGGGAAGTAAGTCCCAGGCCACATGGACGGAATGGTACATCCGATGGAAGAGAGAGGTTAAAAACCCATCTGTTGTCATGTTTTGTATAATTATTTTTTCACTTGATAAGGATGCATCATTAAAATGTGTTGTGAATTAAACACCTTATTCTCATCATAATTTCTGAAGAATTGATTTACTTCGGCAGAGCAGCAGATCTACTTGTTCATCCAATTGGATTCAATAGCTCCTGGTGAGTGTATCCAGCACTCTCCTACTCTTCCTTTATAGGGAATTATTTATTTTCTCACTGTCAACATGCACACAGTAAGTCTTCCAGAAGTTATGTAAATGCTGTTTACTGCAGAATACCACTAAGTCTGCAGGTACATATTGGTTTTATTGTTAACAAGTTCCCTTGAAGAAGGAGCAAGTTTAATACACATGACGAAGCTAAATTCACAAATCTCACCAGTGTCAATTTGTGTGGTACTAACTCTGGAATGCTTTATCATATCCCAGTAATTCTGAAATTATTTTTTGCTAACAAAGTGGCTTAACCCCTTCATGACCTTGGGATTTTTCGTTTTTCCGTGTTCGTTTTTCACTCCCCTCCTTCCCAGAGCCATAACTTTTTTATTTTTCTGTTAATTTGGCCATGTGAGGGCTTATTTTTTGCGGGACGAGTTGTACTTTTGAACGACATAATTGGTTTTAGCATGTCATGTACTAGAAAATGGGAAAAAAATTCCAAGTGCAGTGAAATTGCAAAAAAAGTGCAGTCCCACCTAGGCACCTAACATGACTAGGTTATTTTTTACCCAAGTGGTGAAAAAAAATTCCAAAGTTTGCTAAAAAAAAAAAAAAAATTGCGCCATTTTCCGATACTCGTAACGTCTCCATTTTTCATGATCTGGGGTCGGTTGAGGGCTTATTTTTTGCTTGCCGAGCTGACATTTTTAATGATAGCATTTTGGTGCAGATACGTTCTTTTGATCGCCCGTTATTGCATTTTAATGCAATGTCGCGGTGACCAAAAAAACGTAATTCTGGCGTTTCAAATTTTTTTCTCACTACGCCGTTTAGCGATCAGGTTAATCCTTTTTTTATAGATAGATCGGGTGATTCTGAACGCGGCAATACCAAATATGTGTAGGTTTGATTTTTTTTATTGATTTATTCTGATTGGGGCGAAAAGGGGGTGATTTAAACTTTTATATTTTTTTATTTTTTTCACATTTTTTTTAACTTTTTTTTTTACTTTTGCCATGCTTCAATAGCCTCCAGAAGAAATATTGTGCTCACCACACAGAAAAAATCCAGGAAAAACAACCACGACAGAAAATGTAATCATATAAACATCAATTTATTAGATATCATTAATTTAAAACATACAATGTAATATTAAAAATAAAGAGCAATGAAATATATATGTATAAAATATACAAGTGCCTGTAGCTATCTGGCTGCCATATTAAATAATTCAAATATCCATAAGGTCATTAGGAATAGCCCACTTAAAAAGTAAAAAACATGTGCATAAATTATATCAAGAGAGTAATCACAATGTGCAAAATAAAAGATGAAAAAATATATATAAAAAATAAAATATAAAACGGAAGTGCAATAGTAATACGCAGTGCGACATGTGTGGTGCAAAGTGCAATAATAGTGCACTAAACCTCAGCAGAAGTGCAAATTAATGGGCAATATAGGAAGACACTTACTTAAATTATATTTACAGGTAGATACGTGGACCACCAGTGCTCTCCAGGGCACCCCGACGCGCATTTCGAACGCACTGTTCCTTCATCAGGGGGTGTGTATACATTTAATTTAGTGTGGTTTATATAGTGCCCTAATTGTATATGACGCTGATGGCTGCAGCCGCAGCATGTACGGCGCATGCGTTGCTGGGACGCCCCGGAAGCCAAAGCCAGCCACGTCCGGTGACCGGACAGTTCCTGGCGTTGCCAAGGCCACAATGATGCACCAGCCATGATCGCCGGACTCAAGCAGCGCATGCGCGCTACTGAAGGTGCACCATGGGCATACAGAGCGGGGGTAACAAATATAGTATAAATAAACATGCGATCAGCATGTAGGGGTATGAACCCATAATTAAAAACCAGGGAATACTTAAATCGGCATTATAGCATCATTGCACATACAAAGGCAAAAGGAGGTGTGGCCATAACTAAGTCCGGGGCCAATAAGTAAGTAAATACTAATATAGCCTAATTACTGCGTGTCAGTGGTGAATATCATACAGATATAATGTGAGTGATTGGTACACCAACTAGAGAGTGCACCATTATACAAGAGAAGAGAAAATATAAGAAAAATTATAATAGCAAGAGCACAATATATATAAGTAAATGTGTAGAAATAATAATACTAATAAGTACTGTGTGTATTGCGTAACATAATATGTGAATATATACACTTATATCAGGATGCGGTCAAAAAATATTAATCAACACATAACTAATAATCTATGACTAATATAGTATAAGGTGCACAAATTAGTGATAATACCATAAAAAAATATATAATAAAAAAAAAAGAATAATAATATATAGTGAATAATAATAAATACAAATATGTCAATAATACTGCTTCTTAACCAATTATGTTCCAGGCAAAGAAACTTCCATCGATCCCAGGCAATACTTGGCTGTCTCCAAAGTAATTTGTATACAAGTCCATCCATATGTGGGAAAAGGTCCATCCCACAAACTGCGAACATCGCACGACTGAAGAAAATATCTTCACACACCGAAGTTCACCCACATGAAGGATGAAGTCCATCCCTTAGATTCCAAGTATCAATGGATCGAGGACAATAGTTTCAAACATGAAGGCCTCCAGACCACATCAAACTCAGGAAAACAAGATATCTGGTAAGTAGGGTTGAGCGACTTTCATTTTTTTAAGATCGAGTAGGGTTTTGGGAAACCCGATTTTGTCCAGAGTCGAGTCGAGTGCAGTCGGCCGATTATCGCTAAAAGTCGGGGATCGACCGAAACACGAAACCCAATGCAAGTCAATGGGGAAGCATAGTCGGCAGTGAGTGGAGGCCAGGAAAACACCTACAGTGCCCATTTTAATGCCAAAAACATCCATTCTTGTTTCTGAAGCTTGCCAATCTTAATTAACTGTATAATAATAGTTGGGCATAGGGAATTGGGGGAAAGTTGTGGGGGGAGTAGGGCTGGCTCAAGTTTTTCGTGGGCCCAGGAAATGCGGACTACGTCACGGCGGTGTTGCAGGGAAAGGTAAGTATTGAAACGTTGCAAGTGCTGTGATCCTGAGCAAGCAGGGGGGGGCCCACTCGTTCGCATTGGCACTGGCACAGGGCCCCTCAAAGTACGGCGGTGTGTTTGCATGGCGGGGGCGCCTCCCACCAGCAGCGACACTTTTGCGTACTCTGAGGGGCCCTGTGCCAGTGACGTCGCCAACGAGTATGCCCCCCCACCTGATGAAGGAACCTGCACTTTCATCTGCACCTTCCTCTTTGTCCTTGTGTAAGGTGGTATAACATGCGGGAAGGGGAACCTTACTTTCAGCAGGGACAGATTCTGGCTGTGTAGAGTACAAGGGGAATGTAGTGGTCTAGGTCAATGTACCAGCAGACTCATTTAGCAGTGGCTGGGCAATGGGCAGGATGAGGAGGAAACAGATATAGGGCCAAAGAATAAAGTAGGCTAAATGCAGTTCAAAATTGGTAACAGGACTAAACAGGCGGCATTGCTTTGTTCAGTGGAGTAGCAAACCCAAGAGCAGCAGACACTGTTTCAAGGGCCTAACCACACTAGTAGGCCAAATGCAGTTTAATATCTGATAGTATAGGGCGAAAGCCAGAATGTGGAAGCTCAGCTTTGTTCAGTTGAGGACAACACCAGGGAGGGGCAGACACCTTTAGTAGGCCGGAAAAGCCTATTGCATTTTTTAAAATGGTAATTTGGAGCAGAAGGTTGAAGCTCAGCTTTATTTAGTTGAGGACAACACCAGGCAGGGGCACACAGACAGACACCTTTAGTAGGCCGGAAAAGCCTATTGCATTTTTTAAAATGGTAATTTGGAGCAGAAGGTTGAAGCTCAGCTTTATTTAGTTGAGGACAACACCAGGCAGGGGCACACAGACAGACACCTTTAGTAGGCCGGAAAAGCCTATTGCATTTTTTAAAATGGTAATTTGGAGCAGAAGGTTGAAGCTCAGCTTTATTTAGTTGAGGGCAACACCAGGGAGGGGCAGAAGCCGTTAGTAGGCCCTAACCACCATTTTTTTTAAAAAAAACCACTTAATGAGAGCCGGAAGGTTGAAGCTCAGCTTTATTTAGTTGAGGACAACACCAGGCAGGGGCACACAGACAGACACCTTTAGTAGGCCGGAAAAGCCTATTGCATTTTTTAAAATGGTAATTTGGAGCAGAAGGTTGAAGCTCAGCTTTATTTAGTTGAGGGCAACACCAGGGAGGGGCAGAAGCCGTTAGTAGGCCCTAACCACCATTTTTTTTTTAAAAAACCACTTAATGAGAGCCGGAAGGTTGAAGCTCAGCTTTATTTAGTTGAGGACAACACTAGGCAGGGGCACACAGACAGACACCTTTAGTAGGCCGGAAAAGCCTATTGCATTTTTTAAAATGGTAATTTGGAGCAGAAGGTTGAAGCTCAGCTTTATTTAGTTGAGGGCAACACCAGGGAGGGGCAGAAGCCGTTAGTAGGCCCTAACCACCATTTTTTTTTTTAAAAAACCACTTAATGAGAGCCGGAAGGTTGAAGCTCAGCTTTATTTAGTTGAGGGCAACACCAGGCAGGGGCACACAGACAGACACCTTTAGTAGGCCGGAAAAGCCTATTGCATTTTTTAAAATGGTAATTTGGAGCAGAAGGTTGAAGCTCAGCTTTATTTAGTTGAGGACAACACCAGGCAGGGGCACACAGACAGACACCTTTAGTAGGCCGGAAAAGCCTATTGCATTTTTTAAAATGGTAATTTGGAGCAGAAGGTTGAAGCTCAGCTTTATTTAGTTGAGGACAACACCAGGCAGGGGCACACAGACAGACACCTTTAGTAGGCCGGAAAAGCCTATTGCATTTTTTAAAATGGTAATTTGGAGCAGAAGGTTGAAGCTCAGCTTTATTTAGTTGAGGGCAACACCAGGGAGGGGCAGAAGCCGTTAGTAGGCCCTAACCACCATTTTTTTTTTAAAAAAACCACTTAATGAGAGCCGGAAGGTTGAAGCTCAGCTTTATTTAGTTGAGGACAACACCAGGCAGGGGCACACAGACAGACACCTTTAGTAGGCCGGAAAAGCCTATTGCATTTTTTAAAATGGTAATTTGGAGCAGAAGGTTGAAGCTCAGCTTTATTTAGTTGAGGGCAACACCAGGGAGGGGCAGAAGCCGTTAGTAGGCCCTAACCACCATTTTTTTTTTTAAAAACCACTTAATGAGAGCCGGAAGGTTGAAGCTCAGCTTTATTTAGTTGAGGGCAACACCAGGCAGGGGCACACAGACAGACACCTTTAGTAGGCCGGAAAAGCCTATTGCATTTTTTAAAATGGTAATTTGGAGCAGAAGGTTGAAGCTCAGCTTTATTTAGTTGAGGACAACACCAGGCAGGGGCACACAGACAGACACCTTTAGTAGGCCGGAAAAGCCTATTGCATTTTTTAAAATGGTAATTTGGAGCAGAAGGTTGAAGCTCAGCTTTATTTAGTTGAGGGCAACACCAGGGAGGGGCAGAAGCCGTTAGTAGGCCCTAACCACCATTTTTTTTTTTTAAAAACCACTTAATGAGAGCCGGAAGGTTGAAGCTCAGCTTTATTTAGTTGAGGACAACACCAGGCAGGGGCACACAGACAGACACCTTTAGTAGGCCGGAAAAGCCTATTGCATTTTTTAAAATGGTAATTTGGAGCAGAAGGTTGAAGCTCAGCTTTATTTAGTTGAGGACAACACCAGGCAGGGGCACACAGACAGACACCTTTAGTAGGCCGGAAAAGCCTATTGCATTTTTTAAAATGGTAATTTGGAGCAGAAGGTTGAAGCTCAGCTTTATTTAGTTGAGGGCAACACCAGGGAGGGGCAGAAGCCGTTAGTAGGCCCTAACCACCATTTTTTTTTTTAAAAAACCACTTAATGAGAGCCGGAAGGTTGAAGCTCAGCTTTATTTAGTTGAGGACAACACCAGGCAGGGGCACACAGACAGACACCTTTAGTAGGCCGGAAAAGCCTATTGCATTTTTTAAAATGGTAATTTGGAGCAGAAGGTTGAAGCTCAGCTTTATTTAGTTGAGGGCAACACCAGGGAGGGGCAGAAGCCGTTAGTAGGCCCTAACCACCATTTTTTTTTTTAAAAACCACTTAATGAGAGCCGGAAGGTTGAAGCTCAGCTTTATTTAGTTGAGGGCAACACCAGGCAGGGGCACACAGACAGACACCTTTAGTAGGCCGGAAAAGCCTATTGCATTTTTTAAAATGGTAATTTGGAGCAGAAGGTTGAAGCTCAGCTTTATTTAGTTGAGGACAACACCAGGCAGGGGCACACAGACAGACACCTTTAGTAGGCCGGAAAAGCCTATTGCATTTTTTAAAATGGTAATTTGGAGCAGAAGGTTGAAGCTCAGCTTTATTTAGTTGAGGGCAACACCAGGGAGGGGCAGAAGCCGTTAGTAGGCCCTAACCACCATTTTTTTTTTTTAAAAACCACTTAATGAGAGCCGGAAGGTTGAAGCTCAGCTTTATTTAGTTGAGGACAACACCAGGCAGGGGCACACAGACAGACACCTTTAGTAGGCCGGAAAAGCCTATTGCATTTTTTAAAATGGTAATTTGGAGCAGAAGGTTGAAGCTCAGCTTTATTTAGTTGAGGGCAACACCAGGGAGGGGCAGAAGCCGTTAGTAGGCCCTAACCACCATTTTTTTTTTTAAAAACCACTTAATGAGAGCCGGAAGGTTGAAGCTCAGCTTTATTTAGTTGAGGGCAACACCAGGCAGGGGCACACAGACAGACACCTTTAGTAGGCCGGAAAAGCCTATTGCATTTTTTAAAATGGTAATTTGGAGCAGAAGGTTGAAGCTCAGCTTTATTTAGTTGAGGACAACACCAGGCAGGGGCACACAGACAGACACCTTTAGTAGGCCGGAAAAGCCTATTGCATTTTTTAAAATGGTAATTTGGAGCAGAAGGTTGAAGCTCAGCTTTATTTAGTTGAGGGCAACACCAGGGAGGGGCAGAAGCCGTTAGTAGGCCCTAACCACCATTTTTTTTTTAAAAAACCACTTAATGAGAGCCGGAAGGTTGAAGCTCAGCTTTATTTAGTTGAGGGCAACACCAGGGAGGGGCAGAAGCCGTTAGTAGGCCCTAACCACCATTTTTTTTTTTAAAAACCACTTAATGAGAGCCGGAAGGTTGAAGCTCAGCTTTATTTAGTTGAGGACAACACCAGGCAGGGGCACACAGACAGACACCTTTAGTAGGCCGGAAAAGCCTATTGCATTTTTTAAAATGGTAATTTGGAGCAGAAGGTTGAAGCTCAGCTTTATTTAGTTGAGGACAACACCAGGCAGGGGCACACAGACAGACACCTTTAGTAGGCCGGAAAAGCCTATTGCATTTTTTAAAATGGTAATTTGGAGCAGAAGGTTGAAGCTCAGCTTTATTTAGTTGAGGACAACACCAGGCAGGGGCACACAGACAGACACCTTTAGTAGGCCGGAAAAGCCTATTGCATTTTTTAAAATGGTAATTTGGAGCAGAAGGTTGAAGCTCAGCTTTATTTAGTTGAGGACAACACCAGGCAGGGGCACACAGACAGACACCTTTAGTAGGCCGGAAAAGCCTATTGCATTTTTTAAAATGGTAATTTGGAGCAGAAGGTTGAAGCTCAGCTTTATTTAGTTGAGGACAACACCAGGCAGGGGCACACAGACAGACACCTTTAGTAGGCCGGAAAAGCCTATTGCATTTTTTAAAATGGTAATTTGGAGCAGAAGGTTGAAGCTCAGCTTTATTTAGTTGAGGGCAACACCAGGGAGGGGCAGAAGCCGTTAGTAGGCCCTAACCACCATTTTTTTTTTTAAAAAACCACTTAATGAGAGCCGGAAGGTTGAAGCTCAGCTTTATTTAGTTGAGGACAACACCAGGCAGGGGCACACAGACAGACACCTTTAGTAGGCCGGAAAAGCCTATTGCATTTTTTAAAATGGTAATTTGGAGCAGAAGGTTGAAGCTCAGCTTTATTTAGTTGAGGGCAACACCAGGGAGGGGCAGAAGCTGTTAGTAGGCCCTAACCACCATTTTTTTTTTTAAAAACCACTTAATGAGAGCCGGAAGGTTGAAGCTCAGCTTTATTTAGTTGAGGGCAACACCAGGCAGGGGCACACAGACAGACACCTTTAGTAGGCCGGAAAAGCCTATTGCATTTTTTAAAATGGTAATTTGGAGCAGAAGGTTGAAGCTCAGCTTTATTTAGTTGAGGACAACACCAGGCAGGGGCACACAGACAGACACCTTTAGTAGGCCGGAAAAGCCTATTGCATTTTTTAAAATGGTAATTTGGAGCAGAAGGTTGAAGCTCAGCTTTATTTAGTTGAGGGCAACACCAGGGAGGGGCAGAAGCCGTTAGTAGGCCCTAACCACCATTTTTTTTTATAAAAAACCACTTAATGAGAGCCGGAAGGTTGAAGCTCAGCTTTATTTAGTTGAGGACAACACCAGGCAGGGGCACACAGACAGACACCTTTAGTAGGCCGGAAAAGCCTATTGCATTTTTTAAAATGGTAATTTGGAGCAGAAGGTTGAAGCTCAGCTTTATTTAGTTGAGGGCAACACCAGGGAGGGGCAGAAGCCGTTAGTAGGCCCTAACCACCATTTTTTTTTTTAAAAACCACTTAATGAGAGCCGGAAGGTTGAAGCTCAGCTTTATTTAGTTGAGGGCAACACCAGGCAGGGGCACACAGACAGACACCTTTAGTAGGCCGGAAAAGCCTATTGCATTTTTTAAAATGGTAATTTGGAGCAGAAGGTTGAAGCTCAGCTTTATTTAGTTGAGGACAACACCAGGCAGGGGCACACAGACAGACACCTTTAGTAGGCCGGAAAAGCCTATTGCATTTTTTAAAATGGTAATTTGGAGCAGAAGGTTGAAGCTCAGCTTTATTTAGTTGAGGGCAACACCAGGGAGGGGCAGAAGCCGTTAGTAGGCCCTAACCACCATTTTTTTTTTAAAAAACCACTTAATGAGAGCCGGAAGGTTGAAGCTCAGCTTTATTTAGTTGAGGGCAACACCAGGGAGGGGCAGAAGCCGTTAGTAGGCCCTAACCACCATTTTTTTTTTTAAAAACCACTTAATGAGAGCCGGAAGGTTGAAGCTCAGCTTTATTTAGTTGAGGACAACACCAGGCAGGGGCACACAGACAGACACCTTTAGTAGGCCGGAAAAGCCTATTGCATTTTTTAAAATGGTAATTTGGAGCAGAAGGTTGAAGCTCAGCTTTATTTAGTTGAGGACAACACCAGGCAGGGGCACACAGACAGACACCTTTAGTAGGCCGGAAAAGCCTATTGCATTTTTTAAAATGGTAATTTGGAGCAGAAGGTTGAAGCTCAGCTTTATTTAGTTGAGGACAACACCAGGCAGGGGCACACAGACAGACACCTTTAGTAGGCCGGAAAAGCCTATTGCATTTTTTAAAATGGTAATTTGGAGCAGAAGGTTGAAGCTCAGCTTTATTTAGTTGAGGGCAACACCAGGGAGGGGCAGAAGCCGTTAGTAGGCCCTAACCACCATTTTTTTTTTAAGAAACCACTTAATGAGAGCCGGAAGGTTGAAGCTCAGCTTTATTTAGTTGAGGACAACACTAGGCAGGGGCACACAGACAGACACCTTTAGTAGGCCGGAAAAGCCTATTGCATTTTTTAAAATGGTAATTTGGAGCAGAAGGTTGAAGCTCAGCTTTATTTAGTTGAGGGCAACACCAGGGAGGGGCAGAAGCCGTTAGTAGGCCCTAACCACCATTTTTTTTTTTAAAAAACCACTTAATGAGAGCCGGAAGGTTGAAGCTCAGCTTTATTTAGTTGAGGGCAACACCAGGCAGGGGCACACAGACAGACACCTTTAGTAGGCCGGAAAAGCCTATTGCATTTTTTAAAATGGTAATTTGGAGCAGAAGGTTGAAGCTCAGCTTTATTTAGTTGAGGACAACACCAGGCAGGGGCACACAGACAGACACCTTTAGTAGGCCGGAAAAGCCTATTGCATTTTTTAAAATGGTAATTTGGAGCAGAAGGTTGAAGCTCAGCTTTATTTAGTTGAGGGCAACACCAGGGAGGGGCAGAAGCCGTTAGTAGGCCCTAACCACCATTTTTTTTTTTTAAAAACCACTTAATGAGAGCCGGAAGGTTGAAGCTCAGCTTTATTTAGTTGAGGACAACACCAGGCAGGGGCACACAGACAGACACCTTTAGTAGGCCGGAAAAGCCTATTGCATTTTTTAAAATGGTAATTTGGAGCAGAAGGTTGAAGCTCAGCTTTATTTAGTTGAGGGCAACACCAGGGAGGGGCAGAAGCCGTTAGTAGGCCCTAACCACCATTTTTTTTTTTAAAAACCACTTAATGAGAGCCGGAAGGTTGAAGCTCAGCTTTATTTAGTTGAGGGCAACACCAGGCAGGGGCACACAGACAGACACCTTTAGTAGGCCGGAAAAGCCTATTGCATTTTTTAAAATGGTAATTTGGAGCAGAAGGTTGAAGCTCAGCTTTATTTAGTTGAGGACAACACCAGGCAGGGGCACACAGACAGACACCTTTAGTAGGCCGGAAAAGCCTATTGCATTTTTTAAAATGGTAATTTGGAGCAGAAGGTTGAAGCTCAGCTTTATTTAGTTGAGGGCAACACCAGGGAGGGGCAGAAGCCGTTAGTAGGCCCTAACCACCATTTTTTTTTTAAAAAACCACTTAATGAGAGCCGGAAGGTTGAAGCTCAGCTTTATTTAGTTGAGGGCAACACCAGGGAGGGGCAGAAGCCGTTAGTAGGCCCTAACCACCATTTTTTTTTTTAAAAACCACTTAATGAGAGCCGGAAGGTTGAAGCTCAGCTTTATTTAGTTGAGGACAACACCAGGCAGGGGCACACAGACAGACACCTTTAGTAGGCCGGAAAAGCCTATTGCATTTTTTAAAATGGTAATTTGGAGCAGAAGGTTGAAGCTCAGCTTTATTTAGTTGAGGACAACACCAGGCAGGGGCACACAGACAGACACCTTTAGTAGGCCGGAAAAGCCTATTGCATTTTTTAAAATGGTAATTTGGAGCAGAAGGTTGAAGCTCAGCTTTATTTAGTTGAGGACAACACCAGGCAGGGGCACACAGACAGACACCTTTAGTAGGCCGGAAAAGCCTATTGCATTTTTTAAAATGGTAATTTGGAGCAGAAGGTTGAAGCTCAGCTTTATTTAGTTGAGGACAACACCAGGCAGGGGCACACAGACAGACACCTTTAGTAGGCCGGAAAAGCCTATTGCATTTTTTAAAATGGTAATTTGGAGCAGAAGGTTGAAGCTCAGCTTTATTTAGTTGAGGACAACACCAGGCAGGGGCACACAGACAGACACCTTTAGTAGGCCGGAAAAGCCTATTGCATTTTTTAAAATGGTAATTTGGAGCAGAAGGTTGAAGCTCAGCTTTATTTAGTTGAGGGCAACACCAGGGAGGGGCAGAAGCCGTTAGTAGGCCCTAACCACCATTTTTTTTTTAAAAAAACCACTTAATGAGAGCCGGAAGGTTGAAGCTCAGCTTTATTTAGTTGAGGACAACACCAGGCAGGGGCACACAGACAGACACCTTTAGTAGGCCGGAAAAGCCTATTGCATTTTTTAAAATGGTAATTTGGAGCAGAAGGTTGAAGCTCAGCTTTATTTAGTTGAGGGCAACACCAGGGAGGGGCAGAAGCTGTTAGTAGGCCCTAACCACCATTTTTTTTTTTAAAAACCACTTAATGAGAGCCGGAAGGTTGAAGCTCAGCTTTATTTAGTTGAGGGCAACACCAGGCAGGGGCACACAGACAGACACCTTTAGTAGGCCGGAAAAGCCTATTGCATTTTTTAAAATGGTAATTTGGAGCAGAAGGTTGAAGCTCAGCTTTATTTAGTTGAGGACAACACCAGGCAGGGGCACACAGACAGACACCTTTAGTAGGCCGGAAAAGCCTATTGCATTTTTTAAAATGGTAATTTGGAGCAGAAGGTTGAAGCTCAGCTTTATTTAGTTGAGGGCAACACCAGGGAGGGGCAGAAGCCGTTAGTAGGCCCTAACCACCATTTTTTTTTATAAAAAACCACTTAATGAGAGCCGGAAGGTTGAAGCTCAGCTTTATTTAGTTGAGGACAACACCAGGCAGGGGCACACAGACAGACACCTTTAGTAGGCCGGAAAAGCCTATTGCATTTTTTAAAATGGTAATTTGGAGCAGAAGGTTGAAGCTCAGCTTTATTTAGTTGAGGGCAACACCAGGGAGGGGCAGAAGCCGTTAGTAGGCCCTAACCACCATTTTTTTTTTTAAAAACCACTTAATGAGAGCCGGAAGGTTGAAGCTCAGCTTTATTTAGTTGAGGGCAACACCAGGCAGGGGCACACAGACAGACACCTTTAGTAGGCCGGAAAAGCCTATTGCATTTTTTAAAATGGTAATTTGGAGCAGAAGGTTGAAGCTCAGCTTTATTTAGTTGAGGACAACACCAGGCAGGGGCACACAGACAGACACCTTTAGTAGGCCGGAAAAGCCTATTGCATTTTTTAAAATGGTAATTTGGAGCAGAAGGTTGAAGCTCAGCTTTATTTAGTTGAGGGCAACACCAGGGAGGGGCAGAAGCCGTTAGTAGGCCCTAACCACCATTTTTTTTTTAAAAAACCACTTAATGAGAGCCGGAAGGTTGAAGCTCAGCTTTATTTAGTTGAGGGCAACACCAGGGAGGGGCAGAAGCCGTTAGTAGGCCCTAACCACCATTTTTTTTTTTAAAAACCACTTAATGAGAGCCGGAAGGTTGAAGCTCAGCTTTATTTAGTTGAGGACAACACCAGGCAGGGGCACACAGACAGACACCTTTAGTAGGCCGGAAAAGCCTATTGCATTTTTTAAAATGGTAATTTGGAGCAGAAGGTTGAAGCTCAGCTTTATTTAGTTGAGGACAACACCAGGCAGGGGCACACAGACAGACACCTTTAGTAGGCCGGAAAAGCCTATTGCATTTTTTAAAATGGTAATTTGGAGCAGAAGGTTGAAGCTCAGCTTTATTTAGTTGAGGACAACACCAGGCAGGGGCACACAGACAGACACCTTTAGTAGGCCGGAAAAGCCTATTGCATTTTTTAAAATGGTAATTTGGAGCAGAAGGTTGAAGCTCAGCTTTATTTAGTTGAGGGCAACACCAGGGAGGGGCAGAAGCCGTTAGTAGGCCCTAACCACCATTTTTTTTTTAAAAAACCACTTAATGAGAGCCGGAAGGTTGAAGCTCAGCTTTATTTAGTTGAGGACAACACTAGGCAGGGGCACACAGACAGACACCTTTAGTAGGCCGGAAAAGCCTATTGCATTTTTTAAAATGGTAATTTGGAGCAGAAGGTTGAAGCTCAGCTTTATTTAGTTGAGGGCAACACCAGGGAGGGGCAGAAGCCGTTAGTAGGCCCTAACCACCATTTTTTTTTTAAAAAAACCACTTAATGAGAGCCGGAAGGTTGAAGCTCAGCTTTATTTAGTTGAGGGCAACACCAGGCAGGGGCACACAGACAGACACCTTTAGTAGGCCGGAAAAGCCTATTGCATTTTTTAAAATGGTAATTTGGAGCAGAAGGTTGAAGCTCAGCTTTATTTAGTTGAGGACAACACCAGGCAGGGGCACACAGACAGACACCTTTAGTAGGCCGGAAAAGCCTATTGCATTTTTTAAAATGGTAATTTGGAGCAGAAGGTTGAAGCTCAGCTTTATTTAGTTGAGGACAACACCAGGCAGGGGCACACAGACAGACACCTTTAGTAGGCCGGAAAAGCCTATTGCATTTTTTAAAATGGTAATTTGGAGCAGAAGGTTGAAGCTCAGCTTTATTTAGTTGAGGGCAACACCAGGGAGGGGCAGAAGCCGTTAGTAGGCCCTAACCACCATTTTTTTTAAAAAAAAACCACTTAATGAGAGCCGGAAGGTTGAAGCTCAGCTTTATTTAGTTGAGGACAACACCAGGCAGGGGCACACAGACAGACACCTTTAGTAGGCCGGAAAAGCCTATTGCATTTTTTAAAATGGTAATTTGGAGCAGAAGGTTGAAGCTCAGCTTTATTTAGTTGAGGGCAACACCAGGGAGGGGCAGAAGCCGTTAGTAGGCCCTAACCACCATTTTTTTTTTTAAAAACCACTTAATGAGAGCCGGAAGGTTGAAGCTCAGCTTTATTTAGTTGAGGGCAACACCAGGCAGGGGCACACAGACAGACACCTTTAGTAGGCCGGAAAAGCCTATTGCATTTTTTAAAATGGTAATTTGGAGCAGAAGGTTGAAGCTCAGCTTTATTTAGTTGAGGACAACACCAGGCAGGGGCACACAGACAGACACCTTTAGTAGGCCGGAAAAGCCTATTGCATTTTTTAAAATGGTAATTTGGAGCAGAAGGTTGAAGCTCAGCTTTATTTAGTTGAGGGCAACACCAGGGAGGGGCAGAAGCCGTTAGTAGGCCCTAACCACCATTTTTTTTTTTTAAAAACCACTTAATGAGAGCCGGAAGGTTGAAGCTCAGCTTTATTTAGTTGAGGACAACACCAGGCAGGGGCACACAGACAGACACCTTTAGTAAGCCGGAAAAGCCTATTGCATTTTTTAAAATGGTAATTTGGAGCAGAAGGTTGAAGCTCAGCTTTATTTAGTTGAGGACAACACCAGGCAGGGGCACACAGACAGACACCTTTAGTAGGCCGGAAAAGCCTATTGCATTTTTTAAAATGGTAATTTGGAGCAGAAGGTTGAAGCTCAGCTTTATTTAGTTGAGGGCAACACCAGGGAGGGGCAGAAGCCGTTAGTAGGCCCTAACCACCATTTTTTTTTTTAAAAAACCACTTAATGAGAGCCGGAAGGTTGAAGCTCAGCTTTATTTAGTTGAGGACAACACCAGGCAGGGGCACACAGACAGACACCTTTAGTAGGCCGGAAAAGCCTATTGCATTTTTTAAAATGGTAATTTGGAGCAGAAGGTTGAAGCTCAGCTTTATTTAGTTGAGGGCAACACCAGGGAGGGGCAGAAGCCGTTAGTAGGCCCTAACCACCATTTTTTTTTTTAAAAACCACTTAATGAGAGCCGGAAGGTTGAAGCTCAGCTTTATTTAGTTGAGGGCAACACCAGGCAGGGGCACACAGACAGACACCTTTAGTAGGCCGGAAAAGCCTATTGCATTTTTTAAAATGGTAATTTGGAGCAGAAGGTTGAAGCTCAGCTTTATTTAGTTGAGGACAACACCAGGCAGGGGCACACAGACAGACACCTTTAGTAGGCCGGAAAAGCCTATTGCATTTTTTAAAATGGTAATTTGGAGCAGAAGGTTGAAGCTCAGCTTTATTTAGTTGAGGGCAACACCAGGGAGGGGCAGAAGCCGTTAGTAGGCCCTAACCACCATTTTTTTTTTTTAAAAACCACTTAATGAGAGCCGGAAGGTTGAAGCTCAGCTTTATTTAGTTGAGGACAACACCAGGCAGGGGCACACAGACAGACACCTTTAGTAGGCCGGAAAAGCCTATTGCATTTTTTAAAATGGTAATTTGGAGCAGAAGGTTGAAGCTCAGCTTTATTTAGTTGAGGGCAACACCAGGGAGGGGCAGAAGCCGTTAGTAGGCCCTAACCACCATTTTTTTTTTTAAAAACCACTTAATGAGAGCCGGAAGGTTGAAGCTCAGCTTTATTTAGTTGAGGGCAACACCAGGCAGGGGCACACAGACAGACACCTTTAGTAGGCCGGAAAAGCCTATTGCATTTTTTAAAATGGTAATTTGGAGCAGAAGGTTGAAGCTCAGCTTTATTTAGTTGAGGACAACACCAGGCAGGGGCACACAGACAGACACCTTTAGTAGGCCGGAAAAGCCTATTGCATTTTTTAAAATGGTAATTTGGAGCAGAAGGTTGAAGCTCAGCTTTATTTAGTTGAGGGCAACACCAGGGAGGGGCAGAAGCCGTTAGTAGGCCCTAACCACCATTTTTTTTTTAAAAAACCACTTAATGAGAGCCGGAAGGTTGAAGCTCAGCTTTATTTAGTTGAGGGCAACACCAGGGAGGGGCAGAAGCCGTTAGTAGGCCCTAACCACCATTTTTTTTTTTAAAAACCACTTAATGAGAGCCGGAAGGTTGAAGCTCAGCTTTATTTAGTTGAGGACAACACCAGGCAGGGGCACACAGACAGACACCTTTAGTAGGCCGGAAAAGCCTATTGCATTTTTTAAAATGGTAATTTGGAGCAGAAGGTTGAAGCTCAGCTTTATTTAGTTGAGGACAACACCAGGCAGGGGCACACAGACAGACACCTTTAGTAGGCCGGAAAAGCCTATTGCATTTTTTAAAATGGTAATTTGGAGCAGAAGGTTGAAGCTCAGCTTTATTTAGTTGAGGACAACACCAGGCAGGGGCACACAGACAGACACCTTTAGTAGGCCGGAAAAGCCTATTGCATTTTTTAAAATGGTAATTTGGAGCAGAAGGTTGAAGCTCAGCTTTATTTAGTTGAGGACAACACCAGGCAGGGGCACACAGACAGACACCTTTAGTAGGCCGGAAAAGCCTATTGCATTTTTTAAAATGGTAATTTGGAGCAGAAGGTTGAAGCTCAGCTTTATTTAGTTGAGGACAACACCAGGCAGGGGCACACAGACAGACACCTTTAGTAGGCCGGAAAAGCCTATTGCATTTTTTAAAATGGTAATTTGGAGCAGAAGGTTGAAGCTCAGCTTTATTTAGTTGAGGGCAACACCAGGGAGGGGCAGAAGCCGTTAGTAGGCCCTAACCACCATTTTTTTTTTTAAAAAACCACTTAATGAGAGCCGGAAGGTTGAAGCTCAGCTTTATTTAGTTGAGGACAACACCAGGCAGGGGCACACAGACAGACACCTTTAGTAGGCCGGAAAAGCCTATTGCATTTTTTAAAATGGTAATTTGGAGCAGAAGGTTGAAGCTCAGCTTTATTTAGTTGAGGGCAACACCAGGGAGGGGCAGAAGCTGTTAGTAGGCCCTAACCACCATTTTTTTTTTTAAAAACCACTTAATGAGAGCCGGAAGGTTGAAGCTCAGCTTTATTTAGTTGAGGGCAACACCAGGCAGGGGCACACAGACAGACACCTTTAGTAGGCCGGAAAAGCCTATTGCATTTTTTAAAATGGTAATTTGGAGCAGAAGGTTGAAGCTCAGCTTTATTTAGTTGAGGACAACACCAGGCAGGGGCACACAGACAGACACCTTTAGTAGGCCGGAAAAGCCTATTGCATTTTTTAAAATGGTAATTTGGAGCAGAAGGTTGAAGCTCAGCTTTATTTAGTTGAGGGCAACACCAGGGAGGGGCAGAAGCCGTTAGTAGGCCCTAACCACCATTTTTTTTTATAAAAAACCACTTAATGAGAGCCGGAAGGTTGAAGCTCAGCTTTATTTAGTTGAGGACAACACCAGGCAGGGGCACACAGACAGACACCTTTAGTAGGCCGGAAAAGCCTATTGCATTTTTTAAAATGGTAATTTGGAGCAGAAGGTTGAAGCTCAGCTTTATTTAGTTGAGGGCAACACCAGGGAGGGGCAGAAGCCGTTAGTAGGCCCTAACCACCATTTTTTTTTTTAAAAACCACTTAATGAGAGCCGGAAGGTTGAAGCTCAGCTTTATTTAGTTGAGGGCAACACCAGGCAGGGGCACACAGACAGACACCTTTAGTAGGCCGGAAAAGCCTATTGCATTTTTTAAAATGGTAATTTGGAGCAGAAGGTTGAAGCTCAGCTTTATTTAGTTGAGGACAACACCAGGCAGGGGCACACAGACAGACACCTTTAGTAGGCCGGAAAAGCCTATTGCATTTTTTAAAATGGTAATTTGGAGCAGAAGGTTGAAGCTCAGCTTTATTTAGTTGAGGGCAACACCAGGGAGGGGCAGAAGCCGTTAGTAGGCCCTAACCACCATTTTTTTTTTTAAAAACCACTTAATGAGAGCCGGAAGGTTGAAGCTCAGCTTTATTTAGTTGAGGGCAACACCAGGGAGGGGCAGAAGCCGTTAGTAGGCCCTAACCACCATTTTTTTTTTTAAAAACCACTTAATGAGAGCCGGAAGGTTGAAGCTCAGCTTTATTTAGTTGAGGACAACACCAGGCAGGGGCACACAGACAGACACCTTTAGTAGGCCGGAAAAGCCTATTGCATTTTTTAAAATGGTAATTTGGAGCAGAAGGTTGAAGCTCAGCTTTATTTAGTTGAGGACAACACCAGGCAGGGGCACACAGACAGACACCTTTAGTAGGCCGGAAAAGCCTATTGCATTTTTTAAAATGGTAATTTGGAGCAGAAGGTTGAAGCTCAGCTTTATTTAGTTGAGGACAACACCAGGCAGGGGCACACAGACAGACACCTTTAGTAGGCCGGAAAAGCCTATTGCATTTTTTAAAATGGTAATTTGGAGCAGAAGGTTGAAGCTCAGCTTTATTTAGTTGAGGGCAACACCAGGGAGGGGCAGAAGCCGTTAGTAGGCCCTAACCAAAGTTGAAGGCCAAATGCAGTTTAATTTCTGATACTATAGACCGAAAGCCAGAAGGTGGAAGCTCCGTTTTAGACAGTGGAGGACAATTTGAATTAGGGACTGCAGACAGACTTAGTAGGCTGTCCCCTGTGGACCATGCATCCACCACATTAACCCATTGCGCCGTAATGGACACGTAATCTTCCGTGGCCATGCCTACAGGTCCATGCGTCTGTTGTCAGGTGCACCTTTGTACTCACAGATTGCCAGAGTGCATGGACAATGCGGTCTTCTACATGCTGGTGGAGGGTTGGGATGGCTTTTCTCGCAAAAGAAGTGTCGACTGGTTAGCTTGTAGCGTGGTACAGCGTAGTCCATCATGGCCTTATTAATAGTAAATAAAATATATAACTAGGCTCTATGAACTTTTAAATAGGTTCCAGGGGTACACGGGCAGCATTGGTGTGGTCAGTGGAGGAGTATTGCAAGTAGGGGCCGCAGACAGGCTATCAAAGGCCTAAAATAACAAACAGTAGGCAGTCATGGCAGTTTTACATCGGTTACATGGATACACAGGCAGGCACTCCAGGCAGCATTGTGGTCAGTGGAGGAGTATTGCAAGTAGGGGCCGCAGACAGGCTATCAAAGGCCTAAAATAACAAACAGTAGGCAGTCATGGCAGTTTTACATCGGTTACATGGATACACAGGCAGGCACTCCAGGCAGCATTGTGGTCAGTGGAGGAGTATTGCAAGTAGGGGCCGCAGACAGGCTATCAAAGGCCTAAAATAACAAACAGTAGGCAGTCATGGCAGTTTTACATCGGTTACATGGATACACAGGCAGGCACTCCAGGCAGCATTGTGGTCAGTGGAGGAGTATTGCAAGTAGGGGCCGCAGACAGGCTATCAAAGGCCTAAAATAACAAACAGTAGGCAGTCATGGCAGTTTTACATCGGTTACATGGATACACAGGCAGGCACTCCAGGCAGCATTGTGGTCAGTGGAGGAGTATTGCAAGTAGGGGCCGCAGACAGGCTATCAAAGGCCTCAAAAAACAAACAGTAGGCAGTCATGGCAGTTTTACATCGGTTACATGGATACACAGGCAGGCACTCCAGGCAGCATTGTGGTCAGTGGAGGAGTATTGCAAGTAGGGGCCGCAGACAGGCTATCAAAGGCCTAAAATAACAAACAGTAGGCAGTCATGGCAGTTTTACATCGGTTACATGGATACACAGGCAGGCACTCCAGGCAGCATTGTGGTCAGTGGAGGAGTATTGCAAGTAGGGGCCGCAGACAGGCTATCAAAGGCCTAAAATAACAAACAGTAGGCAGTCATGGCAGTTTTACATCGGTTACATGGATACACAGGCAGGCACTCCAGGCAGCATTGTGGTCAGTGGAGGAGTATTGCAAGTAGGGGCCGCAGACAGGCTATCAAAGGCCTAAAATAACAAACAGTAGGCAGTCATGGCAGTTTTACATCGGTTACATGGATACACAGGCAGGCACTCCAGGCAGCATTGTGGTCAGTGGAGGAGTATTGCAAGTAGGGGCCGCAGACAGGCTATCAAAGGCCTAAAATAACAAACAGTAGGCAGTCATGGCAGTTTTACATCGGTTACATGGATACACAGGCAGGCACTCCAGGCAGCATTGTGGTCAGTGGAGGAGTATTGCAAGTAGGGGCCGCAGACAGGCTATCAAAGGCCTAAAATAACAAACAATAGGCTCATTGCAGTTTTACAGCGGTTACATGGATACACAGGCAGCTAGGTGGTGAGTGGAGGAGTATTTAAAGTAAGGACCGCAGACAGGCTATCAAAGGCCTAACATAACAAACAATAGGCTCATGGCAGTTTTACAGCGGTTACATGGATAGACGGGCAGGCAGCTTGGTGGTGAGTGGAGGAGTATTTAAAGTAGGGACCGCAGACAGGCTATCAAAGGCCTAACATAACAAACAATAGGCTCATGGCAGTTTTACAGCGGTTACATGGATACACGGGCAGGCAGCTTGGTGGTCAGTGGAGGAGTATTTAAAGTAGGGACCGCAGACAGGCTTCAAAGGCCTAACATAAGAAAATGGGCTGGCTGTAGGCACTTTATAATTGGTTCCAGGGGTACACGGGCAGCAGTGGTCTGGTCAGTGGAGGACTAGTGGAAGGAGGGACCGCAGACAGGCTTCAAAGGCCTAACATAAAAAAATGGGCTGGCTGTAGGCACTTTATAATTGGTTCCAGGGGTACACGGGCAGCAGTGGTCTGGTCAGTGGAGGACTAGTGGAAGGAGGGACCGCAGACAGGCTTCAAAGGCCTAACATAAAAAAATGGGCTGGCTGTAGGCACTTTATAATTGGTTCCAGGGGTACACGGGCAGCAGTGGTCTGGTCAGTGGAGGCCTAGTGTAAGGAGGGACCGCAGACAGGCTTCGAAGGCCTAAAATAACAAACAATAGGCTCATGGCAGTTTTACAGCGGTTACATGGATACACGGGCAGGCAGCTTGGTGGTGAGTGGAGGAGTATTTAAAGTAGGGACCGCAGACAGGCTATCAAAGGCCTAAAATAACAAACAATAGGCTCATGGCAGTTTTACAGCGGTTACATGGATACACGGGCAGGCAGCTGGTGATGAGTGGAGGAGTATTTAAAGTAGGGACCGCAGACAGGCTATCAAAGGCCTAAAATAACAAACAATAGGCTCATGGCAGTTTTACAGCGGTTACATGGATACACGGGCAGGCAGCTGGTGATGAGTGGAGGAGTATTTAAAGTAGGGACCGCAGACAGGCTATCAAAGGCCTAAAATAACAAACAATAGGCTCATGGCAGCTTTACAGCGGTTACATGGATACACAGGCAGCTTGGTGGTGAGTGGAGGAGTATTTAAAGTAGGGACCGCAGACAGGCTATCAAAGGCCTAAAATAACAAACAATAGGCTCATAACAGTTTTACAGCGGTTACATGGATACACGGGCAGGCAGCTGGTGATGAGTGGAGGAGTATTTAAAGTAGGGACCGCAGACAGGCTATCAAAGGCCTAAAATAACAAACAATAGGCTCATGGCAGTTTTACAGCGGTTACATGGATACACGGGCAGGCAGCTGGTGATGAGTGGAGGAGTATTTAAAGTAGGGACCGCAGACAGGCTATCAAAGGCCTAAAATAACAAACAATAGGCTCATGGCAGTTTTACAGCGGTTACATGGATACACGGGCAGGCAGCTTGGTGGTGAGTGGAGGAGTATTTAAAGTAGGGACCGCAGACAGGCTATCAAAGGCCTAAAATAACAAACAATAGGCTCATGGCAGTTTTACAGCGGTTACATGGATACACGGGCAGGCAGCTGGTGATGAGTGGAGGAGTATTTAAAGTAGGGACCGCAGACAGGCTATCAAAGGCCTAAAATAACAAACAATAGGCTCATGGCAGTTTTACAGCGGTTACATGGATACACAGGCAGCTTGGTGGTGAGTGGAGGAGTATTTAAAGTAGGGACCGTAGACAGGCTATCAAAGGCCTAAAATAACAAACAATAGGCTCATGGCAGCTTTACAGCGGTTACATGGATACACAGGCAGCTTGGTGGTGAGTGGAGGAGTAGTGCAAGGAGTGTCTGTCCCAGTACTCCCAAAATATAAATAGATGTTAATGTCTCGCAAAACAACCAAAACAAAAAAAAGGTGGCATACTTAGGTACAGGGGTGGGCTCATCTACTGAGTTTCTGACATAGTAATTTGGCAGTAACTATTTCATGGTGCCAATATAGGACACAGACACAGACTACTTTAAGTTGCATCATAGATGTCTACAAATTTGTATTGTCAGTGCCAGACATTGAATGATGTCAGCGAATAGACTAAAGATTGGTGGAGCTGTGCGACATAATTTTGCACGTGGTAGAGCACATTTTGAGCTGGGGTAGGGGGGAACTCTCTTGAGGCCGGCGGGACCGCCCCAGGGCCCCTCATGTTACAACGGTGTGTCTGACGTTGGGTGCGCACCACCACCGCCAGAGACACTACATTGTACTATGAGGGACCCAGTAGCAATGCCGTCAACCAAAAGCGAGCACACCCACCTCTTCAGACAAACAGCAGTCTCACGGGTGCTTGCGCCAAGTCGCGATACCACGGCCCCGTGTGGGGAGTTTGGCCATTTAGGGAGGTGTAAACATGTCGTATGCTGTACAATCAGCTGCAGCAAATTAGACATTAGAAAAGTAATTCACAGGCAAGAGCTTTTCATAGGAAAGCTAGGTGTCGGCCGGGCAAGGTGGGGCAAAAGATTTCGAAATCCAGTTGTGGTTCATTTTAATGAATGTTAGATCGTCAACATTTTGGGTAGCCAGACGAGTCCTTTTTTCGGTTAATATTGAACCTGCAGCACTGAATACTCTTTCTGATAGGACACTTGCTGCCGGGCAAGCAAGCTCCTGCAATGCATATTCTGCCAATTCTGGCCAGGTGTCTAATTTGGAGGCCCAGTAATCAAATGGGAATGACGGTTGAGGGAGAACATCGATAAGGGATGAAAAATAGTTAGTAACCATACTGGACAAATGTTGTCTCCTGTCACTTTCAATTGATGCAGCAGTACCTGTCCTGTCTGCGGTCATAGCAAAATCACTCCACAACCTGGTCAGAAAAACCCTCTGTCCAACGCCACTTCTGATGTGTGCACCCCTAACACTCCTAGTCTGCTGCCCCCTGGAGCTCGTGTGAGAACGATCACGTGCGCTGTGTGCTGGGAATGCCTGAAGCAAACGGTCAACAAGAGTTGATTGTTTGGTTGCTAATATTAGTTCCAAGTTCTCATGTGGCATAATATTTTGCAATTTGCCTTTATAGCGTGGATCAAGGAGGCAGGCCAACCAGTAATCGTCATTGTTCATCATTTTCGTAATGCGTGTGTCCCTTTTTAGGATACGTAAGGCATAATCCGCCATGTGGGCCAAAGTTCCAGTTGTCAAATCTCTGGTTGTGATTGGTTGAGGGGCAGTTGCAGGCAAATCTACGTCACTTGTGTCCCTCAAAAAACCAGAACCCGGCCGTGACACGCAACCAATTTCCTGTGCCCCCGGGAAAGGTTCGGCATTAAAAATATACTCATCCCCATCATCCTCCTCGTCCTCCACCTCCTCTTCGCCCGCTACCTCGTCCTGTACACTGCCCTGACCAGACAATGGCTGACTGTCATCAAGGCTTTCCTCTTCCTCTGGTGCAGACGCCTGCTCCTTTATGTGCGTCAAACTTTGCATCAGCAGACGCATTAGGGGGATGCTCATGCTTATTACGGCGTTGTCTGCACTAACTAGCCGTGTGCATTCCTCAAAACACTGAAGGACTTGACACATGTCTTGTATCTTAGACCACTGCACACCTGACAACTCCATGTCTGCCATCCTGCTGCCTGCCCGTGTATCCTCCCACAAATAAATAACAGCACGCCTCTGTTCGCACAGTCTCTGAAGCATGTGCAGTGTTGAGTTCCACCTTGTTGCAACGTCTATGATTAGGCGATGCTGGGGAAGGTTCAAAGACCGCTGATAGGTCTGCATACGGCTGGCGTGTACAGGCGAACGTCGGATATGTGAGCAAAGTGCACGCACTTTGAGGAGCAGGTCGGAGAACCCAGGATAAGTTTTCAATAAGCACTGCACCACCAGGTTTAAGGTGTGAGCCAGGCAAGGAATGTGTTTCAGTTGGGAAAGGGAGATGGCAGCCATGAAATTCCTTCCGTTATCACTCACTACCTTGCCTGCCTCAAGATCTACTGTGCCCAGCCACGACTGCGTTTCTTGTTGCAAGAACTCGGATAAAACTTCCGCGGTGTGTCTGTTGTCGCCCAAACACTTCATAGCCAATACAGCCTGCTGACGCTTGGCAGTAGCTGGCCCATAATGGGACAACTGGTGTGCAACAGTGTCATCTGCCGATGGAGTGGTTGGCAGACTGCGTTCTGTGGAAGAGCTGTAGCTTCTGCAGGAGGACGAGAAGGAGGAGGAGGAGGGGGTGCGAACGCCTACAGCCAACTGTTTCCTAGACCGTGGGCTAGGCACAACTGTCCCTAAATTGATGTCGCCTGTGGACCCTGCATCCACCACATTCACCCAGTGTGCCGTGATGGACACATAACGTCCCTGGCCATGCCTACTGGTCCATGCATCTGTAGTCAGGTGCACCTTTGTACTCACAGATTGCCTGAGTGCATGGACGATGCGCTGTTTAACATGCTGGTGCAGGGCTGGGATGGCTTTTCTGGAAAAAAAGTGTCGACTGGGTAGCTCGTATCGTGGTTCAGCGTACTCCATCAGGGCTTTGAAAGCTTCGCTTTCAACTAACCGGTAGGGCATCATCTCTAACGAGATTAGTCTAGCTATGTGGGCGTTAAAACCCTGCGTACGCGGATGCGAGGATAAGTACTTCCTTTTTCTAACCAGAGTCTCATGTAGGGTGAGCTGGACTGGAGAGCTGGAGATCGTGGAACTTTCGGGTGTGCCGGTGTACATGGCAGACTGAGAGACGGTTGGAGACGGTATTGTTTCCACCGGTGCCCTAGATGCAATATTTCCTCCTACAAAACTGGTGGTTCCCTGACCCTGACTGCTTTTGGCTGGCAAAGAAACCTGCACAGATACTGCCGGTGGTGCGGAAAATGGTGGCCTTACAGTGACGGAAGGGATGTTGCGTTGCTGACTAGCTTCATTGGCCGAGGGTGCTACAACCTTAAGGGACGTTTGGTAGTTAGTCCAGGCTTGAAAATGCATGGTGGTTAAGTGTCTATGCATGCAACTAGTATTTAGACTTTTCAGATTCTGACCTCTGCTTAAGCTAGTTGAACATTTTTGACAGATGACTTTGCGCTGATCAGTTGGATGTTGTTTAAAAAAATGCCAGACTGCACTCTTCCTAGACTCGGATCCCTTTTCAGGGATTGCAGACTGAGCTTTAACCGGATGGCCACGCTGTCCTCCAACAGGTTTTGGCTTTGACACGCGTTTTGGGCCAGATACGGGCCCGGCAGATGGAACCTGTTGCGATGTTGATGCCTGCTGCGGCCCCTCCTCCACCTCCGCTTCTGAACTACTGCCGCCTGCACCCTGTTCCCCCAATGGCTGCCAATCGGGGTCAATAACTGGGTCATCTATTACCTCCTCTTCGAGCTCGTGTGCAACTTCGTCTGTGTCACTGTGTCGGTCGGTGGTATAGCGTTCGTGGCGGGGCAACATAGTCTCATCAGGGTCTGATTGTGGATCTGTACCCTGAGAGGGCAATGTGGTGGTCTGAGTCAAAGGAGCAGCATAGTACTCTGGCTGTGGCTGTGCATCAGTGCACTCCATGTCAGAATATACTTGTAATGGGCATGGCCTGTTAAATGTTTCACTTTCTAAGCCAGGGACGGTATGTGTAAAGAGCTCCATGGAGTGACCCGTTGTGTCGCCTGCTGCATCCTTCTCTCTTGTTGTAGTTTTTGCTGAGGAGGACAAGGAAGCGACTTGTCCCTGACCGTGAACATCCACAAGCGACGCGCTGCTTTTACATTTACCAGTTTCGGAAGAGGAGGCAAAAGAGCTAGAGGCTGAGTCTGCAATGTAAGCCAAAACTTGCTGTTGCTGCTCCGCCTTTAAAAGCGGTTTTCCTACTCCCAGAAAAGAGAGCGTTCGAGGCCTTGTGTAGCCTGACGACGAAACTGGCTCCACAGCTCCAGACTTAGGTGGAATATTTTTATCCCCACGACCACCTGATGCTCCACTACCACTACCATCATTACCAGCTGACAATGAACGCCCACGATGACCTCTTGCACCAGACTTCCTCATTATTTTAAAATCTTAACCAAAGTAACTTTATTTGTTGCTGTCAAACAACTTACACGGTGAGCTATAACTTCAGTATGATTTCAATATCCCTTAACAGGTTGGTGAGACCACAAGGAAAATCAGGCACAATGTTACACACTCTGTTTTCTGTGGCACAAAATCACAGAGATGACACACACGCAGGACTGTCACTCAAGCACTAATGTCAATATTAATCTCCCACCTAATTTATTTTTTTTTTTTTCTCAGGGAGACTTTAGAAACCAAATAATATTAAAAAAAAAAAAAAAAAAAAAGGCTTTCTATGGCCCACAATTAGAGAGAGAGAGGTGGCACACCCAGGAGTCAAGACTGGCGCACAAGCTGAAAGGGCAATATTACTCTCCCACTGTTTTTTTAAGTTTTTTTTTTATTTCAGGAAGACTTTAGAAACCAAATAATATTAAAAAAAACAAAAAAAAAAATAGCCTTTCTATGGCCCACTGAATGAGAGAGAGAGGTGGCACACCCAGGAGTCAAGACTGGCACACAAGCTGAAAGGGCAATATTACTCTCCCACTGTTTTTTTATGTATTTTTTGTTTTTTAAGGGAGACTTTAGAAACCCAATAATATTTAAAAAAATAAATAAATAGGCTTTCTATGGCCCACTGAATGAGAGGGAGAGAGGTGGCACACCCAGGAGTCAAGACTGGCACACAAGCTGAAAGGGCAATATTACTCTCCCACTGTTTTTTTATGTATTTTTTGTTTTTTAAGGGAGACTTTAGAAACCCAATAATATTTTTTAAAAAAAATAAATAGGCTTTCTATGGCCCACTGAATGAGAGGGAGAGAGGTGGCACACCCAGGAGTCAAGACTGGCACACAAGCTGAAAGGGCAATATTACTCTCCCACTGTTTTTTTATGTATTTTTTGTTTTTTAAGGGAGACTTTAGAAACCCAATAATATTTTTTTAAAAAAAATAAATAGGCTTTCTATAGCCCACTGAATGAGAGGGAGAGAGGTGGCACACCCAGGAGTCAAGACTGGCACACAAGCTGAAAGGGCAATATTACTCTCCCACTGTTTGTTTATTTTTTTATTTTTTTTTTCAGGGAGACTTTAGAAACCAAATAATAAGAAAAAAAATAAATAAATAAATAGGCTTTCTATAGCCCACTGAATGAGAGATAGCACACACAGCAGTGGCACACAAGCCCTGACTGAGGCCAATATTTTTCTCCCACTGATTGATGTAGTGTTTTTGTGTTGAGGTAGATTTTAGAACACAAATCAAGGAAAAAAAAAAAATGCTTTCTATGGCCCACTGAATGAGAGAGAGGTGGCACACCCAGGAGTCAAGACTGGCACACAAGCTGAAAGGGCAATATTACTCTCCCACTGTTTTTTTATGTTTTTTTTTTTTTTTTCAGGGAGACTTTAGAAACCAAATAATATTAAAAAAACCAAAAAAAAAAATAGCCTTTCTATGGCCCACTGAATGAGAGAGAGAGGTGGCACACCCAGGAGTCAAGACTGGCACACAAGCTGAAAGGGCAATATTACTCTCCCACTGTTTTTTTATGTATTTTTTGTTTTTTAAGGGAGACTTTAGAAACCCAATAATATTTAAAAAAAAAAAATAGGCTTTCTATGGCCCACTGAATGAGAGGGAGAGAGGTGGCACACCCAGGAGTCAAGACTGGCACACAAGCTGAAAGGGCAATATTACTCTCCCACTGTTTTTTTATGTTTTTTTTTTTTTTTCAGGGAGACTTTAGAAACCAAATAATATTAAAAAAAACAAAAAAAAAATAGCCTTTCTATGGCCCACTGAATGAGAGAGAGAGGTGGCACACCCAGGAGTCAAGACTGGCACACAAGCTGAAAGGGCAATATTACTCTCCCACTGTTTTTTTATGTATTTTTTGTTTTTTAAGGGAGACTTTAGAAACCCAATAATATTTAAAAAAAAAAATAAATAGGCTTTCTATGGCCCACTGAATGAGAGGGAGAGAGGTGGCACACCCAGGAGTCAAGACTGGCACACAAGCTGAAAGGGCAATATTACTCTCCCACTGTTTTTTTATGTATTTTTTGTTTTTTAAGGGAGACTTTAGAAACCCAATAATATTTTAAAAAAAAATAAATAGGCTTTCTATGGCCCACTGAATGAGAGGGAGAGAGGTGGCACACCCAGGAGTCAAGACTGGCACACAAGCTGAAAGGGCAATATTACTCTCCCACTGTTTTTTTATGTATTTTTTGTTTTTTAAGGGAGACTTTAGAAACCCAATAATATTTAAAAAAATAAATAAATAGGCTTTCTATGGCCCACTGAATGAGAGGGAGAGAGGTGGCACACCCAGGAGTCAAGACTGGCACACAAGCTGAAAGGGCAATATTACTCTCCCACTGTTTTTTTATGTTTTTTTTTTTTTTTCAGGGAGACTTTAGAAACCAAATAATATTAAAAAAAAAAAAAAAAAAAAAAAAAAAATAGGCTTTCTATAGCCCACTGAATGAGAGATAGCACACACAGCAGTGGCACACAAGCCCTGACTGAGGCCAATATTTTTCTCCCACTGATTGATGTAGTGTTTTTGTGTTGAGGTAGAATTTAGAACACAAATCACGGAAAAAATAAATAGGCTTTCTATGGCCCACTCAGTGAGAGATGGCACACACAGGGATGGCACTGTAGCAGAAATGCCAATCTTAATCTCCCACAAAAAAAACAAAAAAAAAACAGGGACTGTCCTACAATTACTATCTCTCTGCAGTAATCTAAGCCAGGTATGGCAGGCAGCAATAGGAGTGGACTGATGCACAAATTAAATAAAAAGTGTGGACAAACAAAAAAGATAGCTGTGCAGAAAGGAAGGAACAAGAGGATATGTGCTTTGAAAAAAGCAGTTGGTTTCCACAGTGGCGTACACACAGCAATACAGCTATCACGGAGTCTTCTAGGGCAGCCCAATGAGCTACAGCGCTGAGGGGAAAAAAAAAAAAAATAGCTTCCACAGTCCCTGCACACCGAAGGTGGTGTTGGACAGTGGAAATCGCTGCAGCACAAGCGGTTTGGTGGTTAGTGGACCCTGCCTAACGCTCTCCCTGCTTCTGACGAAGCGGCAGCAACCTCTCCCTAAGCTCAGATCAGCAGCAGTAAGATGGCGGTCGGCGGGAACGCCCCTTTATAGCCCCTGTGACGCCGCAGACAGCAAGCCAATCACTGCAATGCCCTTCTCTAAGATGGTGGGGACCAGGATCTATGTCATCACGCTGCCCACACTCTGCGTTCACCTTCATTGGCTGAGAAATGGCGCTTTTCGCGTCATTGAAACGCGACTTTGGCGCGAAAGTCGCGTACCGCATGGCCGACAAGCACAGGGGTCGGATCGGGTTTCATGAGACGCCGACTTAGCCAAAAGTCGGCGACTTTTGAAAATGATCGACCCGTTTCGCTCAACCCTACTGGTAAGTCATATCAATAATGACCTATAAATATAGAAAAGGGCATTAAAATTAATCACCATAATTATACACGTAATAACCACTAAATAAAATGAATTAAAAAATGGGTAATAACTGATAAAAACAATAAAAATAGTACATATATATATAAAATACTCAATAGATAACTGAGAACAGCACATGGATTTCACAGGAACGGGGCAAAACTCAAATTCTCGTTCAAGCCATTCGGGGACACTGTATCAAGTAACCAAATCCATTTGGTTTCAAGTTTTGCCAAAGGTTTACTGATTTTACCACCCCTTTCATTGATTTCAATTTTGTCAATACCAAACACATTCAAAAGGGAGGCATCACAATTATGATGTATTTTTAAGTGTTTATTTATTGTTTTTAATAAATTAACATCATTAAGGTCCTTTGCTGCCTGTATCCCCAGTATGTGTTCGCGGGTGCGGATTTTGGGAGCCTCATGGGAGGCTAGAAGCAGGCACAGCACGATCGGCTCTGCTACATAGCAGCGATCTGCTGTTTGCTGCTATGTAGTCGAAAATCAGGTGTGTTGTGAGCGCCGACCACAGGGTGGCGCTCACAGCTGCTGGGGATCTGTAACCATAGAGGTCTCAAGGACCTCTATGGTTACAATACTGAAGCATCGCCGACCTCCGATCATGTGACGGCATTTAACTAGTTAATAGGCGCGGGCAGATCGCGATTCTGTTCTGTTCTGTTCAAAACAGCTGACATGTCCCGGCTTTGATGCGGGCTCACCGCCGGAGCCCGCATCAAAGCGGGGCTTCTGACCTCGGACGTACTATCCCGTCCGAGGTCAGAAAGGGGTTAAGGATAACAAAGTCAATGTTTTGGAGTGGCCATCACAAAGCCCTTGTCTCAATCCTATTGAAATTTATGGGCACAGCTGAAAAGGCAGGTGCGAGCAAGGCGACCTACATACAAATCAGTTACACAAGTTTTGTCAGGAGGAATGGGCCTAAATTATGACCAACTATTGTGAGAAGCTTTTGGAATTATACCCTAAAGGTTTGACCCAAGTCATTCAGTTTAAGGGCAATGGTACCAAACACTAATGAAATGTATGTAAACTTTTGACTTTGCAGTAAATAATAAAAATGCCTTAAAACATTATTTCTGGCACTTGGCAAATATTTATAATTTTGGTAATCCTAATTGACCTAAAAAGGTGAAAAGTTTATTCAGATTTCATGTCAGATATTAAGAAAAACATGAATTTGTGTCTTTTTATATAGTATATGTAAACTTCTTGTTTCAAATGTGTAAATCATTATCTTGGAAAGAATGTTTCTTAACATTTTTTTTAGCAAAATCCATTTGAACTTTTGTTTTGTATGTTGCACTATCAGTCCGTAAAAGTGGCGTAGTATGCTGACAACATTTTTCCCAGCAGCGACCTGTAATTCAAACATGCTTTGAGTGGCATTCCTCATACTGTTCTCATGCCATTTCTCATATCCCTCCAGACCTCTGGGAAGGGGGGTGCCAGAAAAGTGCTTGAGTTTCCCATTGACTTTCATTATACTTGGTACTTGGGTTGAGCACCTGAGTTGTATGATTATGAATACTTGAGTATTCTAGTGCGTGCTCATCACTAGTAAATTGCTGTAGTACGTGTGTGCTTATTTCCTGGTCCCTATTCCCATTTAGTTTATGATTCCCTATCCCTATCCTCCTCCCTATTGTGAGTGCTATTGTATGACAGAGGTTTCTGTTATCCCTGTTTTGTTTTTATGTCTTGTTTACCTTACATTTCGGTTCCATGTCTTATGGGGTTTTGGGAGGGGACAAATTAGGGTTTAACCAGGAGCATAGTATTGTCAGAGACCTGGGCATTTTTACCCTCAAGAGTAACCAAGGTACAGGAACAGTTAGGATTCTAGCTCTAGGGGGTATCAGCATACTCAGAACAAATTGGACAGCAACGTTTGGGTCCAATTTCTCCAGTTACCCTTGGGAAAATACAAAACTGGGGGCTGAAAAATCATTTTTGTGGAAAAAAAGATTTTTTATTTTTACGGCTCCATGTTATAAACTGTAGTGAAGCACTTAGGGATTTAAAGTTCTCACAACACATCTAAATAAGTTCCTTAGGGGGTCTACTTTCCAAAATTGTGTCAATTGTGGGGGTTTCCACTGTTTAGGCACATCAGGGGCTCTCCAAACGCGACATGGCGTCCTATCTCAATTCCAGTCAATTTTGCATTGAAAAGTTAAACGGCGCTCCATCCCTTCCGAGCTCTGCCATGCGCCCAAACAGTAGTTTACCCCCACATATGGGGTATCAGCGTACTCAGGACAATTTGCACAATAACTTTTGTGGTCCAATTTCTTCTGCTACCCTTGGGAAAATTAAAAATTGGGGGCGAAAAAATCATTTTTGTGAAGAAATATTATTTTTTATTGCTACGGCTCTACATTATAAACTTCTGTGAAGCACTTGGTGAGTCAAACTGCTGACTACACATCTAGATAAGTTCCTTAGGAGTCTAATTTCCAAAATGGTGTTACTTGTGGGAGGTTTCCACTGTTTAGGCACATTTGGGGTCCAGCCAATTTTGCATTGGAAAGTCAAACGGCGCTCCTTCCCTTCCGAGCTCTGCCATGCACCCAAACAGTGGTTTCCCCCAACATGTGGGGCATTTACGTACTTCAGGACAAATTGTACAACAATTTTTGGGGTCCAATTTCTCCTGATACCCTTGGTAAAATAAAACAAATTGGATCTGAAGTAAATTTTTTGTGAAAAAAGTTAAATGTTCATTTTTTTTTAAACATTCCAAAAATTCCTGTGAAACACCTGAGGGGTTAATAAACTTCTTGAATGTGGTTTTGAGCACATTGAGAGGTGCAGTTTTTAGAATGGTGTCACACTTGGGTATTTTCTATCATATAGACCCCTCAAAGTGACTTCAAATGTGATGTGGTCCCTTAAAAAAATGGTGTTGTAAAAATGAGAAATTGCTAGTCAATTTTTAACCCTTATAACTCCCTAGCAAAAAACAATTTGGTTCCAAAATTGTGCTGATGTAAAGTAGACATGTGGGAAATGTTACCTTTTTAGTATTTTGTGTGACATATCTGTGTGATTTAAGTGTATGAAAATTCAAATTAGGAAAATTGAAAAATTGAAAAATTTTGGCCAAATTTTCATTTTTTTCACAAATAAATGCAAGTAATGTCAAGGAAATGTTACCACTAATGTGAAGTACAATAGGTCAAGAGAGAAAACAATGTCAGAATCACCTGGATCCATGCAAGCGTTCCAGAGTTATAACCTCAGAAAGGGACAGTGCTCAGGATTGCAAAAATTCGCCTGGTCATTAACATGCAACCACCCTTTGGGGTTAAGGGGGTAATAATGATAAATGTAAGGTTATACACATGGGAAGAAGGAATCAATATCACCATTACATACTGAACGGAAAACCACTGAGTAAATCTCACATGGTGAAGGACTTGGGGATTCTACTTAATGATAAACTTACCTGGAGCAGCCAGTGCCAGGCAACGGCTGCAAACGCAAACAGGATCATAGGGTGCATTAAAAGAGGTCTGGATACACATGATGAGAGCATTAAACTGACTCTGTATACATCCCTGGTTAGACCGCACATGGAGTATTGTGAAGGTGAATTTGTGAAGGTGGTAACTAATGAGTTATCAAAAATTCCTCAATCTATACACACTGATAACCTCACTAGGGAGGAGCAGGTATGGTTGGGCCATTTAAGGTGCCTCCCTGATGTTGTGATCAAACAGGCAGACAAGAGAGGAAACATTGTGGTATGGCCAAAACAACTATATGAAAAGGAAGCAATGCGTCAGCTATCTAATACTACTTGCTACAAAAAACTTACATATAATCCCTTGTCGGCCTTTTGTGCGCAGCTCAGGGAGATTCTAAGTAGGGCTATGGAAACTGAGATAATCTCGAAAGAACTTTATACGGCCCTGATTGTAACAGAACCTACCATACCCACCCTATATCTCCTCCCAAAGGTGCATAAAAATATCCGGACTCCACCTGGGCGCCCTATAGTTTCTGGGCGGGGAATTACCTGGAATGTATCAATAAGTGGATTGATTCCTTATTGCAACCTCTTGTAGAGGAACTACCTTCATTTCTCAAGGATACCAATCAGTTGCTCTGTAAGATGGATGGTCTTTTTTTGGATACAGACACCATTATGGGCACAATGGATGTCGAATCACTTTATACGAACATTAAACATCAAGATGGGCTGCGTGCTACAGAATTTTTTCTATCTACATCCACTCTTTCCCCAGGCCTTAGGGCACTCTTGTTGGAGTTGTTAGAATTTACGTTAACACACAACTTTTTCATTTTTGGGGAGTCCTTCTACCTGCAGCTCCAGGGGACAGCCATGGGAGCAGCCTTCACGCCCTCCTATGCTAACCTGTTCCTGGGGCTGTGGGAGAGGGACCTCCTCACCGCAGACCACCAGTTGTCTATGGAGCGTGTCCTATTGTGGACGCGCTACATAGATGACATCCTGGTGGTCTGGCAGGATAATAGTAAGTCATTTGAGGAATTCATTGTGAGACTCAATGATAATGGATGGAATATTGTTTTGACAGCAACAGTTGACAGGGACAAAGTGGAGTTTTTGGATGTCACACTAACTAGGGATAGTGAGGGTGTTGTCCAAATTACCATCTTTAGAAAGCCCACCTCAATGAATGTGTTACTCCATGCGTCTTCGTTAGTGTTGAGCAATACCTTCCGATACTTGAAAGTATCGGTATCGGATAGTATCGGCCGATACCCGAAAAATATCGGATATCGCCGATACCGATACCCGATACCAATACAAGTCAATGGGACTCAAGTATCGGAAGGTATCCTGGATGGTTCCCAGGGTCTGAAGGAGAGGAAACTCTCCTTCAGGCCCTGGGATCCATATTCATGTAAAAAATAAAGAATTAAAATAAAAAATATGGATATACCCGTCCGGGGGCCCCTGGACCTTACCGATTGTAACCGGCAGCCTCCGTTCCTAAGAATGAGGAGTTTAGGACCTGCGATTACGTCGCGGCCTGTGATTGGTCGCGTGAGCGGTCACATGAGCGGCACACGACCAATCAGAAGCCGCGACGTCATCGAAGGCCCTTCACGCGCTCATTCTTAGGAATGGAGGCTGCAGGTTACAGCGGTAAGGTCCAGGGGCCGCCGGAGAGGTGAGTATATCCATATTTTTTATTTTAATTCTTTATTTTTTACATGAATATGGATCCGATTCCGATTTCCGATATCACTAAACTATCGGAACTCGGTATCGGAATTCCGATACCCCAAGTATCAGCCGATACCCGATACTTGCGGTATCGGAATGCTCAACACTAGTCTTCATTCCATCCGTCGCATATGATACGGTCAGTTCCCATCGGCCAGTTTTTTCGTCTGAGACGCATATGTTCAACGGATGTAGAATTTGAAGCTCAAGCCAGTGACCTAAAAAAATCGCTTCAGAGCGCGAGGGTACAGTAACCATTTGATTAAGAGGGCATACCTCCGGGCTAAACATGAGAATAGAAATTCCCTACTATATGGGGAAGGAAGGGAGGAACAAGGTGCCGATAAGGTCAGATTTATTACTAATTTCAACTCTAGTTCTGAACAAGTCCGTAGCGCTTTGGAGAGATCATGGCCAATTCTGAAAACCGATCCCATAATTACCAAATTCATTTCGGATAGACCAATTGTTACATATCGGAGAGCAAAAAATCTGCGTGACCACTTGGTACGTAGTCACTATGTGGGTAATCCTCCCAAAACATTCCTTAGTGAGTTTAGATCTAGAAGAAGAGGTGGATGTACAACATGTGGCCATTGTGTGGCCTGCATAAATATTACCAGAGATGATTCGTTTTCAGATTCGTCCGGTAAGAGACAATTTAAAATAAAAAAACAAATTACATGCACATCCACAAACGTTATATATTATGCAACCTGCCCCTGCTCTCTAATATACGTGGGTTTGACCATGAGACAATTGAAGGTGAGAGTCGGGGAACATGTTTTGGGTATCGAGGCAGAGGCCAAAGTAGAGGACGTGTCTACTCTTAAAACACTGCCGAGACACTTCAAGACGCACCATAATTGTGACAGTAGTGGCCTATTAGTCAAAGGAATTGACATGATTGATGTTGGTATTCATGGAGGTAAGATCTCACAACGGTTGGCACAGCTCGAAACACGCTGGATATGGACCTTGAACATGGTGCACCCTCAGGGATTGAATGAGAATATAAGTTATGCGCCGTTTCTGTGATCTGCAGTCCGTTTTGGAGGTGATGTGACGTCGTACAATTATGTGGTGTAGCTTGTTTTTAATATTGTATTTTTATGTATTTATTTTTAGATTGTCCATTTGGATTGTGGCGAGTATCTGGAAATTCTCCGTTGACTCCCTTACCTCCATCTTCCTGTCCCCGTTCCTCATATTCCGGCAATCAACAAGAGCACAGAAAATAAAAAGTACTAGTACAGGAGCACCTATGTTGATATAATGAATGCATATAGTCAATAAGTATGTTCATAAAGTGTCAGCACAGTTATGTATTACCCTCTATTCCAATTTTTAGTCTATGCTAGGGCATGGTGTCCATGTGGATTTTTGAACAAAGTGTTGTATGAATGCCAGTTATATGTTATAGACGCATTAATTATGAAATGTGATTTTTGTATGATCCGCATGGTTTAGTTACTTAGTGCCCTTTTAGTGACGTATTTTTGTTATTTACTGTGTCGGGTCATATTTGGGTGATTCAATGTATTATGGGGGCGTTGGTAGCATATTGTTTCCATGGAGTGTGTCATTTAATATGTTCTACAATATTTATTTATGTGATGAGATGTTTTGATTGTTAATATTGCTATATAAACTATAGACACACTCCCTTCCCCCCCCTTGTTTATAATGTACCACCCACTGATAGATATAGATAAGGGTTTATGTGTCTGGCAATCTTTTTTGATTAGATGATAGTGACATCATGCATGCAGTTTCCTCATTCCGGCTCTTCCTCCTTATAGGAGATAGGTAGATGTGTAGGTGGGAGGTAGGTGATGGCGCGACCATGCACGCTTGTGTGACGTGCCTCAGTGCACTTGGTGGCCTTCAGCATCTCCAGGGGGGAGTGGTGACTTCACAAGTCTCCTCCCTCCATCTGACACAGACGCCTCCTGGCGTCCCGGGTTGTCATGGCTGCACAAGCGTCACTTCCGGTGCGCGTCACCGCCACTTCCGGTGTAGCGGTTATTTTAATCCGGCATTTTCACTGTTGTACTCATCCCCTGATGAAGGAGTCTAACTCCAAAACGTGCATCGGGATCACGCTGCCCTGGACACCCACACACGGTGCCGCTGCTCTTTAAGGTAAAATACCAATCCCCATTACATATGGCAGCTTATTTGCTCCAGCGCCACGTGCATTAGCATTATAGGCTACGAGCCATGTGGTTTGACGAGGCACACTGTGCAAATTTAATAGATAAAGATGTGGCTTATTAAATTAGATGTATGGATTCTGGTCATTTAGGCACCGCAATACTACACATTGCGATAAACACTTGGTGAGTGTAATACATTAGTAGCAGTATAATTGATGCTATATACCATTCTGTGAGCAGAGTATATTAATACGTTTATATGTAGCGTGGTTTGTCCAGGTTACAGCGCCGTTTTTTGCACATTGCACTTTTTGTCCTGGGCTACACACGTTCCCCACGTTGTCCATATCTTGTATTTCATGTTTAATAAAATCTTTTTATATTGGATCATTTGGTCGTGTTTTGTGGGTTCCACAAATTGCTTTCCCCACTGTTTCCCCCCCCCCCCATTTTTTCTATGGTAAATTGTCGACTGATCCATTTAATGTCCATATTTACTAGCAAATGCTATACATAATACACAAGAGAAATGAGAGTCATGCTAAATAGTAAGAATATATTCAAACAACTTTTATTAATTGGATAAATCACACAAGATATGTTAAAACTAGGGCTTTAAAGAGCACAATAATTGGCCCATAGTGTTACAGAGCAATCAAATAGATACAAAAGTACAAAAGTATAACAGGTAAGTGACAAATGGTTCAAGCTAAAATAGGAGCCAGGTACAGCACCAGGATATATGGGGCAAAAAGGTAAAAAATTGTATAGCTATTGCACAGTCCTCATATGATGGTGCGCAGGAGTCCACCTATAATCCCAGGGGGTGGTATATATTTCCCATATGGGTACCAGTGGCCACTGGTATGAACCCTCCCCTCTATTTAGGCATGGTGGCTCCAAAAACACCTTTACATTATCAGAAGTGCACAGCAGCAGCAAATGCTAAAAGGTAGATTACCCGTCATAACATCCTGGTGGTTGCGCCAAAGCTCCTTCCCCAACGCACGTTTCGGAAATGAGTTTTCCTTTTTCAAGGGGCGTGAAGGAAAAAAGGAAAGCTCATTTCCGAAATGTGCGTTGGGGAAGGAGCTTTGGCGCAACCACCAGGACGTTATGATGGGTAATCTACCTTTTAGCATTTGCTGCTGCTGTGCACTTCTGACAATGTAAAGGTGTTTTTGGAGCCACCATGCCTAAATAGAGGGGAGGGTTCATACTTGTGGCCACTGGTACCCATATGGGAAATACATACCACCCCCTGGGATTATAGGTGGACTCCTGCGCACCATCATATGAGGACTGTGCAATAGCTATACTATTTTTTACCTTTTTGGCCCATATATCCTGGTGCTGTACCTGGCTCCTATTTTAGCTTGGACCATTTGTCACTTACCTGTTATATTTTTGTACTTTTGTATCTATTTGATTGCTCTGTAGCACTATGGGCCAATTATTGTGCTCTTTAAAGCCCTAGTTTTAACATATCTTGTGTGATTTATCCAATTAATAAAAGTTGTTTGAATATATTATTACTATTTAGGATGACTCTCATTTCTCTTGTGTGTTATGTAATCTTGAGTCGCTTTATCTCACAATATGCAATTTAGCATATAAAGGCATATAGATGCAATGCAATACGTATCGAGTAATGTGTTTTGGGGAATATGTGTACAACAAAAGCTATACATGCATACATATACATAGGTTTATACGTGCAATCAGTGATTGATAAAATGCTGCTAGGCGCTATTCTTTGTACGGTACATGGAGTATTGTGTACAGTTTTGGGCACTGGTGCTCAGGAAGGATATAATGGAACTAGAGCGAGTACAAAGGAGGGCAACAAAATCAATAAAGGGGATGTGGGAACTTCAATACCCAGAGAGATTAGCAAAATTAGGATTATTTAGTCTAGAAAAAAGATGACTGAGGGGTGATCTAATAATCGTGTATAAGTATATAAGGGAACAATACAAATATCTCTCCGAGGATCTGTTTATACCAAGGAAGGTGACGGTCACAAGGGAGCATACTCTGTGTCTGGAGGAGAGAAGGTTTTTCCACCAACATAGAAAAGGGTTCTTTACTGTTAGGGCACTGATAATCTGGAATTCCTTGCGGAGGTGGTGATGGTGGTCCTTGAGGAGGTGGTGATGGCAAACTCAGTCGAGGGGTTCAAGAGAGGCCTGGATGTCTTCCTGGAGCGTAACAGTTATTATGTTCTTTAGAAGGACATAGATCTGAGGATTTATTTTGATGGAATATAAGCTGAACTGGATGAAAAAATGTATTTTTTCAGCCTTGCTAACTATGTTACTATGTTACTATGCTAGGATAGAGAAATGGGGTGCCCCAATCTCTCCTCCGTACCTCCAGTGTGCCTGGACCCTCTTGAATACCCCCATGATGTATCCAGGCTGGCCGCATCTTCTTCCAGGAAGATATTGGCGGGCACATGCGCAGTGTAGCACCCGGCAGTGATAAGAAATTTTTCCTATTCGTTCATTTTGATCACTGTGATAGACCCTATCACAGTGATCAAAATAAAAAAAAGTAAATCAAGTCCCCCATTATCAACCCCTTGGTTAGGTGAAAATAATAAAATAAAAAAAATATTTATTTCCATTTTCCACTAGGGTTAGGGTTGGGGCTAGAGCGAGGGTTAGGGTTGGGCAAGGGATAGGGTTGGGCTAGGTTTGGGGCTAGGGTTAGCATTGGGGCTAGGCTTAAGGTTGAAGCTAGGATTAGGATTGGGTTTATAACTAGGGGTAAGGTTGGGCTACGGTTGTGGCTTAGCATAGGGTTGGGGCTACAGTTAGTATTGGGGCTAGGCTTAGGGTTGGGGCTAGAGTTATGGTTGGGGATAGGGTTAGGGTTGGGCTAGGGCTAGGGTTGGGGCTAGGGTTAGGGTTGGCATTAGGGTTGTGTTGGGGTTAGGGTTGTGGTGTTGGCCTTAGGGTGGTGTTGGGGTTAGGGTGGTGTTGCGTTTGGGTTGTATTTAGTTTTATGGTTGTGGTTATGGTTGGGATTATGGTTAGGGTTGAGAATAGGGTTAGGGGTGAGTTACGTTAGGGTTGTGGCTAGGGTTACATTTAGGGTTGGGATTAGAGTTTGGGGTGTGTTGGTCATTAGGGTTGAAGTTATAATTGGGTTTGTTCCACTGTTTAGGTACATCAGGGGGTTTCCAAATGCAACATGGCGCTGCCATTGATTCCAGCCAATTTTGCTTTAAAAAAGTCAAGCGGTGCTTCCTCCCTTCTGAGCCCTGCCATGCTTCCAAACAGTGGCTTTCCACCACATACAGGGTATTGGAGTGCTCAGTAGAAATTGCACAACAAATTTTGTGGTCCATTTTCTCTTGATACCCTTGTGAAAACAGAAAACTTGGCTCCAAAATACATTTTTTTTGTGAAAAAAGTAAAATGTTCATTTTTTTCCTTTCATATTGCTTCAGTTCTCGTAAAGCACCAAAGGGTTAATAAACTTCTTGATTGTGGTTTTGCGCACTTTGAAGGGTGCAGTTTTTAGAATGGTGTCACTTTTGGTTATTTTCTGTTACATTGATGCCCAAAACTCACTTCAAATGTGAGGTGGTCCCTAAAAAAATGGTTTTGTAATTTTTTTTTTCAAAAAATGAGAAATCACTGGTCAATTTTTAACCCTAACAAAAAAATATGTTTCCAAAACAGTGCTGATGCAAAGTGCACATGTGGGATTTGTTATTTATTAACTATTTTGTGTGACACAGCTCTCTGATTTAAGGGTACAAAAATTAAAAGTTTGAAAACTTGCAAAATTTTCTACATTTTTGCCAAATTTCCATTCTTTTCATAAATAAATGGAAGGTATATTGAAGAAACTTTACCATCAATATGAAGTACAATATGGCATGAAAAAATAATCTCAGAATCAGTGGGATATGTTGAAGCATTCCAGAGCTATATCTTCATAAAGTGACAGTGGTCAGAATTGTAAAAATTGGCTTGGTCACGAAGTTACAAATTGGCTCTGTCGCTAAGGGGTTAAATGAATTTCCTTCCTTTGGTGCTGAGAGGGTTAAACTCTCTTTCCATGCTGGCTGAGACCATACTGCCTGGTTATTCTCAGCTGAAACTGCTTATCATTTACTGTCTCTATATATACTGGCTCTGGGTGTTTAATCCCTGCCAGTGAAGGATTCATCTTTTTGTGCTGAGTGTTAAAGCTAAGTAGTTGGAGTGAAGTTGTTGTAGTAGTGATATGTAGTTTGCTGTAGTATGTGTGTGTTTATCTCCGGGTCCCTATTCCCAATTACCTTATTCCTCCCTGTCCCTATTCTTCCCCCTGTTGTTGATGAGTGCTTTTGTATGATAGAGGTTTTCTGTTATCCATGTTTTGTCTTTGTGTCTTGTTTACCTTTCATTTCTGTCCCATGCCTCCTAAGGTGGGGGAGGAGACAGATTGAGGTTTATCAAGAGCATAGCAAGGTCAGAGACCCGGGCCTCGCTATCTTCAAGAGTATCCCTGGGACAGGAATAGTTAGGATTCCAGTTCCAGGAAAAGTTTTTGGTCACTCTCCCTTACAGAAGACCATCACAACGTGACAGGTGAGTTGCGATGAATTAATTATTTCCCTCTCTAAGGATCTTCAGGCTAAAGTTTACTGCCATTTAACCTCTTACCGACATCAGGCGTAAGAGTATGCTGATGTCAGAATCCTCCACTTTGATGTAGGCTCATGCGGTGAGCCCACATCTTTTCCAGGAACATGTCAACTGTTTTGAACAGCTGATATGTGCCTGCAATAGCTGTGGGTGGAATCGCCATCCACCCACGGCTAATAACTAGTTAAATGTCACTGTTAATCTCTGACAGCAGCATTTAAATCATGCTTCCAGCCATTGGGTCGAAAATAAACGCACCGGTGACCCCATCACATGATTGGGGGTCATCGGTTCATCAACATGACAATCAGAGGTCTCATTGAGACCTCTGTGGTTGTCAGTGTCGGATTGCTATGAATGCCACCCAGTGCTCATAACAAGTCAGCAATTCAGCTACATAAAAGCGATCTGAACATTGCCTCTATGTAGCTGAGCCAATCGAGTTGTCCCAGCTTCTAGACTCTTATGGAGACTATTGAAGCATGGCAAAGGTAAAAAAAAGTGTTTAAAAATATTAAAAATATAAAAGTTTAAAGAACTCCCCTTTTGCCCCATTCAACATAAAACAATAAGAAAAATCAAAACTACACATATTTGGTATTACCACGTTCAGAATCATCCGATCAATCAATAAAAAAGGATTAACCTGATTGCTAAATGGCGTAGCGATAAAAAAATAAAAATGACAGAATTACGTTTTTTGGTCGCCACGACATTGTATTAAAATGCAATATCGAGCAATCAAAGGAATGCATCTGCACCAAAATGGTATCATTAAAAATGTCAGCTCAGCACGCCAAAATGTAAGCCCTCACCCAACCCGAGATTACGAAAAACGGAGACACTACAGTTATCGAAAAATTACTAAATTTTTTTTAAGCAAAATTTGGAATTTTTTTTCACCACTTAGATAAAAAAGAACCTAGACATGTTTGGTGTCTATAAACTCACAATGACCTGGAGAATCATAACAGCAAGTTAGTTTTAGCATTTAGTGAACCTAGCAAAGAAGCCAAACAAAAAACAAGTGTGGGACTGCACTTTTTTTGCAATTTCACTGCACTTGGAATTTTTTTCCAATTTTCTAGTACACGACATGGTATAACCAATTGATTTGTTTAAAAGTACAACTTTTTCCACAAAAAAATAAGCCCTTGCATGGCCATATTGATGGGAAAATAAAAAAGTTATGGCTCTGGGAAAGAGGGGAGCGAAAAATGAAAACGCAAAACCGAAAAAAGGTCCTGGGGTGAAGGGGTCAAACAATGTTACTTGCATCTATTTGTCCCTGTACTCTCTTTCCTTAATATGTTTCCTTTTATCACTTCTAAATCTACTGTTTTGTAAACTTTCTTGTTATTAGCGACTCCACCTCTATAGGGCAAATTCAACCTTTTGGTTTGTTTTGTCAATAAGGCTGAAACCATTACAATTGAATCCTCAGTAAGCAGTCTTCATCATCTATTGATCCTACTTTTACATTATCATGGTTCTTATCAAATTATTATTTAGTAGTAGGGAGTATTACTATTGCTATGTTTTAAAGCTAATAAAGAATATTTACATTTACTTTCATTACCCTTAAGCACTAATGAGCTGTCATGACACTAAGAATTGTTTATAAACATTTTGCTGATGGACTTTGTACCTTTCTTGAGTTAATAAAACTCACAATCTGGTATATTGTAGTATCATAACAAAAACATGGATATTTATTATTTTTTAGAATTTATCTGCATAAAAAAAGTAAATAATACAGCCCAGTCAAGAAAAACACTGACTAAGATGCCATTTTGCTTTCCTCATTATAAGAGAATTTCACCAGAATTACAAAGGTAAGGTAAGGTATCTTAAAATTTCTCCACTAAGAACTATATGTCTGCTTGACAAGTAGTGCAATAAATAAATGTTTTATATCTTTTACAACTTCTTCCTTCTAGAGATATTCTATATTTAATGAGGACAGTACAATAACCTCATGCATAAAAACTTCCAAATAATGTGTCCTCCTTTTCTAGGTGAAAGTCTTAGGGAATATATATGCCATATAAGTGGATGCAACTCACCTTTACATTTCCTGTACAGGACAAGAGAAAAGTATTTATTGATAGACAATATATTTATTATCACTATAGAAGTCAAATTGCATGAAAAGTTAACAAGGTGAATACAATTTAAATCTATAAATATACAGCATTTAATTACCCTTGGCTTTCCTACATTCCAGACATTTGCTGCCATATTATAAGAAAGTCACAAATTCAAATTCATTTCTGTTACATCCATTTGTTAAATTGGTGCTCAGTCAGCTAAACATGTTAGCTGTAGAGGACGATGTGCCTATTATTCTAATGATCAGTGAGGATCTTACCACTGGAATCTCCATCGATTAGGAAAATCAAAAAGCTACAATTCTCCATGTTAAATTATGTTTTCTTTCCTTTTATGCTTCCTATTTATTTAAAAATCAATTATTGGAAAATCCATATTAAATTAGAGTTACACATATTGTTTTATTGTGTGGTATCTTAATCAGGTGCACACAAAAGTATCATGCATGTCATGTGACTGATTTTTTATTTGAGTTTTGACTAAATTAACCACCTCCCGATATATGATATACTTCTTACTTGTTTTCAATTAATAATTCTCACAAGCTGTCATTTTGTACTGTAGTTCCAAAGCATGTACACATTTATTAATTATTTTTTAAAATGTATTTCTGTTTCAAATAGTGAATAAGACAGCCTTGTTAAGAAAAAAAAGCCAAGAACTTTAGATGTGTGGTCCCTGTCTTTGATGCAGCTGAGCCTGGATCATTGCCGGCAAATGATGGCTGCATTTCACAGCCATCATTTGTCTCTAATAGCAGCAGGCAGACCAGAGCACCGATCGTTAGTGCGCAAACCAGGAAACGTGCCCTTCTTCCATGAACTTTCTGGCTCACTGACAATGTGATCATGAAATGCCAATAGGTTGTCTCTGCAGTCAGGAGCCTCCTGAAGTCCCCCATGCCTGTCATGACAGTACACTGTAGTATTATGTGTATATAGTATAAGAATATATTTTTCCCCAAATAAAAATAAAAAAAATCACCACATCTATAAAAATCAAATCTATCAAATTATAGAATGAATTAACCTGAAAGTGCACAACCTCATTTTGTCCTGTTTTCAGCTTGGATGGTCGCATCATTCAGATTGCAATCCAGTTATCGCAGAGATGGATTATGGGACAGTTTTGCTGATCTCTTCGGACAGGTGAGGGATATGGTTGTTTGTTATTTTTTTAGTTTTTACAGGGGTCAGGGGCTACAGTGGATTAGTTGTAAGGTAAATATAACTGTGTTTTTTTTTTTTTTCAAATAAAGGAGTCTGTGCTTTTCTATCAATGAAAGGAATTTATTTTGGCTGTGTCTTCTTTACAATCTAACGATACTCATATATACGATTCTCCATTATTAACCAGTGGGCAAATGTCAGTGGCAATAAAACAGCAGACATCAACTCCACAAAAATTACATCACTTGCTACTGCACCAGGGCAAGTGGGAAGAGTGAGGTAAAGTGCCAGAACTGGTGCATCTAATAGATGTGCCTTTTCTGTGCCACATGCGGGCTGCTATTTTTAGGCTGGTGGGACCAATATCCACTGCCCCATACCAGTCTGACAATACTAGCTCACAGTTGTTTGTTTTACCTTGGCTGGTTGTCAAAAATGAGGAAACCACAAGCCTTTTTTTAATCATTAATTTAAATTTTTTTTAAAAAGGGAGTGGGACCCCTCTATTCTTGATAACCAGCCATAATAAAGCTGTCAGCTGAGGGTTGCAGCCAGCAACTGTCAGTTATGCCTGCAATGGTTATATAAAATAGAGGAGACACTACATCATTTTTTTTTTTTTTTATTTATTTTTTACCACAGATACTGACTGATGAATACTCCCATCAGTGGTGCCTGCTCTCGCTGTTTTCAGTGACAGCAGGTGTAGGCTGAAAGGAGTTGTAATCTGTCATCAGTGTGACCGCTGGTGTTTCTCATGCTGTCATTCAGATGACAGCGTGGGAAATACCTGATGTTCGGGGTGCCACACCTGAACAGTAACACAGACTTCCTGGAGAAGTCTGTGTTCGGGGTCTGTGCCCGAACACTACGTGTTTGATAAGGACGCCGAACTTTACTTTTCTGGCACATCCATCTAGACTAATTTGAAAAAGTAAAGAAGCAATATAATACAAACAGATAGCTAGATACATAGATATCAGTTGTGTAATAGATAGATAATAAATAGATTGATATTAATAGATAGAAAAATAGAATATATAGGTAGAATTGATAGAATATATAGAATATAAGTACATATAGATAGAATAGCTAGATATCCTGCACATACAGTGCCTTGCGAAAGTATTCAGCTCCCTGGAACTTTTTAACCTTTTCCCACATATCATGCTTTAAACATAAAGATGCAAAATGTAACGTTTTGGTAACGAATCAACAAGTGGAACACAATTGTGAAGTTGAACAAAATTTATTGGTTATTTTAAATTTTTGTGGAAATTCAAAAACTGAAAAGTGGGGCGTGCAATATTATTCCGCCCCTTTAACTTAATACATTGTTAATGCCACCTTCTGCTACGATTACAGCTGCCAGTCGCTTGGGGTATGTCTCTATCAGTTTTGTACATCAAGAGACTGAAATTCTTGCCCATTCTTCCTTGGCAAACAGCTTGAGCTCAGTGAGGTTTGATGGAGATCATTCATGAACAGCAGTTTTCAGCTCTTTCCACAGGTTCTCGATTGGATTGAGGTCTTGACTTTGACTTGGCCCTTCTATCACCTGGATACGTTTATTTGTGAACCATTCCATTCTAGATTTTGCTTTATGTTTGGGATTATTGTCTTGTTGGAAGACAAATCTCCATCCCAGTCTCAGGTCTTTTGCAGACTCCAACAGGTTTTCTACAAGAATGGTCCTGTATTTTGCTCCATGCATCTTCCCATCGATTTTAACCATCTTCCCTGTCCCTGCTGAAGAAAATCAGACCCAAACCATGATGCTGCCACCATCATATTTGACAGTGGGGATGGTGTGTTCAGGGTGATGAGCTGTGTTGCCTTTACGCCAAACATATCGTTTGGCATTCTTGCCAAAAACTTTGATTTTTTATTTCATCTGACCAGAGCACCTTCTTCCACATGTTTGGTGTGTCTCCCAGGGGGCTTGTTGCAAACTTTAAAATACACTTTTTATGGATATCTTTGAAAAATAGCTTTCTTCTTGCCACTCTTCCATAAAGGCCAGATTTGTGCAGTGTACAACTGATTGTTGTCCTATGGAAAGACTGTCCCACCTCAGCTGTAGATCTATGCAGTTCATCCAGAGTGATTATGGGCCTCTTGGCTGCATCTCTGATCAGTCTTCTTCTTGTTTGAGATGAAAATTTAGAGGGATGGCCGGATCTTGGTAGATTTGCAGTGGTATGATACTCCTTCCATTTCAATATGATCGCTTACACAGTGCTCCTTGGGATGTTTAAAGTTTTGGAAATCATTTTGTATCCAAATCCGGCTTTAAACTTCTCCATAACAGTATCACGGACCTGCCTGTTGTGTTCTTTGGTCTTCATGATGCTCTGTGTGCTTCAAACAGAACCCTGAGACTATTACAGAGCAGGTGCATTTATAAGGACACTTCATTACACACAGATGAATTATATTTATCATCATTAGGCATTTAGGACAACATTGGATCATTCAGAGATCCACAATGAACTTCTGGAGTGAGTTTGCTGCACTGAAACTAAAGGGGCCGAATAGTATTGCACGCCCCACTTTTCAGTTTTTTAATTTCCACAAAAATGTAAAATAACAAATAAATTTTGTTCAACCTCACAATTGTGGTCCACTTGTTGTTGATTCTTCATCAAAAATTTACATTTGGTATCTTTATGTTTGAAGCATGATATGTGGGAAAAGGTTGAAAAGTTCCAGGGAGCCGAATACTTTCGCAATACTGTATATAATTGCACAAATCCACCACATAATGTTAAACTTGCACCCTTTAATACCTTTCCTGTGACACAAAAGGGTGTTTAGGCTAGTTTAACTTAATAAATAAATAATTTAAAAAAACAACGCGTAGTCCCCCTTTTTTAATATCAAGCAAAAGTAAAGTAGACAGCTATGAGCTGATGTTACCAGGATGAGATAGTTCATGGTTATTGGGCCCTTCCCAGCCTAAAAATAACAGCCTGCAACTGCCCCAGATCTGGTGCATCACATGAGATTCACCAATTGTGGTGCCTTCCTCGCTCTTCCCAATTGCCTGGTGTGGTGGCAATCAAGGTAATGGTAGTTGAGGTTCAAGCCAGCTGTGATTTGTTGGAAATCACAGCTGTCATCAAGCCATGGTATTAACCCCTTTCTGACATCAGACATACTATCCCGTTGAGGTGGGGTGGGCCCGTATGACCACCGACGGGATAGCGCGTCCAGCGCGATCGGCCGCGTTCACGGGGGGAGCTATCGCAGCTGACATCCGGCACTATGTGCCAGGAGTGTTCAAGGACCTCCCCGGCACATTAACCCCCGGCACACTGCGATCAAACATGATCGCAGTGTGCCGGCGGTATAGGGAAGCATAGCACAGGGAGGGGGCTCCCTGCGGGCTTCCCTGAGACCCCCGGAGCAACGCAATGTAATCGCTTTGCTCTGAGGGTCTCTTACCTCCTCCTCCCTGCAGCAGGCCTGGATCCAAGATGGCCGCGGCATCCGGGTCCTGCAGGGAGGTGGCTTCACTGCGCCTGCTCATAGCAGGCGCCAGGAAGCCTCCAGAAGCTGTGCACGTCAGATCGCCGATCTGACACAGTGCACAGCAAAGTGTCAGATCGGCGATCTTACACTATAACATCATGCCCCTCCTGGGGCAATGTTATAGTGTAAAATAAAAATTTTCACATGTGTAAAAAAAAAAAATGCAAAAAAAAAAAATACAAAATAAAAAATATATTGTTCCTATAAATACATTTGTTTATCTAAATAAAAAAACAATAAAAGTACACATATTTAGCATTGCCGCGTCCGTTGCAACCCAACCTATAAAACTGTCCCACTAGTTAACCCCTTCAGTGAACACAGTAAAAAAAAAAGGAGGCAAAAAAAACCACTTTATTATCATACTGCCAAATAAAAAGTGGAATAACACGCGATCAAAAATACGGATATAAATAACCATGGTACCGCTGAAAACGCCATTTTGTCCCGCAAAAAATGAGCTGCCATACAGCATCATCAAAGAAAAATTAAAAAAGTTATAGTCCTCAGAATAAAGCGATGCAAAAATAATTATTTTTTCTATAAAATAATTTTTATCGTATAAAAGCACCAAAACATAAAAAAAAGATATAAATGAGGTATCGCTGTAATCGTACTGACCCGAAGAATAAAACTGCTTTATCCATTTTACCAAACGCGGAATGGTATAAACGCCTCCCCCAAAAGAAATTTATGAATAGCTGGTTTTTGGTCATTCTGCCCCCAAAAAATTGGAATACAAAGCGATCAAAAAATGTCACGTGCTCTGAAAATGTTATAAATAAAAACGCCAACTCATCCTGCAGAAAACAAGACCTCACATGACTCGGTGGACCAAAATATGGAAAATTTATAGCTCTCAAAATGTGGTAACGCAAAAAATATTTTTTGCAATAAAAAGCGTCTTTCAGTGTGTGACGGCTGCCAATCATAAAAATCCGCTAAAAAACCTGCTATAAAAGTAAATCAAACCCCCCTTCATCACCCCCTTAGTTAGCGAAAAATTAAAAAATTAAAAAAATAAATTTATTTCCATTTTCCCATTAGGGTTAGGGTTAGGGCTAGGGTTAGGGCTAGGGTTAGGGCTAGGGTTAGGCTAGGTTCACATTGCGTTAGGGCAATCCGTTTAGCGCTAGGGCTAGCGGATTGCGCTAACGCAATGTATTTGTATGGGCCGCGTTTAGGGGTCGCGCTAACGTCCCCGCTCTCGCAGATCCCCGATCTGCGAGAGCGGGGAATGTGTTGTGAACTATATTTGTTGGCTCCCTCTTGTGGTCACTAGCAGTATGGCACTTGGATTATCCTTCCCCAGGTTGGTACCCACCTGGTTCGTTAGGCCTTAGGTGTTCCTATTTAGACTTCCTGGAAACTCAGTCTAGTGCCTGGAATCGATGTAATCGGTTTATGTCTGTTTTCCTCCTGACTCCTGGTCCCTGAGTTTTGCAAGATAAGCTAAGTTCTGCTTTCTTATTTTTGTCCTTTTGCATTTGCTCTTATCTTGTTCCAGCTTGTTCAAAATGTGATTTCTGTTTTTGCTGGAAGCTCTAGGGGGCTGATATTCTCCCCCCACACCGTTAGTCGGTGCGGGGGTACTTGGATCTTCAGCATGGATATTTTTATAGGGTTTTTTTTGCTGACCGCATAAGTCCTCTTCCTATTTTCTGCTATTAATTAGTGGGCCTCTCTTTGCTAAATCTATTTCATTCTTACGTTTGTCTTTTCTTCTTACCTCACCGTTATTATTTGTTGGGGGCTTGTATAATAACTTTGGGGTCTTTTCTCTGGAGGCAAGTGAGGTCCTATTTTCTCTGAAAGGGTTAGTTAGTTCTCCGGCTGGTGCGAGACGTCTAGAATCAACGTAGGTACGTTCCCCGGCTACTTCTAGTTGTTGTGCCAGGATCAGATATGCGGTCAGCCAAGTTACCACTTCCCTATGAGCTGGTTTTTGTGTTTGCGGACTTAGCTGGAACTCCTGAGGTCCTCTACCACTAGGGTCATAACAGGAATGGACCTCGGGCGTGCCGCGGACACTGCAAGCAGCGTCCGAGGCGCGCTACAAAAGAACGGCACATCGCTAGCGAGAGCCGAGGAAGGCACGTGCTAGCGATGCGCTGCAGGTGAAATTTACATTGCTGTCAATGGGTGCGCTAACGGACCCGTTGCACGGCATTAATTGTGACATTTTTGCTGTGCAACGCTGTCCGTTAGCGACCACCCACTAACGCAATGTGAACCTAGCCTAAGGGTTAGGGCTAGGGTTAGAGTTAGGGTTAGGGCTAGGGTTAGGGCTAGGGTTAGGGCTAGGGTTAGGGCTAGGGTTAAGGCTGCAGTTAGGGTTGGGGCTAAAGTTAGGGTTAGGGTTGGGGCTAAAGTTAGGGTTAGAGTTTTGATTACATTTATGGTTGGGAATAGGGTTGGGATTAGGGTTAGGGGTGTGTCAGGGTTAGGGGTGTGGTTAGGGTTACCTTTGGGATTAGGGTTAGGGATGTGTTTGGATTAGGGTTTCAGTTATAATTGGGTGGTTTTCACTGTTTAGGCACATCAGGGGCTCTCCAAACGTGACATGGCGTCCGATCTCAATTCCAGCCAATTCTGCTTTGATAAAGTAAAACAGTGCTCCTTCCCTTCCGAGCTCTCCCGTGCGTCCAAACAGGGGTTTACCCCAACATATGGGGTATTAGCATACTCAGGACACATTGGACAACAACTTTTCAGGTCCAATTTTTCCTGTTACCCTTGGGAAAATACAAAACTGGGGGCTAAAAAATAATTTTTGTGGAAAAAAAGAATTTTTTATTTTCACGGCTCTGCGTTATAAACTGTAGTGAAATACTTGGGGGTTCAAAGTTCTCACAACACATCTAGATAATTTCCTTGGAGGGTCTAGTTTCCAATATGGGGTCACTTGTGGGGGGTTTCTACTGTTTAGGTACATTAGGGGCTCTGCAAACGCAATGTGACGCCTGCAGACCAATCCATCTAAGTCTGCATTCCAAATGATGCTCCTTCCCTTCCGAGCTCTGCTATGCGCTCAAACGGTGGTTCCCCCTCACATATGGGGTATCAGCATACTCAGGACAAATTGGATATTAACTTTTGCGGTCTAATTTCAACTGTTACCCTTGGAAAAATACAAAACTGGGGGCTAAAAAATAATTTTTGTGGAAAAAAAATAATTTTTATTTTCACGGCTCTGCGTTATGAACTGTAGTGAAACACTTGGGGGTTCAAAGCTCTCACAGCACATCTAGATGAGTTCCTTAGGGGTCTACTTTCCAAAATGGTGTCACTTGTGGGGGGTTTTAATGTTTAGGCACATCAGTGACTCTCCAAACGCAGCATGGCGTCCCATCTCAATTCCTGTCAATTTTGCATTGAAACGTCAAACGGCGCTCCTTCCCTTCCGATCTCTACCATGCATCCACACAGTGGTTTACCCCACATATGGGGTATCAGTGTACTCAGGATAAATTGTACAACAACTTTTGCAGTCCAATTTCTTCTCTTACCCTTGGGAAAATAAAAAATTGGGGGTGAAAAATCATTTTTGTGAAAAAATATGATTTTTTATTTTTACGGCTCTGCATTATAAACTTCCGTGAATCACTTAATGGGTCAAAGTGCTCACCACACATCTAGATAAGTTCCTTAGGGGGTCTACTTTCCAAAATGGTGTCACTTGTGGGGGGTTTCAATGTTTAGGCACATCAGGGGCTCTCCAAACGCAACATGGCGTCCCATCTCAATTCCAGTCAATTTTGCATTGAAAAGTCAAATGGCGCTCCTTTGCTTCCGAGCTCTACCATGCGCCCAAACAGGGGTTTACCCCCACATATGGGGTATCAGTGTTCTCAGGACAAATTTTACAACAACTTTTGGGGTCCATTTTCTCCTGTTACCCTTGGTAAAATGAAACAAATTGGAGCTGAATAACTTTTTTGTGGAAAAAAAGTTAAATGTTCATTTTTATTTAAACATTCCCAAAATTCCTGTGAAACACCTGAAGAGTTAATAAACTTTTTGAATGTGGTTTTGAGCACCTTGAGGGGTGCAGTTTTTAGAATGGTGTCACACTTGGTTATTTTCTATCATATAGACCCCTCAAAATGACTTCAAATGAGATGTGGTCCCTAAAAAAAAATGGTGTTGTAAAAATGAGAAATTGCTGGTCAACTTTTAACCCTTATAACTCCTTAACAAAAAAAAATTTGGTTCAAAAATTGTGCTGATGTAAAGTAGACATGTGGGAAATGTTACTTATTAAGTATTTTGTGTGACATATCTCTGTGATTTTATTGCATAAAAATTAAAAGTTGGAAAATTGCGAAATTTTCAAAATTTTTGCCAAATATCCATTTTTTTCACAAATAAACGCAGGTAATATCAAAGAAATTTTATCACTATCATGAAGTACAATATGTCACTAGAAAACAGTGTCAGAATCACTGGGATCCGTTAAAGCATTCCAGGGTTATAACCTCATAAAGGGACAGTGGTCAGAATTGTAAAAATTGGCCCGGTCATTAACGTGCAAACCACCCTTGGGGGTAAAGGGGTTAATAATGGAGAGATGTCTATCAGACTTCTATTCACAGTCACTGTGTACTGCTGTCACCACTCATCAGAGTTATCTGTTCCCTCTACCCTCTGTAAGTACTGATAACTATGATCAGTTGTGAAATCAGTAACTATACCGCTCATCAGAGTTGCTGTGTCACATTGCCCTCTATGAGACTTGACGACTCTGATGAGTGGTATAGTTACTGACATCACCTGGTCTCAAGGAGTGCAGCTGGAGCCTGCAACTGTGAATAGCAGAAAAGTTACTGCTGTTCACCGAGTCACTGAGGCTGGATTCAAAGAGTGCTGGACTACATCTGACCTGCGCGGGAAATTTTTTTTGCAATAAATTGGTCAACGAGGGAAATTGTCTTGTTTTTTTTCTCTTTTTTCATGTTTTTCAGGTATAAATATGTGGAGTATGTTGAATTTGGTGGACTATGGCGGTTTCCCTTGACGACGGCAGATCTGCATGTTTTTTGGGGGGGATTAATAAATTAATGTACTGGGAAAATTGCCGGGGAATGTTATTTCAAATAAAATATTTTTTTGTGTGTTTTCATTTTTGCTTACTGATTTACTGAGTTAGTAAAGGGGGTGTCTCCATTACTAGCACCAGAATTTGATGCCCGCTGTGATTTTTTTTTTCTTCAAAAATCGCAGCTGGCATCAACCCCAACTACCATGACCCCGATTGCCACCACACCAACCAGGAAGAGCGAGGTAAACTGTCAGAATTATATATCTACAGGATATCTATCTATTTTTTCTATCTATCTATCTATCTATCTATCTATCTATCTATCTATCTATCTATCTATCTATCTAATCTGAGGGTTCTTGCTGGGACTTTACTGTACTCGGCTGACAAAATTTTGTGATTCCTTTGACATGCGTGCAAAAAAATCGGACAGCAGATGGATGGAATGTGTGCCATGCAATTTTTTTTCTGGCACCCATTGACTTACATTGACAAGTCTCATACAATATATGCAGTCAATCGCTGCAATTTTTTCCCGACATCAATAAGAACAGAGAAAAAATACACAGATGAGCACTGCCTCATTCAATAACATTGGTCAGAATGCAATGCAATCTTTTCTCGCAATGCACTCCACCATATTATATACCATTGTGAGCAAGCCCTTATTGAAACAAAAACTAAACCCAAAAAAGAATTGTTGATTTATGCTTTCTGTATATTTTCACCACACTTCATTTTTTTCCCCAGTACATTGATTGGTAAAATAAATTGTCATTTATCTTATGGTACATATATTTTTAATGGCAAAATAAATTATGTCATATACCCATACGACACATTGTTATATCCCCACTGAGGAAGCAGTGTGCGACTAAGCATCAGTATACGGGTACTTTTAGATAGCACTATTAACTATCCACTATTATATTTATTCAATCTGATGTGATATTTATCATTTTGATTTTGATATATTTAATTGACATGTTATGGATCATAGCTTTATCCTTATGAAATCATGTCTAGATATATGCATGGACTTGCACTTATATTTATGGCGATCAAAAAGTCATATGTAATAACAAAAGGTATAAATGAAAACGCCAAATCGTCCGACAAAAAAAAGCCTTAACATGGCTCATTCTGCAAAAAAATTAAAAAGTTACCTCTCTCAGAATATGATAATGCAAAAACTAATTTGTTTTTGTATAATATTGTGTTTAGGGTGTAAAAATAGCAAAGCATAAAAAACAAAATATTATCGCTGTAATCATACCGACCAATGAACAAATGGGTCTTATCACTTTTACCGCATGGTGACTGACGCGAAAAATAAAAAATAAAAATAACTGAATTGCTGTTTTTTGTTTGAAATATCTGAATAAAAAGAGATAAAAAATATTATGCTCTCAAACGGCTGTTAAACAAAAAATAGAAAAATTACAGCTCACAGAATATGGCGACGAAAAATACTACTTTTTAGAAAAAATTTTTTTTTACTGTGTAATAGAAGCAAAACATAAAAACCAATATAAATTTGGTATAGCTGTAATCGCACTGATACGAAAAATAAATCCCCCTTATCCCTTATGCTGCACGATGAACAGTGCAAAAATGAAAATAACAATTATTCTTGTACTCCTGTCTATTTGTCCATTTTACTTCCCAAACATTCGTAATAAGGCTCAGCTCACATTTATCTGGCATTCTCAAATGAGCGCTTTTGTAGTGATTTCCATGTAAACCCCCTGACAGAACCACTCAATTATGAGGCAGATGTAGATACTTTGGACTGATCTCTGTCCTGGCGAAGTCCCATAATTTTGGGTGCCTTTTCAGCACAAAAGTGTGGGCAACTACTGATATGTGCATGCCTAAAAAGATGGATACCACTGGAGCAGATGCCAAATGGACTCCAAAGTGTCTTCATCTACAGTACCTCATTATGGTTCTGTCGGAGTTTTTGACTGAATCACATTTTTGTGGGATTTTCACGGAAACCTCGACATGAGAATATGGTCTATCCTTATACTGAAAGTGATCAAAAATTTTATGCAACCAAAAATGTTACAGATAAAAACCTTGATTTATCCAGCACAAAACCAACCACCACTCAGGTCCGTCATCTGTCACTGGAACTATACTATAGGGGGTTCGCATTTTACTGGTACAGCAAAGAAAAGTGACATGGCTCCTACCACCTCAAATGAAATCCAGTAAATTCTGCTCTCCCAAGTCCTAATGTCCCTCTCCTTCTGAGCTCCACTGTGACTAAACCACAGTAATTGGCCACATGATTGTAATTTTTGTAGTGGGAAGAGAGAAATTGTCAATTTATGGGATGTGTGTCATGAGAAGCACAAGTTGGGTACAATGTATGAGTGCGCTACAATATGTGGGGGCTTTACACTTTATGGGAGCACAATGCGTGGGCACTAAACTGGCATACTTGCAATTCTCCAGAATAAAGCACAGCATGGATGTTACAAAATAGTTACTGCAGCCATAGATGCATTCATTCAGAGGTGCAACTTCTACAATGGGGTCATTTTTGAGTTTTTCTGCTATTCTGTCACCTTTGGGATTCTGCAAATGTTGCCTGCAAGCTATTTAAGCAAAATCTGTGCTCCAAGAGCCAAACAGCACTCCTTCCTTCTCAACCCTAATGTGTAGACAAAGAGTAATTTATGATGACATTTGGGGCATCAACATGTTCGAGAGAATTTGCACAATAAATTATGTGGTCCAATTTCATCTACTGACCCTTGTTTTTTTCTGAAAAATTTGCAGCAAATGCAAAAATTACATTTTTTTCAATTAAGATGTCTTATTTCCGTGTCTCAATGTTATAAAATTCTGTGAGGCACCTATAGGTTCAAAATACTCACTACACCATTATATCAATTCTTTAGGCAAGGGAGTTTCCAATATGGGGTCACTTAGGGGGGTTTCTGCTGTACTGGCTCCTTAGGGGCTCTGCTAATGAAGCCCACAATCTATTCCAATGGATTCTGGATTCTAAAAGCCAAGAAACACTTCTTCCCATCCGATCCCTACCATGTGCTCCAACAGGAGTATTCAACCACATATGGCGTACTGTCACATTTGGGAGAAATTGTATAAAAAATTGTGTGGTCCAATTTCTCCCATTACTCCAAGTGTAATTTATAAATTTGGTGCTAAAACAGTATTTTAGGGGAAAAAAATATTTTTTTTGTTCTCACATCTCAATGATATAAACTTTTGCAAAACAGATGTAGGTTAAAATGCTCAGTACACCCCTAGATGAATCCTATTTGGGGTCTAGTTTCTAAAATGGGTTCATTTGTTGGGGGTTTCTGCTGTTTTCACATGTCAGTGGCTCTCCAAATATGACATGGCATTCACTATCCATTCCAGACAAATAGCGCTTTTTTTTTCTAAGCCCTGCCATGTGCCCAAAACAGATGTTTTTGACCACATATGGGGTATGAGGTTACAAATTTAGGGCTAAAACTACATTTTCATTAAAAAATGAAGTTTCTATAAGACAACCTAATGTTATCAATTCTGTGTAGTACCTGTGCATTCAAAATGCCTACTATACCCCTGAATAAAATCCTTGAGCGGTGTAGTTTCCAAAATAGGATCACTTGTGCGGAGTTTCTATTGCTTAAGCATATCAAGGGCTCTCCAAACGCGACATGATGACTGCAGACCATTCCATCAAAGTCAGTGTTCCAAAATGTAATTCTTTCCTTTCTTTTCTGAGCCCTGCCGTGCACCTGAACAGTCTTTCCAAACATATGGGACATCAGCGTACTCAAGAAAAATTGCACAACAAATGTTTGGGTCCATTTTCTACTGTTACCCTTGTAAAAATAAAAAAATGGGGCTAAAACTACACTTTTGTGGAAAAAAAATATTTTTTTTATTTTCATGGCTTTACATTATAAACTTTGAAAAAATATCTGGGGGTACAGGGTGCTCACCACACATCTAGATACATACCTTCAGGGGTCTAGTTTCCAAAATGGAGTCACTTGGGGGGTTTCCACTGTTTAGGCACATAATGGATTCGCAATGGCGTCTGCTTTAGGTTCTAGCCATTTTTGCATTAAAAAGTTCAAATGGTGCTCCTTCCTTCTGAGCTCTGACGTGGGCCCAAACTATGGTTTTCCCCACATATGGGGTATCAGCATACTCAGGAGAAATTTTGTGGTTAAGTTTCTCCTATTACTGTGGTAAAAAGCACCTGTGGGATCCAGGGTGCTCACCACACATCTAGATACATTTCTTCTGGGGTCTAGTTTCGAAAATGTGGTAACTTGTAGCGAGTTTCTACTGTTTATGCACAAAAGGGACTTTCCAAACATGACATGGCATCCGTTCTCAATTCCAGTAATTTTTATAGTCTAAAAGTCAAACAGGGCTCCTCCCCTTCTGAGCACTGTTGTGCGCACAAGCAATAGTTTTCCCCCATATATGGGATATCAACATACTCAAGAGAAATTGCACAACAATTTTTTGCATCCATTTTATCGTATTACTCTTGTGAAACTAAATTAAATTATGGCTAAAGTACATTTTTTGTGAAATAAAGTAAAATGTTAGTTTTTTCCTTCCACATTGCTTTCGTTCCTGTGAAGCATCTGAAGGGGTAATGCACTTTTTGAATGTGGTTTTAAGGATGTTCAGAGGTGCAGTTTTTAGAATGGTGTCACTTTTGGATATTTTCCCCCCAAATTCACTTCAAATATGATGTGGTCCCTAAAAAAAATGGTTTTATAAATGTTGTTGGAAAAAGAAGAAATTGTTAATTTAATAAAGTTATAACTCTTCTAATTTCCTAACAAAAACTGTTTCAAATATTATGCAGATGTAAAGTACACATGTGATGAATGGTATGTTTTAACTATTTTGTGAGACATAACTCTCTTATTTAAGAGCATAAAAATTTGAAGTTTAAAAATTCCAAAATATTCTAAACTTTTGCCAAATTTCTGATATTTTAATAAACAGATGTCATATATTTTACTACTATTATGAAGTACAATGTGTCACTAAAATAGACTCAGAATCAGTGGGATCAGTTGAAACATTCCATAGTTATTACTACATAAAGCAACACTGGACAGATTTAAAAAATTTGGCCTTGTTATTAACGTCAAAATTGGCTCGGTCTCTAAGGGTTCACTGTAAATAACCTTTATAAAAAATTACTTTTATTGAAAACAACCCTGCAAGAGTGAAAAACATGCAAGAGCACAAAAAATGCTAGACAATAATAGGAACAGAAACAGGTAGGTGATATGACCTCATGGTCATGGCACCTCCCTGACTGCACGGGTCGGAGACCTATATAGAGTTAGCCTGAATCTGTGCCACTGCTCATACGTTGACTGTACCAAGAATAGCTCAAATGCCCCTAAATGAGGAACAAATGGTAACCAACGATATCCCCAATAGTAAAATCCTCAAATATGGAATAAATATCTGAGGGAGGAAAGTACAAAAAACTGCCTCAATTTCACAAAAAAGAAGATGAGTTTCAGTTGAGGAATAGGAAATATTGCAGCATGAAAATGACAATAGCTATAACCAGTTACACCTCAAGTAAACATCTGAATGCATGTCTAAACAGCACACTGCAAGAATCGGTTCAGCATACTGTAGGGGTTTCACTCACTCAGGTGCGACGGCTGACACTTAGGAGGCAGGTTCCAACAAAAGTTCAAAGGTTTATTGCTTCATAAACCAGTTAGCATAAACAGCAGACAAATAGCCTTTAACTCAGGCAAAAGGAAAAAAACAACTGTCCATTCCTTCAGGCTCAGACCTGGAGCCTTAACAACCTCTGGAGGCTAGCACCTCCACACATATCCACTGTGTTAAGCATTAACCTGTCTTATATAGAGCTAACCACACCCAGTAACCCATCACATGATTAGCCATGTGGTCTGACATCACCACAGGTCCTGAAAGAGATAAATATACATGGTTATGTGCAACAAAGAAATACTCGGGCTACCTTACAGCAACAAGCCACCTATGCGACACATATCTCCCGTCGACTACACACCCTTTAGCCATGCTACATACCTCCCCCTCTGCCTAAAGCCGTGGGGCTTGGCACTTTCCCCCACTAAACAAGGGATTCTTGACAGGGCATCTGCATTACCGTGCAGCTTTCCGGCCCTATGTTCCACATGGAAACTGAAGTCCTGCAGGGTTAAGAACCAACGGGTGACCCTAGCATTTCTACCTTTTGTTTCCCTCATCCATCTAAGTGGGGCATGGTCAGATATTAGTCTGAATTTACGACCCAGCAGATAGTACCGTAACGTGTCCACCGCCCACTTTATGGCCAAACACTCTTTTTCCACGACTGAGTAGTTCTTCTCAGATGAGGACAGCTTTCTACTCAGATAGAGAACAGGATGCTCCTCCCCATGTAGCTCTTGGGAAAGGACTGCTCCTACCCCAACATCTGAGGCATCTGTCTGAAGAATAAATTCTTTCTTGAAGTCCGGGGCCATCAGAACGGGCTGCTTACATAGAGCCCCTTTCAACTCTTGGAAGGCTGACTCTGTCTCTTCGGACCATTTAACCATCACCGATTTTGTCCCCTTTAGCAGATCAGTCAGAGGCACAGCCACTGTGGTGAAGTCGGGATGAACCTCCTGTAATATCCCACGATTCTCAGAAAGGTTTTAACTTGCTTTTTGGAGAGTGGTTTCGGCCATGTTTGGATTGCCTCCACTTTCCTGATTTGGGGCTTTATTTCTCCACGACCCACTATATAGCCTAGGTATTTAGCTTCTTCCTTACCCAAGGCACACTTCTTCGGGTTTATTGTAAACCCCGCCTCTCTTAGAGCATCAAACACCGCTTGGACTTTCTCCAGATGACTTTCCCAGTCCGGGCTAAAGATGATGATATCATCTAGGTACGCAGCAGCGTAGGCCTTATGGGGTGCAAGGACTCTATCCATAGCCCTCTGGAAGGTCGCCGGAGCTCCCTGTAGGCCAAACGGCATCCGGACATACTGGAAGCATCCATCAGGTGTCGAAAAGGCCGTCTTCTCCTTGGCTTCCTGTGCCATGGGGATCTGCCAATACCCCTTTGTCAAATCCAAGGTGGATATATATCTGGCGTGCCCAAGCCTTTCGATGAGCTCATCAACGCGGGGCATGGGATAAGCGTCAAACTTGGAGACCTCATTCAACTTCCGATAGTCATTGCAAAATATCCACTCTCCATCAGGTTTTGGGACCAGGACAATTGGGCTCGACCAACCGCTCTTGGATTCCTCAATGACTCCAAGCTTCAATATACACTCCACTTCCTTGGAGATAACTTCTCGACGAGCCTCAGGAATATGATAGGGCTTCACGTTCACCCGCACATGTGGCTCTGTTAGGACCTCATGCTCTATGACCTTTGTGTGTCCTGGCAACTCTGAAAACAGGTCCCTGTTTTTCTGGAGTAACTCTTGGCACTGCTGTTTCTGGGTCTTCGATAGCGTCTCCACTATAGTAACCGCTCCAACCTCACCTTCTGGGTTGCTTAACAACGATGGAGTTACTGTCGGCTCTCTATCTTGCCACGGCTTGATGAGGTTGACATGGTATACTTGGAATGGTTTCCGTCTTCCTGGTTGGTGAATTTTATAATTTACTTCACCAAGTTTCTCAACAACCTCATATAGCCCTTGCCATTTGGCCAAGAACTTGCTTTCTACCGTCGGAACTAACACAAGAACGCGGTCTCCCGGATTGAACTGCCTCACTCTTGCAGACCGGTTGTAGACTCTGGCTTGAGCTTCTTGTGCCTGGAGGAGGTGTTCTTTCACGATAGGCATCACCTTTGCAATCCTCTGCTGCATCAGGGCCACATGCTCAATGACGCTTCTGTGGGTCGTGACTTCGGCTTCCCAGGTTTCCTTGGCTATATCCAGGAGTCCTCGCGGATGTCGGCCATATAGAAGCTCAAACGATGAGAACCCTGTGGAGGCCTGTGGAACTTCACGAATGGAAAACATCAGATAGGGTAAGAGACAATCCCAGTCTCTACCGTCTTTCTCAATAGCTTTTCTCAGCATGCTCTTCAGTGTCTTGTTAAATCTCTCAACAAGGCCATCTGACTGGGGATGGTACACCGAGGTCCTCAACTGGGAGATTTTCAGGGCTTTGCATAACTCCCTCATCACCTTGCTCATGAAAGGTGTCCCCTGGTCAGTCAGGATCTCCTTCGGCAGACCTGTCCGGGAAAAGACATGGACCAACTCGCGGGTTATACTCTTCGAGGAAGAATTTCTCAAGGGAATTGCCTCAGGATAGTGTGTGGCATAGTCCAGGATGACTAATATATACTGATGGCCCCGGGCTGATTTAACTAAGGGACCAACCAAGTCCATGGCAATTCTCTCGAACGGCAAATCAATAATGGGCAGTGGCACAATGGGGTTCCGGAAATGAGGAGTGGGAGCAGTTAGCTGACATGTAGGGCAGGACCTGCAATAGTTCACTATTTCCCGGTGACACTCAGGCCAATAGAACCTCTGCACAACCCGTTCCTGCGTTTTTTTCACCCCTAGGTGTCCACCCAAGATGTGTGAATGGGCCATGTCCAACACCTTCCGTCTATATGGACCCGGCACTACCAACTGCTCTACCAACTCCTCCCTTATTTTCGTGACCCGGTACAACAACTCCCCACTGATCAGAAAATGGGGAAATCTTGTGTCTGCCCCCGGCTCCTGTACCACCCCGTCAATAACTGTGACATTATTAAAGGCTTCCCTCAGAGTGGGGTCCTTATGTTGGGCAGTCCCAAAATTCTCACCGGTTACCTCTAACTCCATAATGTCAGATGCAGGGGACTGTTTCTCCTCATCCTCAACCAGAACACAAAAAGGAAACCTGTCTGTCTCTGGGTGTGGAGTCACCCTTCCAGGGATCATTGGTTCCCTACTCTTGCTAGGGAGCTCAGAATCTTTTCCCCACAAATCCCAAAACAAACAGAAATCCCGGCCAATAATTATAGGGTGCAACAAGTCCTGCACGACGCCGACTATGTGGGACTCAGTGCCACATGCCGTTTCAATGTCCACCCTGGCCAAAGGGTAGTCCTTTGCATCACCATGTATGCACCGCACTCCGACCTTCTTTCCCGGGAGCAGGTGGAGAGGAAAAGTGGCCCTCACCAGGGTCACTAGGCTCCCCGAGTCTAACAGTGCCGTAACTGCTCGACCATTCACCTTTACGGGACACGCTTGAGGTCCCTTGTTGGGCGGAGAGTTCACACTGCAGGCTGGATACGCATAGTATGAACAACGATGTCCCATGCTGCAGTCCATCTGCTCAGTGGTCTGGGAACAACGGGCAGCTATATGTCCGGGCCTGTGGCACCTCCAGCAAATAATATCACCCGTAGGGACCTTGGGCACCACCTCCCCCACCCTTTGTGACCTTGGATGCCCCACCCCTTTTTGGGACTCAGCAGCTTTCTGGGACCCCCAGTACGGCATGGGCTGCCTCCCAAAGGAGCCTTCCATCCCTTGGTATCTCTTGACCAGTCCGATCAGTTCGTCGGCATTCTGGGGATCACCCTGGGCAACCCAAGTCTGTATGGACCTCGGGAGGGAATGCACAAACCGATCCATCATCACCCGTTCTCCCATCTGTGCAGGCATAGAGGAGTCTGGCTGCAGCCATTTCTGGACCAGGTGCAACAGGTCAAACATTTGGGAGCGAGGCGGTTTGTCCCGGTGATAGGCCCAGCAGTGAACTCGCTGTGCCCTAACAGTCAGTGTCACCCCCAAACGTGCGAGAACCTCGGCTTTCAATTTGTCATACTCCTTGGCATCCTGCAAAGTCAAATCATAGTATGCCTTCTGAGGTTCCCCCATCAGGTAAGGCGCCAACACCTCTGCCCACTGCTCTGGTGGAAGTTTTTCCCTCTCAGCGACCCTCTCAAACACCGTCAGGAAGGCCTCAACATCATCCCCGGGAGTCATTTTCTGTAATGCGCGTCTTACCGTCTTCCGGACGTGGGTGTCATCAGCCAAACCTGGGGTTGGGGCGCTCGTCTTGCCCTGGATGGCAGTTGCCAGAAGCTGCATCTGCTGCCGTTGCTCCTGCTGGTTCTGTTGCATCTGTTGCCGTTGCTCCTGCTGGCTCTGCCGTAGCTCCTGCTGGCTCTGTTGTATCTGCTGCATCAACAGCTTGTTGGTCTCTTGCTGGTTCTGTTGCAACTGCTGCATAAACAGCCTGTTAGCCTCTTGCTGCTGTGACTGCGACTGGACCAAGTGTTTCAGTAGGTCCTCCATTTTCCTCAGCAATGCTTGCTGGCTTACAGCCGACTTGACCCAGGACATTAAAAAATAGACTTACATCTCCACTGGGAACGCTGCCCGCACGTCTACCACCAATTGTAGGGGTTTCACTCACTCAGTTGCGACGGCTGACACTTAGGAGGCAGGTTCCAACAAAAGTTCAAAGGTTTATTGCTTCATAAACCAGTTAGCATAAACAGAAAACAAATAGCCTTTAACTCAGGCAAAAGGAAAAAAACAACTGTCCATTCCTTCAGGCTCAGACCTGGAGCCTTAACAACCTCTGGAGGCTAGCACCTCCACACATATCCACTGTGTTAAGCATTAACCTGTCTTATATAGAGCTAACCACACCCAGTAACCCATCACATGATTAGCCATGTGGTCTGACATCACCACAGGTCCTGAAAGAGATATATATACATGGTTATGTGCAACAAAGAAATACTCCGGGCTACATTACAGCAACAAGCCACATATGCGACACATATCTCCCGTCGACTACACACCCTTTAGCCATGCTACAATACAGACAAAAGAATTGGTGTAAGCAGGAGTGCACTGTTCCCTACACTAGAGCTTGCTGCAAACCTTACCACTTGTGGAAGTTTTGTGAAATTGAGGCTGCTTTTTTGCACATCCCTCCCTCAGACATCTATTGCATAGTTGAGGTTTTTACTACTAGAGATATCATCATTATATATATATATATATATATATATATATATATATATATACACTCACTGGCCACTTTATTAGGTACACCTGTCCAACTTCTTGTTAACACTTAATTTCTAATCAGCCAATCACATGGCGGCAACTCAGTGCATTTAGGCATGTAGACATGGTCAAGACAATCTCCTGCAGTTCAAACCGAGCATCAGTATGGGGAAGAAAGGTGATTTGAGTGCCTTTGAACGTGGCATGGTTGTTGGTGCCAGAAGGGCTGGTCTGAGCATTTCAGAAACTGCTGATCTACTGGGATTTTCACGCACAACCATCTCTAGGGTTTACAGAGAATGGCCCGAAAAAGAAAAAAAGTCCAGTGAGCGGCAGTTCTGTGGGCGGAAATGCCTTGTTGATGCCAGAGGTCAGAGGAGAATGGGCAGACTGGTTCGAGCTGATAGAAAGGCAACAGTGACTCAAATCGCCACCCGTTACAACCAAGGTAGGCCTAAGAGCATCTCTGAACGCACAGTGCGTCGAACTTTGAGGCAGATGGGCTACAGCAGCAGAAGACCACACCGGGTACCACTCCTTTCAGCTAAGAACAGGAAACTGAGGCTACAATTTGCACAAGCTCATCGAAATTGGACAGTAGAAGATTGGAAAAACGTTGCTTGGTCTGATGAGTCTCGATTTCTGCTGCGACATTCGGATGGTAGGGTCAGAATTTGGCGTAAACAACATGAAAGCATGGATCCATCCTGCCTTGTATGGAGCATCTTTGGGATGTGCAGCCGACAAATCTGCGGCAACTGTGTGATGCCATCATGTCAATATGGACAAAAATCTCTGAGGAATGCTTCCAGCACCTTGTTGAATCTATGCCACGAAGAATTGAGGCAGTTCTGAAGGCAAAAGGGGTCCAACCCGTTACTAGCATGGTGTACCTAATAAAGTGGCCGGTGAGTGTATATATATATATATATATATATATATATATATATATATATATATATATATATATATATATATATATATATATATATATACAGCTCTGGCAAAAATTAAGAGACCGTCACGTCAAATCCCTGTCATGGGCAGCCCAATCTCAAGACTTGAACCCCATTGAAAACCTCTGGAATGTAAGGGGATGATGGATAGTCACAAGCCATCAAACAAAGAAGAACTGCTTAAATTTTTGTGCCAGGAGCAGTGTGAAAGAACTGCTTTGTGAGGATTTAAGTTTTTCCTTACAATTGAACTATTTGTATTTCTAAAACTGAGATTTTTTTATATACAGCTCTGGCAAAAATTAAGAGATCACCACATCAAAAATCTGTCATGAGCAGCCCAATCTCCAGACCTGAACCCCATTGAAAATCTCTGGAATGTAATCAAGAGGATGATGGATAGTAAAAAGCCATCAAACAAAGAAGAACTGCTTAAATTTTTGCACCAGAAGCAGTGTGAAAGACTGGTGGAAAGCATGCCAAGACGCATGAAAGCTGTGATTAGAAATCATGGTTGTTCCACAAAATATTAATTTTTGCGTTTATTTCTAAAAAAATCGGAAATTTGGTGAAAATTTTGAAAATTTCGCAATTTTCAAATTTTTAATTTTTATTCCGTTAAACCAGAGAGTTATGTGACACAAAATAGTTAAAAAATAACATTTCCCGCATGTCTAGTTTACATCAGCACAATTTTGGAAACAACATTTTTTTTTTGCTAGGAAGTTATAAGGGTTAAAATTTGACCAACGATTTCTCATTTTTACAACGAAATTTACAAAACCATTTTTTTTAGGGACCACCTCACATTTGAAGTCACTTTGAGGGGTCTATATGAGAGAAAATACCCAAAAGTGACACCATTCTAAAAACTGCACCCCTCAAGGTGCTCAAAACCACATTCAAGTAGTTTATTAACCCTTTAGGTGTTTCACAGCAGCAGAAGCAACATGGAAGGAAAAAATGAACATTTCACTTTTTAGTCACAAAAATGATCTTTTAGCAACAATTTTTTTATTTTCCCAAAGGTAAAAGGAGAAACTGGACCCAAAAAGTTGTTGTCCAATTTGTTCTGAGAACGCTGAAACCTCATATGTGGGTGGAACCACTGTTTGGGCGCACGGCAGGGCTCGGAAGGGAAGGAGCGCCATTTGACTTTTTGAATGAAAAATTAGCTCCATTCGTTTGCAGACACCATGTCGTGTTTGGAGAGCCCCTGTGTGCCTAAAGATTGGAGCTCACCCACAAGTGACCCCATTTCAGGAACTAGACACCCCAAAGAATTTATCTAAATGCATATTGAGCACTTTGAACCCCCAGGTGCTTCACAAATTGATCCATAAAAATGAAAAAGCACTTTTTTTCACAAAAATTTTATTTTAGCCTCAATTTTTTTCAATTTCACATGGTCATCAGGATAAAATGGATGCTAAAATTTGTTGGGCAAATTCTCCTGAGTACACTGATACCTCATATGGGGGGTAAATCACTGTTTGGGCGCACGGCAAGGCTCGGACGGGAAGGAGCGCCATTTGACTTTTTGAATGAAAAATTAGCTCCAATCTTTAGCGGACACCTTGTCGTGTTTGGAGAGCCCCTGTGTGCCTAAACATTGGAGCTCCCCCACATATGACCCCATTTTGGAAACTAGGCCACCCAAGGAACTTATCTAGATGCATATTGAGCACTTTAAACCCCCAGGTGCTTCACAAATTGATCCATAAAAATGAAAAAGTACTTTTTTTTTCACAAAAATGTTATTTAAGCCTCAATTTTTTCATTTTCACATGGGCATCAGGGTAAAATGGATGCTAAACTTTGTTGGGCAATATCTCCTGAGTACACTGCTACCTCAAATGTGGGGGTAAACCACTGTTTGGGCGCACGGCAAGGCTCGGAAGGGAAGGAGCGCCATTTGACTTTTTGAATGAAAAATTAGCTCCAATCTTTAGCTGACACCATGTCGCGTTTGGAGAGCCCCTGTGTGCCTAAACATTGGAGCTCCCCCACATATGACCCCATTTTGGAAACTAGACCACCCAAGGAACTTATCTAAATGCATATTGAGCACTTTGAACCCCCAGGTGCTTCACAAAATTGATCCATAAAAATGAAAAAGTATTTTTTTTCACAAAAAAATGTTTTAAGCCTCAATTTTTTCATTTTCACATGGGCATCAGGGTAATATGGATGCTAAAATTTGTTGGGAAATATCTCCTGAGTACACTGATACCTCACATGTGGGGGTAATCCACTGTTTGGGCGCACGGCAAAGCTCGGAAGGGAAGGTGCGCCATTTCACTTTTTGAATGAAAAATTAGCTCCAATCGTTAGAGGACACCATGTTGTGTATGGAAGGTATGTAGTGTATGTCAGGTTGGTGTGTGTGGTGTAGTATTCACCACACACACACACCAACCTGACGTACGCTATACCACACTGCACACCAACCTGACGTACACTACACCATACACACCAACCTGACACACTACGTCAGGTTGGGTTGTGTAGTGTATGTTAGGTTGGTGTGTGGTGTAGTGTACAGCAGGTTGGTGTGTGTGGTATAGTGTACACCACACACACCAACCTGATGTACACTACGCCACACACACCAACCTGACACACTACATCAGGTTGGTGTGTGTGGTGTAGTGTATGTCAGGTTGGGGTGTGGTGTAGTGTACAGCAGGTTGGTGTGTGTGGTGTAGTGTACACCACACACACACACCAACCTGACGTACACTATACCACATCAACCTGATGTACACTACGCCACACACACCAACCTGACACACTACGTCAGGTTGGTGTGTGTGGTGTAGTGTATGTCAGGTTGGGGTGTGGTGTAGTGTACAGCAGGTTGGTGTGTGTGGTGTAGTGTACACCACACACACACACCAACCTGACGTACACTATACCACACCACACACCAACCTGATGTACACTACGCCACACACACCAACCTGACACACTACGTCAGGTTGGTGTGTGTGGTGCAGTGTATGTCAGGTTGGGGTGTGGTGTAGTGTACGGCAGGTTGGTGTGTGTGGTGTAGTGTACACCACACACACACACACCAACCTGACGTACACTATACCACACAACACACCAACCTGATGTACACTACGCCACACACACCAACCTGACACACTACGTCTGGTTGGTGTGTGTGGTGTAGTGTATGTCAGGTTGGGGTGTGGTGTAGTGTACGGCAGGTTGGTGTGTGTGGTGTAGTGTACACCACACACACACACTTAAATTAAATAGTAATATGTTGGTATAGTGTTCAAACACTTTATTTAACGGACAACTAATACCTAAAAATACTTTATTAGAAAAATAGTTAAAATTGTAGTAGACAAAAACCCGCAAACCTACACTCAATGTGAACAAAGGGGCTACTGGTTATCCCTGTAATTCCCTATTAAACCCTTCCTAGCAGCGGAGGTTGGCACCCTAGCTTGTTCGCAATTTGGCGCCCCCACTCAACGTCGGCTGGTCCTGATATACTCTATAATACCCTACTATACAGCAGGACAGAAAGAAAAGGCCCGTATCAACACAAGGAGTGCCGCTAGGAAAATGGAAAAGGGAGGTGGGATGCAAAAGGGGATATATATATATAACGGCCACAGCAAAAATTCTAAATAAAGTGAGTTAGCCTATGCAACCAGAAAACTGGAATAGCCCTCGTAACAACTCAAAATATAGACACTACAGTCGAGAATTGGAATAGGGGTGTAATATGCTGTGGAAGGCCTAGTATAACTGACCCTCACAATCCCTAAAAGATACTGTCCCTACCTGGCTGCGGAGGTTGGCACCCCTAAATAAACACGCCAGTGGCGCCCCCGCTCTCGTCGACTGCTCCTCCGTAACCCTATCTACTTACCCTGGCTCCTATATCCATAGAAGAGAGAGGGGGGGGGGAAGGACAGAGGAAATATACCAAAGTGGGTGGGGGGAATAATTAGCTCTGTGTGTGATTAAGTTATAGCTAAGGTGTCGCTTTAAAGGTGCTGTGTGCTTGGAACATATTAGGATAGTTTTAAATACAGCAGATTATTACACAGTATATTGCACAAGTGCCTACCGGTAAACTACTTTCCGTCACTGGAGTCGCAGTATATACTGCAGGTACAAATAATTATCGATCTATCAGAGTAATGTTTATATATAGCGATATATAAGATATTGCACAAATGCCCGCCAGTAAGCTATTTATAGTCACTGGAATAGCAGTATATACCACAAGTACAGCTAATTATGCACCTATCAAAATAATTTATATATAGCGATTTATTGCACTGATTTATTGCACAAATGCCCTCTAACACACTTCTTCTAATTACCAGAGTAGTCATATCTCCGACACCTTATTGTTATACGTTTACCCTTTTACAGTGTGTGCAAGACCAATCCCCACATATATTTGTATCTCCCACCGGTCCAAAATACCAGGGTAATGTGCTGCACAATAATAGATACCACAGAGTAAACAAATGAAACTATACTTAACCACCTATTTTTGACTCAGAGTATATCCCCTATTGCACTTTGCCTAGCATATAGCCAAAAACCCACAGATAGACCAAATTCACTTATCTGGTGTTCATATGATACTTTAGCGCTAAAGTATCATATGAACACCAGATAAGTGAATGTGGGGATTGGTCTTGCACACACTGTAAAAGGGTAAACGTATAACAATAAGGTGTCGGAGATACGACTACTCTGGTAATTAGAAGAAGTGTGTTAGAGGGCATTTGTGCAATAAATAAGTGCAATAAATCGCTATATATAAATTATTTTGATAGGTGCATAATTATCTGTACTTGTGGTATATACTGCTATTCCAGTGACTATAAATAGCTTACTGGCGGGCATTTGTGCAATATCTTATATATCGCTATATATAAACATTACTCTGATAGATCGATAATTATTTGTACCTGCAGTATATACTGCGACTCCAGTGACGGAAAGTAGTTTGCCGGTAGGCACTTGTGCAATATACTGTGTAATAATCTGCTGTATTTAAAACTATCCTAATATGTTCCAAGCACACAGCACCTTTAAAGCGACACCTTAGCTATAACTTAATCACACACAGAGCTAATTATTCCCCCCACCCACTTTGGTATATTTCCTCTGTCCTTTCCCCCCCCCCCTCCCCCTCTCTCTTCTATGGATATAGGAGCCAGGGTAAGTAGATAGGGTTACGGAGGAGCAGTCGACGAGAGCGGGGGCGCCACTGGCGTGTTTATTTAGGGGTGCCAACCTCCGCAGCCAGGTAGGGACAGTATCTTTTAGGGATTGTGAGGGTCAGTTATACTAGGCCTTCCACAGCATATTACACCCCTATTCCAATTCTCGACTGTAGTGTCTATATTTTGAGTTGTTACGAGGGCTATTCCAATTTTCTGGTTGAATAGGCTAACTCACTTTATTTAGAATTTTTGCTGTGGCCGTTATATATATATATCCCCTTTTGCATCCCACCTCCCTTTTCCATTTTCCTAGCGGCACTCCTTGTGTTGATACGGGCCTTTTCTTTCTGTCCTGCTGTATAGTAGGGTATTATAGAGTATATCAGGACCAGCCGACGTTGAGTGGGGGCGCCAATTTGCGAACAAGCTAGGGTGCCAACCTCCGCTGCTAGGAAGGGTTTAATAGGGAATTACAGGGATAACCAGTAGCCCCTTTGTTCACATTGAGTGTAGGTTTGCGGGTTTTTGTCTACTAAAATTTTAACTATTTTTCTAATAAAGTATTTTTAGGTATTAGTTGTCTGTTAAATAAAGTACACCACACACACACACCAACCTGACGTACACTATACCACACCACACACCAACCTGATGTACACTACGCCACACACACCAACCTGACACACTATGTCAGGTTGGTGTGTGTGGTGCAGTGTATGTCAGGATGGGGTGTGGTGTAGTGTACGGCAGTTTGGTGTGTGTGGTGTAGTGTATGTCAGGTTGGGGTGTGGTGTAGTGTATGGCAGGTTGGTGTGTGTGTGTGGTGTTGTGTATATCAGCCTGGTGTGGGTTAGTTCTGTAGTGGAATATCAGGATGTGGCTAGTCCACGGACGTGTGATGAATTCTGAAGCATTCATTCAAACACAGTCCAGGTTCGTCGGGACACGTTTCACATTGGAAACGAGTTTCCCTTCTATATCCCCCTTTTATAGCACACCCGGCACCTTTTTTTTGCTCTCCCCTGAAAATGTTGCCCTGGTACCATACGGGAACCTTGAGTTCCAGAGGTGCTGGGGCCTGCTCCTTCCATGCCTCCAATCAGGGCCTTTATCACTGCCTCTTGACACTGAAGGAAGGTGTTGTTGGTCTGACCTGCACATCGTGATAGCACGTATGCGTTATGCAGTGCCATTTGTACGATGTGCACAGACAGTTTTTTATACCACACCTTCGTCTTCCGCATGGCACTATAGGGCTGGAGGACTTGATCAGAAAGATCAACTCCCCCTATGTGTTTGTTGTACCCCAGGGCACAGTCCGGTTTGTGGACCTGTGCTGGGGTACCTCAAACGGTGGTGGCCGTGGTGCCGGGACCATGGATTGTGGTCAAGAAAAAGACGTCCCTTTTGTCTTTGAACTTGACCGCAAGCATGTTGCCTCTACATTGGGCCCGGCTCTCACCCTTTGGGAGAGTCTGCTCAATTAGCGACAAAGGGAGACCCCTCTTGTTTCTGCGCACGGTACCGCAAGCGACGGTAGCTCTGGCAGAGAGGGATTGAAAGAGTGGGATGCTTGTATAAAAGTTATCAACGTACAGTTGGGAACCTTTATCAAACAGTGGGTGGACCAAATCCCACACTATTTTCCCACTCAACCCCAGAGCAGGTGGACATTTTGGGGGCTGGATACTGCTGTCCTATCCTTGATAAACTCTAAAGCTGAGAGTGTACCCTGAGGTACTCTCACAGATCTTATAGAGCTTAATCCCGTACCTTGCCCTTTTGCTTGGCAGGTACTGACAGAACTGAAGCCTCCCTTTGAAGTGGATGAGGGATTCATCCACACAAATTTCCCTTTGGGGAATGTACACTTCAGCAAACTTGTTGCTGAAGTGTTCGATGAACGGCCGAATTTTGAACAGTCTATCAAAATTCGGGTCATCGCGGGGAAGGATGTCCGTATTGTCCCTAAAGTGGAGAAATTTATGAATCGCCTCAAAACGTTTGCGATTCATAACCATGCCATATATTGGAGTTTGATATAAAATATCAGTACTCCAGTATTGGTGAATTTCTGGTTTCTTCACAATCCCCATGTGAAGGACCAGTCCCCAATATTTCATCATTTCTACGGAGTCAACAGGATTCCAAGTAGTAAATGATGAACTTGGGTTTTGGGCAAAAAATTGCAGGGCATATAAGTTTGTTTGCTCCACCATGAGACTGACAATTGACTCCGAGAAAAAGACTTTGAAAAAGTCTATTTCCCTGAGGTTGGCAGTCTCGAATTGGATTCCTGATTGGGGAATGAAATCAGGAATCTGTGGAGCAAAATTTTCAGGGACGGGGGTCCAGACAGGGGCACTAGTGCTAGGTTGGGCGTGACTAGCACTAGGTTGGGGGTTACTTACACTTGGCTGTGGGTCTTCTCCCCTGGGCTCCGGCTCTCCTCCCCTTGTCTCTGGACGATTTCTCGTCCTGCGACATCTTGGGGGTGGCGAGTCCATGTCACTGGAGGAGGAAGAGTGGGAGGAATACAGAAAAGTGGGGTCCTCTTCCTCACTATCAGCTTCGGAGGCAAGAAAGGAATATGCCTCCTCAGCTGAGTACAGCCTTTGTGACTGGGATGAGCGGGACATTGTGTGTGTGGTGTGTGTGCATGCGTAAAGAAAATCTAAACTTTATTATATTGTTGCGTGTGCATGTGTATGTGCAAGTGTTTGGTGAAACATGTCCTCAGAACTACCAACCCTTATACTGGGAGACTTCAACATTCCCATCAACAGCCCCACTTCCACATCTGTATCCCAGCTTCTATCACTAACCACTTCTCTCGGCCTCTCACAGCTCTCAACCTCTGAAACACACAAAGACGGTAACACCCTGGACCTGGTCTTTGTCCCCTCTCTGACCACAACATTCTCTCCTTCACACTCACAATTCCTTGCCCACCCCAGCACTCTCCTACCTACCACACACTCAGAAATCTACAAGCCATTAACCCTCATACACTTTCAGACTCCTTACATTCATCACTGTCCCCAATCTCCTCTTTTTCCTGTCCTGATCTGGCAGTACATCACTACAATGACACTCTTAGAAGCACCCTAGACCAAGTAGCACCCCTCACCATCAGAACCTCCAAACACAGAGTGAAACAGCCCTGGCTCACATCGCAAACCCGATTTCTCCAGCGATGCTCTAGGTGTGCTGAACGCTTATGGAGGAAAACTCGCACACCAGGAGACTTCATACACTTCAAATTTATGTTAAGGACCTATAACTCTGCCCTTCACCTTGCCAAACAGTCCTACTACACCACCCTGATCTCCTCACTATCCAACAACCCCAAGAAACTTTTTAACACCTTTCACTCCCTCCTCAGGCCAAAAGCACAAGACCATATCACAGACATTTGTGCTGATGACCTGGCCTGCCACTTTATAGAGAAAATAGACAATATCCATCAGGAAATCCGCTCCCAGACACCAAGTGCAATGACTCCCATCCCTCCCTGCATCTCCCCTGGCTCACTCTCCACATTCGATCCCATCACAGAAGAAGTCTCCAAGCTCCTCTCCTCTTCTCGTCCGACTACATGCACCACCGACCCCATTCCCTCACACCTCCTCCAGTCTCTCTCTCCAGTCGTCACAACTCACCTAACTACAATTTTTAAACTCTCCCTTACCTCTGGCATTTTTCCCTCCTCCTTCAAACACTCTATCAATACTCCATTACTAAAAAAACCCACCCTTGACCCATCATGCACAAATAACTACAGACCAGTCTCCAATCTCCCCTTCATCTCAAAACTCCTGGAGCGCCTAGTCTACTCCCGACTTACCCGTTACCTCTCCACCCATTCCCTTCTAGACCCTTCACAGTCTGGTTTCCGCGCCCTACATTCGACAGAAACTGCACTCATCAAGGTGACCAATGACCTTCTGACAGCAAAATGTAACGGTGACCACTCTCTGCTCATTCTCCTCGATCTTTCTGCAGCTTTCGACACTGTTGACCACCCTCTCCTACTCTCTAGGCTCCAGTCACTAGGCATTAAGGACACTGCTCTCTCCTGGTTCTCCTCCTATCTTTCTGAATGCTCCTTCAGTGTTCTGTTCTCTGGCTCCACTTCATCTCCTCTTCCTCTCACTGTTGGGGTACCCCAGGGCTCAGTCCTTTGCCCCCTTCTCTTCTCCCTCTACACGGCCCTAATTGGACAGACCATCAGCAGATTTGGTTTTTAGTACCATCTTTATGCTGATGACACACAACTATACACGTCATCCACTGACCTTACCCCCGCTGTACTACAGAACGCCACTGACTGTCTGTCTGCAGTCTCCAACATCATGTCCGCTCTCTATCTGAAACTCAACCTCTCCAAAACTGAACTTCTTCTGCTCCTGCCTTCTACTAACCTCCCTAAATCTGACATTTCCCTCTCCGTGGGTTGCACCATCATAACACCCCGGCAGCAGGCACGCTGTCTGGGTGTTATGTTTGACTCCGATCTCTCCTTCACCTCCCACATACAATGTCTTGCCCGCTCGTGCCGCTTACACCTAAAGAACATCTCTAGAATCCGCCCTTTTCTCACCATGGAGACAACAAAAACTCTCACTGTCGCCCTAATCCACTCCCGTCTGGACTACTGTAACACTCTATTAATTGGCTTCCCCCTCACGCGACTTTCCCCTCTCCAGTCTATCCTTAATGCAGCAGCCAGGGTTGTCCATCTGGCTAATCGTTACTCGGACGTGTCCGCTCTTCGCCAGTCGTTACACTGGCTGCCCATTCATTACAGGATACAATTCAAAGTACTTGTTCTCACCCACAAAGCTCTCCATAGTGCGGCACCCCTTTACATCTCCTCCCTCATTTCTGTCTATCGGCCTAACCGACCTCTGCGCTCTGCAAATGACTTTCGACTAACCTCTGCACTAATCCGTACCTCCCACTCCTGACTCCAAGACTTCTCCCGTGCTGCGCCAATCCTCTGGAATGCTCTACCCCAAGACATTAGGACCATCCACAACTTGCATAGCTTTAGGCGCTCGCTCAAAACACATTTGTTCAGATCGGCCTATCACGTTCCCTAATCAAACTAATTTTATGTTTGTGTGTGTGTGTAACCCATTCACTACTTCCATCTACCCCCACCCCCGGAAGATGGCTGGACCATCACTGTAAATACACCATTGTAAATACACACCTGTGCTTTTTATCTCCCCACCTCATTGTGGATTGTAAGCTCTCACGAGCAGGGTCGTCTTATTTTGTCTTATTTTTGCTTTATTACTGTATTGTTAACGTTGTTACCTATGACTGTTGTGTTTGAAACTGTTAAACTGTAAAGCGCTGTGGAATATGTTGGCGCTATATAAATAAAGATTATTATTATTATTATTGTTATTATTAGGGGAGGAGGGGCTGACAGACGCAGGGGGCGGTAGGAGAGAAGAAAACAGCAGCAGGTGATAAAGGGGGGCAGGGGTGATCAGGTGGACAGGGGGGGCAGGGGGTGATCGGGGGGGAGTAGGGGGTGATCAGGGGGGGCAGAGGGTGATTAGCAGTGATCACTTTAGAGGGTGATCACCAGGGAAGGAGGGGCTGACAGATGCAGGGGGCGGTAGGAGAAAAGAAAGTAGAGCAGCAGCAGGTGATAAAGGGGGGCAGGGGGGGTGATCACCGGAGCAGGGGGTGATCAGGGGGGCAGGGGGGAGGGAGCGGAGGTTGGGGGAGTGGAGGACAGGAGAGGGGAGGTACCTGTGCTCAGCAGCAGTGGTGGTGCTGGCGGTAGCAGTGGGGGAGGCGGCGGTAGCAGCAGCGGCGACACTCTGAAGTGGTATGCAGCAGCGGCGGCGGCGATCGCGGTGCCTGGGGGGAGGTGAGCAGTCGGGCACCTCGCTCCTCAGCTTCCACAGATGGGATGAAGCTGAGGAGCGAAGCAGATACTGTTTTTCTCCGCCCCTCTACATCTGATTGGAGTGCTAGCGTCACATGGACGCTAGCTCCAATCAGAGCTGGAGGGGGTTAAAAAAGGTCACCCGGAGCGATCGTAGACCCGGGGGGCAAAGCCACCCCCCCTGGGCTGAAGTACAGGTCCCCCTGCACCTGCGGGTCTGGTGACATTTGAATGACCCTGGTCACCAGACCCGCAGGGAAGCTTTCCCGCCATGACGCCACATAGGCATCATGGGTCGGATTGGCACCGACTTTCATGACGCCTACGTGGCGTCAAGGGTCTGGAAGGGGTTAAGGTCTGGTGAATGTGGAGGCCAGGTCATCTGGCATAGCACCCAATCACTCTCCTTCTTGGTCAAATAGCCCTTACACACACTGAAGGTGTGTTTGGGGTCATTGTACTGTTGCAAAATAAATGATAGTCCAACTAAACGCAAACCGGATGGAATAGCATGCCGCTGCAAGATGCTGTGGTTGCCATGCTGGTTCAGTATGCCTTCAATTTTGAATTAATCCCCAACAGTGTCATCAGCAAAGCACCCCCACACCATCCCACCTCCTCCTCCATGCTTCACGGTGGGAACCAGGCATGTAGAATCCATCCGTTCATCTTTTCTGCATTGCAAAAAGACACGGTGGTTGGAACCAAAGATCTCAAATTTGGACTCATCAGACCAAAGCACAGATTTCCACTGGTCTAATGTCAATTCCTTGTGTTCTTTAGCCCAAACAAGTCTCTTCTGCTTGTTGCCTGTCCTTAGCAGTGGTTTCCTAGCAGCTATTTTACCATGAAGGCCTTCTGCACAAAGTCTCCTCTTAACAGTTGTTGTCTGCTGCTAGAGCTCTGTGTGGCATTGACCTGGTCTCTAATCTGAGCTGCTGTTAACCTGCAATTTCTGAGGCTGGTGACTAGGATAAATCCTTATCCTCAGAAGCAGAGGTTACTCTTGGTCTTCCTTTCCTGGGGAAGTCCTCATGTGAGCCAGTTTCTTTGTAGCGCTTAATGGTTTTTGCCACTGCACTTGGAGACACTTTCAAGGTTTTCCCAATTTTTCACACTGACTGACCTACATTTCTTAAAGTAATGATGGCCACTCGTTTTTCTTTACTTAGCTGCTTTTTTCTTGCTATAATACAAATTCTGACAGTCTATTCTGTAGGACTATCAGCTGTGTATCCATCAGACTTCTGCTCAACACAACTGATGGTTCCAACCCCATTTATAAGGCAAGAAATCCCACTTATTAAACCTGACAGGGCACACCTGTGAAGTGAAAACCATTTCTGGTGACTACCTTTTGAAGCTCATCAAGAGAATGCCAAAAGTGTGTAAAGCAGTCATCAAAGCAAAAGGTGGCTACTTTGAAGAACCTAGAATATAAGACATATTTTCAGTTCTTTCACACATTTTTGTTAAGTATATAATCCCACATGTGTTAATTCATAGTTTTGATGCCTTCAGTGTGAATTTACAATTTACATAGTCATGAAAATACAGGAAAATCTTTAAATGAGAAGGTTTGTCCAAACTTTTGCTCTGTACTGTGTATATGTTTTCAATAAAAGTTAATTTTTATAAGAGTTATTTACAGTGAAACCAAACCCTCGCTCTATCTTTATTGTTAGCCACTCGGTCACTAAGGGGTTAATTTAGATAAAAAGCCTAATAGATAAATACTGTTATGATCCTGTAGAAATACTGTAGCTGAAGTTCCGCTGTTGTCACAATGTTTTTGTTTTATACGTCTGAGCTCTATGTTTTCATATTTTAAACTATCTGAAAGAGTTTTACTTCATAGATTTATTTTTGCAATATGATACAGTTTGTCCAGGGTTTGTTCTAAAATGCAAACATGATGTATTTTTTCAATACAATATAAGTTAACATGCCAGGTGCTGAGTCTACTCTCTTTGTCTGAATCATTTTGCTTTGGGTAATAATTTTCCATGGCATTTAAATTACCCTTCAATAATGTATTTTGTTATTAGATAAGTATTTTAAGAGGAACTTAAGAAAATGTTAGCTAGTGAATGTTTACTTAGACATCTTTGTTTGATCCTATATTGTCCCGTCTGCTGTAGAGTTTATTTTCAATGACTACACAGAACTGTAGTACACACTCTGAGGCCTAACAGATGCCATCTGTAAAAGCATTTACTTTAAATTAGTGGGATAAGTAATCAAAAGAACTTCGTACCTAATGCAAAACTTTTGGTTGTTATTAAATATTCATTAGTGGGTGGTTTTGCTGTAACAATGTCAAAATCAGCAGGACATTTATGTCTGATTTCCTGAACAAGTCAAGATTGAATATGAATTTACAACTTATAGAGCATAAATTAATAAAAGCTAAATCAGCATATCTGGAAGTTTCTCTAGACTTTTTTCTTAAATACATAATGGCGTGGCATGATAACACCAAAATCTGCCCTGATAAGACCCCCTGCTTGATTTACACATGCTCAGTTTCCTTATTATTTTAAAGAGTGATTAGTGAATCTGTCTCAAATCAAACTCATTTGTGTACTCATAATTTAGGTAGGAAATTAAATTTGCATCAAAGATTTTTCATGCATGTGAATTGTTTCTTATTATGCTCTGGGATTCTCATAAACTCCAGAACATAATAAAGGTAAGGTGAAAGTGAAATTGGAGTAACGCTCATATTGTCACTCACCTGTCCTGCTGGTCTCCCTTGACGATCTCTCCATCATCTTCTTTCATTCAAGTCCACACAATGTACTCTTCTGGGATCATTACTTTGCTTTAGGGATTGTGGCACTGAGTACACCACAGAAGTCATGAAGCCAATCATGCTGCGACAACCTCATGGTGTGCATATACAAGGCCTATTCAGCTCTTTGGGAACACACGTCATGTCATCAAAGTGGGAAACCTGGTGCAGAATAAAGATGCCAAAAGGGATGTAATATAGGATTCTGAATGAAAGATGAGGTCAGAGGGAGCATCTCAGAGGAACGAATGGGGGATTATGGAGTAGGACAGATGAACAGAGAGGTGATCATTTTTCCTGGACCTCTGCAAATAAGCAGAATTGTGGTTGCCCTGATATTATTTTGCTAATTTCACCGAAAATGAATGACAAATAATATGGCTTGAATAGTAGAGATGTACAAACTTGTTCGGAAAACTTTTGACAATCAAAAATTTGGCACAAAATGTTGCACATTCCTATTCGTGTTCAGTTTCAAGAGCATTTTTACTCAAAATCGGCAATATCCGGTCATAGTTTGGTAAATCATCATGTTTCCACTAGTGCTTTTCTAATTGCTTTGGCTAGAGGATAGTGTTGCTGTACAATGAGCTGGGGAAGTGTTTAATGAGGGGATGGGATGTGGAGAGGTTAAATGAGCGGTGTGCTGTTTTTTTTATCCCCTTAGCTTTATGTATGTTGATTCCGGCAGTTGATAAGGAGCAGCAACCATCCACAATGTCATAATACAAGGTCTTCTGTGATTGGCTGCAAAAGTCACATGTCCTTGGCCATATAATAAGCAGGCATCTTGTTTTGCTGGCGCCATTTTCTCAGTGTCATAGTCAGGGCCGGCTACAGGTTTTCGTGATCCCCGAGCGAAAGAGTCTCAGTGGGCCCCTTTAACACATACCACAATTCATAATGCACAGTTACAGCAGAGAAATATAGGTATAGTACATTTCCAAAGATTTCACTTCTTACATTACATGAGTGATATCTATTGTAAATTCTTCAATAGGTCATAAATCAGACAGTATAGTCCTCCATACAGTATTATGGGCATCACATAATGCTCCATGCCGAATAATGTGCCCCATATATTGCTCCTTACAGTATTATGGGCACCACATAATGCTCCTTACATAATAATGAGCCCCACATATTGCTCCATACAGAATAATGAGCAACATACTGTATATTACTCCATACAGAATAATGGACCCTATGCAATGCTCCATACAGTATAATGAGCCACATGTAATGCTCCATACAATACAATGAGCCACATATATTGCTCCATACAGTATTATGGGCACCATATACAGTATTGCTCCATTCAGAATAAGAGGTCCCATATAATGCTCCATACAGTATAATGAGCCACATATATTGCTCAATACAGAATAATGAGCCCCATATATTGCTCCATACAGTATATAATAGGCCCCATATATTGTTCTATACAGTATAATGAGTCCCATGTATTGCTCTGTACTGTATAATGGGCCCCATATATTGCTCCATACATAATGGGTCCCATATAATGTCCTATACAGTATATGATGGGCTCCATATATTGCTCCATATATAGCAGGCCCCATATAATGCTCTGTACAGTATAGGATGGGCCCCATAGAGTATAATGAGCCCCATATATTGCTCCATACAGTATAATGAGCCCCAAATAATAATCCATACAGTATAATAAGCCTCGCATAATGCTCCATACAGTATATGATGTGCCCCATATAGTACTCTATACAGAATAGTTGCCATATAATGCTCCATATATAATGGGCCCCATATATAATGCTCCAGTGTATGATGTGCCCATATAATGCTCCATATATAATTGGCCCCATAATTGGCCCCATATATGATGCTCCAGAGTATGATGGGCCCATATATGATGCTCCAGTGTATAATGGGCTCCATATATGATGCTCCAGCATATAATGAGCCCCATTCATCATGGGCCCCATATATGATGCTTCAGTGTATGATAATCCCCATATATAATGCTCCAAATATAAAAAAATAAATACCTCTCATTGCTGGCTGCTGCTCTGCTCCGGACTCCTCAGTGTTGTTGTCTTACAGCTCTCTGAACTGTGACTGCTCAGGCAGAGGGCACACAGATCTGATGTCATCGTTCCCTCTGACCTGAATGTCACGGTCATCAAACGCGGCAGTGGTGGAGCTGGGACAGGTAAGTATCACAAGTGCCAGGACCCAACTCGCGGGTGTCTGCACTAGCACATAGTGCGCAGTTGTCCCCGACGGCCAGTGGGCCCCCTTGTCTGCTCAGAGCCTTGGCACTTGCCCGGGTATGCTGGGTGCTGATGCCGGCCCTGATCATAGTGCAGAGAAGCCCCATCTGATAATGCTGCAAGGGAAGTTTTCATTTAGCAAGACAGGATTCTGTCCTGTGTGAAATACATCTTCCAACATCTAACTAAATTGTGTAAAAACTGTGTGGCAGTCTCAGGAGGCCCCATTTGCTAATCCAAATCATTTGTGATAAAACTGTGCTTCAGGGAAAAATCAGAAGGCCAAATTTCCACTTAAAAATCGTTAGGCCTAATATTGTGGGGCAGCCAGGAGGCCCAATTAGCTAATCCAAATAATTTGTGATAAAACTGTGTTTCAATGAGAAATATGAAGGCCAAGTTTTCACTTAAAATCGTTAGGCCTAATATTGGGGTGCAGAAAGGAGACCCAATTAGCTAATCCAAATTGTTTTTGTGATAAAAATGTGTTTCAGAGACAAATAAGAAGGCCAGGTTTCCACTTTAAAATCGTTAAGACTAATATTGAGGTGCAGCGAGGAGGCACAAACAACTAATCCAAATCATTTTTGATAAAACTGTGCTTCAAGGACAAATCAGAAGGCCAGATTTTCACTTAAAAAACGTTAGGCCTAACAATAAGGTGCAGAAAGGAGACTCAGTTAGCTAATCCAAATAGTTTGTGATAAAACTGTGTTTCAGAGACAAATCAGAAGGTTAGATTTCCATTTAAAAATTGTTAGGCCTAATATTGTGGTGCAGCAAGCAGGTCAAATGAGCTAATCTAAATCATTTGTGTTAAAACTGTGTTTCAAAAAATTGTTAGGCCAAATACTTGGGTGCAGCCAAGAGGCCGAATTAGCTAATCCAAATAATTTCTGATAATACTGTTTTCCAAAGACAAACCAGAAGGCCAGATTTGAACTTAAAAATCGCTAGGCCTAATATTGGGGTACAGTGAGGAGGCTCAATTAGCCAATACAAATCATTTGTGATAAAACTGTGTTTCAGAGACAAATCAGAAGGCCAAATTTCCATTTAAAAATTGTTAGGCCTAATATTGTGGTGCAGCAAGGAGGCCAAATGAGCTAATCTAAATAATTTGTGTTAAAACTGTGTTTCAGTGACAAATCAGATGGCCTAATTTCCTTTTAAAAATTGTGAGGCCTAATATTGGGGTGCAGCCAGGAGGCCCAATAAGCTAATCCAAATTGTTTGTGATAAAACTGTGTTACCACAAAAAAATTGTTAGGTATAACAGTGTTGTTCAGGCACAGTATCTAACAAAATAAATAGTGATTGTTAATTTAGTGACAGTTGACTAACAGCTGGGGGCCTAAGGTTTTGAAATAGCAAGTTCCATGAAGGGAAAGCTACAAACAACATGTGTAGGAAAAAGCGAGGTTGTGGTGGAAGGGGGAATAGGTTTGGTGTTAATGAAAGCACAACTAAGCATACACCGTCTCATTCTTTCCAAAGACCACTGACAACATCTGCTACTGGATGGGCTACATAATTTCCTTTCTCTGGCAACCTCACATGCTCCAATGGATAGCAAAGCACTGCATCAAGTGGACTCTCCTTTTCCTCCACCTTAACATCACACACAGTACAATCCTCAGAACCCCAATCACCCTTGATTCTCCCCACGTCAAAAATTTGCAAAAGTCCAACTGACTGTGGGGAACCACAGATGGGCCATTCTGCAGAGCTGTACACACATTCTATTCCATGGGCATCAGAGGTCTGCTCCAAATAATTTTTTTCATGCTGGATCCAGGGTTGGAAGAAGTAGGGTCTGAGCAGAATCCAGACCTTCATCACCAGATGTTAAACACCAGGGGTGAATGTAATGCTGAAGAGATGAGCTATAGCCCTCTCACTCACCGGTGGTATCGCCACATGATGGACCTGGCTAATAAGCATCTTCCCCTTTGCAAGTTTCCTAACAAGTACTGGAGTGCTGCTTATCTCTTACCACATCAGAGCCCCACAGGGTCCCTCCTGGGCATTCCTACTGAAGGGTGGGCTTGCCATAGGTCTTACCGAGGCACTCAGTGCCATTCCTGCCGCAAGTCCTTTGCATATTTAAGTAGTGCTGTTCTTCTCCTGTTATGTGAATAGCCCTACCAGGTCCAGTTGGCATTACCATCACCAGACTGTATACAGCCGTCTTTATTCCCATAATTTCACATGACATCCAGCACAAAACTGTTAACTGTGGATTCACTTTCTTCAACCGGGATATTATAACAAAGTTTTTCTTTTCCAGTTTTCTCCAATAAGGATATTCTGATGAAGGTCCTATGACAGACCTAAAATGTTTAATTTAATCTCTTTGGTCTTGATGTACAATAAAGAAGGAATCATTATTTTCAAATACTGAGTGCCAAGTAATTTTTTTGCCAAAGCGGCTACCTAGTTACAGCTAAAGCTCCTGATGGTGGAGTTAGGTTTGTGCTGCAGGTAACCACCAGCTTACCCAAAAGGCGAGGATAGCAGTCATGGACTCACTGGTAGGGCAGGATTTGGATACTGATTCTGGTTCAGACAGTGCAGATTCTGGAACACAAGACAGGACAGGCATTTGTAGTGGTTCAAATACTATCATTGCGGCTACAGGCTCAGGTAACACCAGAGCGGTTTCAAGATTGGGTACCACAGGAGCAGCTTCAGGTTCAGGAACATGTTCTGGTTCAGTCAGCACAGGTTTCAGGGACAGATAATGGTTCAGACAACACTGGTTTCAGGTACGGGTCCTGTTCAGACAACAAGTGTTTCAAGAACAGGATCTGGATCAGAAAACAAGGTTTTCAGGAACAAGTTCTGGTTCAGACAACAAGGGGGACCTGGCAACTTACTAATTGCAGAACATTGACTAAATAAAGGCACCTAAATGCTCAGGCACCTCCCTACTGTGGAGCGTGCCTTATATACTTGATGCCTCCCAGCTATTGACTGGGGGAATTTCCAAAACACGCTACAGTGCCTTGCGAAATTATTCAACCCCCTGGAACTTTTCAACCTTTTCCCACATATCATGCTTCAAACACAAATATACCAAATGTAAATTTTTGGTGAAGAATCAACAACAAGTGGAACACAATTGTGAAGTTGAATTAAATTTATTGGTTATTTTAAATTTTTGTGGAAATTCAAAAACTGAAAAGTAGGTGTGCAATATTATTCGGCCCCTTTACTTTCAGTGCAGCAAACTCACTCCAGAAGTTCATTGTGGATCTCTGAATGATTCAATATTGTCCTAAATGCCTAATGATGATAAATGTAATCCACCTTTGTGTAATCAAGTCTCCGTATAAATGCACCTGCTCTGTGATAGTCTCAGGGTTCTGTTTAAAGCACAGAGAGCATCATGAAAACCAAGGAACACAACAGGAAGGTCCGTGATACTGTTGTGGAGAAGTTTAAAGCTGGATTTGGATGCAAAATGATTTCCAAAGCTTTAAACATCCCAAGGAGCACTGCAAGCGATCATATTGAAATGGAAGGAGTATCATACCACTGCAAATCTACCAAGACCTGGCCGTCCCTCTAAACTTTCATCTCAAACAAGGAAAAGACTGATCAGAGATGCAGCAAAGAGACCCATGATCACTCTGGATGAACTGCATAGATCTACAGCTGAGGTGGGAAAGTCTGTCCGTAGGACAACAATCAGTCGTACACTGCACAAATCTGGCCTTTATGGAAGAGTGGCAAGAAGAAAGCCATTTCTCAAAGATATCCATAAAAAATGTTGTTTAAAGTTTGCAACAAGCCACCTGGGAGACACACCAAACATGTGGAAGAAGGTGCCCTGGTCAGATGAAACGAAAATCGAACTTTTTGGCAACAACGCCAAACGATATGTTTGGCATAAAGGCAACACAGCTCATCACCCTGTACACACCATCCCCACTGTCAAACATGGTGGTGACAGCATCATGGTTTGGGCCTGCTTTTCTTCAGCAGGGACAGGGAAGATGGTTAAAATTGATAGGAAGATGGATGGAGCCAAATACAGGACCATTCTTGAAGAAAACCTGTTGGAGTCTGCAAAAGATCTGAGACTGGGACGGAGATTTGTCTTCAAACAAGACAATGATTCCAAGCATAAAGCAAAATCTACAATGGAATGGTTCACAAATAAATGTATCCAGGTGTTAGAATGGCCAAGTCAAAGTCCAGACCTCAATCCAATCGAGAATCTGTGGAAAGAGCTGAAAACTCCTGTTCACAAACAATATCCATCAAACCTCACTGAGCTCTAGCTGTTTGAAATTCTTGCCCATTCTTCCTTGGCAGTCTCTCGATGTACAAAACTGATAGAGACATACCCCAAGCGACTTGCAGCTGTAATCTCAGCAAAAGGTGGCGCAACAAAGTATTAAGTTAAAGGGGCCGAATAATATTGCACGCCCCACTTTTCAGGTTTTTAATTTCCACAAAGATTTAAAATAACCAATAAATTTCATTCAACTTCACAGTTGTATTCCACTTGTTGTTGATTCTTCACCAAAAATTTACATTTGGTATCTTTATGTTTGAAGCGTGATATGTGGGAAAAGGTTGAAAAGTTCCAGGGGGCCAAATACTTTCGTAAGGCACTGCAGTTGCCCCTTTTTGAATTAAGTCGCATGCACTGGGTGCACCGCCGGGAGAACTGCATGAAGTGCGCAAGCCAAAATAGACAGGAAATGATAAAAGGGAACAGGGACAGAGCCGTGCATCCGGGTCAGTCGGTGTCACTGCTGGGAGGAGCACAGAGGGGCGCCAGCATTGGCGTTATACTGTTTATGTTCCAGCATGACCAAGTGAAACTATTTTCTTCATCTAAGATCAGGAATGCAGTTTCTGATCAAAGTTTTTTCAGTTGCGATCATGTGCTATTTATCTCATTAAATGCCCCTGCAGTCTTGAATATGTTAGTGTTACCACACAGCATATCCGAGACAGCATCAAACAACATAAATTTATCATAGAATGCAAATAACAAATATTTCCTATAAATTTCAGAGCTTAGATTTTAGGTCTTGGAGCACTTACCCATAGCAAGACAGGGGGGAAACAGAATTAAAATACTTAGACTGCGAGGTCTACTGTATAAATATCTTACAGACACTGGAGCCCCGTGACCTTAATAATGAATATTATATTTTTACCATTAATATCTATCCAAATATTGTTTGTTTATTCCCTATTTGGTGTTATGCTTGTTTTTACCTTTTATTTATTTTGTTCTCCTTCTTTACAGATGTCATAGGAGACCATATATTTATTATCCCAAGCATTATAACTAGTGATGAACGAATTTGCTCAGCTTCCATCTTATTCGGCAGGCTATATCGCTTGCCGAATAAGCTGCAGAGGGAACCTGGCTTCCTGGATCGCGCCGACCGAACAGCGAATAGGCACCGCAGCTGCATGTGTCACGGCTGTTTTACTGTCCCAACACATGCACAGAGAGTCTGTTTGTTGGGCTCCCCATGCATGTGTCGAATAAGAGGGAACCCAAACATATTTGCTCATCTCTAGTTATAACTCCACCAATTTGCTTCTCCACTCATCTCTCCTTAACTCTATCCCTTTTTTCCTTCTCCCCTTTTTTAATATAGTTGTTATATTTCTTTCATTCCCTTTTTTATCCCATGCCTTTCCTCCATTTTTGTATCCTTGTCTCTTCTCCATTCTCACTTTCTTATATAGATACATATTTCTTTTTTCTTGTGCTTTTTTTCCCCATTCTGTCATGTTATGTACTTAGTCCAATCTAAGTCTTCCTCTCTTTACCATATTCTGACTTTCTACTCTGTATCAGTCTTCTCCTTTTGTGTCACAGTGTGCAGCCTGACTTTCCCTCTTCCGTTCATGTCTGCTACTGTTCATTTTCTAACAGTTGCCATGACATTGATCCCTGCCACAGCCATCTTGCGCATGTACTCCTGTCCTGGAATGCAATCCTGCATTCCAAGAATGTCTCACAGAATTACTGGATAATGAGGCTACATCAGTCCTGGTGCTTATAAGACACAGGTGATGGCTGAATGATAGCCAATAAACATATATTTAATGGCATTGAATGGCCAGTCATATGGCATGCTGCATGGTAGGTACAATGTTATGTACTGCAAATTGCACAGGATCTCCTCTTATCTGGATATTGTATCCATTGTATACATGAGGCACATACCAAGGGTGCCATCATTATTGCCATGAACTAAGTATCATGATCTATTTTCAATAAACTTATTTAATTCTAATGAACTTTCACAATATTGATAGTTGATGAGTCTATTGTTGAGGAGAAACATTTCAAGTGAAACATACCATGTACATAAATTGCCTGATTTTTTCAACATTCTACACACTTTTTGTAAGTTCCTGATATCTAGTACTAATATAGCTGCATATGTGCTTAAGAATTTAATACTTCTCGTAGCAATTCATTTGACTGTAAACATCTTGTGGTAATATCATTGTTGTTTTCTGGGATTTTTATCCATGACAAACTTACAGTTATGCTAAAATTTTACATACCCCAGCAGAATGTTTGCTTTCTTGGCCTTTTTTCAGAGAATATGAATAACGCCAAAACTTTTTCTTCTGTCATGGTTAGTGGTTGGGTGAAGCCATTTATTGTCAAATTACTGTGTTTTTTCCTTTTAAATCATAATTACAACCCAAAACATCCAAATGACCCTGATTAAAAGTTTACATACCCCATTTCTTAATATTGTGTATTGCCCCCTCTAACATCAATGACAACTTGAAGTCTTTTGTGGTAGTTGTGGATGAGGTTCTTTATTTTCTCAGATGGTAAAGCTGCCCAATTTTCTGGGCAAAATGCCTCCAGTTCCTGTAAATTTCTGATTTGTCTAATATGAACTGTGTGGTTGAGATCACCCCAGAGCGGCTCAATGACATTAAGGTCAGGAGACTGAGATGGGCACTCCAGAACCTTAACTTTTTTTCTGCTGTAACCAATGACAGGTCAACTTGACCTTGTGTTTTGGATCATTATCCTGTTGGACCATTCAAGTACATCCCATGTGCAGCTTCAGGGCTGATGATTGCAAATTTGCCTCCAGTATTTGCAGATAATGTGCTGCATCTTTCCTTCAACCAACCTTTGACCAAGTTTCCTGTGCTTGGGTAGTTCACACATCCTAAAAACATCAGCAATCCACCTCTATGCTTTACAGTAGGAGTGGTGTTTCTTCATAGGCCTTGTTGACCTCTCTCCAAATGTAATGTTTATGGTTGTGGCATAAAAGTTAAATTTTGGTCTCATCACTCCAAATGACCATGTTCCAGAAGTTTTGATGCTTGTCTCTGTGCTGTTTTACGTATTGCATGTGAAAAACGTTGTGGCATTTGTGCAGTAATGGCTTTCTTCTGGTGACTCAACCATGCAGCCCATTTTTGCCTCCTTTGCCTCCTTATTGTGCGTCTTGGAACAGCCACACTGCTATTTTTCAGAAAGTCCAGTATTTCAGCGGATGTTATTTGTGGGTCTTTCTTTGCATCCTAAACAATTTTCCTGGCAGTTGTGGATGACATTTTTATTGGTCTACCTGACCGTGGTTTTGCTTATACAGAGCCCCTGATTTTCCATTTGTTAATCACATTTTTAATGCTGCAAGATAGATATTAATAGTTTACACCTGGCACTCACTGGCAATAGGACCCCTTAGCAGCTGGAATCAAGACAGAGAATGTGCCAGTTCTGTCGTGAAGAGAGGTTATAAAAGACAATGAATGATACCAGGCTTGAGGGTAAAAGCTGACATCAAAATCAAAAGTAATGAAAATAGCCTCCTAGTTATGTGAATTGATTGAAGGTGTGGCCCCTTTAAATATAGCTTGGTCGTTTAGTGGGGTCACTAAAGTGGTTCGTAGCCTCTGTAATGTCACACGCAAGTGAAGCACTGTTAGCCATTTTTCTTCTCGGATGGTAACCAGGGACGTCACCGGCTGGGACTTCCCTGGCTCTGCTCAGCTCCCCTGCTCCTCTGCCACAGACCTATCGCAGACGATATACTATGCTGTCTGCAGAGCACACACCAGAACACAGCTCCCCTGCCACTGACCTATCGCAGACAACACACCACACTGTCTGCAGAGCACACGCTGGGACATAGCCCTGCAGATCCTCAAGCGGGACTTACCATCACATGGGTGAGTGTTTGACCGTTTGTACTCAACTTTCCCCCACCTGAGACCATACCATAGTTTGGGGTGTGTTTACATCTGCTATTTTCTCTGAACTGACCACTTTAATGACCCCAGTAAACAACTACGTTATATTTAAAGGGGCCATACCTTCAATCAGCTTATTCCCTCAAGCGTGGTATTATTCATTGTCTGTTATAACATTTTGAATGCTGCTAACTGGCATTATCAATTCATTGGATATCTGTTTGTATCCCTTTCCTCTTTTATACAGTTCAACTACCTTTTTCCATAGATCAATTGACAATTCTTTTGCTTTCCCCATGACTCACAATCCAGAAATGTCAGTGGCTGGATGAAAGATGGAGTCTGTCTGGATCCCAGAAACTCACTCAGCTTTTATGCACACACACTGATCACAAGCAAACAGGTCACAGGTGAGGATGTTACCTTCAGTAGCTATTCAAACCCATTTGTGTCAACTTCTGTGCATGTTATCAGGCCAAAGTCACCAGGGTATGTAAACTTTTGATCAGGACAATTTGGATGTTTTCGGTTGTCATTATGATTTAAAATGAGAAAACACAGTAGTTTGACAATAAATGGCTTCAAACAACCACTAACCATGAGTGGAGAGAAAGTTTTGGGGTAATAATTCATATTCTCTGAAAAAAGGCCAAGAAAGCAAAAAATCTGCCTGGATAGGTAAACATTTGAGCACAACTGTATCTATACAGAGCATAAGTTTTCTTCCCTGTGCAAGTTTTGGTTACGGACACATAGAGTGCCAGTTCTATGGTCTCTTCTAGCATATTTGAGGCAAAGACTGTGTCTTACTAACTATATATAGGATGGTGTTATTCACACTTTGAGTCTGAATCAAGTATCTACACTACTGAGCTTTTAGTTCCTTTATCTATCTTCCTAGGGTTTTTCAGGGACTGATAGGGCTAGCCGACGAGGAGCATGGGCATCAATTGCAATTCAAGATGGTGCAAACCTCTAAGGACAGGCAGGGACAAAAGAAATAGCATTTTTTTTTTTTTTAATTATTTTTTTGAGGTATCACGTTTTTGTGTGTGTTCATATTTGAATATTATAGCTGATAAGAGGTTTTAATGTATACCACTAAATATATGTTTTAAGTGTGCACAGTCTGTGAACCCGTATTCTTTCACATACCTAATGTGCTGACATTTTGTGATATAAATTATGGATCCTATTAAAACACAATCTCTTTAAATTGCACCGATAAGCAAACTGTTACACTAAACCCATCTTGGTCTAACACCACTGTAAAATACAAAATGTTGCTGAATGTGCTAGAAATGTAATTTCAATATTTGTTTTACTAATTGACATCTACACTATAAACAGGTTAGAAGTTAAAAAAAAACAGAGCAGCTTACAGTAATAATAAATGCTGCATGGCGGTATTTACAATGGGAAAATCAGAAATCAAAAACACAGTGGGGCAAAAAAGTATTTAGTCAGTCAGCAATAGTGCAAGTTCCACCACTTAAAAAGATGAGAGGCGTCTGTAATTTACATCATAGGTAGACCTCAACTATGGGAGACAAACTGAGAAAAAAAAATCCAGAAAATCACATTGTCTGTTTTTTTATCATTTTATTTGCATATTCTGGTGGAAAATAAGTATTTGGTCAGAAACAAAATTTCATCTCAATACTTTGTAATATATCCTTTGTTGGCAATGACAGAGGTCAAACGTTTTCTGTAAGTCTTCACAAGGTTGCCACACCACTGTAAAATACAAAATGTTGCTGAATGTGCTAGAAATGTAATTTCAATATTTGTTTTACTAATTGACATCTACACTATAAACAGGTTAGAAGTTAAAAAAAAACAGAGCAGCTTACAGTAATAATAAATGCTGCATGGCGGTATTTACAATGGGAAAATCAGAAATCAAAAACACAGTGGGGCAAAAAAGTATTTAGTCAGTCAGCAATAGTGCAAGTTCCACCACTTAAAAAGATGAGAGGCGTCTGTAATTTACATCATAGGTAGACCTCAACTATGGGAGACAAACTGAGAAAAAAAAATCCAGAAAATCACATTGTCTGTTTTTTTATCATTTTATTTGCATATTCTGGTGGAAAATAAGTATTTGGTCAGAAACAAAATTTCATCTCAATACTTTGTAATATATCCTTTGTTGGCAATGACAGAGGTCAAACGTTTTCTGTAAGTCTTCACAAGGTTGCCACACACTGTTGTTGGTATGTTGGCCCATTCCTCCATGCAGATCTCCTCTAGAGCAGTGATGTTTTTGGCTTTTCGCTTGGCAACACGGACTTTCAACTCCCTCCAAAGGTTTTCTTTAGGGTTGAGATCTGGAGACTGGCTAGGCCACTCCAGGACCTTGAAATGCTTCTTACGAAGCCACTCCTTCGTTGCCCTGGCGGTGTGCTTTGGATCATTGTCATGTTGAAAGACCCAGCCACGTTTCATCTTCAATGCCCTTGCTGATGGAAGGAGGTTGGCACTCAAAATCTCACGATACATGGCCCCATTCATTCTTTCATGTACCCGGATCAGTCGTCCTGGCCCCTTTGCAGAGAAACAGCCCAAAAGCATGATGTTTCCACCACCATGCTTTACAGTAGGTATGGTGTTTGATGGATGCAACTCAGTATTCTTTTTCCTCCAAACATGACAAGTTGTGTTTCTACCAAACAGTTCCAGTTTGGTTTCATCAGACCATAGGACATTCTCCCAAAACTCCTCTGGATCATCCAAATGCTCTCTAGCAAACTTCAGACGGGCCCGGACATGTACTGTCTTAAGCAGTGGGACACGTCTGGCACTGCAGGATCTGAGTCCATGGTGGCGTAGTGTGTTACTTATGGTAGTCCTTGTTACATTGGTCCCAGCTCTCTGCAGTTCATTCACTAGGTCCCCCCGCATGGTTCTGGGATTTTTGCTCACCAATCTTGTGATCATTCTGACCCCACGGGGTGGGATTTTGCGTGGAGCCCCAGATCGAGGGAGATTATCAGTGGTCTTGAATGTCTTCCATTTTCTAATTATTGCTCCCACTGTTGATTTCTTCACTCCAAGCTGGTTGGCTATTGCAGATTCAGTCTTCCCAGCCTGGTGCAGGGCTACAATTTTGTTTCTGGTGTCCTTTGACAGCTCTTTGGTCTTCACCATAGTGGAGTTTGGAGTCAGACTGTTTGAGGGTGTGCACAGGTGTCTTTTTATACTGATAACAAGTTTAAACAGGTGCCATTACTACAGGTAATGAGTGGAGGAAAGAGGAGACTCTTAAAGAAGAAGTTACAGGTCTGTGAGAGCCAGAAATCTTGATTGTTTGCTTCTGACCAAATACTTATTTTCCCCCATAATATGCAAATAAAATGGTAAAAAAACAGACAATGTGATTTTCTGGATTTTTTTTTCTCAGTTTGTCTCCCATAGTTGAGGTCTACCTATGATGTAAATTACAGACGCCTCTCATCTTTTTAAGTGGTGGAACTTGCACTATTGCTGACTGACTAAATACTTTTTTGCCCCACTGTATATCTACATAATGAAAAAGGAATAGATATGAAGCTGAATGATGATTACAGACAAATTATTTTTTCTGTATGAAAGATAATTACTTATTTTCTAATATGCTTCTGTATACAAGCACAATTTAGAGGGACTTACTGTTGAAAATTGAGATAAAAGCTAATGCGACATTAAAGGAATCATTTATGAAAAATATCATCTTTAAAAAATGTGTTTTCCTCTCATGCTGCTGAAAAAGCTGTCCAAATGTGAGAAAGAATCTTCAGATCAACAGATGGCTGATTTCAGGCAGCAGTATGGGCACTTTGAAATTACAGAACGATCTTAAGGAAAAAAAATATCTAATCAGACATGCAATGTTAAAATGACTTTGGTCCATATTTACTAAACTGTTTTACTTCATAAAATTGTGCAAATTCTTTTAAAACCAAAAAAGCAATGACTAAGAAGTATTGAAGTAATTTATTCTACCAGTCAACATAAAGTAATTATAATAAAAGAGAAGCATAACAATATATGTATAAAATATACAAAATAGAAACAACACCAACCCAGGAGACGGAAATCAAGGAGAAAGAGAATTACAGCCAAGGAGTTCATATAAATATATCTTTATTAGGGCAATAGCAGAACAATATGTTAAAAAAATTTTATTTTAACAAATTATTAAAAATATATATATTTATACATTAACCCCTTCACCCCCGGAGCTTTTTCCGTTTTTCCGTTTTCGTTTTTCGTTCCCCTCCTTCCCAGCGCCATAACTTTTTTATTTTTCCGTCAATTTGGCCATGTGAGGGCTTATTTTTTGCGGGACGAGTTGTACTTTTGAACGACATCATTGGTTTTAGCATGTCGTGTACTAGAAAACGGGAAAAAAATTCCAAGTGCAGTGAAATTGCAAAAAAAGTGCAATCCCACACTTGTTTTTTGCTTGCCTATTTTGCTAGGTTCACTAAATGCTAAAACTGACCTGCCATTATGATTCTCCAGGTCACTACGAGTTCATAGACACCTAACATGACTAGGTTATTTTTCACCTAAGTGGTGAAAAAAAATTCCAAACTTTGCAAAAAACAAAACAAAACAAAATTGCGCCATTTTCCGATACTCGTAGCGTCTCCATTTTTCGTGATCTGGGGTCAGGTGAGGGCTTATTTTTTGCGTGCCGAGCTGGCGTTTTTAATGATAGCATTTTGGTGTAGATACGTTCTTTTGATCGCCCGTTATTGCATTTTAATGCAATGTCGTGGCGACCAAAAAAACGTAAATCTGGCGTTTCGAATTTTTTTCTCATTACGCCATTTAGCGATCAGGTTAATGCTTTTTTTTATTTGATAGATCGGGTGATTCTGAACGCGGCGATACCAAATATGTGTAGGTTTTTTTTTTTTTTTATTGATTTATTTTGATTGGGGCGAAAGGGGGGTGATTTAAACTTTTATGTTTTTTTAATTTTTTTCACATTTTTAAAAACTTTTTTTTTTTACTTTTGCCATGCTTCAATAGCCTCCATGGGAGGCTAGATGCAGGCACAGCAAGATCGGCTCTGCTATGCAGCAGTGATCATAAGATCGCTGCTACACAGCAGATTTGCAGGTGTGCTGTGAGCGCCGACCACAGGGGGGCGCTCACAGCCACTGGCAATCAGTAACCATAGAGGTCTCAAGGACCTCTATGGTTACAATGGAGGAGCATCGCCGACCCCCGATCATGTGACAGGGGTCGGCGATGCGCTCATATCCGGCCGCACGGCCGGATGCGGTAGTTAAATGCCGCTGTCTGCGTTTGACAGCGGCATTTAACTAGTTAATAGCGGCGGGTGATCACGATTTCACCCGCCGCTATTGCGCGCACATGTCAGCTGTAAAAAACAGCTGACATGTCGCGACTTTGATGTGCGCTCACCGCCGGAGCGCACATCAAAGCGGGGGTCCCGACATGTGACGTACTATTCCGTCACATGTCGGGAAGGGTTAATTATATAAAAATGTGCAACGTGAGATAAAAAGGTACAAATAATCAATACAGGATAATAAAATAGCTTTATCCTATGACCGGAATAAATATAAATAAAGAACTGATCTCAGGCCATTAATAAGTGAAAGAAATTATTTTATATATAAAAATATATATAAAAATACGTAGAGGCACAATATATATATAAAAAAATTAATAATGAGAAAAAAGGAGTGAAACACTATAAACAGCAAAATATCAACTGCAAAAGGGTAAAGTGCATAAGTGTCATAGCAACAATTGAAGGGAGGGGAAAGTTTATGTAAATACACAAACGTCCCAAGGTGCATAAAATAAGCAACCGAAACTGTGAATGTTATCACACAGTAAACAACTTGTGACACAGTAAACAATTAGTGATAAAGAAAAAGGAAATAATTTGTGCCAAAAAGAGTAGTCTCAATAGTATAGCATGAATAAAGTACTGCAATGATGCAGCTGAACCGGAGATCAAGCAAGGAAAATAAAATATATAAAACCGGACATAGGAGGTACCTTGTAACTTGAATCTCAACGTGCACACGCGCCCCGACGCGCGTTTCGGTATTAGTTCCTTCGTCAGGGGGAATTATATGAGCTGTTTAACATCCGATATTTATAGGAAAAATGCTCCTGGTGATAGCGCCGCCCGGGCCTGAGCGGCGCATGCGCCGCCTGCAAAACCAGGAAGTCCCGTGACACCACATCACATGACCGGACGCACGGCATTAGAAATCCGGCGTTGCCAAGGCCACAGAGATGCAGCGCCCCGGACCCCGAGGACACAAACCGCGCATGCGCACAGCCAAGGGCGCGTCATCAGCAGGGAATTACATATAAGTAAAGAATGGGGCCAAAGTAAGTAGCGATATGAGGGTCATAAGACCCAAAACCTTTAAATAGATTTTAGGTTACAGCGAAGATCCTTATAATAAAAAGACATAGGCATATGGCGCTATATTATTATATTGGCCAAAAAATTAATTTAGCAATAAATAAATATGCCACGAAATATACAAAAAGTGCACAGTGATTTTAGGCAAAACACAATATTTGCAGTAGAGATCAATAATAATGAACATATAATACCAAATTATTAACAATTTATATAAAGAAAATAATTAAATTAAAAAAGATTGGATTATCAAAAAAATAATAATAATAATGATACATAAAAAATAAAAATATTAGGAAAAAGAAGAAAGAAAGATAATAAATAAAGTAAAAAAATATATAATAATTGATAATAAATAATAATAAATAATAATTAATAATAAAGACAGAAAAAAGAAAATGCAAAAATTAATAATAAATAAATAAGAGAAAATAAATATATTAAGTATATTGTGGAGAAATCCCATAATCCTGTCCACAGATAGTTGTATCATGGTCTCTACTTTCACATATTCAAATGGCGCCAAACAACTTGATGGATTGAAGAAGTGGACCCAGATGGAAAAAGGTGGCTAGATAAAAACTGAAAATAATGGATGTTTAACAATAAAAATTGCAATAGAAAATAATTTAATAAAAATATAAAAACATTAAAATATAATTAAAAGGTGGTAAAAGACAGTTTATGATTGAAAAAAATTACAAAAAGGAGGCAAATGATAAATACTAATTTAATCCCTTGGGGGAGACAGTGTCTAGCGTCCAGATCCATTTGGTCTCTAGCATCGCCAAACACGAACTAATTTCCCCCCCCCCCGTTCACTGGGTTTGATCATATCGATCCCAGTCACTTTAAGTAGGGATGCATCACAATCATGAAAGTTCTTAAAATGTTTTGGTATAGTTTTAAGAATAACGGTATCATCAGCTTTTTTTGCTGCTATAATCCCCCGAACGTGCTCGCGAACGCGAACTTTTAGCTGCCTAGTCGTCATCCCTATATATATCAAGCCACAGGGGCAAGTGGCATAGTATATGACTGCTTTGGTTTCACAGGTTATTGTATTTTTAATTTCATATACCTTTGACCCATTTGAGTTAGAAAAATCCTTGGCCCTGACCACATTTGGGCAGGCCACACATTTAGTGCAAGGTTTACATCCAAAAGGGACTTTTGAAAAGGATAAAAAAGAGGGAATTGTAGAAACATGGTCATAATGACTTCTTATAAGATGGTTACCCAAGTTTTTTGCTCTCCTATATGTAATACTAGGGGCATTGCCAACATATTGAGATAAAATAGGATCGGCCTGGAGAATTGACCAAGATTTATGGAGGTAAGATCTCATCAGATCTGCCTGCCCGTGAAATTGGGTAATATATCTGACAGTCTTGTCTGATGTAACGGGTTTAGAACTATAAAGTGCATTGTGCCTGGATGTATACTTAGCCCGATGGTATGCCCTTTTTATCGAGCGTTGGCTATAGCCACGTTCCAAAAACCGAGTTTTTAATTCACTCGCCTGCTTTTCAAAATCATTATCATCAGAGCACACCCTGCGAAGTCTCAGAAATTGACCAATTGGGATTGCTTTGATCATTGTGGGTGAGTATTTATCATTTGCCTCCTTTTTGTAATTTTTTTCAATCATAAACTGTCTTTTACCACCTTTTAATTATATTTTAATGTTTTTATATTTTTATTAAATTATTTTCTATTGCAATTTTTATTGTTTAACATCCTTTATTTTCAGTTTTTATCTAGCCACCTTTTTCCATCTGGGTCCACTTCTTCAATCCATCAAGTTGTTTGGCGCCATTTGAATATGTGAAAGTAGAGACCATGATACAACTATCTGTGGACAGGATTATGGGATTTCTCCACAATATACTTAATATATTTATTTTCTCTTATTTATTTATTATTAATTTTTGCATTTTCTTTTTTCTGTCTTTATTATTAATTATTATTTATTATTATTTATTATCAATTATTATATATTTTTTTACTTTATTTATTATCTTTCTTTCTTCTTTTTCCTAATATTTTTATTTTTTATGTATCATTATTATTATTATTTTTTTGATAATCCAATCTTTTTTAATTTAATTATTTTCTTTATATATATTGTTAATAATTTGGTATTATATGTTCATTATTATTGATCTCTACTGCAAATATTGTGTTTTGCCTAAAATCACTGTGCACTTTTTGTATATTTCGTGGCATATTTATTTATTGCTAAATTAATTTTTTGGCCAATATAATAATATAGCGCCATATGCCTATGTCTTTTTATTATAAGGATCTTCGCTGTAACCTAAAATCTATTTAAAGGTTTTGGGTCTTATGACACTCATATCGCTACTTACTTTGGCCCCATTCTTTACTTATATGTAATTCCCTGCTGATGACACGCCCTTGGCTGTGCGCATGCGCGGTTTGTGTCCTCGGGGTCCGGGGCGCTGCATCTCTGTGGCCTTGGCAACGCCGGATTTCTAATGCCGTGCGTCCGGTCATGTGATGTGGTGTCACGGGACTTCCTGGTTTTGCAGGCGGCGCATGCGCCGCTCAGGCCCGGGCGGCGCTATCACCAGGAGCATTTTTCCTATAAATATCGGATGTTAAACAGCTCATATAATTCCCCCTGACGAAGGAACTAATACCGAAACGCGCGTCGGGGCGCGTGTGCACGTTGAGATTCAAGTTACAAGGTACCTCCTATGTCCGGTTTTATATATTTTATTTTCCTTGCTTGATCTCCGGTTCAGCTGCATCATTGCAGTACTTTATTCATGCTATACTATTGAGACTACTCTTTTTGGCACAAATTATTTCCTTTTTCTTTATCACTAATTGTTTACTGTGTCACAAGTTGTTTACTGTGTGATAACATTCACAGTTTCGGTTGCTTATTTTATGCACCTTGGGACGTTTGTGTATTTACATAAACTTTCCCCTCCCTTCAATTGTTGCTATGACACTTATGCACTTTACCCTTTTGCAGTTGATATTTTGCTGTTTATAGTGTTTCACTCCTTTTTTCTCATTATTAATTTTTTTATATATATATTGTGCCTCTACGTATTTTTATATATATTTTTATATATAAAATAATTTCTTTCACTTATTAATGGCCTGAGATCAGTTCTTTATTTATATTTATTCCGGTCATAGGATAAAGCTATTTTATTATCCTGTATTGATTATTTGTACCTTTTTATCTCACGTTGCACATTTTTATATAATTAATGTATAAATATATATATTTTTAATAATTTGTTCAAATAAAAATTTTTTAACATATTGTTCTGCTATTGCCCTAATAAATATATATTTATATGAACTCCTTGGCTGTAATTCTCTTTCTCCTTGATTTCCGTCTCCTGGGTTGGTGTTGTTTCTTGCTATTTAGTGGTCTCCACTGTCTATTAAACCACACCTCATAGAAATTATTTTTTTATTTTTATTGTTATCCTTATATGTATTAGTGTGGTTTAATCTCCTTGTTGTTAGTATATCAAAATAGCCCACAAGGCAACATAAATAATCAGCAAAATTAATATGCCACGGGATTAATTCTTAAAAAAAGCACTCCCATTAAATATTTTCTCCCTAAACTAAATGTTAGTGTGGAGTCAGGGATTTCATATACTCCTGATTATTATATACCATATTTTTCGGACTATAGGACGCACCGGACTATAAGGCGCACCCAGGTTTTAGAGGTGGAAAATAGGGAAAAAAATATTTGAAGCAAAAAAAATGTGGTAAAATATTTAATAACATAAATAACATACTATTATATGTGGTGTTATTATATATAATAGTATGTTATTATGTTGGAAGCTGCGGGACCAGTGTGGTGTCTGTGAAGTACGATATGAAGACGCTGGAGGGTGAGTATAAGGGCTCATTTCCACATGCGAGGCACACGTCCGTATCTCGCATGTGGAAACCAAGCTGTGGCGCCGGCACTTTGGAGCGGAGCTGTGCAGCTCCATGTGTTCCTATGCGGCCGCACGCTCCGCTCTGGAGTGCCGGCTCCACAGCTTGGTTTCCACATGCGAGATATGGACGTGTGCCTCGCATGTGGAAATGAGCCCTAAGAATGAGGGCACAGGGCTTATAGTGAAAGCACCACTCCAGCACTGCAAAATAACACTGGAGTGCTGCTTTAAAATCCCATGGGAGAACTATAACTCCCAGCATGTCCTGCAGATCCTATGACATGCTGGGAGTTATAGTTCACCAAAGGAGTGGCAGAGTGCTTTATTGTGTTTTGTAAAGACTGACCTCTTAATTGTGGCAGCCAGCCACACTGTGGTGAGGTAAAAGCTGGAGCATCCCATGGCTGCACACACACAGAGCCCTCCCTGTTGTTGTTGCCTTTCCACAGCGCAGGACATAAGAGGAAGCTGCAGATTCTAGGTGGGAGTCTGAAGGACCTGTGATGATGTCAGAAGAGGGAGGGCTCTGAGCTGCCATGTGATGCTCCAGCCCCCCCACTTCTGACATCACACAGGTCCTCCCTGTGCACCAGACAGCTCAGCGTCCAGCACAGGCAGGTATGCAGCGATCTCCTGGCCCCTGCTGCTGCTGCCTCCTCCCCCGGACACACAGATCCTCCCTGGAATCAGTGCTGGGGAAACTGTGTGTCCCTGCTTAAGTGCAGCATTCATTTGCTGCTCGGCTCACCGCTCAGCTGATCGGTGGGCGGGGAGCAGCTAATAAATATTCACTGCACTTAATCAGTGGGGCCATGTGCTTTCCCCAGCAGCTGATTCCGGGCAGCGGGGACATCCTGAAGTGGGATAACAGTGCGATCCCACTCGCTGCTGCCCCCCTCCCCACATGCTATATCCGTACTATAAGACGCACCCACACTTTCCTCTCAAATTTGGAGGAAAAAAGTGCGTCTTATAGTCCAAAAAATACGGTAATCAAGCACCATTTTGCACTCTGCGTCATAGTGCACTCTATGTTACCCAGAAGTGGCTAGTACAATGTAAACCTATAGAGTGGCAGAATAAAGCTCCATGGGATTAAGAAGTAAAATAAAGTTCCAATTTACACAAAGAATGCATTGTGATTTGGTGAGTCTGAACTGCCGTCATGTTCATAAGGGAAGCGAAAAAACTCTTTATGCTAGAAAAGATAGCGATGGTTGAGTTTATTAACAGTATGCTAGCCTTTACACAGTATTAGGGGGAAAAAGTTAATGGGACGATTCATCAAGACTGTCACTTGCCTTCTTGAGAAAACTTTTTTTTAGCAGATACCCCTGATTTATTAAAAAACTAGTGCCTCTTAATGATATAGGCATGGTGTATAGTGATGTGTGCAGCTATGTGTGCCTCACCCAAATCTTACTCAAGCCTCTGTGGCTTTGTTTGTTCATGTTATCAATAAAGTTGTATGAATTTTGATTGCATTATATCTTGTGTGCACACCATTTTCTGTAATGGTCTTCTTCCCTTCTTAGCGAAAGCCATATACCTATTGATGCATTCAACATCAACAGGCACCACCTGATTTATAAGAATCAACACTAAACTATAAGTAAGCTACTACAACCATACATACTGTATGATATCTGTTTGGCTAATCTCTACTGTGTCATCATTTGCAACCACCAAGAACTATACTTTTGTTAACAGCAAGAATTTAAGCATCTCATGAATAAAATAAATTTCAATATTAGAAGTTACACTGGTGTTGAATCAGTTTTATTGCTGTGCTATTTTCTCTGGCAAGTGGTGGAAGCTTGATCCCTTCTGCCTAATATTGTGGATTCGCCATTATTTTAGGCTTATACTGTTGTGCACTGTTGTGCATGGTTTTTTGCACCCTAGTCTTTATATAATGAAGAATGAAATTAAGACCGGAGTGTCAAAACACATCACTTGGTAGCTCTCTGTGATCTATATATTGTCTGTATTGTGCCTGTTTTTTCTATGCTGGAGTACCTTTATCTCTTCATTCTTTGGAACTTGCACACCCAAGCCCAGGCTGCTCCATGCCTGAAACTCACTCTTTGAAAGAGACTGCAAATGGTGAGCTGACTTCTCCCATTCCCCATTCCCCTTTTTTGACTAATCTTTATATAGTTGTATGGTTTTATGATTTTTTTTTCTTACAGTGTTGACCACTTTGGGAAAATTATTATGTATTGGATTATAATCAAATGATATCCGATTTATATATATTTTTTATTATTTACTACTTTTACACAAGAAACTCCCTTTTTTAACAATTATACATATATTGCATTTTTTGCACTATATTCTGAGTAGAGATGAGCAAACTCAAATTCAGCATGAACATTGCACATTTGGATTCATGTTCAGATTTTTTCATAAAAAAATATGTTAACTAAATACCACATATAATTCTCATGCACTATGCTATTTATTCATTTACTGAAGGGTATTTAATAATGATGAGCAGATATACTTGTTACTCAAGATTTGGGGGTTGCCTGGTTGCTAGGCAACCCCCACATGTACTTATGCTGGCTAACAGATGTAAATCATTCAGCTGCGGCGCTAAAAACTAAAACTCTGAGCACTAAAAAATACTCAGAGGACCCCCGAGCGTGCTCGAGAAATCTCGAGTAACGAGTATATTCACTCATCACTAGTATTTAATCATTATGTTTCTGTCTTTGTTTTTTCTGTTCAGTGGCTAGTATGAACATGCTCTTACACGCTGCATGCAGACCAATTTATGTCCCAGTTCATACTTTTATTTTTTTATGTTGTCATGGGAGTGAGACGCTCCTCAGGGCCGGGAAGGGCATCATTGGCAATTACATGATATGCAGATCTGGTGTGTCTATGATCACTAGGACTCCTCCTTTGTCGGCAGCTATTATAATGATGTTTTTGTTATTTTCTAAGAACTCAATGGCATGTTTTTCTTCAGTGAAGAAGTTCCGGTGTGTAAGAAAGAGCCCGAAGTTCTTTTGGTTGAGTTGTATTTTTACATTCCTAACTATGAGACTTATGAAGGTCTCGGCTGCATGGTTGGTATGTGGTGGGTTGAACAAACTGGGGTCGCGCAAACCTAATTTTTTCAAGTTTTTAAATTTTTTGCTCTCCCCGACTCTTTTTTCCCTATCTACTTGGGTCTTCTATATTGAGATACTTTTCAATTTTTACCCCTCAGAACATCAAATATATTTTTTTATAAATCATTCATTAATATTTATTTCATCCACGAACTCCTATTGCATGTCTGAACTCCAAACAACTATACTCTGTATTATGGTCACTATTACACATATAGCAGTGGCATGGCTCCCATAGCAACGGCCATATATATACACACAAGATCTACATATCATGTGACTGTCAATGACGCACTTTCTGGCCCTGTGTAGCATCTCTGCTACCATGACAACATGCACACACATCCAGTCAGGCGGGAAATGCCGCATCACTGCGGGTGACGTAACTTCAGGTGAGCATCACCCCAGTGACACACTTCCGGCCTGGCGGTACACGCCAATATTTAACCAGGCCATACAGCCCTAGATGGCAGCCACCCAGCAAACAAGCATAGGCGAGGGAGCACCAAGTGAAGCATGACAACGCAGGTAACTACTGCAGGCTGGTTTGAGTGTTAGCTGCTATGTCACCAACTTGATACATGTCTCATAAATTGTCATTTCTTTACAAAATTAACTGCAACCCTTCTCCTGCAAATATACCTCTTCTATTTCAACTACCAAAGTAAGCTTTCTTCATATGTTAACCTTCATTGTTGCATAATCCCTTAACCTGAGACTGGTTTTTAAATATTGCTATATCTATATGCTATGGTTATGCACATGACTGCATTATGACATTACTTGTCATGTTCCATTTGAACCCTCAGGCTAATTGCCTTATCAAGTGTTGTCTTTGACTTTGTCACCCAGTTTGCTTACTTTATTTTATTTTTATGTTTAATTTTTGCTTTCAGTTTGTATGACTGTTATTTTTTATTGAATGTATTGAATGTATGGTATGTCTGTACAGCACCTTATTTACACATTTGAATCTTATGGGATAACTAATGCATACTCTTGATAGATGCCCTGTGACTATGATAATGTTCACTTATACCGTCTTCTTTTCTTACAGCGACATTCTGATAAAGACCCCAGTGGGTCAAAACATCCTTACTTTGTTGCATATTTCACAGCCACCTTTTACTTTGTTTTTTCTTCGTGAAATAAAGAAACTTGCATTACCAAAAACAGAGTGTGCAGTGAATCTCTCTAGCAATACATCAAAGGGACATTTGCTCAATATGGATATGATATGCTAAGATGTTAAAAGTTAATTAAAAAAATGAATAGAAATGTACATACCTTATAATAATAATGATGTAATGTGCATGTTTTCTTCTGTTTGTGATATGGCTTTAGCTATATGTATTTATTTTACACAGGTTTAGAAGTGAAATGCGGAGAAAACCTAATCTATTCATTTGGAGCTAAACAACCTATTCACAAAAATTAAACCCAATTGAATATATCACATAAATCTTTATTAGCATAATGCAAGGGACTTGGTGCCAGTCCAGCAGGAGACTACAGGTACTTGCTTATACTAATATCTGCTGCATACTCTCTTTAATAAACATGTATATTTTTAGCCATCTGGCTTGTATTTTGGATATTTGGTGCATCTAGTTATTTTAAACACTATGGACATCTAACCTTTATTTTGCTTATATACCTGATACACCCATATAACTGTTTATGCATCCATCCCCTCCTGCTATTTTGTCGCCTTTCTTGTTTTCTCACTATGCCTATTTGTGTTTAAAAATCTTTTATATTTTTTTGCATTAAGTTGATAAAGATTTATGTGACATATTCAATTGGGCTGTATTTTTTGTGAATAGGCTGTTTTGATTTTTCAGTATGGCCATGTTTCTAATTAAATTGGTGCCAGTTTAGTGTGGGTTCCCCAACACTTTTTTAATCTGGCTATAATAGGTTATTCTTTTGGACCATAGTATAAGCAGATTCGTTATTACATTATCAGTCAAGCAGCTACAATCCCAACAGCATGTGTCACACCAAATGCTTCTGTCTGAGATATTTGTTAGCCAATTTCAGATCCATGAATACAAGTCATAAAAAGGGTAATTAGCATTTCTATAAAGAACAACCATGCTACATTAAAACTCTAACTGCATGCTGTTCTCAAGTATACATAAGTTAGTTAAAGGGCAAACTGACTGAATCTGGCACAGAAGGAATAATACATTAAGCTGTAGTAAATAAGATACTGTTAATTTGCATACTTTCCTAAAGATGGTGTGACTCCACTGTCATGGCTCAGGTGCTGTACCGTGTTTCCTTGTCATATGACCAACTCCTTTGCATTCGTCCCAACTTTTACAGTAGTGAAAGGGGGAAAAATTTAAATACCAGAATCAGTTATTTAAATGGCTGTAAGTACGTAGAATGAAAAAATCAATAAAGCACTGGTTCTAGACAGGGTGAAAACAACCCAGCTGCCTGGTTTGGTGAACATCTGCCACCTGTTATCTCTGTAAAGGACAGTCCAAATGATGCTAAGGGCAGGAAGGGGTGTGCACATACAATATGTAAATAGTAGGACTAGTACTAATGTCAGCTCCCAAATATATGATCACATAAATAATGTCTGTAATCCAGACTCCACCAGAAGGTGTTGGTGAGAGAAGAGAGGTCGCACCTGCCACACAGCAGCACAGTGCAGGCTGCACCGCACCACCAGGTGGTGATAGGGAGGGGTCCAAATGAGCGAAGTCAGTAACAGTCAGGAAGCGTAATGATTAAAGGTGAAAACAGAACTCGTGGTCAAATACAAGCCAAGGGTCAGAAGCCGACTAGAGCAGAGGTACCAGAGACGTGAGGCAGAGAATGAAAGCAGAGTTAGGCCAGTAGGTCAGCGTGTGGTAACAAAGACAGTAGACAGGAGACAAAGTCAGAGTTCAAGCCGAGCCATACATGGACGGGAATACACACCAGAGTAACACTAAGTCAGGTACAGGGGACAGGTCAGACACAGGTACAGGAAGTCAGAGGCAAAAGGAACACTGGGGTATCACGGATCAGCAGCTCAAGCCAAAGCCCAAAACTATCACTGACATGAGCTGCCAGCAAGAGCACCAAGAAATAACTACCCTTAAACCAAAGAGAGGCAGAAATAGTTAACCCCGCCATGACAAGGCTGGAAGAAGAGAAGCAGAAAGCAAACTCCAATCCGGATCATGACAATATCCACTCAGTAGGTGAGTGCACAGAGTGTCACACACACACAGAACATGTACACTAATGAAAAAAGAATAAATTGTATATAAAAAGACAATGGCGCATCAAAAGTCACTCGAATTTAAATAACATATCCACAAAGAGTCAAGTGCTGTGCCCAAAGGAATATCGAGGTCAGTGTTGATAGGGTGTGCTACCGCAGTTTGCAGGGGAGATTAAAACCTATAGTATTCAATGATCCCAAGGCATTAGATGAGAAATACTGGTGTAAAGAAAATTACAGTTAATAAACTCAGTTTGTTGATGTAAATGAATGAATGAAACCATGGGAGAATAATAATCTGCAGTTGGGGAGGGTCTTTCACTTACTGCTGTGTCACTGCATGGGAGTTGCATGAAGTTCACTGCCTCTAGTCTTTGGGAAAGGGGAGAAGAAGAGATTGAAAATTTTCCTCACTTACGTCTTCCCCACCCACTTCTCACAGCTGCACTGATAGCTTGCAGCAAAGCCGGGGAAAATATGTAGAATGAAGAGAAATGCCAGTCTCACTACCCTGAATCAGGGGAGGAGGAACAACAAAGGAGCAATGAACTCATGTAATGAAGATGTGAGTGAAACCTTCATTGCAGCAGATATCGCACACAATGAGAGTGAAGGTCAGACATAGAAAGTTGTAATGTAATTGATGCAAATAGGATTAGTTATAATTACGGCTCATAAACAGAAAAAGACTAATACCTCTAAAAATATCTTTTATTTATCAAATCTAAAAAAGGGATAGAAAAAAACCCATAGTACACCATGTAAAAAAAAAAAAAACAAAGAAAATGCTGCTGATCCGTGTCACTTATAATAACATGGGCTGATATACAACCTAATTAGCTCTAGTAAACCCTCACTGAAACCTTCCTAACAGCTGAGGTTGGCACCCTCTTGAACGCAAATGGCGCCCCCACTCAACGGCAGCTCACCCTGATATCCCTAGAATCCCCTAGAATAATGCACACCAATAAATCTACAAAACATGCCAAATAGATACACTGATAATTGGAATTAGGGGAAAATTCAAACAATGTTTTTTGGGACCAGAACCACTGTTGTGAAATCAATTAAAGCATGTCAGGAAGGTCCATAAATAAACACCTAAAGGGTACTACACAACTATCAAACAACCAACGTTATCTAACGAAAAAAAAAGGATACCAGACACAATAAGCGTTATAGTGGAAAAAACAGGTGGGGGTATGAAAATCCTGTACAATCCCTATTTACCACGTCCCTACCTAGCTGCGGAGGTTGGCACCCTACCACAAGACGCAAATGGCGCCCCCACTCAATGAAGGCTGACCATCTGTTTTCCTATAATATGCCTCCTAAAAAATAAGTAACAAACAAAAGGAGACAAAAAATGGGGAGAAAAAATAGTAGGCCAATCCCAAGTGCCGCCAAATGTCCTGTATAACAGTTGTGAGCATGAGTTATGATGCCAAAATCTCATGCCAACAGGCAGTTCGAATAGACATTATTAATAATATATATATATATATATATATATATATATAAACAGTCTAGGTAGATTATAGCTTTATTGTACTGTCCCATCACAGATCAGCACCAAGATATTGAATAAAAAAATTCAAGACACCGCTTGAAAAAACTGCTAGATTGGCATAACATCAGCCAAAGCAACATTATTGCATGTTAAATAGAGCAAATACAGTGGTGAGAAGACTTACAGGGCTTTAAAACATAGTCTATGAATATATAGTAAGGTCTTAATACCCCAGTTTATAGCCCATACATAACACCACTTCATTGTACCATAATCACAAAAAATGCTCAATTAGATGGCTATAAAATGCACTTAGCTCAAACATGCTCAGATAGCTCCTGTCACTGCTCAATGTGCATCAGCCTCAACGCGTTTCCCTTCCATGATACAAGTTCTTCAGGAGGCATATGGTATTGTAGTGTTCACACAGAACATCATAGATGTAAGATGACGCCTGGTTGCAGGCATAGCCCTGACCTCCTATTACACTGAATCAGGGATGATTGGACGCTATGTATTTATGCTAGTTCACACCAAGTTAATGTATTTTTTAAAGTTACATAATACTAGTTGGCAGGGGCGCAGGTAATTTCAGGAAAATCAAGCTGGTCAAATGTAAATGTACTTAATGAGATGATGAACACAGAGAGGTATGTGTCTCACTGACATATATATATATATATATATATATATATATATATATATATATATATATATATATATATATATATATATACAGTACAGACCAAAAGGTTGGACACACCTTCTCATTTAAAGATTTTTCTGTATTTTCATGACTATGAATATTGTACATTCACACTGAAGGCATCAAAACTATGAATTAACACATGTGGAATTATATACTTAACAAGAAAGTGTGAAACAACTGAAATTATGTCTTATATTCTAGGTTCTTCAACGTACCCACCTTTTGCTTTGATGACTGCTTTGCATACTCTTGGCATTCTCTTGATGAGCTTCAAGAGGTAGTCACGGCGGGAATGGTCTTCCAACAATCTTGAAGTAGTTCCCAGAGATGCTTAGCACTTGTTGGCCCTTTTGCCTTCACTCTGCGGTCCAGCTCACCCCAAACCATCTCGATTGGGTTCAGGTCTGGTGACTGTGGAGGCCAGGTCATCTGGCATAGCACCCCATCACTCTCCTTCTTGGTCAAATAGCCCTTACACAGCCTGGAGGTGTGTTTGGAGTCATTGTCCTGTTGAAAAATAAATGATGGTCCAACTAAACGCAAACAGGATGGAATAGCATGCCGCTGCAAGATGCTGTGGTAGCCATGCTGGTTCAGTATGCCTTCAATTTTGAATAAATCCCCAACAGTGTCACCAGCAAAGCACCCCCACCATCACACCTCCTCCTCCATGCTTCACGGTGGGAACCAGGCATGTAGAGTCCATCCGTTCACCTTTTCTGCGTCGCACAAAGACACGGTAGTTGGAACCAAAGATCTCAAATTTGGACTCATCAGACCAAAGCACAGATTTACACTGGTCTAATATCCATTCCTTGTGTTCTTTAGCCCAAACAAGTCTCTTCTGTTTGTTGCCTGTCCTTAGCAGTGGTTTCCTAGCAGCTATTTTACCATGAAGGCCTGCTGCACAATGTCTCCTCTTAACAGTTGTTGTAGAGATATGTCTGTGGCTAGAACTCTGTGTGGCATTGACCTGGTCTCTAATCTGATCTGCTTTTAACCTTTAATTTCTGAGGCTGGCGACTCAGATAAACTTATCCTCAGAAGCAGAAGTGACTCTTGGTCTTCCTTTCCTTGGGCGGTCCTCATGTGAGCCAGTTTCTTTGTAGCGCTTGAGGGTTTTTGCCACTGCACTTGGGGACACTTTCAAAGTTTTCCCAATTTTTCGGACGGACTGACTGTCATTTCTTAAAGTTTTGATGGCCACTCATTTTTCTTTACTTAGCTGCTTTTTCCTTGCCATAATACAAATTCTAACAGTCTATTCAGTAAATAGTAAATGGTCCCAACACCATTTATAAGGCAAGAAATCCCACTTATTAAACCTGACAGGACACACCTGTGAAGTGAAAACCATTCTCTGTGACTACCTCTTGAAGCTCATCAAGAGAATGCCAAGAGTGTGCAAAGCAATCATCAAAGCAAAAGGTGGCTACTTTGAAGAACCTAGAATATAAGACATAATTTCAGTTGTTTCACACTTTTTGTGATATGTGTGTGTGTGTTTATGAATATTTCCTTTGAAAATGATGTGTAAATGACAGAGAATTGCTGTATGTAAAAGCTCATGTTAAAATCGCATTGCAATTGGATGTAAATCAGATGCTAGCAGTGAAAATCGCTTGTACTCACATGACACTCGCATGGCACGTCTGTTTTTTCAGTCCAGATATTGGAACTTTTTTTTCTCGCATATGGGTATGTACCATTATAATGATTTTCTATGTATTGCAAACCTGATTAAATATTTTTACAATCTCATTAGCTACAACAGAATTTTGCACTTTTGTATTGTATCTGTTCAGAAATTATTTTATTTTGTCATTTTTATGAAGAAAAACATTACATTTGTAACATAGCTTTCACCTGCTGTAATAAGATTAAGTCTGTACATCTTTTCTGTGATCTTTGCCAAGTGGTATGCAAATAGAAACTTTTATAATTAAAACATTTCAAATTTATAATTTACCATGCTATTATGCATTTTTTTGTCCTTTTCTTTAAAGTTGTTGCCAGCCGTTCATTTGTGGTTATACTACAGTTTATATTCTTGAGGTATTTGCCCTATAATGCCTAGTGATAAGTGTTCAGTATAAAGCTATTATTGATTTTTGTTTTATAGTTTCCTGAAAAATATTCATGCCATAACATCAATTTAGCCATTTTCATGTTTTGTTCTTGACATTTATTTGACCTAAATAGAAGTAAGGTTAAGAATAAAAGCGCATAAACTAAAAAGAACAAAAATAACTTGAAAGCTAAAATTACATGGTAGAAAGTGGTATTTACCAGCAATTCATTTAATTGGCCAACTATTTTCTGTGTAAGGGGTTCTGCTGACCTGATCCTTGACTGGAGATATACCATTGCAAGAAGTCAATTTCATATCCCTCTTTCTTCATTGAATTATACATGTACACACAACTAACTGTGCAGATATAAAGTGTAAGTAGAAGGAATAGCTAATGGCAGAATGGGATATCTTGCGTTTGGCCAGTTTTACACCATCATAGCATTTCAACTGCTAACATAGTTTGCATTAAAGCATTAAAAATAGAGGAATGCTAATAATCAGTCTTTCTGTGCTACTTATTGCCTACATTTTCAAAAGTGTTACAGTGCTTTTGCTTGATATAGGTTATCATGTAGGTAAGATTTTTTCCAAAGCATAATACATGAGAATGGCTTACATTTGAAAAGGAAACCAAACACATGAATAATATTTTTTTGTATGACTTGGATACCTATCTTCACAATATTGATTACATTTTTTAAATAGTTTTACAGTTACAGAGTAAGGAAAAAGTAGACAGCACTCCAATTGATTGTGCAAAATGGATGATTATTTTTATTACCTATGTAGTGATGTTTCGAATCCATCACCAAACCTTGCTCATGAAACAAATGAATGTACCATATGAATATATATATATAGAGGTTTCAATAAAGCACATAACATATTTTTAATGTAACAATCATATCATGTGAAATTATAACAAACCAAGAATTACAAGCACGATGTCATGAAAAAAATTCATATGTGGATTCATTCTGCATTAAGTACATTTTGTTTTAAAGTGGAAAGAAAAGGGACATGTGCTGCTGACATTGTGCAGTGCTGGTTTTGTTATATCGATTACAGTATCTGCTTGTGGTGTGGCAGGGTTCTCAGACCGAACTTGATTCTTTTATGTGTGAGCTTAAAAAAATCAAATAATATCAAGCTTACCCATAAGTAATTTAAGTAAAATAAGAAAGGATGGTATTCTTGGACATTGCAATTATGGTTGAGTTGATGGTCAAATTCAAACGGACATCTATCGGAAAGAGACTTCTGTAAAATCATTATTCATTATTGTACTCATCTTCTGCTCACATTCAATTCATAATAAGGGATGCTGCCACTGGCCAGTATCTCAAGGTGAGATGTATATGCTCAAATAATGACAGATTTGAGAAACAGGCTAGGGACTTGAAAAATAGGTTGTTAGATAGAGGCTATAGTCACAGGACAATCAAAAAATGGTTATCATAGAGTCACAGCTAAATCACATAAAAAAAGGCTTGACTTCCTTATAAAAATGATAAAAAGGTTCTAAAATACGATTTTTCTCCACTTTAAACTGTGAACAGAGTGTGATTCAGATAAATAAAATTGGCCATTCATATTCCTGAGTCTCCCCTCACGACAGCAAAGAAAAGTAAAAACATAAAAGTCACTATATTGCTAAGCCTAAGAATTTCTTTGGGGCCAAAAATGGGGATGTTAACACTGTGAATTGTCTTGCCTTCAATAATATGGTAAGAGCAACTACTTTCTCATCTGCGGATGGGACAAAAAAATTCAGAATTACCAACTATCTATCTTGCAGTATTTTATATATTACTTTTTATGCAACCTGCTCCTCTTTGAAGGTGTATGTGGGTTTAACTTCACATGAGCTACGTATTGGGACAAGGTAGCAAATGAGAGACACTGTTGCGGAAAAGGAGGTGAAGGACACTTTTTTATTGAGGGCTATACCAAAACATGTTAAGATCATTCACGACTCTGATCCCAGACATTTTAAAGTTTGAGATATTGATAGAATCCATTGTGGAATCAGAGGAGGCTGTATGAAACAGAAACTAGCCCAACTTGAATCTAGATGGATAGTAATCTTGGAAACAAAGTCCCCTTGTGGGTTAAAAGCTAAATTTAATTGTGATCCTTTCTTATTGAATCTCTGCATTTGTATTTGTTGCTTTTATTTTAACTTTTAATTTGTTTCTCGTCTTTTTTGAATTTCAGTAATTAATATTGAGTCCATAATCTTAATTCAATTACTGTCATTTATACTACACAAAATGGCCCCTTCCTATGGACTCATAAAAAAAGGCACCTACATGTGCATGCGCACTAGTCCCAGGTTCTCCTTGTAATTGTGAAGATCTCATTGTGTTGATGGCACACAACAGGACAAAATGTTTCCATGATATTAGTAACAAGTTCTGGCAACACAATGAAATCCTCACAACTACAGGGAGACCCTGGGACTAGTGCTCATGCACACTAGGCACCATTTTTATGGAGTCTGGTAACTGAGTGACAGAATAAGGTGTACCTTTCGTGTGGGACTGGAGCTACATGCGCCTCTTGATTGGCTCAAATGGATCAAATGGATGTCTTGGGAACATATAATGGTATGCATATTCCCACTGAGAAAGCCCTGTGTGCGAAATGCATGTCGGGGTTGTCCCCACATCACACTATGGCTAAGCAGCAATACATTTCAGATTAAGATATCCATGTTTGATCATGGTCTTTCATTATATGTATTAGCATTAAACTGTTGATAAATACATGGGAACTTTCTTTCCTAGATTTCTATATCTGTGTGACTCCAATGCCCATGTGGGTTTGTGCCTTTTTTACATGTTATTCTACTGCATGTATACATACAAGTCATTTGTCTATATCTTAAAATTTCCTGACGTACATATTTGTGCATGGTTAAGCCCATTGTTTCCATATAGCAGCTTTAACTTGGATATATATGGAAATTGTTCTCCTACTTTTTGTAGCTGTTAAAATTGCTCTGTGGGCCCATCCCCCTATTTACTTGATTTTTCTCTGAAATGTTATGTTTTTTTTGTATTATAATATGTTTTAATCATGTTTAATAAAATTGATTTGCATTTTATATATTTTTTAATTTGTCACAATGTAGCATTGTTAAACAGATTGTAAAGAGAGATAGATCCATCAAGTTCAACCTTTCTCTACTAATCATACATCCTCTATCTCTACATTATTTATAACACAGAATGTCATTTTTTGTGAAAAAAATAAACTAGCCCTTTTTTAAATGCTTGTGTAGTTTCTGAAATTCTTGCCTATTGTGTCATGTCTTTCAACAGCCTGCTCTAACTGTAAATAACTATTTACAATTAAATGTTGGAATCACCATATCTCCACACATGAAGAATTTCCTGTCTCTCTGTAAGATCTTTGGAAAAAATAAGTTAGGTGCCAGTACTTTTTGGTGACCACACATGTATTTATACATATAAATGAGATCTCCTTTGAGACATCTTTTTTCGAATCTGAACAAGCTTAATGTTTCCAACCTCTCATTGTTTGAGAGACCTCCATACCATGTAATATTCTAGTTGCCTGCCTTTGAACTGAATCTAACTTCCTAATATCCTCTTGAAAATAGCAAAGTAGGAGAATGAGGAGTAATTTAACTAAGAAACAGTATAAATGTTTATTAAATATAAAAAGGTCAGGTAAATCACAGTATAAATGGTAACCCATACGCCAAGTAGGAACAAACAGGGAAAGTGGGAAAGAGGTAATCACCTCAGCAATGCAAAATATCAGGCATTACAGCATAGCCATAGTGCATAAAAGACCACGAGAAAGAGTGCCCCCATTGCATAGAGTAGACGCAAATTACACAAGGCAATACATAAAAAATGCGAGGGGACAAGCTTACCGGGGCCTGTGAGATAGAGAGGTGGTAACCCCAAGAACGGATGTCAGCCCGGATGCGCATTTCGCTGGCACAAACACAGCTTTCTCAAGGGGATGGTTACAATGTGCAGATAGTCCCTTCAAATAGCCCCCGAGATAGGTCACATGGTCATAATAGACCAATCAAAATAGCATCTGTGGCACATGCGCAGTGCGCGCATCAGGTCCTGCAGCAGCCAGGGCAACAAATACTACAGTGCAAGTGCCGAAAACATAGAGATGCCCGGCGGCAAAAAACACTGTTTTTGTTTTGTGCTTTTTTTTATATAGGGACTGGGAGGTCAAAAACATTGGGAATGGCAAATAGAATTAAGAAATTGCAGTGGAGTATTTACAATGGCTGGGTGTGGCTGATCAAGTTCTCTAGTCAGTCAAATGTATGGACAAGTCCTGTGGGATCCATGCCTGGTTCATATGAATGAAAGTAAACTTGTCCATGGTGGCTGTGGTAAGGAGGATGCACCTGTCTGTGATCACATCCTCTGCTGTCCTAAACACACATTCCGACAGTGCACTTGCCAAAGAGCAGGACAGCACCTCCAAGGTGGAAAAGGCAAGCTCAGGCCATGTGTCCAATTTGGAGACCCAGAAGTTATATGGAGCATATGAAACGCTGCCGCCTGCTAATACATATGTATAAGATGGTGGTGGTGGATTTTGTGAGGTGCTGTGTAAGGTTTTCCACATTTTGGTCATGATAACCCTCCCTTCCAATGAAGTGCCAGTGCCCCATCTGCATTAGCAACTTCTTCCTCCTCTTCTGCCTTGTTCTTCACCATCAATAGTGAATCTACCAATGTTCTCTTGTATTACCACATTTTCTGATCTCATTGTGGCCACCCAGAAATCAGGACTGTTAACAATCTGGGGCACACTTGTTGGTCATTGAGCAGGAACAAAAGCATGTATTGACTCATGTGTGCCAGGCTGCCCAGAAGCAATGACAAGCTGTCCTTGGTGTGAGGTGTATCCTCTGGGTCCCCTCCCCCATTGTTGAGTAGGACACTATCGCCAGTGACTTTGGCAAAAATCGCTGATGTCAAAGTAGCCTTTTGCAGCAGATCCGGCAGTTTTTCCACATCTGCCGCATAACGGATCACTTACAGCAACACTGCGTTCAGCCTCATTCATGGGACTTGCGCACATGTGCAGCACTTGCGGTTTTTCCGCAATCCAGCAAATGCAGTACTTGTAGCAATGGAAAAAAAATGCTGCTAGCAGTGTTTTTTGTCTCACCGCAAGTGCAAAACCGCAAGTGCCAAACATGTCCGCAAGTAGCCATCACTATCTGTCCCTGCATCTTTCTAGCTCATGCCTAACCATCTCTCCCTGACCTAATACTACACTATAAAGCTTTAGAAAAACAATTTATTAACAGACATATTCCTATGATAATGATGGCTCTAGGCTACAGCGTAGACTGGGACGGGCAGTCTCCGGGTCTCCATTCTCTCTCTGTGCACACCCTCAGTCCCTGCCTCACTGCCTGTGCTGCACTGTGCACAGACATCCCTCCACCGGACCCGGTAATCACCGCTCACAGTAGCATACCGGCAGAGGTGTATCTAGGGTTTCTGGCACCTGGGGCAAGAATTCATTTTGGTTCCCCCCAGGACATATGCGATTTGCACACTTAGTCATGTACTCACAAGCTCCTCTCCTTGCTGCTCTCAATGTTCAGTGGAAAACTGAGAGAAACAGGAAGAGAAGTTCTTTGTCACAGGACCACAAGTATGAAAATTGCATGTGAGTGAAGTGTCCATGTGACGACTACTTGAACCTGCAGAGCTGAACATTGCAGGCTTCTGAATTCTCACAACTAATGCACTGCACACTTTTAGAATTTTCCTTTGCCGGTGGACAGTCATGTCAGCACAAGCATGTGATTTGTATACTTCTGACCACATTACGACTAGACGTGACTGGCCTCACTCAGTTCATTTTCATTGAGTGAGGCCACACATATCTTGTCAGTATGTGACTGCATGTATGTAAATCGCCAGTATGAGTGAATCCTGACAGCATGCAGAGCGCACTGTGAAAATTCAGAAGTCTGCAGTCACAAAGAATGACAGCAGACTCATTACAAACCTGGACATTCCCTTTAATGCTCCTAACAAATAAAAATATGAGTTAGTCAGTATCACAAACAACATTTACATCCAGGTACCTTATAGATGACGTCTTCTCTGGAGTCGTTCTTCTTTTCTTCATCTTGTCCAGACCCCATGATGAGCTTGCTCATCCACAGCTCATCTCTGCAGTCTTCCATCTTCTCTGCTCTTTTGCAGAAAATCTCCACATGATGCCCTTAAAGATACAAGTGTCATTATAATGCTCCTGAATAAAAAATTGCCCCGCACTATATTGTCTGCACAAAATATGACCCCCACTCTCCCTCTTATGGTACATGCTCTTTACACAGACCTCTCCTTTCCATACCGGCCTCCTCTTCAAACTGTCCTCTCACACTGTGTCCCCCCTATAGGGCCAGTATTTATACTGTACTCTCTCATCACACTCCCCCTCCTTGGTATACTGTCCCCTCCTGGCTGTGCCCTTACACTGTCCCCCCATGCTACACCCCCACTACTCAGTTTCTATTCTGTGCCCACTCACTTTTCTCCCCCCATACAGTCTCCTCACACTATTCCCCTCCCTCCTCATACTGTCTCCTCTCACATCCTTCCTGTTCACCATACTGTCTCCTCATATATTTACCCCCTCACTTTCTATACTGCCTGCTCGCCTGACTCCCCATTCTGTGTCTGCACACATCCCATCACCCTCACACCTGTACTCTGTTCACATACATTTTTCACATCTCTACTCATACTGTGTGCACATACATTCCCCGTTCGCTCCCCATACTGTCTGCACCCATCCCCCATACTGTTTCCTCATATATGCCCCATTCCCCCATACTGTTTCCTCATACATGCCCCCCATTCCCCATACTGTTTTCTCGTACGTGCCCCCATTCCCCAGTACTGTTTCCTCATACATGCCACATTCCCCCTTACTGTTTCCTCATGCGTGCCCTCATTCCTTCCTACTGTTTCCTCATACATGCCCCCATTCCCCCATACTGTTTCCTCATACATGCCCCCCATTCCCCCTTACTGTTTCCTCATACATGCCCCCCATTCTCCCATACTGTTTCCTCATACATGCTCCCATTCCCCCGTACTGTTTCCTCATACATGCCCCCATTCCCCATACTGTTTGCTCATACATGCCCCCCATTCCCCGGTACTGTTTCCTCATATATGTGTCATGTCGGACGCTGTTCAGACCAGGTCTTTCGACAGACAGCGGTAATTCCACTTTTGACCACTATTTGCTCATTGGCGTCGGCTAGATTCAATCTAGCTGTTCCGGGGTTAATTTACCTGATCCTCGGACTGGAAGCTGGGCCATGCCCATTGCCTTTAAATAGTTCTCCTGATCATTGGGCGTCGCCGATTATAGCTTCTGTCTTGTGCGTTGTTATCTCGGTCTGGAGTGGAGAGCTGGTTATTGGAGATTCGTTGCTGGTGGTGTATTTTCCTTTGTCTTATTTACTCCTTCCTATATATTTGTATTTATTTTGCCCTGCACATTTATAGTGTATTCCTGAGTGACTGCGGCGTGGTGTATATTTTCCTTTATCCTTGTCTGTGCTAACTGTGGGTATTGGTGTATTACCAACACTGGGTGGTGGTCGGAGGTTTCAGCCTAGGGTTGAAACAGGAGACAGGGTGAGGTTCGAGGCCTGGACATGCACACCATCAGTGTAAACTCCAGGTAGAGGGTCAGTCAGGATTTCCCTAGTCTGAGGGAAATTGCAGGGGCCCGGGTTATTAGCTTTCGCTCACCTAGTCTCCCCGTGACATTATAATCGGCCCAACAACAACAACAAAAAAAGGGGTTTCTTTTTTTTTGTTTTGTCATGGATCCCATGACTTCCATAACCCGCCAGTTGAGGGCGCTGTTCCTACAGGTCACTGAGTTGAGGGGGGCAGTGCAGCAACAGGGACTAGCAGTATCTAATTTGCAAGCTGGAGCGACAGGAAGAGTTGCTAAGCCTAAATTTCCTTTGCCTGAAAAATTTGCTGGGGAACGCAGTAAATTTGTTTCTTTTCGAGAAGCTTGCAAACTATATTTCCGCATGCGCCCGATCTCCTCGGGTAATGAGGCTCAGCGTGTGGGCCTGGTGTTGTCTTTGTTAAGCGGGGATCCCCAAGCATGGGCGTTTTCTTTGCCATCTGATTCTGCTGCATTTGACTCTGTGGAGAGTTTTTTTTCCTCTCTTGGAAAAATCTATGTTGAACCTGACAGAATGGCTCTAGCAGAATCTAAGATACGCACTATTCGCCAGGGGGAGCGAGTTGCAGAGGATTACTGTTCTGAATTTCGTCACTGGGTGAGTGATACACAATGGAATGATCCAGCATTGCGGAGTCAGTTTATACATGGGATTTCTGGAAGGGTTAAAAAAGCCCTTCTGATGTACGAGACTCCTACTTCTCTAGCTTCCGCTATGAGTCTGGTTGTCCGCATTGATCGCCGTTTGCGTCAGGGGGAGCATGAGACACCGCCTATGGGAGAGGGTTTAGGTTCACGTGAGGTTGCTGCAGGTGAACCCACGGAGTCTATGCAAATCGCAGGGGTGTTACATGTGAAGCGTCGAGCCCTGAGCTCAGGAAGCAGGGAGCCTGTTTTTACTGTGGTAAAACTGGTCATTTTATTAAAATCTGTCCTCTGCTGTCTAAGAAAAACACAACGGCGGAAAACTTCTAAGCTCAGAGGGTGCGGAGGAGACCAATCTGAGCTTATGTATATCCTCCATTGTGGTTTCTCAATGCATGCTCCCTGCTAAGGTTATAATCGCTGGCAGTGAGCGGCCAATTACTGTTTTTGTGGATAGTGGTTCAGCCACAAATCTCATTGATGAGGAGTTTGCGCGCACAGCAGGTTTTAGGATTGAAAAACTGTTGCATCCTATCCGCGTGGTCACCATCAATGCTGCTCCTCTGTCTCAGGGGGAGATTACTGAATTTGTGGCTGAGGTGAAACTCCACATTGGAGTTCTTCATTCCGAGCGGGTTACATGAAAGGTGCTCAGGAATCTTCCTGCTCAGGTGGTTTTGGGTTTTCCTTGGTTGTTTATGCACAACCAGGTAATTGACTGGAAAACTCAGGACATAATTCAGTGGAGCGAGTTCTGCCAGGAGAATTGCCTGGCCAAATGTGTGGCTGCGGTGACTTCAAGCGTTCCGGAGTCACTTCTGGATTTTGTGGATGTGTTCTCTGAGAAGGGTTGCTCAGAGTTGCCGCCACATCGTCCCTATGACTGTTCTATCAGGTTTAAACCAGGGGCCAAATTGCCTAAAGCAAGGATGTTTAACATCTCCGGTCCGGAGAGACAAGCGTTAAAAGATTACATTGCTGAAAGCTTGAGCAAAGGGCACATCAGGCCGCCATCCTCGCCGGTGGCAGCAGGGTTCTTCTTCGTGAAGAAGAAAGATGGCGGATTACGCCCATGTTTGGATTTCAGGGAGTTGAACCAGATTACGGTTCGTGATCCATACCCTATGCCACTGATACCAGATTTGTTCAACCAGGTGGCAGGTGCTAAGTGGTTTACCAAGCTTGACCTCAGGGGGGCGTACAACCTCATAAGAGTCCATCAAGGTGATGAGTGGAAGACGGCTTTTAATACCCCTGAGGGTCATTTTGAAAATTTGGTGATGCTTTTTGGGTTGACTAACGCACCGGCAGTGTTCCAACATTTCATCAATGAATAGTGTTGAGCATTCCGATACCGCAAGTATCGGGTATCGGCCGATACTTGCGGGTATCGGAATTCCGATACCGAGATCCGATACTTTTGTGGTATCGGGTATCGGTATCGAAACAACATTAATGTAAAAATGTGTAAAAGAGAGAATTAAAATAAAAAAATATTGCTATACTCACCTCTCCGACGCAGCCTGGACCTCACCGAGGGAACCGGCAGCGTTGTTTGCTTAAAATTCGCGCTTTTCCTTCCTTACATGAAGTCCCGGCTTCTGATTGGTCGCGTGCCGCCCATGTGGCCGCGACGCAACCAATCACAGCAAGCCGTGACGTAATTTTAGGTCCTTCAGGATTTTAAAATTACGTTCTGGCTTGTGATTGGTCGCGTCGCGGTCACATTGGCGACGCGACCAATCACAAGCCGTGACGTCACGGGAGGCAGGACACGCGCGCATTTTAAAATGCGCGCGTGTCCAGCCTCCCGTGACGTCACGGCATGTGATTGGTCGCGTCGCCAATGTGACCGCGACGCGACCAATCACAAGCCAGAACGTAATTTTAAAATCCTGAAGGACCTAAAATTACGTCACGGCTTGCTGTGATTGGTCGCGTCGCGGCCACATGGGCGGCACGTGACCAATCACAAGCCGGGACTTCACGTAAGGAAGGAAAAGCGCAAATTTTAAGCAAACAACGCTGCCGGTTCCCTCGGTGAGGTCCAGGCTGCGTCGGAGAGGTGAGTATAGCAATATTTTTTTATTTTAATTCTCTCTTTTACACATTAATATGGATCCCAGGGCCTGAAGGAGAGTTTCCTCTCCTTCAGACCCTGGGAACCATCAGGAATACCGTCCGATACTTGAGTCCCATTGACTTGTATTGGTATCGGGTATCGGTATCGGATTGGATCCGATACTTTGCCGGTATCGGCTGATACTTTCCGATACCGATACTTTCAAGTATCGGACGGTATCGCTCAACACTATCAATGAAGTGTTCTCGCATGTTTTGGGGAAATTCGTTATCGTGTACCTAGATGACATCCTCATATATTCTTGCGACCGTGATGCTCATTTAAATCATGTCAGGCAGGTGTTACAGCTTCTCAGAGAGAATAAGCTGTATGCTAAACTTGAGAAATGTGTATTTTCTGTTCAAGAGTTGCCTTTCTTGGGTTATATTGTGTCTGCTTCTGGTTTTAAAATGGACGCCGCTAAGATGCAAGCGGTGCTGCATTGGGAACGTCCTGATAACCTGAAAGCACTTCAGCGGTTCCTTGGGTTTTCTAACTACTATAGGAAATTTATCAAGGTTTTTTCCATCATTGCTAAACCGCTAACTGACATGACTAAAAAGGGTACCAATTTCTCCTTTTGGCCTGAGGCTGCTGTGCGCGCATTTGAATTTCTTAAGAACAGTTTTGTTTCAGCCCCCATTCTTGTGCAGCCAGACGTATCAGAACCCTTTGTTGTGGAAGTCGATGCTTCTGAGGTTGGTGTGGGGGCGGTACTATCTCAAAGCTCATCTTTGAGTGGTTTGCGTCCGTGCGCCTATTTCTCCAAGAAACTGTCGTCCGCCGAACGTAACTACGATATCGGCAACAGGGAGTTGTTGGCAATCAAGTTGGCCTTTGAGGAATGGCGACACTTCTTGGAGGGGTCGGTACATCAGGTTACTGTTATTACCGATCATAAGAATCTGCTGTATTTGGAGTCAGCCAAGCGTCTGTCCCCCAGGCAGGCTCGCTGGGCATTGTTTTTCACGCGGTTCAATTTTGTTGTCACTTACAGACCGGGGTCTAAAAACACTAAGGCGGATGCTCTGTCCAGGTGTTTTCCGGGGGGTTAACCTCGGGAAGATCCAGTACCCATCCTCCAAAAGGGTGTTGTGGTTTCGGCTCTCACTACCGAGGTTCAGGCTGAGATTGCCGAGACTCAGGAGGAGGTACCATCTGAGCTTCCCATCAACAAATCTTTTGTACTGCTTCATCTCCGCTTAAAGGTTTTGGCGGAGCATCATGATGCTGTCCTGGCTGGCCACCCAGGGGTTAGAGGTACCTTGGAGTTGGTGTGACATCGGTTTTGGTGGCCCAAGATCCGACAGGACGTGGCCTCATACGTGTCAGCTTTTACCACGTGCGCTAGGGCTAAGACGCCCCGCTCCCTTCCTGTTGGCACATTACTTCCTCTTGAAGTACCTAGTAAGCCATGGACGGAAATCTCCATGGATTTCATCACTGATTTGCCCTCATCAGCTGGGAACACGGTCATCTTGGTGATTGTTGATCGGTTTTCTAAAATGTCGCACTTTGTGTCTTTGCCTTCGTTGCCTAACGCTAAGACTCTGGCTCAGGTATTTGTGCAGGAGGTGGTCAGACTTCATGGGGTTCCGTCTGACATCGTGTCTGATAGGGGGTCTCAGTTTGTGGCAAAATTTTGGAAAGCATTTTGCTCACGGCTGGGGATCAAGTTGTCTCATTCTTCTGCGTTCCATCCTCAGTCAAATGGTCAGACTGAGCATATGAACCAAAATTTGGAACAGTACCTACGCTTCTTTGTCTCTGATAACCAGGAGGAGTGGTCTACCTTTCTTCCTTTGGCTGAGTTTGCCATCAATAATCACCGCCAGGAGTCGTCTGGGGAGTCTCCGTTTTTTTGTGTTTACGGGCTACATCCTCAATTTTGTACCCTGAGTCAGAGGGGCTCTTCCGGCGTTCCGGAGGAGGATCCGTTAGGAGCACAGTTGTCATCAGTCTGGAGGAGAGTTAAACAGCGCCTGTTGAGTGTGGGTGCTAGGTACAAACGTGTGGCTGACAGTAGGCATGTGCCAGGTCCGGACCTGAGTGTGGATGACTGGGTGTGGTTATCCACAAAAAATATAAGACTCAAAATACCGTCCCTTAAATTGGGTCCACGGTTTATTGGTCCATTTAGGGTCATCGCCGTCATTAACCCAGTAGCGTACCGATTGGAGCTCCCTACGGTGTATAAGATACACAACGTGTTCCACAGGTCTCTTCTAAAGAAGGTGGTGGGTTCTGTGGACATGGCACCTATGCCACCTCCAGTCTTGGTGGATGGTAATTTGGAGTTTGAAGTCTCCAAGGTGGTTGACTCTTGTGTAGTGCGTCGCACTTTACAGTACTTGGTACACTGGCATAGTTATGGGCCTGAGGAGAGGTCCTGGGTACCAGCCTCGGATATTCATGCGGATCGGCTGGTCAGGATTTTTCATCGTCGCCATCCAGACAAGCTGGGTCCTATAAGCCGTGAGGGCCCTGGGGTCCCTCGTAGAAGGCGGGGTACTGTCATGACGGACGCTGTTCAGACCAGGTCGTTCGACAGACAGCGGTAATTCCGCTTTTGACCACTATTTGCTCATTGGCGTCTGCTAGATTCTATCTAGCTGTTCCGGGGTTAATTTACCTGATCCTCGGATTGGAAGCTGGGCCATGCCCATTGCCTTTAAATAGTTCTCCTGATCATTGGGCGTCGCCGATTATAGCTTCTGTCTTGTGGGTTGTTATCTCGGTCTGGAGTGGAGAGCTAGTTGTTGGAGATTCGTTGCTGGTGGTGTATTTTCCTTTGTCTTATTTACTCCTTCCTATATTTGTATTTATTTTGCCCTGGACATTTATAGTGTATTCCTGAGTGACTGCGGCGTGGTGTATATTTTCCTTTATCCTTGTCTGTGCTAACTGTGGGTATTGCTGTATTACCAACACTGGGTGGTGGTCGGAGGTTTCAGCCTAGGGTTGAAACAGGAGACAGGGTGAGGTTCGAGGCCTGTACATGCACACCATCAGTGTAAACTCCAGGTAGAGGGTCAGTCAGGATTTCCCTAGTCTGAGGGAAATTGCAGGGGCCCGGGTTATTAGCTCTCGCTCACCTAGTCTCCCCATGACAATATACCCCCTATTCCCCCATACTGTTTCCTCATACATGCCCCCCATTGCCCAGTACTGTTTCCTCATACATGCCCCCCATTCCCCATACTGTTTCATCATACATGCCCCATTCCCCATATTGTTTCCTCATACATGCCCCCATTCCCCAGTATTGCTTCCTCATACATGCCCCATTCCCCCTTACTGTTTCCTCATACATGCCCTCATTCCTTCCTACTATTTCCTCATACATACCCCCATTCCCCATACTGTCTCCTCATACATGTCCCTCATTCCCCCATACTGTTTCCTCATACTTGCCCCCCATTCCCCAGTACTGTTTCCTCATACATGCCCCATTCCCCCTTACTGTTTCCTCATGCGTGCCCTCAATCCTTCCTACTGTTTCCTCATACATGCCCCCATTCCCCCGTACTGTTTCCTGTTGTGAATTCCGCTCTTGGGCTCCCTCCGGTGGTTGTAAGTAGCACTTTTGTGAATTCTGCTCTTGGGCTCCCTCCTGTGGTTTTGAGTGGTATAGCTGCTTCTTGGATTAAGCATCAGCAGCTGCTTCCACTGATCGTCTTTCTGGCTCGGCTATTTTAGTCTGGCCTTATCCCTCAATCAATGCCAGTTTTCAATTGTTCCTGCTTGGAGCCACTGCTCTTTTGGATTTCCCTGACACTCTGTCCAGTTCAGCAAAGATAAGTCCTTGCTTGTCCTTTTGCAGTCCACTTGTTGTGGACTTTATTGTTCAGCACATTCTATGTTTTGCTCATTTGTCCAGCTTATCAGTATGGATCTATTCAGCTAAGCTGGAAGCTCTGGGCTGCAGATTTTGCCCTCCACACCTTTAGTCAGGTTTGGAGATTTTTGCATATCTCTGCGGTGGACTTTTTCTAGTTTTTATTACTGACCGCACAGTGTTCTTTCCTGTACTATCTATCTAGCTAGAAGTGGCCTCCTTTGCTAAATCTTGTTTCATACTACGTATGTCATTTCCTTCTCCTCTCACAGTCAATATTTGTGGGGGGCTGTCCTATCCTTTGGGGATCTTCTCTGGGGCAAGATAGCTTTCCTATTCCTACCTTTAGGGGTAGCTAGTTCTCCGGCTGTGACGAGGTGTCCAGGGAGTGACAGGAACATCCCACGGCTACTGCTAGTGTTGTGTTAAGATCAGGAACTGCGGTCTGTATATTTACCACCTGCTCAGAGCTAGTCGCATGTCGCTCCTAAATTACCAGTCCATAACAGTTTCCTCATACATGCCCCCATACTCCTTACTATTTCCTCATACATGCCCCCCATTCCCCTGTACTGTTTCCCCATCTCCCCCTTTGCTCTTCAATTTGTGTCCTCAAATCTCCCCCACACATTAAATCCCCCCATTCCCACTACAAATCTCCCCACAACAAATAAATCCCTCCATCCCCACTCAAATTCTTCACACATAATAAATCTCCCCATCCCCACTCCAATTTCCCCCCCGATGCACTTAATCTTTGATGTCTTCTGCTCCACTGGAACACTTACCACCAGTGTTCGCTTCTGCAGCATGAGTGAATGACATCAGCAGCGTGATCAAATGATCTGATCACGCTGCTCACGGCACTCTGACCTGGCAGTCAGAGCGTCAACTGTACTCACTTCTGTAAGATGCGAGTACAATTGATCCCTGGGCAGGGACAGACACTGATAACCTGGGGCCCCTGTTCAAGAACTGTGTCTGGGCCCCCCTCCTTTTATGGCAACAAAGATATATATATATATATATATATATATATATATATATATATATATATTTATATAGCCACACACACATAAAGTGTGTATATTACATACCGTATATACTCGAGTATAAGCCGACCCGAGTATAAGCCTAGGCACCTAATTTTGCCACGAAAAACTGGGTAAGCTTATTGACTTGAGTATAAGCTAGGTATGTATTGTCCCCTCATTCCTATCCCGGTATGTGTGGTTCCCCATCCTGTCCTGCTCTGTGTAGCTCCCCCTGTTGTATGCATGGCTCGGCTCCCCATCCCATCTTGTATTCATAGCTCTGCTCCCCTCCTTTCATCTTGTATGCATGGCTCGGCTCCCCGTCCCATCTTGTATGCATGGCTCTGCTGCCCCGTCCCATCTTGTATGCATGGCTCTGCTCCCCCATACCATCTTGTATGCATGGAACTGCTCCCCCATCCCATCTTGCATGCATGGCTCTGCTCCCCCGTCCCATCTTGTATGCGTGCCTCTGCTTCCCTATCTCATCTTGTATGTATGGCTCTGCTCCCTGTCCCATCTTGTATGCATGGCTCTACTCCCCCATCCCATCTTACATGTATGGCTCTGCTACCCCGTCCCTTCTTGTATGTATGGCTCTGCTCCCCCCGTACCATCTTGTATGTATGGCTCTGCTCCTCCCTTCCCATCTTGAATGCATGGCTCTGTTCCCCGGTCCCATCTTGCATGTATGGCTCTGCTCCCTCGGTCCCATCTTGTATGTATGGCTCTGCTCCCCAGTCCCATCTTGTATGTATGGCTCTGCACCCCTGTCCCATCTTGTATGCATGGCTCTACTTCCTTCTCATCCCATCTTGTATGTATGGCTCTGCTCCCACAGTCCCATCTTGCATGTATGGCTCTGCTCCCCCATCCCATCTTATATGTATGACTCTGCCCCCCCATCCCATCTTGTATGCATGGCTCTGCTCCCCTCGTCCCATCTTGTATGTATGGCTCTGCTCCCCCCATCCCATCTTGTATGTATGGCTCTGATCTCCTGGTCCCATCTTGTATGTATGGCTCTGCTCTCCCCATCCCATCTTGTATGTATGGCCTTGCTCCCCCATCCCATCTTGTATGCATGGCTCTGCTCCCCCGGGCCCATCTTGTATGTATGGCTCTGCTCCCCCCATCCCATCTTGTATGTATGGCTCTGCTCCCCCGGTCCCATCTTGTATGTATGACAGTGCTCTCCCCATCCCATCTTGTATGTATGGCTCTGCTCCCCCCATCCCATCTTGTATGCATGGCTTTGCTCCCCCCAGTCCCATCTTGTATGTATGGCTCTGCTCCCCACCTCCATCCCATCTTGTTTGTATGGCTCTGCTCCCCCCATCCCATCTTGTATGTATGGCTCTGCTCCCCCACCCAGTTACATCATGTATGTATAGCTCTGTTCCCCCGATCCTATCTTGTATGCATGGCCTTGCTCCCCCATCCCATCTTGTATTTATGGCTCTGCTCTCCCCTCTCTCATCTTGTGGGTATGGCTCTGCTCCCCCCATCCCATCTTGTATGTATGGCTTTACTCCCCCCAGTCCCATCTTGTATGTATGGCTCTGCCCCCTCCCTTCTTGTATGTATGGCTCTTCTCCCCCGGTGTCATCTTGTATGTATGGCTCTGCTCCCCCCAGTCCCATATTGTACATATGGCTCTGCTCCCCCCCATTCCCAACTTGTATGTATGGCCCTGTTCCCCCCTTCCCATTTTGTGTGCATGGCTACCCCATCCATCCCCTGTCCTCCTTCCTCCTTGCAGACATCATACTCACCTTTCTCCTCCGTGCCGAAAGTCCCTCCATCTCTGTCCCGGCATGGCAGCTTCTTCCTGTGTGAGAGGTCACGTGGTACAGCTCATTAAGATCACGATCCATATTTATCACCTTAATGAGCGGTACCATGTGACCGCTCACACAGGAAAAAGCTGCAGCGCCGGGACAGAGATGCAGGGACTTTCGGCTCGGAGGAGGGTGAGTATGATGTCTGCAATGAGGGAGGTGGGCGGGAGGTGGGAGTGTGAGTGTTACGGGCGGGTAAGCCGTGACCTCGGACTTTAATTTAAAAAAACTTGTTCAGGTGCCGCCCCCCGCATCCTGGTGCCCTAGGCACGTGCCCTCAAGTGCCTAGTGGCAAATACGGCCCTGCCTGTGAGCTGCATTGATTGCCACCCTGCTAAGAACATAGTTCATCCTCCTTCTCCTTATCATCCAAATCTGACTCCTGCCTGGACAGTTGTGTACCTGGACGCTGTTGGTACGGGAACTTATCCTCCGAGCCATGACATGGATGACTGGCCTGATAATGGATTGAATTGTCCGTGTTCATCCTCCTGTGTCACCACCTCATCCATTATTGCATGAAATGTTTTTCAGGCAGGCATAAAAGTGGATGAGTAATGCTGATGATGCATCATCAGCACTGGCCATGTCCGTGGAGTACTCAAAGCAGTGAAACACAGCACACACGCCCCATATGGAAGCCCACTCATTGGTAGTGAATTGGTGTTGTTTGTTATGGTTCTCAATGGCAAGAGAACATAGCCCAGCAAACATAAGTACTAGCTCTTGGAAGGATGGAAACTAAACTGACCATGAACTAAACCTGCCGCACAACTAACAGTAGCCGGGTAGCGTTGCCTACGTTTTTTATCCCTAGACGCCCAGCGCCGGCCGGAGGACTAACTAATCCTGGCAGAGGAAAATATAGTCCTGGCTCACCTCTAGAGAAATTTCCCCGATAGGCAGACAGAGGCCCCCACATATATTGGCGGTGATTTTAGATGAAATGACAAACGTAGTATGAAAATAGGTTTAGCAAAATTGAGGTCCGCTTACTAGATAGCAGGAAGACAGAAAGGGCACTTTCATGGTCAGCTGAAAACCCTATCAAAATACCATCCTGAAATTACTTTAAGACTCTAGTATTAACTCATAACATCAGAGTGGCAATTTCAGATCACAAGAGCTTTCCAGACACAGAAACGAAACTACAGCTGTGAACTGGAACAAAATGCAAAAACAAACGAGGACTAAAGTCCAACTTAGCTGGGAGTTGTCTAGCAGCAGGAACATGCACAGAAAGGCTTCTGATTACAATGATGACCGGCATGGAAGTGACAGAGGAGCAAGGTTAAATAGCGACTCCCACATCCTGATGGAAACAGGTGAACAGAGGGGATGATGCACACCAGTTCAATTCCACCAGTGGCCACCGGGGGAGCCCAAAATCCAATTTCACAACAGTACCCCCCCCTCAAGGAGGGGGCACCGAACCCTCACCAGAACCACCAGGGCGATCAGGATGAGCCCTATGAAAGGCACGGACCAGATCGGAGGCATGAACATCAGAGGCAGTCACCCAAGAATTATCCTCCTGACCGTATCCCTTCCATTTGACCAGATACTGGAGTTTCCGTCTGGAAACACGGGAGTCCAAGATTTTTTCCACAACGTACTCCAACTCGCCCTCAACCAACACCGGAGCAGGAGGCTCAACGGAAGGCACAACCGGTACCTCATACCTGCGCAACAATGACCGATGAAAAACATTATGAATAGAAAAAGATGCAGGGAGGTCCAAACGGAAGGACACAGGGTTAAGAATCTCCAATATCTTGTACGGGCCGATGAACCGAGGCTTAAACTTAGGAGAAGAAACCCTCATAGGGACAAAACGAGAAGACAACCACACCAAGTCCCCAACACAAAGCCGAGGACCAACCCGACGCCGGCGGTTGGCAAAAAGCTGAGTCTTCTCCTGGGACAACTTCAAATTGTCCACTACCTGCCCCCAAATCTGATGCAACCTCTCCACCACAGCATCCACTCCAGGACAATCCGAAGATTCCACCTGACCAGAAGAAAATCGAGGATGAAACCCCGAATTACAGAAAAAAGGAGACACCAAGGTGGCAGAGCTGGCCCGATTATTGAGGGCAAACTCCGCTAAAGGCAAAAAAGCAACCCAATCATCCTGATCTGCAGACACAAAACACCTCAAATATGTCTCCAAGGTCTGATTCGTCCGCTCGGTCTGGCCATTAGTCTGAGGATGGAAAGCAGACGAAAAAGACAAATCTATGCCCATCCTAGCACAGAATGCTCGCCAAAATCTAGACACGAACTGGGTTCCTCTGTCAGAAACGATATTCTCCGGAATACCATGCAAACGGACCACATTTTGAAAAAACAGAGGAACCAACTCGGAAGAAGAAGGCAACTTAGGCAGGGGAACCAAATGGACCATCTTAGAGAAACGGTCACACACCACCCAGATGACAGACATCTTCTGAGAAACAGGAAGATCCGAAATAAAATCCATCGAGATGTGCGTCCAGGGCCTCTTCGGGATAGGCAAGGGCAACAACAATCCACTAGCCCGATAACAACAAGGCTTGGCCCGAGCACAAACGTCACAAGACTGCACAAAGCCTCGCACATCTCGAGACAGGGAAGGCCACCAGAAGGACCTTGCCACCAAATCCCTGGTACCAAAGATTCCAGGATGACCTGTCAACGCAGAAGAATGAACCTCAGAAATGACTTTACTGGTCCAATCATCAGGAACAAACAGTCTACCAGGTGGGCAACGATCAGGTCTATCCGCCTGAAACTCCTGCAAGGCCCGCCGCAGGTCTGGAGAAACGGCAGACAATATCACTCCATCCTTAAGGATACCTGTAGGTTCAGAGTTACCAGGGGAGTCAGGCTCAAAACTCCTAGAAAGGGCATCCGCCTTAACATTCTTAGAACCCGGCAGGTAGGACACCACAAAATTAAACCGAGAGAAAAACAACGACCAGCGCGCCTGTCTAGGATTCAGGCGTCTGGCGGACTCAAGATAAATTAGATTTTTGTGGTCAGTCAATACCACCACCTGATGTCTAGCCCCCTCAAGCCAATGACGCCACTCCTCAAAAGCCCACTTCATGGCCAAAAGCTCCCGATTCCCAACATCATAATTCCGCTCGGCGGGCGAAAATTTACGCGAGAAAAAGGCACAAGGTCTCATCACGGAACAATCGGAACTTCTCTGCGACAAAACTGCCCCAGCTCCGATTTCAGAAGCGTCGACCTCAACCTGAAAAGGAAGAGCAACATCAGGCTGACGCAACACAGGGGCGGAAGAAAAGCGGCGCTTAAGCTCCCGAAAGGCCTCCACAGCAGCAGGGGACCAATCAGCAACATCAGCACCCTTCTTAGTCAAATCAGTCAATGGTTTAACAACATCAGAAAAACCAGCAATAAATCGACGATAAAAATTAGCAAAGCCCAAAAATTTCTGAAGACTCTTAAGAGAAGAGGGTTGCGTCCAATCACAAATAGCCTGAACCTTGACAGGATCCATCTCGATGGAAGAGGGGGGAAAAATATATCCCAAAAAGGAAATCTTTTGAACCCCAAAAACGCACTTAGAACCCTTCACACACAAGGAATTAGACCGCAAAACCTGAAAAACCCTCCTGACCTGCTGGACATGAGAGTCCCAGTCATCCGAAAAAATCAAAATATCATCCAGATACACAATCATAAATTTATCCAAATAATCACGGAAAATGTCATGCATAAAGGACTGAAAGACTGAAGGGGCATTTGAAAGACCAAAAGGCATCACCAAATACTCAAAGTGGCCCTCGGGCGTATTAAATGCGGTCTTCCACTCATCCCCCTGCTTAATTCGCACCAAATTATACGCCCCACGGAGATCTATCTTAGAGAACCACTTGGCCCCCTTTATGCGAGCAAACAAATCAGTCAGCAGTGGCAACGGATATTGATATTTAACCGTGATTTTATTCAAAAGCCGATAATCAATACACGGTCTCAAAGAGCCATCTTTCTTAGCCACAATGAAAAAACCGGCTCCTAAGGGAGATGACGAAGGACGAATATGTCCCTTTTCCAAGGACTCCTTTATATATTCTCGCATAGCAGCATGTTCAGGCACAGACAGATTAAATAAACGACCCTTAGGGTATTTACTACCCGGAATCAAATCTATGGCACAATCGCACTCCCGGTGCGGAGGTAATGAACCAAGCTTAGGTTCTTCAAAAACGTCACGATATTCAGTCAAGAATTCAGGAATCTCAGAGGGAATAGATGATGAAATGGAAACCACAGGTACGTCCCCATGCGTCCCCTTACATCCCCAGCTTAACACAGACATAGCTTTCCAGTCAAGGACTGGGTTATGAGATTGCAGCCATGGCAATCCAAGCACCAACACATCATGTAGGTTATACAGCACAAGAAAGCGAATAATCTCCTGATGATCCGGATTAATCCGCATAGTTACTTGTGTCCAGTATTGTGGTTTATTACTAGCCAATGGGGTGGAGTCAATCCCCTTCAGGGGTATAGGAGTTTCAAGAGGCTCCAAATCATACCCACAGCGTTTGGCAAAGGACCAATCCATAAGACTCAAAGCGGCGCCAGAGTCGACATAGGCATCCGCGGTAATAGATGATAAAGAACAAATCAGGGTCACAGATAGAATAAACTTAGACTGTAAAGTGCCAATTGAAACAGACTTATCAAGCTTCTTAGTATGCTTAGAGCATGCTGATATAACATGAGTTGAATCACCGCAATAGAAGCACAACCCATTTTTTCGTCTTAAATTCTGCCGTTCACTTCTGGACAGAATTCTATCACATTGCATATTCTCTGGCGTCTTCTCAGTAGACACCGCCAAATGGTGCACAGGTTTGCGCTCCCGCAGACGCCTATCGATCTGGATAGCCATTGTCATGGACTCATTCAGACCCGCAGGCACAGGGAACCCCACCTTAACATCCTTAATGGCATCAGAGAGACCCTCTCTGAAATTCGCCGCCAGGGCGCACTCATTCCACTGAGTAAGCACAGCCCATTTACGGAATTTCTGGCAGTATATTTCAGCTTCGTCTTGCCCCTGAGATAGGGACATCAAGGCCTTTTCCGCCTGAAGCTCTAACTGAGGTTCCTCATAAAGCAACCCCAAGGCCAGAAAAAACGCATCCACATTGAGCAACGCAGGATCCCCTGGAGCCAATGCAAAAGCCCAATCCTGAGGGTCGCCCCGGAGCAAGGAAATCACAATCCTGACCTGCTGAGCAGGATCTCCAGCAGAGCGAGATTTGAGGGACAAAAACAACTTGCAATTATTTTTAAAATTTTGAAAGCAAGATCTATTCCCCGAGAAAAATTCAGGCAAAGGAATTCTAGGTTCAGATATAGGAACATGAACAACAAAATCTTGTAAATTTTGAACTTTCGTGGTGAGATTATTCAAACCTGCAGCTAAACTCTGAATATCCATTTTAAACAGGTGAACACAGAGCCATTCCAGGATTAGAAGGAGAGAGAGAGAGAGAAAGGCTGCAATATAGGCAGACTTGCAAGAGATTCAAGTACAAGCACACTCAGAACTGAAGGTAAGGGGAAAAAAAAAAAAAAAAAAATCTTCAGCAGACTTCTCTTTTCTCTCCTTTCTCTGTCAATTAATTTAACCCTTTTTGGCCGGTCAAACTGTTATGGTTCTCAATGGCAAGAGAACATAGCCCAGCAAACATAAGTACTAGCTCTTGGAAGGATGGAAACTAAACTGACCATGAACTAAACCTGCCGCACAACTAACAGTAGCCGGGTAGCGTTGCCTACGTTTTTTATCCCTAGACGCCCAGCGCCGGCCGGAGGACTAACTAATCCTGGCAGAGGAAAATATAGTCCTGGCTCACCTCTAGAGAAATTTCCCCGATAGGCAGACAGAGGCCCCCACATATATTGGCGGTGATTTTAGATGAAATGACAAACGTAGTATGAAAATAGGTTTAGCAAAATTGAGGTCCGCTTACTAGATAGCAGGAAGACAGAAAGGGCACTTTCATGGTCAGCTGAAAACCCTATCAAAATACCATCCTGAAATTACTTTAAGACTCTAGTATTAACTCATAACATCAGAGTGGCAATTTCAGATCACAAGAGCTTTCCAGACACAGAAACGAAACTACAGCTGTGAACTGGAACAAAATGCAAAAACAAACGAGGACTAAAGTCCAACTTAGCTGGGAGTTGTCTAGCAGCAGGAACATGCACAGAAAGGCTTCTGATTACAATGATGACCGGCATGGAAGTGACAGAGGAGCAAGGTTAAATAGCGACTCCCACATCCTGATGGAAACAGGTGAACAGAGGGGATGATGCACACCAGTTCAATTCCACCAGTGGCCACCGGGGGAGCCTAAAATCCAATTTCACAACAGTTGTTCCACACAACGACTCAATGGTACGTGCTGCAGCTGAAAGTCCACTATTGCCAGCTGTTGCTATTACAGTCTCTCCAACTTATGCAAGGTGGAGTTCCACCTTGTGGGTACATCGCATATGAGATGGTGAGTGGGGAGGCAAAAGTGATGCTGCAATGCAGACAGGTAAGCAGCAGAAAAATGAAAATGCCAAAAGTGCTCACAGATGGCCCACACATTCTGCAGCAGCTCTGACATATTGGGATAATTTTTAAGGTAGCTCTGCACCCCCAAAATTCAGCACATTCGCCAAGCAACGAATGTGCATCAAACCGGGTAGGCCAAGACCTGTTAAGAGATTTCACCAGCTATCGCACACCACCAGGTTGGAATTGAAGTTTATAGGCACCAACCACTCATCGGTCTGTTGTTTGATCCCTGTCCACAGTTCAGCTACTGTATATGTTTAGCAATGTACTACAAAGCCCTAAACTCTGCCTTGAGGCTGTATTCAGCCACTATCTTTGATCCAGCAGTTGTACCTTGGCTAAATGCAGAATGTATCACATAGAAACAGAAAAAGAACTAGACAAGCCCTAAGAAGGACTTTTAGTATGATGGTTCTGCATCAGCACCAGTAGCATCATAAGAGGACTCTGATTAATGAAACTGTGCACACACAGGTCTGGAAAAATACTCTCTCCCTCCAATCACAACTGTCCCTGAGCTGTGAAATGGCGTCAGTGTGCCGAGTGTGGTGGCTCCAGTGCTTTCATAACATCTTCTGAGATAATGCCCCATTCAATCACAGTATTCAATCAAGATATTTTCTTGTAAAACGAAGATGAGCCTGTGTGTTCTTATTGCTCAGCAGTGTTTTTCAAACTCTGCCATACAGGCCATTTTGTACAGTCTCTTTCTTATGGTAGTCTTGAACACTGACCTTAACTGAGGCAAGTGAAGCCTGCAGTTCTTTGGATGTTATTGTGGGGTCTTTTCTGACTTTTTGGATGAGTTCTTGGGGTAGTTCTCACTGAGCTCTTGGGGTAATTTTGATCGACCAGCTACTCCTGGGAAGATTCAACACTGTTCCATGTTTTCGCCATTTCTCCATAATTACTCTCACTGTGATTCGCTGGAGTCCCAAAGTTTTAGAAATGGCTTTATAACGCTTTCCAGACCGATAGATCTCAATTACTTTGTTTCTATCACGGGGATACAAGGAGGGCGAGAGCTAATAACCCGGGCCCCTGCAATCTCCCTCAAACTAGGGAAACCCTGTCTGACCCTCTACCTGAAGTTTACACTGAAGGTGTGCATGTTCAGGCCTCCACCCTCACCCTGACTCCTGATTCAGCCCTAGACTGAATACCACCGCCTACCACCCAGTGAATGCAATGGACCAATACCCACAGTTATAACAAACAAGGATAAAGGAAAATATACACCACGCCACAGTCAATCAGGAATACACTATAAAGGTGCAGGGCAAAATAAATACAAATATAGGAAGGAGTAAATAAGACAAAGGAAAATACACCACCAGCAACGATTCTCCAACAACCAGCTCTCCACTCCGGACCGAGATAACTACGGATAAGACAGAAGCTATAATCGGCGACGCCCAAAGATCAGGAGAACCATTTAAAGGAAATGGGCATGGCCCAGCTTCCAATCCGATGATCAGATAAATTAACCCTGGAGCAGCCAGACGAAAACTAGACGACGCCAATGAGCAAACAGTGGTCAAACGCGGAATTACCGCAGTCTGTCAGACGACCTGGTCTGGACAGTGTCCGACATGACAGTTTCTCCTTTGTTCCAAAATTTATCTGGATCGTGGCATAATGTCTAGCTTTTGAGGATTTTTAGATCTACTTCAATTAGTCAGGCAGATTCTATTGAAGAGATTTCTTAACTGAGATCAGGCGTGGCTGCAATCAGGCCTGGGTGTGGCTAGGCAATTTGAACTCAGCTTCCATAAAAGGTAATAAACCACAGTTAATTTATGTTTTAAGAGTGGGGGGCAATCACTTTTTCACTCAGTTTCCTGTAGGATTAGATTTCCTTTTCCCTTAATAATGTAGACCTTCATTTAAAAATTGCATTTTGTGTATACTTGTGTTATCTTTGTCTAATATTTACATTTTTTTTGGTGATCTGAAACATTAGGCCGGGGTCACACATGCGTGTTTTACGGACGTAAGAGCGCAGAAACTACGTCCGTAAAACTCGCATAACATACGGCACAATTATTCTCAATGGGGCTGCTCCTATTAGCCGTATATTACGGTTCAGTATTATACGGCTTTCTACGGCCGTACAAAATCGCAGCATGCTGCGTTTGTCAGCGTATTGCGCAAAAAAATCGCCAATGAAAGTCTATGGGGGCGAGAAAAATACGGATTCCACACGGACCAGCAGTGTGACTTGCGAGAAATACGCAGCGGTGTTAGTGAAAAGTCGGTAATTCAATTGCCGGCTTTTCATTTCTCCTGCACAAACCCGACAGGATATGAGACCTGGTTTACATACAGTAAACCATCTCATATCCCCTTTTTTTTGCATATTCCACACTACTAATGTTAGTAGTGTGTATGTGCAAAATTTCAGCGCTGTAGCTGCTGAAATAAAGGGTTAAATGGCGGAAAAAATTGGCGTGGGCTCCCGCGCAATTTTCTCCGCCAGAATGGTAAAGCCAGTGACTGACGGCAGATATTAATAGCCAGGAGAGGGTCCATGGTTATTGGCCCCCCCGTGGCTAAAAACATCTGCCCCCAGCCACCCCAGAAAAGGCACATCTGGAAGATGCGCCTATTCTGGCACTTGGCCACTCTCTTCCCACTCCCTGTAGCGGTGGGATATGGGGTAATGAAGGGTTAATGCCACCTTGCTATTGTAAGGTGACATTAAGCCAGATTAATAATGGAGAGGCGTCAATTATGACACCTATCCATTATTAATCCAATTGTTTGAAAGAGTTAAAAAAACACACACACACATGATTTAAAAGGATTTTAATGAAATAAACACAGCGGTTGTTGTAATAATTTATTGTTCTCTCAATCCATTTCCAGGCCCTCGCTTGGCAAAATAATAAACGCACAAGATACATACCTTCTGATGTCCGATCACTTCCACGATGTAATCCATCTGAAGGGGTTAACTAATATTACAGGCACGAGCTGCGATAAACCACTCGCTCGTGTCTGTAATCCCCCGGCGAATGAATGAAATGTAGGTCATTGACCTACATTTCCTTCAGTCGCGGTGATGCGCCCCCTGGTGGATGTCCTCATATGACCTGGAGCATGGGAAAAAGTTCCCAGGCTGCAGTTCATGAGAACATCCACCAGAGGGCGCCTCACCGCGACTCAATGTAAGTACAGATCCAGCTTTCCTTTCAGCACCCGGGGATTACAGGCACGAGCGAGTGGTTTATCGCAGCTCGTGCCTGTAATATTAATTAACCCCTTCAGATGGATTACTTCGTGGGACGAGACGGTTCACCAGAAGGTATGTATCTTGTGCGTTTATTATTTTGCCAAGCGAGGGCCTGGAAATGGATTGAGAGAGCAATAAATTATTACAACAACCGCTGTGTTTATTTCATTAAAATACTTTTAAATCATGTGTGTGTGTGTTTTTTAACCCTTTCAAACAATTGGATTAATAATGGATAGGTGTCATAATTGACGCCTCTCCATTATTAATCTGGCTTAATGTCACCTTACAATAGCAAGGTGGCATTAACCCTTCATTACCCCATATCCCACCGCTACAGGGAGTGGGAAGAGAGTGGCCAAGTGCCAGAATAGGCGCATCTTCCAGATGTGCCTTTTCTGGGGTGGCTGGGGGCAGATGTTTTTAGCCACGGGGGGGCCAATAACCATGGACCCTCTCCTGGCTATTAATATCTGCCATCAGTCACTGGCTTTACCACTCTGGCGGAGAAAATTGCGCGGGAGCCCACGCCAATTTTTTCCGCCATTTAACCCTTTATTTCAGCAGCTACAGCGCTGAAATTTTGCACATACACACTACTAACATTAGTAGTGCGGAATATGCAAAAAAAATGGGGATATGAGATGGTTTACTATATGTAAACCATGTCTCATATCCTGTCGGGTTTGTGCAGGAGAAATGAGAAGCCGGCAATTGAATTACCGGCTTTTCACAGATATCGCGCTGAATGAAATCTAAATACAGAATATATATATATATGTGTCTCAATGACATATATATATATATGTATATATATACTGTATATATGTTTTCCCGAACATTTGAGCACATAAATCCATTAGATGTCGGTTTTGCAAGCCTGCGAGAAAATCTTGCAGTACGGATGCCATACGGATTACATACGGAGGATGCCATGCGCAAAATACGCTGACACACCCTGACTACGGATCAATATTTTGGAAAGATTTCTCCGTATTACGGCCGTAGTACGGACGTATAATACGTGGCGTATTGTCTTACGCCAAGTGTGACCCCAGCCTTAAAGTAAGACAAACATGCAAAGTAAAAGGAAATCAGGAAGGGGGCAAAAACTTTTTCACACAACTGTACAGTAAAGTACACACACAAGGCACTGCTCAACTACTCCACTTGGACTTCCGCCTCCTGGTTCAAGATTATTATTATTTTTTTTATTCTATGCTATTTTAGGTCATTTTCCTATCCATATTATTCACAGTTGTTTGCAGGCCAATTGTCTTGACATTGCCTCCTTTTGCTTCCTTTTTTCGCCACCTGTCCCTTATTCTGACCATTTTACAGCCATTATAAAGCACCAAAGTTCGGATTGCCATAGACTTATATGGAGTTTGGTACCGAGGTCACTTTTGGGTCATGTTCTGGTACTGGAACCGAAGTTTGTATGAACATGTTGAACCCAAGCTTTCACAGGTCCACTCATCTCTACTTCTAACCCAGAATAACGGTTTGTTCCACAAAAAAAGGTCTTTTAATAATAAATAAAAAAGTACCTTACCTCAGAATATGGCTACAAGAAAAAAAGATTTTTAGAAACAAGTTTTTTTTTTGTTAATGCAGTAAAACACAAAAAAACCTCTGAATGTTGCATTGTTCTTACTGTATCAAGTTGCAGGATAAAACCGCTGCAGTGCTAAATGAAAAGTGTTTAAAAAATACAAACAAATCCAGAATTGTTATTTTTATTTGTTTATTCCGCCTCTCAATAAGTGTAATAAAAAATAATTAAAAATTCATATATACCTCAAAAATATACCAACAAAAAACACATATTGTAACTTTTAAAAAAATGATACATCTTATAGCTATGATGGCAGAGAAATGTAAAATTTTCAGAGATCTTCTAGCTTGGAATTCTATCAGATATATAGATGGCTAGGAAATTTTTAGCAGATAAAATGCTTGTGACTAGTGTTGAGCATTCCGATGCTGCAAGTATCGGGTATCGGCCGATACTTGCTGTATCGGAATTTCTGATACCGAGATCCGATATTTTTGTAATATCGGATATCGGTATCGAAACAACATTAATGTAAAAAGGTGTAAAAGAAAGAATTAAAATAAAAAAAATCGCTATACTCACCTGTCCGACGCAGCCGGGACCTCAGCGAAGGAACCGGCAGCGTTGTTTGTTTAAAATTCGCGCTTTTACTTGCTTACGTGAATTCCCGGCTTCTGATTGGTCAGGGCGGCCATGTTGCCGGGACGCGGACCAATCACAGCAAGCCGTGACGAAATTACGTCACGGCTTGCTGTGATTGGTCCGCGTCACGGCAACATGGCCGCCATTAACCAATCACAAGCCGTGACGTCACGGGAGGCTGGACACGCGCTTATTTTGAAAAGCGCGCGTGTCCAGCCTCCCGTGACGTCACGGCTTGTGATTGGTCACGGCGCCATATTGCCGGGATGCGGACCAATCACAGCAAGCCGTGACGAAATTACGTCACGGCTTGCTGTGATTGGTCCGCGTCCCAGGAACATGGCCGCCATTAACCAATCACAAGCCGTGACGTCACGGGAGGCTGGACACGCGCTTATTTTGAAAAGCGCGCGTGTCCAGCCTCCCGTGACGTCACGGCTTGTGATTGGTCACGGCGCCATATTGCCGGGACGCGGACCAATCACAGCAAGCCGTGACGTAATTTCGTCACGGCTTGCTGTGATTGGTCCGAGTCCCGGCAACATGGCCGCCCTGACCAATCAGAAGCCGGGAATTCACGTAAGCAAGTAAAAGCGCGAATTTTAAAGAAACAACGCTGCCGCTTACAATCGCCGAGGTCCCGGCTGCGTCGGACAGGTGAGTATAGCGATATTTTTTATTTTAATTCTTTATTTTACACATTTATATGGTTCCCAGGGCCTGAAGGAGAGTTTCCTCTCCTTCAGACCCTGAGAACCATCAGGAATACCGTCCGATACCTGAGTCCCATTGACTTGTATTGGTATCGGGTATCGGTATCGGATTGGATCCGATATTTTGCCGGTATCGGCCGATACTTTCCGATACCGATACTTTCAAGTATCGGACGGTATCGCTCAACACTACTTGTGACACAAACTTACAGATCTGCTACAGTAAATAACTTTACCTTCTTTAAATATATTGTGCGCTGCTTTAGAAATTATATTGTCAATGCAGTCACAGTGATAGGAAGGAAAGTAATATTTTATTCATTTTAAATGTGATTTGAGGACATTAGTTCTGAAGTTTCACTTATGAAGGGCACAAACTTCATGGAAGAGTTATGGACAACATTACCAGGTTTATTTGAAAAGATATATTTGAATTGTATTTTACTTTCATATAAAAAAAAATGGCATTATTTTATTTGCATTTCTGTTCTGGAACTATATTTTGACCCTTTTAGCAGCATGCTATCCTTTTCTAAGGTCTAATGCCATTTTAGAAGAAAGACTACTCAATAAGCTCTGATTAGAGGTCTGACCTAATCTACTTCCCTTACAAAATGGAACTTAATGTGGTAATAATACAGCATTATCCTATGGCCTTTGCAAAGCTTTCAAACTGAACCGAGTTAATGCCTCTTTTACTTGACCTGGTTAAATGGTTGTACTGTATATGCATTTTGCCAAGGGTTAGTCAGCATCAAAGGTACTTTATTGTGACCACTTCACTTCAGTTTTCAGAGCATATTTTAAATAAGTTCAAGCCATATGCTTTAAAAATGAACAATTGAAGCAATTTCTACCTCTATCTGTTGTTTTATCCATTGTAGCAATGTGATGCAGGTAAATAAAGTTGCATGCATATTAAACTAATCCGTCAGTTTATTCCAGCTCCCAAACTGATTATATGTTTGTGTTGGTTATAAGAACACAAGTGAATCCATTATTTTATTAACCAAAAGCATTAGTTTGTTGTAGAAAAATCTGCTAATGAGTGATATGGAAAAAAGACTAGAGGGCTCTGGACAGGACAGTAAATTTATTTTTTTATTATTCATTTTTTTCTTATTTTTGTGATCCTTTTTTACAATTTTTAATACCTTTATTTTTGTTTTACTTTTTTATTTTGTATCAGGATGGGACATGAACTTTCTCTGCCCTGATTGCTGACTATTAGATGTGTCAGCTCCTGCCCTATGCAGGAGCCTACAAGCCATCAGCCCGGAGATACCTTGGAGACCATCAGCATAAAACGATCACAATAGCATTGTGCAGATGGGAGCAGAGAAGGAGCATCATCAGTGTCATCAAACTCCCATGATCGGTGTTATCACGAACCATGGGCATTGCTGCAGGATGTCAACTCTTAGGCCGGTTTCACACGTCAGTGGCTCCGGTACGTGAGGTGACAGTTTCCTCACGTACCGGAGACACTGACACACGTAGACCCATAAAAATCAATGCATCTGTTCAGATGTCATTGATTTTTTGCGGACCGTGTCTCCGTGTGCCAAACACGGAGACATGTCAGTGTTCGTGGGAGCGCACGTATTACACGGACCCATTAAAGTCAATGGGTCCGTGTAAAACACGGACCGCACACGGACCTTCTCCGTCTGGGGTCCGTGTGCGTGCAGGAGACAGCGCTACAGTAAGCGCTGTCCCCCCACATGGTGCTGAAGCCGCGATTCATATGTTCCCTGCAGCAGCGTTTGCTGCAGAGAAAATATGAATAATAGTGTTTAAAATAAAGATCTATGTGTCCGCCGCCCTCCCACCCCCTGTGCGCCCCCCCCCGCTGTTCAGAAAATACTCACCCGCCTCCCTCGTTGGCTGTCACTCCTTCCTCTCTGCCCCGCGCCTCCTACTGTATGCGGTCACGTGGGGCCGCTCATTTACAATCATGAATAGTCGGCTCCGCCCCTATGGGAGGTGGAGCCACATATTCATGACTGTAAATGATTGGCCCCACGTGACCGCATACAAGAGAAGATGGGGCCAGACCAGGAAGGAGCGACAGCCAACAAGGGAGCGGGTGAGTATTTTCTGAACAGCGGGGGGGGCGCACAGGGGGTGGGGGGGGCGGCGGACACATAGATCTTTATTTTAAACACTATTATTCATATTTTCTCTGCAGCAAACGCTGCTGCAGGGAACATATGAATCGCGGCTTCAGCACAATGCAGGGTACCACACGCGTGGGTACCACACGCTCCGTGTGGTACCCACTCGCCATACGGGCGGCACACGTGTGCCGCACGTATTGCCTGCGTG